>NW_024429197.1:25042921-26333184 GCF_017639785.1 Mesocricetus auratus | reverse complement strand
TGCATCATACCAGAGCGCCTTCCATTCCATGTATTGTCCCATGTTGGGAAGCACTGCTTTCACTGTCGTTTGCCAGTCAGTGGGAGTCATGGCAAAATTAGCAAGCCTTTCCACCTGTAATGTGGTAAAGTTAGCATTGACCCCATAATTACGAACGGATTCGGCCAATTCTTTAATTTGATTGTAATCTACGGGGGTATGTACTCTTCCGCCTTCCACATTCTCGAATACTGGAAAAGCCATTTGTATTTTTCTCCGTTCCTCTAAAGGTAAAAAGGAGTCAGTACCAGTATTCAGCCGAAGCTCATATGGCGGAGGCGCTGAGGAGCGTGAGCCCGCCGGATTTATAGGCGGTGGCCTCACATTCATTTTTGTTTTCAGTGGCCGGTGTCTATCAGGGTGATATCTTTTTTCCTCATACCGTGCCACCTCCCCCTCTAGACCACCTTCTTCGCTAGAATCCAGAGTGTCAGAATCAGAATTATCTAGCTCCAAGGCTTCTAGCTCTACTGCAGGGTATAGACTAGATTCTGGCTTTTTCTTTTTCTTAGATTTGTTAAGGGGTGAATGATAACTCCCTTCTTTCTCTCCCCTTTCTTAACTTCCTGGGGAGGGCCTTTTTTCTTAGACATGTCTTTTCTTTTGCGAGCTCCCATTCTCTCACTCCGTTCAGTTTCTGACATGCTATCCTGAACTTCCTCTAAGGTTCCCTGACTTTCTATTATAGCAGGGTGACAGGCCTCATCCTCCAAGCAGTTTTTAACTAGCTTCCAAATGGCTTTGGTACCTAAGCAGAGATCTCCTTCTGCATGCTTCCTGTCTAGTTCTTTACCTAGCTTGTTCCATGAGGCCACAGTGAGGGACCCGGAACAAGCATACCATGGTGCCACTCTATCTACCTCCTTCACAAAATTTTGAAGTGTTCGTGGTGCAATTTTAAGATCTCTTTGTTTTAGCACAGTCTGTAAGGCTGTAACCACTGACTGTGACGACCCCATCGCGCTGACAGCTTATCTAAAAACGCGCTCAACTCCGTTACCAGACTGACAGCACCAGACTGACAGCACCAGACTGACAGCACCAGATGGACAGCGCCAGACGGACAGCGCCAGATGGACAGCGCCAGACGGACAGCGCCAGATGGACAGCGCCGTTCTGTCAGCACCAGCCACGATGAAGGAGAAGGACAAACAGGACTAGCACCAAAGCCTCCACTGACCCGTCCCACGGTGATGACAAACTAAGGCCAAAGTCGAGAAAAGGGTTGTTCAGGATAAAGCATACCTCTCTGAACCTACGTCCCTGCAGTTCTGAATCCGCCCCGTTTTCCGAGGGGTCTCCCGCGGCGCCGGCGATGTTGAAGAGTTCCCGGGTTTCGGCACCAGATGTCCCGCGCTACCGTCTCGCCAGCAAGAACGACGCAGAACACTCGGATCCTTCTGCAGTAAAGCTTTAATGCATCTTGAGAGATAGATGATCAGCTTCTTAGAGGGAGACCCCAAGCTAAGAAACCCAGCCCCTTATATAAGCCTAGGAGCTCCGAGTGAGATGTGTAGAGCCGGGATTGGTGGTTTGCACATCACCCCAGATGACGTCACGGGAGAGGCACAGTTTAAACGGTTAACTCCAACTGACAGCGACAGTTAACTCCAACTGACAGCGACAGTTAACTCCAACTGACAGTGGATGTCAGCGCCATCTTCTAACGGCAATAGCGATAGCGAGGGCGGCTCCTCACATTATGGTATCTCTTTTCTTGCTCTCCTCTATTCTTCTCCTTACTCAGACTTCCTGCTCCCTCATGTCCTCCTCTCCCCTCCTCTTCTCCCTTTCTCTTTCTCCTCCCTCCCTCTCCCCTCCCCCATGCTCCCAATTAGCTCAGGAGGTCTTGTCCCTTTCCCCTTCTCCAGGGGGACCATGTATGGCTCTCTTAGGGTCCTCCTTGTTTCCTAGCTTCTCTGGTGGTGTGGATTGTCTATCTCTAAAATCTATACATGAGTGAGTATATACATGTTTGTCTTTTTGTGGCTGGGTTACATCACTCAGGATGGTTTCTTCTAGTTCCATCCATTTGCCTGTGAATTTCAAGATTCCATTGTTTTTTTCCCACTGAATAGTTACTCCATTGTGTAAATGCTTTGAGTTTCTCCCCCACTTAATTTGATGTTGACTATAGGCTTGCTGTAAGTTGCCTTTATCTTGTTTAAGTATGTCCCTTGCATTCCTGATCACTCCAAGAATTTTACCATGAAGGAGTGTTGGATTTTGTCAAAGGCATTTACAGCATCTAATGAGGTGATTGTGTGTTTTTTCTTTCAGTTGTTTATATGGTGGATTACATTGACAGATTTTTTGTACATTGAATGATCCCTGCATCTCTAGGATGAAGTCTACTTGATCATGGTGAATTATCTTTTCGGTGATTTTGCCAGCGTTTTATTGAGTATTTTTGCATCAATGTTCATGAGGTAGATTGGTCTGTAATTATCTTTCTTTTGTGAATCTTCATGTGGTTTGGGTGTCAGCGTAACTGTAGCCTCATAAAATTAACTGGGCAACACTCCCTCTGTTTCTATTTTGTGGGATAATTTGACTATGGTTGGCATTAACTCTTCTTTGAAAGCCTGGTAGAATTCTGTACTAAAATTGTATGGCCCTGGGCTTCTTTTGGTTGGGAGACTTTTAAGGACTGCTTCTATTTTCTTAGAGGCTATAGCCTATTTAAATTTTTTATTTGGTCTTGATTTGACTTTGGTAAGTGGTATCTATTGGGAAAATTGTTCATTTCTTTTAAATTTTCCAATTTTGTGAAGTACAGGTTTTAAAGTATGACCCAATTATTCTTTGTATTTATCTGGTGTCTGTTATAATGTCTCCCTTTTCATTTCTGATTTTGTTAATTTGAACATTCTTTCTCTGTCTTAAGTTAGTTTTGATGAGGGTTTGTCTATCTTTTTATTTTCTCAAATAAAAACCTTGTTGATTTTCTCTTTGTTTCATTGATTATTTTTACTATCTTTTTGTTTATATTTTATTGATTTCAGCCCTCAATTTGGTTATTTCCTGCCTTCTACTCCTGTTGGATGTGCTTACTCCTTTTTGTTCTAGAGCTTCCAAGTGTGGTGTTAAATGACTAGAATGAGATCTCCTAACTATTTTATGTAGGTACTTAGTGCTATAAACTTTCCTCTTAGCACCACTTTCATTGTGTGTCATAAGGGTGGGTATGTTATATGTTCCTTTTTGTTGAATTTTAGGAAGTCTTTAATTTCTTTATTAATGTCTGCCTTGACCCAGTAGTCATTCAATAGAGAGTTGTTCAGTTACCATGAGTTTGTAGGCTTTCTATTGGTTCTGTTGTTGTTGAAGTCCAGCTTTAGTCTATGGTGTTATGATAGGATGCAGGTTGTCATTTCATTTTTCTTGTATCTCTAGAGACTTGATCTGTGACTGAGCATGTGATCAGTTTTGAAGAAAGTTCTGTGAGGTGCTCAGAAGATATATTATTTTGTGTATCTGTTAGGTCCATTTGGTTCATAACATCTATTAGTGCCAGTATTTCTCTGCTTAGTTTTTATCTAGATGACCTTTCCATTGGTGAGAGTGGGATATTGAAATCTTCTACACTATCAATGTGTGAAGGTCTATATGTGATTTAAGCTTTAGTAATGTTTTTGTAAACAAACGTGGGTACCCTTGTCTTTGGGGTATAAATGTTAAGAATTGACACATCATTTTATTGGATTTTTCCTTTAATGAGCATGAAGTGTCCTACCCCTGTCTCTTTTGATTAATTTTGGCTTGAAGTCTATTTTGTTAAATATTAGAATTGCTACACCAGCTTGCATTTTAGGTCCATTTGCTTGGAAAATATTTTCTCAACTCTTTACCTAAAAGAATGTCTATCTTTGATGTTGAGGTGTGTTTCTCATATGCAACAGAAGGATGGATCCTGTTTTCTCATCTATTCTATTAGCCTGTATTTCTAATTGGAGAATTGAGTCCATTGATATTGAGAGATATCAATGACCAAGGATTATTAATTTCTGTTATTTTGTCATTGCTGTTGTTGTTGTTGGTGTGTGTGAATGTGTGCATAAGTTTCTCTCTCTCTTTCTCCCCCTTTCCCTCTCTCTCCTTCTGCATGTGCATGTTTCCCTTCTTTTGGTTTTGCCAATGTGAGATTATTTATTTCCTGTATTTTCATGGGTTTAGTCAACCTCCTTGGGTTGGACTTTCTTTCTAGTACTGTCTATATGACTGGATTTGTAGACAGATACTATTTGAATTTGACTTTTATCATGGGTTATCTTGTTTTTTCTATTTATGGTCATTGAAAGTTTTTCTTGTTATAGTAGTCTGGGCTGGCATCTGTGGCCTCCTAGAGTCTGTAAGACATCTTTCCAGACCCTTCTGGATTTTAGAGTTTCCATTGAGAAGTCAAATGTAAATCTATTAGGTCTGCTTTTATATGTTACTTGGCCTTTTTCCTTTGAAGCTTTTAATATTCATTCCTTATTCTGTATGTCTAGTGTTTTGATTGTCATATGGCAAGAGAACTTTCTTTCTGATCCAATCTATTTGCTATTCTTTAAGCTTCTTGAACCTTTATAGACATCTCCTTCTTTAGGTTAGGAAAATTTTCTTCTATGATCTTGTTGAAAATATTTTCTGGGCCTTTGAGCTGGGATTGTTCTCTTTCTTCTATTCCTATTATTTTCAGGTTTGGCCTTTTCATGGTATCTCAGATTTCTTGGAGTTTTTTTGTGTCATGAATGTTTTAGATTTAGCATTTTCTTTGACTGGTACATCTATTTCCTCTATCTTGTCTTCAACACTTGGAATTCTCTCTTCTGTTGATTGTAACCTGCTGGTGATATTTACTTCTGTTCTTCCTGTTTGCTTACCTAAATTTTCTCTTTCTAGAATTCTTTCAATTTGTCTTTTCTTTATTGCTTTTATTTCCATATTCAGGCCTTAAACAGTTTTATTCATTTCCTTAAGTTATTTGTTTTTTTCTTGACTTTTTAAAGGGATCTATTAATTTTCTCTAAGTTTTTGTTTGTATTTTCCTCAATTTCCTTAAGGGATTTATTCACTTTTTCTTTAAGGACTTCTATCTTCAGAAAGTTGGTTTTAAGATTTTTCTTGTGTTTCATCTGTGTTGGAAATATTCAGGGCCTATTTTGGTAGGACAACTGAGCTCTGGTAGTGACATATTACCCTGGCTGTTGTTGATTGTGTTCTTATGCCGATGTCTAGACATCTGGGTTTGGGATGTTAGCTAGGTGCCATGTACCAGGCTTTTTCATTTGGGCCACCAACCAGTTCCCAAATCATGACAGGTAGACTTATTATTAGTTATGAATGGTTGGCCTTAGCTTATATTCATTTCTGGTTAGCTTATTTTCTTTAACTTAAATTAACCTATCTCTTCATCTACATGTTTCCTCAGGCTTTTTTACATTTCTTTTTGTATGTTCTATTCTGTGTCTGCTGGTTGGTGGATGCCTGGCTGGCCTGGGGAGTCTCCCACTCTTTCTTCCTCATTCTCCCCTCATTCTTCTCTTTCTTCTTGAGGCTTAGTATCCCCTCCTATTTGTTCTCTTTATGCACCAGTCCCACATATCCTTTCTCTGTCTAACTATTGGCCATTCAGCTTTCTATTAGATAATCAGGTGCCTTAGCCAGGCAAGGTGAAAGAGCAGCAGATCTCTTCATAATTAAAATGCAGTATAAACAAATGTAACAATCCTTATATCATTAAACAAGTAGAGCAGAAACAAATGTAACACACCTTTAAATAGTTAAAGTAACATTCTGCAACACTTTTTTGACTTTCAAAGATTCTATTGATTTATTGAGACTTTAAAAACATTTAATGTAATACCCTTTTGTCTAGCTAAAAATATTTTTACAACATATCCCCTTTTGTATAAACAAAAAAGGTTTTAGATTTAACATAGTAAGTCTATATACAATAAGAACAATTATCAAGTAAGGATGACATTTACAATATCCAGTCCACTTATTTGGTTTGGTAAATTCAAAGAAAATTCTTATCTATTTTATCTAGATGAATCTAAAATTTTATATCTAATTTGCCTTCTATCATAGCTAAGATAAAGTATAACTATAACTATGTAGTCTCCAACTCTATCAAAGAGCCTAGAAGGATATAAAATTGCCTGAGAAAACAAGAAGAGCAGAGCAAGCCACTCCCAAACCTATAGAAACAGCACACATCTGGCTGCCGAGTCAGTCATTCAAGATTTTTTTTGCAACATTGGTGCATCCATTTTTGGCCTACAGGCCTAGAGTATCTGGTGGACTCTTCTATGAAGTAGGAACTTTGAAGGACTTCCCCACCTAGTCTTGGCAAAGTTCAGTTGTCACTTTTTTGTGTGTCCTACAGAATGTCTGGCAGACTTTTCTATGAAGCAGGAATTTTGAAGGACATTCTCACCTTGGTTTGGCAAGTTTCAGCAGTCTTTTTCCTTTGTGTCCTGCTCATCCAGTTTGTACAGCATACTGTCAGCAGTCAAGACAAGGTCAGTTTCTTTTCCCAGTGTCTAGCTTTGCCAAATTGAAAACAAACTCCGTATGGAGTTTCTTCAATGCTCCTTGATAATTCCATACAATGTTCATATCTGCCTCCTCCCTTAAACTCATCCAAAAATCATCCTACCTTCCCCAGCCAAATCACGGCCTCTTGCCTTTTATTCATCAAGTTTAACTTGGGCTACCTATATATTCTTGGATATGTCATCTTTCAAGGGAGCATAATTACTCACCATGGGCAACACTATTTAAAAAAACCCACTCTCACTTTCCCAGCAGCTATCAATTATCAATATCTCTTTAGCTAGGGATGGAACTTCATATCCACCTCACCATGCTGGGGTTTTGTCTGGCTCGAGCTTGACAGAACTTTTACATGCTGTACCAGTCACTGCAATTGCACATGTGTACCTGCTCTTTTTGTTCAGAGGACACTGTTTACTTGTATTCACACAGAACCTCCGGATCTTAAAGCCTTTCTTCCCCCTCTCCCCAGTGATCCCTGAGACATAGGAGAAGGGGACACACACACACACACACACACACACACCCCACCACCACCACCACCACCACCACTTAGGGCAGGGCATTCTGTGTATTTTATTCTTTGTATCGATTTTTATGGGTCTCTGTGTTAATTGCCATCTACTGCAAATAGAATCTTCTCTGATAAAGGTTGAAAGACTTACTATTCTACAATTTAACAATAACTCATTAGGAGTCAATTTAATACTGTGTCCAGGAAGTTCTCTCTTGGGTTCTATGATCTTTCTACCCACAAGTTCTTCACCCAACCACAGTAGTGACAGACATGGATTTACCTTATGAAGTGGACCTTAAATTCAAACAAAAGCTAGTTGGTTACTCCCATGATGTTTGTGCCACTATTGAATCAGTAGATGTCTCGCCAAGGCAGACATTATTGTACCTCACAAGGTTCACAGCTGGGTAAGACTGACGATTGCTTTTCCCTTCTGGTACCATGCATATAACTTTCTAGCACTATGAAGGCTAACCAACAGGAACTGATGGAGGATGTCCTTCTGTGTATATGTTTCCCTTATTCGTTTATGAATAAAACACTGAATGGCCAGTAGTCAGACAGGAAGTATAGGTGCGGCTATGAGATGAAGAGAATGCTGGGGAGAAGACACAGAGAGAAGTGGCTAGGGTTAGTGTTGGAATAGCATTTAAGCATTTAAGAATTTTTTCTTTTAAAAATATTTTCATCTGGTCAAGAGAATGAAATCTCTGGCATGGCTGTATGTCTAACATTTCAATTAGATAGGTTAATCTCTTAGTTAAGGGACCACCACTCAGAAATGTGAGTTTACCTTAAGTCATGCTAAAAAATAAAAGGTAACAGTTGTATCTTTACTTAGATAATGCATTTTTACTTCTAGAGTTATACTCACACATACACATAAATACACACATAGATACACTCATACACACCACACACACACATAGTCAGAGAAATACACACACACACACATATATACATATATATAATTATGCACATAGACACACATACATACAGGCACACACAGACACACAAATAGCCATTGCACATAGAAACACACACACACACACAGAGTCTGTACAAGTTGCAGTGAGGTTCTATTGGCTCAAAAGGGAATAGTTTCTCCTTTTTCATTTTTTCTGTCTCTTTAAAATGCTGGCCAGCCCCCAAATGGGCTTTTTGCTTTTTCTGGTGCTTTGGATTTTCTTACTCTTCTTCTGTATCTCTCCTTCCCACCACACAACCGCTTGTCCACCATGTGGCTGACCTCCATGAAGGCTTAACTCAAACTGCACGGCTCTTAGCCTTCCTCTTGCTCATGTTTCTCCTCCAGGAATCTGCTGAGAGTTACAGCTTGCCTCCCTGTCTTGCTTCTTTTCTTTCTTTTTTCCTTTAACCTATAATTGGTTTTTGAGTTTCTGTTTGAGTCCCTTCTTAAATTCTCTTATTAATGAGACTAAGAACCCCTAGAGGGACCTTCAATTTCCCCTAAACTATGTGGAAGTATGTGGTGACTCTGCCAGGACTCCCCAGGGTTTCTGATAGCATATTTGCTAGCTTACACAGAGTTACAGAAGTCCCTCTGAGGAGAAAATAGGTGACACTAAGTGTGCTCCCTTATCTCTCTGCATTGCTGCCAGGCTATGGGCTGATTACGAGGTGCCCTGCCTTCCCAGGAAAAGAAACAAAAAGTGTCTTTTCTTTTCTTCCAGGACTTTTTTCTTTGGAGCTAATGGCAGGCTGGAAAGTGTACCCACAGCACTTCCCCCTGTTTTGCTATATGTGGCTGATGGAAAGCCACAAAGTGGGCTGGAAACAGTACTCTTGAACTCCTTTTCTTTTCTCTTTAGGCACAGGATTCTCCCTTGTTTCCCTCCCTACTACAGTTCCCTTGTGAAAATACAATATTAACACAGAAAAGCTAGTTGGAGAATAAAGATGAATTGTTATATTCAATTTGCACAATAAACATTATTTTATTTAATTATTTATTTTATACCCAGCAGCAGTTTCCCCTCCCTATCCTCCCATTCCCGCCTCCCACCTACAATAAATATTTTTAAAGAAGCAAATGTAGATTCTTAAAAGCTTCACTAGACACAAGTTCACAGAAAAACAATTACGCTTTTCTACCTAAATTAATTGACATACTGATTTTCAAGTCAAATTATTATAATTATGTACCCATTACATGGTAATAAAAAGAAATGCACCTTAAGTATGTTGAATGTATAGTATAATGTAAGAGGGGAAACTGTTATACAATAATTCATTATCCTTCTGGCCTTAGTGTCCAATAAAAAGAATGCTGGAAAGCAACAACATATATCACACAAATTATCCACCATTAATGATTTGTAAGGTGAATTGCATATTTTGGATATAAAATATTTTAATGTCAGAATGGTGGCTATTTTTGGTAGACTCAGGATTTTACAACTTTGCCACTAACTAGCTGCTTGAGCCACTTGAGTTAGGAGACGTGGGAGTTTCTTCTGCCGTGTGCCGCCAACACTGACCAGCCACCAGGGGGAGCTGACACATTTTAGATAGCTAAACCCAGGAGGTTGTGTGTGAATTTCAGCAGCGGCTGGCTGAGTCTTGGAAAAGTAGAGATTCCAGTCAGGACCTAAATGGTAGGGTGCCAGGTGCTGGACAGGCTGTTGCCAGTCAGGACAGCTGTAGTAGCTGAGATGGGATCAGCCTGCTTGTACGAGAGGCTGGAGACAGATGTGGACTCAAAGAATCTTGATGCTTGCTCTATCTGCATTTTCAGGCCTCTTTTCCCTGAGATTGAATGCACGCACACACACACACACACACACACACACACACACACACACACACACACACACACACAAAGATTCCTTTGCTCCACACTTTTCTGGCTTTTGTTTTGCTCCCCAGATGGCCTTGATTTTGTTTTTGTTGTTGTTGCTGTTAGTTTTATTTTGTGGTTGCTATGACATAGACAGGCTAAAGAAAATAAGGAATTCTGATCTCATCTCCCTCCAAGTTCTTTTTTCCCCACTCTAAGTTCTTTTAAATGTTTTTGTGCTTTATCTTGATATTTTCTATATTGCAAGGACTTAAATCCAAGTTACAGGGAGAATTTTCTAATCCATGCAGTATAACTGGTAGGCCCCTTTAAATGGGGGAATTCACCCAGGCACCATCATACTTACTTCCTAGTTAGATTGAGAAATATGATGGGGGACTAACAAATTTATGAATTTGAAGAAAAGGGAGGGTTATAAATAACATTTAATAAAAAACATCAGAGGCTAAACACACAAGGGAGCCAAGACACTCCATAGCTTACATCATCACTAGAAGCTACCTTAGACTTCCCTGACATGTAAGGCTCAACAGAAATCTCACTGGTGGTCCTTGTTTTGGACTGCAGGTGGGTCCTACACAAGCAAGTTAAGATTCCCTAGAAAAATGCAGAATCCATCAAGGTCAAAGGGTATTAAAATAATGTAGAACCACATAGGTGTGACTATAGCCAATAGTCTGTCCCCTTCACAGCTGTTAAAGAGTGAAGAGATGACCCAGAGAGCTCCTCTCCAGGAGGAGTAACTGTTCTGATAGGTTTCTTCTTTTCTCACAGTCATTTTCCAGGGAGGGAAAAACAAAGTAACTTCCAGAGGATACTCTTGGGGAAGGGGGAACAAAGTGAATAATGGGGGTGTTCCAATATGTACTTTTGTCATATAAGGAGGTAACAGAATATCCTGAGATAGTATCCATTTGATCCATACTTTAAAGAAGTAAATGCTTGATGTGCTTCTTTACCTGAGCCTGGCCTAAAGTAAGATGGAGGGATAAAAAAGTGACCTCTAGTAGAAAACATCAATCACAATATCGTATTATCCTATAACTTGATCTTTCTGTAGAAGCGAAGGCACTCACTTGTTACCTTTTCAGGCTGCCTGGCTCCACTTATAGACACGTTGACTGTGGGTACAAGGCTTACAAACAGTTGGTCCTCACACCCAAAAGTATCCAGGGTGGATCTCATGTTAAACACTAGTAAAGACATGTTTATGTCAGTGTAATCTCCCTTGATCATGAGTAGTGACGGCCATACAATATGACTTTACAAAGTTTAAAGACACAAAATTTAAAGAACATAACCCTTCAGAATCAAGCATCTATTTCTGATACCACTCTAAGGGAGAAAAGAGTTTTGGTCTAGGATCAATCCGCATTGCTGATGCATGACCCAGCAGATAGGACACACCTGGGTAAACTATGCAGGTTAGAAAGAGGACAGGTGCTTTGGGTCCAGCCTATCATCACTGGACTCAACACTGACCTGCCCAGCACATACCACCAGGTTCCTTCTTGTCTCCTTAGAAAAGGTAAGCATTTGATATGTTCTTCTGTATTATAGAGGAGCGAATGCCTTTTGCAGATATATTGATGAACTACCATGTGCTGCTTGAATTCACCAAGAAACTGGCTTTGGAGATGATATTTGGGCCTCTTACTTCAGATCCATGTGTGCTTGTTTCAAAACATCCTCCAAAACCTGTCAGAACCAGGTGAAATATCCCTACTGCTGAAAACACTGTTCTTCGGGCCAGATTATGAAAAAAATAAGGCTGCTTCATTGAGCTGAGCTTGGCTGTAATCCTTTCTTTCTCCTGTTGACAGTGCTGTATCCAGTTTAAATAGATGTTTGTTCAAGTCATCCAGGAAAAGACAGATAACAATCACAAAGTCAATCTGTTTAGGAAATGGCTCAACTAAGCCTTCAAAATAGTCTTCCCCTTCTTTATTTTATTGAAAATAGGGTTTTTTTCATGCAACATATTCTGATTATGGTTCCTGCTCCTCTAAATTTCTGAGGTCCTCCCCTCCCAACTGAATCCACACCATTTATGTCACACATTAGAAAACAGATATCTAAAGAATAAAATTCAGACAAAGCAAAAACAAACTAACTATGACATAACAAACAGAAAAGAGTCAAAGAAATACACATATGATACAGAAACACCTCCATACACATAGGAATCCCATAGAAACACAAAACCAAAAGACATATCATAAAGAACCTTTAAGGTGAAAAGAATCTCTGATAGAATATTATGGAGATAAAGAACCTCCAAAGATGCCATTGGGCTTGTTTCTGTTGATCATCTAGTGCTGCGCAAGGGGCTTACATTAAGAATGGTTTGCTGGATTTATGCTGAGATCTTTGATCCATTTGGACTTAAGTTTTGTGCATGGTGATAGACATGGATCTATCCGCATTCTTCTACATGCCAGTGTCCAGTCATGCCAGCACCATTTGTTGAAGATGCTTTCTTTTTTCCATTGTATATTTTTAGCTTCTTTGTCGAAGATCAGATATTCATACATGTATGGGTTAATATCAGGGTGTTCAATTCGATCACATTGGTATACCTGTCTATTTTTGTGCCAATACCAAACTGTTTTTAGGACTACAGTGGTCTAGGACCTGCCCTGGATGAAATGACAGACTATGGACATCCCCATGGAGGGCCTCACCCTCCCTGGGAAAATGAGGGGATATTGGAGGAGTTGGTGGGAGGGCGTGGGAGGAGGGGAGGGAAAGGGAGAGGGAGAGGGACCTGGAATTGGCATGTGAAGCAACCTTGTTTTTAATTTAAATTTCAATTTAAAAATATAAAAGAAAGAGATAAAAAAGAATGGCTTGCATCCCCAGTCAGACTCTGTGGGAGGGTCTTAGGGTTTCCATTGCTATGAAGAGGTACCATGACCACAACAACTCTTATAAAGGAAAACATTTGATTGAGGCTGGCCTACAATTCAGAGGTTTAGTCTATTATCATCATGGTAGAAAGCAAGGCAGCATGAAGTCAGACATGGCGCTAAGAAGGAAATGAAAGTTCTACATCTTGATCCACAGACAACATGAAGAAGTCTGTGTCCACACTGGGCTTAAGCATAGGAGACTTCAAATCCCACTCCCCCTGACAAGTGATAAACTTCTTCCAACAAGGAAACACCTACTTCAACAAGGCCACACCTGAGCATATAGGGGCCAATTACATTCAAACTACCATAGGGAGAGAACTAACTTTTCATTTGCAAGTAGTTATCAACTGCAGATAGCTTCTGGGTTAGGAATGGGCCTTGTGTCCACTTCTCCTCTTGGCAATGGGACTCCAGCAGGTACAGACCCATGTAGGCCTTGTGCATGCTGCCACGGTCTCTGGGAGTTCACATGTTTCTCAGTCCTACTGTGCTTAGAGTATCTTGGTTTTCTTGGTGTCCTCCATGCCCTCTGGCTCTTATAATCTTTTTACCTCCTCTTCTTCAGTGTTCCCTGAGCTCTGAGGGGAGGGATGTGATTCAGACATTCATTTAAGACTAAGTGTTGGAAGGTCTAAGTCTCTGCACCCTGTCTAGCTAGGGATTTTTGTATTTGCTCCCATCTATTGCACAAAGAAGCCTTTCTGGTGATGTCTGAGCAAGGCACTGGTCTATGAGTATAGCAGAATATGAGTAGGAATTATTTTATGCCCGTGTTCCTGTAACAGAACAGTAGTATTTTGTTTTCACTTGGGTTCCTAACCTATGCATTCTTGCGTTCTTGGCTACCTGAGCTGTGATGGGGATGGACTAATTTCATGACTGGTAACCACCACAAGCTTTGTAGCACTGTTGCACTAGCACATCTCATAGGTAGGTCATCTTTGTAGACTGAAGAGCTTGTAACTAGATTGGTATTTACCTTTCTCCTTTGGTAGAGTGAAGAGTACCTTCTGGCCCCATAAACACTAGTCCATAATGAGTCCATAGGAGTGAAGGCACTAGGTAGGTACCAGCTCTACTTCTTTGTGTTCTATGAGTTGTGTAGGTGTTGTCTTCAGCAAGAGGGCCTTACTGTATGCCTCTGGAGAGCAACCAATAGCCTTGGCAATAACTTGAACTGTTTGGTGTTTCTCATGGAGCAACTTTGGCCAGCAACTCATTTGGTGAACAGACAGCCAGTCATGATGGGGAATGTCCTTATTGGTTGATGAATAAAACACTGTTGGCCAATAGGGAAGCAAGATAGGTGGGACGAGGAGACAAGGAGAATTCTGGGAAATGTAGTAAAGAGAAGTTTCCATGTGATCCAGGGAGGAAGTGATGTAGCAGACAGAATCAGAATATAAGCAGAGACAAGCAAGAAATCACTCTCTCACTTCTCTGGGGAGACACTGAGTAGATTCGATGTAGACCCCAAGGGAGTAAGAGGCTCGAACCTTTTCTCTGGTAATATAAGGCCATGCAGAAATACACGGATTATTAGCAAATGGGCGAATATTTAACACTGAGCAAGCCAATAAGAAGCCCAAGCTGCCAGCCAACAGTTTGTAACTTACACAGTGTTTGTGTGTTTCTTTGGGGCAGAGAAGGGCAGCAGGTCCTAGCCAGGCCAGAAACATTCACATTACACAGTTACATCTCTCTTTCCCATTATTTGACAATTTTTATTTAGATTACCTTCATAACTATATATTTTAGGAGGGTTCTACTGTATTATGTTTCCATATAACCCCTCAAATGGCCTTTTGATTTAGCTGTCCTTCCCTTTATTCCCTGTCTTACACCCCTCTTTCTTCCAATCCATGTTTGCTCCTTGAATTCCTTTCCCATCCATCAATTCATAATTATCTAGTTTATTTAACCTTCCTATGGAGAGCCATCTCTTCCTCCCCCATTCCCATACTCTATATCACCTTTGTGATTATACAGATTGTAGCTTGTTTATTGAAGACTTAATAGCTAGCATTCACAGATAAGCAAATATAAATTATATTTGTCATTTTGGGCCTGAGTTACCTCACTCAGAATTTTTTCTAGTTCTCCAAATTTCATTATTTCATTTTTTAATAGATGAATAATATTCCATTGTGAAAATCTAGGCTGTTTCCAGTTTCTGGCTATTATGAATATAGCAATAATGAACATGATTGAGAGAGTGTCTGTGTAGTAGGATGAAGTGCCTATAGGTATTACCCAAGAGTAGTATAGCTGGATCTTGAGGTAGATCAATTGCCATCTTTCTGATGAACTACAACAGTGATTTGCATAATGGCTGTACAAGTTTGCACTCCCACCAGAAATAAATGCATCTTCACCAGCATGAACTGTCATTTATTTTATTGATATTGGTCATTTCCTGGCATTGGTGCAAGATGAAATCTCAAAGTAGTTTTGATTTGCATTTCCCTGATGACTAAGGATGTTGGACATTTATTTGCTTCTCGGCCATTTGTATTTGTTTTCTCTTTTTTTTTGAGAAATCTGTTTAGATCTTATACCCCATTTTAAAACTTGTGTTGTTTGTTTTCTTGTTGTCTAGATTTTTGGTTGTATATGTCAAATATCAGCCCTCTATCAGATATGTAATTGCTAGAAAACTTTCTCCATGTTGTAGGATGCTGCTCTGTCCAAATAACGGTGTCCTTTTTTATAAGAAGCTTTTCAGTTACATGGGGTATGTGAGCTTTCCCATACAGTTGATGATCTTTTTAAATGTATTCTTGGATTTTGTTTACAAGTATTTTATTGAGAATTTTTGTGTATAAATTTATAAGAGAAATTGGTCTGTATTTCTCTATCTTTGTTGGGTCTTTATGTGGTTTGGGTATCAGGGTAACTGTGGCCTCTAAAAGTGAATAAGTCAGTGTCCCTTATGTTTCTATTTTATGGAATAATATGAGGAGTATTGATCTTACTCTGCTATGAAAGTCTGGTAGAATTCCATGTTAAAATAATATAGCCTCAGGCTTCTTTTGGTTAGGAGACTTGTCATTATTGCTTCTATTTCAGTAGGGGTGATAAGTCTACTTAAGTTGCTTATCTGTTTTTAAATTTACTTTGGTAGGTGGTACACATCAAGAAAATTGTCTGTTCTTATATATTTCCAAGTTGATAGAGTACAGGTTTTTAAAGCATTTTCTTATGTTTCTCTGGATTTCCTCTGTATCTATAGTTTTGTCCCCCTGTTCATCTCTAACTTTGTTTATTTGAATCTCCCCCCTCCATGTTTTAGTTAATTTGACTGTTGACTTTCTCAAAAGACCAACTCTTTGTTTTCTGTTGTTATCGTTTGTTTGTGTGTTTCTATGTTTTGACTTCAGCCCTGAGTTTCATTATTTCTTTCCATCTACTCATTTTAGGCATTATTTTTCTTTCTGATCTCGAGTTTCATGTGTGCTGTTAGGTTACTGTCCAATATTTTATGTAGGCACTTAGTGGCATGAATTTGCCTCTATCAACTACCTTCATTATCTTCCATGAATTTGAATATGTTCCTTTCATTTTCATTCAATATAGAAAGTTTATATATTCCTATGAGATTTATGTCTTGACCCATTTTTCATTCAGTGGTGCATTGCTCAGTTTTTTTGTTTTGGTTTTTTGAGACAAGATTCTCTGTGTAGCTTTGTAGACCAGGATGGCCTTGAACTCACAGACATCCTCCTGACTCTGCCTCCTGAGTCCTGGAATTAAAGGTGTGTGCTGCTTCAGTTTCCATGAGATTTTAGGCTTCCTGTTGTTAATAACCAGTTTTAATCCGTTGAGACTTGTTTTGTGTTCAAGTATGGGATCAGTTTTGGAGATTGTTCCATGAGTCGTTGAGAAAAAGGCCTATTCTTCTGTGCTTATGAAAACTGTTCTGAAAATATCTAGAATTTTAGCTTAGTTTTTATCTCCATGACCTGTCTGTTAAGAGTGGGGTATTGAAAGCACTCATATCATTGTGTAAGTCAATATGTGATTTGGGATGTAGTAGTGTGTTATGTTCAAGTCACAAGGATCCCCAAAGACCACCAGGGAGACAAACCTACCAAACTGTAAAAGCAATGGTTTATTATTTTATCTAAATATGACAGGGACTTTGTCTAGCTGGCTGACACAGCAGCCACCAGAGGAAGTAAAGTCCCTTGTCTATTGCCAGAATTTAAGGAAAAAAAGTCACAGGATTACATCAGTAGGTATGGGTTGGTTTCTGATAGGTTAACATTTGGGAAAAGTTAGGGGAATTTCTCAAAGTCATATTTTGTCATGAAATACCTGTGTACCAATTATTTTCATTGGTCAGTATTGAGAGGGAACATTCTGTGGTTTCTATGGCTTTGTTTTGTTCATAGACACCAATAGTTTTCAGAACTGTGTCCTGGAGACTATAGGGGAGTATCTGGTCTCCCCTAGAGTTTCTTTTTTTTTTTTGGCCAAACAGTTCCCAGGAACCAAGTATCTAGGAAACTGGGGCAGGGGTGGGTCTGGAGTTTCTTTGTTTCAGTTTTGGCCCTAGACTCCAGGAGGCCAGAGGATCTGGAGTTTCTTTGTATCATGTGCTGAGTAAGAGGCCTACATGTCTTTTCTATAGCCTGTCACGGCTGCTAAAGCAGGGAGTTGAGAGAGGGATTGGTCCCTTTAAGCGTTTTGTGAACTTGGGTGCCCTTGTGTGGGTGCATAGATGGCAAACACTCTCCTTTACAGTTGGTGCCAATGTCACCAAAGAATCCAGGTCCAGATCATGAGAGTTTAACAGGAATTCTCCATGTTCCTAAACTGAATAACTAGAGTACTCTAAACAAATTAGACCAGGTAAAATCAGAAAACTCCACATATGAGTGAGTACATACCATGTTTTTCTTTCTGGGTCTGGGTTACCTCACTCAGGATGAGTTTTTCTACTTCTATCCATTTACCTGCAGATTTCATGATGCCATTGTTTTCTTTTTCCTCCGGAGTAATACACCATTGTGTAGATACACCACATTTTCTTTATCCATTCTTTAGTGGAATCTAGGTTGTTTCCAGGTTCAGACTATAATGAATAATGCTGCTATGAATATAGTTGAGCAAGTGTCCTTGTGGTATGATTGAGCATCTGTGGTGATATATTATTTATGATTTATTAAAGCTTGCCTGGGGGTACAGAAAGCAAAGCTAGCCACAAGCCACAGAGACAGGCAGTGATGCACACACCTTTAATCCCACCAGCCATGTTAGCAAGCCAAGCCATAGAGCCAGGAATTGGTGGCTCACACCTTTAATGTCAGGACTCAAGACACAGGCAGAAGGATCTTTGTTAGTTTAGGGCCACCCTCACATATACAAGAGTGAAGAGTAATAGAGTTCATGCCTGTGATCACAGCATGTGGGAGCACATGCTTTTGATCCCAGCACTAGGGAGGTAGAGACAGGAGTGGTATGGCTAGGTGGAGGAATATAAGCCAGGAGGAGTCAGGAACTCAGAGCTTTTGCCTCTGAGGATTCATGGAGACAGGATTGCTATTTCAGTTTGACTTGGCTTCTTTACTTCTCTGATCTTCAGCTTGAAACTTGAACCCCAACATCTGTCTCTGGGTCTTTATTATTCACGTTACAAGCATCCTTTGAGTAC
Source organism: Mesocricetus auratus (assembly GCF_017639785.1). Classification (NCBI taxonomy): domain Eukaryota; kingdom Metazoa; phylum Chordata; class Mammalia; order Rodentia; family Cricetidae; genus Mesocricetus; species Mesocricetus auratus. The sequence continues at coordinate 26,314,690 of NW_024429197.1, read as the reverse complement.
ATGTCCAAGAGGGGTATATACTCAAAGTGTCTTGAGGTAGATTGATTCTCAATTTTCTGAGAAACCACCATACTGACTTTCAAAGTGGCTGTACAAGTTTGCATTCCCACTGGCAGTGGAGGACTATTCTCCTACTCCACGTCCTCTTCAACATAGGATTTCGTTAGTATTTTTAATCTTGGCCCTTTTGACAGCTGTAACATGGTATCTCAGAGTAATTTTGATTTGCGTTTTCCTAATAGCTAAGATTTTGAGCACTTCTTTAAGTGTATCTTGGACATTGGAGATTCTTCAGCAGAGAATTCTCTGTTTAAATTTGTGCCCCATTTTCAAATGGGGTTATTTGATATTTTGATGCCTAGTTTCTTTGATATATCAGTTTTCTGTTAGTTGTGGGGTTGGTGAAGATCTTTTCCCATTTTGTAGGCTGCTATTTTCTTGTTGACATTGTCCTTTGCTTTATAGAAGTTTTAAGTTTCATGAAGTTCCATTTATTGCCAGTCTCAGTGTCTGTTCTACTGGAAGCCAAGCACCTGTGCCAAGGTGCTCAAGGCTACTTCACACTTTCTTGTCTATCATGTTAAGTGTAACTGGATTTATATTGAGGTCTTTGATCCACTCAGACTTGAGTTTTGTGCAGGGTGACAGGTATAAATCTATTTGCATTTTTCTATATGCCACCATCCAGTTATGCAAGCACAATTTGTTGAATATACTTTCTTTTTTCTATTGTATACTTTTGACTTCTTTGTCAAAAATCATGTGTTCATAGGTGTGTGGGTTTATGTCAGGGTCTTCAATTTGATTCCTTTGATCCATGTGCCCGTTTTTATGCCAATATTAAACTGTTTTTTTTTTACTATAGTTCTGTAGTGAGCTTGAAATCACGATTGGGGATACTTCAGCCCCAGAAAAGCTAGATAACAAGGAGGATCCTAAGAGGGACACATGAATCTCCCTGGGAAGAGGAAATAGAAAAGATGTCCTGGGTAAATTGGGGGCAGGGGGAATACATGAAAGGAGATTGGGGGGTTGGGAACATGAGGAAACAGGAGAGCTGAATTGGGGGGCAGAATTGTGGGGGAAAGAAATAAAAGAGTATCTTGATACAGGGGAGCCATTATGGGTTTAGGGAGAAACCTGGTGACAAGGCAAGTCCCAGGGCCCCATAAGAATGACTGCAGCTAAGACTCCTAACAATAGTGGAGAGGGTGCCAGCTTTAGTCTTCCCCTATAATCAGATTGGTGACTACCATAATCGTTATCATAGAGCCTTCATCCAGTACCTGATGGAAGCAGATGCAGAGATCCACAGCCAACTGTGGGCCAAGCTCCAGAAGCCTATCTGAAGAGAGAGTGGCGGGATTATATAAGCAGGGTGGGTCAAAATCATAACAGGAAGATTGACAGAGACAGTTACCTGAACTTATGGAAACTAAAAGACTCTTTGATTAACAGCTAGGGAGCTGAATGGGCCTGACCTAGGCCCTCTGCATCTGCAGCTTGGTCTTTTGTCGAGGGGTGGGACCAGAACCTGTCCCTGATGCATGAGCTGGCTCTTTGAAACCTATTCCCTAAGATGGGATGCCTTGTTCAATCTTGATGAAGGGGGGAGGAGGTTGGTCTTGCCTCACCTAGATATGTCAAGTTTTGTTTACTCCCATGGGAGGCCTTACCCTATATGAATGGAGACAGAGGAGTAGTGGATGAGGAGGGCAGGGGGGGTATGGGGAGAGAGCAGGACGAGAAGAGGGAGGGGAAACTGTGGGTGGTATATAAAATAAAAATTTAAAAGATGAATAAGAAAATCAGAAAAGTCCTTAGCTTCACCAAATAATGAGTCTAAATTTATAGACAGACAGCCCCAAGGGTCAAAAGGCAAATAAAATCCTCTCAGGAGCTGAGAATTCGACAACACTCTAATTGTAGGGACCAGACAGTGACAAGATACTCTAATGGCTGATTTGCCAAAGCCACTTTGTAACTCTTAGGTTCATGCCTGTATCTTAAAAAAAATAGGAAACAGAAGTAGATAAAGCAAAACTGATTTATTTATAGCTTGGCCCATGAAGCAAATGCTAAGAAATCTGTATACATTAATTCTGCCATGAGGCAAACAGAAAAAATATGTAGAGTCTCTTCCTTGAGTCAAGTTCTTCTTCTGATTGGCACAGATTCCTAAGGAAAAAATAATTCATGGTGTCCATTGTCTTGAGAGCCTAATAGCCAAAGGGAGAGGCAAGAGTGTCTCCCTTTAAAATATCTATTCTTCTGTTAGGTTGATGGTTATAAAGGGTAAACTGAGGACAGGCAGATGTTCATCAGTTATGTGGCAAGTCAGAGACACAGCCAGGTGGGGGACAGGTACACACAGAATCTGGGAAGGAGTCTGAGGAGAGTTAGAGAAAGGGCAGAAAGAAAGGACGACAGGAGACAATAAAGACAGCCGAGGGATGAGGGTCAGAGAGGAAGAAAAAGAAATACAGATAAGCTTGAGACAAAAGCAGGTGACAAGAGAAAACACTGAGGGCAGCAGGCCCCCAGAGCTGTCCTTTTCTCCACCAGAATTATCTTAGCTTCTTGAGGCGAAGGTAAATCCCATTCTTGGACTTCAGCACAAGTCTCTGTATGGGTACTGGGACCCTGGTGGGATCAGGCAGCAGCTCAAAGCGGAGCAGAGTCAGGGCCACAGCCACCTTCAGTTCATTCATAGCAAACTGTTTCCCGATGCAGTTTCTGAACCAAGCAGAGACATAAAGTGAGATGTGCCCTCAGACATGTTCTGAGTACAGTGAGCATTGTTCCCTGAAACTCTGTCATGAAAGGTTTAGGGATCCCATTCATGGTACCAGCATAATCATTTTCCTCATAGGTCACATTCCTAAGTAGTTTCCCAGCTTTGAAATCACACAAACACCCGAATCCCTTGTCCTTGTTCATAGGCTCTTAACTTATAACAAAGTCTCTCACTCCTCTAGGGTACCTCTGACCCTAGTCCTGCTCTTGGTGTGTTAACTGTCATCTGAACAGTACCAGCATTGAGGGGCATAGAGTCCAAGCATATGAGTTATTTAATGAGGCAATCATTAGTTAGCCAATTCCTTCCACTAACAGTTTCTGGATCTCCACTATGAATACCCTATTAGGGGCAATATGATGAGGGGTACCTCATCTGAGGATTATCATCTACACATGGAAAATGAATGTATTATAGAATGAGAGTGAAATACTTGTGGGAGAAGCTTCTGGTGCATGCAACTGTTTGAGAATCATCAAGCTGTTCCTCCATCTTCCTCCCACTCAGTCATCAGGCTCATCCCTCATTCCCTCACACTGCCATCATCTGTAGTCATCTAATCTGACTCCAGAAAAGCCCTTTTTTGCATTTTTGCCATCTTAGTCTTTTGTTCTCCACACTCTTCCTCCTATGACTCCTTCTGGTATAAGAGCATCAGGATGCCCCAGCCATTACCATGCCTAGTGTAGGATCTCTGGGTCACCACCTCTTGTCTGTCCAGCCCACTTCCTGTTTCAGTGCATCTGCTGCAGTTGCCTGCAGTGCTTCTCTTTACCCTCACATCCACATCCAAAGGAGTGAACTGAGCCAGCTCTATATCCTCTGTGGCTGCTCATCTCCTCCAGGACTAGGCCACAATTGGTGCTTCTTTCAAGGGTCTACCCACTCCAAATCATAGGACAGCAAGGGATGTGTAATAAACTGTCCATGAGTGATGGATGAGTGAAATACAGGACTGACTCAAACACAGGTGTCTGACTACATACAGTCCTGGTCTTGTTGCTGAGCTGGGATCAGAATTCTGCACTTCTGTATTCATGTCTCAGCAAGAGGTGTGGCAGAAAAACACAATTTCAAAATAATTTTGCATTTGAATTAACTGAGTTGACTTTTTAAAATAAAATAATATGCACAGAGGATACAGATTATATAAACTAGAAACAGCTACATTCAAGTCTCCTACCCTCCAATGGCTGCATTGTTTTTAAGTGGTTAAGATGAAATTCTTGACCAGCAGAATAAACTATGCCAAATGCCTTCTTATCTTTCATTCTTTCTATTTGTTTATTTATTTTACATTCTGACCACAGCTCCCCTTGGAATGCCATGTGTTAAGACTGTTCTGTGGGAGGTAATTCAGTACATAGGTTTTACACAATTGGTCAATCAGAAGAAGTTCTTAGCTTTAATTTTCTACTCCTATATTATCCCTAGAGACATTTTAACTCATGATAATGATGTATCAAAGCCTTAAGAAGTTTCGGAGGAATTTATCTTCTACAGACTGCGTCCTATAGACTTTGTGGATTTTCACAACAGCTCTTTAGAGGCTTGTCTCAATAAGCTGTCTGTCTTGCATACACCAGCGATGGCATACATCATCACTAAACAGGGATATCCTCAGAAGTTGTTTAATGTCCTCATTCTTTTCTTTGTCACCACTGGACTAGGTAGACCAAGCCTGTTCACTGAGGCTCCTACCCACATGCACATTGGGAAAGTATATACAAGTAGGCATTTGCATGAGCATCAAAATTTTTGCGAGGATAGAAGTCAAAAAATGTGAGACGACAGCCACTGGTGTCCAACCTACAATGAACTGTGAACTTATATATATTACTTTAACAGAAGAGACCATAAAGTTTATAGAATTTTAAATAATCACATTGTAAACTTAATATATATTTATTGTATATATGTTTATAGGTACATATATTTCAAAGATTCATAGGAGTATCCAACTGTTGACTTAGTAAGAAAACTTACTGGGCTCTAATGAGAAATTTGGGTAAGAGAAATTCACCCTTTAAGATTATTGAGAACCAAAAGTTCTGGTTTAGTATGTATAAGGAATAAAATTCTGAAATATAAAGTTCAGAATCTGTGAAAATACCATAACACACTAATCTTTTACCCAGATATTTCAGTGGCCACAGGACAGTGGATTAAACTATCTCTGGCATACTCAATTGCCATCTTTCTTTTTGGCCCATATATTGACAGACATAAGCTATCAGAAAAATAAATATTAATATGCACCAGAGACTCCCTTCCCCCAACCTTTTCCATCACCTTGCTCCTCCTGAGAAGGGCAGGAAAGCATGGCTGTGCCGAGAAGAATCTGGTGCAAATCTAGATGGGTCAAACACCTGCAGAGAGAGCACAAGGGCTAGGATGGATGGCAGTCAAGCCCATTTCCAATGCAAAAGGAGACAGGGTGTCTAAAGTTGCAGTTTAGTAGCTCTTCTCTCTTCTCTGGGCCTTCCTACCTTAGGGTTTGGCCACAAACTTGGATTATGGTGAAGGCCATAAATGGAGATTGCAACTATGATACCTGTGAAGGAAGAAAGCATTGAGTGAAACATAATTAAGCCAAAGAAATGGGGCTCTAAACTCATTCTCAATAAGAGAGTGGCATGCACAATTGCCCTACATATATGGAGTCAACACTTAGAGTTAATGATGCTATTGGGGATAGGGAACTTAGCACAGCATACTTTAGAAAACCATGAACCCAGTGATGGTAGACATCATTGAAGTATTGGGAGTGGCCTGCTTCTAGTAAATGAGGTGACAGCACACATCCATTAAATGTCTTACATCTACCAATGAAGAACATACAGTAGCTCACATAACACGAGTCTCTCCCCACCATCTCCAAAGCCACTGTTTTATGCCCATTTTTCTATGAAAATTAATTCTCAATGAAGCCTGTTATCTTTCTTATGTTTACACTGCTAGGATGTGGCAGAGGTGGGATCATTCCTAATGATGAGTTCACTAATATGTGTTATCCTGTGGAGACATTGAGCTCAGACTTATCGTCAGCTCCTCTCTTCCATCAACTCAAAGTTTCTTGAGAAACTAGGAGACATTACACCCACACACAGGATTCCATTATCTGTTTCATTTGCTGTTACTCATGAACAAAACCATATCACCCCAAGACACGTGTCATTCTTTTTCAATCCTGAAGTTCTTGAGATATCTTGAGTGATTACTATTTCAAGGTTGAGAATAACATTTAACTAGAGGGTGGCATTTATTCCAGAAGACTTCCTCAGTCTCAATATTATGATGAATTCATTTCAACTTCAAAATAAGGATCCAATTTCTGATACAACAGAAACACACTTGAGTAATTAGGTGACTGTCTGTGGTTACCTTTAGGTAAGGAACGTCCATCAGGGAAGGTGACAGGTGTGTTGAGCTCTCGACTCACACTTGGTACTGGTGGGTAGAGCCTCAGGGCCTCCTTGATGCACATGGTAGTGTAGGGCATCTGGTCCAGGTGATCCCTGAAAGAAAACCCATCCTGAAAAATCACACAGAGATGCAAAGACCAGAACAAAATGATCTTGAGCAAGGCAACCCAGATCCTGAAAGACAAATGTGTTATATATTAACTTATAAGTGGATATTAGTTGACAAGTAAAGGATAATCACACTATAATCCACAGATCTAGAGAAGTTAGTTAAAGAAGAGAGGTCTTTGATGGATGTATGGATCTCCCTGTAAAGGGGAAATAGAATAGATTTTGTGGGTAGACTGGAGGCAGGTGGGCATGGGAACAGGAGGGATCAGGTGGGGAAGAAGGGACAACGTGAAACTATAAGGCCATAATTGACCATCTTCTATAACCAGACAATGTTCCCAGTGGTGGGAATCGAACATCAACACAACCACAAAACCCATGACCCATAACCTGTCCTTTCTGCAAGGTTCATTGGGACAATGGTGGTTCAGAGCTTGTGTGGGTGTCCAACCAATGACTGGTCTATCTTGAAGCCCACACCACTATAGGGAGTCCATGTCAAACGCTGCCTGGATAGCCAGGATCAGGAAGCTGCATGACTCAGAGACCTAGGGTAGAACCAAATATGTTTGACAAAAAAGTCAATGAAATGATTGCTAATGATATTCTGCTATTCTTATAGAAAGTGTCTAGCCCCATCATCACCAGAGAGGCTTCCTCTGAAAACTGATGAGAACGAATACAAAGACCCACAGGCAAACATTATGTGGAGCTCAGAAAACCCGAAGAAGAGGGGAGGAAGGATTGAAGAAGCTTTAGGAGTCAAGGACATCACAAGAATATGGCCCATAGAAGCAACTAAGCAAGACTCATAGGGGCTAATGAGACTGAAGCTGCAACCATAGAGCCTGCATGGGTCTGTGCTAGTTCTCTACATACATGTTGTGGCTGTTTAGCTTAGGGTTTTCATTGGAATCCTAACAGGAGCAAACAGGGTATGTGACTCTTTTGCCTACTCTTGAGACCCTTTTCCTCCTACTGGGTTGTCTGGTTCAGACTTGGATTTGAAGCTTCTTGCCTAGTCTTATTGTATCTTCTTATACAGTGTTTGATTGATATCATTGGGACTCCTGCTCTTTTCTGAAGGGAAATGAAGGATGAGTGGGTCTGGGGAGAGGGGATGGGCAGAAGACAGGAAGTAGGAAAGGAGGGGAGGCTGTAGTCAGGATTTATTATGTGAGAAAAGAATAAAGAAAAAGAAAACCATTTTAAAAAAGATCTCTTGTACAAGAAGGCAGGGTCTCCATCTTGAGTTTTTCTCACCAGGTGATAGAGGTTCCATCTCCCAAGATGCTCTGCACCTCTTCCCTGCATCTCTGTTGGTGTTCAGGGTGTGTGGCCAGAGCATAAAAAATCCAGGATATTCCACTGGCTGTGGTATCATGACCTTCAAACATGAATGTATCTACCTCTGCACGCAAGTCCTCATCAGACAAGCTGTTCCCATCCTCCATCTGAGTGAATGTACAGGTAAGAGAGCAGAGTTTGTATCTAATCTGTGCTTCTGAGCCAAACCTCAGCCATGAACCCCACTCACTTTGGCAAACAAGAGGATGTCCAAGAAATCCAAGCGCCTCTTCTTTCTGACCTTCTCAAGCTCTCCTTCATTCTGCAGCTGAGCCTTCCTCATCTTGATCACTCCATCTGTCCCATGATAGTATTTGTTAGGTGGATCCCAGAGCTGCTGTAATTCGCAGTGTCCCTCAGCCCAATATGTGTGTCCTATGGAGCCCAGGATGTATGTGCAGGTGGGAATTTGATCATGATTTAGGTCTGCACAATCTCATAGACCTCAAGCCTCTAATCAGTCTCATGGGCCACAGAGTGGCATTAAAGGTTGTTGGATGACTCTCATGCAGTTTCACCAAGGCAATGCAATGAAACTGGTAATTCTTGTAATGTACCTCATGTGCTAACATCCTAGTTCCTAAAATTTGTATCTTAGTAGTAACTAACTTAAGTGTCTCAGGCTTCTGGTAAATTTGTTATGTCTGAGATGTAAGATCCTAACTTAGGATGAGCTTGATAAAGGAAGAAAGAGGTGGGAAGGCAGAACCTGTGTGCTCATGAGCAAGCTGGCAGGCACGGTGGAACAAGCGGCCATCAGAGGACATTTTGTAGACGGTGTTATTTGCATAAAAGACACTCCTCATTCGAAAGAAGACCAGGCTGTTCAGATCCTCAACAGCCTTAGTGTAGGACCTGGAATTTCTATGGTCAAGAGACAAGATATTTTGGTTATTGGAGTGTCTGACCAAAGATAGAGTGGGTTTTATTGTAACGAGAGGTTTTCTTGGCCCAGCTAGTTTTCACCACCCTTCTCTGCCCCAAATACACATGCAAGGCTTATATTAGTTATAAAGCTGTTGGCCATTGGCTATGGTTTCTTATTGGCTAACTCTGACTTAATTATTAACCCATTTCTAATAATCTAAGTATTTCCACATGGTCTTCTCTTACCAGGGAAATGTCCTGGCCTGTTATACCTCCGGAATCCTACATGGTGATTGACTGTGCCTACATTTCCCAGAATCCTCTACCTCTTCTAGGCCCACATATCTTGCTTCCCTATTGGCCAACAGTGCTTTATTCAGCAACTAATAAGACAAGCATATGCATAGAAGAACATTCCCCATCACTCTATAGACATTGTTTCTACTATAGGTACACATCATTTCTGTATTTATAGGGCTTTTAATCCTTGAGACTTTTGAAAATGAGCTTCCACACTTATGCAGGTTCTACTGTGCCTTGTGCCTTGTTGAGACTGGTTTGAAAATAAACCTTGGCCAAGGGCTGGGTGAGAATCTTGCTTTCTGTGGAGGCTACTGTTATTGCTGTCTCACTTACCTCTTACTAAGCCCTTACAGATTGGTAAGACCAAATACTACAAATAAAGGTGTCACTCACTCATCCAATTGGGCATTGCCCTGGTGACTGAAAGCACACTTCATAACAGTGTCTAGTGTCATCGAGGAGATATGGTGAAAAATCTCCAGAGAGCACTTCTGGCCATCAAGCTTCTCCCATCTATTCTGTAGTGAGAATGAGACAATTACTTATTTTATTCAGAATACCTGTGTTTAGACTAAGAATTTTCTGTTTCTCTATGCAAAATCAGTCTGGAGTCCCTTGCCATTAAGGTTATATACACAGAGCAAATTAAATGCATGGAACAAATGTTTGTAATCTGAGGCCTTCTTCTTCTAAAACATTTAACAAAATAACATTTTCTTATGGTGTCCAAATATTGTTTGTTTTTAGAAACAAGTATCATCCTTCAATTCATGAAAATGACCTCTTTGTTTTCTTGAGAGTGAACTAGACTTGAAAATGAGTGCAGACACCAATATAGAAATAAAACATGTGAAGGAAAAGAAGGTGTAGGCCTGAATGAACATGCCTCATAAGTGCTATCAGTGACTTCCATTCCATTTCACTTAACAAAAGTTTGCTGAATACAGTGAGGCCAGAAATCAGGGCCTAATAGGAGGTGATGATATGTCAGGGATGAATGTGTGGATGTCTATTTTACCTTTGAGTCCCTTGAGATCATGCAGAATTCCTGAGTTTCAAGATATTCTTGTCTTATAACATCTTGAAGCTAACACTGTTCAGTCCAGCCAGAGACAAGGAGTCTACTGTAAGGTGTCTTATCCACTGTGGTAAATACTCACTCATACACTTACCACAATGCTCTCTCAAGAATATGGCTCCATCTTCATGACTTGGAGCTCTCTAATTTATGCATTTGTGAGATACTCAATTTACAGCAATAACATCAGTTATTAGTCTATCTGACTGTATGAAACTGGCTTGAAAGTGGGGTCATTGTGAGTGAATGTAATGAAAACAGAAGGAAACAGATCAACTTACTAGCATTGTGTTGACAGAGTCCGCCATGATTCTGACATAGGGTTTGAGGATGTCATAGTGGAAGGCTGGGGTCAACATCCTCCGGTGCTGGAACCACTTCTTCCCATTCAGCAGAAGCAAACCATAACCTGGGCCAGAGACTGGAGTGTGAATGTCTGATAGAAGTGGGATCAAGGGACACCCTGAGATCATTATTTGAATTTATTGGAATAAGGAAGGAAAATTCCAGTAACGGTGAGATTTCTTAGACAAAAAAAATCAAAATCAAAGTGAGACTCCAAGTTTGTTTGATAAATCTTTTGTGAATAAGAAAGAAGCGAGATAAAGGATGAAAATGTGTTAGGATCAGGTCAAGAGGGACATATGTAGATGCCTGGCCATGAATGTTTGAAGAAATGATGAGGCAACAACTGGATATCATGCAAATTTACACCCACATTAAGAAGAATAAGGACTGACTAGAAGCAGAGAAATAAAGCCTTGTTTAGGCATGGATCCTGATACTTGTGACCAGGCACCTTTTGTTCTCCATTAGCCAAAGAGAAGTCATGAAAGCACATTGTTTATTTTCATATCCTTACCAATCCAGGGAGCAACGAGTTGATAAATACTGGAAGCCTTTGGATCTGAAAAGTAACACAGATTGTGAGGATCAGATAAAGGGGATGATATTCAAATTTTAAAACTTAATGTGTGTACACATGTGCACCTGCTACAGTTTTTGTGTGGAGTTCAAAATACAAAGAGGAGCTGGTTCATCTTACTTTCAGATCATCAGCTTCTGACAGCAAACTCCTTGACCAACTCAGCCATTTTAGCAACCATGTTATTAATTCTTGGTGGATTTCTGCTCACTGTTACCTGTCACTTCTCACTGCCTCCCTTTTCTTTCTTTTTTTTTGTTTTGCCAGTTTTCTGAGCTTAGGAAGACAGACTTCATTGTACCAACAACTGAATGTCCCTGTCACTATGAGAAAGGAGTGGATTTTTTTCTGTAATTGGCTGTGGCTTAGTAATCCTATAACCAAGGGAAGTGAACAATTAGAGGTTTCAAATTCAAGTCTCTGGATATAAAATTTGTTCTTCAACTATAGGGTGTTGTGGTATTCCAGCCCCAGTCCCATTGCCTCTTTAGCTGCCAAAATAACACATGGAGACTCTATTAGTTACAATGCTGTCAGCCAATGTTCAGGGCTTCTCATTGACTAGTTCTGTCTTAAGTACCAACTCATGACTACTAATATATATTTCTATAAGGACTTATCTTTCTGAGAACAGTATCCTGATGCATCCTCTCTTCCCCGGGATCCCATGGTAACCCTCTACCCTTGACTGCATTTCCCAGAATCCTCCACTCCTAGTCCCACCTATCTTGCTTCCCTATTGGCCAACAATGCTTTATTCGTTAACCAGTAAGGAAGACATATACACAAAAAGACTTCCCCCATCAATAGGGAAATTTGTAAAACACATCAACACAATATTTGAAGGAGAATAATAAGAAAAAAAGAACTTAAGCCCTGTGCAGCTATTTTAAGTGTTGAGAACTATGTAACTATTAGGAATCATATGATGATCCCTGGACAAGGAAAATAGTAGGTACTATTTAGGTATTCATGGCTGAAAGGTCTCTTCTAAAATTTCACACACGTGGGGCATGAAGGTTGGATGGCAGACATGCTACAGCTGCAGTGAAGCTGGACTCTCACCTGATCTCCCCAGAATCAACTTCACATAGTCAGGGTCATAGAGCAGGACTCGTACATTGCTCCCTGAGAGCCACTGTAAGCAGGCACTGGGGAATTTCTCCACCCATGTAAGAATCTGCTCAAGGTCCTTGCCCTTTCAGAACAGACACCAGGATAAAGACAAATTAATGAAAACGTTCTTTGATTCAAGTACTTTCTGTGGTATGGAAGGGGCAGAACCATCGCGGGGTCATAGCTCTGGAATGTTCAGAAAAAGAAATTTGGGTCAGTTTGGCAATCATCTTTTCTTTCATCCAGGCCTTTTCTGTGTCCAGGAACTTTCATGGCCATAACCTGAAGCCTTGTTAGATGAACCTGTGGGGGTAAGAGTCTCATCATTCTGTAGGAGCTCTAAATTTATGTATTCTTAGATGTGGAAGGTGCATGGTACTCACTGAGAGCCTCTTCATGCAGCCCCTTAAAAACTGCACTCTAGTGAAGGACAGTAGCACAGTTAGCCATGTGTACTGCTTATACACACTTGGGGATGGAGGAGGCTAATGAATCCAGCCAGTTTCAGAGACTTCATGAAATCTTTGAGTTTTTTGCTCCTTGTTTAAGGAACTATTCTGCAGTATGGAATGTTTTACTTCCCCATAAACTTCCAGTAGTATAAGGGACTTCATTTCTGAATGGGATATTTTGTCTCTCTTTAGAACACCTTGTATGTAATCACAAGATTACCTCCAAAATAGGCAGTTTTAATCTAAGGGGAAACTTATATGTAACATAGCCCCAATTCATCACTTCTAAAAGTTCTGCCCATCTTGACAAACCTAGATAGTTGTTTTCTATATCTGACATCACTCACCCACTCCTTAAGATTATGCTGTTTTCCCATGCTCTTGTATATCCTGAGATTGGAGTCTGTTGTCAACATGCATTTTCTTAAAAGGATGTGTGCTTCCTATGGTTAAGGTAAGTTCACTCTTAGAAGTAAACTCAGTGTTCCTCAGAAACCACATGCTCTTCACACAGCAAACTGCCTCATGGACTGAAACTAAACGATCAGAGCTCCAGCTTCTCATGTTCTTCCACCCCTCCCTCATCCCTACCTTCAGTTGGTGCCCCCAAAGCCAATGGGAAGGCGTGGATGGGAAGGTCTGGAGGGTTTTGAGCAGCCACTGTCTTCTTAAGTAGAATTGGACTGCCTTGAAAAGCACCAGAAATAGGCAGACCACAAAGACCACTTGGAAGAACCCAGAGACACCACCCAAGTTTCTGGTGAGGCTAAGCAAAGAGAAACCCATGGTAAGTGGCTTCTGGATCACGGGTGTCACTAAATCTCTGGAACACCCACATTTAAGTCATGCGAAAGTTGATCTGCCTATTTGTGGGAGGGAGAATGGAGAGAGAACAGACAGGGATTGACCTCAGGGTCTAAAGTTTATTAACCTGAAACATTTACCTTGGGAAACAGTGAACACAAAGCCTTAGCAACCAAGGTAATACCTATGCATACACCCACTTTCCTGTGTCTCTACTGCTCACAAATATTTATTGAACACCTTTTATGTGTTAGATGATGTACTAGTTGATGAGGTAGAGTTATAAAATAGACACAAGTAGCCTTGGCATTCAGAGATTATTTTCTAATTTATCAAACATTTAATAGTTGCAGCTTCTTGTACTATTTTTGAAACATCAAGATGAAAAGTGATGACAAGGAGCAAATTGGTGTGTTCAGATAAATGAAGTTGTGGTGAGTTTCTCCACTTAGAGATCCTCGCTCTGGGCTCCAAATCCAGCGGTTTCTTACATTTTGCCTAGGGCTTTTCCCAAGCCCTCTCTGGTTATGATCTGGGATGAATGTGACAATGGCTGGAACACTGCAGCTGCATTCAGGAGTCTCCAGACCCAGGATTGCCTCACCACATGAGTAGTCTGCTACAGTCTTTCTGTGCCTCAGTATCTTGATTAGGTTGGATAATAATACATTTTCCAGAGACTTAAAATGATCATCACATATTCACTTATTTATTAATTGAAGACATATTTCTTGAGATGAGATTGGGTAAATTCTAAAAAATAATCAGTTTAATGATACATTGTATGACTTGCCAGAAAAGTTATATGTCTACTCAGGATTACTAAAGCAAAAATAGAAAAGTGAGGTTTTGAAGAATTATTAGTCCATAAACTGAACAAATGAAATATTATTTATATTTTATTAAAGCTTGCCTGAGGATTCAGAAAGCAACATCAGCCACAGGCCATAGAAGCCAGGCACACACCTTTAATCCCAACAGTCAGAAGTTAGGCAGTTGTGGTACACACGTTTAATCCTAGGACTCAGGATTAAGAGGTAGAAGGATCTCTGAGTTCAAGGTCACCCAGATCTACACAGGAGTGAATCAGTCTAAAAGAGAATTATAAGTCATCTCTTTAATCCCCACAGTAGGGAAGTATATAAGACAGAAGCAAGGTCTCAGAGAGACTTTTAATTCTTCAACCATACTGAGGAGAGGCAACAATTTGAGACTTGATGAAGTGCCCCGGCCGGACAAGAGATGGGAGAGATAGAGACAAGACAGGATTCTGATCAAGTCTCATTTATTAAAAGTAACAGCAGGGCTTACTTAAGGCAGGTAGCAGAATGGAGAGGGAGCAGAAGTTCTCCTTGGCAGAGTGTGTTCCAAGGACACAAGTCTGCAGCTGGAGGAGTCTGGACTGTAGGCTAGGAAGCAGAAGGGTGGGAGAGTCTGGAGTGCAGGCCTTGAAAATATGCTGTACAGGAAGATAAGCAGGCACATGAAACTTAACAAAGTGCTAATCTCTAAGAATACAATAGGGATATTAAGATGGCTTCTATTATGCTATCCTTATTGAGGGCCCTCTACAGTTTTCCCTTTTTTGTATAAAGTAAAAAGGCCATAAGCTGGGATATCCTTGAGGGGGAATTCCTGTCTTAGGTTAGAGGATTTTGTGGATCAGGAGTGTGCAATAGCCCTACCCGTCATTGGAGATGACATCTCATGATGAGCATTTCTGTCTTAGGAAGCTATCAGGGTAAGATACCCTCTTTCCTTCCTCTGTTGCTCGTCATTGGCTAACCAGCTCAGCTCACCAAGGAGGAGATGAATCTAAAGTGATCTCATAGCTACATAATTTAAGTAATATATGATTAAGGTTCATTACAGTTATCTCCCATATCGGCCATGTCAAGACAGTGATAGTGCACCTATATTGGCTGCATCTTGATAGCATCCATTTGACTCTTAACGAAAGCCATCAGTTTACTAAAGAGAAAAGGTCCTAGCAACAGGAGAATTAATAATCCAAGTAGGAGCCTAACAAGGGAAGAAAGTAGGGCAGAAATCCACTCCAGGCACTCCAAACTGTTGGTCAAACAGTTCTCTGTGTTTTTTCTCGAGTTCTTCTGAAAGGGTGCCAATAGGAGGACAGCCCCGAGTATGGACATGGATCTTCATTTCTGGAAAACAGAAAAGAATGAAATTCTCAGGGCAATTCCTCCTGTAAGAACTTATGCTATCATTTGTTTAACTAATCTTTCCGGAAGCTATCTGGCAGATTTCATTTCTTTGGAGTATACGAATACTGATCCTCGCCCCAATATTAGTACTGGATCATGTTCATGCCAAGTGTTGTCTAAGGGGTCTTTCCACAAGACTGTGGCAAAGATTTTTTTGTGTATCAAAGTGCCCAAACCGTGTGACAGCTGATTTTCCATCATTATCCAAATTTTAAAAATTAACAATGAAAAGAGCATGTGTCAGACTATTCTTTGGCATGCCTTTGGTGGGGTACCAAGTTCCCCCTTTTAAT
The DNA here is from genome assembly GCF_017639785.1 of Mesocricetus auratus. Classification (NCBI taxonomy): domain Eukaryota; kingdom Metazoa; phylum Chordata; class Mammalia; order Rodentia; family Cricetidae; genus Mesocricetus; species Mesocricetus auratus. The sequence goes on along the minus strand of NW_024429197.1, from coordinate 26,298,947 downwards.
TTATTAATAGTTAGCTTAAGTGTAAGGTTAGCTCTTTCTACTATACTTTGTCCTTGCCATGGTTAATAGCTAATTGTTTACAGAAGGTCTTAAAATTGTCACTGGTGTATCCAGGTCCTTTATCAGTCTTGGATTTGTTGAGGAGTGCCGGTGACAGAAAATGCAGCTAACAAATGGCTGATTACGTGTTTAGTGCTTTCTCCAGTTTGAAGAGAGGCAAAGGTAAAACCACTATATGCATCTACATTAACATGAATATATTTAAGATGTCCAAATTCTGTAAGATGGGTAACATCTATTTGCCAGAGAACTTTGGGCACAAGTCCCCAAGGATTAACTCCCAAATGGGGTTCAGGTAAATATTGGATGCATTCTGAACAGTTTTTTACTATATGTCTAGCTTCTTCTCTGGTAATATGATACATGAGGCATAAAGTATGGGCATTAAGGTGATGTAATGAATGTCCTTTACATGCTACTTCAATACCTGTCTTCTGCACGGAATCTACAGGCAGAGCCAGAATACAACACAGCTAAAACATTTTGTTTCTGTCCTGATTAGGTAACAATAGTGCCTTGCATAGCAGCTGCCATGGTGAGTCCTTGCTGATAAGCTGTACCTATCTCAGCACAGAGAGGTGAATGCAGCCAGAAAGATCTTTTTTTTTTCCGATATGGTTGAATAGCTGGGTAGGCAGAGTTAGCATTTTCAAATGCCAATTTGTTTAACAAAGTCGGTGCCTGAATCAGCATTTCCAAAACTTCTACCTGCTGCTGTTAGCAAGCTGTGGACAAAGTCTGAAAAAAGGCTCGTCAGGTCCTTGTATGATCTTACTAAGGGAAGAGTTCATGTCCCCTTTATCAGGTAGTCGCCTCCAGGCTCTGGTGGCAGCTTTTGAATTTGGGCAAATAGCCCAGGTTAATATTGTATTTGAACATCCTCTACCTCATAATTTCCTTCCCCATTAACATATCTGCATTCCAGTTATTGCCTACCTGGGCATTTCTTTTTGCAGTTTCTTTACAAGCTTCTGCAAACTCTGACTTCCATAAAAGATAGTCTCCCCCTGCTAAGGTTGCTCTAGTTAAAGTGTATCAGCCGGAGAGAGTAAGCCAATTGTTTGCCACAGATTCTATGATGGTAGTGGTATGAGGAGTCTTGGCTCCATATTGAGAGACTGTGGTTTTGATTTCTTTGATTACATTGAAATCAAAACTGGCATGATGTCACCAGGCAGTGCCTTGTGCATCTCTTGTCTCTGTTACTGGAAAATCAGTCATATTCTCTGGTTCTGTCTGATGTTGGTGGGTAAGAGGTGTCTTAAGGGCAGCCCCCCTGAGAGGTGGCTTGGCAACTCCTTCTGAGAGGTATTGGTGAACTTACATGTTTTCAAACTCTCTAGCTGGGTAATCAGGTCTTGATGCTCTGTTCCTAATCGAACCTGCTCTTTAAGATATTGAATTTTGTCCTGTAGCTCTTTTTGAGGGTTTGAAGCTGGGCAAGCCAGAGAGGGGGCTATTGGAGGAGGCTTATAAGGTGGAGTCTGATGTTCTGCTAATGGAGGGCAGTCTGGATCATGATATTTAGCCACCTCTTCCTCCAAATCTTCCCACTCAGAATCAGTAAGACTATCTTCCATAGGCTGTTGATTTTTGGATACTTTTTTTCAGTGAGGGATATATCTTTTTAACTTTGGGTCTGGCTCCCTCATCCTTTTTAGGTCATGATTTAGGTTGGGGTATCTTTTTAATGATCTCATCCTGGGTTCGTGGACTACTCTTTTGAATCTCTTCTGAGTCACTATCAAATGACATAAGGGCCTGCTCCTCACTAGGCTGTTCTGCTTTTTCTGTTTCAGTAGGTTTTAAGCATTTCTCTCCTTCTTTTATTATATTTGCTATAAAAGGGTCATGCTGTTTCTGGGAAATAATTTCATTAATTAGATTACAAAATGAAAATGTTGTAATAGGAATCTTTTCAGGGCCAAAAGTTTTATAGCAATTCTTTAAAGTATCTCCTACTCTCTTCCACCTTTTTTCATCTATGGTCCCTCAAGTGGGGAACCAGGGACAAATTTCCTTAATAAAGACAAAGAACTTTAACAAATCCTGTGTTTTGAGCCTAACCCTCATACCTTAAGTGCCTTCTTGAGGCCTTCAACACACCATTAATATTGACTCATTTCTTGTCCCATATCGTCGCTCACTTACTGAGGTCTTTGTTGCTGTGGCAGTCTCTCATTTTGCAATTACTTCTATTTCTTTTCTTTTTGGTGTGGCCGGCTCTTCTCAGTGACTTTCTTTACTGAAGTCCTCATACTTGGGCTTCTACACTGGACACTACTTGCCCCAGCCCACAGGGTCATTCAATGGGGACCCTAGCGGAGGGAGTGAGAATGGGGGGACAAGAGATGCGAGACATGGAGACAAGACAGGATTCTGATCAAGTCTCGTTTATTGAAAGTACCAACAGGGCTTAAGTAAGGCAGGAAGCAGAAGGGAGGGGGAGCCGAAGTTCTCTTTGGCAGGATATGTTCCAATGACACAAGTCTGCAGCTGGGGGAGTGTGGACTGCAGGCCAGGAGGCAGAAGGGTGTGGACTGCAGGCCTTGAAAATGTGCTGTACAGGAGGATAAGCAGGCACAAAGAAATAGAAACTTAACTAAGTGCTAGTCTCTAAGAATACAGTAGGAATATTAAGATGGCTTCTAATATGCTATTCTTATTTAGGGCCTTCCATAGTGAAGAGCTGGTGGGCGAATCAGCCCTTTCAGCCTGAGCTAGCAGGGATAGTTAGTGGCCTTCTACTTTGACTATCTGATATTCAGCTTGAAGTTTGAACCCCAATATCAGTCTCTGGGTCATTTATTTTTCATGTTACAAAATTTATGGAGATTATACTTAAGCAGATAAGGAAGGTTTGGGTTGTGAGCCTAGCTGTTAACATGAAGTTGGGTGGGTAAAAAGGTGGGGAGGATTTGGGAGGGGTTGGGGAAGGGAAATAGTATAATCAAAATACATTGCATTAAACATTAAATGAATAATAAATTTTAAAACTGGCAAAAGTTCGAAAAGAAACAAAGAAGATAGGGGTGGAGATGAACCCGCCTTTAGGGTCCTTATTCTCACTTTGATTATGATTATCTTCGCTAAATCAACTCAAGTTGTGACAAATCCAGAGAGTCATATACGAAAGATATTTCAACAAGAGATTATAGGAATCTAGCTGGTTAGTCTTTCAGGAATACCTGTTTGCCTGTAACGTGGTCCCTCACCTATCCACATGTTTTCTGGAACACACTCCTATTTTGTCTTTTCCTGTGATATAACATATATTACACTATCCATATATTTTCTTTCCTTCTAAAGTCCTGAACTCTTGTCAAAACTAAATAAAGAGGGGACTTGCAACTATTCACATTCCATTTATCTGAACTTTTACCTACCTTGTGGTTATTTTGTAACTTCAAATATTTGTTGGATGAGTGAATGATTGAAAGATCAAGGTATGATGTGAATAGTTAGCAAAGACATTATTATCCTGTCCTAGTGAAAGAGTCATCTTGTACCCTTATTCATTTCTCCTTGGGTCAGCTCCTACTTTTCACTCACAGAATGAGTGACTGTAGTAGAAAGAGCTTTGGCATCCAAGACTACTATTGAATTTTAGTTTTGGCTGCTTCGTTGTCTGAATCAGAACTCTTTATTGTTTTACTAAGATGATTGCACCATGTGCACGTGCACCACAAAGAAGGAGGGAGACAACAATTATGCGTTCCAAAGACTTTAATAAATCACCACATAAGTGAAGTCATTGATCAATCAGGATTACAGGACAAGGACTCAGGAGCCTTGATTTTCCTGGCAGCCCCGAACAGGGTCAGAAGCCAGCTTTATAAGCATAAAAACATAAATACACCTGTGCTAAGTTCCAGGTACAATTTTCACTAATCAAGGCTCAAAAATTAGTTTCCCTAAGTATTCCTTCACTGTCAACTGACACAAAATGTAAGTTTTTCAGTTCAACCAATCAGATGCTTTTGTTCTTTGCTGTTAGGAACAGCCACAATGTTTTAGAGAACTAAGAGGCATAACAAACTATTTCTACTGTTTAAGGAGGTGGGCCAGCTATTGGAAGACTTCCAGCTCCCCAGGGCCTGGAAAACGGAACTTTTTTCATCCTACAGGTAAAATGGAGTCTGAAGTCACACTGGCAGTACTTAGGAACAGGTGCTTTTGCCTGCTCCCTTTATTCCCCCTCGTGACTAATGAGACAGTCTTTTCTAGGGGCTTGCATAAGGGATTGTGCTGGGTCCCTAAAATTAAGGGCTTGACAGTGCCTATGAGGTTCTAAACAAAGCATGAAATGTCATTAATCACCCAGGGAAAATAGTATGACAAGAAACAGGAGGGTCATGGGACCTATTAAACTTGTAGGTGTCAAGGGTTGTCAAACATGGGACCAGTCAAAAAGTCATTCAGATCAGCTGGAACTTTGTTTTCTTTCCTCCTCCCTAGTGAGGATATGTTCTTTAACTTTGATTAGGATTTATCTAATGAAAGCAACATGTTTCCCCCAAAGGGAATTTGCCTTTGTCCCAGCATTCTAAGCCTGTTAAGGGAACAGGAATGGTGTACTCTCTTCTGTAACTACTTCCAGCTGACAGTGGGGTGTCAGTTATCAGAACCCAGGAAGACTGAAAGACTAGTTAAAGACTGCCCAATGGGGCATTACTCAGAAGTACCTGATTATCTGATTCATTTGAAAGGACAGGGAGCAATTCCGTCAGCTGGACTGGTTCACATCAACTTTCAGCAAGTCCAGAGTTCCATAGTTTGCAGTCCACAGGTGATCCCTGGATGGTGTCTGTCACCCAAGTGGAAATCTACTGAGACAAATATATAAAGACAAAAGTTAAAATGTAGGAGCTTGAATCAGTGGCTAGTCTGCATGCACCTTCATTAGTGGCTGCAATCAGGAGGTCATCCATGTAACTTAAATTTGGTACCTTTACTTATCTATAGTCCATTTGAGCTGTGACAGATGATGTAAGACTCATGAGCTTTTTTATTCCCTGAGCTTATATGAATCTTTAGTTTACCAAAAGACACAAGAGTTTTAGGTATATTAGGACTTCCATTGTACTGAAATCCACATTTGGAGAAAAAAAAACCATTAACAGGTGTCTGTAAAACAGCTGGAACAGATTTATACCTTGGAGGTATACAAGAGCTATGACCTTGGTTTAAAAGGCATGAACAATTTTTTCCTCTGTCCAGAGAATCAGGTACATAGATTTGACAGAGGTGTTTTAGCCCAATGAAAGAAAGCATCTTTAAGTCTGTACTTAGAAGACAACCAAAAAATATGTAAAACCTTGAGCTTGTGACTGAATAGTAAGTAATCAACGCTCTACCAGTTTATCAGAACTTCATTTGTCAATGCCAAAATACTTGAAATCTCAGTGTAACAATATACATGTTAAACCATTTTTAAGAACCATAAAAGTTAAGTTTTACATCCCCAGAACATGCATGGACTTTAATTATTTTTCAGAGAGAGACACAAACAGTTGCTATTGAGAACAATTACTGTAAAGCATGCTTTTTAGTTTTGTGTTTATGTTTTGTTTAGTTGTTGTTTTGTTTGTTTGTTTGTTCTGTGAAAAGTTATACCTGCAAACTGTTTATCCTTTAATCTGAAGCCTGAGACCAAGGCAAACCTGTCTGACTTTAACAAGAAACCTAATAGGTTTAACTAATAACTGACAAATAAACTAACAAGGTAGCTGTAAACATGGGGGAAGGAGCTGATTGTCTGTTGTTGACTAGTAGACATAGTTACAGTTAGCCTGTTTATCAATGTGATCACAGATTCAAGAAGGACCAAACAAAATGACAGAGAGTAGTCCACAGCCCTTGACCTAGACAGTCATCCCAAGCTGCTGTGATCTCCATGGCATTGGGGTAGAGGTACCAGAACAGAAGTCTGGGGTGCCAGGCCCAGAAGATGAGAGGCTTTTCCTGTGGAGGAGAAAGAGAGGGACTTATTTTACTTTGTCTAGGCAAAGAGTGACAATCAACTCTCCATTGTCCTGCTTATCCACAGGTTGGGCCAAGTCGTGGCAGCAGTTGAGACATTGGAGCAGTCTTTTCCAGTGGTTAGCATTACCACAGTCCAGGTGGAGTTGTCCATTACTGTGTCTAGTAATTCTTGGTGAACTTGGGGGTCACTGCTAGGATCTGGGAGTCTCTGTCATCTAAGTTTAAATTTATTAAATGCCATACTCAACAAATCTCTGAAAGTTTAAGGGCCTGAGGTAAACAGTTATTTGTTTTAGGCTGTACCTTTTAAAACATACAAGAGGCTAACTGTAGAGAGATATCTTTTCCTTGCAAGCTGCTTTGGTTTTTCCCCACCAGTCACCTGGGCTCTGCCAAGTTGCAGTCCCCAAATAACACACAAGATGTTGTATTAATTATGAAGATGTTGGCCATTGCTCATTTCTTACTGGTTAGCTTTGACTTAAGTATTTATCCCATAATTGTTAATCTAAGTATTTCTCTTACTGGAGAAAAGTTGTGGATGTCTTACTTCTCTGACGGGCTACATCATAATTTCCTGTGTTTCTTTTACCCAGAGTCCTCCTAGACTCCTAGTCCCACCTATCTTGCTTCCCTATTGGCCAACAGTGCTTTATTGACATATACAGAGGACTTCCCATCATCTCCTCTTTTCTGTCTAACCAAAAAGAAAGGTCTTAACTTTAACATAGTCAAATTATATATAACAGAACAGTTATCAAGTAAGAACACAGTTACACTATTTTGTTTATCCACATTCAGCAAGATTTAAATAAAATATCATCCATCCCATCCTTGTGAGTCCAAAGTTCTATATGTAGCTTATCTTTTATCATAACTAAGGAAAACTATAATTATAACTATCTGTCTTCAACTCTATCAAAGACCACAGAAGGATAATATATAAACACTAAGATTGAAAGAGACATCTCGCTACCTGGACAGTCACCTGAAGTTCTGATGTTGAGGCATCCATCTTCAGCCCATAGGCCACAATGTGTCCAGAAGACTTCTCAGCAAAGCAGGAAATTTCAAACTGTCCATCTGCATTGGCAGTCTGTCAGTCATTTTCTGTGTCCTGCAGAACAGTTTGAGTACAGTAGTCACTTTTCTATGGGTCCTGAATATCCAGATTATACAGCAACAGTTAAGCAATCCAGGCAAGAGCAGTTTCTTGCCCAAATGGCTAATCTTGCCACATTGAAAGCAAACTTCATAACGAGTTTCTTCAATGCCCATCTTCCTCTCAGACGTAATTGGTGCTGCCAGGAGCAGACATTTCTCATTGTCAAGAAAAACCCTAAACCATTTTAAATGCCATTTTTTGAAGGTCTTTGAAAGGTTAGAAGACTGTCTATCTCAAATATATCTCTGTATATCTAGAAAACCTAACTTACCTAACTATAAGTTCTGACTATTATAAGTAACTATCTATAGTCTGTATTTAATTATGCATTACATTTTAAAAGAACAGTATAAGCACAATACTTAATCAAGAGGAAAAATATACATATCACAAAATTGACCTTGAATTTGTATCAATAAATGGAAAACTGTACCAATACAAAGTACTCATTTCCATACCATAATCCCATTTTTCCTTTAAAAAGAGATTGGTTGTGATCATTAACCAATGATAAACAACCTCATTCAAATGAAAACAAAGATTTATAAACAATAAGGGGACTTGGACGTCACTCAATCCAAACTGCTTAGTGCTGGAAGGGGGCTCTGTTCATACCATGGGGATCATGGCAAAGCTCAGAAACCTGTATAAATCCTTATTTTCATGGTCTGTAAGGCTGTATCATCTTAGCTGTTTTAGATGTTGAATCACTTGGGCCACTACTTCCGGGGGTCTTGGTTCATCAAACTACAGAAGCCTGGAAGAAATCCTCAGCTTTTCATTTTCTGTAGAAACATAAACAAAAACTCCTTTCCAAAGTAATATATACTTATACTTAAATTTTGAAGTCAAGGCATTTTCAAAGATACAAGTGGAATTAATTCAGCAACATTTATCATCAAGTGTACTTTAGTAGTTGTTCCTTCCTTAGCAATAAAAAAACTGAAAAACACAATAGCGTACAGTATCCAGACTTTCTGTGTATTTTCCATCTTTGTGGGTCTTATTTATTTATCTATTATTTCTATTATTATTACTCTATTTCTTTTACTTTTATTTCTTTGTTTATTTATCTGAGACAAGGTATCTCTGGAAATCTGCCTGCCTCTACCTCTGCAGCAAATCCTACCGGCTTGTGCAACCACAGCCGGTTTCTCTATTTACCACTATGCCGTTTCTTTTTCTCTCTCAATCTTACATATATTTTTAAACACACTGTAAACCTTTAAAGGTTTTTCTTCACATAAGTCTGCCTTTACTGTAAATCTTTATGTTTTTCTTGCTACGTGTCTCATCTGTAAAATCGCGGCTGTTTAAACTGCAGTTTTTCCAAGAAGGCGGGCATAAGCGTGATTCTAGATCACTGTCTCAGTCTATGCTGACATCCAGCAAAAGCTGCTAGCTTGGAGATGTGGTCACTGCCACTTCCAGCTGTACATACACACCTTTCAATTGTTAGCAGAGCCTCTTAAAAGAACCTTGCTGGGTTTTTTTGTTTTGTTTTGTTTTGATTTTGCTTATGCTGAGTCAGGAAGACTCCCTTAAGCGAGCCACGTGAGTCTCTGCTTGTAGCTAGCAAAACAGAGCCCATCTGAGAAAAATACTGCGACCAAGAATCCATGCTTTTCTCCATTCTTTTGTTTCTAAAATTCTTTTAAAGCTTTTGTCATTCTACGTGGAAATTCATGATTCCACTCCTGCTCACCATTTGTAGAGAGAGGCCTTTTCCTTGCAAGTTGCTTTGGTTTTTCCCACCAGCTGCCCGGGCTCTGACACGTTGTAGTCCCCAAATAACACACAAGATGCTGTATTAATTATGAAGCTGTTGGCCATTGCTTGTTTCTTTTCTTTTCTTTTTTTTTTTTTAGAGCATGCCGCAGACTCACGAAGTTAGGCCTGCTTTTATACCCCCTCCAAGGTCCCATTGGTTCAGGTGGCTGACTCTGCTGTGTTGTTCTTTCCTCATTGGTGTCTCTGGGTCAGGTGTCTCTTCGTCAGCAGTCTCTGGGTATAGAGGCAGGCTTGGCTCAGGGAAGAAGTGCCCACTGTGCATGCTCATATGGGCTGGCCTGGGCACCTGGGGAGGGCGGCTGCAGCTTGGGTAGGCTGGCCGCAGTTTCTCCCACAGTATGGGTTTTAAAAGTATGTCTTTACAATTCTCTGGATTTTCTCCAAGGCTGTTATTATGTCCCTCTTTTCATCTCTAATTTTGTTCATTTGTATCTTATCTCTCTATCTTGTGTTAATTTTTATGTGGGTTTATCAATCTTATTGAGTTTCTCAAAGAATCAACTCTTTGTGTCACTGATTCTTTGTTTTTTTTTTATTTAAAACTGAGTTTGATGATTTTTTGCCATCTGCTTCTTCTGGCTTGTTTCTTACTGGCTGGCTCTGACTTAAATATTTATCCCATAATTGTTAATCTAGGTATTTCTCTTACCGGAGAAAAGTTCCGGACATCTTACTTCTCTGGTGGGCTACATCGTGACTCCCTGTGTTTCTCCTACCCAGAGTCCTCCTAGTCCCACCTATCTTGCTTCCCTATTGGCCAACAGTGCTTTATTGACATATACACAAAACTTCCCCATCAGCTAACTTTAGTTTTTTTTTCCTGTACTTGGTTATATTAGTATTGGCATGACTATAAGTATATTTCAGAACATCTCAAGGCTTAATCAAGATTAAGGGTTTATAATAAAAATAACAACTTCTGAATGGAAGCTCTTTCAGTACCAAGATATGACTTTTAACTTAGAAACACAGTCCATAAAAAGACTGGGAACTTTCCTGATCCTTTTATAATGTACCATCATAGAGTATAACAATTTTATATGACTCAGTTTACCAAAACAGCTACCGTTACCACTTGACAATGCTAGCAAATACAGTTAAGCTTAGATATATATTCTTAACGCAGTCTCTGTCAGTATGAGTAAACCTTAAGCAAGGAAAGACATTTTATTAAGTCAGTGATTTTTAACTTTTTGTGGTTCATTATTATGCAAATGTCTGACATTTGCTACTCCTGTAAAAAGCTCTTTTGATCCCACAGGGTCATGAACCATAGGTTGAGAAACTGTTCCAAGTTCTTTCCCAGACTGTTTAAGGTCACTGTCTTACTGTATCCTAAGATAGGAATATCCCAGTATGTGTTGCTTAGTAATGTGGTCCTAACGTTAGTTGGTCAGTGACTACACAGAGTCTGAGATTCCAGTGTCATGCTGACCCTTTCTCCGGGTGAGCCTCTAAGCATAAAACCATGTTTCAGGTTGACATATTTCAGTTGACAAAAACAGTTAGTCAGAAGCAGAACTAAAGGTGTTAAAAAGGATGATTACTGCATTTGAATGTTTGCCCAGAATTATAGACATTGATGGATTAGGTGTTTTTTTTAATATTACCTAAATAGCCTTTCTGATTATTAACCCTGGGCTAAAGTTTTGAGTTAACATTCTTCCTTTTTTACAGATCTTACATATTTTTAACCATCTCCAGTAATTTATAAGCTGTTCTGCTTAGCTGTTCTTAGCTGCTCTGTTCATGCTCTTCCCATCTGTTGTTACTTTGCTTAGTTTTGGGCGATGAAACACGAACCGCTGGACTCAACAAATCCATGTGGAGTTTATTGCAGGGATAGGTGTTAGCTAACCAGGGAACAGAAACGGAAAGGGGGAAGGAGAGGGGAACAACGAGGAAGGAGGGAGGATGAGGAAGAAGAAGGGCCAAACAGGAGGGAGATGCTTTCTTAAAGGGGAAGCTTGCACATGGATACAGAGTCCTTGCATGGCCACATAACATGTGATGTAACCATGGCGTGGCCAAGAAACACAGGGCCCTTTGAGCTGTCTAAGTGTCTGTCTGAATGCTGGCATGCATACCCTGCTGGTTGTCAGGGGGTGGGGTCAGCGTAAAGCCAGGATACCAACATCATCCGCCAGTTTTTGACCCAGGATATAGACTTTAAAAATTTGTCTGGATCCCTATTACATTAGTTTCAGTAGCCAGAAAACCCAGAGACAAATTCTGAGTTCAGGCATCTGAATACAACTGTAACAGCTGAACTGTAACCAAGACACACGGAACACAGTACACTCATAAATTTAAGGCCAGACAGAAATAAACTTGCAGTGTCTACATTCATGCATTCAAAACAGACAGTCAGAACTTTCCTCCAGCTTGTAATTTTAAGATCTAGCTACCTGCTTAAGGGCACCAGAGAAAGCTATCCATCAGCCCAAGTACTGCATTCAGTACCCACTCTCTATCATTGAATTATTTCAGGTTGTGACTCTGTTCTTTCTTGGCTGCTCATGGCCATGTCAGAGGAGCAGCAGATGGCAAGTGAAGTTTGGAGGTTGGTCTGCCGGGAAACAAAGCTCTGATGGGGGAATCTCAGATAAGCAAGGCCCTGAGGGCTTCGGCCCCAGAATGTCTCTTGTTACTGATGTGCATTTACATGTTTGTCACTGCCATTTTTCTCTGGTATCTGGCATGATGTGAAAGGGCATTGGGTGAGTCCTACTGCCTTTAATGTAGTATGATTATCTCATGGATTTTTACCTGTCAATTGTTATGAAGATGATTTTTCCTAAGTTGTACTGTTAACTGAAGTAATGATTTTACACAATAATAGTGCTATTTTAAAAAAGGATTTGGTGATCAAGGGTCTTTAATACCTACAGTAAGATATTATTAGAGATGTTAGCTTAGTGGGAAAACTAATGTAGGTAAAAACAAGATATAGTGTTGCCCCCAGCCCTGATAAATCAGGACTTGTAGAGGATAGAAGATAAGAACAAGGAAAAGTCACATAAGTTTCTCTTGAGGAGACATATAGACTGTGGCTTATGTCAATGATAAAGAAAAGCAACTGAGTTCCAGAAGCCCAGATAGCTCAAACTCTTTTAGTGTTAATGTTGGGAAAGGTGTTCACAGGTTTTTGTGTGCATCAAAGCTAAAAACAAAGCTTTAAACATGACTTGAGATTTTTGTTAATGGATTTGAGTTTTAAAAAATCTTGAAGTGCAATTTAAAGGCATACTTTTAACAGCTGAGTGAGGACCTCACTGATGTCAGGGAGAGGAACAATGGTAGCCTGGCTATTGCTGGTTGGGGTGATTATTTTGCTAAGATGGGTTGGTGACCAAAGGCCATGATTAATTTCTTCTATGAATTTCTGATATTAGATTCCTGACCGAAAAACTGCTAATGAATGGGTGTGTATTCTGAAGATTTAAAGTAGGGATGACTGATTTTTTTCCTATATAAAAGTTTAGATTTGTGATTATTCTAACATTTCTTATATCTTTTGAGATAAATAATAAAATGATTGGTCCTTTCCTTGTACCTGCAAAATGCAGTCTACTAGCAAGGATCTGGCTTTGAAAAATGCCTTTCTTGCTTATACTCTTAATGTATCACAAGTTACTTGGGTATGAATGTATGTGGGTTCTTGAGACAATTTGTTTTTCCATCTGTAATACATAACATGTTTAATCATATAAGAGACATGGAGGATATATTTTTTTACTTCAATTTGTTATAATCATTCACTTGAAAAACAGAATGTAACCACATTGTAATTTTTATACTGCTTGCGAGATTTTGCTGGGGTATATAAGTTGTAAGGGGAAAAATAAAGATAATTGGAGTGAAGACAGCAAAAGAGATGAAAGGGATACATCTGGATATAGGTAAGAAAAGACATAAAGAACACAGAGAGATGATGATGAAGAGACCCCAAAGGTAGGTGTGTGTGTGTGTGTGTGTGTGTGTGTTTGTGTGTGTGTTTTTTTCCTTTATTCACAAGCCCCACAGAATTAAGTTTAGCCTTCCTTGCTGGCCCCAGAAAATTAAGTTTTATTGCCTTAGATAGAGAAGTCAAGTTAAGTAATTAGTTTGCCAACTCTGTGGCTTCCCCCCAATCCCTGACCGGCTGAAGGCTGGTCCTCATGGCAGTGATACTCGGCAGTGGCAATAGTTGGCTTAAAGGAGCTGTGGGTGCAATATGCTAGCTTGTCAGTTTTGTAAAGGAGCCCCCCCCATACAAGCAACTAAACAAAACTAGAGACACAAACTGACAGTACACAAATGTGTGGAAGGACAAGACAACAATAAGATGGACAAGACATCAGTCTATAAAAGGCACTATTTAGACTCCTGTCCCACTCAGCCTTGGACACCTGGTTCCCATGCCAGGATCTTCCTGGGGTACGAGAGGCATCCTCCTTCTACCTTGGACTCAAAAGGTAATTCTGAGTCCAGCCTCCTTATTGAGTCCTAACCCTTGATACCAAAACCTTATCTGCCTTCAGAGGGCTCCCTAACTCTGTCTATGGGGTGATCTCAATGCCCTTCCTCAGTGGCGGCATTTCAGTGGAACTTCCAAATGGTATACCCTGTTCCTTGTGTGCCACAAGGAAAGAGAAAGACGGCACTTATGGGTTACAAAGCTTTTGATAAATCACCACATAAACACTGATCAATCAGCACTGCAGGACAAGGACCCAGGAGCCTTTCATTTCCTGGCCATCTGGAGCAGGGGCGGAAGCCAGCTGTATAAGCATAAATACATAAATAAACTTAAAACAGGAGTCCAGATAGTGTCTTTTTATAGCCTGTGCCAAATTACTGGTACAATTTTCATCAATCAAGGGTCAAAGATTAGGGACTTTTCCTTAACTGTTCCATCATTGTCAGCTGACACAAAATCTAAGCTTTTCAGTCCAAACAATAAAATTCATTTGTTCTTTACTGTTAGGAACAAGCCATAATGTTTTTGAGAACTAGGGGGAAGAGCAAACTATTTCTATTGTCTAAGGAGAAGGTTGGTTAGCCATTGGAATGTTCTCAGCTCCCCAACAGACTGAGAACCTGAACTTTGTTTCAGCCTACAGGAAAAACAGTCTGAAGTCAAAAAGTTAGTACTTAGCTGTGGTGATATATTATTATGATTTATTAAAATTTGCCTGAGGATTCAGACAACAAAGTCAGCCACAAGCCATAGAAGCCAGACACATACTTTTAATCCCAGGAGGCAGAAGCTAGGAGGTGGTGGTATACACCTTTAATCCCAGGACTCAGGATTAAGAGGTAGATCGATCTCTCTGAGTTCCAGTTCACCCAGGAATAAACCAGCTTGAATGAGTCTAAAGGAGTAACAGATCACATGCTTCTAATGACAGCTGTAGAGGGGTATAAACGATATAAGCAGGGTCTTCAGTATTGAATAGGAGACATTCATTCTGCAGCCACACTGAAGATAGGAGAGGTTCATTCTCCAGTCACGTTGAGGGTAGCAAGACATTGAAGTCTGAGAATTCTCCAGTCATGCCGAGGAGAGGCAGCAGTTTGAGGTTTGGTGAAGAGCTTGTGCATGGATCATCCCTTTGAGCCAGAGCTTGAGGTGAGAGCTACTGGCTGGCTGCTTTGCTTCCCTGATCTTCAGTTTGAATCCCGGTATCAGTCCTTGGGTCTTTTCTTTTTGTGCAACGCTTGGCGCAAAGTGCTTTATCCCGTTCCCTCAAATATTATGGAAATAATGAACATGAAGCAAGGTGTTACATTCAGGGCACTGGCACAAGACAGTTGCCCTACTTTCTCTCACAACAATTCTCCAAAAGGGTGTTGATAAAAAAATAGCAGAGAATGAGATTGGATGTTTAATGCTGTTAATCTCCACAACACATTCTGCAGTAATTCTACCATTTTCATAGATTTAGTAGTTAAGAGCTTTGGTTGCCCTACACAATAAACCATCTGTTGCTACAATTCCAGGGGATTTGACACCCCTTCTGGTTTCTGAAAACACTATGTGGGTATGGTACACAGACAACATAGAAGCAAAATATCTGTGCACATTAAATATATGTTTTTTAAAAATCAGGGGAATCATCAGAAAAATGCATTTCTGGAGGTGATTCATTTTTTCTTTTCAATTAAAAAAATGTCAAGAGTAGATGTACCACATTTTCTCTATCCACTCTTCGGGTGAGGGACATCTAGGTTGCTTCCAAGTTTTGGCTATTACAAATAAAGCTGCTATGAACATAGTGGAACAGATATCTTTGTTGTATGAATGGGCATCTTTTGGATATATGCCTAAGAGTGGAGTTGCTGGGTCTTGTGGTAGGTTTATTCCCATTTTTCTGAGGAATCTCCATACTGATTTCCAAAGTGGCTGAACCAGTTGGCACTCCCACCAGCAATGGAGGAGTGTCCCCCTTTCACCACATCCTCTCCAGCATAAATTGTCATTGGTGTTTTTGATTTTAGCCATTCTGACAGGAGTGAGATGGTATCTCAGAGTTGTTTTGATTTGCATTTCCCGGATGGCTAAGGATGTTGAGCACTTTCTCAAGTGCTTCTCAGACATTTTAGACTCCTCTATTGAAAATTCTCTATTGAGTTCTGCAGCCCACTTTTTAAGAGGGTCCTTTGGTGTGTTGGAGACTTGCTTCTTGAGTTCTTTGTAAATTTTGGAGATCAACCCTCTGTCAGATGTGGGATTAGTGAATATTTTTCCCATTCTGTGGGCTGCCTTTTTGTCTTGCTGACTGTATCCTTTGCCTTACAGAAGCTTCTAAGTTTCAGGAGGTCCCATTTATTAATTGTTGATCTCACTGTCTGTGCTACTGGTGTTATGTTCAGGAAGCTGTCTCCTGTACCAATTCGTTCAAGGGTACCACTCACTTTCTCTTCTAAGAGGTTCAGTGTGGCTGGATTTATGTTGAGGTCTTTGATCCATTTGGACTTAAGTTTTGTGCATGGCGATAAACATGGATCGACCCGCATTCTTCTACATGCCAGCCTCCAGTTATGCCAGCACCATTTGTTGAAGATGCTTTCTTTATTCCATTGTATATTTTTAGCTTCTTTGTCAAAGATCAGATGTTCGTACGTGTGTGGGTTAATACCCGGGTTTTCAATTCGATTCCATTGGTCTACCTGTCTATTTTTGTGCCAATACCAAGCTGTTTTCAGGACTATAGCTCTGTAATAGAGCTTGAGGTCAGGGATGGTGATGCCTCTGGACGTTGCCTTGTTGAACAGAGTTGTTTTGGCTATCCTGGGTCTTTTGTTTTTCCATACAAAATTGATTATTGTTCTTTCAAGGTCTGTGAAGAATTGTGCTGGGATTTTAATGGGGATTGCATTGAATCTGTAGATTGCTTTTGGCAGGATTGCCATTTTTACTACATTGATCCTACCTATCCAAGAGCATGGGAGAACTTTCCATTTTCTGAGGGCTTCTTTAATTTCTTTCTTTAAAGATTCAAAGTTCTTACGATACAGGTCTTTTACTTGTTTGGTTAGCGTTACCCCAAGGTATTTTATGTTGTTTGTGGCAATTGTAAAGGGTGATGTTTCTCTGATTTCTTTCTCATCCCTTTTATCATCTGTATATAGTAGGGCTACTGATTTTCTTGAGTTGATCTTGTAGCCTGCCACTTTGCTGAAGGTGTTAATCAGCTGTAAGTGATAAGTTTTACTCTACTACACATATATGCATCAAACACTGAGGCACCAAATTTCATTAACAGATCTAATGCCAAAGATTGGCTCTAACATGGTGTGGTCTGGAAAATTCTAGGAAGAAATATTTTGCTTTTCCCAAAAACAGTGTTCTTAGTATTCCTCTTCATTCATCATTTAATTTTGTTTATGCATTTTTCTATTTGATAGCAATATATATATACACATATATATATTTTAATTCTTGGATTCCCCAACTCTGTGTATTCCTCCTTATTCTATTACTATATTGAGTAATATTCTGTCTTTACCTTACTGAGTGTTTTTTCTTAAATAAAGGCTTGTTTATTTTTTGTGTATGAATATTTCACCTGCCTTTATGTCTGTGTACCATGTTCATGCCTGCTAGCTATGAAAGTTAGAAACATATTGCAGGATTCCCACTTGGGCCCCCTCGCTGCTTCAGTGTCCCCAAATAAAACACAGAGACTATATTAGTTACAAGGCTGTAGGACAATGTCTAGGGCTCTCATTGGTTAGTTCTGTCTTATTAACATATAGATACTATATATATAGTAGCTGAATATATAATATATTATTAAATATACCTTATAAATATATATGTGTGTGTGTGTGTGTGCGCGCGCGCGCGCGTGTGTGTTACCTTATCGTGAACACCAGACTCATGCGTACTCTACTCCCAGGATCACATGGCGACCCCTACTACATTTCCCAGAATCTTCTTTCTTTCCCAGTTCCGCGTATTTTGCTTCCCTGTTGGCCAACATTGTTTTATTCATCAACAAATAAGAGAGATATATTTGCAGAATGACATCTCCCATCAGAAAGAATTGTCAGATCTCCTGGAATTGGAGTTATAGATGATCATGAAGCACCCTGTGGGTGCTGGGAATCAAACCTGGGTCCTCTGCAAGAGCAACAGGTGCTCTTAACTATGGAGCTGTGTTGTGATTTTTTAAATACTCATGTTTTTGCTTTTTATTTCCCTTTTTACTTTTATCTAAATTTGGCTTTTAGTTGTTCTTAATGAGGGTTTCTTTTTTTGTTTTTCCTTTTCGTCTTTCTTATCCTTCCTAATCTCTTGTCTTGCCCTTCCTTCTATTACATTCTTTCATCCTCTTTATTTCATTTCCTTTATTTAGTTTTGCTTCTCTATTTCTCTCACTTTCGCCTCCTTCCTTTATTTCATTAGTGTACTATTTCTATAGTTAACCTAAATAATGTTGATCTTTATAGCACATTCTATAGTGCTTCTGTTTTCAAGTTATGTGGTCAATGGTTTGTAACCAACTTAAATGTATTTTGTGTGGTTTGGCTGATGCTAAAGCAGCTTGCTTTCTTCTCCCTGGGGGTTACTGAATGGTGCTGGGGACTGTCCTTTCAAAAATACAGTGTTCAATGTAAAAACCCCATTTCAAAAAGGAGAAACACCCCAACTAACAGATGTGCAAATGACAGCAAAGAAATGCCAGAAACATGAAAAAGCAAACGACATGGTTCCCCCTCCTGAACTATTGAACTCAAAGTTACTGAAATAGGTAAATGTTAGTTAGTGATTTCAAAAGTTTTCCAGCAAAATTTGACCTCATAACCTGGAAAGAAGAGGTATCAATGGAAAAAATAAGACAGCTTATGATCACCAAGCCAGCACTATTTAAGATACTTGAAAATATTATACACAAAGAAGAAATGAAGATAGCTTTAGTTATAAGAAACAATAAATTTCATGAAAGGAATAGGTAAAGGAAAGCTAGGGAAATTCATGGCATCTAGCACAGTAAAGCAGCCAATTCTTGATCCTAATAGAGAAGAAAGAAGATAACAAACCATAGTCCAACCTGCAAGGACACAGTCAGAGATCAGTGAGTATCTCCCAGTAATAATTCCAAATGTGATTGACCTCAACTCACCAGTAAAGAAATGCAAACTAATTGTACTAAACCCAGGGTTGAGGGAGGGGTGTCTGTGAGCCTTGAGGGCACAGGCTGGTACCTAGCAAACTTGCACCTTGGGGAAAGGAGCACATTGGAAAAGGGGCAGGACTGCACCTAACAGTGCTGCTGACTACAGGCAGGGGTGGTCCCATCTCACCAAGTGAACACAGGGTGGTGACCATGGATGCCATGGCAGTTAGCTGAGGGCTGGCCCCTGGGAATAGGCCATGTTGAGTGCCAAGTGAAGGTGGGTTAAAGGAAGCCCAGGAATGCCTACATAAAGAATAACAGATATTTATTTATTTATTTGTTTATTTATTTATTTATGGAGCACTCACACAATGATGGTAAATAACTCTCACGGTCTTCTACCTCTAGAGGCACAGGGTCTGTGATGCAGGATGCTCAGACCACAACCCAAGAGAAAGACCAAAGGGAAGCTACTCCTATTCCTATTTATTTATTTTTTATTTTTAAGTTTAAGTTTAGATTAGAAACAAGGTTGCTTCACAAGTCAGTTCCAGGTTCCTCTCCATTTCCCTCCCATCCTCCCATGTCTTCCCCCCAACCCTCTCATTATCCCCTTATTTCCCCAGGGAGGGTGATGCCCTCCATGGGGGTATCCATAGTCTGTCATTTCCTCCAGTGCAGGGCCTAGACCCTCCCCCCAAGAGTTCAGGGTAAGAGTGCATCTCACAATGTTGGATGGGAGTCCAAAGTCCATGTGTATACTCGGGATGAATACTGATCTACTACCCAAAGCTCAATAGATTACCTAGGCCTCCTCACTGACACCCACATTCAGGGGGGTCTTGATCAGTTCCATGCTAGATTCCCAGGCATCAGTCTGGGATTCAAGAGCTAACCCTTGTCAGGTCAGCTGTTTCTGGGGGTTAAACCAGCCCAGTCTTAATCCCTTTGGTCATCAGTCCTCCCTCTCTGCTACTGGATTTCTTGAGTTCAGCTCAGTGCTTAGCCGTGTGAGTCTTCCTCTTCTTCCATCAGCCACTGAACGAAGGTTCTGTTTCCCAGACTCTCTGGCCATGGGATTGTTGGCTGGCACTCCCCAGATCTATGTCTAAAATCCATATATGAGAGAGTACATGCCATGTTTCTCTTTTTGTGACTGGGTTACCTTGCTCAGGATGGTTTCTTCTAGTGTCATCCATTTGCCTGCAAATCTCAGGATTCCATTGTTTTTTTCTGCTGAATAGTACTCCATTGTATAAATTACCACATTTTCTCTATCCACTCTTCGGTTGAGGGGCATCTAGGTTGCTTCCAAGTTCTGGCTATTACAAATAATGCTGCTATGAACACAGTAGAACAGACATCCTTGTTGTATGAATGGGCATCTTTTGGATATATGCCTAAGAGTGGAGTTGCTGGGTCTTGTGGTAGATTTATTCCCATTTTTGTGAGGACTCTCCATACTGATTTCCAAAGTGGCTGAACAAGTTGGCACTCCCACCAGCAATGGAGGAGTGTTCCCCTTTTTACCACACCCTCTCCAGCATAAATTCTCGTTGGTGTTTTTGATTTTAGCCATTCTGACAGGAGTGAGATGGTATCTCAGAGTTGCTTTGATTTGCATTTCCCGGATGGCTAAGGATGTTGAGCACTTTCTCAGGTGCCTCTCAGCCATTTTAGACTCCTCTATTGAAAATTCTCTATTGAGTTCTGCAGCCCACTTTTTAATTGGATCCTTTGGTGTTTTGGAGACTTGCTTCTTAAGTTCTTTGTAAATTTTGGAGATCAACCCTCTGTCAGATGTTGTGTTAGTGAATATATTTTCCCATTCTGTGGGCTGCCTTTTTGTCTTGCTGACTGTATCCTTTGCCTTACAGAAGCTTCTCAGTTTCAGGAGGTCCCATTTATTAATTGTTGATCACACAGTCTGTGCTACTGGTGTTATGTTCAGGAAGCTGTCTCCTGTACCAATTCGTTCAAGGGTACCACCCACTTTCTCTTCTAAGAGGATCAGTGTGGCTGGATTTGTGTTGAGGTATTTGACCCATTTGGACTTAAGTTTTGTGCATGGCGATAAACATGAATCGATCCGCATTCTTCTACATGCCAGCCTCCAGTTATACCAGCACCATTTGTTGAAGATGCTTTCTTTTTTTCCATTGTATATTGTTGGGGAAGTCCTCTTATTTGCCTGTTATTTGTCAATAAAGTACTGTTGAGCCTATAGGAATCTAGATAGGTGGGGCTAGGAGTCCAGGAGGATTCTGGGAAGGAGAAACACAAGAGAGTCAACATGTAACTCCATGGAGGTAGGAAGCCTGGAACTATTCTCCGGTAAGAAACATACTTAGATTAACAATTATGGGGTAATTACTTAAGTCAGAGCTAGCTAGTAAGAGACAAGCAAGGCCAACAGCTTCATAATTAATATAGCCTCCTGTGTGTTTATTTGGGACTGATGAGGATCTGGAACCAGGCGGGCGGGAAGGCTCCTCTCAAGGAAAAAGCTTCTCTTAACAGTATATTCTTAGCTTCTTTGTCAAAGATCAGATGTTCATACATGTGTGGGTTAATATCAGTGTTGTCAATTTGATTCCATTGGTCTACCTGTCTATTTTTGTGCCAATACCAAGCTGTTTTCAGGACTATAGCTCTATAATAGAGCTTGAAGTCAGGGATGGTGATGCCTCTGGACGTTGCTTTGTTTAATAGGGTTGTTTTGGCTATCCTGGGTCTTCTGTTTTTCCATACAAAATTGATTATTGTTCTTTCAAGGTCTGTTAAGAATTGTGCTGGTATTGTAATGGGGATTGCATTAAATCTGTGGATTGCTTTTGGCAGGATTCCATTTTTCCTACAATGATCCTACCTATCCAAGAGCAAGGGAGATCGTTCCATTTTCTGAGGGCTTCTTTAATTTCTTTCTTTAAAGATTCAATGTTCCTTCAATACAGGTCTTTTACTTGTTTGGTTAGTGTTACCCCAAGATATTTTATGTTGTTTGTGGCAATTGTAAAGTGTGATGCTTCTCTGATTTCTTTCTCATCCCTTTTATCATCTGTATATAGTAGGGCTACTGATTTTCTTGAGTTGATCTTGTAGCCTGCCACTTTGCTGAAGGTGTTAATCAGCTGTAAGAGTTCCCTGGTAGAGTTCTTCGGGTCATTTATGTAAACTATCATATCATCTGCAAACAGTGAAAGTTTAACCTCTTCCTTCCCAATTTGTATCCCCTTGATCCCCTTTTGTTGTCGTATGGCAATGGCTAGAACTTCAAGTACAATATTGAAAAGGTATGGAGAGAGTGGACAGCCTTGTCTTGTTCCTGATTTTAGAGGAATTGCGTTGAGTTTCTGTCCATTTAGTTTGATGTTGGCTGTTGGTTTTCTGTATATAGCTTTTATTATGTTAAATATGTTCCTGTTATCCCAGATCTCTCCAAGACCTTTACCATAAAGGATTTTTGTCAAAGGCTTTTTCAGCATCTAGTGAAATGATCATGTGATTTTTGTTTTTCAGCTTGTTTATATGGTCGATTACATTAATGGATTTTCGTATGTTGAACCATCCCTGCATCCCTGGGATGAAACCTACTTGATTGTGTCGAATGATTGTTTGATATGTTCTTGGATTCGACTTGCCAGTATTTTATTGAGTATTTTTGCATCAATGTTCATGAGGGATATTGGTCTGAAGTTCTCTTTCTTAGTTGTGTCTTTGTGTGGCTTGGGGATCAAGGTTATTGAAGCCTCATAGAAAGAGTTTGGCAAAGACCCTTCTGCTTCTATTGTGTGGACTACTTTGAGAAGAAATGGTATAAGCTGTTCTTTGAATTTCTGGTAGAATTCTGCACTGAGGCCATTTGGACCTGGACTTTTTTTGGTTGGGAGACTTTTGATGACTGCTTCTATTTCCATAGGGCTCATA
The DNA here is from genome assembly GCF_017639785.1 of Mesocricetus auratus. Lineage (NCBI taxonomy): Eukaryota > Metazoa > Chordata > Mammalia > Rodentia > Cricetidae > Mesocricetus > Mesocricetus auratus. The sequence goes on along the minus strand of NW_024429197.1, from coordinate 26,276,411 downwards.
GGTCTATGTAAATTGCTTATCTGTTCTTGATTTAATTTTGGAAAGTGATAGCTATCCAGGAAGTCATCCATTTCCTTTAAATTTATGAATTTTGTGGAGTACAGGTTTTCAAAGTATAACCTGATGATTCTCTGAATTTCCTCAGAGTCCGTTGTTATGTCCCCCTTTTCATTTCTGATTTTATTAATTTGCATGTTCACTCTCTGCTGTTTGGTAAGTTTGGACAAAGGTTTGTTTATCTTGTTGATTTTCTCAGAGAACCAACTCTTCATTGCATTGATTCTTTGTATTGTTTTCCTAGTTTCTACTTTATTGATTTCAGCCCTCAATTTGATTATTTCCCGGCATCTACTCCTCCTGGGGGAGTTTGCTTCTTTGTGTTCTAGATCTTTCAGCTGTGATGTTAATTCTCTAGTATAACTATTCTCCAGTTTCTTTATGTGGGCACTTAGTGCTATGAACTTCCCTGGTAGCACTGCTTTCAAAGTGTCCCATAGGTTTCGGTATGTTGAGAATTCATTCTCATTGAATTCTAGGAAGTCTTTAATTTCTTTTTTATTTCTTCTTTGACCCAGGAATGGTGCAGTTGCGCATTATTCAATTTCCATGTGTTTGTAGGTTTTCTGCAATTTGTGTTGTTGTTGAATTCTAATTTTAAAGCATGGTGGTCTGATAAGATGCATGGAGTTATTCCAATTTTTTGTAGCTGCTGAGGTTTGATATGTTGCCAAGTATGTGGTTGATTTTTGGGAAGGTTCCATGTGGTGGTGAGAAGAAAGTATATTCTTTTATGTGGATGAAATATTCTATAGATATCTGTTAATCCCAGTTGGGTCATTACTTCTATTAGACCCTTTGCTTCTTTGTTGAGTTTCTGTCTGGTATTCCTGTCTAGCGGTGAGAGTGGTGTATTGAAATCTCCCACTCTAAGTGTGTGGGGCTGTATATGTGATTAAAGTTTTAGTAATGCTTCTTTTAAGAATGTGGATGCCTTTGTATTTGGGTGATAGATGTTCAGGATAAGCACTTCATCTTGGTTGATTTCGCATGTGATGAGTATGTAATGACCTCCTTCATCTCTTTTGATTGATTTTATTTTAAAGTCTAATTTGTTAGATATTAGGATTGCTACCCCTGCTTGTTTCTTGGGTCCATTTGATTGGAAAAAATTCCCAACCTTTAACTCTCAGGTAATGTCTGTCTTTGAGGGTGAGATGTGTTTCTTGTATGCAGCAGAAGGATGGGTTCTGTCTTCGAATCCATTCTGCTAGCCTGTGTCTTTTTATGGGTGAGTTAAGGCCATTAATGTTGAGGGGTATTAATGACCATTGATTGCTCATTCTTCTTTGATTTGGAATGGTTGGTGGTGGTGGAATTATGTGTGTAATTTCACCCCCCTTTGTTCTTTTGGCTGTTGGTAGAGAGGGATTCTCTAATACCTATGTTTTTCTGGTTGTAGTTAAATTCCTTGGGTTGGAGTTTTCCTTCCAAAACTTTCTGTAGGGCTGGGTTAGTGGATACATATTGCTTGAATCTAGTTTTGTCATGGAATATCTTGTTTTCTCCATCGATAATAATTGAGAGCCTTGCCGGGTATAGTAGTCTGGGCTGGCATCCATGGTCTCTTAATGTTGGTAGAATATCTATCCAGGACCTTCTGGCTTTCAGAGTTTCCATGGAGAAGCCAGGTGTAATTCTGATAGGTCTGCCTTTATATGTTACTTGGCCTTTTTCCTTAGCTGCTCTTAATATTCTTTCTTTATTCTGTATTTTTGGTGTCTTGATTACTATGTGGGGAGGGGAGTTTTCTTGTGATCCACTCTATTTGGTGTTCTGTAAGCTTCTTGTACATTCATTGGCATGTCTTTCTTAAGGTTGGGAAAGTTTTCTTCTATGATTTTGTGGAATATGTTTTTTGCCCCTTTGAGGTGGTTTTCTTCTCCTTCTTCTATACCTATTATTCTTAGGTTTGGTCTTTTCATGGTGTCCCATATTTCCTGGGTGTTTTGTGTTAAGGATTTGTTGGACTTAAGGTTTTCTTTGGTTGATGAATCCATTTCTCCTAGTGTATCTTCAATACCTGAGATTCTCTCTTCCATCTCTTGTATTCTGTTGGTAATGCTTGTATCGGTAGTATCTGACCATTTGCCCAGCTTTTCTATTTCCTGCCTTTCTTCAGATTGTGTTTTTTATTGTCTCTATTTCAGTTTTCAACCCTTGCACTGTTTGCATTGTTTCTTGCAATTTTCAGTTTATCTTTTTGTCTATTTGTTGCCTTTTATGAATTTTTTGGTTTGCTTTTTCTTCCATTTCTTGCATTTTTTGGTTTGTTTTTTCTTCCAGTTCTTGTATTTTTTTTGGTTTGTTTTTTCTGCCATTTCCTGCCTTTTTTGATTTGTTTCTTCTTCCATTTCTTGCATTTTTTGCCTTGTTTTTTCTTCCATTTCTTGCACTTTTTGCTTTGTTTCTTCTTCCATTTCCTGCCTTATTTGGTTTGTTTTTTCTTCCATTTCTTGCATTTTTTGGTTTGCGTTTTCTTCCATTTATTGCATTTTTGGTTTGTTTTTTCTTCCATTTCTTGCATTTTTTGGTTTGTTTTTTCTTCCATTTCTTGCATTTTTTGGTTTGTTTTTTCATCCATTTCTTTGAGGTATTTTCCTATATCCTCTTTTAGGGCCTCTATCATTTTCATTAAAGTAGTTTTAAGGTCATTCTCTTCTGCTTCATTTGCATTGGAATGTTGGAGTCTTGCTGGTGTGGAGTCTCTAGAATCTGGTGGTGTCATATTTGTTTTTCTGTTGCTGAGTGTGTTTTTGTATTGTGTCTTTCCCATCTCTTCTTCTACTGGGTGCAGAAAGAGCCCCTTACTGGTCTGGTGGTTAGGGGACCAGAGTTCCCTTTTGGTGGGTGCTAGCAAGTCCAATAATCAGTAGTTCTTCTATTCCTTGTCCTCGTTCTGGTCCCATGGGTGGCAAAGAAGACCAGGAATCTGGGGTGCTTAGCCTCCTACCTGGTCCCCTGGTCCCCTGGTCCCTTTGCTGGATCGCTGGTTTCCTGGTCTTGTTGGTGGGAGAGAAGACTTGGTGTCTGGAGTCTTTGGCCCCCGCAGGGATTGGGAGCTCTGTGCAGCTCCCAGGTGCTCCCCAGGCACTGGAACACAGGCCCAGATGCAGGGCCTGTTGTACCTGGTCCTGCTGGAACAGCTGGTCCCCTGGTCTCTTTTGCTCCATTGGTTTCCTGGTCTTTTTGGTGGGAGAGTAGTCCTGGAGTCTGGGTTGTTTGGTTCCCGCCAGGGTTGGAAGCTCTGTGCAGTTCCCAGGCACTCCCCAGGCACTGGAACACAGGCCCAGATGCAGGGTTTGTTTTATCTGGTCCCACAGGAACAGCTAGACTCCTTATAAGGGACCTTGTCCATATGCCAAAATCACACCCTAAGGTCATGCAGGTTAGAAAGAGGACAGGTGCTTTGGTTCCAGCCTATCATCACTGAGCTCAACTCAAACCTGCCTAGCACACACCACCAGGTTCCTTCTCTGTCTCCTCTGTTCCTTAAGAAAAGGTAACCACTTGATATGTTCTGGTGGCATCTTGCCTGTACTCCTGTAACAGTGGCCACATCCCTTTGGGCATGGCTTCAAGAGCAGACAGAAGCAGAAAGAGGAAATGGTGGTCATGGTCCCTCTCTCATGCTCTCTCTCTCTCTCTTGGGCTGCCTATAGGATCAGAAGGGTAAAGACAGGCTATGGCGGTTCTTTATTGGTCTGTGTAAGTTGTTCCCCAATAGAACACCCATTTATTATTTATCTTGGGTCTTGTGAAATCATTACACTGCCTTCAATATATTCTTATATGTTATACAGGAGCAAATGCCTTTTGCAGATATATTGATGAGCTGTCACATGCTGCTTGAATTCACCACAAAACTGGCTCTGGAGATGAAATTTGGACTTCCCACTTCAGATTTATTTGTGTTTGCCTCAAAACATCCTCCAAAACCTGTCAGAACTAGATGAAAACTCCCCACTGCTGAAAACACTGTTCTTCAGCCCAGAATATGGAAAAATAAGATAGTTTCCCTGAGTTGAGCTTGGCTGTAATATTTTCTTTCTTCTGTCGTCAGTGCTCTATCCAGTGTAAATAGGCATTTGTTCAAGTCATCCTAGGAAAAGACAGATGACAATCACAAAATCAAACTGTTTAGGAAATGGCTCAAAACAGTCTTTTCCTCCTTTAATTTATTGAAAATAGGTTTCTTTCCTACAACATATGGTTCCTGCTCCTCTAAATTTCTGAGGTACTCACCTCCCAACTGAATCCATACCATTTCTGTCTCTCATTTGAAAACAGACATCTAAAGAATAAAAATCAAACAAAACAAAAACAAACAATGTGAGGTGCACTCTCACCCTGAACTCTTGGGGAAGGGTCTAGGCCCTGCCCTATATGAAATGACAGACTATGGACACCCCCATGGAGGGCCTCACCCTCCCTGGGGGAATGAGGGGATAACGGGGGGGTTGGGGGGAGGGCACGGGAGGAGGGGAGGGAAAGGGAGAGGGATCTGGAACTGACTTGTGAAGCAACCTTGTTTCTTATCTAAATTTAAACTGGAAAATAAAAAAGAACATAAAAAACTACTCTTGTAACATTGTTATCATGATCTAATTCTCATTTTGTGATGTGTTTTTGTATCTGGAAGTTTAACTCTTTCCTCTTTATAATTCTAATTTTTAAATATTTTTGTGGTAATCTGTATGGCTTTTAGAATCCATGTAACAAGTTGTAACATTCATATTACTGGAATTTTGGCCAGGATTGTGTTAATATAACTAATTTTGGAAACAAAAAAAAACCAAACTGTACTATGATAAAACAAACAGAAGAAAAATAACCAAAAAATACATGAGAAACACATATAGATACAGAGACACTTTCATACACATAGAAATCCCATAAAAGCACAAAACCAAAAGCCATAATATCACAAAGGACCTTTAAGGTGAAAAAAATTCCTGATAGAATAGTATGAGATAAAGAACTTCCAAGATGCCATTGAGTTTGTTTTGTTTGCCATCTACTGTGGAGCAAGGGCCTTGCATTAAAAAGTGGTTTGCATCCCCAGTGAGACTCTGTGTCTTAAGGCTTCCATTGCTATGAAGAGATACCATGACCACAACAACTCTTATAAAGGAAAACATTTGATTGATGCTGACTTACAATTCAGAGGTTTAGTTCATGATCATCATGGTGGAAATCAAGGCAGCATGCAGTCAGACATGGTGCTGAGAAGGAAATGAAAGTTCTACAACTTGATCCACAGACAACGTGAAGGAGTCTGTGTCCACACTGGGCATAGTTTAAGCACAAGATACCTCAAATCCCACTCCCCCCCCAACCAATGATATACTTCCAACAAGGCCACACACTCTCTATGAGCATGTAGGGGCCAATTACTTTCAAACTACCATAGGGAGAGAACTAATTTTTCATTTGTGAGTAGTTGTCAACTGCAGATAGCTTCTGGGTTAGGAATGGGCCTTGTGTCCACTTCTCCTCTCGGCAATGGGACTCCAGCAGGTACAGACCCATGTAGGCCTTGTGCATGCTGCCACAGTCTCTGGGAGTTCACATGGTTCTCAGTCCTACTGCGTTTAGAGTACCTTGATTTTCTTGGTGTCCTTCATCCCCTCTGGCTCTTATAATCTTTTTACCTCCTCTTCTTCAGTGTTCTCTGAGCTCTGAGGGGAGGAACGTGATGGAGACATTCATTTAGGATTAAGTGTTGGAAGGTCTAAGTCTCTGCACCCTGTCTAGCTAGGGATTTTTGTATTTGCTCCCATCTATTGCACAAAGAAGCCTTTCTGGTGATGTCTGAGCAAGGCACTGATCTAAAAGTATAGCAGAATGTGAGTAGGAGTTTTATGCCTGTGTTCCTGTTACAGAACAGTAATATTTTGTTTTCACTTGGGTTCCTAACCTATGCGTTCTTGGGTTCTTGGCTACATGAGCTGTGATGGGGATGGACTAATTTTATGGGGTGGGTCTTAAATCCAAACAAGATATTGGTTGGTCACCACCACAAGCTTTGCAGCACTGTTGCACTAGCACATTTCACAGGTAGGCCATCTTTGTAGATTGAAGAGCTTGTAACTAGATTGGTATTTACCCTTCTCCTTTGGTAGAGTGAAGAGTAACTTCTGGTACCATGTCCATAGCTAGTCCATAGGAGTGAGGGCACTAGGTAGGTACAGCTCTAATTCTTTGTGTTCAATGAGGTGTGTTGGTTGGTGTTGTCTTTAGCAAGAAGACTCTACTGCATGACTGTGGAGAGCAACCAATAGCCTTGGCAATAGCTTGGGTTGTTTGGGCTTTCTTATGCAGCAACTTTGCCCAACAATCTGATTAGATGTAACCCACACCTGGTACTCGAGCATCATTTGGTGAAGAGACAGTCAGTTACCTCTGAATCCCTTATGATTTGACATTTTTTAAGATTGCCTTCATACCTGTATATATTTTGGAGGGTTCTACTGTATTAGGTTTACATATGACCCCTCAAATGACCTTTAGATTTAGCTGTCCATCTCCTTATTCCCCGTCTTGCACCCCTCTTCCTTCCCCATAACTGTTTTCTCTTTTAGTTCTTTCCCCCTCTATCCATTCATACCTATCTAGTTTTTTCCCCTTCCTAGAGAGAGCCATCCATTCCTCTCCCATTCCCATACTCTATACCTAACCTCTGTGGTATATGGATTGTAGCTTGTTTATTGAAGATTTAACAGCTAGCATCCACAGATAAGCAAATACGAACTATATTTGTCTTTCTAGGCATGAGTTACCTCACTCAGGATTTTTTTAGTTCTCCAAATTTCATTATTTCATTCTTTAATAGATGGATAATATTCCATTGTGAAAATCTAGGCTATTTCCAGTTTCTGCCTATTATGAATACAGCAATAATGAACATGATTGAGATAGTGTCTCTGTAATGGGATGAAGTTTCCTTCGGGTATCACCCAAGACTTGTGTAGCTGAATCTTGAGGTAGATCAATTCCCATCTTTCTGATGAACCACCACAGTGATTTGCATAATGGTTGTATAAATTTGCACTCCCACCAGCAATAAATGAGTGTTCCCCTTACTCTGCATCTTTCACCAGCATGAACTGTCATTTGTTTTTTTTTTTTTTGGTCTTGTTCATTTCCTGGCACTGGAGCAAATGAAATCTCAATGCAGTTTTGATCTGAATTTCCCTGATGTGTAAGGATGTTGAAAATTTAGTTGCTTCTAAGCCATTTGCATTCCTTTTTTTTTGAGAATTCTGTTTACATCTTACATCCCATTTTTTAAAATTGGGTTGTTTGTTTTCCTGTTTTCTAGATTTTTGTTTGTATATGTCAGATATTAGCCCTCTATCAGATGTGTAATTGCTAGAAAACTTTCCCAATTCTATAGGCTGTTATTTTGTCCAGATGGCAGTGTCCTTTGTCATAAGAAGCTTTTAAGTTTCATGGGGTCACATTTATTTTGTTGTCTTAGTGCCTATACTGTTGGTGCTCTGTTCAGGAAGTCTTTTCCTGTTCCAAACTATTCCCCACTTCCTCTTCTGTCAGACTCAGTGCATCTACGTTGAGGTCTTTGATCCATTTGTAATTGAGTTTTATACAGAGTGATAGGCATGGATCTATTTGCAACCTTCTACATGTAGCCATGCAGTGTGATCAGCACAAATTGTTAAAGATGCTGGGTTTGGTTTTCCAGTATGTATTTCTGACCTTTTTTTTTTTTATCAAAGATCAGGCATCAATAGGAATGTAGATTTGTGTCTGTGCCTTCAATTTGTTTCCATTGGTCTATGTGTCTGTTTTTATACCAATACCATACTGGTTTTTGTTACTATAGCTCTGCATTACAAGTTGAGATTGGGGATGGTGATGTTTCCAGCAGATCTTTGATTACTCAGAATTGTTTTGTTGGTATTTTTCTGAAGTGAGACATCCACCCCACCCAAAACTGTAGCGCTGACCACTCCAGGTTGGTTGTGGTCACAGATGTGGATGTGAAGGAGAGTGAGTTTAGGTCTGTTTTTGTGATAGGTAGAACTCTCTTATGCTTAAGGTTGGGTCACAGGATAGCCTGGGTGGATCCTTGGAGAGGGAACTTGGAGCGGGCACCTGCTTCTTGTGTAAGTAGCTTCTTCCCGAATAAAGTTCACTTAATCTTTACTGAGTCTAGTGAATCTTGATTCCATGAAATGTGTGGCACCCAACCCCAGAACCCGAACTTGGGCCAGGTTGCTTGCCTAGCCTAGCCCAGTGGGACGCGCTTCGGCTAGTGGGGAGTGGTTAATTTTCCCATTGCACATCTGCGCCGCTGTTTCCTTACTGCTGCCACACCCATCGATGGAGCTCACAGGCATCTGCGCCACCCACTCCCCTGTTCCCCTCACCCTCCTTGGGGCATGGGCCACCGAGAGCTGGTTATGCGGCCACCGTGGCTTCCCTGATGGTGGTGGCAGCTGGGCATCTGCAGTTTGAGGTTTGATTAATTCACAACTGTGATCTGTTCTGCCACTGTATGCATGCTAACACTACTGATTTGTTTGCACAGTTCCTGGGGCCTGTTAGCTCCGTAGTCCCCATGATTCATGCGAGCCTCACCTTTCTCCTTTTCTGAAAAAATTTCACTTGTTTTGAATTTGCCAAAAGTTTTGTTTAGAATTTGCAGAATCTAATTAGAAACAATCCAGACAGAAAGAGCATTTTGCTGACGGATGCTGTTTGGCGATACACCTCTGCCACCTCCTGGCCAATCATAGTTACTACCAGTTGAGAAGTACAAAGGAAAAGAGAGCATTGAGATTAAAGAACACCAGGTTTCTACTGAAAGTAAGTATTGTCTCCTTTGTATTTTGAGCTAATAATAATAAATAAGATTAACCACTCTATACCAATGGCAGGTAATCTTACTCTGCAGGACGTTAAGAATCTTTTGTTTTTTATATGGATAGGATTTTAGAAGAGGATTATCACCTACCTGGAATATACTTATTCTTAATGATGGCAATTAGTTTCATAATCCATGTAATATCCTTAAAGAAAGGGCTTAAGAATAGAGTGAAGAATAAGGAATTTATAGAAACTATACAAATTTTACAGACAAATAATTAGAATTTAGAAAAAAGGATTAAGAATATTGAAAATGGCAATGGGGATCTGACAAACAGAATGCAAAATATGGAACATAAAAATGATCAACTTGCAGTAAATATTTGTTCTATGTTTAGTGATTTTACAGCCAAAATAGAAAAAATGAACATAACATTGAAATGAAATACTATTAGGAAAAATGTGTGGCATGTCTAATAATTCAACATACAGAATAGAAAAAATGGAACATAACATCGAAATACTTACAGAAAACTTGTTCCATATATGATGATTTCAGAAATAAAGTACAAAGACTGGAACATAAGATTGAAATAATAACAGAAAGAATTTGTTCCATGTCTAAGACTAATGACAAGCTAGTGGACAGAATATTGCTTGAGAAGGCAGTTTACATGCCATCCAGAAAATATCTAAGGATAAGAATATTAAATGTTTAGAATCATATATAAATCTAGAGAACAAGAAACTGACTGATTCAATGAAATCTTTAGAAACTTATATGGTCCAGTAAGTTCAAACACTCAGAGGAACAATGATGAATAGATTACAGGCCTTAGAAAACCTTCAATCTGCTAACAGAATTAAAGATACAAATAATAGGGCATGAAAAAGATTTAATATTACTTGCACCTTTCAGAGTCAGGGAAGACCTACCTAAGATCGCTATGTCATTTCCTATGGCTTTCTCTGTGGATGTTACTGAAAAACCAGCAATGAAAAAACACCCAAAATCTTTTGTTTAATGTCATTGTGAAACAATACCTATGAAAGATGAAAGACTTAAAAGGCAAAAAGGAAGCAGTAGTCTCTTACGGCATGTACTCATTCATATATATATATATATATATATACATATATATATATGAAACATGTCAATTCCAAGTCCCTCTCCCTTTCCCTCCCCTCCTTCTGTGCCCTCCCACCAACCCCCCAATATCCCCTCATTTCCCCAGGGAGGGTGATGCCCTCCATGGGGGTGTCCATAGTCTGTCATTTCCTCCAGTGCAGGGCCTAGACCCTCCCCCAAGAGTTCAGGGTAAGAGTGCATCTCACAATGTTGGATGGGAGTCCAAAGTCCATGTGTATACTCGGGATGAATACTGATCTACTACCCAAAGCTCAATAGATTACCTAGGCCTCCTCACTGACACCCACATTCAGGGGGGTCTTGATCAGTTCCATGCTAGATTCCCAGGCATCAGTCTAGGATTCAAGAGCTAACCCTTGTCAGGTCAGCTGTTTCTGGGGGTTAAACCAGCCCAGTCTTAACCTCTTTGGTCATTAGTCCCCCTTCTCTGTCACTGGATTTTTTGAGTTCAGCTCAGTGCTTAGCTGTGGGAGTCTGCCTCTGCTTCCATCAGCCACTGAATGAAGTTTCTGTTTCCCAGACTCTCTGGCCATGGGATTGTTGGCTGTCATTCCCCAGATCTATGTCTAAACTCCATATATGAGAGTTTCTCTTTTTGTGACTGGGTTACCTCGCTTAGGATGGTTTCTTCTAGTGTCATCCATTTGCCTGCAAATTTCAGGATTCCATTGGTTTTTTTTTTTCTGCTGAATAGTACTCCATTGTGTAAATGTACCACATTTTCTCTATCCACTCTTCGGTTGAGGGGCATCTAGGTTGGCATGCACTCATCTTATGCGAGGTAATTAGTAGAGTCATCAGTAAAGAGTAACAGGGTGAGCCCTAAAGATTGTGGCCAGTTGCTATCAGCTGTCCCTGGAAATTCATGTCAAATCGATTGGAGGGATTTATGGAGGGAAGGAGCTTAAGCTCTTGAACTTCAAGGCATAAAGAAAGGTTATAAAGCTCCCCAAGATAAAATTATTGGTGAGGGTCTTCATGCTGATCCAGAAACTCAAGCTGCATATGAAGAACACATCTTGTCTCTATGTCATAGAACAGCTTTGAATGCTTAGTTATAGTTCATGAACCAGGGGATAAAACTGAACCCTATACCAAGGTGTTGCAAGACCCATGAGAATGCTCTACTGCATTTTTGCGAAGCTTGTCTAGAGCAGTACAAGTAGGGGTAGCATATCCAGAAGCCAGGTTAATATTCATAGAATCTTTAACTTATGAGAATGCAAATTCACAATGCAAAAAGGTGATTTGGCCCTTAAAGATCAAATCAGCACCACTGGATGAGTGAATCCTGCACACAACCAACATTGAGTATAATGATTATGACACTGAAGTTTGTGTAGGAGAAGTGATTTCCAAAGGTTTGAAAAGACACCAAAATACCACATGTCTTAATTGTGGGGACACTCAAGCTTGGGTAGAAGAAGTGATCTCCAAAGGTTTGAAAAGTCATCAAAATGCAAGATGTTTTATTGTGGTAGAATAGGTAATCTAAGAAGAAATTGTAGACAAGGCATTTTAGATATAATGCTTCTTCTAGGAATGAATCAAATGTAATTCCTCAACCTTCTGGATTATGTAGAAGATGCAGCAAAGGCTGACACCAGACCAATGAATATATATCGACCAGGCACAAGCAAGGAAACCCTTTACAATCTGCAAACTCCTTTAGGGGCCTCTCGAAGGCCCTCATGTCAAAAGTGATTCAGTCATTCCCAGTCACTGTGGAGGATAATTCTCCCCAGGGCGATTATAAAATCCAGTGCCTATTGTAAAAAAAATCTTACCGCTATGAATGGTTGATTAGTTATGGTGGATGAATCAAATGTACATGGAGGAAGAAAAAAACGCATATTTTGGCAAACTTCTATAAATGATCAATGACCTAAATTAAGGGTACAAATGAATAACATTATGCTAATAGGCTTAGTGGACACAGGGAGGGCACTACTATTATAACTCAAAAATCTTATATATATATTAGTAGTCATAGGTTAATACTTAATACAGAATTAGTCAATAAGAAGCCCTGGACATTGGCTGACAGCATTGTAACTAATAGAGTCTCTGTGTGTTATTTGGGGTTGGCATGAATCTGGGACACATGATCATTTCATTAGCTACAGTGAAGACCTTCATCAAAAAACAACACCCCTTTGTGACAAAGTCCTGGGGAAACCAGGGATATAAAGTACATACATCAGCATAATAAAAGAAAATTTAAAAACTCACTCACACACAACATCAACCTAAATGGAGAGAAACTCAAAGCATTCTCATTAAAAAACAAGACAAAGTTGTCTACTCTCCAAACTAATTCAATATTTTACTTGAAATCTTAGCTTCAGCAATAAGACAACTGAAGGAGATTGAAGGGATACTAATTGGAAAAGAAGAAGTCAAAGTATCTTTATTTAGATGATAAGATAGTATACACAAGTGATGCTAAAATTCCCAGCTTCATATGGAAATGCACACACACACAAAAACATACGCATGTACACACACACACATACACACACAGAGAGAGAGAGAGAGAGAGAGAGAGAGAGAGAGAGAGAGAGAGAGAGAGAGAAGGGGAGAGTCAAACAACTACAACAAACCAGAAAAGAATAATGTGGCGTGGGAATCAAGATTCGCTAGACTCAGCAGAGGTTAAGTGAACTTTATTTGTGGAGAAGTTACTTATACAAGAAGCAAGTGACTGATGCAAGTTCCAAGGATCCACTCAGGCTTCTGTTTCAGATAAGCATAGGGTTTAGATGGAATAGATATGCTTAGGATGGGATATAGATAGATTATTGTATCTTCTGGTGATTCATAATTTGTTTATTGCAATTTGTTATACTGTGTGAAGTCTTCTTTCTATTCATGATGTTTGATACATAAATATCCTTATCATCTTCTATGTATATGTTTGAGACATTTTGTATATTGACACAATTTAGTTTTATTTCAAGACTAAATCATTTCTTTAGACTAAAAGCAGAATTGCAAGTATATAGAAAGTACAGGGGATAAAGAGCTGAGGGGAAAGAGACTTGTTCTCTCTTGGGGTTCTGATCAGGTCTCAGAGAGCAGCAGAGCACCAACATTGGGTTCTCAACTTCTCATGTAAGTGACTTCTCCCTAATAAAATGTCATATATGATATCCCTATCCTGTGTAGGTTAATCTTCCTCAATACATGTAGGCCTCTGACACATGGAAACTCCAGATCCTCTGGTCTCCAGAATCCCCTCCAGCCATCTTGATGCTTGGTTCATGGGAACTGTTTCGTCACAAAAGAAACTCCAGGGGAGACCAAAACTTCTACTGTAGTCTCCAGAAGACAGTTCTGAAAACTATTGGTATCTATGAAGAACAGGCCACCTGCAAGTAACAAGACAAAGCCATAGAAACCGCAGAATGTTCCCTCTCAGCACTGACCAATGAGAATAATTGGTACACAGGTATTTCATTCCAAAATATGACTTTGAGAAATTCCCCTAATTGCTCCCCAAATGTCAACCAATCAAAAACCAACCTGTAACTACTGATGTAATCCTTTGACTTTTGTCCTTAAAACCTGTCAGGAAGCTAGACAAGGTCCCTCTCATAGTTGTATGAAATAATAAAACCTTGCTTTTACAGTTCAGTGGGTCTGTCTCCCTGGTGGTCTTTGGGGATCCTTACAATTTTGGCAAAACACAAACAATAACAACAAATAACAAAGAGTTGATCCTTTGAGAAAATCAAAAGCCAAATTAATTAAAGGTGGAGGGGAAAGATCCAATAAAGTTAGAGATGAAAAGGGAGACATAACTATAGATATTGGGGAAACATAAGAAAACATATCTGGCCAGGAAAGGAGAGGAGGCTGGGAGTACAGGGAAGTAGCTGTCCCTCTGGCATCATCAGGTAAACAGGCCAGCTTCCCGGCCTGTGTTCCAGAGCCTGCAGATCGCCTGGGAACTGCACAGAGCTCCCAATCCTGGCGGGAGCCAAGCACCCCAGACTCCAGATCTTCTCTCCCACCAACGAGTCCAGGAAACTAGAGAAGGCTGGGAGCACAGGGAAGTAGCTGTCCCTCTGGCATCATCAGGTAAACAGGCCAGCTTCCCGGCCTGTGTTCCAGAGCCTGCAGATCATCTGGGAACTGCACAGAGCTCCCAATCCCGGCGGGAGCATCAGGTAAACAGGCCAGCTTCCCGGCCTGTGTTCCAGAGCCTGCAGATCGCCTGGGAACAGCACAGAGCTCCCAATCCCGGCGGGAGCCAAGCACCCCAGACTCCAGATCTTCTCTCCCACCAACGATTCCAGGAAAGGAGAGGAGGCTGGGAGTACAGGGAAGTAGCTGTCCCTCTGGCATCATCAGGTAAACAGGCCAGCTTCCTGGCCTGTGTTCCAGAGCCTGCAGATCACCTGGGAACTGCACAGAGCTCCCAATCCCAGCGGGAGCATCAGGTAAACAGGCCAGCTTCCCGGCCTGTGTTCCAGAGCCTGCAGATCGCCTGGGAACTGCACAGAGCTCCCAATCCCAGCGGGAGCCAAGCACCCCAGACTCCAGATCATCTCTCCCACCAAAGAGACCAGGAAACTACAGGAGCCAGGGAGACCAGGGGAGTAGCAGTTCCGGATCAGGTACAACAGGACCCAGCATAGGGTCCAGGGGACCAGGTAGGAGGCTAAGCACCCCAGATTCCTGTTCTTCTTCTCTACCCACGGACCAGCATTTGGACAAGGCATAGAAGAACCACCAGATTACTGGACTTACTAGCACCCACCAAAAGGGAACTCTGGTCCCCAGACCAGGAAGGGGCTCTTTCTGCACCCACTAGAAGAAGAGATGGGAAAGAGACAATACAAAAACACAGTCAGCAACAGAAAAACAAATATGACACCGCCAGATTCTAGAGACTCCACACCAGCAAGACCCCAATATTCCAACGCGAAGGAAGCAGAAGAGAACAACCTTAAAAGCACTTTCATGAAAATGATAGAGGCCCTAAAAGAGGATATTGGAAAATCCCTCAAAGAAATGGAAGAAAAAACAAACCAAAAAATGCAAGAAATGGAAGAAAAAACAAACCAAAAAATGCAAGAATTGGAAGAAAAAACAAACCAAAAAAGGCACGAAATGGAAGAAGAAATGAAGCAAAAAATGCAAGAAATGGAAGAAAAAGCAAAGCAAAAAATGCAAGAATTAGAAGAAGAAACATACCAAATAAGGCAGGAAATGGAAGAAGAAACAAAGCAAAAAATGCAAGAAATGGTAGAAAAAACAAAGCAAAAAATGAAAAAAATGGAGGAAGAAACAAACCAAAAAAGGCAGGAAATGGAAGAAGAAACAAAGCACAAAATCCAAGAAATGGAACAAAAAGCAAACCAAAAAATGCAAGAAATGGAAGAAAGAACAAACCAAAAAATTCATAAAAGGCAACAAACGGACGAACAGATAAACAGAAAATTGCAAGAAGCAATGCAAACGCTGCAAGGGTTGAAAACTGAAATAGAGTCACTAAAAAAAACACAATCTGAAGAAAGGCAGAAAATAGAAAAGCTGGACAGTCAGGCACTACCAATACAAGCATTACCAACAGAATAGAAGAGATGGAAGAGAGAATCTCAAGTGTTGAAGATACATTAGGAGAAATGGATTTATCAACCAAAGAAAACCTTAAATCCAACAAATCCTTAACACAAAACATCCAGGAATTATGGGACACCATGAAAAGACCAAACCTAAGAATAATAGGTATAGAAGAAGGAGAAGAAATCCACCTCAAAGGGGCAGAAGGCATATTCAACAAAATCATAGAAGAAAACTTTCCCAACCTTAAGAAAGACATGCCAATGAAGATACAAGAAGCCTACAGAACACCAAATAGAGTGGACCACAAAAAAAATCCCTCGCCACATAATAATCAAGACCCCAAACATACAGAATAAAGAAAGAATATTAAGAGCAGCTAAGGAAAAAGGTCAAGTAACATATAAAGGCAGACCTATCAGAATTACACCTGATTTCTCCATGGAAACTCTGAAATCCAAAAGGTCCTGGATAGATATTCTACCTACACTAAGAGACCATGGATGCCAGCCCAGACTACTATACCCGGCAAAGCTCTCAATCACTATAGACGGAGAAAACAAGATATTCCATGACAAAACTAGATTCAACCAATATGTGTCCACTAACCCAGCCCTACAGAAAATTTTGGAAGGAAAACTCCAACCCAAGGAAGCTAACTACAACCAGAAAAACATAAGCATTAGAGAATCCCTCTCTACCAACAGCCAAAAGAACAAAGGGGTGAAATTCCGCCCATAATTCCACCAACAACAACCATCGCAAATCGAAGAAGGATGAGCAATCAATGGTCATTAATATCCCTCAATATTAACGGCCTTAACTCACCCATAAAAAGACACAGACTAGCAGAATGGATTCGAAGACAGAACCCTTCCTTCTGCTGCATACAAGAAACACACCTCACCCTCAAAGACAGACATTACTTGAGAGTTAAAGGTTGGGAAAAAATTTTTCAATCAAATGGACCCAAGAAACAAGCAGGGGTAGCAATCCTAATATCTAACAAACTAGACTTTAAAATAAAATCAATCAATAGAGATGAAGGAGGTCATTACATACTCATCACAGGTGAAACCCACCAAGATGAAGTGTCTATCCTGAACATCTATGCCCCCAATACAAAGGCATCCACATTCGTTAAAGAAACATTATTAGAACTTAAATCTCATCTAAAGCCCCACACAGTTATAGTGGGAGATTTCAACACACCACTCTCACCACTAGACAAGAATACCAGACAGAAACTCAACAAAGAAGCAAAGGGTCTAATAGAAGTAATGACCCAACTGGGATTAACAGATATCTATAGAACATTTCATCCACATAAAAAAGAATATACCTTCTTCTCACCACCACATGGAACCTTCTCAAAAATCGACCACATACTTGGCAACATATCAAACTTCAGCAGCTACAAAAAAATTGGAATAACTCCATGCATCTTATCAGACCACCATGCCTTAAAATTAGAATTCAACAAGAACACAAATTGCAGAAAACCTACAAACTCATGGAAATTGAATAATGCTCAACTGCACCATCCCTGGGTCAAAGAGGAAATAAAAAAAGAAATTAAAGACTTCCTCGAATTCAATGAGAATGAAGACACAACATACCCAAACCTAGGGGACACTTTGAAAGCAGTGCTACGGGGGAAGTTCATAGCACTAAGTGCTCACATGAAGAAACAGGAAAACAGTTATACCAGAGAATTAACATCACAGCTAAAAGCTCTAGAACACAAAGAAGCAAACTCCCCAGGAGGAGTAGACGCCAGGAAATAATCAAATTGAGGGCTGAAATCAACAAAGTAGAAACCAGGAAAACAATACAAAGAATCAATGCAACGAAGAGTTGGTTCTTTGAGAAAATCAACAAGATAGACAAACCTTTGTCCAAACTTACCAAACAGCAGAGAGTGAACACGCAAATTAACAAAATCAGAAATGAAAAGGGGGACATAACAACAGACTCTGAGGAAATCCAGAGAATCATTAGGTCATACTTTGAAAACCTGTACTCCACAAAATTCGAAAATTTAAAGGAAATGGATGACTTCCTGGACAGCTATCATTTGCCAAAACTAAATCAAGAACAGATAAGCAATTTAAATAGACCTATAACCCCTATGGAAATAGAAGCTGTCATCAAAAGTCTCCCAACCAAAAAAAGTCCAGGTCCAGATGGCCTCAGTGCAGAATTCTACCACAAATTCAAAGAACAGCTTATACCAATTCTTCTCAAAGTGTTCCACACAATAGAAGCAGAAGGGTCTTTGCCAAACTCTTTCTATGAGGCTTCAATAACCTTGATCCCCAAGCCACACAAAGATACAACCAAGAAAGAGAACTTCAGACCAATATCCCTCATGAACATTGATGCAAAAATACTCAATAAAATACTGGCAAATCGGATCCAAGAACACATCAAAACAATCATTCACCACGATCAAGTAGGTTTCATCCCAGGGATGCAGGGATGGTTCAACATACGAAAATCCATCAACGTAATCCACCATATAAACAAGCTGAAAAACAAAAATCACATGATCATCTCACTAGATGCTGAAAAAGCCTTTGACAAAATCCAACACCCCTTCATGATAAAGGTCTTGGAGAGATCTGGGATAACAGGGACATACTTAAACATAATAAAAGCCATATACAGTAAACCAACAGCCAACATCAAACTAAATGGACAGAAACTCAACGCAATTCCTCTAAAATCAGGAACAAAACAAGGCTGTCCACTCTCTCCATACCTTTTCAACATGGTACTTGAAGTTCTAGCTATAGCCATACGACAACAAAGGGGGATCAAGGGGATACAAATTGGGAAGGAAGAAGTCAAACTTTCACTGTTTGCAGACGATATGATAGTTTACATCAATGACCCAAAGAACTCTACCAGGGACCTCTTACAGCTGATTAACACCTTCAGCAAAGTGGCAGGTTACAAGATCAACTCAAGAAAGTCAGTAGCCCTACTATATACAGATGATAAAAGGGCTGAAAGAGAAATCAGAGAAACATCACCCTTTACAATTGCCACAAACAACATAAAATACCTTGGGGTAACGCTAACCAAACAAGTGAAAGACCTGTATCGCAAGAACTTTGAATCTTTAAAGAAAGAAATTAAAGAAGCCCTCAGAAAATGGAAAGATCTCCCATGCTCTTGGATAGGTAGGATCAATGTAGTAAAAATGGCAATCCTGCCAAAAGTAATCTACAGATTCAATGCTATCCCCATTAAAATCCCAGCACAATTCTTCACAGACCTTGAAAGAACAATAATCAATTTTGTATGGAAAAACAAAAGACCCAGGATAGCCAAAACAACCCTGTTCAACAAGGCAACGTCCGGAGGCATTACTATCCCTGACCTCAAACTCTATTATAGAGCTATAGTCCTGAAAACAGCTTGGTATTGGCACAAAAATAGACAGGCAGACCAATGGAATCGAATTGAAAATCCGGGTATTAACCCACACACGTACGAACATCTGATCTTTGACAAAGAAGCTAAAAATATACAATGGAATAAAGAAAGCATCTTCAACAAATGGTGCTGGCATAATTGGAGACTGGCATGTAGAAGAATGCGGATCGATCCATGTTTATCGCCATGCACAAAACTTAAGTCCAAATGGATCAAAGACCTCAACATAAATCCAGCCACACTGAACCTCTTAGAAGAGAAAGTGGGTGGTACCCTTGAACGAATTGGTACAGGAGACAGCTTCCTGAACATAACACCAGTAGCACAGACAGTGAGATCAACAATTAATAAATGGGACCTACTGAAACTGAGAAGCTTCTGTAAGGCAAAGGACACAGTCAGCAAGACAAAAAGGCAGCCCACAGAATGGGAAAAATATTCACTAATCCCACATCTGACAGAGGGTTGATCTCCAAAATTTACAAAGAACTCAAGAAGCAAGTCTCCAAAACAGCAAAGGACCCAATTAAGAAGTGGGCTGCAGAACTAAATAGAGAGTTTTCAATAGAGGAGTCTAAAATGGCTGAGAGGCACTTGAGAAAGTGCTCAACATCCTTAGCCATCCGGGAAATGCAAATCAAAGCAACTCTGAGATACCATCTCACTCCTGTCAGAATGGCTAAAATCAAAAACACCAATGACAATTTATGCTGGAGAGGATGTGGTGAAAGGGGGACACTCCTCCATTGCTGGTGGGAGTGCCAACTGGTTCAGCCACTTTGGAAATCAGTATGGAGATTCCTCAGAAAAATGGGAATAAACCTACCACAAGACCCAGCAACTGCACTCTTAGGCATATATCCAAAAGATGCCCATTCATATAACAAAGATGTCTGTTCCACTATGTTCATAGCAGCTTTATTTGTAATAGCCAGAACTTGGAAGCAACCTAGATGTCCCTCACCCGAAGAATGGATAGAGAAAATGTGGTACATCTACACAATGGAGTACTATTCAGCAGAAAAAAATAATGGAATCATGAGATTCGCAGGCAAATGGATGACACTAGAAGAAACCATCCTGAGTGAGGTAACCCAGTCACAAAAAGAGAAACATGGCATGTACTCTCTCATATATGGATTTTAGACATAGATCTGGGGAGTGCCAGCCTACAATCCTATTGCCAGAGAGTCTGGGAAACAGAAACTTCATTTACTGGCTGGTTAAGTACTGAGCTGAACTCAAGAAAGCCAGTATCAGAGAGGGAGGACTGATGATCAAAGGGATTAAGACTGGGCTGGTTGAACCCCCAGAAACAGCTGACCAGACAAAGGTTAACTCTTGAATCCCAGGCATCAGCCTGGGAATCCAGCATGGGACTGATCAAGACCCCCTGAATCTGGGTGTCAGTGAGAAGGCCTAGGTAATCTATTGAGCCTTGGACAGCAGATCAGTACCCATCCCAAGTATACACACAGTCTCTGGACTCCCATAGAACAATGTGAGGTGCACTCTCACCCTGAACTCTTGGGGAAGGGTCTAGGCCCTGCCCTATATGAAATGACAGACTATGGACACCCCCATGGAGGGCCTCACCCTCCCTGGGGGAATGAGGGGATAACGGGGGGGGGGATAGGGGGGAGGGCACGGGAGGAGGGGAGGGAAAGGGAGAGGGACCTCGTACTGACTTGTGAAGCAACCTTGTTTCTTATCTAAATTTAAAATGGAAAATAAAAAAATATTAATAAAAAATAAAAAGAAAACATATCTGGAGAAACATAAGAAAATACTTAAAAAACCTGCACTCTATCAAATTGGAAATATAAAAGAAATAGACAATTTTCTTGAAATGTACCACCTACCAAAGTAATTCCAAGAACAGATAGGCAATTTTAGTGGATTTACAACCCCTACTGAAATAGAAGAAATAATGAAAAGTTTCCTAACCAAAAGAAGCCTAGGGTCAGATGATTTTAAAACAAAATTCTATCAGACTTTCATAGAAGAGTAAGGTCAACATTCCTCAGATTATTCCATAAATAAAAACAGAAGGGACACTGACCAATTCACTTTTAGAGGCCAAAGTTACCCTTGGTTCCCATCATTGGTTGCATGAATTTCCACATAGAATGACAAAAGTTTAAAAGGAATTTTTAGAAACAAAAGAACAGAGACAAGCTTCTTGGTGGCAGCAGTTTCTTCGGCGGGCTGTTTTCCTAGAGACAAGCAGAGACTTGTGCGGTAAACTTACACCCACCATGTTGGAAAGCCAGTGGCTAGAACAGTTACCACTTTAATTTTAACAATGTTGTTTAGCATATAAAAGACATGTGGCCAGAAAAGCATAAAGATTTTCAGTAAAGTCAGATTCAGATGAAGGAAAACCTTTAAAAGGTTTACAGTGTGTTTAAAAATATACGTAGGCTTGGGAGAGAAAAAGAAACAGGAGAAACAGGATAGTGGTAAAAGAAGTAGAGAAACCTGACTGTGTTGGCAGATGCCTTTAATCCCAGCACTCTGGAGGCAGAGGCAAGCAGATCTCCGTGATTTTAAGAACAGCCTCGTGTACAGAGGGAGTTCAAGGGCAGCCAATGTACACAGAGAACCCCTGACTCTAAAAAGTAAAATTAAAAGATATAGAGTGATAAAAGCCACATAAAGATGGAAAATACACAGACAGTCTGGATATTGTATGTTATTGTGTTGTCATTCAGTTGTTCAATTGCTAAGGAACAACAACTGCTAAAATATACTTGATTATAATGCTGCTAAATTAATCCAACTTACATATTTTAAAAATGCTTTGACTTCTAAATTTAAATATAATGGCAGGTTACTTGGGAAAAGAGTTTTTGCTTGTGTTTCGCAGAAAACGAAAAATTGTGGATTCCTTCCAGACTTCTACGGTTTCAGGAAGCAAGACCCCTGAAGCAGCACCCCAGATGATCCAACATCTAAAACTGAGATAATGCAGCCTCTCAGACTAAAACAACAAGGACTTAGACAGGTTTCTGTGTTTCTGTGTAATTGGATTTATGTTGAGGTCATTGATCAATTCAGAATTGAATTTTGTGCAGGGTGATAGATATTAATCTATTTGCATTCTTCTACTTGCTCCTATCCAGTTATGCCAGCACCATTTGTTGAATATACTTTCTTTTTTCTATTGTATACTTTTGGCTTCTTTGCCAAAAATCATGTATTAATAGGTATGTGGGATTTATGTCTGGTCTTCAGTTTGATTCCATTGATTCTTGTGTCTTTTTATGCCAATTCCAAACTGTTTTTGTTACTATAGTGGTGTATTAGAACTGGAAATCAGGGATGATGATACCTCAAGTCCAGAGAAGCTAGGTAACAAAGAGGATCCTAAGAAAGACACATGAATCTCTCTGGGAAGAGGAAATACATTAGATGTCTGGGGTAAACTAGGGGCAGGGAGAAGTACAGGGAAGGAGATGGGAGGTTGGGAACATGAAGGAATAGGATAGTCGAGTTGGTGAGTGGAATGAAGGGGGAGTAGAATTAAAGAGATATATTGAAAGAGGGGGGCCGTTATGGGGTTAGGAAGAAATCTGGTGCCAGGGAAGTCCAAGGATCCCATAAGGATGACCCAGCTAAGACTCCTAGCAATAGTGGAAAGGGTGCCTGAACCAGTTTTCACCTATAATCAAATTGGTGACTACCCTGATCATTATAATAGAGTCTTCACCCAGTACCTGATGGAAGCAGATGCAGAGATCCACAGCCAAGCTGTGTGTTAAGCTCCAGGAGCTCAGTTGAAGAGAGGGTGGAGGGATTATACGAGCAGACAGTTGAACTGAACATATGGGAGCTCATGGACTCTGAACTAATAGCTAGAGAGGTGGCATAGAACCATCCTAGGACCTCTTCATCTGGGTTACAGATGTGTAACCTGGTCTTGTGTGGGGAGCCTAGGGGTGGGACCAGGACCTGTCCCTGATGTATGAGCTGGCTCTTTGGAAGCTATTCCCTAAGGTGGGATGCCTTGTTTAGCCTTGATGCAGGAGGGAGGAGCTTGGACTTGCCTCAACTTGATATGTCATGTTTTGTTTACTCCCATGGGAGGCCTCACCCTATATGAATGGAGACAGGGGAGGAGTGAATGGGGAGGGTAGGAGGGAGGTACAGGGAGGGAACAGGAGGAGAGGAGGGAGGGGAAACTGTGAGTGGTATGTAAAATAAATTTTAAAAAGATGATTAAAAAATCAGAGAACTCCTTAGCTTCACCAAATCATCAGTCTAAATTTATAGACACGCAGGCCCAATGGTCAAAAGGCAAATAAGAACCTCTCAGGAGCTGAGAATTGGACAACTCTCTAATGGTAGGGACCAGAGACTGACAAGATACTTTAATGGCTGGCTTGCCAAAGTCACATGGGGGCACTAAGTTTCATTCCTGTATCTTTAAAAAACATAGGAAACAGAAGTGGATGAAGTAAAATTGATTGATTTATTAATAGCTTGCCCTATAAAGCAAACTCCAGGAAATCTGCATATGTTAACTCCACCATGAGACAAACAGAAAGAATATGAAGAGTCTCTTCCTTGAGCCAATTTCCTCTTCTGTCTGGCACAGATTCCTGAAGACATTTTCATTCATGGTGTCCATTGTCTCAAGAACCTGATAGCCAAAGGGAGAGGCAAGAGTGTCTCCCTTTAATATATAACTTCTTCTGTCAGGGTGATGGTTATAAAGGGTAAACTGAGGACAGGCACATGTTAATACATTATGCGGCCAGTCAGAGACACAGCCAGATGTGACACAGGTTTGCACAGAATCTGGGAAGGAGACTAGCAAGAGCTAGAGAAAAGGCAGAAAGATGGGACAACAGGAGACATTAAAGACAGCCAAGGGATGAGGGTAAGACAGGAACAAAGAAATACAGGTAAACCTGTGACAAAAGCAGGTGACAAGAGAAAACACTGAGGGCAGCCTGCCCCCAGAGATGTCCTTTTCTCCACCAGAATTATCTTAGCTTCTTGAGGCGAAGGTAAATCCCATCCTTGGACTTCATAACCACTCTCTGTATGGGTACTGGGACCCTGGTGGGATCAGGCAGCAGCTCAAAGCGGAGCAGAGTCAGGGCCACAGCCACCTTCAGCTCATTCATAGCAAACTGTTTCCCGATGCAGTTTCTGAACCAAGCAGAGACATAAAGAGAGATGTGCCCTCAGACATGTTCTGAGTACAGTGAGCATTGTTCCCTGAAACTCTGTCATGAAAGGTTTAGGGATCCCATACATGGTACCAGCATAATCATTTTCCTCATAGGTCACTTTACTAAGTAGTTGTCCTGCTTTGAAATCACACAAACACCTGAATCCCTTGTCCTTGTTCGTAGGTTCTTAACTTATAACAAAGTCCCTCACTCCTCTAGGGTACCTCTGACCCTAGTCCTGCTCTTGGTGTGTGAACTGTCATCTGAACAGTGCCAGCATTGGGGGGCATAGAGTCCAAGCACATGAGTTATTTAATAAGGCAATCATTAGTTAGCCAATTCCCTCCACTAACAGTTTCTGGATCTCCACTATGAATATCCTATTAGGAGCAATATGAGGAGGGGTACCTCATCTGAGGATTATCATCTATGCATAAAAAATGAATGCATTATAGAATGGGAGTCAAATACTGGTGGGAGAAGCTTCTAGTGAATACATCTGATTGAGAATTTTCAAGCTGTTCCTCCATCTTCCTCCCACTCAGTCGTCAGGCTCATCCCTCATCCCCTCAGACTGCCATCATCTGTAGCCATCTAGTCTGACTCCAGAAAAGCCCTTTTTTGCATTTTTGCCATCTTAGTCTTTTGTTCTCCACACTCTTCCTCTTATGACTCCATCAGGTAGAAGAGCATCCGGATGCCCCAGCCATTACCATGGTTAGTGTAGGATCTCTGGGTCACCTCCTCTTGTCTGTCCAGCCCACTTCCTGTTTCAGTGCATCTGCTGCAGTTGCCTGCAGTGCTTCTCTTTACCCTCACATCCACATACAAAGGAGTGAACTGAGCCAGCTCTATATCCTCTGTGGCTGCTCATCTCCAGGACTAGGCCACCGTTGGTGCTTCTTTCAAGGGTCCACCCCACCCCAAATCATAGGACAGCAAGGGATGTGTAATAAACTGTCCATGAGTGATGAATGAGTGTAATACAGGACTGACTCAAATACAGGTGTCTGACTACATACACTCCTGGTCTTGTTGCTGAGCTGGGATCAGAATTCTGCACTTCTGTATTCATGTTTCAGCAAGAGGTGTGGCAGGGAAACACAGTTTCAATTTTTTTTGCATCTGAATTAACTGAGTTGACTTTTTAAAATAAAACAATATGCACAGAGGATAAAGATTTCACAAGCTAGAAACAGCTACCCAAAAGTCTTCTGGCCTCCAAGGGCTGCATTTTTTTTAAGTGGTTAAGATAAAATTTGTACCCTGGGAAATAAACTCTGCCATATGCCTTCTTATCTTTCATTCTTTCTATTTATTTGTTTATTTATTTTATATCCTGACCACAGTTTCCCCTTGGAATGCCATGCATTAAGACTGTTCTGTGGGAGTTAATTCATTACATAGGCTTGTAATGTATTACAGAAGTAGTTCTTAGCTTTAATTTCTACACCTATATGATCTGTAGAGAAATTTAACTCATTTTGACAGATTGTGTCAAAACCTTAAGAAGTTTTAGGGAATTTATGTTCTATAGGCTGAGTCCTGTAGACTTTGTGGACAATAGCCACTGGTGTCCAACCCACAATAAACTGCGATATATATATCCTTAACAGAATAGCCCATAAAGTTTCTATAATTTTAAATATATCTCATTATAAGCTTAATATATATTTATTGCATATATACATACATATATATATTTATATATCAAGGATTCATAGGAGCATCCAACTATTGACTTAGTAAGAAAACCTGGGCTCTAATGAGAATTTTGGGGAAAAAAGAAATTCACCCTTTAAGATTATTGAAAACTAAAAGTTCCTGTTTAGAATAAAATTCTGAGATATAAAGTTCAGATTTTGTGAAAATACCAGGATATACTAATCTTCTATACACATGTTTCAGTGGCTACAGAACAGGGGGTTTAAATGCTCTGTGGTATACTGAATTGTCATCTTTCTTTTTGATCCATATATTCACAGACATCCACACAAGCAGATCACACAGGGACAGACATAAGCAATCCCAAATATAAAAGATTAATGTGCACCAGAGACTCCCTTCCCCCAACCTTTCCCATCACCTTGCTCCTCCTGAGAAGGGCAGGAAAGCATGGCTGTGCCGAGAAGAATCTGGTGCAAATCTCGATGGGTCAAACACCTGCAGAGAGAGCACAAGGGCTAGGATGGATGGCAGTCAAGCCCATTTCCAATGCAAAAGGAGACAGGGTGTCTAAAGTTGCAGTTGAGTAGCTCTTCTCTCTTCTCAGGGCCTTCCTACCTCAGGGTTTGGCCACAAACTTGGATTATGGTGAAGGCCATAAATGGAGATTGCAACTGTGATACCTGCGAAGGGAGAAGACATTGAGTGAAACATAATGAAGCCAAAGAAATGGGGCTCTAAACTCATATTCAGTAGGAGAGTGGCATGCACAATTGCCCTGCATATATGGAGTCAACACTTAGAGTTAATGATGCTATTGGGGATAGGGAACTTAGCACAGCACACACTAGAAAACCATGAACCCAGTGATGGTAGACAGCAGTGAAGTACTAGGAGTGGCCTGCTTCTAGTAAATGAGGCGACAGCACACATTCATCAAATGTCTTACATCTACCATTGAAGAGTATAAAGTAGCTCACATAACACTCACAAGTTCCTCCCCACCATCCCCAAAGCCACTGTTTTATGACCATTTTTCTATGAAAACTAAATTCTCAATGAAGCCTGTTATCTTTCTTATGTTTACACTGCTAGGATGTGGCAGAGGTGGGATCATTCCTAATGATGAGTTCACTAATATGTGTTTTCCTGTGGAGACATTGAGCTCAGACTCATCATCAGCTCCTCTCTTTCATCAACTCAAAGTTTCTTGAGAAACTAGGAGACATTACACAAACATGTGGGATTCCATTATCTGTTTCATTTGCTTTTACTCATGAACAAAACCATATCACCCCAAGACATGTGTCATACTTTTTCAACCCTGAAGATCTTAAGATATCTTGAGTGATTGGAATTTCAAGGTTGAGAATGCCATTTAACTACAGGGTGGCAATTCTTCCAGAAATCTTACCTTGGTCTCAATGTTATGAGCTCATTTCAACTTCAAAATAAGGATCCAATTTACTGAGACAACAGAAGCACACTTGAGTAATTAGGTGACTGGCTGTGGTTACCTTTAGGTAAGGAGCGTCCATCAGGGAAGGTGACAGGTGTGTTGAGCTCTCGACTCACACTTGGTACTGGTGGGTAGAGCCTCAGGGCCTCCTTGATGCACATGGTAGTGTAGGGCATCTGGTCCAGGTGATCCCTGAAAGAAAACCCATCCTGAAAAATCACACAGAGCTGGGAAGACCAGAAAAAAACATAATCCTAAGCAAGGCAGGCCAGGCCCCCAGTCATCTGCTTGAGGTGAGTGTGGGCTCTTCTCAGGCCCAAATCCCACCATCTTCCCTTTGGAACTTCCTGGATCTGCTCCTAGTGTACTGGACCTGCCCCTGTGGGACAGACCACCTGGAGTCTGGCTACATCTCAGTCTTGACCACCCCTATACCCTCTACTCTCTGCTTGAGGTGAATGTGGGCTCTGCTCAGGCCCAACTCTCACCATCCCCCCCTTGGACTTTGCTGGGTCTGCACCTTGTGTAGTGGACCCACCCCTGCAGGATGGACCACCTGGAGTCTGCCCACACCTCAGTCTTGGGCCCCTATGCCCTCCACCATCCTCCCTCCACTTGATTCTTCCCCCCATGCCCTCCACCCTCCATTTGAATCTTGCCCCCCCACACCCTCCACCCTCCACTTGAGTCTTGGCACCCCATGCCCTCCACTTGAATGAGGAGAACACCAAGAGAGGTCAGAACTTCCAGAGTTTCCAACATTGAAGTCTTGGTCCACCTGGACTTGAAAGGAGAGGGAGGGACCCCACCTGCATCAACTTGAAGAAGAGGGAAGACAAGAGTATAAGAACATACTCAACAATAGAAAGAACAATATGTCACCACCAGAATCTAGGTACTCTACACAAGCAAGACCTGAACATTACAACACAAATGAAGCAGAAGAGACGGAACTCAAAAAGAACTTTATGAAGATAGAAATCTCAAAGAACAAATGAGAAAACCCTTTAAAGTAATGGAGGAAAAGACAAAATGAAAATTCAAGAAATAAAAAAATCGCTTAAAGAATGCAAAGAAAGCCATGCAAAAACAACCAAACAAGTGAAGGAAATAATTCAAACAGTTCAAGGCTTGAAAGCTGAAATAAAAACAATAAAGAGGAGATGCTGGAAATAGAAAAGCTGGGTAAATGATCAGGAACTACACATGTAAGTATAACCAATAGAATACAAGAGATGAAAGAGAGAATCTCAGGTGTTGAGGAAATACAGTCATCAACCAGAGAAAATCTCAAAGTCCAACACATTCCTAACACAAAATATCCAGGAAATATGGGACACCATGAAAAGCCCAAACCTAAGAATCATAGGTATAGAAGAATGTGAAGAAATACAGCTCAAGGGTACAGAAAACATATTCAACAAAATCATAGAAGAAAACTTCCCCAATCTAAAGAAAGATATGCCTATGAAAGTACAAGAAGCTTACAGAACAACAAATAGACTGAGCCACAAAAAGAATCCCCCTTGCCGCATAATAATCAAAGCACCAAATTTACAGAATAAAGAAAAAAAAACAACAGACAGCAGCAAAGGAGAAAGGTCAAGTAACATATAAGGCAGATTTATGAGAATTACACCTGACTTCTCAATGAAAACTCTGAAAGCCAGAGGTCCTGGATAGATGTTCTACAAATGCTAACAGAACAAGACTGCCAGCCAAAACTAAAATACCCAACAAAGATTTCAATCACTATAGATGGAGAAAACAAGATATTCCATGACACAACTGAATTTAAACAATAAGTATTCACAAGTCATTTCCTACAGAAAATGTTGGAAGTAAAATGCTAACCCAAGGAAGATAACTACACTCACAAAAACATAGGCAATAGATAATCCCACTTTACCAAACACCAAAAGAAAAAAAGGGAGTGGTTATCTACATACAATACCACCACCAACAACAAATCAAAAACAAACAAGAATAAACAATCAACCTGGTCACTAGTATCTTTCAATGCCAATGGTCTTAACTTGACTATAAAAAGACACACGCTAACAGAATGGATATGAAGACAGAATCCAACCTTCCACTGCATACAAGAAACACATCTCAACATCAAAGACAGACATTACCTCAGATCAATGAGGTAATGATTTGAGAAAAGATTTTCCAATCAAATGGAGCCAAGAAACAAGTGGGGGTAGCAATGATAATATCTAAAAAACTAGACTTCAAACTAAAATCAATCAAAAGAGATGAATAAGGTCATTTCATATTCATTACAGGAAAAATCCATCAAGATGAAGTCTCAATTCTAAACATCTATTCCCCAAATACAGAGGCACATTCGTAAAAGAAACATTACTAAAGCTCAAATCACACAGAAAACCTCACACACTATAGTGGGAGACTTCAACACCCCAATCTCATGACTAGATAGGACTACCAGACAGAAACTGAACAAAGAAATAAAGGAACTAACAGAAGTTATGACCCAATTGGGATTAACAGACACCTATAGAACATTCCATCCAAACACAAAAGAATGTAACTTCTTCTCAGTAACACAGGGAATCTTCTCTGAAATAGACCACATATTTGGTAACACAGCAAACCACCACAGGTACAAAAAAATTGAAATAACCCCCTGTATCCTATTGGATCACCATGGTTTAAAGTTCGATTTCAATAGCAACACAAATTGCAGAAACCCTACAAACTCATGAAAATTGAACAATGCACAATTGCACCACCCTGGGACAAGGAAGAAATAAAAAAGAAATTAAAGACTTCCTAGAATTCAATGAGAATAAAGTCACAACATATCCAAACTTATGGGATACTTTGAAAGCAGTGTTAAGAAGAAAGTTCATAGCACTAAGTGCCCACATGAAGAAATTGGAGAATAGTCACACTAGAGAATTAATAACACAACTGAAAGATCTAGAACAAAAAGAAGCAAACTCACCCCAGAGGAGTAGACATCAGGAAAAAATCAAATTAAGGACTAAAATCAATAAAGTAGAAACAAATAAAACAATACAAAGAATCAATGAAACGGTTGGTTCTTTTAGAAAATCAACAAGATAGACAAAACCTTTATCCAAATTAACCAAAAGGCAGAGAGAGCATGCTAATTTACAAAATCAGAAATGGAAAGGGGCCATAACAACAGACACTGAGGAAATCCAGAGAATCTTCAGGTCATACTTTGAAAACCTGTACTCCAGAAAATTCAAAATTTAAAGGAAATGGACTATTTTTCTGGATAGATATCACTGATCAAAATCAAATAAAGAACAAAAGCAATTTAATAGACCTATAACCCCTAATTGATGAGGAAGTCCTGTGTATATGTCAATAAAGCACTGTTGGCCAATAGGAAAGCAAGATAGGTAGAACTAGGAGTCCAGGAGGACTCTGGGTAAGAGAAACACAGGGAGTCAAGATGTAACCACCATAGGGATAAGAAGCCTGGAAACTTCTCCAGTAAGAGAAATACTTAGATTAACAATTATGGGGTAAATACTTAAGTCAGAGCTAGCCAGTAAGAAACAAGCAAGGCCAACAGCTTCATAATTAATATAGCCTCCTGTGTGTTACTTGGGGACTACAACTTGGAAGAGCCCAGGCGACTGGTGGAGAAAAAACAAAGCAGCTGATGAGGAAAAGGTACTCTCTACAAATTCAGGAGCGGTATTGAATTTCCACGTAGAATGGCAAAAGCTTTAAAGGAATTTTAGAAACAAAAGAACGGAGAAAAGCATGGGTTCTTGGTAGCCGTATTTTTCTCAGGTGGGCTCTGTTTTGCTAGCAACAGGCAGAAAC
Source organism: Mesocricetus auratus (assembly GCF_017639785.1). NCBI lineage: Eukaryota > Metazoa > Chordata > Mammalia > Rodentia > Cricetidae > Mesocricetus > Mesocricetus auratus. The sequence continues at coordinate 26,245,216 of NW_024429197.1, read as the reverse complement.
TCACGTGGCTCGCTTAAGAGAGTCTTCCTGACTCAGCATAAGCAAAAAAAAACAAAAACAAAAACAAAACAAAACAAAAAAACAGCAAGGTTCTTTTAAGAGGCTCTGCTAACAATTGAAAGGTGTGTACGTACAGCTGTAAGTGGCAGTGACCACATCTCCAAGCATAGACTGAGGCAATGAGCTGGAATCACACTTATGCCTGCCATCTTAGAAAAACTGCAGTTTAAACAGCCACGGTTTTAACAGATAAGACATGTGGCCAGAAAAACAGAAAGATTTACAGTAAAGTCAGACTTGGATGAAGAAAAACCTCTAAGGGTTTACAGTGTGTTTAAAAATATACACAAGACTGAGAGAGAAAAAGAAATGGCATAGTGGTAAATAGAGAATCCGACTGTGGTGGCGCACGCCGGTAGGAATTGTTCCAGAGGCAGAGGCAGGCAGATTTCCAAAGAGAAACCCTGTCTCAGAGAAAAATAAATAAAAGTAAAAAATAGAGTAATAATAATAGATAAATAAGCCATTTAAAGATGGAAAATACACAGAGAGTCTGGAAACTGTATGCTATTGTGTTTTTCAGTTTTTAGATTGCTAAGGAAGGAACAACTACTAAAGTACACTTGATTATAAATGCTGCTGAATTAATTCAACTTATATCTTTTAAAAATGCCTTGACTTCAAAATTTAAGTATAAGGACTGCAACGCGGCAGAACCCAGGCAACTGGTGGGGAAAAATCAAGTGGCTGACAAGGAAAAGGAACTCTCTACATGTAATGAAATAGAAGTTGTCATCAAATATCTCCCAGCCCAAAATAGCACAGGGCCAGATGGTTTCAGTGCAGAATTCTACCAGAAATTCTAAGAAGAGATAATACCAGTGCTCTTTAAAATGTTCCTGACAACAGAAGCAGAAGGGATATTGCCAAACTCGTTTAACAAGGCTACAATTACCTTGGTACCAAAGCCACACAAAGAAACAATTAAGAAAGAGATCTACAGACCAATATCTCTCATGAACATCGATGCAAAAATACTCAACAAAATACTGGCAAATCGAATCCAAGAACACATCAGAAAAATCATCCACCATTATCAAGTAGGCTTCATTCCAGAGATGCAGGGATGGTTCAACATATGAAAATCCATCAATATAATCCACCATATAAACAAACTGCAAAAGAAAACCACATGATCGTCTTACTAAGTACTAAAAAAGCCTTTGACAAAATCCAATACCCCTTCATGATAAGGTCTTAGAGAGATCAGGGATAACATATCTGAACATAATAAAAGCAATATAGAGCAAACCAACAGCCAACATCAAACTAAATGTACAGAAACTCAACAAGGTTCCTCTAAAATCAGGAACAAGACAAGGCTGTCCACTCTCTCCACATCTCTCCAATATTGTACTTGAAGTTCTAGCTGGAGCAATTAAACAACAAAAGAAGACTAAGGTGATACAAATTGGAAAGAAAGAAGTCAAGCTATTTGCAGATGATTTGAGAGTTTACATAAGTAACCCAAAAAACTCTACCAGGGAACCCCTACAGCTGATAAATACCATCAGCAAAGTGGCAGGATACAAGATTAACTAAAAAAAACAGTAGCCTATATATAGTAGATACATGGGCTCAGAAAGAAATCAGAGAAACATCACCCTTTTCAATAGCCACAAACAACATAAAATATCTTTTGGTGATGCTAAACGAACAAGTGAAAGACCTGTATAGCAAGAACTTTGAGTCTTTAAAGAAAGAAATTAAAGAAGATATCAGAAAATGGAAAGATCTCCCATGCTCTTGGATAGGTAGGATCAACGTGGTAAAAATGGCAATCTTGCCAAAAGCAGTCTACAGATTCAATGCAATCCCCATCAAAATCCCAGCACAATTATTCATAGACCTTGAAAGAACAATACTCAACTTTATATGAAAAAAATCAGGATAGATTAACAACTCCAAAATAAAGGAACTTCCGGAGGCATCACCATCCCTGACTTCAAGCTCTGTTATAGATTTATAGTCCTGAAAACAGCTTTGTATTGGCACAAAAATAGACAGATAGACCAATGGAATCAAATTGAAGGCCCTGATATTAACCCACACACCTATGAACACATGATCTTTGACAAAGAGGATAAAGCTATACAATGGAAAAAAGAAAGCATCTTTAACAAATGGTGCTGGCATAACTGAATGCTGGATGTAGAAGATTGCATATAAATCCATATCTATCACCATGCACAAAATTTAAGTCCAAGTGGCTCAAACACCTCAACAAAAATCCAGCCACACTGATCCTCTTAGAAGACAAAGTAGGAGGTATCTTTGAATGAATTGATACAGGAGACTGCTTCCTGAACATAACACCAGTAGCACAGACACTGAGATTGACAATTAATACATGGGACCGCCTGAAACTGAGAAGCTTCTGTAAGGCAAAGGACACAGTCAACAAGACAAAAAGGCAGCCCACAAAATGGGAAAAGATCTTCACCAACCCTATACCTGACAGATGGCTAATTTCCAAAATATACAATGAACTCAAGAAGCTAGCCACCAAACCACCAAACAATCCAATTAAAAAGTCGGGTACAGAACTAAATATAGAATTCTCAATAGAAGAACCTAAAATGGCTGAAAGCCACTGAAGAAAGTGTTCAACATCCCTAGCTATCAGGGAAATGCAACTCAAAACAACTCTGAGATACCATCTTACACCAGCCAAAATGGCTGAAAACAAAACCACCAATAACAGTCTATGCTGGAAAGGATATGGAGAAAGAGAAGTGCAAACTTGTGCGGCCACTTTAGAAATCAGTATGGCAGTTTCTCAAGAAAATGAGAATCAGTCTACCTCAAGAACCAGCAATTCCACTCTTGGGAAGATACCCAAAATATGCACATAAATACAACAAGGACACATATTCAAGTATGTTCATAGCAGCATTGTTTGTAAGAGCCAGAATGTGGAAGCAACCTGGATGCCCCTCAACTAAAAAATGGATGGAGAAAATGTGGTACATTTACACAATAGAGTGTTACTCAGTGGAAAAAAACAATGGAATCTTGAAATTCCCAGTCAAATGGATGGAACTGGAAGAAAACATCCTGAGTGAGGTAACCCAATCACAGAAAGACAAACAAGGTATGTACTCACTCATATATGGATATTAGATATAGAGCAATAGTCTACAATCCACACCACCAGAGAAACTAGGAAACAAGGAGGCCCCTAAGAGAGAAACACATGGTAACCCAAAGAAGGGGAAAGGAGAAAAAAACCCTGAGTAAATTGGGAGCATGAGAGGAAAGGGGAGGGAAGTAGGATAAAGAGAAGAGGAGAAGAGGAGGGGGAAGGAAAACAAGAGAGATCAGGAAGACTGAGTCGGGAGGAATAGAGGAGAGCAAGAAAAGAGATACCTTAATAGAGGGAGCCAGTATATGTTTAAATAGAAATCTGGCACTAGGGAAACGTTCAGAGATCCACAAGGATGACCCCAACTAAGAATCTTAGACAATAGTGGAGAGGTGGCCTTTGATGTCCTTCCCCAATAATGAGATTGATGGTTACCTTAATTGCCATCCTAGAGCCGTCATCCAGTAGCTTATCTAAGCAGAAGCAGGCACCCACAACTAAACACTGAGCCATACTTCCAGAATCCAGTTTTAGAGAGGGAGGAGGGATGAGCAAAGGAGCAAAGACCATGCTGGAGAAACTTACAGAAACAGTTGCCCTGACCTAGTAAGAGGACAGAGATCCCAGTCGTAAAGTTGGGGAACCAGCATTGGACTGAACCAAGCCCTCTGAATGTGGGTGCCAGCTAGGAGGCCTGGGCAGACTATGGGACCTCTAATAGTGGAGCCAGTGTTTATCCCTAGTGAACAAATGGACTTTGGGAGCCCATTCTCTATGGAGGGATACAATACAGCCCCGATACACAAAAGAGGACCTAGTCCCTCCCCCAAATGATGTGACAGACTTTGATGGTCCCCCATGGAAGGCCTCACTATCCTTGGGGAGTGGGTAGGGGGTGGGTTGAGGAGTCAGTGGGGGGAATGGGAGGATGTGGGAAAGTGAGGGAATCAGGATTGAAATGTAAAATAAGATTGTTTCTAAAATTTAAAAAAAATGAAAGAAAAAAGATCCACAGCCAAACATTACATGACCCCAGAATACTCCAAAGAAGAAGGGAAGGAAGGATTTTAGAAGCCAGAGGAATCAAGGACACCACAAGAACATGGACCACAGAATCAACTAAGCAGGACTCATAGGAGCTCACAGAGACTGAAGCAGCAACTATAGAACCTGCATGGGTCTACGATAGGCCTTCTATATACATGCTGTGGTTGCTTGATTTAGGGGTATTTTGACTACTAGCAGAGGAAATTGGGTGTGTCTGACTCTTTTGCATACTCTTGAGACCCTTTTCCTCTTACTGGGTTATGTGGTCCAGACTTGATCTGAGAGTTTGTGTCTAGTCTTATTGCATCTTCTTATGTAGTGTTTGATTGATATCACTGGGAGTCCTGCTATTTCCTGAAGGGAAATGGATGATGAGTGGATGTGGGGGAGAGGAAGGTAGGCAGGGGACAGGAAGTAGAGAAGGAGGGGAGGCTGCAGTCAGGATGTATTGTGTGAGAAAAGAATAAAGAAAAAGAAAACCATTTTTAAAAACATCTCTTGTACAAGAAGGCAGGGATCTCCTTAATCTTGAGTTTTCTCACCAGGTGACAGAGGTTCCATCTCCCAGGATGCTCTGTACCTCTTCCCTGCATCTCTGTTGGTATTCAGGGTGTGTGGCCAGAGCATAAAAAATCCAGGATATTCCACTGGCTGTGGTATCATGACCTTCAAACATGAATGTATCTACCTCTGCACGCAAGTCCTCATCAGACAAGCTGTTCCCATCTTCCATCTGAGTGAATGAACAGGTAAGAGAGCAGAGTTTGTATCTAATCTGTGCTTCTGAGCCAAACCTCAGCCATGAACCCCACTCACTTTGGCAAACAAGAGGATGTCCAAAAAATCCAAGCGCCTCTTCTTTCTGACCTTCTCCAGCTCTTCCTCATTCTGCAGCTGAGCCTTCCTCATCTTGATCACTCCATCTGCCCCATGATAGCATTTGTCAGATGGATCCCAGAGCTATTGTAATTCACAGGATCCCGCAACTCAATTTGTACGTCCTATGGATCCCAGGATGTATGTGCAGGTGGGAATTTGGTCATGATTTGTGTCTGCACAATCCCATAAACCTCAAGCCTCTAATCAAGATCATGGGCCACAGAGTCACATTAAAGGTTGTTGGGTGACTCTCATGCAATGTCACCAATGCAATGTAATGAAACTGGTAATGCTTGTAATGTACCTCATTTGCTAACATCCTAGTTCCCAAAATTTGTATCTTAGTAGTAACTAACTTGAGTGTCTCAGGTCCTACAGAGGCTTCTGGTAAATTTGTTGCATCTGAGATGTAAGATCATGTCTTTGGGAAGAGCCTGATAAAGGAAGGAGGTGGGAAGGCAGAACCTGTGTGTTCATGAGCAAGCTGGCAGGCACGGTGGAACAAACGGCCATCAGAAGACATTTTGTAGATGGCATTATTTGCATAAAAGACACTCCTCGCTCGAAAGAAAGTAAGGCTATTCAGATCCTCAACAGCCTTAGTGTAGGACCTGGATTTTCTGGGGATAGGAGATAAAATATACTGGTTATTGGAGTGTCCGATCCAAGAATAGAGTAGGCTCTATAGTCGTTCTTTCAACTGTGGGACACACAGCATGAAGGTACACATAATTTCCTATTTATAGGTTTTTTAATCCTTGATACTTCAGAAAATGAGCTTCTACACTTGCTAGGGTTCTATTTTGCCTTGTAGGGACTGGTTTGAAAAGAGGTTGGCCAAATGCTGGGTGAGAATCCTGCTTTCTGTGGAGGCTACTGTTTTTGCTGACCCACTTACCTCTTAATAAGCCCTTACAGATTGGTAAAACCAAACTTGAAAGTGTCACTCACTCATCCAATTGGGCACTGCCCTGGTGACTGAAAGCACACTTCATAACAGTGTCTAGTGTCATCAAGGAGATATATTGAAAGATCTCCAGAGAGCACTTCTGGACATCAAGCTTCTCCCATCTGTCCTGTAGTGAGAATGAGACAATTACTTATTTTGTTCGGAATACCTGTGTTTATACAAAGAATTTTCTGTTTCTCTATGGAAAATCAGTCTGGAGTCCCTTGCTATTAAGAGTGTATGCTTATAGCAAATTAAAAGCACAAAGCAAATATTTGTAATCTGAGGCCTTCTTTACCAAACCATTTAACAAAATAACATATTTTCTTAAGTGTCTAATTATTGCCTGTTTGTTTTTTAGAAAAAAGTATCATCTTTCAATTAATGAAAATGGCCCCTTTGGTTTCCTGAGAATGAACTAGAGTTAAAAAATGAGTGTAGACACCAATATAGAAATAAAACACGTGAAGGAAAGGAAGGTGTGGGCCTGAATGAACATGCCTCACGAGTCTTGTTAGTGGGTTTAATTCCATTTCACTTGCCAAAAGTTTGCTGAATACAGTGAGGCTAGAAATCAGGGCCTAATAGGAAGGAATGATATCTCAGAGATGAATGAGGATGTGGACCTTGTGACTATTTTGCTTGTGGGTCACTCTAGTTCATGCAGAAGCCCTGGGGTACAAGACATTCTTGTCTTACAACATCTTGAAGCTACCACTGTCCAGTCCAGCCAGAGACAAGAAGTCTACTGTAAGGTGTCTTATCCACTGTGGTAAACACTCACACCACAATGTCATCTTCATGACTTGGAGCTCTCTAATTTATGCATTTATGCATTTGTGAAATACTCAATTTACAGCAATAACATCAGTTATTAGTCTATCTGACTGTATGAAACTGGCTTGAAAGTGGGGTCATTGTGAGTGAATGTAATGAAAACAGAAGGAAACAGATCAACTTACTAGCATTGTGTTGACAGAGTCCGCCATGATTCTGACATAGGGTTTGAGGATGTCATAGTGGAAGGCTGGGGTCAACATCCTCCGGTGCTGGAACCACTTCTTCCCATTCAGCAGAAGCAAACCGTAACCTGGGCCAGAGACTGGAGTGTGAATGTCTGATAGAAGTGGGATCAAGGGACACCCTGAGATCATTATTTGAATTCATTGGAATAAGGAAGGAAAATTCCAGTAACGGTGAGATTTCTTAGACAAAAAATAGAAACTGGGACTCCAAGTTTGTCTGACAAATCTTCTGTGACTAGGAAAGAAGCAAGATAAAGGATGAAAATGTGTTGGGATCAGGTCAAGAGGGGCATATATAGATGTCTGGCCATGAGTGTCTGAAGAAATGATGTGGCAGCAACTGGATATCATGCACACTTACACCAGCATGAGGAGGACTAAGGACTGACTAGAAGCAGAGAAATAAAGCCTTGTTTAGGCATGGATTCTGATTCTTGTTACCAGGCACCTGTTGTTCTCCATTAGCCAAAGGGCAGTCAGGAAAGCACATTGTTTATTTTCATATACTTACCAATCCAGGGAGCAAAGAGTCTATAAATTCTGGAAGCCTTTGGATCTGAAAAGTGACACAGATTTTGAGGACCAGATAAAGGAGCTGATGCAACTTTTATGAATTCTTTAGTTTTTCAGAATTTTAAAACTTAGTGTGTGTGTGTGTGTGTGTGTGTGTGTGTGTGTGTGTGTGTGTGTGTGCGCGCGCACCTATATAGTGTTTGCATGGAGTTCAGAATACAAAGTGGAGTTGGTTCATCTCACTTTCAGATCATCAGCCTTTGACAGCAAACTCCTTGACCAGCTCAGTCATTTTAGCAACCATGTCACTAGTTCTTGGTAGATTCTGCTGGCAGTTTGTTCCCTGTCACTGCTCACCGCCTCTCATTCCTTTCTGTCTTTGTCTTGCCAGTTATCTGGGCTTAGGGAGACAAACTTCACTGTACCAGCAACTGAATGTCCCTGTCACCATGATGTTTAAAAAAAACATCTCAAAGCCAAAGAATAACAAAACGGTGTGTTTTTTTTTCTATTTTGGGCTGTGGCTTAGTAATCTTATGACCCAGGTAAGTAAACTATTAGAGGTTTCAAATCCAAGCCTCTGGATATAAAATTTGGTCTTTATCTATAGGGAAATTTGTAAAGCACATCAACTCAATTTTCTAAAGAGAAAAATAAAATAAAAAGAATTTCAACCCTGTTCAGATATTTTTAAGTGTTAAGAACTATATGCTAGTCATATGTTGGACTCTGGAGAGGGAGAATGGTAGTAGGTACTATTTAGGCATTGGTGGCTGAAAGGTCTATCTTTTCTAAAATTTCAGTCTTGGGGCATGAAGGTTGGATGGCAGACATGCTACAGCTGCAGTGAAGCTGGACTCTCACCTGATCTCCCTAGAATCAACTTCACATAGTCAGGGTCATAGAGCAGGACTCGTACATTGCTCCCTGAGATCCACTGTAAGCAGGCACTGGGGAATTTCTCCACCCATGTAAGAATCTGCTCGAGGTCCTTGTCCTTTCAGAAAAGACACCAGGATAAAGACAAATTAATGAAAATGTTCTTTGACATCTAGTACTCTGTGTGGTATGGGAACAGCTGAACCATTAAGGGACATAGCTCTGGAATGTTCAGAAAAAGAAATTTGGGTCAGTTGGCAATCATCTTTTCTTTCATCCAGGCCTTTTCTGTGTCCAAGAACTTGCCCTGGCCATAACCTGAAGTCTTATTGGATGGAGTTAATGCTCCTTAGAGAAGTTATAGGGTTAACAGCCTCAGCATTCTGTAGAAGCTCTAAATTTATCTATTCTTAGATGTGGAAGCTGCATGGTACTCACTGAGAGCCTCTTCATGCAGCCCCTTAAAAACTGCACTCTAGTGAAGGACAGTAGCACAGTTAGCCATGTGTACTGCTTATACACACTTGGGGATAGAGGAGGCTAATGAATCCAGGCAGTTTCAGAGACTTCATGAAGTCTTTGAGTTGTTTGTTCCCTGAACTTAAGGAACTATTCTGCAGTATGGAATATTTTACCTCCCCATAAACTTTCAGTAGTGTAAGGGGCTTCATTCCTGAATGGGAGGTTTTGTCTCTCTTTAGAACGTCTTGTATTGTAATCACAAGATTCCCTCCAAAATGATCAGTTTCAATCTCAGGGGAAATTTGTGCCACTGAATCATCACTTCTATCAAGTTCTGTCAGTCTTGACAAACCTAGATAGTTGTTCTCTATATCTGACATCACTCACACATTCCATTAGGATAGGCTGTTTTCCCATGCTCTTGTGTATCCTGAGATTGGAGTCTGTTGTCAACATGGATTTCCCTAAAAAGATGTGTGCTCCCTATGATTAAGTCAAGTTCACTCTTAGAAGTAAACTCAGTGTTCCTCAGAAACCACACACTCTTCACACTGCAAACTGCCCCATGGACTGAAACTCAACGATCAGAGCTCCAGGTTCTCATGTTCTTCCACCCCTCCCTCATCCCTACCTTCAGTTGGTGCCCCCAAAGCCAATGGGAAGGCGTGGATGGGAAGGTCTGGAGGGTTTTGAGCAGCCACTGTCTTCTTAAGTAGAATTGGACTGCCTTGAAAAGCACCAAAATTAGGCTGATCACGAAGACCACTTGGAAGAACCCAGAGACACCACCCAAGTTTCTGGTGAGGCTAAGCAAAGAGAAACCCATGGTAAGTGGCTTCTGGATCACTGGTGTCACTAAATCTCTGGAACACCCACATTTAAGTCATGAGAAAGTTGATCTGCCTATTTGTGGGAGGGAGAATGGAGAGAGGACAGACAGGGATTGACCTCAGGGTCTAAAGTTTATTAACCTGAAACATTTACCTTGGGAAACAGTGAACACAAAGCCTTAGCAACTGATCTTGGTAGTAGCTATGCATACACCCACCTTCTTGTCTCTCTACTGCTCACAAATATTTACTGCACACCTATTATGTGTTATCTAATATACTAATTGATGAGGTAGAGATATAAAATAGACACAATTATCCTTGATATTCAGAGATTATATTATAATTTACCAAATATTTAATAGGTGTAGTTGCTTGTACTATTTTGTAACATGAAGATGAAAGTGCCAGCAAGGGTTAGGTTTAGGGAACATGGGAGGATGGGAGGGCAATGGAATGGGGGAATTGATGTGTAAAATAAGATTGTTTCTAAAATTTAAAAAAAGTGCTATCAAGGAGGAAATTCTTGTGTTTAGATAAATGTAGTTGCTGAGAGTTTCTACACATAGAGATCTTTGCACTGGACTCCAATTCAGCTGTTTCTGACATTTTACCGAGAGCTTTTCCTAACCCCTCTCAAGTTATGATGTGCCAATGGGTGGAACACTGCAGCTGCATTCAGGAGTCTTAAGACCCAGGATTGCCTAACCACATGTGTGTCTTCCTGTGCCTCAGTATCTTGGCTAGGTCGGATAATAATAACTCAGTATCTTGATTGTGTAGAATTATAGTACCTTTTCCAAATACTTAAAATGCCCACCACCTTTTCAGTTATTTTTTAATTCATGAAATATTTCTTGAGATCAGGTTGGATAAATTCTAAAAATGAAACCAGTGCAATGATACATGTTATGACTTGCCTGAAAAAATTAAATGCCTACTCAGGATTAATAAATCAGAAATAAAAATATGAGTTCTCAAAGAATTATTAGCCCATCAACTGAACAGTTCTGATATATATATATGTATACATATATTTATGATTTATTAAAGCTTGCCTGAGGATGCAGAAAGCAAAGTCAGCCACAGGCGATAGAAGTCAGGCGCACACCTTTTATCCCTGCAGCCAAAAGCTGGTACATTCATTTAATCCTAGGACTCTGGATTAAGAGATGGATCTTAAATTGAAGGCCACCCAGAAATACACAGGAGTGAATCAGTCTAAAAGAGAATTATACCTCACACCTTTAATCCCAACAGTAGGAGAGTATATAAGACAGAAGCATGGCCTCAGGGAGGTTTTTCATTCTTCATACACAATGAGGGGAGGCAGCAATTTGAGACTTGGTGAAGAGCTGGTGCGCTTTCAGCCTGAGCTAGAGGTGAGAGTTAGTGGCCTTCTACTTTGCTTTTCTGATATTCAGCTTGAAGTTTGATTCCCAATATCAGTCTCTGGATCATTTATTTTTCGTGTTACAAAATTTATGGAGATTATACTTAAGCAAACAGGGGATGTTTGGTTTTGAGCCCGCTGTTAAGATGAAGTTGGGTGGGTAAAATATTAGGGAGGATCTGGTAGGAGTTGGGGAAGAGAAATAATATGACCAAATATATCATATTAAAAATTAAATGAAAACAAATTTTAAAAGTGGCATGAGTTTAAAAAGAAACAAAGAGGATGGGGGACAGACATGAGCCCTTCTTTGGGGTCCTTATCCTCACTTTGATTATGATTATCTTCTCTAAATCAACTCAAGTTGTGACAAATCCAGAGAGTCATACACAAAAGATATTTCAACAAGAGATTATAGGAATCCAGCTAGTAAGTCTTTCAGGAATACCTGTTTGCCACTAACCTGGTCCCTCGCCTACCAAATGTTTTCTTGAACACACTCCTACTTTGTCTTTCCCTGTGACATGACATGCATTATATAACCCGAATAATTTCTTTCCTTTTAAAACCCTGAACTCTTGTCAAAACTAAATAGAGGACATTCAACTATTCACATTTCATTTGTCTGAACTTTTACCTACTTTGTTATTTTGCAACTTCAAATATTTGTCGAATGAGCAAATGATTGAAAGATCAAGGCATGATGTGAATAGTTAACAGAGAAATTATGATCCTGTCATAGTGAAAGAGTCACCTTATACCCTTATTCCTTTCCTACTTGGATCACCTCCTACTCTTCACTCACAGAATTGGTGACTGTAGTAGAAAGAGCTTTGGTGTACAAGATTACTATTGAATTTTAGTTTTGACTTCTTCCTACTCTGAATCAGAATTCTTTATAATTTGACTCATATTGTTGCACCCTGTCCATGTGCACCACGAGGAAGGAGAAAGACAACACTTAGATATATGTTCTTTAAAGCAATCTCTATTAGTTTGAATACACCTTAAGCAAGGAGAGACATTCTGTAAGTCAGTGATTTTTAACTTTTTGTGGCCACCCTAGGCTACTCCTGCAAAAAGTTCTTTTGATCCCACAGGGGCATGAACCATAGGTTGAGAAACTGTTCCAGGCTCTTTACCAGACTGTTTAAGGTCACCGTCTTACTGAGGAATATCCCAGTGTGTGTTGCTTAGAAATGTGGTCCTAACTTTAGTTGGTCAGTGACTACACAGAGTCTGAGATTCCAGTGTCATGCTGACCCTTTCTCGGGGTGAGCCTCTAAACATAAAACCATGTTTCGGGTTGACATATTTCAGTTGACAAAAACAGTTAGTCAGAAGCAGAGTTGAAGGTGTTAAAAAAGGATGATTACTGCATTTGAATGCTTACCCAGAATTATAGATGTTGATGTATTAGGTCTTTGTTTTAATATTACCTAAATAGCCTTCTGATTATTAACCCTGGGCTAAAGTTTTGAGTTAATATTCTTCCTTTTTTACAGATGTTACAGATTTTTAACCATCTCCAGTAATTTATAAAATGTTCTGCTTAGCTGTTCTTAGCTGCTCTGCTCTTGCTCTTCCCAGTTTTTGACCCGGGACATAGACTTTAAAAACATGTCTGAGCTATAGAGATTATCCTGGGTAATGGAGTGGGGATTGGGTGGGGGGGCTGTGGGGGCCAGGGGGGGGAATTGGGCATGGAAGGGAGGTAGAGGGAGCTGGGGCTTACATGGGAAGCAAGCTTGTTTCTAATTCAAATATATAATGAAAACGTGTAAAAAAATGATTGGTTGCCTAGATCGAACCAGATGAGGTCACTGCATGAACAGCTTGTGTTCAGTAGATAAAGCATAGGATGCCTATGTGTGTCATAGGCTAACCTTTAAAACCATTGGTTGATTATTTTCCTGCTGTGCAGTGCTTTGTTTGCTATGGGATAATAAAAGAGTTCTTGCTTGAAAAAAAATTAAAAATTAAAAACATGTCTGGGTCTGAAAAAAGAGTGGGCCATAGCCCAATCCCACAGCCAGCCTTTCAATAAAGTAGAATAGCATAAAACTTTAATATTATTCGTATCCAATTGACATCTGTATCCCTATTACATTAGTTTCAGTGGTCAGAAAACCCAGAGACACATTCTGAGTTCAGGCAGCTGACTGCAACTGTAACAGCTGAACTGTAACCAAGACACACGGAACATAGTAAACTCATACATTTAAGTCCAGTCAGGAATAGATTTGCAGTGTCTACATTCATACATTCAAAACAGTCAGAACTCTCCTTACTTCCTCCAGCTTGTAATTCTAAGATCCAGCTACCTGCAGATCTAATTCTCAAGGGTACCAGAGAAAGCTACCCACCAGCCTAAGTACTGTGTTTGGTACCCACTCAATGTCATTGAATTATTTCAGCTTATAACTCTGGTCTTTCTTGGCTGCTGGTGGCATGTCAGAGGAGCAGCAGACAGCAACTGAAGTTTGGGGGTTGGTCCACCAGGAAGCAAAGTTCTCATGGGGGAATCTCAGATAAGCAAGGCCCTAAGGGCTTCGGCCCCAGAATGTCTCTAGTTACTGATGTGCCTTTCCATGTTTGTCACCACCATTTTTCTCTGGTATCTGGCATGATGTGAATGGGTGTGGGGGAGATTCCCACTTCCTTTAATGTAGCATAATTACCTCATGAAAACAGCCCATTCTATTGAGCCTTTTTCCTGTGGGTATTATGAAGATGATTTCTTTCTAAGCTGTACTGTTTAACTGAAATGAGATTTTATACAAGGATAGTGCTACTTTAAAAAGGATTTTGATGATTGAAGGTATTTAATAACTATAGTAAGATATTATTATAGATGTTAGATTAATGGTAAAATTAATATAGGTAAAAGCAAGATATGGTGTTGTCCCCAGTCTTGATAAAGCAGGAGTTGCAGAGGATAGAAAATAAGAACAAAGAGAAATCACACAGCTAGTCTCTGTTGAGGAGGCATGTAGACTGTGGCTTAGATTTATGATTAAGAAAAGTGATTGAGTTGCAGAAGTCCAGCGAGCTCAAATGTTGGGAAATAGCTTCTCAGGTTTTGGTGTGCATCACAGCTAGAACAAAGCATTAGTCTGAAGTTCTCTTTCTTATTTGTGTGACTTGAGGTTATCTTAATATTTTTTGCTAATGATTTTGAGGTAAAAAAAATACTGGAAAGCAATTTAAAGGCATACTTTTAATACCTGAGTGAAGTACTCATTGAGGTCAGGGAGTAGGAACAATGTTAGACTCACTATTGCCAGTTGATGTTATTGTTTTGCTAAGATGGGTTGGTGACCAAAGGTCATGATTAATTTGTTGTACCCATTTCTGATCTTAGCTTCCCAATAGAAAACATGCTGATGAATGGTTGTGTACCCTGAGGATTTAAAGCAGAGATAACTGATTGTTTTTCATATATAAAAGTTTAGATTTGTGATTCTATTAAGGTTTCTTAGGTATAAATAATAAAATATTTGGTCCTTTCCTTGTAACTGCCTACCAGCAAAAGAACTGGCTTTGAAAAATGCCTTCCTTGCTTATACTCTTAATCTATCATAAATTACTTGGGTATGAATGTATGTGGGTTCTTAGAACAACTTGTTTTTCAACTGTAATACATAAAATGTTTAATCATGTAAGGGATATGGAGAACATGTTTTATTACATGTATTCATTATAACTATTCACTTGAAAAACAAAATGTAACAACATTGTAATTTTTATACTGCTTGATTGATTTTGCTAGGGTATATAAGCAGTAAGGGAAAAATAAAGTTAATTGATGGGGGAAGTCCTGTACATTTGTTAATAAAGCACTGTTGGCCAATAGGAATCTAGATGGGTGGGACTAGGAGTCCAGGAGAATTCTGGGAAGGAGAAACACAAGAGAGTTCGAGATGTAACACCATGGGGTAGGAGCCCGGAACTATTCTCCGGTAAGAGACATACTTAGATTAACAATTATGGGGTAATTACTTAAGTCAGAGCTAGCCAGAAGAAACAAGCAAGGCCAACAGCTTCATAATTAATACAGCATCTTGTATGTTATTTGGGGACTACAAAGCGGCAGAGCCCAGGCAACTGGCGGGGATAAACCAAAGTAGCTAGCAAAGAAAAAGCTTCTCTTAACAGAATGGTGATCAGGAGTGGGATCATGAATTTCCACGCAAAATAACAAAAGCTTTAAAGGAATTTTAGAAACAGAAGAACAGAGAGAAGCACAGATTTTGGTAGCAGCATTTTCTCAGATGTGCTCTGTTTTGCTAGCGACAAGCCGAGATTCACGTGGCTCGCTTACCGGAGTCTTCCTGACTCGGCATAAAAAGAAAAAAAAAACCAGCAAGGTTGTTTTAAGAGACTCTGCTAACGATTGAAAAGTTGTACGTACAGCTGGAAGTGGCAGCTTTTGCTGGATGTCAGCATGGACTGAGACGGTAAGCTGGAGTCACGCTTACGCCCGCCATCTTGAAATGGCAGTTTAAAACAGCCGCGGTTTTACAGTGAAGACACGTGGCCAGAAAAACATTTACAGTAAAGTCAGACTTGGATGAAGAAAATCTCTAAAGGTTTACAGTGTGTTTAAAAATATACGTGAGATTGAGAGAGAAAATGAAACGGCAAAGTGGTATATAAATACAAAAGCCGGCGTTGTGGTGGCGCACGCTAGTAGGATTTACTCCAGAGGCAGAGGCAGGCGGATTTCCAAAGAGAAATCCTGTCTCAAAGAAAAATAAATAAAAGTAAAATAAATAAAGTAATAATAGATAAATAAATAAGCCACGTAAAGATGGAAAATACACAGAGAGTCTGGATACTGTACGCTATTGTGTTTTTCAGTTTTTTGATTACTCAGGAAGGAACTGCTAAAGTACACTTGATTATACATGCTGCTAAATTAATCCAACTTCTATCTTTTGAAAATGCCTTGACTTCAAAATTTAAGTATAAGGATATATTACTCGGAAAAGGAGTTTTAGTTTATGTTTCCACAGAAAATGAAAAGCTGAGGATTCCTTCCAGGCTTCTGTGGTTTGACGAACCAAGAGCCCCGGAAGCAGGGGACCAGGTGTTCCAACAACTGAAACAGCTAAGATGATGCAGCTTTACAGACCACGAAAATATGGACTTATACAGGTTTCTGAGTTTTGTCATGATCCCCATAGTATGAACGGCGTCCCCTTCCAGCAGGAAGCAGTTTGGAATGAGCGACGTCCCAATTCCCATCTTGTTTATAAATCTTTGTTTTCATTTAAATGGGATTGTTTTTAATTGGCTAGTGATCACAGCCAATCTTTTTTAATGGTAAAAAAGGGAATTATGGTATAGGTATTGTTTTTCATTTATTGATACAAATTCAAGATCAATTTTGTGATGTGTATATTTCTCTTGATTAAGTATTGTGCTTATACTGATCTTTTAAAACGTAATGCATAATTGAATACAGACTATAGATAGTTACTTATAATAGAATTTATAGTTAGGTAAGTTAGATTTTCTAGATATACAGAAATATATTTGAGATAGATAAACAGTCTTCAAACCTCTCAAAGACCTTCAGAAAATGGCATTTAAAATGGTTTAGGGTTTTTCTTGACAATGAGAAATGTCTGTTCCTGGCAGCACCAATTATGTTTGAGAGGAAGATGGGCATTGAAGAAACTTGTTATGGAGTTTGCTTTCAACATGGCAAGATTAGCCATTTGGGCAAGAAACTGCTCTTGCCTAGACTGACTGTTGCTGTATAAACTGGATATGCAGGACCCACAGAAAAGTGACTGCTAAACTCAGTCTTACAGGGTTCCTGCTTCATGGAAGTGTCTACCAGACTTTCTACAGGACAGAGAAATGACTGACAGACTGCCAATGCAGATGGACAGTTTGAAATTTCCTGCTTTGCTGAGAAATCTTCTGGACACATTGTGGCCTATGGGCTGAAGATGGATGCCCCAACGTTACAGAGGAACTTCGGGTGACTGTCCAGGAAGTAAGATGTCTCTTTCAATCCTAGTGTTTATATATTATCCTTCTGTGGTCTTTGATGGAGTTGAAGACAGATAGTTATAATTATAGTTTTCCTTAGTTATGATAAAAGATAAGCTACATAGAACTTTGGACTCACAAGGATGGGATGGATGATATTTTCTTTAAATCTTGCTAAAATATTGTAACTATGTTCTTACTTAATAACTGTTCTGTTATATATAATTCGACTATGTTAAAGTTAAGACCTTTCTTTTTGTTTAAACAGAAAAGAGGAGATGATGGGGGAAGTCCTGTACATTTGTTAATAAAGCACTGTTGGCCAATAGGAATCTAGATGGGTGGGACTAGGAGTCCAGGAGAATTCTGGGAAGGAGAAACACAAGAGAGTTCAAGATGTAACGCCATGGGGTAGGAGCCCGGAACTATTCTCCGGTAAGAGACATACTTAGATTAACAATTATGGGGTAATTACTTAAGTCAGAGCTAGCCAGTAAGAAACAAGCAAGGCCAACAGCTTCATAATTAATATAGCCTCCTGTGTGTTTATTTGGGACTCATGTGGCTCTAGAACCAGGCTGGCGGGAAAGCGGCTCTAGAACCATGCTGGCGGGAAGGCTTTTCTCTCAAGGAAAAAGCTTTTCTTTACAGTTAATTAGAATGAAGACATCAAAAGAGACAGAAGAGATACATCTGGATAGAGGTAAGAAAAGAAATAAAGAACACAGAGTGATGATGGAAAGACCCTAAAGGTTTGAGAGAGAGAGAGAGAGAGAGAGAGAGAGAGAGAGAGAGAGAGAGAGAGAGAGAGAGAGTTTTCCTTTATTCACCAGCCCCACAGAATTAAGTTTAGTCTTCTTTGCTGGCCCCAGAGAATTAAGTTTTACTCGCTTAGACAGAAAAGTCAAGTTAAGTAGTTTGCAAACTCCGTGGCTTCCCCCTCAGTCCCTGAGCTGCTGAAGGCTAGTCCTCATGGCAGTGATACTCAGCAGTGGCAGTGGCAGCACTTGAAACTGTGGGTGCCGCGTGATAGCTTGTCAGTTTTGTAAAGGAGCCCCCTCCCCAAAAAACAAGCAACTAAACAAAACTAGAGACACAAACTGACAGTACACAAATGTGCGGAAGGACAAGACAACAATAAGATGGACAAGACATCAGTCTATAAAAGACACTCCTGTCCCACTCAGCCTTGGACACCTGGTTCCCATGCCAGGATCTTCCTGGGGTGAGAGAGGCATCCTCCTTCTACCTTGAACTCAAAAAGTAATTCTGAGTCCAGCCTCCTTATTGAGTCCTAACCCTTGATACCAAAACCTTACCTGCCTTCAGAGGGCTCCCTAACTCTGCCTATGGGGTGATCTCAATGCCCTTCCTCAGTGGGGCATTTCAGTGGAACCTCCAATTGGTATACCCTGTTCCTGTGTGCCACAAGGAAAGAGAAAGACGGCACTTATGGGTTACAAAGCTTTTGATAAATCACCACATAAACAATGATCAATCAGCATTGCAGGACAAGGACCCTTTCATTTCCTGGCCATCTGGAGCAGGGGCAGAAGCCAACTTTATAAGCATAAAAACATAAATATGCCTGTGCCAAGGTATGGGTACAATTTTCACTAATCAAGGGTCAAAAGATTAGGGACTTTCCCTAAATGTTCCATCATTGTCAGCAGACACAAAATGTAAGCTTTTCAGTCCAACCAATCAGATTCATTTGCTCTTTGCTGTTAGGAACAGTCATAATGTTTTTGAGAACTAAGATGCATAACAAATTGTTTCTATAGTCTAAGGAGAATGTTAGTCAGTCATTGGAATGTTCTCAGCTCCCTAATGCCTGAGAACTTGAACATTGTTTCTGTCTACAGGTAAAATGGAGTCTGAAGCCAAAATGGCAGTGCTTAGCTGTGGTGATATATTATTTATGATTTATTAAATTTGCCTGAGGATTCAGAAAGCAAAGTCAGCCACAAGCCATAGAAGCCAGACACATACTTTTAATCACAGGAGGCAGAAGCTAGGAGGTGGTGGTATACACCTTTAATCCTAGAACTCAGAATTAAGAGGTAGACAGATCTCTCTGAGTTCAAGGCCACCCAGGGATACAGGAGATTGAATCAATCTAAAAGAGTAAGAGATCACATGAGTCTAACCACAGCAGTAGAATAGTATAAAAGATAGAAGCAGGGTCTTCAGTATTGAGTAGCAGGCATTCATTCTCCAGCCACACTGAAGATAGCAGAATTTCATTCTCCAGCCACCTTGAGGGTAGCAAGACATTGAAGTCTCAGGATTCTCCAGTCATGCCGAGGAGAGGCAGCAGATTGAGACTTGGTGAAGAGCTTGTGCATGGATCAGTCCTTTCACCCAAGTTTGAGGTGAGAGCTAGTGGCTGGCTGCTAGCTCTCTGATCTTCAGGTTAAACCCCAATATCAGTCTTTGGGTCTTTTTATTTGTGCAACACTTGGCACAAGGTGCTTTATCCTGTTCCCTTCAATATTATGGTAATAATGAACATGGAGTCAGGTGTTATATTCAGGGCGCTGGCACAAGACAGTTGCCCTACTTTCTCTCACAACAATTCTCCAAAAGGGTGTTGTTAAAAAAATACCAGACAGCCGGGCATTGGTGGCGCACACCTTTAATCCCAGTACTCAGGAGGCAGAGGCAGGTGGATCTCTGTGAGTTTGAGGCCAGGCTGGACCGACAGCCTCCAAAATAATACAGAGAAACCCTGTCTCGTAAAAATTAAAAAAATAAAAAAAAATAAAAAATATCAGAGAATGAGATTGGATGTTTAATGCTGTTAACATCTACAACACATTATACAGTAATTCTACCATTTTCATAGATTTAGTAGTTAGGAGCATTGGTTGCCCTACACAAAAAACATCTGTAGCTCCAGTTCCAGGGGATTTGACACCCCTTCTGGTTTCTTCAAGCACTATGTGTATGTGGTACACAGACAACATGGAAGCAAAATGTCCGTGCACATTAAATAAATGGTTTTTAAAAATCAGGGGAATCATCAGAAAAATGCATTTCTGGAGGTGATTCATTTTTTCTTTTCAATTAACAAAGAATGTCAAAAGTAAATTAAGATAAATTTTACTCTATTACACATATATGCATCAAACACCGAGGCACCAAATTTCATTAACAGATCTAATACCAAAGTTTGGCTCCAATATGATGTGGTCTGGAAAATTCTAGGAAGAAATATTTTGCTTTTATGTCTATAGTGCTGTCATTTTCAAGTTATGTGGTCAATAGTTTGTACCCAATTTAAATATATTTTGTGTGGTTTTGCTGATGCTAAAGCAGTTTGTTTTCTTCTCCCTGGGGGATACTGAATGGTGCTAGGTACTGCCCTTTCAAAAACACCATGTTCAATGTGAAGACCCCATTTCTTTTTTAAAAATTTTTTAATTTAAATTAGAAACATGAATGCTTCACATGTCAGTCCCTGCTCCCTCTCCCACCCCTCCTCCCTTATCCCTCCATCAGCCCCCCAGGCCCCTACCCAATCCCCACATCATTCCCCAGGGAGGTTGAGGCTCTCCTTGGGGGGATCTCCAAAGTTTGTCATTTCATCCAGGGAAGGACCTAGGCCCTTCCCCATGTGTCTAGGCTGAGAGAACATCCCTCTGTTTGGAATGGGCTGCCAAAGATCATTCATACACCATGGTAAACACTGATCTACTACCCAATGCCCCAGTGATTTCTGTGGCCTCCTCACTGAGACTACATTCATGGAGTCTGGATCAGTCTCCTGTTGGCCTCTCAGGCATCAATCTGGGATTCGAGATCTCCCCCTTTTCCGGTCAGCTATCTTTGTGGGTTTCACCATCATGGTCTTGACCCTTTTGTTCATCACTCCTCCATCTCCGTCACTAGGTTCCAGTAAGTGCAGTTCAGTGGCTGTGGCTATCTGTCTCTGCTTCCATCAGTCACTGGATGAAGGTTCTAGGATGGCGTATAAGGTAGTCATCAACCTTACCATCAAGGAGGGACATTTACTGTAGTGTCTCCACTATTGCTTAGTTTGCCAGGAGGTGTTATCCTTGTAGCTCTCTGGAGATCTCACTAGTTGTCAGCTATCTCCTCAAGCCAATAATGACTCCATCTATTATGGTATCTCTCATCCTGCTCTCCTCTATTCTTACCTCAACTCAACCTTCCTGCTCCCCCATACCTTCTTCTCACGTCCTCTTATCCCCCTCTCTTTTTCCTGGCTCCCTCTACTGTCCCCTGATGTTCCCAATCTGCTCAGGAGATCTTGCCTCATTCCACTTCTCTGGGGTATCATGCATCTCTCTTGGTAAACTTCCTATTTCCCAGATTCATTGGCACTGGGATTGTAGGCTGATACTCCCCTGATCCATGTCTAAAATCCATATATGACTGAGTACATACCATATTTGTCTTTTTGTGTCTGGGTTACCTCACTCAGGATGATTTCCTCTAGTGCCATCCATTTGCCTGAAAATTTCAAGATTCCATTGTTTTTTCTGCTGAGTAATACTTCATTGTGTAAATGTACCACATTTTCTCTATCCACTTTTCAGTTGTGGAGCATCTAGGTTGCTTCCAGGATCTAGCTATTACATATAATGTTGCAATGAACATAGTGAAACAGACATCCTTGTTGTGTGAATGGGTGTCTTTTGGGAATATGCCTAAGAGTGGAATTTCTGGGTCTTGTGGTAGATTGAGTCCCATTTTCCTGAGGAATCTCCACCCTGATTTCCATAGTGGCTGTACGAGTTGACACTCCCACCAGCAATGGAGGAATGTTCCCCTTTCTCCACATCCTCTCCAGCACAGACTGTCATTGGTGTTTTTGATTTTAGCCATTCTGACAGGAGTAAGATATCTTAGAGTTGCTTTGATTTGCATTTCCCTAATGGCTAATGATGTTGAACACTTTCTCAAATGTCTCTCTGCGATATTATACTCCTCTATTGAGAATTCTCTACTTAGGTCAGTCCCCCATTTTTTTAATTGGGTCCTTTGGTGTTTTGGAGACTTGCTTCTTGAGTTCTTTGTAAATTTTGGAGATCAGCCTTCTGTCAGATGTGGGGTTAGTGAATATGTTTTCCCAATCTGTGAGGTGTTTCTTGTCTTGCTGACTGTGTTTTTTGCCTTATAGAAGCTTCTCAGTTTCAGGAGGACCCATTTATTAATTGTGCTATTGGTTTTATGTTCATGTAACAATTCGTTCAAAGGTACCTCCCACTTTCTCTTCTAGCAGGTTCAGTGTGGCTGGATTTATGTTGAGGTCTTTGATCCATTTAAACTTAAGTTTTGTGCATGGCAATAGACATGTATCTATCTGCAGTCTTCTACATGCCAATATCCAGTTATGCCAGCACCATTTGTTGAAGATGCTATCTTTTTTCCATTGTATAATTTTAGCTTCTTTGTCGAAAGTTTGTAGATTAATCTCAGGGCTTTCAATTCTATTCCATTTGTCTACCTGTCTATTTTTGTGCCAATATCAAGCTGTTTTCAGGACTATAGCTCTATAATAGAGCTTGAAGTCAGGGATGGTGATTCCTCCTGACATTGCTTTGTTGAGCAGGGTTGTCTTGGGTATTCTGGGTTTTTTGTTTTCCCATATAGAGTTGAGAATTGTTCTTTCAAGGTCTGTGAAGAATTGTGCTGGTATTTTTATGGGGATTGCATTGAGTCTGTAGATGGCTTTTGGCAAGATTGCCATTTTTACTACATTAATCCTACCTATCCAAGAGCATGGGAGATCTTTCCATTTCCTGGGGTCTTCTTTAATTTCTTTCGAATTTTGTGGAGTACAGGTTTTCAAAATATGACCTGATGATTCTCTGGATTTCCTCACTGTCCATTGTTATGTCTCTCTTTTCATTTCTGATTTTGTTAATTTGCATGTCCATACTCTGCCATTTGGTAAGTTTGGACAAAGGTTTGTCTATCTTGTTGATTTTCTCAAAGAACCAACTCTTTGTTACATTGATTCTTTGTATCATTTTCTAGTTTCTACGTTTCTACTTTATTGATTTCAGCCCTCAATTTAATTATTTCTTGGCATCTGCTCCTCTGGGGTGAGTTTGCTTCCTTTTGTTTTAGAGTTTAAAGTTGTGCTGTTAATTCTCTAGTGTGACTATTCTCCAGTTTCTTCATGTGAGCACTTAGTGCTATGAAATTTCCTCTTAGCACTTCTTTCAATGTGTCCCATAAGTTTGGGTATGTTGTGTCTTCATTTCATTGAATTCTAGGAAGTCTTTTCTTTTTTATTTCTTCTTTGACCCAGGAGTGGTGCATTATTCAATTTCCATGAGTTTGCAGGGCTTCTGCAATTTGTGTTATTGTTGAATTCTAACTTTAATGCATAATGGTTTGGTAAGATACACAGAGTTATTCCAATTTTTTTTGTACCTGTTGAGGTTTGCTATGTTGCCAAGCATGTGGTCGATTTTTGAGAAGGTTCCATGTGGAGTTGAGAAGAAGGTAAATTCTTTTGTGTTAGGATGGAGTGTTCTATAGATGTCTGTTAAACCCAACTGGGTCATAACATCTATTAGGTTCTTCGTATCTTTGTTAAGTTTCTGTCTTGTGTCCTGTCTAGTGGTGAGAGCAGAGTGTTGAAGTCTCCTACTACTAGTGTGTGAGGTTTTATATGTGCTTTGAGTTTTAGTAGTTTCTTTTACGAACATGAATGGCTTTGTATTTGGGGTATAGATGTTCAAACTGAGACTTCATCTTGGTTGATTTCTCCTGTGATGAGTATGAAGTGGCCTCCGTCATCTCTTTTTATTGATTTTAGTTTAAAGTCGAATTTGTTAGATATTAGGATTGCTACCCCTGCTTGTTTCTTGGGGCCATTTGATTGGAAAATCTTTTCCCAACCCTTAACTCTGAAATAACTTCTGTCTTTGAAGCTGAGGTGTGTTTCCTGTCTCCAGCAAAAGGATGGATTCTGTCTTTGAATCCATTCTGTTAACCTGTGTCTTTTTATAGGTGAGTTAAGACCACTAATATTGAGGGAAATTAATGACCATTGATAGTTCATTCTTGTTTGTTTTGGAGTGGTTGGTGGTGGTGGAATTGTATGTGGATTTCCACCACTTTTTCATTTGCCTGTTGGTAAAGTGGGATTATCTATTGCCTATGTTTTCCTGGTTGTAGTTAACTTCCTTGGGTTGGAGTTTTCCTTCCAGAACTTTCTGTAGGGCTGGGTTAGTGGATATGTATTGTTTAAATCTGGTTTTGTCATGAAATATCTTGTTTTCTCCATATATATTGATTGAAAGCTTTGCTGGGTATAGCAGTCTTGGCTGGCATCCGTGGTCTCTTAATGTTGGTAGAATATCTGTCCAGGACCTTCTGGCTTTCATAGTTTACATGGAGAAGTCAGGTATAATTCTGATAGGTTTACCTTTATATGTTACTTGGCCTTTTTCTCTAGCTGCTCTCAATATTCTTTCTTTATTCTGTATGTTTGGAGTCTTGATTATTATGTATTGAGGGGATTTTTGGGGGTCCACTCTATTTGATATTCTGTAAGTTTCTTGCATCTTCATTGGCATGTCTTTCTTTAGGTTGGGAAAGTTTTCTTCTATTATTTCTTCTATTAGGTTGGGAATATGTTTTCTGGCCCTTTGAGGTGTGTTTCTTTACCTTTTTCTATACCTATTATTCTTAGTTTTGGTCTTTTAATGGTGTCCCAAATTTCCTGGATATTTTGTGTTAGGGATTTGTTGGACTTAAAGTTTTCTTTGGTTGATGAATCTAATTCTCCTAGTGCATCTTCAACACCTGAGATTCTCTCTTCCATCTCTTGTATTCTGTTGGTTATGCTTACATCTGTAGTTCCTGACATTTTACCCAGTTTTTCTATTTCTAGCATTCCTTCAGACTGTGTTTTTTTATTGTTTCTATTTCAGATTTCAGCTCTTGCACTGTTTGAATTGTGTCTTGCAAATTTGCTTTGTCTTTTGCTCTATTTCTTGAACTTTTTGGATTGTTTTTTTCTTCCATCTCATATCCTCTTTGAGGGCCTCTATCATTTCCATGGAGTTGTTTTTTATGTCATTCTCTTCTGGGTCATTTGTGTTGGGGTGTTCCAGTCTTGTTGGTGTAGGGTCTCTGGACTCTGGCGGTGTCATATTGGTTTTTCTATTGCTCCTTGCGTTTTTATATTGTCTCCTTCCCATTCGTTCTTGCAGTGGGTTCCAGAGGGTGACTCTTCCTCTCCTGGTGAGTGGGGGTCCAGGGATCCCTTCTGGTGGGTGTAGACAAGTTCACTGTTGTGGTAGCTCTCCACTTCCTGGTCTTGTGGGTAGAGAAATGGACTAGGATGCTGGGGTGCTTTGGATCCCACTGGGATGGATGCGGGCCCCAGTGGTATACCCCAGGCACAGGAATGTGGCCTGGAGATAGGCCCTGATAGTCTTAGTCACGTGGGTGGTGCAGGAGACTAGGATGCTCGGGTGAGTTTGCTCCTGCCGCTGGGATGGAAGACCAGGGCATTCCATCCTACACAGAGTCCATTGGCTGAATCATTTTATTAATGGCTCTCAGGTCTGTATACATTCTCCATTTTCCTGATTTCTTTTTAATAACAAAACCAGGAAAATTCCAAGGTCTGGTAGATTCTTTAATATGTCCAGCATTTAACTGTTCCTGAACCAGCTTTTCTAGAGCCCCTAGCTGCTCTGAGGTCATTGGCCATTGCCCCCACAGTCAGGTTTGAGGTTAGGACTTTTGGTCCTCTGTGTGTTCGACACTAGTTATATTCTGTTTTTGTACAGCCTAGATACTCAGTGTTTGTTTTATATAGTACCTTATAATATTTTTCCATAAATATGAGTTGTTTTATGGTTCATTTCTGATACTGAAGGAATGTAAATCTGTGTATTCCATTCCTGTAACAGATCAGAACTCCATAGATCTATTGCTATATTAGGCACATATGGCCTCAGCCTTCCTCTTTTTCCTTCTGGCCATATATATTCAACCCATCTCATGCTTTGTTTTACCCGACATAGGGTTACAGTCCCTAAGAATTGAACATCTACTTTCTGAAGAGGCCAACTTGAATGCCAAGATTCTGGAGTGATAATGGTGACATCCTTACCTGTGTCCAGAAATCCTTCTAGTATTTAATTATTTAATTGCACTCTTAGTTTTGGTCTTTGATCGTTTATGGAACCCTGCCAAAATATACATTTCCTGTTTTCTCCTTGAATTTTTGAGTCATCCTCCAAAGCTATTCTATCACCCAGAGAAGTATGATTTTTCAAAATAGGCACTGGATTTCCTAATTGCTCTAGAGAGGAATGTTTTCCAAAGTGACTGTGAATCACTAGACCAATTTTGACATGAGGGCCAGCAAGAAGGCCCCCCGGGAGTTTCTTGATGCTAAGCGGTTGACATTTTTGTCTCTTGTTGATCTACCTTCATTGGTCCAATGTTGGCCTTTGCCACATCTTCTACGTACATAAACCTGAAAGTTGACGCCTTCTTTTTGGATCATTCCCAGAATAAGCATTATTTCTAGGAATGCCTTGTCTACAATTTCTTTTCAGATGGCCTATTCTACCACAATTAAAACATTTGGAATTCTCATGTCTTCTCACAGCTTTGGAAATCACTTTTCCTACTCAAGCCATGGTTTTATAGTCAAAAGAATCAACACTAGCTGTGTGCAGGATCCATTCATCCATTGGTGCTGATATGATCTTTAAGGGCCCATGTACCTTTTTACATTCTAAATTAGCATTTTAAAACCCAGAGATTCAATGAGTACTCATCTAGCTTCTGGATCTGCTACTCCTAATTGTATAGCTTTAGTCAAATTTTGCAAAACAAAAAATCACTAAAGGGTTCTTTTGGGTCTTGTGTAACATTAGTATATGATTCAGTTCTTTTCTCTGGTTCTTGAATCTTGTCCCAAGCACTCAAGGCTGCTATTGGCATAGGGATAAGATGTTTTCATTGTATGTAGCTTGAGTATCTCCATCACCAAGAATTTGATCTTGAGAAGCCTCATAACCTTTGATTCTGCCTTGATGTTCAAGAGCTTTGTTCTCTTCCCTCCAATATGACATCCACTACAGCTATGGACCAAGTTCTGAAAAAAAAACTGCCAAGATTCACTGAAGCCAGTCATGAGGAATTTCTGCATTTCTTGTATCCCATGCATTTATTATTTGCCTCACATACGGTAAATGTGTGCCATAAGAAACTACTGCTTTCTTAATATCTTGTAAATCTTTCATATGTATGGGATCCAATTTGCATTCAGTATGCCTTTCTGGGTGTTCAGTGTTTGCTGGCTCTTCAGAAATAGTAACAGGATAGACCCAGCAGGTGATGATGATGCTATGACCTTTGGTGCATCATCTCTGACTCTGAAAGGTACTGGGGATGTTAAATCTGTTTTATTCTCTTTAGATTGTACCTTAACTCTTGTTATATACATTTTAAGAAGGACTTCTATGGCCTGTAATCTATTCACCATTGTTTTTGAAGTGTTTGAACTTCCTGAACTGTATAAATTCAAACAATTTCATTAAATCAGCTTATTGTTCTCTTCACTTACATATGATTCCAGAGATATAAAATTCTATCCTTAGAGATTATTTGATTGGCATGCAGATTGCCTTCCAAAACAATAGTCTGTCTACAAGCTTGTCATTAATATTATACATGGAATGAATTTTTCTGTTAGAAGCTCATTACCATGTTCCATTTTGTGAATTCTGTTTGTCAAATCATAATTTTCATCTTCAATGGTGTGAATCCTTTTTACTAAGCTCTCATTACCACTTTGTAACATCTGTAAAATTTCTATAAGTTCCTCATTCTTAGCTCTATTATCAAACCATTTCTTTAAGAATATGATATGGATCATCAAGCTAATAACAACTATGGCTAATCATGGATATTTCACAGGTAGGTTGTATACCTCTTCTAAAATTCCATTCATAGTAGGAGCAAGAGTTTTTAAATTCTTGTATAGTAATATTATCTGCCATTTGTATGGAGTAGTTAATGTCATCTATTCTATCTATCTATTACCTTAAATTGCAAAATATTCAGCAATTTATCTCAAGTACAGTCCTGGAAAATAGAAGTCTGGGTACTTGCTGGGTTTTGCTCCTTGACTTTAAGTTGCAATAAGGATGCTTGGCCCGCAGGTGTCGAAGGTGTACTATCAAAGCAAATGCAGGGACATTAAAACTCTGGTTTGACTTGTGTCAAATGTGTCACAACTTATAGATTCTAAGCAATAATCAACAAATGCAAATACAACGGATTGTTGTGTGTCCCGAGGAGCTGCCAATTGCATATTAGAATGCTTGTGCCTTGGGCAAATGCAGGTGGAGCTCCTGAAGCTCGTGGATGAGCCAGGGCAGTGGGAAGTAACTAAGGCAGTCCCTTAGACCTCCCACACACACGTGGCAGAAAGCCACACAGGAGCAGGCAGGGAAGTTGCGTGGGCTGGTACCTAGCAAACGCATGGCGTGAAGCCACATGGTTGAGAGTTGGGGTGCCTGTGAGTCTCCAGGGCACAGGCTGGTACCTAGCAAACTTGTGCCCTGGGGGCAGGAGCACATGAGGGGACTGGGAATGAGGCAGGAGTGTACCTGGCGCTGCCCAAGGCTGTGGCAGGGTCTGATCTCATATGCCCAAATGAAAACAGGGTGGCTGGCCATGGATGCCACGGCTGTTAGCTAAGAGCTGGCCATGGGGAATAGGTCATGTTGGGTGCCAAGTGAAGGTGGGTTAAAGGAAGTCCACAAATATCCGCATAAAGAATAAGAGATATTTATTGTGGCATACTCACACCATGATGGTAAATAAATGCCACGATCTTCTACCACTGGAGGCACAGGGTCTGCGACGCATGATGCTCAGACCACATCCCAAGAGAAAGCCCAAGGGAGGTCCCTCCTATTCCTTATAGGGGCTCTTGTCCGTATGCCAAAGCCACACCATAAGGCTGTTGCCACAATTCTATTGGTGGCACAAGATACCACTACAATCATCAAAAAGATAAATGGTAATAAATGCTAGTAAGATGTGGAAGAGAAAAAGGACATTTACATTCTCTATTGATGGAAATGTAAACTTGGACAGCCACTATCCAAATCAGTACAGATAAATAAATAAATGAAACCCTAAAAATTGGACTACCATATGACCTAGCTGTACCACTCTCGGGTAGAAGCCAAAAGGACTCTAAACCTATACACAATTGGGATGCCTGTATAACCATGGTTATGCCTGCATTATTCACAATAGCCAGGGACAGAACCTGCCTAAATATCCCTCCATAGGTGAACAAATAATAATAGTTGATACATGTACACCATGGAAATTTGCATGTGCCTCTCCCTTCCTTCTTGTGTGAGTGTTTGCGGGGGTGGGTGTGGATGTGTGGTATTTGTGCACATGTGTGTGAGGGTGTCCCATACATAGTAGCCAGGGAAAGATGGTCAGTGCTGCAATTCCCTGTCTTATCCCTTTGAGACAGATCTCTTGCTGTATCTGGAACTCATGTTTTTCGACTAGTCTGGTAGCCAGCATACCCCAATGATCCTCCACTCTACCCAGTAGTGCTGAGGTTACAGGTGCATATGGGAACACATCTGGCTTTTGCGTGGGTGAGGGGATCTGATTTGGTATTCATGTTTGCACAAGTGCTCTTAACTGTTGAGCTATTTCTCTAGTCCTTACACAATGGAATTTTATGTGCCATAAAGAAAAAAATGAAGCTGGGCGGTGGTGGCACATGCCTTTAATCCCAGCACTCGGGAGGCAGAGGCAGGCGGATCGCTGTGAGTTCCAGGCTGGGCTGGACCGATAGCCTCCAAAACAATACAGAGAAAAGAAACCCTGTCTCAAAAAAAAAAAAACAAAAAAAGAAAAAAATGAAACTGTAACATTTTCAGCAAGTTTGAAACAACTGGAAATCAGTGTGTTAAAATGAACAAGACTCAAAGAAAAAATACTGAATGTTTTTACGTGTGTGTGTGTGTGTGTGTGTGTGTGTTTACCTATGTGTGTGTAAAAGTCACAGAACTAAGAAGGGGATCCTGAAAGGGAAACAAGAGATCTTAGGGGAGGTAGGAAATGTAGAAGGTAATTTGGTACATGTGATAAGAAAGCAGAAGGGAACTGACTGGGAAAAGAAAGGGAACCACATGAAGTAGGGGAGGGGGGAGGGTGGGAAGAAGTGAGGTAGAAGTGAGAACAAACTATAAGGACAAGGGTGTATAAAGATGTCACAATGAAGAACATTGCTTTGTGTGCTAACCTAGAAATGAACTGACTTTTTTAAATTTAGAAACAATCTTATTTTATATATCAATCACCCTGTTCCCTCTCCTCCCATCCTCCACACCACCTCCCCAACCTACCTCCACCCACTCCCCAAAGATAGCGAGACCTTCCATGGGGGATTATCAAAGTCTGTCACATCATTTGAGGGAGGGCCTAGGCCCTCCTCCATGTATCTGGGCTAAAAGAGTATCCCTCCATAGGAAATGGGTTCCCAAATTTCATTTGTGCACCAAAGATAAATACTGGTTCTACTGTTACAAAAACTTCACAGGCCTCCTAACTGGCATGCACGTTCAGAGGACTTGTTTCAGTTCAATGCTGGTTTTCCCGCTTTACAACTAGGGTCCATGTACTCTCAATAGGTCAGGCCAGCTGTTTCTGTAGGTTTCTCCAGCACGATCTTGACTACTTTACTCGTTCCCCCTCTCTCAACAGCTAGATTCCAGGAGTATGACTCAGTGCTTAGCTGTAGGTGACTGCCTCTGCTTCCATCAGCTACTGGATGAAGGCTCTAGGAGGGCAATTAAGGTAGTCATCAAAGGTAGCCTCCCCATCCTGCCTAGGTTCTTAGTTGGGGTCATCTTTGGATCTCTGAACATTTCCCTAGTGCCAGACTTCTCTTTAAAACTATACTGGCTCCCTCTATTAAGGTATCTCTTTTCTTGATATCCTCTATTCCTCCCCTGTCTCAGTCTTCCTGATCACTCTTGTGATCTCCTCCCTCCTCTTCTCCCCTTCTCTTTTTCCTACCTCCCTTCCCTCTCCCCTGATGCTCCCAATTAGCTCAGTTCTTGTCCCTTTCCCCTTCTTCGAGCGACCATGTATTTCTCTCTTAGAGTCCTCCTTGTTTCCCAGTTTCTTTGGAGGTGTGGATTGTAGGCTTGTAAACCTTAGCTCAATGTCTAATATCCATATATGAGTGAGTACATACCTTGTTTGTCTTTCTGTGATTGGGTTACCTCACTCTGGATGGTTTCTACTAGTTCCATCCATTTGCCTGCCAATTTCAAGATTCCTTTGTTTTTTTTTCTGCTGAGTAATATTCCATTGTGTAAATGTACCACATTTTCTCCATCCATTCTTCAGTTAAGAATCATCTAGCTTGCTTCCACGTTCTGGCTATTACAAACAATGCTGCTATGAACATGGTTGAACATATGTCCTTGTTGTATGAATGTTCCATGTGCCTATGGCTCATTACCTCTGCTCCATTCTATATATATGATGCCCTGTATGTCTCATTGGCATCTCTGCATTGCTTTCTTCTTCCCAGAGTCCTCTCTCTCCCCCAGAGAGCATGCTTATTCTCTCCTGCCTAGCTATTGCCATCCAGCTCTTTATTAAACCAATCAAAAGGTTCCTTGGCAAAGACACACCATCACAGCGTACAACATAAGCAGGCAGATTTCTGAGTGTGAGCTAGCCTGGTCTGCAGAAAGAGTTCCAGGGCAGCCAAGGCTACACAGCAAAACCCTATCTTGAAAAAGAGATAGAATTAAGCTAATCTTATATGTGTGGATATATATTTTACTTTCTTTTAAGTTTGATTTATACTCTTCCAAATCCCTCATGAAAATCACTGAAAAGACAACACGTCCTTATCAAGCAACAAAGCTGGCATACATATCACAAGAGCTCCCCCAAAGTTTTCTTCCAACATAATCTGTGACATCTTCTGCTATGTGGGAATATAAAAGGAAAATTGAAATGCCTCCTGGGGTGCCATATGAACAAAAGGCTCAACTCAACAATCACTTTCTTATATCACTAGTTAATATAACAACCAGATTGCCTGGGTTAGAATATTGGCTGTACCTCTAATGAGCAAAGTGATTCCAGGAAAGCAAATAACTATTATCTATGAAATATATAATATCTATAGTATAAGATATTTATTTAGAAAACTGTGTAGTGTTTTGAAAGAAAATACATGAAATTTTATCCAGTTCCTGATCCTACAACATACTCAGTAAATAGGCCTAACTTCAAAGAAGACCATAGAGTTTCTTTTTATTTTTGAAACACTTTTTATTATATATTTAAATTAGAAACAAGCTTGCTTCCCATTTCAGTCCCAGCTCCCTCTCCCTCCCCTCCACTCCCATCCCCCCCCACCAGCACCCTCAGCCCTCCACCCAATCCGGACTCCACTCCCTAAGGAGGGTAAGGCCTCTAGAGTCTGTCATTCCATTCTGGAGAGGGTCCAGGCCCTCCCCCAAGTGACCAGATTGAGGGAGCATCCCTCATTGTGGGATGGGCACCCAAAGTCCATTTGTGTTCCAGGGAAAAATACTGATTTACTACCCAAAGCCCCATACATTGCCTAGGTCTCCTCACTGATACCCACATTCAGGGGTTCTGGATCAGTCCCATGCTGGCCTCCCAGCCATCAGTCTGGGGTCCAAGATCTCCCCCCCTTGTTCAAGTCAGCTGTTTCTCTGAGTTTCACCAGCACATTCTTGACCCCTTTGCTCATCACTCCTCCCTCTCTGTCACTGGGTTCCAGGAGTTCAGTTCAGTGTTTATCTGTGGGTGTCTGCCTCTGCTTCTGTCTGTCACTGGACGGAGATTCTAGGATGGTATATAAGATAGTCGTCAAAACAATTATCAGGGAGGATCATTTAAGGTAGTCTCTCCACTATTGCTTGGTCAATTGATGTCATCTTTGTAGATCTCTGGAAATCTTACTAGTGCCACATCTCCCCTCAAACCTAGAAAGACTCCCTCTATTATGGTATCTCTCATCCTGCTCTCCTGTATTCTTCCCCCAACTAAACCTTCCTTATCCCCCACATCCTCCTCTCCCCTCTTCTTTCCCCCCCTCTCTTTTTCCTGGATCCCTCTCCCCTCCCCACCCCCATGCTCCCAATCTGCTCATGAGTTCTTGCCTCATTCTACCTACTCTGGGGTTCCATGCATATTTCTCTTAGGGTCCTTCCTGTTTCCCAGACTCTCTGGCAGTGGGATTGTAGGCTGGCACTCCCCTGATTCATATCTATATTCATATCTAAAATCCATATATGACTGAGTACATACCATGTTTGCCTTTTTGTGACTGGGTTACCTCACTCAGAATGGTTTCTTCTAGAATTTGCCAGCAAATTTCAACATTCCATTGTTTTTTCCTCTGAGTAGTACTCCATTGTGTAAATGTACCACATTTTCTCTATCCACTCTTCTGTTGAGGGGCATCTAGGTTGCTTCCAGGTTCTGGCTATTACAAATAGTGCTGCTATAAACATAGGGGAACAGATGTCCTTGTTTATGAATGTGCATCTTTTGGGTATATGCCTAAGAGTGGAATTGCTGGGTCTTGTGGTAGACTGATTCCCATTTTCTGAGGAATATCCATACTGATTTCCATAGTGGCTGTATGAGTTGGCACTCCTACCAGCAGTAGAGGAGTGTTCCTCTTTCTCCACATCCTCTCCAGCATAAACTGTCATTGGTGATTGATTGTAGCCATTCTGACAGGAGTAAGATGGTATCTCAGATTTGTTTTGATTTGCATTTCCCTGATTGCTAGGGATGGTGAGCACTTTCTTAAGTGCCTCTCAGCCATTTTAGTCTCCTCTATTGAGAACTCTCTACTTAGTTCTGTAGACCACTTTTTAATTGGATACCTTGGTGCTTTGGGGACTTGCTTATTGAGTTCTTTGTAGATTTTGGAGATCAGCCCTCTGTCAGATGTGGGGTTAGTGAATATCTTTGCCTTTATATCTTGTTGACTGTGTCCTTTGACTTGCAGAAGCTTCTCAGTTTCAGGAGGCCCCATTTATTGATTGTTGATTTCAGTATCTATGGTACAGTACGGGTGTTATGTTCAGGAAGCAGTCTCTTGTACCGATTCGTAAAAGGGTGCCCCCACTTTCTCTTCTAAGAGGTTCAGTGTGACTGGATTTATGTTGAGGTCTTTAATCCATTTGGACTTAAGTTTTGTGCATGACAATAGACATGGATCTATCTGCAGTCCTCTACATGCCACTATTCAGTTATGCCAGAACTGTTTGTTAAAAATGCCTTCTTTTTCCATTGTATAATTTTAGCTTCTTTGTCAAAAACCAAGTGCTCATATGTGTGTGGGTTAATATCAGAGTTTTCAATTCGATTCCATTGTTCTACCTGCCTATTTTTGTGCCAATACCAAGCTGTTTTCAGGACTATAACTCTATAATAGAGCTTGAAGTCAGGGATGGTGATGCTTCCGGACATTGCTTTGTTGAACAGGGTTATTTTGGCTATCCTGGGTCTTTTGTTTTTCCATATAAAGTTGAGAATTGTTCTTTCAAGGTCTGTGAAAAATTGTGCTGGGATTTTAATGGGGTATTGTATTGAATCTGTAGATTGCTTTTGGCAAGATTGCCATTTTTCTATGTTGATCCTACCTAACCAAGAGCGTGGGAAATCTTTCCATTTTCTGGTGTCTTCATTAATTTCTTTATCTAAAGACTCAAAATTCTTGTGATACAGGTCTTTCACTTGTTTGGTTAGCATTACCCCATGGTATTTTATGTTGTTTGTGGCAATTGTAAAGGGTGACGTTTCTCTGATTTCTTTCTCAGCCCTTTTATCATCTGTATATATATAGTAGGGTTACTGATTTTCTTGAGTTGATCTTGTATCCTGCCACTTTTCTGAAGGTATTTATCAGCCATAGAAGTTCCCTTGTAGAGTTTTTTGGGTCACTTATATAAACTATCATATCATCTGCAAATAGTGAAAGTTTGAACTCTTCTTTTCCAATTTGTATCCACTTGATCTCCTTTTGTTGTCTTACTGCTCTGGCTAGAACTTTAAGTAGAATATTGAAGAGGTATGGAGAGAGTGGACAGCCTTGTCTTGTTCCTGATTTTACAGGCATTGCTTTGAGTTTCTGTCCATTTAGTTTGATGTTGGCTGTTGGTTTGCTGTATATAGTTTTTATTATGTTTATATATGTTCCTCTCCAAGACCTTTATCATGGAGGGGTGTTGGATTTTGTCACAGGTTTTTTCAGCGTCTAGTGAGATAATCATGTGATTTTTGTTTCTCAACTTTTTTATATGGTGAATTACATTGGTGGATTTTTGTAATTTGAACCACCCCTGCATCCCTGGGATGAAGCCTACTTGATCATGGTGGATGATTTTTCTGATGTGTTCTTGGATCCGATTTGCAGTATTTTATTGAGTTTTTTTGCATCAATGTTCATGAGTGAAATTGGTCTAAAGTTCTCTTTCCTAGTTGTGTCTTTGTGTGGCTTGTGTATGAAGGTTATTGAAGCCTTGTAAAAAGAATTTGGCAAAGACCCTTCTGCTTCTATTGCGTGGAATACTTTGAGAATTGGTATAAGCTATTCTTTGAATATCTGGTAGAATTCTGCACTGAGGCCATTTTGACCTGGGAATTTTTTTTTGGTTGGGAGATTTTGATGACTGTTTCTATTTCCTTAGGGGCTATAGGTCTATTTAAATTACTTGTTCTTGATTTAATTTTGACAGGTGATAGCTATCCAGAAAATTGTCCATTTCCTTTAAATTTTCGAATTTTGTGGAGTACAGATTTTCAAAGTATGACCAAATGATTCTCTTGATTTTCTCAGTGTCCCTTGTTATGTCCCCCCTTTCCATTTTTGATTTTTGTTAATTGCATGTTCACATTCTGCCATTTGGTGCGTTTGGATAAAGGTTTGTCTAGCTTGTTGATTTTCTCAAAGACCAACTCTTCGTTGCTTTGATTCTTTGTATTGTTTTCCCAGTTACTACTTTATTGAGTTCAGCCGTCAGTTTGATTATTTCCTGGCAGCTACTCCTCCGGGGTGAGTTTGCTTCTTTTTGTTCTAGAGCTTTCAGTTGTACTGTTAATTCTCTAGTGTGACTATTCTGCAGGTTCTTCATGTAAAATATTTTTCTTTCTCCTTTTTAAAAACTTTTATACATGAGTGCTGTGTTTATATCATTTCCACCACTCCTGCTCCATTTCCAATTCCTACCATTTCCTGCCTCACAGCCTCTTTCAAATTGAAGAACTTCTATAAGTACATTCTGAATACATGCATGCATTTAGAGCCAAGAACTTAACTTCAGAGTTTGCCCCAGATAAAACTAATTCTCCCTTTATCAGCAGCGATTTATTATCTAAAGGTCTTCACCAAAGGGGGAATTTTTGTGACATTTTCCTCAATCATGTTGGCATGATGACTGGTGATGTGACTGTACAGGTCTGGTTTGGATTAGTATATTGTTGAGATTTCATGGATACACCTTCCCTCCATGTCTAGAAGACACTCTCTACCAACAGGCATTTGGTCTTTTGACTCTCAAAATCTTTTCACCATCACCACTTCTATGATGTTCACTAAACCTTAGGTATATAGATTGTGTTGTGAATGTACTAAAAGGGGCTAAGCACCCCATGATCACTTACTCTCTGAATTTTGACAAGAATATCTGTCTATTGTAAAAGAAGAAAAGAAGGATACGGAGATGGAATAGGAATAAAAGAAAAACAATAGAAGGAGGAGGGAATGAAAGAGGAAAACAAAATGAGGAGGAGGAGGAAAGAGGGAGAGGAGAAGAGGGGGAGAAATAGATAGATATAGAGAGAAGGTGGAGAGGGAGGAGAGGGAAAGGAAAGGAGGAAGAGGAGAAGAAAATTCGATGAGGAGTGAGAGTGACATTGATCTGTGGATATGAGGATAAGTATTTGTAATACACTTAGAAATTTTATTGGTTTAGGAAACTGGATCTTGCTAACATAGAAAGGGGAAAGCTCATGAGGACTCAGCCCTATACAAATAATTACAGGCAGCTAAGAAATGCTGAGAACAGGGAGGAGCACATCAACTGAGTATCCAATAACAAATAGTCAGCCGCAAAGCATACATACAAGTGACATTATGTGCATCAGGACACACACACACACACACACACACAGAGAGAGATAGAGAGAGAGAGAGAGAGAGAGAGAGACGTGTGTGTAACAACAGTTATATATGTGGAAAGCAGAAATGATTTAATTTTACTATAATTTCATGTAATTTCAAAAATAATTTAAAAATAGGCTGTGGATCTCAACAGAGAATTCTCATCAGATGAAATAAAATTTATAGAAAATGTGTTTTAAGCGTTCAAGATTCCTAGCAATTAGAGAAATGTTACTTTTGAGACTTTTTAATGGCTGGGACCAAGAAGACAACTGAAAATAAATTCTGGGAAAGATTTAGAGAAAAAGGTCAAGCACTGGTAGGTTGACAATGCTCCAGGGAATGGCCACACACCCAAGAGTACATGGGCAACACAAATTGGACTTGACAGGAAAGAGTTGAGTGTGTAGGGAAGTGGGACTTGGATCTGGGAGTAATTGGGAGAGGGGATGAATAGGATCAAAATATAGTGCATAAAATTCTCAAAGAGCTCATAAATATATTTTAAAAACACACATAACTGTAACTGACAAAGTCAAACTCCAAAACTCTTTTCAAACTACTACCTCATTTTAGGGGTAAAAACAAAATAGGTCCTTGGACAAAAGAGGGAAAAGATCACAGTCCAAGAGTCCAAGGTCAAAGAGGAATAGCACAATGTGAACCCAAAAATTAGGCATGAAACTGGGATAAAGTTCATTGAGATGGGAGTGTAAATCGTTGCATTCCCCTTTGCTCTAGTTTTTGACAGAGCGCAGAATTTAGGAAAGAAAGAAAGGAACTTCAGCCCCGTGGGTTGAGAAATGAATGCCTTGTCATTAAGAAAGGCAGAGGAGAGAATGTTTGGGAGCATGTCAGTAGCATTGGGAGAAGCAGTCTTATAGTCCAATAGTGAAGGTGACCAGTACCACCATGAACTCCTAACAATTAACTTCCTTTTTACAATATCACTTTGCCTCACTGTTATCAGTTTCTCACCACTAACACTCAGACAAGGGTACAGCTAACCATACTTATTGAACATCTGGTAAACTAGACTGAGTTCCTTTAAGTAGAGTCTGGTGTCTATTTTTCTCCCTATGTGTATATCCCACACCACCCTGCCTAGCACACAATAAATGTTCAGTGGAAAGTCACCAGCAAAACAGATGGTTAGATGTATCTTCCATGTTTCCCTCTACAACACAGGCCAAAACCAAGAGAAATCAAGCATTATTCCACTGGAATAGTACTTGAAGGTAGTAAAAAACATTACACAGAGCCCAGAGACCTCAGATGTCATTGTAAAGAGGGAAATGGAGCAACAATAGCTATTGCTGTAGTTCCTCACATGAGATCAACCTAAGCCTCACACCATAGTAAATGCTTATGTTGGAGGCATCCATCAGTTCCTGTTCAACCCATGAGCAAAAAACATTTGCTCTTAGAGAAGCTAGAGCCCAGTTTGCTGCACTGTGAGGTAATCTTGCACTGCATCATTAACTCAGGCAAGGCACCACTCAAGCTTTTCCAGCAAGACACCATGCCCAATAACCCCACAATGTAGCCAATAAGCACCAATCAACTTCCTAAATTTCCACAAAGCAGCCTGCCCTACCAAAGCCATAGGAAATAGCTTAGAGGTGCTTCCCTCACACCAGAAGCCCTAGGAGAAACTGGGAAGCCCACCCTGATCAATGCAGTGAGTAAAGTCCCCATGAAGAAACAGTGTACAGCCAATTAGCATTTACTGATCTTCTCCCTGAGCCTTTCCATAGTCCTCAGACAATTGTGGGGAGTGGAAAAAGCCCTGAATAAATGAAGCATTGAGTAATGTGTATTGTTGACAAGGGTATGGCCATGTCAAGGACACTAGCCTCAAACCTGTAGGAAAATGGCAAAGCTTGACTTCCCTGGGTGAGGCTCAGAGGAATAGCAAAGCCTTCCTCCGGTCCATGATCATATATTGATAGTGTGTGCAGAAAGTGGCCACTGTAGCTTTCTCCCCCTGGAGAGCCTGAAGAATGATCCCCTGTAGAAGTCTTGACTACCATGATTAACTAAACCTGCCCCATTGATCAGCTGTGTGCAAAAACCCTGCCTCTCTGTTCAACCGTGTAAATAAACACACAGAGCTTAGGAAGGAGAACTTCAGCTTCTCCATCAGAGACCCCAGTCCACTCATTCCCAGCTTTCTATGTGTGTCTATGTCTCTGTATATGTGGTTGTCATTTCTTCATTCCCTTGTCACCCCAGTCAGGCCTGTCTCTGGAGCAGTGCAAGGACAGAGAAGACAGTGAGGAGGGCTGCATTCCTGATGCCAGGCATGTTGTGTTCTGTCTGATCAGAACTTCCAGAAACTGGGCAAGGTGGTTCAAATCTTTAGTCACAGAACTCGAGATGCAGAGACAGGTGGATCTACATGAGTTCAAAGCCAGCCAGATCTACAAAGAGAGATCCAGTACATACAGAACTACATAGATAACCCTGTCTGGAAAAAAAGAAACAAGCTCCATAGGAGCCTGGCCCACGCAGGCCCCAGACACTGATACAAGCCCCTTTTCATTACTAAGTACACAGCAGCATACCTTCATGATCCTTCAGTAGCCGTGTCCCCTGGTGCTCAGAGACTATCACTGAACATTCTAGTGCTGTGCTATGATGCTGAAGACCATCGAGGCCGGCTCCTAGATCTACTCCAGGAGAATAAAGAGATGACCTCTGAGTAGAGGAGGGTTAGGGAAAATTCTTAACTGAGAGTTGCTAAACTTTTCTATCTGAGGGGGAAAAAATAAAGAAATGCATGCTTTCTGCTGGTAACATGGAAAAAAGGAGCATGCACATGCTTTCCTGATGGTAACATCTGAGCCAACTCTCTTTTACTTCACCTTAAATAGTCTCCTTTTACAATCTCTCTTTACATACATTCATGTCTCTCCTGCTCAGTTACGTAGTTCTATATTCAGTTCCAACATCTCATTACATACAGTTACATATTTCTCTTTACATACACACCCACTCTCACACACACACTCACTCTCACACTCATTTACTCTGACATACTGCTTTTACATCATTCATTCACTCTTTACTCACTCACTATTTCACCCACTCCCTCCCTCACACTTCTATCATGCTTACTTTTTTATCATTATAGCTGTCTTTTTTTTAAAAAAAGATTATGTATTTATTAAGTTCTGCCTTCATGTATGCCTGCAAGCCAGAAGAGGGCACCAGATCTCATCACAGATGGGTGTGAGCCACCATGTGGTTGCTAGGAATTGAACTCAGGACCTTTGTAAGAACACACAGTGCTCTTAACCTCTGAGCTGTTTCTCCAGCCCCCTCTTTCATGCTTCTTATTCTCCATCTCTCACTCAAAACACAAACACACACACTATCTCTATCTCTGTCTCTCTCTGTCTCTTTCTCTCTCTCTGTCTCTCTGCCTCTCTGTCTCTGTCTCTGTCTCTGTCTCTCTCTCTCTCTCTATGTTCTGCAGCAGCTCTCACTTAGGTCTCCACACCAACTCTGCAACTCTCACAGCCGAACTCTGGACAATTAAAGTCACATTTTCAAGGCCTGACCCATTCTCATAACACAAGATATATCAAGTAACTTCTCTTAGGCTAGCAATGTCGCATTGACACATGCACGTAGCTCTAAGTCGGTGAGGATTCCTATACAGTAAACAATTGGCTGAACCTTGAGGTGGGCAGTCCATGAAGAAAGGTCCATTGCTGCAGGGAGTTATGCTTACTAAGGTTGCTTCTATTCTGACCTTGAATCAGTAAAGCAACACCTAAGAAAATGACCTCTTGTATCTGTCTCTAGGGGCAGCCAGATATTTGTCTCTAGGAGCAAGCAGCCTGCTTTGAAATTGTACTAAAATCTACAGTTACCTGCTGTCTGTGTAAAAGTCTGTCTTTGTGACTGAGAATATGTCAGTCTGAGTAAATGTAAAATACCCTAGTATTATTTCTACTCATTAGAACTATACAATCTAGGCAGAAATCATCATCCTGACCATCCAAAGCTATGTGTGTGCCAAAAAAGTATAAAACACACCACCAAAGGGCTGTGTCAAGAACCCCACAGCTGTTCTTGTTAGGGAGGCCCTTGAGAAACCTATGGACAGGAACAACCAGTCATTCAGATTCCAGTCAATACCACACAGCTTTGCCAAGAGGGGCTCCCCAAGTGGGTCAACTTCTTAAACACTGCTGGTCACCACTGTACATTCCCACACCCCCCTGCAGTGCCAGTCATGTCTTGCTTTCCTGGGTCTATAGGGACTACCTGACATAAACAACAGAAACTAATATGTGACCTCCACACCCTCAAACACAACAGCATGCATTGGTCTCACAGCTACAGAGAGGCTAACTTCCTAGGGAGACGTTTCAGAAAAAGCCCACAAACACAGGTGGGCTAGTTCACTGAAACACATACATGCATATGTGTCATCAACATTGATATTGCAAGTGAAGACACTTAATGCAGACCGCAATGCTGGAACTAAAACCAGTGTAACTACCCTACTGACACCCTGGGGCAAAACTACCAAATGAAAGTCCCTTGCAAAAAAAAAACCAAAACAACAGCCAAAAAACTATGCTACAAAATCAGCAGAGGCAAGCAATCAACCACACACAGGTATAAGAATAAAGATACAATAATATCTTCCTTGTAAGTGTAACAAAAGAAATCAATTCATTGCCTTAAAACCTGAAAATGTTGATTTTAAGGAGACTTGACAAGATGTAGAATAATACAGACTTTACTAAAAATAAATTAAAAATCCACCAATTGGATGAGAACCTTAAAAAGCAAATAGAGTTCAT
Source organism: Mesocricetus auratus (assembly GCF_017639785.1). Lineage (NCBI taxonomy): Eukaryota > Metazoa > Chordata > Mammalia > Rodentia > Cricetidae > Mesocricetus > Mesocricetus auratus. The sequence goes on along the minus strand of NW_024429197.1, from coordinate 26,203,035 downwards.
AAAAAGAACCAAACAAATGCCACTGAGAACTCAGGAAATGAAATAAAAATATCATTGATTACATCATGCAGAAGGAAGAATTATGACGTTGAAGACTGACTTTTCAAATAACACAACTAGATGCCCCCCAAAAAGGAAAATGACAAAGTACATAAGGCTAACCATGCATTATAAGTGAAAAGTATTCACTTATTAAAGGAGTTATGTAGAGTGAAGCTTTTCCCTTGCCAGCCACTTTGGTTTTTCCCCACCAGTCGGTCGCCTGGGTTCTGTCAAGTTGTAGTCGCCAAATAATACACAAGATGCTGTATTAATTATGAAGCTGTTGGCCTTGCTTGTTTCTTACTGGCTAGCTCTGACTTAAGTATTTATCCCATAATTGTTAATCTAAGTAATTCTCTTACCGGAGAAAAGTTCTGGACATCTTACTTCTCTGGCGGGCTACATCGTGACTCCCTGTGTTTCTCCAACCCAGAGTCCTGCTGGACTCCTAGTCCACCTATCTCTCTTCCCTATTGGCCAACAGTACTTCATTGACATATACACAGGACTTCCCCATCATCTCCTCTTTTCTGTCTAAACAAAAAGAAAGGTCTTAACTTTAACATAGTCAAATTATATATAACACAACAGTTATCAAGTAAGAACACAGTTACAATATTTTGTTTATCAACATTCAGCAAGATTTAAAGACAATATCATCCATCCCATCCTTGTGAGTCCAAAGTTCTATATGTAACTTATCTTTTATCATAACTAAGGAAAACTATAATTATAACTATCTGCCTTCAACTCTATCAAAGACCACAGAAGGATAATATATAAACACTAGGATTGACAGAGACATCTTTCTACCTGAACAGTCACCCGAAGTTCCTCTGTAATGTCGGGGCATCCATCTTCATCCCACAGGCCACAGTGTGTCTGGAACACTTCTCAGCAAAGCAGGAAATTTCAAACTGTCCATCTGTATCAGCAGTCTGTCAGTCATTTTTCTGTGTCCCGTAGAAAGTCTCGTAGACTCTTCCATGAAGCAGGAACCCTGAAGGACTATTTGAGTTCAGTAGTTGCTTTCCTGTGGGTCCTGCATATCCAGTTTATACAGAAACAGTCCAGCAGTCTAGGCAAGAGCAGTTTCTTGCCCAAATGGCTAATCTTCCCATGTTAAAAGCAAACTCCATAATGAGTTTCTTCGATGCCCATCTTCCTCTCAGACGTAATTGGTGCTGCCAGGAGCAGACATTTCTCATTGTTAAGAAAAACCCTAAACCATTTTAAATGCCATTTTCTGTTCATTGGCACAAGTTAGTTGCTTTAAGTTTAAATATCTTTTTTAGACGAAAAGGGGAATTGTAGGAGGAAACAGTGCTCCGCCATTATCCATGTGACTTAGCGGCTCATACAGATGAGGTAATAAAAGGGTGGTTTACCGCACCTATAACCACACCCACTTTAGGCATGACTAAAGACTTATACGGACATAGTCGGTGAACTTGGTCACTATGCAGGCCCACTTTTGGGCATGTCTAGGGGCATGTACAGAGGAAGTAATAAAAGACTGAACAGCAGAAGTCTCACCCTCTTTTCGGCTTCTAGTTTGGTGGCAGAAAAATACTCTGCTCATCTGGGTTACTTGTTTGTCTCTTGTGAGTAATTTCTACAATAAATACTTACTTATACTTTCAGTAAATGTGATGTTTGTCATTGTAGCATCAGAGTTACAGAATGAAAAGAAACCTACTTCATGAAGGCTGGTGAGGTGTCTTGGTACTTAGAAGCACTTGCTTCCAAGTTGACACCATTAATTCCATCCCTGGAATGCACATGACACAAAGAGAAAACTGACCCATGTAAGTTTTTCTTTGACCACCACACACATATTATAGCATGTCTGTGCAAGACACACACACACACATAGATGGATAGATAGATAGATAGATAGATAGATAGATGATAGATAAAGATATTAAGTTAAATAATAGCGGAAAGCCTTCCAAATACTGAGAAACACACGGTAAACTAAGTAAAATAAATTCAAAGGACTCTGGTTAGATTAAACTGATATGGTCCTGTCAAAGACACCCTATATTCGAACTCTCAAAAGTAAAAGGTAAGAAATTCTAAAACAAGAGAAATATGCCAAGTCCACAAGAGAAACTTTACAGAAATGGATTAAAATTTACAATTAAAAGAATTAGTTTGGCAGAATAGAGTTCAAAAGTGAAATTAAACTGTATGTTGTCTACAAAACCTGATAAGACAATGTGGAAGAATGGAAAGACACCCACTGGTTGGAGAAAAGCAAAACCAGGCAGGAATGAGGGAGGGAGATCTGCAGTCTGTTTTGATGAAAGGGCACACAAGACCCTGTCACATGACTCTATTGAGCCTGGTTCCTTTGCCATTAGTGAATGCAAAGGAGAGCCAGGTCTATATCATCGATCACCCCCAGCCATCTATTCCCTACAGAAATAGAGACCAGACTGAACTCAAGCAGTAGCAATAATAATATACTAAACATCACTGATGACCCGGCAAGACATAACAGTTAACACAGCAAAAAAGTGTGTGAGTGAATATGTGAGCATGTGCATGTGAGTGTGTGTTGATCAGAGAAAGTCTCATGAGCTGCAGCTCATACTTATCCAATCAAAAGAAACTGGATCTGGAAGATGTGCTCAGCATCCAAGTCATATGCTCAACCCCTTTCAAGCAGCAGATGACTGACCCAGGAGCAATGCAAGACATTCACCAGTGCCTAGATGTTCTGCAGACTGAATTAGAACCACTCACCATTCATTTTCCACAGACATTTCAGACAAACTATCTAGGTGCTATGTTTGCTTTGGTATATCCAGGAACCCACAAAAGCAATGATTGAAGCCACAGACTTAAGACATGAAGCACAGGGAAAGAGCCAGGGGTATGGTGACCACCACTGATGTCATACATAGCATCAGCATGAATATAACAACATTGCTTGATTTAAAAAATGATAATTTCTCAAAAAATCAAAATAAATGGATGAATATTTAAAGAAATGATAATTATTCCCCTTAAAATAAGGGCACTATGCATGTGTTAAAATATCACACTATACCCCATAAATTCACATAAAAATATTTGATTAAAAGGAAAATTAAAAAGCAAATAAATGAATGTTCCAGACTAACAAAAAGGAAGGAAAGTGGCACAGGTCAGGTCTGGCACTTAGCTAGTGTCAGCTGAAAAATCATTTCTCTGCCTCTCAAGGTAAATCATTCACTTTAATTGACCAACTGCACTTTGTAAAGAACCTCTGTCTGCCTTAAACCTTCTCCCTCCCACGGCTAGGCAGGAAGCCCTCATAGGATTTATGCAGGAGGTAGAGAGGATTCCTGAGAGTGAGGACACTCTGTGACTTGTGAGTGCCTGCACCATGAGTGTCTCTGCTCTGAGCCCCAGCAGATTTGCAGGCAGCCTCTCTGGCTTCCTCCAAGTGGCCTCAGTGCTTGCCTTACTTTTACTGCTGCTTAAAGTGGCCCAGTTCTACCTGCACAGGCAATGGCTACTCAAAGCTTTCCAGCAGTTCCCATCCCCACCCTTTCACTGGTTCTTTGGACACCAGGTATGAAGGGAAGAAGGAAAGGGAAGGTTGGTGGGAGAGCGGGGAGGATAGGGGATCTCAGAGACCGGCCATCAAGATCACAGGATGCAGCCCACTGTATAAAAATGCCAAGTACTTCATGAGACACACAGCTTAGGCTGAGATACCCTCCAATATTAGGGTGGCTCAACATGTCTGGCTGTTGCTCTGCTCTGCCCTCACTTGGAAGGCTGTGGTTGAGCCTACCTAGTTTCCTCCTTTTCGGGATGAGCACCTTCAATAGCCTCTGGTGTTCTCAAACAGCTTCTGGGTGGTTCCCTGCATACTCACTCATGTATACTCTCTTCCAAGCTCAGAGATTGTCTGGGAATGCAGACATCAGTGAGATGGAAGCCTTGCCCCAGGAGCTTCTAGGTGTATCAATGACACATATCTCAGGAGCTGTCAGACATCACACTGCTGGGATGACTGGGTAGCTGCCCCAGAAAATCTCGAGGAGAATTTTCATGATGTGTCAGTTACAACTGAAATCCCGAAGTCAGGGCACATAAAGACAAAAGGCTGTGTAGTATCCTCAAGTGAGATCACTGATATTAGAATTTCCTCAGGATCTGTTTATCCCTCCTTTCTCCTTCCACACAACCTGTACTGTAGGCTACTTAGGTTCAAGTACACCATCACATCACTGTATCACAGTGCTCATCCCAAGAGCCAGGCACAGATTCTGAGATCTCCCAGGAAGAAGATGATGTAGCAGCCTTCAAATTGGGAATGGACAGTACTGACTCCTTCTACTCTCAACCCAGGAAATAAGGCTCATAGACAAGCAGAAGGATATGTGGAGAGGCACTCAACAAAGGATTGTGCAATGGATGCTCTTAGAAGGAGATGGGAATGTGGTGCTTGTGTGTACTGCTGAGGATCCACCAAATGGCACTTTCAAATCCAAATCAGGACCAGTCCCTGATGTAGCAAAGCTCTGAATGATACCACAGATAGTCCATCAAAATGCTCCAAATCCTGGACTGCTTCTGAACACTCCAGAACTATGTTGGTGTTCTTGTTCTGCTCTTGCCTAAGGTCCAAAAAGCTAAACTACAGTTCCACTGCTTTATCTTTCCCTCAACAGCAGTTCCAAGGTGACCAAGAGATAGAGCAGGTTTTGAAGTGTGTGGAGAACTTTCCAAGTGGCTTTCCTCGCTGGTTCTGGGGGAGCAAAGCTTACTTTAGTGTCTATTACCCTGACTACATGAAGGTGATTCTAGGGCGATCAGGTAAGAGTATATCATTGTGAAATGATTTGTGCTTTCCTCATTATGATTACCTCTAGCGTGTCAAATTCCAGAAGGGTGTACCACTCACTCATTGCCCTACATACTTTATATACTATTCTCCTGGGCATCAACTCAGAACATGGCCTACAGCACTCGGTATTAAAATTTCAAACCACTTAGTCAAACTCTGTTACCTCTGTTTGTTATTTAATCAAATTAAGATGGAATGTTCTATAATTGCTCTAGATCTGAAAAACACATTTGAGATGCATAGTGGATTGAATTAGAAATCTCTAATTGTTACCTGCTTGGAATCATAGAATAACTAAGTTATGATCCACTGTAATACACACATGCAAACACACACACACACACACACACACACACACACACAATTGTTACACTTGCCCTGTTCTTTGACTTTAAGTACATGGACTGTTCTTCACCAACTCATCATCCTGCTCCAGGAGAGTCCAGCTACTGGTACATGAATCCAGCCTTCCTAAGCCTAACTGTTTGGACAAAGCTGGAAAGAGATGTGAGGAAATATACAATGGCATAGGACAGTTTGGAAACAGAGAGTCACTAAAAGATCACAGAAGCCCATGACTTCAACCACGGCTGCCTCAGTACTGCATTATTTCTCCCATTTCTTGTTTCTGTTTCAGATCCAAAAGCTAATGGTGCCTACAGGTTGCTGGCTCCTTGGATTGGTATGTGTGTGTAAATTGGAATTGTGGTCTTGTCCCAGTTAGATTTTGCAAGTTCCGTTACTCTCACAGAGAACAAAATGTGACAGGCCACCACTGTCTTGATCTAAGCCCCCCTCCCCACACACACACACAAACAGGAGTAGAAGTTCTACTTCTAACCCTGTATTTCACTAAGCAATCATATCTAAACATTGTGTGTGTTCCTCATTGGTCTACAACCCTCAACTCTTTTTTAATTTTTATTTATCTCAAAGCTGTCATAATCACAGAACATATGCCAGTCCCACCAGGTAGGCAATTCATATTATGAATTGTACCATTTTTCAGAGTAGTCATCCACAGCTCTACTTCACACTCCTCACCAAGTTTATCTAACTGTCTCTCTGATCCATCTCACACATACATACACACACCCATCTCTGGCCCAGGCTATGGTTTGCTCTTGCTGAATGGACAGCCATGGTTCCAGCACCGGCGGATGCTAACCCCAGCCTTCCACTATGATATTCTGAAGCCCTATGTGAACACCATGGCTGATTCCATCCGATTGATGCTGGTGAGTTCATTTGACTTTCTTCTCCTCTGCTGCTTTCAGCTCTGGTGTCCTTTCTACATCAGGTTCTGGTCTGCTAGTGCTTTTACTACCACAGCTCAGTAGCAGCAGCATCTTCTTCCTTCTCCTCTTACTGCTCATAATCCCCTCTCTCTTCTTTCTCTCTCTCAATCTCACTCTTTGTCTATTGAGAGTATACACCAACAGGCTCCCCATGTGTATTCTACTATGTATATAGGTTCTTCAAACAGAGATGAAACAGGATTATTCCAGGTACCAGAATATGGCCATACTTGCTCATTGACCAAAGCAAAGACCATCATGGTAGATAGGATTCCAAATTCCTCTTCATATCCTCAACTTAACAGAGACTTCACAGGATGACACTGAGTCAGAGTTTCCCTTCAGTCTCAATGCTTCTGAATAGACTTGAGTGACTCAGCAGGAAAAGGGATACCAAAACCATGTTGCCATTTCCAAACCTGCCATACCACTACATTCAACAGTACTCTGGATTATACTCAATTGTTCTCATCAAACTTTGAAAAATACATAGCAATTGTAGTTACTGGTGACCCTATTAGAAATGCCCATAGTAGCTACTTGGGCTTTCTTATGATTGATAACATGGAAGTCCTACCATTGACTCAGATTGGACTCAACACTCCAAACCCTGGTACATCGCCTACCTAAAACAATTTTGGTGTCACATAAAACATTGTAACTAGTTCCAAACATTTGAAACTTGTTTCCTAACTTATGGGTTTTGACATTTAATTATCAAAAGATTTACAGGAATTTTGGTATCCATTTACAAACATTTGTTTTGTAATCTATAGAACATATTATTTAAATTGAAGGACTTAGAACACAACATCTGAAAATATAGAGAAATAATACAGAATAACGAACACAAGTCTCTTTTGGAAATTCAGACAATGTCTTATTGTCCCTTTCTGACCCAGGAACTGCATTGGAAAACAGTTTGCTATGAATGAGCTGAAGGTGGTAGTGGCCTTGACCCTACTCCGCTTTGAGCTGCTGCCTGATCCAACCAAGGTCCCCATCCTTTTACCACGACTTGTGTTGAAATCCAAGAATGGGATCCACCTACGTCTCAAGAAGATCCACTGATTCTGGTTGGGACGCAGACAGACTCTATGAGTGTACTGCCTGACATTCCAGCTTCATGTCATCTGTGCCTTTCACCATCCTGCTTTCTATCTGCTCATTTTTCTTCACTCCCATTTGCTCCTTGTGTCCCCCTGTCTGTACCTGCCCCACTCCTTCCTTCCTCTAGATTCCCTGTTTCTTTCTGTCTCCTGCTATACACATCTGATCCCTAATCTCCTCTGTCCTCCAGCCTCCTCTCCTTGCCTCGTATCTTTCTGTCATCTTATTTTTGTGTACATGACTTATTCATAACTCTAATGATCAGCTGTCACAACCTTGGTTGTCTAAAATGACAGAAGGTTATTATCTTACAGCTCTGGATCTTAGAAGTTTGAAATGGCAGAAAAGCAAGTTGTTGGCACAGCCATCCTTCCTCTGCAGAGTTCTGTGGAGAGTCCTCCTCCTCCCCTTCTCAGAATAAACCATCATTTCTTGACACTGGACTCTCACACCCACTTTAAAGCCAGCATCCTCCAAAGCCCTCTCAACTAATTTCCTTAACTTTTCCAAAGACTCTTGTGACATCATCAAGCCCACTAAAAATCCAATATAATTCTCACATATCCATATCTCTTACTCAATCTAATCTACTATGCCCTTTTTAATTATGAGAAAACATTCATGGTCTCCATAACTTAGGGGTTAAACATCATTGTGAAGCCGTTGTGAAGTGTGGCTTTGTATTTACATGGCCATCACCCGGTCTGTTTGTCTACATCTCTCCTTCACAGTCTCTCTCCACCTGACTGTCCCTCACACAAGAGTCTCCATCTTCCCTGCTTTCAGCAATAAAGTTCCCCGTGTGGCACACAGTGTTTGTCATGTTCCCACATTGCTTCAAAGCACTCCTGGATCAGGATCCATGATGCCATGGACAGACTTCCCTAGTTTGCCATGTCTGCTTCCTGGAAAAGGCTTCTCTTGAAGCCACTGTATGCAACCAGGACCTCCTTCCTAGTCTCCTAACCTACCAGTTTGATGGGATGGTACAGGCCAGTTCTGAGGAAGTGCAGGAGAGTACAGACTGGACACGCAGTGCCTGATCAAGGGTAGAACCCAAATCCTGAACACAGAATTTCAAGCAATACAGAAAGTCTCATGCTGGACATACAGAGACACAAAAGTGAGAGCACAGAATCCTGGTGCCCAGCCAAGGACAAGTACTCTAAACACAGGATTCCAAATGGGATGGAATGTGTAACCAGAAAGTAATTCTACAGCCTGGAAGCAATGAGCAAGAGCAGCTCATTTCACTGTCATGTGCATTCCCCCTCCATGATGCACACAAACTGACACTCACGCGTGCACTGTATACACGCCCACAGCACCTTCCACCCACACATATGCATTAGTGTGCCCAAGGTCAATGGGGCCTCAGGGTGTGGTTGGTGTGAAATGTCCTGCAGATGAAACAGTGGTCATCGGTGATGGCCACCACTCCCAGTGTACACTGTCCCTCACCCAGGAGGTCATAATACACACACACACACAAGCGAAGACTCTACTACTTAGGAGAACACACAAACATCAGAGTCACAGTGCTTGGCTTTATTACCACTGATACAAATACTCAATAAGAACTCATATGAATGATGGAGTCTTGAACAAAAGGCATCTGAGTCAGGAAGATTTAGTTTAAGTTCCTCCTACATTAGTGTCTCTCAGGATCCTTCCCTTACTATTAAAATGCAGTCAGTTTCCTCCTAACAGAGAAGGGCTGCCTCCATCCTGTTCATACCCCACAACTCCCAAGGTTCCAAAGATCTAAAATGATATGGTTTAGATTCAGGTGCCACCCAGCAGCACATGGTGGTTATGAGTAGACACTGAGTGATAACAGTTGAAACCTTACTGCATTTGTTCAGAGAGCAGTCTATGTGGTGTTAGTACAGAAAGGTTAACTTTGCATTAGGGCTCATAGCCAACAGTCACAATGAAAAGGAACCTTTGCATCCCATCTTCTAGTTTACAAGGAGACGTGGGTCTTGACATGGCTTTATAATAGTTACCAAGTATCCTGGGGCAGATCTGCCAAGATGCAGCCTTCTTTCAAGTAGGAAAATATCTGTAGTAAGAAAGGTTTATGACACACAACCAGGACAGCCTAGGTCAGTGGTTCTCTTGCATCCTTATGCTGGGACCCTTTAATACAGTTACTCCTGTTGTGGTAACACCCAACCATTAAATGATTTTCATGGCTACTTTGTAATTGTAAATTCACTACTGTTATGAATCATACTACAAACATCTGTGTTTTCTGATGGTCTTAGGCTACCAATGTGAAAGGATCATTTGACACCCCACCCCCAACTCCTGTTGACTGTCCTTGGTAAGATAAGACCTTATAAAAATATATATTAGTAATAATGTGTGAAAAATTAAGTCAGAGCTAACCATTAAGAAACCATAACAAACATCCAACAGCTTTTTATTTAACATAGTGTCTAGTGTGTTATTTGGGGAATGAGACTTCGGCAGGACCCAGGCAGCTGGCAGGAAGAATACACATTACCCTTAGGAGTATGGTAAAGGGTCCCACTGCGAATTGCACCATTTCAAGTTTTCACTTGCTGTGTCTCACAAAAGGGAACACTACCCTGCCCATTTCCCAGGAAGACAACAATATAGCAGAAGTTCATTGTCACACAGCACTCTTTAATGATGCCTCCCCAGTGATGGTCTTCACTTGAGGACCTGAGAATGTTGTCTTTTTCCCTACCTGGGCCCCGCAGAGAAAGGCATGAAGCAAAGGGGTGGCGTCCAGTCACATTCTCAGGAGAAAAGCCAGTGGGTCAAAGACCTAAGAAACAGGGCTTTCTTAAATACTCACCAAACCCAGGCATGGGTAACCCCACAACCCACACACATCTGCCCTCTGTGCCCATAGATGCAGTACCTCTGGGTCAGGACACACAGCACTGTTCCTGTGCTGGGCTTAGATGTACATAGAGATAAGACTGCCTGTAAACAGAAGGGAGGCCTGATGACAAGGGGTACTGAGGCCAGACCCACCTCCACATGAGGCCTGAATCCCTGGAGTCTCCCTGTCTGGGACACTAGCCTCTGCCTGTGCACTGCCAGTGACACTGAGCTCTTGGTCACTTTCAAAGTAGTTTAATCATCACAATCAACAGCTCTAGTAGTCAGGTACTGAGAATCTGTAGAATGGAAACAAAGAATGTTAAACCCACCCCACCACAAAGTGGGATAGGCAGGAGCTGTTTATTATAGCCTTCTGACCTAAAGTTACTAACTGTCAGGATGGTATTATGCTACTAATGATAAAAGATACCCTTCATTTGATGCTTACTGTGTGTCAGGCTCAGGTCTGAACATTTTTATTAAGCCTCAACCCTATTTTTAGAGAAGAAGTGGAATTCTGGGGGCAGAGGCAAGTTTCATATGCTGTGAGGCTTGTGCTTGGGATTGGGGCTCAGCACACAAAGTTTGAAGCTCTACATCTAGGGGTGAATTCTTGTGACATATTACATATCCATGTTGTGGAGGTGACTGGTGTTGTGATTTACAGGCCTTGTTTGAGGACTATATTGTTGACATGTCATGGATACACCTTCCCTCTGTGTCTAGAAGACACTCTCTACCAGCAGGCATCTGGTATTATGACTCTTACAATCATTTCACCATCACCACTTCTATGATGTTCACTAATTCTTAGCTATGTAGATTGTGTTGTAGATTGCTAAAGGAGGCTAAGCACACCATGACCACTTATTCTCTGCATTTTGACAATAATATCTGTCTATTGTAAAAGAAGAAGAAAAGGAGGAGGAGGGAGAGGAATGGGAATGAAAGAAAAACAATAGAAGTAGAGAGAATAAAAGAGGAGGACAAATGAGGAGAAGGAGAGGAAGGAGGAGGAGGAGGAGGAGATTTCATGAGGAAGGAGAGTGACCTTGATCTATGGGTATAATCATAGGCATTTTCAAAAAAGTTGGAAAATGTATTGGTTTAGGGAATTGGAAGTAGTAAATTCTCCTCTAAGGTTAACACCAAAAGGCTTGCTAACATAGAAGGGGGAAAGCTCATGAGAATTCAACCCTATACAAAGATCTACAGGCAGCTAAGGAATACTGAGAACAGGGAGGAACATATCAACTGAGTATCCAACAACAAATAATCAGTCTCAAAACAAACATACAAGTGACATTATATGGACTGATCAGGTGTTATTTGTGTGTTTAGGATCTCACACACACATGATATTTTCTATATTTTATTTATTTATTTATTCATTCATTCAATGTGTCTTTTACTTCATGTATCTTTTTTTTGTTTTATGAGACAGGGTTTCTCTGCATTGTTTTGGAGGCTGTCAGTCCAGCCCGGCCTCGAACTCACAGAGATCTACCTGTATCTGCCTCCCGAGTGCTGGGATTAAAGGCGTGCACCACACCGCCCGGCTTACTTTATGTATCTTGACTCCAGTAATTTCCCCATTCCTACTCCTCAGCACTCCACCCCTGCACACCCACAAAATAAAACAAAATTTAAGAAAAAAATAATAATAAAATAAATTAAATTTTAAAAGGGAAGAACTTGACAAATCCAACTTTGCCCCCAACCTCACCCATCCCTGGCAATCTCAGTGGCTCCCTGAAACAGACATCTACTGCACAGAGAAACCTGAGAGAGAGGACAAAGAGGGTCGAATCAAGAAGCAAAGATACTCCATACACCAAGCAGAAAAAGAGATGGGTAGGATACATTCAAAAACCTAAAAAGCAATATGGCAACACCAGAACCTAGTGGTACTACATCAGGAAGACCTGAACATCCCAATGCAGAAGAAGTTGAAGCTAATGACCTTAAAAATAACTTGATCAAGCTGATAGAGCCAATTAGGAAGAAATGAAGAATTTCTTTAAAGAAATGGAGTAAAAGGCAAACAAAAATGGAAGAAATTTATAAATCCCTTTAAAAATCCAAGAAAAAGCAAGTCTAAGACTTGAAAATTGAAATAGAAGCAATAAAAAACACAAATTTAGGGAATTCTGGAGATGGAAAATCTGGGAAAACAAACAGGAACTACAGATGTTAGGATAATCAACAGATTACAAGAAATGGAAGAGAGAATCTCAGGCATTGAAGACACGATAGAGGAAGCAGATTAATCAGTCAAAGAAAATATTAAAGCCATAACACAAAAAGTCCATGAAATCTGGGATGCCATGAAAAGACCAAACCTAAGTATAATAGGGATAGAAGAAGGAGAAAAATCCCAGCTCAAAGGCACAGAAAATACATTCAGGAAAATCATAAAAGAAAGCTTTCCCAACCTAAAGAAGGAAATGCCTATGAAGAAACTTACAGAACACCAAATACACTGGATAAAAAAGTCCTCATGCCACATAATATTCAAAACAGAAAATATACAGAATAAAGAATATTAAGAGTTGAAAAGGAAAAAGGTCAAGTAACATATAAACCCAGAACCATCAGAATAATACCCCACTTCTCAATGGCGTTCTCAAAGCCAAAAGGTCCAGGACAGACTTTATGCAGACTCTAAGAGATCATGGATGTCAACCCAGACTACTAATCCAGCAAAATTTTCAGTTACCACAGATGGAAAAAACAAGATATTCCATGATATAACCATATTTAAACAATACCTATCCACAAATGCAACCCTACCGAAAGCACTAGAAGGAAAGCTCCAACCCAAGAAGGTTAGATTTACCCAGGAAAGCACGGGCAATAAATAATCCCACACCTTAAATAAAGGAAACACACATCACCATCACCACCACCACCAAAAAAAGTAACAGGAATCAATAATCACAGGTCATTGATATCTTTAATATCAATAGACTCAACTCACCTATAAAAAGACACAGGCTAACAGAATGGAAATGAAAACAGGATCCATCCTTCTGCTGCATACAAGAAATGCACCATGACTTTAAAGACAGACATTTCCTCAGAGTAAAGGTATGGGAAAAGACTTTCCAGTCAAATGAACCTAAAAAGCAAGCTGGTGTAGGTAGCTATGCTGATATCTAACAAAATAGACCTCAAACTAAAGGTAATCAAAAGAGATGATGAAGAACATTTCATAATCATCACAGGAAAAAGACCATCAAGAAGAAGTCTCAATTCTGAATATATATGCCCCAAATACAAGGGCACCCACATGGGTAAAAGAAGCATTACTAAGCCATAAATCACTCATCAACCCTCACACATTAATAGTGGGAGATTTTAACACCCCACTCTCACCAGTGGACATGTCTGTCAGACATAAAATTAGCAGAGATAAGCGATCTAATAGATGTTATCACTCACACAGCCTTAGCAGATATCTACAGGACAGTCTACCCAAACACAAAAGAATAAACTTTCCTCAGCACTCCATGGAACTTTCTCTAAAACTGACTACATACTCATTATAAAGCTCATCTCAACAAATACAGAAAATTTGAAAGAACCCCCTGTATCCTATTGGATCACCATGACTTAAAGTTAGTAATTCAACAACAGCACAAATTCTAGAAAGCCTACAAACTCATAGAAACTGACTAATGTCCAATTTAATCACCACTGAGTCAATGAAGAAATAAAGAAAGAAATTAAGGATTTTCTAGAATTCAATGAAAATGAATATACAACACACCTAAACTTATGGAACACTATGAAAACAGTACTAAGAGGAATGTTCATAGCACTAAGTGCCTATTTAAAGAAGTTAGAAAAACCCCACACCATTGAATTAACAAAATACCTAAAAGCTCTAGAACAAAAAAAAAAACAAACTCACACAGGAAGAGTAGATAACAAGAAATAATCAAATTGAAGGCTAAATCAATAAACTATAAACAAAGAGAACAGTAGAAAGAACAAATAAAACAATGATTTGGTTCTTTGAGAAAATCAACAAAATAGACAAAACCTTATCCAAAATAACCAAAAGGCAAAGAGAGAATATCCAAATTAACAAAACCAGAAGTTAAAAGGGGGCCATAACAGCAGACACTGAGGAAATCCAGAGAATCATCATGTCATACTTGGAAAACCTAAAAGAACTGGACAATTTTCTAGATAGGTACCACATACCAAAATTAAATCAAGATGAGATAAACAAATTGAATAGACCCTAAGGAAAAATAAGCAGTCATCAAAAGTCTCCCAACCAAAAAAAAATCCCAGGCTCAGATGGACTCAGGGCAGAAAAGAAGAGTTAATACCTATACTCCTCAAACTATTCCACACAATAGAAACAGAAGGAACATTGCCAATCTCCTTTTATGATGTTACATAAATCCTGATACCCAAACCACACGAAGATGCAACAAAGAAAGAGAACTACAGACGAATATCCCTAATGAACATTGATGCAAAATTATTCCATAAACCTGGCAAACTGAATCCAAGAGCACCATAAAAAATCATCCACCATGACGAAGTAGGCTTCATCCCAGAGATGCAGGGTTGGTTCAACATACAGAAGTCTGTCAACGTAATCCACTATATAAACAAACTGAAAGAAAAAATCACATGATCATCTCTATAGATGCTGAAAAAGCCTTTGACAAAATTCAACACCCAATCATGATAAAGGTCCTAGAGAGATCATGACTACAAGGAACATATCTAAACATAATAAAGGCAATGTATAGCAAGTCAAAGCCAACATCAAACAAAATGGAGAGAGATTCAAAGGGATTCCTCTAAAATCAGGAACAAAACAAGATTGTACACTCTCTCCTTATTAATTCAATAAAGTACTAGAGCAATAAGACAACAAAAGGAGATTGAGGGGATACAAATTGAAAAGGAAGAAGTCAAACTATCACTATTCACAGATGTTGATATGATATATAAATGACCCCAAAAACTCTACCCAGGAACTTCTACACATTCAGCAAAGTTGCCCTTCTATATACAAATGATAAAGGTGATGAGAAAGAGATCAGAGAAACATCAATGTTTTTTAATTTATTTAGATTAGAAACAATCTTATTTTACATATCAATCCCAGTTCCCTCTTGCTACCATCCTCCCATGCCCCCAACTGACCCCCATCCCATCTCCTTTCTGCTTCAGTAATCAGTAAGATCAGTCTCTGCCTTACTGTCAGATTTGCCTTCCCATCTGTAAAGAAAGAGAGAAACATCAATCTTTACATAACCAAAAATATAGAATATCTTTGGGTAACACTAACCAAACAAGTAACATACCTGCACGACAAGAACTTTAAGTCCCTAATGAAAAGAATTGAAGAGGATATCAGAAAGTGGAACGATCTCACATGCTCTTGGATAGGTAGGATAAACATAATAAAAATAACAATCTTACCAAAAAGCAATCTACAGATTCAAAGAAATTCCCATCAAAATCCCAGCACAGTTCTTCAATGACCTTGAAAGAACAATACTCAAGTTCATGTGAAAAACAACAACAACAAAAACCAGAATACCTACAACAGTCCTGTACAATACAGGGACACCCGGAAGCATCACCATCCCTGTCTTCAAACTCTACTGTAGCGCTATAATAATAAAAACAGCTTCATATTAGCATAAAAACAGACAGGTGGATCAATGGAATCAAATTGAAGATCCTGATATCAATCCACACACAAATGAACACCTGATTTTTTAAAAAGAAGCCAAAATGGTACAACAGAAAAAGAAAAACCTCTTTAACAAATGGTTCTGGCATAACTGAATGTTAACATGCCAAAGATTGCAAATAGATCCACGTCTATCGCCACACACAAAACCCAAATGCAAATGGACCAAGGACATAAACCCAGCTGCATTGAACATAGTAGAACAGAAAGTGGGAAGTAGCCTGGAACACATTGGCACATGAGACCACTTCCTAAATATAACACCAGTAGCACAGACACTGAAAACAACAATCAATAAATAGGAGCTCCTGGAACTAAACAGCTTCTTAAGGCAAAGGACACTGTCAATAAGACAAAATGACAGCCTGCAGAATGGGAAAGGATCTTCACCAACCCAACATCTGACTGAGGCTGATCTCTAAAATATATAAAGAACTCAAGAAACTAGACATAAAATTACCAAATAACCCAATTGAAAAATGTGGTACAGAGCTAAACAGAGAATTCTCACCAGAACAATGGCAAATGGCAAAAAGACATTGAAGGAAGTACTGAACATCTTTAATTATCAGGGAAATACAAATCAAAATGACTCTGAGATACCATCTTACACCTATCAGAATGGCTAAGATAAAAAATACTGAGGGGCTGGTTCCCCCACATCTACACTAATAGACCTGCACTTCTCGGGCAGGTATAGGATCTGCTCTCCACAGAGCTGCTCCTGGGGGGCAGGTCAGGAACAGTTCTCCCATTCTTATGACCACAGGGCCTGCTCTCCTGAACAGGCATTGTGGGCAGGGTTCTCATTCTCCCACACATGCCACCACAAGACAGATGAGTAATGGGGATATCTCTCACATGCTCCCAAATTCAGAGCTGGCGGTCCCGCTCCTCTGCTAACAAGCTAATGTGCTGCCCTGGTTCAGTGAGTGTTGCAGCTTGTAGGGGGCAGGGACAGCTCTCCCACACTTTTTACTTCGGGGATGACTCTCCCACCTGCCTTAGTCATTGATGAGGGAGCAGAAGGAGGACATCTCTCCCCAGCCCATGTGCCTATGTGGAAGATGAATGGTACGGTTAGGCCTTCCAAGGCCGCATTCTCAGGTTGGCTCACCTGTGCTGTCATCAACAGGGTGATCTCTGCTGTGCTGCCCAGACAAAGTGCAGGGCAAGCTTTCCCATGTGTTTCTGCTGGTCAATGGGTCAGCTCTCTCACTGTCTCAGCCCACTCCCTCCTCTCTTGTCCCTTCAGATATACCTCTGTCCACAAGACCAGAACCACCTCTCTCTCTCTCTCTCTCTCTCTCTCTCTCTCTCTCTCTCTCTCTCTCTCTCTCTCTCTCTCTCTCTCTCTCTCTCTCACACACACACACACACACTCTCTCTCTCTCTTTCTTTCTCTTTCAAACACACACATTCACTCTCTCTTTCTTCCTCCCTCCTTTCCTCCCTGCCTCCTTCCCTCTCTCTCTTCCTCCATGTCTCCCTCCCTCTCTCCCTCCAATAAATCACCATACTATACCTCTGCCCACATTAATAACTGTCCTTCTGGCTAGTGGTGCATGGTACCAGGTGGCCTGCTGTTTTCTTCTTGGAGCCCTAAGTGGATAGTTTCAGGCCTTCGTGTAGGTTTCCTTGTCCCACTCTGGTCACCCTGGGGGTGTGCTGGGCCATGCTTCCTCATTACAAAGAGCATTATAGTGCTCAACTGCCAGGCCACATAGGCTACTGGTTGTTGTGTTGTGCTGCACGGTATGGGATGTGGGGTATCTCTATAGTCCATTTGGAGGCTAGAATTGCCCTGGCCCATGGGTTCTGCTCACTCCAGCCCCATGATGCAGATGGGGGTTTCTCCGTTGTCCCGTGGGGTGTGGGATTCCCCCTGCTGTTTTTGGCTGGGTTCTACACACACACACACACACACACACACACATACACACACACACACACACACATACAATTAAAGAAAAAGAATAGATGAATTTGAAAGAGAGCAAGGGATTATATTATAGTCACAAAAAAGTAATTTAAAATTAGGCTACATATCAGAACAGAGATTTCTCAAAATAAGAAATAAAACTTCTAGAAATTATCTTTTAAGAATGTTCAGCATTCCTAGGAATTAGGGAAATGTTATTTTTGAGACTCGTTTAATGCCAGGTATAATGGCTAAGATCCTGAAAACTAATGCTGGCAAAGATATAGGGAAAATGGTCAAACCCTAGTAGGTTGAGCATGCTCCAGGGAATGGTCACACACCCAGGACTATATGGGCCGCACAGATTGGACTTGACAGGTTTAGGGTAGCAGAAGAAGACATAGTGTGGAACACGTAGGCTAGTGGGGCACAGATCCTGGAGGAACTGGGAAAGAGTATGAATAGAATCAAAGTACAATGTATAACATTCTCAAAGAACTCATAAATAATTTTATTTTTTCAGTCACAAACTTATTTTATTTCAATTATACCATTTATATAGCCATTAAAATAATTTTGTTTGCATATATCTATTTTTTCAAGTCACCACTGGTAAAGAAAATAAAATTTCTATTAATAACTCAATGTAAGTGAACGAAAATTAAATGGCTAATTCAGTCTAAACAAACCAGCACTCTTGCATCAAACACACATACACACAAAAAAGGAACCTCAAAACACACAGGCCGGTTTAGAGTCTGTCAATCAAACCACAACTTTGTACCAAGCAAAATCTATTATGAAACACTCCCCATAGGGAACAGATTAGACCCCTAACTTGGAGACATACTGTGAGAAAAAAAAAACTACGCAGCAAGCAACTCCTTTTAAACTATCTACCGTGGTCTGTATGTCTGTGTTCCCCCAAATTCCTATAATGAAATTCCACACTCCCCAGGTAATAACATTTGAATATTGAGTCACAGGAGAAAACCGGGTCCCTGGGCAGAATAAGAGATGAAGCTCAACTGGGTGAGCTCATGAATGATGTGTGGCCTCCCAGGCCTCTTGAAACTCATAAATAATTTTAAAGAAAAAAATACACATAACTGTAACTGACAGATTCAAACTCCAAACCTCTTTCTAATCTATTACGTTTTAGGGGTCAAAAAGCATAGGTTCCTAAATAAAAGAGGGAAAAGGTAACAGTCCAAGAGTCTGAGTCAGAGGAGAAGAACACAGTAGAGATACAAAAAGTACTCATAAAACTAGGATAAAGTTCATTGAGATGGGAGTGTAAATTGTTGCATTCCCCTTTGCTCTAGTTTTTGACAGAGCACAGGATTTAGGGGAGAAATAAAGGACCTTCAACCCTGTGGGTTGAGAAACGAATGCCTTGTCATTAGGAAAGGCAGAGGAGAGAATGTTTAGGAGCCTATCAGCTGCTTCTGGGGAGGCAGTCTTGTAGTCCAATAGGGAAGGTGACAAGTACCACCATGAACTCTCAACGATTTATTGCTTTTTATAACATCACTTTGTGTCACTGTTATCAGTTTCCTGACACTGATATTAGGGCAAG
This sequence comes from Mesocricetus auratus, assembly GCF_017639785.1. Classification (NCBI taxonomy): domain Eukaryota; kingdom Metazoa; phylum Chordata; class Mammalia; order Rodentia; family Cricetidae; genus Mesocricetus; species Mesocricetus auratus. The sequence continues at coordinate 26,183,643 of NW_024429197.1, read as the reverse complement.
GGTACAGCTAACCACATTTATTGAACATCTGGTTGACTAGATTGAGTTCTTTTAAGTCAAGGTTGGTGTCTGTTCTTCTCCCTATGTGGACACCCCCCACCACACTGCCTGGCACACAATAAGTATTCAGTGGAAAGTCACTAGCAAAACAGCTGACTGCATGTGTCTGTCATGTTTCCCTCTACGATAAGGGCCAAAACCAAAAAACAATCAAGCATTATTCCACTGGAATAGTGCTTGAAGGTACTAACAAACATTGCACAGAGACTTGAGATGTCATTGTAAAGAGGGAAATGGAGGACACAATGGCTATTGTTATAGTTCCTCACATGAGATCAAACCTAAGCCTCACACCATAATAAGAGCGTATCTTGGAGGCATCCATCATTTCCTGTTCAACACAAGAGCATCTTAAACACTTGCTCTTAGAGAAGCCAGAGCCCAGTTTGCAGCACTGTCAGGTGATCTTACACTGCAGCATTAACTCAATTTCTCCTGCAAGACACCATCTTGAGCTCCACCGTATTCCCCAGAATCCCATCGTATGGTCAATCAGCACCAATCAACTTCCTAAATTTCCACAAAGAAGCCTGCCCTACCAAGGCCATAGGAAACAGCTTAGAGGCCCTTCCCTCACACCAGAAGCCCTAGGAGAAACCGGGAAGCCCACCCTGATCAATGCAGTGAGTAATTCAATTCCCATGAAGAAACAGTGTGCCGCCAATTAGCATTTACTGATCTTCTCCCTGAGACTATTATACTTCAGCCTTTCCATGGTCCTCAGACAATTGTGGGGAGTAGAAAAAGCCCTGAATAAATGAAGCATTGAGTAATGTGTACTGCTGCCATGGGTATGGCCATGTCAAGAACACTGGCCTCAAATCTGTAGGAAAACAGCAAAACTTTGATTCCCTGGATGAGGATAAGAGGGATAGCATAGCCTTCCTCTGGTTCATGATCAGATATTGATAGTGTGTTCAGAAAGTGGCCACCATAGCTTTCTCCCCCTGGAGAGCCTGAAGAATGCTCTCCTGTAGAAGCCTTGATTACCATGATTAACTAAACCCGCCCCCTTGATCAGCTGTGTGCAAAAACCCTGCCTCTCTGTTCAATGTGTAAATAAACACACAGAGCTTAGGAAGGAGAACTTCAGCTTCTCCATCAGAGACCCCAGTCCACTCAATCCCAGCTTTCTATGTGTGTCTATGTCTCTGTATATGTGGTTGTCATTTCTTCATTCCCTTGTCACCCCAGTCAGGTCTGTCTCTGCAGCAGTGCAGGGACAGAGAAGACAGTGAAGAGGGCTGCATTCCTGATTCCAGACCTGCTGTGTTCTGTCTGATCAGAACTTCCAGAAACTGGGCATGGTGGTGCAAACCTTTAGCCATAGAACTCAAGATGCAGAGACAGGTGGATCTACATGAGTTCAAAGCCAGCCAGATCTACAAAGAGAGATCCAGTACATCCAGAACTACATAGGTAACCCTGTCTGGAAAAAAAAAAAACAAGCTCCATAGGAGCCTGGCCCACACAGGCCCCAGACACTGATACAAGCCCCTTTTCATTACTAAGCACACAGCAGTATACCTTCATGATCCTTCTGTAGCCGTGTCCCCTGGTGCTCAGAGACTATCACTGAACGTTCTAGTGCTGTGCTATGATGCTGAAGACCATCGAGGCCGGCTCCTAGATCTACTCCAGGAGAATAAAGACATGACCTCTGAGTAGAGGAGGGTTAGGGAAAATTCTTAACTGAGAGTTGCTAAACTTTTCTATCTGAGGGGAAAAAAATAAAGAAATGCATGCGTTCTGCTGGTAACACGGGAAAAAAGGAGCATGCACATGCTTTCCTGATGGTAACATCTGAGCCAACTCTCTTTTACTTCACCTTAAATAGTCTCCTTTTACAATCTCTCTTTACATACATTCATGTCTCTCCTGCTCAGTTACGTAGTTCTATATTCAATTCCAACATCTCGTTACATACAGTTACATATTTCTCTTTACATACACACCCACTCTCACACACACACTCACTCTCACACTCATTTACTCTCACATACTGCTTTTACATCACTCATTCACTCTTTACTCATTCACTATTTCACCCACTCCCTCCCTCACACTTCTATCATGCTTCCTTTTTTAACATCATGGCTGTTCTTTTTTTCTTTTTTTTAAAGATTACTTATTTATTATGTTCTACCTGCACGTATGATTGCAGGCCAGAAGAGGGCACCAGATCTTATTACAGAAGGTTGTGAGCCACCACCTGGTTGCTGGGAATTGAACTCAGGACGTATGTAAGAACAGGCAGTGCCATTTCTCAAGCCCCTTCTCTCATGCTTCTTATTCTCCATCTCTCACTCAACACACACACACACACACACACACACACACACACACACATACATACACATACACACACAGACAAACACACACACACCATACACTCCACGTTCTGCAGCAGCTCTCACTTAGCTATACACAGCTGTCCCACTCCACACCAACTCTGCTACTCTCACAGCCAAACTCTGGACAATTAAAGTTACATTTTCTATCATCTTCATAAAATAATTTTTAAGGTCTGTCTCTTCTGCTTCATCTGTGTTGTGCTTTTTCATTTAATTTAAATTACAACTTTGCTTCACATGTCAAACCCAGCTCCCTCTCCCTCCCCTCCTCTTCTCTCCCCCTTCAACCCTCCCCCAATCCTCTCCTCCCATCCCCACCCCATTCTCCAAGAAGGGTGAGGCCCTTCATGGGGGATCTCGAATGTCTGATCTGAGGCAGGACCTATGCCCTCCCCCATGTGTCCAGGCAGAGACTGCATCCCTCCCACATGGAATGGGCTCCCAAAGTCTATCTGGATGACAGGGCCAAATACTGATATATTGCCTGAGGCCCCAAAGGATGCTGAGGCCTCCTCACTGACACCCATGTTCAGGAGGTCTGGATCAGTCCCATGCTGGTCTCCTAGCCATCAATCTGGGGTCCAAGAGTTGCCCCTTGTTCAGGTCAGCTATTTCTGTGGGTTTCGCCCTCCAAGTCATAACCCCTTTGCTCATCACTCCTCCCTCTCTGCAAATGGTCTCCAGGGGTTCAGTTCAGTATTTAGTTGTGGGTGTCTGCCTCTACTTCCTTCAGCCACTGGATGAAGGTTCTAGGATGGCACGCAAGGAAGTTGTCAATCACGTTATAGGGAAGGGTATTTAAGGTAGCCTCTCCAGTATTGGTTAGGCTGCCAGTTGGTGTCATCCTTGTGGGCCTCTGGACATCTCATTAGTACCAGATCTCTCTTCAAACCTATACTGGCTCCTTCTATTATGGTATTATTCAACCTTCTCTGCTCTATTCTTCCCCCTACTCAATTATCCTGCTCCCCCGTATCTTCCTCTCCCCTCCACTTCACCCTGTCTCTTTCTTTCAGTTTCCTCACCCCCCACCATGCTCCCAATCCCCTCAGAAGTTTCTTTCCTGTTCCACTTCTCTGGGTTACCATGCATATCGCTCTTAGGGTCCTCCCCATTTCCCAGACTCTCTGGCTGGGGATTGTAGGTTGGCACTCCCCTGTTTCAAGCCTAAAATCCATACATGAGTGAGTAAATACAATGCTTGTCTTTTTGTGACTGAGTTACCTCACTCAGGATGGTTCATTCTAGTGCCATTCATTTGCCAGCAAATTTCAAGATTCCATTGTTTTTTTTCTGCTGAGTAGTACTCCGTTGTGTAAATGTACCACATTTTCTCTATCCACTCTTCAGTTGATTTGCATCTAGGTTGCTTCCAGGTTCTGGGTATTACAAAAAATGCTGCTATGAACATAGTTAAACAGATGTCCTTGTTGTATGAATGTGCATCTTTTGTGTACACGCCTAAGAGTGGAATTGCTGGATCTTGTGGTAGACTGATTCCAATTTTTCAGAGGAATCTCAATACTTATTTCCAAAGTGGCTGTATGAGTTGGCACTCCCACCAGCAGTAGAGGAGTGTCCCCCTCTCTCCACATCCTCTCCAGCATAAACTGTCATTGGTATTTTTTATTTTAGCCATTCTGACAGGAGTAAGAAGGTATCTCAGAGTTGTTTTGATTTGCGTTTCCCTAATGGCTAAGGATGTTGAGCACCTTCTCAAGTGTCTCTCAGCCATTTTAGACTCCTCTATTAAAAATGCTCTATTTAGTTCTATTCCCAACTTTTTAATTGGATCCTTTGGTGTTTCGGGGACTTGCTTCTTGAGTTCTTTGTATATTTTGGAGATCAGTCCTCTGTCAGATGTGGGGTTAGTGAATATCTTTTCCCATTCTGCGGGCTGTCTTTTTGTCTTGTTGACTGTGTCCTTTGCCTTACAGAAGCTTCTCAGTTTTTGGAGGTCCCATTTAATTATCAATCTCAGTGTCTGTGCTATTGGTGTTATGTTCAGGAATCAGTCTCCTGTACCAATTCATTCAAGGGTACCTCCCACTTTCCCCTCGAAGAGTTTCTGTGTGGCTGGATTTATGTTGAGGTCTTTGATCCATTTGGACTTAAGCTTTGTGTATGTCAACAGACATGGATCTATCTGCAGTCTCCTACATGCCAGCACCATTTGTTGAAGATGCTGTACTTTATCCAATGCTTCTTTGTCAAAAATCAAGTGTTTGTAGGTGTGCGGGTTAGTATCAGGGTTTTCTATTCAATTCCATTGGTCTACCTATCTATTTTTTGCCAATACTATGCTGTTTTCAGGACTATAGCTCTATAATAGAGTTTGAAGTCAGGGATGGTGATGCCTCTGGAAGTTCCTCTATTATACAGGGCCGTTTTGGCTATTCTGGGTATTTTGATTTTCCATATAAAGGTGAGTATTGTTCTTTAAAGGTATGTGAAGAATTGTGCCAGTATTTTGATGGGGATTACGTTGAATCCGTAGATTGCTTTTGGCAAGATTGTCATTTGTACTATGTTAATCCTACCAATCCAAGAGCATGGGAGATCTTTCCATTTTCTGGTATCTTCTTTAATTTCTTTCTTTAAAGACTCAAAGTTCTTGCAGGTGTTTCACTTGTTTGGTTAGCATTATCCCCAAATATTTCATGTTGTTTGGGGCCATTGTAAAGGGTGATGTTTCTCTGATTTCTTTCTCAGCCCATTTATTGTCTGTATATAATAGGGCTACTGACTTTTTTTAGTTAACCTTGTGTCCTGCCACTTTGCTGAAGGTGTTTATCAGCTGTAGGAGTTCCCTTCTAGAGTTTTTAAGATCAATTATGTAAACTATCATATCATGGGCAAATAGTGAAAGTTTGACCTTTTCCTTTCCAATTTGTATCCCCTTGATCTCCTTTTCTTGTCTTATTGCTCTAGCTAGAATTTCAAGTACAGTATTGGAGAGATATGGAGACAGAGGACAGCCTTGACTTGTTCCTAATTTTAGAGGAATTGCATTGAATTTCTCTCCATTTAGTTTGATGTTGGCTGTTGGTTTACTATATATTGCTTTTATTATGTTCAGGTATGTTCCTGTTATCCCTGATCTCCCCAGGACCTTTATCATGAAGGAGAGTTGGACTTTGTGAAATGCTTTTTCCGCATCCAGTGAGATGATTGTGTGGTTTTTTCTTTTGTAGTTTGTTTATATGGTGAATTACATTGACAGATTTTCATATTTTGAACCATCCCTGCATCCCTGGGATGAGGCCTACTTGATCATGTTGACTGATTCTCTGATGTGTTTGTTCTTGGATTTGGTTTGCTAATATTTTATTGGGTATTTCTGCATCAATGTACATGAGAGAGATTGGTCTGTAGTTCTCTTTCTTAGTTGTGTCTTTGTGTGGCTTGGATATCAAGGTAATTGTAGCTTCGTAAAAAGAGGATGGCAATGAGCCTCCTGCTTCTATTGCATGGAACACTTTAAGAAGTATTGGAATTAGCTCTTCTTTAAATTTCTGGTAGAATTCTGCCCTTAAGCCATCCAGACCTGGGATTTTTTTTTGTTTGGAAGACTTTTGATGATTGCTTCTATTTCATTAGGGGTTATGTGTCTGTTTAGATTGCTTATCTGCTCTTGATTTAATTTTGATAAGTGATATCTATCCAGAAAATTGTCCATTTCCTTTAAATTTTGAATTTTGTGGATTACAGATTTTTAAAGTATGACTGAAAATTCTCTGGATTTCCTCAGTGTCCCTTGTTAAGGCCCCCTTTTCATTCCTGATTTTGGTGATTTGCATGTTTTCTCTCTGCCTTTTGGTTAGTTTAGACAGAGGTTTGTCTGTCTTGTTGATTGTCTGGAAGAACCAACTCTTTGATACATTGATTCTTTGTATTGTTTTCCTAGTTTCTGCTTTATTGATTTCAGCCCTCAATTTGATTATTTCCTGGCCTCTACTCCTCCTGGGTGAATTTTCTTCTTTTTATTCTAGAGCTTTCAGTTGTGCTGTTAATTCTATAGTGTGACTATTCTCCAGTTTTTTTCATATGTGCACTTAGTGCTATGAACTTTCCTCTTAGTACTGCTTTCAAAGTGTCCCATAAATTTGGGAGTGTTGCATCTTCATTTTCATTGAATTTTAGGAAGTCTTTAATTTCTTTCTTTATTTTTTCCTTGACCTAGGAATGGTGCGATTGCATGTTGTTCAATTTCCATTAGTTTTTAGGGTTTCTGCAATTTGTGTTGTTGTTTAATTCTAACTTTAAAGCATGATGGTCTGTTAAGATACAGGGGGTTATTCCAATTTTTTGTACCTGTTGAAGTTTGCTATGTTGCCAAGTATGTGGTCAATTTTAGAGAAGGCCCCATGTGTCACTGAAAAGAAGGTATATTCCCTTGTGTTTAGGTGGAATATTCCATAGATGTCTATTAAACTCAATTGGGTCATAAATTCTATTAGTTCCTTTGTTTCTTTGTTGAGTTTCTGTCTGGTGGTCCTGTCTAGTGGTGAGAGTGGGGTGTTGAAGTCTCCCACTATAACTCTGTAAGGTCTTATGTGTGATTTGAGTTTTAGTAATGTTTCTTTTACAAACGTGGGCACTCTTGTATTTGGGGCATAGATGTTCAGAATTGGGACTTCATCCTGATTGATTTTTCCTGTGATAAATATGAAATGACCTTCTTCATCTCTTTTGATTGATTTTAGTTTGAAGTCTAATTTGTTCAATGCTAAGATAGATACACCAACTTGTTTCTTGCATCCATTTGATTGGAAAATCTTATCCCAACCCTTTACTCTGATGTAATGTCTGTCTTTGAAGTTGAGGTGTGTTACTTGTATGCAGCAAGAGGATGGATTCTATCTTCCTATCCATTCTGTTAGCCTGTGTCTTTTTATAGGCAAATGAAGACCAATAATATTGAGGGAAATTAAGGACCATTGAGCATTAATTCTTGTTTGTTTTTTATTTGATGTTGGTCGTGTAATTGTGGACTTACCCCTTTTTCTTTCATCTTTTGGTAAAGTTGGATTATCTATTGAGGATCATTTTGTGAGCATAGTAACTTTCCTTAGATTGAAGGTTTCCTTCCAGTACTTTCTGTAGGGCTGGATTTGTGGATATGTATTGTTTGAATCTGGTTTTGTCGTGGAATATCTTGTTTTCTCCATTTATAGTGATCGAAAGCTTTGCTGGGTATAGTAGTCTGGGCTGGCATCCGTGGTCTCTTGGTGTTGATAGAATATCTATCTAGGACCTTCTAGCTTTCAGAGTTTCCATGGAGAAGTCAGGTATAATTCTGATAGGCTTGCCTTTGTATGTTACTTGGCCTTTTTCCTTTGCTTCTCTTAATATTCTTTCTTTATTTTGTATGTTCAGGGCTTTTACTGTTTGGCGGGGGGACTTCATTTTGTGGTCCACTCTATTTGGTGTTCTGGAGGCTTCTTGTACTTTTCATTGACATGTCTTTCTTTAGGTTGGGCAAGTTTTCTTCTGTGATTTTGCTGAATATGTTTTGTGCCTCTTTAAGCTGAGTTTCTTCACCTTCTATACCTATTATTCTTAGAGTTGGCATTTTCAGTGTCCCATATTTTCCTGGATATTTTGTGTTAGGGATTTGTTGGACTTAAGATTTTCTTTGGTTGATGAATCTGTTTTTTATAGTGAATCTCCAATACCTGAGATTCTCTCTTCTAACTCCTGTATTCTGTTGGTTATGCTTGCATCTGTAATTCCATATTGTTTACTCACTTTTTCTAGCTCCAGCATTCCTTCAGACTGTGTTTTTTATTGTCTCTATTTCAGCTTTCAAACCTTGGACTGTTTGAATTGTTTCTTGTAATTTTTGGTCTGTGTTTTCTTCCATTTCTTTAAAAGATTTTCTCAATTCTTCCTTAGTGTTTCTATCATCTTCATGAAGATGGTTTTCAGGTCATCCTCTTCTATTTCATCTGTCTTGTGATGTTCAGATCTTGCTGGTGTAGGGTCCCTAGACTCTGGTGGCATCATATTGTTTGTTTTTTCTGTCATTGAATTTGTTCTTGTATTGTCATCTTCCAATTCCTTCTTCCAGTGGGTACAGATGGGGTCTCTTCCTTTCCTGGTAAGTACGGGTCCAAGGTTCTCTTCCGGTGGGTGCACACTGGTCCAGTTCACTGACGGGTCTCTTTGTGGGTGCAGATAGGTCTCTGACACCTTCTCCCAGTGGGTTGGAGCTCTGCACTCTGTTTTCTGCCCTGAGTGGGGTTAGGCTTAGGTTGGCTCTCTCAACAGGCTCCTGGTAGCATGATCCTCTGGAGGCAGGTCGAGCTTGCTATAATTCCCAGTCCAGGAGATCCCAGAGAGGGTGAGCAGAAGGAAGTGGGGACCAGGAAGAAGGCTGTGTTGTGCTTTTCGGGTCTTGCTGGTATGGAGTCTCTAGATTTGTGTGGATTCATATTGGTCTTTCTATTGCTGAGTGTGTTCTTATATTGTCATCTTCCCATCTCTTCTTCGAGTGGGTGCAGGTGGGGTCTCTCTGTCTCCACTGGTCTCCCCTGTGGTGTATGTGTGCCAAGACTTCAGGGACTGCAACTCTAGATGATCTGGCTTCTCTTGGTATTCTCCACATTCATGCAGAGCTCAGTGTGTGGAGGGGAAGCCAAGAGTGGGATATGGCAGAAATCTCCTCCTTCCTGAAGCAGTATGAGGGTGGGGAGGGAAGGGAGAGCCAAGGTGGCTCACATCCTTCCTATCTGGGTGGGTCTACTAGATGCCAGGAGCAGGCCCAAGAAAATCAAAGGAGGGAGTGATGGGCAGGGGTTGGGTTACCAGGAGGACCCAAGCACACCTGAAGTGGGGTGTGGAGAATCTAAAGAGAGCCAAGAAAAAAACAAAGAAACAAGTGAAGGAAGCAACTCAAACAGTCCAAGGCTTGAAAACTGAAATAGAAACAATAAAGAAAACACAGAATGAGGGGATGTTAGAAATAGAATTCTGGGTAAATAATCAGGAACTACAGATGTAAGTACAATCAATAGAATACAAGAGATGGAAGAGAGAATCTCAGGTGTTGAAGACTCATTAGAGGATATACAGTCATTGACCAAAGAAGATATCAAGTCCAACAAATCTCTAACACAAAATATTAAGGAAATATGGGACACCATGAAGAGGCCAAACCTAAAAATAATAGGTATAGAAGAAGGTGACAAAATACAACTCACAGGTACAGAAAACATATTCAAAAAAGTCATAGAAGAAAACTTCCCTAACCTAAAGAAGGATATGCCTATGAAAGTACAAGAAGCTTACAGAACAACAAATAGACTGGACCATGTAATAATCAAAACATCAAACCTACAGAATGAAAAGAAAATATTGAGAGAAGCTAAAGGAAAAGGCCAAGTAACATATAAAGGCATACCTATCTCAATGGAAACTACGAAAGCCAGAAGGTCCTGGATAGATATCCTACAAATGCTAAGGGAACGAGGATGCCAGCCCAGACTACTGTACCCAGCAAAGCTTTCAGTTACTATTGATGGAGAAAACAAGATTTTCCATAACAAGACCAGATTTAAACAATACATATCCACAAATCCAGCCTTACAGAAAGTACTGGAAGGAAAACTTCAACCCAACAAAGATAACTACACTCAAAAATATAAGCAATAGATGGTCCCACTTTACCAAACACCAAAAGAAAAAAGGAGGGAAACCCACACATAATAACACCACCAACAATAAATACAAAACTACCACCAATAAATACAAAACAAACAAGAACCAACAATCAATGGTCGTTAATATCCCTCAATGTCAACAGTCTCAACTTGCCTATAAAAAGACACAGGATAACAAAATGGATTTGAAGACAGAACCCATCTTTCTGCTGCATACAAGAAACACACCTCAGCCTCAAAGGCAGCCATTACCTCAGAGTTAAGGGTTGAGAATAATTTTCCAATCAAATGGAGCCAAGAACCAAGTGGGGGTAGCAATCCTAATATCTAACAAATTACACTTTAAAATAAAATCAATAAAAAGAGATGAAGAAGGTCATTTCATATTCATCACAGGAGAAATACACCAAAATGAAGTTTCAATTCTGAACATCTATGCCCCAAATACAAAGGCATTCATGTTTGTAATAGAAACATTACTAAAACTCACATCACATATAAAGCCCCATACACTTCCAGTAGGAGACTTCAACACCCCACTCTCACCAGTAGACAGGATACCAGACAGAAAATTAACAAAGAAGCAAAGGAACTAATAGAAGTTATGACCCAATTGGGCTTAATAGACATCTATGGAATATTTCACCTAAACACAAGAGAATATACCTTCTTTTCAGTGACACATGGGGCCTTCTCTAAAATTGACCACATACTTGGCAACATATCAAACTTAAACAGGCTTGAAAAATTGGAATAACTCCATGCACCTTATCAGATCACCACGCATTAAAATTGGAATTCAACAACAACACAAATTGCAGAAACCCTACAAACTCCTGGAAATTGAATAATGTGCAATTGGACCATTCCTGGGTCAAAGAAGAAATAAAAAAGAATTAAACACTTCCTAGAATTCAATGAGAATGAAGACACAATATACACAAACTTATGGGACACTTTGAAAGCAGTGCTAAGAGGAAAGTTCATAGCACTAAGTGCCCACATGAAGAAACTGGAGAGTAGTCACACTAGAGAATTAATAGCACGACTGAAAGCTCTAGAACACAAAGAAGCAAACTCACTCAGGAGTAGACTTCAGGAAATAATCAAATTGAGGGCTGAAATCAATAAAGCAGAAACTAGGAAAACAATACAAACAATAAATGTAACAAAGCTCTGGTTCTTTGAGACAATTAACAAGATAGAAAAACATTTAACCAAACTTACAAAATGGAAGAGTGTGAACATGATAATTAACAAAATCAGAAATTAAAAGGGGGCACAACAATAGACACTGAGGAAATCTAGGTAATCATCAGTTCATACTTTGAAAAACTGTACTCCACAAAATTCAAAAATTTAAAGTAAATGGACAATTTTTTAATAGATATCACTTATCAAAACTAAATCAAGAACAGATAAGCAATTTAAATAGGCCTATAACCCCTAAGGAAAAAGAAGCAGTCATCAAAAGTATCCCAACCAAAAAAGCCCAGGTACGAATGGGTTCAGTGCAGAATTCTACCAAAAAAATCAAAGAACAGCTTATACCAATTCTTCTAAAAGTATTCCACACAATAGAAACAGAAGGGTATTTATGAGGCTTCAATAATATTGATACCCAGGCCACACAAAGACACAACTAACAAAGGGAACTTCAGACCAATATCCCTCATGAATGTTAATGCAAAAATACTGGCAAATGGGATCCAAGAATACATCAAAACAAGCATCCACCATGATCAAGTAGGTTTCATCCCAGGGATGCAGGGATAGTTCAACATACAAAAATCCATCAGTGTAATCCACCATATAAACAAGCTGAGAAACAAAAATCACATGATCATCTCACTAGATGCTGAAAAAGCCTTCACCCCTTCATGATAAAGATCTTGGAGAGATCCAGGATAACAGGAACACACTAAAACATAATAAAGGGAATATACAGCAAATCAACAGCCAACATCAAATTAAATGGACAGAAACTCAATGTGATTCCTCTAAAATCAGGAACAAGGCATACCTCTTCAATACTGTACTTAAAGTTCTAGCTAGAGCAATAAGACAACAAAAGTAGACCAAGAGCATACAAATTGGAAAGGAAGAGTTCAAACTTTCACTATTTGCTGATGATATGATAATTCACATAAGTGACCCAAAAAAACTATACCAGGGAACTCCTACAGCTGATAAATACCTTCAGCAAAGTGGCAGGATACAAGATCAACTCAAGAAAATCAATAGCCCTACTATACACAGACGATAAAGAAACTGAGAAAGAAATCAGAGAAACATCATCCTTTACAATTGCCACAAACAACGTAAAACACCTTGGGGTAATGCTAACCAAACAAGTGAAATGTCTGTATACCAAGAACTTTGAGTTGTTAAAGAAAGAAATTAAAGAAGACACCAGAAAATAGAAAGATCTCCCATATCTTGGATAGGTAGTAACAACATAGTGAAAATGGTAATCTTGCCAAAAACAATCTGCAGACTCAATACAATCCCTATTTAAAACCCAGCAAAATTCTTCACAGACCTTGAAAGAACAATAATCAACTTTATATGGAAAAACAGAAGACCCAGGATAGCCAAAACAACCCTATTAAACAAAGCAACGTCCAGAGGCATCACCATCCCTGACTTCAAGCTCTATTATAGAGCTATAGTCCTGAAAACAGCTTGGTATTGGCACAAAAATAGACAGGTAGACAAATGGAATCTAATTGAATTCCCTGATATTAACCCATACATGTATGAATACCTGATCTTCAACAAAGAAGCTAAAATTACACAATGGAAAAAAGAAAGCATCTACAACAAATGGTGCTGGCAGAAATGAATGCTGGCATGTAGAAGAATGCAGATACATCCATGTCTATTGCCATGCACAAAACTTAAGTCCAAATGGATCAAAGATCTCAACATAAATCCAGCCACACTGAACCTCTTAGAAGATAAAGTGGAGGGCTGGTCCGGCGGGTCCAGGAAACCAGAGGAGCCAGGGAGAACAGGGGACCAGCTGTTCCGGAGGGTCCGGGTAAAACAGACACTGCATCTGGGCCTGTGTTTCAGTGCCTGGGGATCGCCTGGGAACTGCACAGGGCTTCCAACCCCAGCAGGAGCCAAGCACCCCAGATTCCAGGTTTCCTCTCCCACCAAGGAGACCAGGAAACCAGAAGAGCCAGGGAGACCAGGGGACCAGCTGTTCCGGCAGGACCAGGTACAACAGGCCCTGCATTGGGGCCTGTGTTCCAGTGCCTGGGGATTGCCTGGGAACTGCACAGAGCTTCCAATCCCGGTGGGAGCCAAACACACCAGACGCCAGGTCTTCACTCCCACCAACTAGACCAGGAAACCAGCAGATCCAGCAAAGGGCCCAGGGGACCAAGTGGGAGGCTAAGCACTCCAGATTCCTGGTCTTCTTCTCCACCCAAGGGACCAGAACAAGGACAAGGAATAGAAGAACTACCAGATTATTGGACTTGCTAGCACCCACCAAAAGGGAACTCTGGTCCCCAGACCAGTAAGGGACTCTTTCTGCACCCACTAGAAGAAGAGATGGGAAAGACACAATACAAAAACACACTCAGCAACAAAAAAACAAATATGACACCACCAGATTCTAGAGACTTCACACCAAGAAGACTCCAACATTCCAATGCAAATGAAGCAGAAGAGGATGACCTTAAAACCACTTTCATGAAAATGATAGAGGCCCTAAAAGAGGATATAGGAAAATCCCTCAAAAAATGGATGAAAAATCAAAGCAAAAAATGCAGGAAATGGAAGAAAAAACAAACCAAAAATGCAAGAAATGGAAGAAAAAACAAACCAAAAAAGGCAGGAAATGGAAGAAGAAACAAAGCAAAAAATGAAAGAAATGGAAGAAGAAACAAACCAAAAAATCATAAAATGCAACAAATGGACAAAAAGATAAACCGAAAATTGCAAGAAACAATGCAAACAGTGCAAAGGTTGAAAACTGAAATAGAGACAATAAAAAAAACCACAATCTGAAGAGAGGCTGGAAATATAAAAGCTGGACAAACGGTCAGGTACTACTGATACAAACATTACCAATAGAATACAAGAGATGGAAGAGAGAATCTCAGGTGTTGAAGATACACTAAGAGAAATGGATTCATCAACCAAAGAAAATCTTAAGTCCAACAAATCCTTAACGCAAAACATCTAGGAAATATGGGGCACCATGAAAAGACCAAACCTAAGAATAATAGGTATAGAAGAAGAGAAGAAAACCTGTAACTGACTGTGAACAATCAATTGAGATAAATCACTACCTTCGTACCAGCCACACTGAACCTCTTAGAAGAGAAAGTGGGTGGTACCCTTGAACGAATTTGTACAGGAGACAACTTCCTGAACAGAACACCAGTAGCACAGACAGTGAGATCAACAATTAATAAATGGGACCTCCTGAAACTGAGAAGCTTCTCTAAGGCAAAGGACACAGTCAGCAAGACAAAAAGGCAGCCCACAGAATGGGAAAAAATATTCACTAATCCCACATCTGACAGAGGGTTGATCTCCAAAATTTACAAAGAACTCAAGAAGCAAGTCTCCAAAACACCAAAGGATCCAATTAAAAAGTGGGCTGCAGAACTAAATAGAGAATTTTCAATAGAGGAGTCTAAAATGTCTGAGAAGCACTTGAGAAAGTGCTCAACATCCTTAGCCATCCGGGAAATGCAAATCAAAACAACTCTGAGATACCATCTCACTCCTGTCAGAATGGCTAAAATCAAAAACACCAACGACAATTTATGCTGGAGAGGATGTGGTGAAAGGGGAACACTCCTCCATTGCTGATGGGAGTGCCAACTTGTTCAGCCACTTTGGAAATCAGTATGGAGATTCCTCAGAAAAATGGGAATAAACCTACCACAAGACCCAGAAACTCCACTCTTAGGCATATATCCAAAAGATGCCCATTCATACAACAAGGATGTCTGTTCCACTATGTTTATAGCAGCATTATTTGTAATAGCCAGAACTTGGAAGCAACCTAGATGCCCCTCAACCAAAGAGTGGATAGAGAAAATGTGGTACATTTACACAATGGAGTACTATTCAGCAGAAAAAAACAATGGAATCATGAGATTCGCAGGCAAATGGATGACACTAGAAGAAACCATCCTGAGTGAGGTAACACAGTCACAAAAAGAGAAACATGGCATGTACTCTCATACATGGACATTAGACATAGATATGGGGAGTGCCAGCCTACAATCCCATGGCCAGAGAGTCTGGGAAACAGAAACTTCATTCAGTGGCTGATGGAAGAAGAGGCAGACTCCCACGGCTAAGCACTGAGCTGAACTCAAGAAAGCCAGTAACAGAGAGGGAGGACTGATGACCAAATGGATTAAGATTGGGCTGGTTTAACCCCAGAAACAGCTGACCTGACAAGGGTTAACTCTTGAATCCCAGGCTGATGCCTGGGAATCCAGCATGGGACTGATCAAGACCCCCTGAATGGGGGTGTCAGTGAGGAGGCCTAGGTAATCTATTGAGCCTTGGGCAGTAGATCAGTATTCATCCCAAGTATACACATGGACTTTGGACTCCCATCCAACAATGTGAGATGCACTCTCACCCTGAACTCTTGGGGGGAGGGTCTAGGCCCTGCCCTGGATGAAATGACAGACTATGGACACCCCCATGGAGGGCCTCACCCTCCCTGGGGAAATGAGGGGATAATGGGGGGGGTTGGAGGGGGAAGGGCATGGGAGGAGGGGAGGGAAAGGGAGAGGGACCTGGAACTGACCTGTGAAGCAACCTTGTTTCTAATCTAAATTTAAACTTATAAATAAATAAATAGAAGATAAAGTGGGAGGTACCCTTGAACGAATTGGTACAGGAGACTGATTCCTAAAAATAACACCAGTAGCATAAACATTGAGGTCAACAATTAATGTATGGGACCTTCTGAAACTGAGAAGCTTTGCAAGTCAAAGGATACAGTCAACAAGACAAAAACACAGCCCACAGAATGGGAAAAGATATTCACTAACCCCACATCTGACAGAGGACTGAACTCCAAAATTTACAAAGAAATCAAGAAGCAAGTCCCCAAAACACCAAAGGATCCAATTGAAAAATGGTCTACAGAACTAAATAGAGAATTCTCAATAGAGGAATCTAAAATGGCTGAGATGCACTTAAGAAAATACTCAATATCCCTAGCCATCAGGGAATTGCAAATCAAAACAACTCAGAGATACCATCTTACTTCTGTCAGAATGACTAAAATCATAAACACTAATGACACCTTATGCTGCAGAGGATGTGAAGAAAGGGGAACACTCCTCTGTAGAGAGAGGCTTTTTCCTTGTCAGCCACTTTGGTTTTTCCCCACCAGTCGCCTGGGCTCTGCCACGTTGTAGTCCCCAAATAACACACAAAACGCTGTATTAATTATGAAGCTGTTGGCCTTGCTTGTTTCTTACTGGCTTTCTCTGACTTAAGTATTTATCCCATAATTGTTAACCTAAGTATTTCTCTTACTGGAGGACAGTTCCAGACACCTTACTTCTCTGGCGGGCTACATCATGATTCCGTGTTTCTCCTACCCAGAATCCTCCTGGACTCCTAGTCCCACCTATCTTGCTTCCCTATTGGCCAACAATGCTTTATTGACATATATACAGGACTTCCTCATCACTTCTCCACTGCTGGAGAGAGTGCCAACTAGTACAGCCACTTTGGAAATTAGTATGGAGATCCCTCAGGAAAATGAGAATCAGTCTACCACAAGATCCAGCAATTCCACTCTTAGGCATATACCCAAAAGAAGCACATTCAAATAACAAGGACATATGATCCACTGTATTAATAGTAGCATTATTTGTAATAGCTAGAACCTGGAAGCAACCTAGATGTTCTTCAACTGAAGAGTGGATAGAGAAAATATGGTATATTTACACAATGGAATGCTATTCAGTGGAAAAAACAATGTAATCTTGAAATTCGCAGGCAAATGGATGGAACTAGAAGAAACCATCCTGAATGAGGTAGCACAGTCACAAAAAGTCAGACATGGTATACATTCACTCATAAATGGATTTTAGACATGGATCAGGGGAGTTCCAGCCTACAATCCCACTGCTAGAGAGTCTGGGAAACAGAACCTTCAACCAATGACTGATGGAAGCTGAGGCAGACACCCACAGCTAAACACTGAGCTGAACTCCTGGAACACAGTGACAGACAGGGAGGACTGATGAGCAAAGGGGTCAAGACTGGGCTTGTTGAACCCACAGATACAACTGACCTTAACAAGTGGGAGTTCTTGAAGCCCAGACTGATGGCTGGGATTCTAGCATGGAACTTATCCAGACCTCTGACTGTAGGTGCCAGTGAGGAGGCTTAGGTAATCTGAAGACGTCCAATCTGATAGTTTACAATCAGACATACAAACAAAAGGTCATGATAGAGGTTTACCTACACCTCTCAGACACCGGGAAGCCCTCCCTAAGGTTGTTATGCCCTCTCCTATGGTCTTCCTGGTATCCATGACCGAAAAACCAGCAATGAATAAATACAAAAATGGCTTCGTTGGTTATCAGTGGGAACCGATACAGGTGAAGGAACTAAAAGGAATAAAAAGAAGTCATTGTTTCATATGGTCTTCATTCTCCCTATGTCAGGGAGCTCCTGAACTCATGAGCAACTGCAAAATAGAGTGACCCCTACAGATTGGAGCCAATTTGCGTCAGCAGTGCTTGAAAATTCACATCAAGTACAATGGAGAGTTTATAGAGGAAAGAGGCAAAAGTCCTAGAGCCTCAAGGATTAAAGAAAGCGCCCCAAGATAAGATTCTTGGTGAGGGTGCTTCTGCTGACCCACAGGCTCAGGCTGCGTATGATGAACACATATTGTCTTTATGCCGTACTGCAGCTTTGAATACTTTGGATAAGGTTTCTGAAACAGGAGAGACAATACAACCCTATACAAAAGTGGTACAGGGCCCAAAAGAAAGGTTCACTGGATTTTTGGAAAGATTGTCCAGAGAAGTAGAAGTACAGGTATCAGATTCAGATTCTAGGCAAATATTTATAGAATCTTTAACATATGAGAATGCAAATCTACAATACAAACAGGTACTTTGGCCATTAAAAATAAGATCGGCACCATGGGAGGAATGGGTCCTATATACAGCTAACCTTGAATATAAAACTCAGGATACAGAAGCTTCGGTAGGAGAAGTGATTTCTAAAGTTTTGAAGAGGTACTAAGATGCCAAATGCCTTAACCATGATGATATAGAAGCTTGGGTAGGAGAGGCAATTTCCAGAGGTTTCAAATGACATCAAAATACAAATGCTTTAACTGTGGAAGAATAGGACATCTAAGAAGTAATTTTAGACAAGGCATTCCTAGAAATAATGCTTCTCCTAGGAATGATTCAAACAGAAGGCCTCAGCCTTTTGGATTATGTAGAATATGTGGCAAAGACCAACACTGCACCAATGAACGTTGGTCGACCACACACAAATAAGGTAATCCTTTACAATCGGGAAACTGTTCAAGGGGCCTCTAGAAGGCCCCCATGTCAAAAGTGGTCTGGTCATTCCCAGACATGGTGCAGGACAATCTCTCCCAGGACAATTAGAAGATCCACTGCCTATTGTAAATAATACAACTCTGGATGATAGATTAGCAACTGAGGATGAACCAATCATAACTGGAGGAAATAAAAAAACATATATTTTCTCTATCCAGCTGAGGGATATCTAGGTTGCTTCCAGGTTCTGGCTATTACAAATAATACATCTATGAACATAGTTGAGCAGATGCCTTGTTATATGACTGTACATCTTTAGGGGTATAGTATAGAGAAAATGTGGTACATTTACACAATGGAGTACTACTCAGCAGAAAAAATGGAATCTTGAAATTTGCAGGCAAATGGATAACACTAGAAGAAACCACACTGAGTGAGGTAACCCAGTCACAAAAAGACAAACATGGTATGTACTCACTCATATATGGATTTTAGACATGGAGCATGGCATTGCCAACCTACAATCCCACTGCCAGAGACTCTGGGTAGTAGGGAGGACCCTAAGAGAGATGTGCATGGTAACCCAGAGAAGGGTTATGGGATGAGATCTCCTAATTGGATTGGGAAGAGGGAATGGGAGGGCAGAAGAAGATGGGAGAAAGAGAGGGGGAAAAGAGGAGGGGAGAGGAGGACATAGGCAAGCAGGAAGGTTGAGCCAGGGTAAGAATAGAGGAAAGAAAGATGAGAAATTCCGTAATAGAGGAAGCCATTATAAGTTGGAGGAGAGATCTGGAACTAGGGAGAACTTCACAGATCTGAAAGAATGACACCAACTGGCATGAAGTCTACCTTACATGCCCTCCCATGATAATGAGATTGATGACTACCTTATATGCCATCCTGGAGCCTTCATCCAGTGGCTGATAGAAGCAGAGGCAGACACCCACAGCTGGGAACTGAACTGAACTCCTGGAATCCAGTTGCAAAGAGGGATAATGAACAAAGGAATGAAGATCAGGCTGGGGAAACCCACAGAGGCAGTTGACCTAAACAAGGGGGAAAGCATGGACCCCAGACTGATCACTGAGAGGCCAGCATGGGACTGACCCTGATGCCCCCCGAAACCCGGGTGTCAGAGAAGATGCCTCGGCAATCTATGGGACCTTGGAGAGTAGATCAATATTTATTCCTGGCATACAAATGGACTCTGGGAGCCCATTCCACACGGAGGGATGTTCTCCCAGCCTGGACACATGGGGAAGGACCTAGACCCTGCCCGGGATGATATAACAGACTCTGAAAATTCCTTATGGAAGCCCTTGTGCTCCATGGGAAGCAGAGGGGGAATGGAGTGGAGTGGGGGACTGGGAGAATGAGGGGTCAGGGGAGAAAGGGAGGGAGAGGGAACTGAGAGTCACATGTGTAAAAAGTTAAAGAAAAAACATATATTTTGGCAAACTTCTATACAGGATCACAGACCCAATTTACCAGTTAAAGAGAATAATAAGGTAATTATCCCAGGGATGCAGGGTGGTTCAACATACAAAAATCCATCAATATAATCACTATATAAACAAACTGAAAAAGAAAAACCACATGATCATCTCAGTAGATGCTTAAAAAGCCTTTGACAAAATCCAACACCCCTTTATGAGAAAAGTCTTGGAGATATCAGGAATAACAGGATATTATTTAAATATGATAAAAGCAATATACAGCAAATGAACATCCAACACCAAACTAAATAGAGAGAAAGTCAATGCAATTCCTCTATAGTCTGGAACAAGACAAGGCTATCCACTCTCCCCATACCTCTTCAATATTGTACTTGAAGTCCTAGCTAGAGCAAAAAGACAACAACAAAAAAACCAAGGGGATACAAATTGGAAAGGAAGAAGCCAAACTTTCATTATTTGCAGATGATATGCTAGTTTACATAAGTGACCCAAAAACCTCTACTAGAGAACCCCTACAGCTGATAAATACCTTCAGCAAAGCAGCAGGATACAAAATTAACTAAAAAAATCAGTAGCCCTACTGTACACAGATAAATGGGCTGAGAAAGAAATCAGAGAAACATCACACTTTAAAATAGCCACAAAGAGCATAAAATATCTTGTAGTAACACTAACCAAAGAAGTGAAAGACCTGTCAGCTGCTGGGAGAAAGAGAGGGGGAAAAGAGGAGGGGAGAGGAGGACATAGGCAAGCAGGAAGGTTGAGCCAGAAAGAAATTAAAGATACCAGAAAATAGAAGAATCTCCCATGCTCTTGGATAGGTAGAATCAACGTAGTAAAAATAGAAATCTTGCCAAAAGATATCTATATATTCAATGCAATCCCCATCAAAATCCCAACACAATTCTTCACAGATCTTGAAATAACTATTCTCAACTTTAAATGGAAAAACAAAAAACCCAGGATAGTCACAAAAACCCTGTGCAATAAGGGAACTTCTGGAGGCATCACTATCCCTGACTTCAAACTCTATTATACAGCCATAGAACTGAAAACAACTTGGTATTGGCACAAAAATAGACAGGTAGACCAATGGAATTGAATTGAAAGCCCTGATATTAACCCACATACCTATGAACACCTGATTTTGACAAAGAAGCTAAAGTTACACAATGGAAAAAGGAAAGCATCTTCAACAAATGGTGCTGGTACACCTGGATGCTGACATGTAGAAGATTGCAGATAGATCCATATCTATCAACATGCACAAAACTTAAATCCAAGTGGTTCAAAGACCTCAACATAAATCCAGCCACATTGAACCTCTTAGAAGAGAAAGTGGGAGGTACCCTTGAATGAATTGGTACAGGAGATGGCTTCCTGAATATAATACCAGTAGCACAGACATTGAGAGCGACAATTAATAAATGGGACCTCCTGAAACTGAGATGCTTCTGTAAGGCAAAGGACACAGTTAGCAAAACAAAACAGCAGCTGACAGAATGGGAAAAGATCTTCTCCAACCCCACATCTGACAAAGGGCTGATTTCCAAAATATACAATGAACTCAAGAAGCTAGCCACCAATACACCAAACAATTCAATTAAAAAGTGGGGTGCAGAACTAAATAGAGAATTCTCAATAGAGGACTCTAAAATGGCCAAAATACACTTAAGAATGTGCTCAACACCCTTAGCCATCAGTGAAAAGTAACTAAAAACAACTTTGAGATATTATCTTGCACCAGCCAGAATGGCTAAAATCAAAAACTCCAATGACAGTCTGTGCTGGAGAGGATGTAGAGAAAGAGGAACACTCCTCCCTCGCTGGAGGGAGTGCAAACTTGTACAGCCACTCTGGAAATCAGTATAGCAGTTCCTCATGAAAATGGGAATGAGTCTACCTCAAGATCCAGCAATTCCTTTCCTGGGCATATACCCAAAAAATGCACATTCATACAACAAGGACATATGTTCAACTATGTTCATACAAGCATTGTTTGTAATATCTATAACCTGGAAGCAACCTATATGCCCTTCAACTGAAGAATAGATGGAGAAAATGTGGTACATTTACACAAAGGAGTACTACTCAGCAGCAAAAACAATGGACACTTGAAATTTGCAGGCAAATGGATGGAACTAGAAGAAACCATCCTGAATGAGGTAACCCAGTCATATAAAGACAAACATGTTATGTACTCACACATATATGGCTTTTAGGCATAGAGAAAAGGATTGCCAGACTACAATCCACTACACCAGAAGAGCTAGAAAACAAGTAGGACCCCAAGAGAAAACACTCTTGGTCCCCCAAAGAAGGGAAGGGGGATAAGAATCCCAGAGCAAATTGGGAGCCTGAGGGCGGAGAGAGGTGGGAGATAGAAAGAAGAGAAAGGAGAAGGGGGAAGGGGAATGAGAACAGGAGAACTGAGACAGGGGAGGAATAGAAGAGGGCAAGAAAGGAGATGCCTTGATAAAGGGAGACACTATAGGTTTGGAGAGAGGTCAGACACAAAGGAAATGGTAGGGGATCCACAGGGATAACCTGAGCTAAGAGTCTAGGCATTGGTGGAGAGGCTGCCTTTGATGCCCTTCCCCTATAATGAGATTGATGACTACCTTGGTTACCATTCCAAGAGCCTTGACCCAGTACCTGGTCCAGGCAGAAACAGGCACCTGCAGCTGAGCACTGAGCCATACTCCTGGAATCCAGTTGCAGAGAGGGAGGAGAGATGACCAAATTAACCATGGCAGAACAGAAGATAACTGCAGAAACAGTTGGTCTGACCTAATGAGAGCACACAGACCATAGTTGCAAAGCAGAGGAACCAGCATTAGACAAAACTAAGCCCTCTGAATTGGGTACGAGCTAGGAGGCCGAGACATTCTATGGAACATCTAACAGTGAAGCCAGGGTTTATTCCTAGGCCACAAATGACCTTGGGGAGCCCATTCCCAAGGGAGGCATACTATTGCAGTCCAAATACGGAAGGGAGGGCCTGGGCCCTCCCCCAAATGATGTGATGGACTTTGATGATCCCTGATGGGTGGGGGTGGGTTAGGGTGTCAGCGGGAAGGATGGGAGGATGTGAGGGCAAGGGACTGGGGGTATGGATACGTAAATAAAAGTGTTTCTAAAAATAAATTTTAAAAAACTTAAATTTTCAGGGCCTGACCCATTCTCATAACACAAGATATGTCAACTAACTTCTCTTAGGCTAGCAATGTCATGTTGACACAAGCATGTAGCTCTAAGTTGGTGAGGGTTCCCATACAGTAAATAATTGACTGAACCTTGAGGTTGGGCAGTCCATGAAGAAAGGTCCATTGCTGCAGGGAGTTATGCTCACTAAGGTTGCTTCTATTCTGACCTTGAATCAGTAAAACAACACCTCAGAAAATGACCTCATGTAATTGTCCTGGTGCAGCCAATATTTGTTTCAAGGGAAAACAGCCTGCTCTGAATTTGTACTAAAATCTACAGTTACCTGCTGTCTGTGTAAAAGTCTGTCTTTGTGACTGAGAATATGTCAGTCTGAGTAAATGTAGAATACCCTAGTATTATTTTTTTTTACCTCACATGCGTTGGTGTTCTACTTGTATGTATATCTGTATGAGGGTGTTGGATCTTCTGGAACTGGAGTTACAGGCAATTGTGAGCTGCCATGTGGGTGCTGGGAATTGAACTCAGAGCCTCTGGAAGAGTAGTCAGTGCGAAGACTGACTTTTCAAATAACACAAGCAGATGCCCCTCAAAAAAGGAAAATGATAAAGTACATGAGGCTAACAATGTACTATTAAGTAAAAAATATTCACATTAAAGGAGTTACAGAATGAAAAGAAGCCTACTTCATGAGGGCTGGTGAGGTGGCTAGGTGCTTAGAAGTGTTTGCTTCTGAGTTGACACCATGAGTTCCATCCCTGGAATCTGCATGATAGAAAGAGAAAACAGACTCATGTAAGTTGTTCTCTGACCACCACACACACATTTATGTCATGCCTGTGCAACAAAATAAACACACACACACACACACACACACACACACACGGATGGGCAGACGAACAACAGACTGAAGGACGAATGGACAGACAGACAGAAAACAGAGCTATTAAGTTAAATAATAGCTGAAAGCCTTCCAAATATTGAGAACTACATGGACAACTAAGTACAATAAATTCAAAGGACTCTGTTTAGATTAAACTGATATGATCCTGTCAAAGACACATTATATTCAAGCTCTCAAAAGTAAAAGGTAAGAAATTCTAAAAAAAGAGAGAGAGAGAAATATGCCAAGTCACAACAGAAACTTTATAGAAATAGATTAAAATTTCCAATTAAAAGAATGAGTTTGGTGGAATAGAGTTCAAAAGCAAAATTAAACTCTATGTTGTCGACAAAGCCTGATAAGATGGTGTGGAAGAAAGGAAAGAAACACAAGACCCTGTCACATGACCCTGACTAGCCTGGCTCCTTTGCCATTAGTGAGTGTCAAGGAGAGCTAGGTCTATATCATCGATTGCCTCCAGTCATCTATTTCCCCACAGAAATAAGAGCCCAGACTAAACTCAAGCAGTAGCAATAATAGGATACTAATAGGTCATCACTGATGACCCTGCAAGACATAACAGTTAACACAGCAAAAAAAGTGTGTGAGTGAGTATGTGAATGTGTTTGTGTGTGTGTGTGTGTGTGTGTGTGTGTGTGTGTGTGTTGATCAGACAAAGTCCCATGAGCTGCAGCTCAGACTTGTCCAGTTAAAAGAACCTATATCTGGAAGATGTGCTCAGCATCCAAGTCGGATGCTCAACCCCTTTCAGGCAGCAGATGACTGGCCCAGGAGCAATAGAAAACATTCAACAGAGACTTTGGCATCATTAGGCATGGGCAGGCCCTGAGACCTAGATGAAGAAGGGAAACATTGCCTAGATTCTCTGCAGACTGAATTAGAACCACTCACCATTCATTTTCCACAGGCATTTTAGAAAAGCTATCTAGGTGCTATGTATGCTGTGGTATATTCAGGAACCCACAAAAGCAACAAGTAAAGCACAGAATTAAGACATGAAGCACAGGAAAAGAGCCAGGGGTATGGTGACCACCCCTCATGTCATACACAGAATCAGCATGAATATAACAACATTGCTTGATTTTTTTAAATTAATAATTCCTTGAAAAATAAAATAAATGGATGAATATTTAAAGAAATGATAATTACTCTTCTTAAAAATAAGGGCAGTGGGAATGTGCTAAAATATCATACTATACTCCATAAATGCATATAAAAAGATTTGAATAAAAGGAAAATGAAAAAGGAAATAAATGAATGTTTCAGACTAACAAAAAGGAAGGAAAGTGGCACAGGTCAGGTCTGGCACTTAGCTAGTGTCAGCTGACAAATCATTTCTCTGCCTCTCAAGGTAAATCATTCACTTTAATTGACCAACTGCACTTTGTGAACAATCTCTGTCTGCCTTAAACTTCCTCCCTCCCACAGCTAGGCAGGAAGCCCTCACAGGATTTATGCAGGAGGTAGAGAGGATTCCTGAGAGTGAGGACACTCTGTGACTTGGGAGTGCCTGCACCATGAGTGTCTCTGCTCTGAGCCCTAGCAGATTTGTAGGCAGCCTCTCTGGCTTCCTCCAAGTGGCCTCGGTGCTTGCGTTGCTTCTGCTGCTGCTTAAAGTGGTCCAGTTCTACCTGCACAGGCAATGGCTACTCAAAGCTTTCCAGCAGTTCCCATCCCCACCCTTTCACTGGTTCTTTGGACACCAGGTATGAAGGGAAGAAGGAAAGGGAAGGTTGATGGGAGAGCGGGGAGGATGGGGGATCTCAGAGACCGGCCATCAAGATCACAGGATGCTGCCCACTGTATAAAATGCCAAGTACTTCATGAGACACACAGCTCAGGCTGAGATACCCTCCAATATTAGGGTGGTTCAACATGTCTGGCTGTTGCTCTGCTTTGTACTGATAGCCCCTCACTTGGAAGGCTGTGGTTGAGCCTACGTAGTCTCCTCCTCTTCAAGATGAGCACCTTCAATTGCCTCTGGTGTTCTCAAACAGCTTCTGGGTGGTTCCCTGCATACTCACTCATGTATACTCTCTTCCAAGCTCAGAGATTGTCTGGGAATGCAGAAATCAGTGAGATGGAAGCCTTGCCCCATGGGCTTCTTGGTGTATCAATGGCACATATCTATCTCAGGAGCTGTCAGACACAAGAGAAGTTCACACTGCTGGAATGACTGGGTAGCTGCCCCAGAAAATCTTCCCCAGACGAATTTTCATGATGTGTCAATTACAACTGAAATCCCAAAGTCAGGGCACATAAAGACAAAAGGCTGTGTAGTGTCCTCAAGTGAGATCCCTGATATTAGAATTTCCTCAGGGTCTGTTTTAGCCCTCCATTCTCCTTCCACACAAGCTGCACTGTTACCTACTTAGGTTCAAGACACCATCACTTCACTGTACCACAGTGCTCAGTTCAAGAGCCAGGCACAGGGTTCTGAGATCTCCCAGGAAGAAGATGGCGTAGCAGCCTGCAAATTGTGAATGGACAGTACTGTCTCCTACTCTCAACCTGAGAAATAAGGCCCATAGCCAAACAGAAGGATATGTGGATGCACAAAGGATGTGCAATGGATGTTCTTAGAATGAAATGGAGATGTGGTGCTTGTGTGTATGGCTGAGGATCCGCCCAATGGCACTGTCAAATCCAGTTCAGGACCAGTTCCTAAGGTAGCCAAAGTGAGTGATAGCACAGAGAGTCCATCAAACTGCTCCAAATCCTGAGCTGCTTCTGAACACTCCAGAACTATGTTGGTGTGTTGTTCTGCTCTTGCCTAAGGTCCAAAAAACTAAACTAGAGTTCCACTGCTTTATCTTTCCCTCAACAGCAGTTCCAAGGTGACCAGGAGATAGAGGAAACTATGAAGTGTGTAGAGAAATTTCCAAGTGGCTTTCCTCGCTGGTTCTGGGGGAGCAAAGCTTACTTTACTGTCTATGACCCCGACTACATGAAGGTGATTTTGGGGCGATCAGGTAAGAGTATATCATTCTAAAGAGATTTGTACTTTCCTCATTATAATTAGCTCTAGCATGTCAAATTCCAGAAGGGTGTGCCACTCAGCCATTGCCCTATATACTTTATATACCAACAACCTAGAACATGGCCTACAGCAGTCGGTATTAAAATTTCAAACCACTTAGTCAAACTCTGTTACCTGTTTGCTATTTAATCAAATTAAGATGGAATGTCCTATAATTGCTCTAGATCTGAAAACACATTTGAGATGCATAGTGGATTGAATTTGAAATCTCTAATTGTTACCTGCTTGGAATCATAGAATAACTAAGTCATGATCCGCTGTAAAACACACAGGTACACATGCACACACGCTAACACACACACACAGACACACACACACACACACACACACACACAATTGTTACACTTGCCCTGTTCTTTGACTTTGAGGACATGGACTGTTCTTCACCAACTCATCATACCGCCCCAGGAGAGTCCAGCTACTGGCACATGAATCTTGCCTTCCAAAGCCTAACTGTTTGGTCAAAGCTGGAAAGAGATGTGAGGAAATGGACAGTGACATAGGACAGTTTGACAACAGAGAGTCACTAAAAGATCACAGAAGCCCATGACTTCAACCACGGCTGCCTCAGTGCTGCATTATTTCTCCCATTTCTTGTTTCTGTTTCAGATCCAAAAGCTAATGGTGCCTACAGGTTGCTGGCTCCTTGGATTGGTATGTGTGTGTAAATTGGAATTGTGGTCTTGTCCCAGTTAGATTTTGCAAGTTCTGTTACTCTCACAGAGAACAAAATGTGACAGGCCACCACTGTCTTGATCTAAGCCCCCACATACACAAACACACACACACACACACACACACACACACACACACACAGGAGTAGAAGTTCTACTTCTAACCCTGTATTTCACCAAGCAATCATATCTAAACATTGTGTGTGTTCCTCATTGGTCTACAACCCTCAACTCTTTTTTAATTTTTTATCTCAAAGCTGTCATAATCACAGAATGTATGCCAGTCCCACCAGGTAGGCAATTCATATTATGAACTGTACCACTTTTCAGAGTAGTCATCCACAGCTCTACTTCACACGCCTCCCCAAGTTTATCTAACTGTCTCTCTGATCCATCTCACACATACATACACACACCCATCTCTGGCCCAGGCTATGGTTTGCTCTTGCTGAATGGACAGCCATGGTTCCAGCACCGGCGGATGCTAACCCCAGCCTTCCACTATGATATTCTGAAGCCCTATGTGAACACCATGGCTGATTCCATCCGATTGATGCTGGTGAGTTCATTTGACTTTCTTCTCCTCTGCTGCTTTCAGCTCTGGTGTCCTTTCTACATCAGGTTCTGGGTCTGCTAGTGCTTTTACTACCACAGCTCAGTAGCAGCAGCATCTTCTTCCTTCTCCTCTTACTGCTCATAATCCCCTCTCTCTTCTTTCTCTCTCTCAATCTCATTCTTTGCCTACTCAGAGTGTACACCACAGGCCGCCCTTGTGTATTCTACTATGGATATAGGTTCTTCAAACAGAGGTGAAACAGGAATATCCCAGGTACCAGGATATGGCCATACTTGCTCATTGACCAAAGCAAAGAGCATCATGGTAGATGCCCCGTCCTGTGGGACATTCAATGTAGGTCTAGTGGACACCTAGGAGAAAGATGGGGGCGGGAGATATGAGAAAGTACACCAAGACAGGTATCTAATCAAGGTGACGACGTTATTTATCCAAAAGGATTTATATAGGAGAAGTGGGGGGGGAAGGGATGGGGGTCTACTGCAGCTACAAGGACGCTGGCAGGGCAAGAGGTCAGTGGGAGAGATGGTCTCCTGTGTTGCCTGGTAACCTAATCTGCAGGGCAAGAGGTCAGGGGTAGGACCTCCTGAGTTGTTTGGTAACCTGACAGCAGGATCTGATCCTATCTATTACAATTTACTATTGCTCAGGCCTATCTCCTGAGGACTTTGTAGTTTTCCAATTAAGCTAATCTTTAACTGACAGATAAACCACAGGCCTGTTTCTTGGAATTTACTTTACATCAGAAGAGGCAGCAGGGTGATCTTGGTGTAATGTCTTTTCTATGAGTACTTGATGCAACCTAGCTGGTTGATGGCCAGAGGCCCCTGACAGCTAGATAGGGATTCTA
Source organism: Mesocricetus auratus (assembly GCF_017639785.1). Classification (NCBI taxonomy): domain Eukaryota; kingdom Metazoa; phylum Chordata; class Mammalia; order Rodentia; family Cricetidae; genus Mesocricetus; species Mesocricetus auratus. The sequence goes on along the minus strand of NW_024429197.1, from coordinate 26,154,367 downwards.
AATTCCTCTTCATATCCTCAACTTAACAGAGACTTCAGAGGATGACACTGAGTCAGAGTTTCCCTTCAGTCTCAATGCTTCTGAATGGACTTGAGTGACTCAGCAGGAAAAGGGAGGCCAAAACCATGTTGCCATTTCCAAACCTGCCATACCACTATATTCAACAGGACTCTGGATTATACTCAATTGTTCTCAACAATCTTTGATGAATACATAGTAATTGAGTGACTGTTGACCCTATTAGAAATGCCCATAGTGGCTCCTTGGGCTTTCTTTTGATTAATAACATGGAAGTCCTACCATTGTCTCAGGATGTGCTCAACTCTCCAAACCCTGGTGCATCGCCTTCCTTGACCCCTAAAACAATTTTGCTGTCACATAAAACATCTTAACTAGTTGCAAACATTTGAAACTTGTTTCCTAACTTATGGGTTTTGGCATTTAATTATGAAATAATTTACAAGAATTTAGGTATCACTTTACAAAGATTTGTTTTGTAATCTATAGAACATGTTATTTGAATTGAAGGACTTACAACACAACATCTGAAAATATAGAGAAAGAATACAGTATAACGAACACAAGTCTCTTTTGGAAATTCAGACAATGTTGCCCTACCACTGCAGGACAAATGGGAACAGCTGGCTGGTCAGGACTCCTCTATTGAGATCTTTCAACACATCTCCTTGATGACCCTAGACACTGTCATGAAGTGTGCCTTCAGTCACAAGGGTAGCGTCCAGGTGGATGGGTGAGTGACAACCCTTGAATTTCAGGGCATTTGGTCTTACCAACTGGTACAGCCTCATCTGACATGCAGGTAGGGCAGCTTGGATCTTGCCTCTACAAAAAAAATTCTAGAGTATGACACCAGAACCAGCTCAGTTCCTGACACAATCCAACCCTGACCCAACTACAGACTACTGATTCCTAGCTGAGATTGATGTATAGATATTAATGCTCACTTCTACAGTTTTGAAAATTACAAGGACTATAAGACAAAATTAATGTTGTGCTTCAATGCTCTCCATCTCTATCATACAGAAAATCTCTCTCCATAGTACATCTATCTGCTAGTCAGATCTCTTCACAGTCTAATCTATTGTGTGTCTTCTTCCTCAGAAATTACAAGAACTACATTCAGGCAATTGGGGCCCTGAACAACCTATTTTATTCCCGTGTAAGGAACATGTTCCATCAGAATGATACCATCTACAGTCTGTCTTCCAATGGCCGCATGGCCAACCGTGCCTGTCAGCTCGCCCATGATCACACAGGTTCAGTCTGTACCTCATGATTCCATCATTTCCCAGGATTAGCTCAAAGGGTTTGGCTGTTGATGAATTCAATGTCCCTAAAGTACCTGGGTCACACACTTGTGGATACTTTTTACACTGCAACTGTTTAAGTTGGGATGTCAGAATGCCAGGTGTTATGTGGATGTCATCATATTGGTAAAGTTTAGTGAGATCTGACCCAGCAGTTCAAGCAGAACTTCCTTGACCCATCCTCCAGAAAGGAGGTCTGACCTGCACCAAATGGTACTAGTCTTCTAACCCTGCCCACTCCTTATTTATTGAGCTATATATATATATAGCACTTGGCTCGTGGAGCTACACAATGTTACTGTAGCTCTCAAGTCTCTTAGATAACTGCTGTTCTGTACAGATGGAGTGATCAAGCTGAGAAAGGATCAACTGCAGGATGAGGAAGAGCTGGAGAAGGTCAAGAAGAAGAGACGTTTGGATTTTCTGGACATCCTCTTGTTTGCCAGGGTGGGTGTGTCACAGAGGCCTGTGTATCATAGAGAGTCTGCCTGGAGCACACAGCTCTGATGACACCTGTTGCCTCCCTCAGACGGAGAATGGCGATAGCTTGTCTGACAAGGACATACGTGCTGAGGTGGACACATTCATGTTTGAGGGCCATGACACCACAGCCAGTGGAGTCTCCTGGATCTTCTATGCTCTGGCCACTCACCCTGAATACCAGCAGAGATGCAGGGAAGAAGTTCAGAGCCTCCTGGGAGATGGATCCTCCATTACCTGGTAAGAGTTCAAGAGGTGACAGAACCCTTATTCTTTGGGTATAGAGGAGCCCGTGGTCTCCAGTCTACCTGACTTCAGAATGGACCTTGTTTCAGGGATCACCTGGACCAGATGCCCTACACTACCATGTGCATCAAGGAGTCCCTGAGGCTCTACCCACCTGTCCCAACCATTGTCAGAGAGCTCAGCACACCTGTCACCTTCCCTGATGGGCGCTCTTTACCAAAAGGTATGAGTTTCCCTGGCCTGGTCACCTAAAATCACTCCAGAGATAAGGGCAGATCAGAAGTCTGAGTGAACCACAGTCCTGAATCTCTGTGGGTGTGTATTTGTTTTTCAGTAAGTAAATTCTTCTTCCTCACAAAGTACATTTTCTCATGTGAATATGAGTTTAAATGAGTTCTTATAAAGTTAAAGGATCTCCAATTATTCTGCTTTGCATGAAAGATTGTAAGCATTTCCTGTTTATCAGGTAGTGGTCCTTATTTTTAATCCATGTCCTTATCATGATGCAGTCTTATATTCTAGACACTATTCCATTTATCATCACTATGTAATTCATAGCCAGACTTATCCTTTGTGTGTCCTCATGGTGTCATGTGTGTGTTTTCATGTTGGGGCTAGGAAAACAGGTGTATGTTTGCACATACAAAGGGAAGCCTCATGTACTGTCCACCTTGGTATTTTTCAGTTCAGGACGTCTCTCACTGATCTGTAACTCACCTTTTAGGCTAGGATGGATGTCCAGTGGGTGCCTGCCCCAAACTCACCGACAGAGCAATGGCAAACATGTGCCACTACACACGGTTTTTTATGGATCCTGAAAATCAAACCTTGGTCCCCATCCTTGTACAGAAAGCACGTTACCAGGTTCTATCTCTCCATCCCAAATGTCACATCTTTCTATCATCCTCTATGTTTGATATAATTTGTAAAGAACTGCTATTCATATATTAATAAGTAAATACCATGTGACTGATGATTCTTGCCAAGGCTATTGGTTACTCTCAATCATCTGAAGGATAGAACGTATTGCTGAAGACACAACTAACTTACTTATGTCATCAAACATAGAGAAAATGACCTGGTAGCCAACTAGCAGCCCTGATTCTTAAACAAAATATTGACAGGGTTGTTTTCAAGCTTGTTTCACTGATAGCTACACATTTATACATGTACAGAACAAATACAGATACACATACACATCTATATACATGTACATATACATATACATATGTGGCACAATTCTTAGAATATTCATCACAAAGTACCCTTGAATGTGATATTATTAATTTATCCATATACTGGGAGGTAAAGAATAAATAAAGGATCAGAAAGAGGTTAATAAATGGTTTTCTTTCTTGGTCAAAGCAAATGAAGGACATCATCATTCAGTGACATGGGTTTCTGAGAAGCATCAGATTGATGGCAGAAATGAACTGATGAACAGACACTAGACCCCTGTAATGTCAGGATATCATATGTGTCTCACACCTCATTCTGTCAAAATCCTTCTTGTGCCACATACTACTTTGCTGATGATACATAATCACTCTCTGAAGCATCATTAACTCACCTGAAAAACCAGACTAAAACAACTGGGGGAGTATTAGGGGACTGAATTATTGTACATCTTTACTAGAAATCCTTCATCAAATTTAAGTTCTAATTTGATTCACTCACAAAACTCAGGTTCATATCTTTCTGGTTCTCTTTCTTTAACTCCATTTCATACTCCTTCTTTATGCTTCAAGTCCATTTCCAAGTCACCCACATCAACACAAAGATGCCCTGTAGGAACCAGATCTTTTGTGCAAGTATGTCCCCTGCTGTCTCAGGAACCAAAGATTCACACCCTGGGTATAACCATCTTCTGTCCTATCCCTATCTGCCCCACAGGTATCCCAGTCACACTCTCCATTTATGCACTCCACCACAACCCGGAGGTGTGGCCAAACCCAGAGGTAGGAGGCACTACAGTAAAGCAGGGGAAGATATGTCCAGACCAATTCTCCTGCTGTCCCCACCTATAGGCGTCTTGTCCCTGGAGGGTTGAAAGCAGGGTTTTAATCCCTCCCTGTCCTGGCTGAGTTGCTGTCTCCCTGCAGGTGTTTGACCCCTCCAGGTTTGCAGCAGATTCTCCCCGACACAGCCACTCATTCCTGCCCTTCTCAGGAGGAGCAAGGTGAGACATCGTGTGTGTGCTGATAAAATGCACTGTGGGACTCTTTGCGGCATGCCTTGATGTTTTTAACCTCCTGAATATATGACATGTCCAGGTATATCATGTTGGTGGATATGGTGGAAAGCTTCTACTAGATGTGTCTGTGCACATAGGGAGGGTAACATTTCAGAAGACGGTATGAAGACATTAACCCATTTTTCTTTCCATTAGCCATCCAAATTTCCATGTCAGTGGATGTCACACACTTGCATGTGTTCTGATAGTTCCCTCACTTTAGAGGCAGGACTTTAAGTTGTTTTTTCCATGTGAATTTAACCTCAGGTGTTCAGCATTTCAAGTTTCAATACTCTTGAGGGCCCTGCCTTTTTCCACACCTCATCCAAGCCTCTATACTTCCTAGGGAGTCCTCTAATTGTAGAATCACTGTAAGTCGTCATATGTTTGCTTGGGTGTCTAACATGGACAACTGCCCAGCAAGACACTTAAAAGTCTTACTGTGGGTCATTTGAAGACAGTTTTGTGTCAGTCTGCATTGACTCCTCTTGTGCAGTCTCTCCCAGCACCACAAAGACTCAGTGCTGATGGCCTATATCTGTCTTGCAAATGAAGGATGGCCAAACCTTGAGAGAAAAGACATCTTCCTTTAAGTTACACTTAGAGACTGTGTAGTCTGTCTTCAGACTAAAAGCATTAAAGAAGAGGGAAGTAAACTGTTTTTGAGAAAACCCTGTTTTATGTAACACATAGTTTTTTATGAAGGTTCCTGGTGAGTGAAATATAAAACATTCTTGAAATAGCTACTGAACCAGATGAAGGAGTTCTGATGCTTCTAAACAGCTTCTATGGGAACTGACTCACTGTTAGCTTTAAAAAGTGGTGCAGAAGTGAGTTTTCTGAGCCTGTACTTCATGAATTCCTCAAGCGACAAATCAGCTTTCACAGTGCAGGCTTTAAGACAACTAGTCTTCCAGACACAAGTTGTCTAGCATTTGGTGTGCTTCATGATTGAATGCTCTTACCTGCACTCACTGACAATCATGTCACTGACAGTAGATGACAGTAGATCATAGGGAAACTCAGCTAAAGTTGGAATGAACAATGCTGCTGCTGGATTTTCTGAGGTAGGAAGGCTTGCTTGGATCCCATAATCCCTCTGCCTCAACATCCCAATTCTGAGATTCAAATACAGGCCACCACACCTTGCTTTGGTCAGAAGATTTTTTAATTTGTATTATATTTCATCCCATTTTTCATGCCTTAAATTCAAATGAATTAATTTTTAGAGCCAAGTGAAAATAATTTTTATGTGTAAAAAAATTAAGGCACTCCTGTGTATCAGGTGATATGCTAGATAAAAAAAAATATGGGCATGAATGATACTCCCTATCACAGCCTCTAACTCAAAACTGTAGTCCCAAAGAAAAATTTATCTGTGGTCAAAATATATTCTACCCCGTTCTTTACGTCATTCACTGTGCAGTTTTCTGGATGTTCTGTGCTCCTGATATCATCCCATGTCCTGACTGCGGCATGCCCTTGAATATAGCACTGATGGTGCCTTGGGTGCACCTTAGGGACAGGGACGGTCAGTAAAGAAATGAAAGCCAGATGCTCATTAGTCTGAGCATTGGTATTATGCAGCCTGAGAGGGAGGAGACATTCTCAAACACGTCAATAATTTGATCTGAAGTAGGAAGTGAGATGGGCAGGAAGTTGGTGAGGGCAGCAGCCAGTAGAGGGTATGGCTGTAGCTAGGCTTCTGAATATAGCCCTGTGTGATGGAGGTACAGAGGGTCATTGGGGAGGGAGAGTTAGGAAGACAGGGCAGTCCAGGGCAGAAAACTGGAGGATGAACAAGGGACATTTCTGAAGTACAGATAAAAGGCTACATATGTTGGTATAGGAGGTAGAGGTGCCCAAAGTAGGAGACAGATGGGAAAGCAATAGAGCATCCTCTACACAGTCCCCTGCAGGAACTTTCCTACTGAAATCTGACTCCACTCTTTAGAACCCATGTCCTACATATCTCTGAATGGAGTAAACTAAGCAATGAAAAACATATTAAATAATTCACAAGTTGGACCTCTAGTCCTTAGAATAATGGCCTAACATATTTCATAACTCTAATACAACTATGGTCAATGTTGCCTTGATAAATGTAGAAGCTAAACTTAAAGGCAGGAGAGACAGGCAGGGAGGAGTGACACGGTGGGGGGGGCACACTGGGGTAACATACCCGGGGAGTGGGTGTGGCCTGTGATGACAGAAGTCAAAATGCACCTATGGATGTAGGCCCTGGATGCTGATCTGGTCTATTTTGGGGCCCTTCACTGCTCAGGTCAGAAGTCATTGAGTCTTATTGTCCCTTTCTGACCCAGGAACTGCATTGGAAAACAGTTTGCTATGAATGAGCTGAAGGTGGTAGTGGCCTTGACCCTACTCCGCTTTGAGCTGCTGCCTGATCCAACCAAGGTCCCCATCCTTTTACCACGACTTGTGTTGAAATCCAAGAATGGGATCCACCTATGTCTCAAGAAGATCCACTGATTCTGGTTGGGACGCAGACAGACTCTATGAGTGTACTGCCTGACATTCCAGCTTCATGTCATCTGTGCCTTTCACCATCCTGCTTTCTATCTGCTCATTTTTCTTCACTCCCATTTGCTCCTTGTGTCCCCCTGTCTGTACCTGCCCCACTCCTTCCTTCCTCTAGATTCCCTGTTTCTTTCTGTCTCCTGCTATACACATCTGATCCCTAATCTCCTCTGTCCTCCAGCCTCCTCTCCTTGCCTCGTATCTTTCTGTCATCTTATTTTTGTGTACATGACTTATTCATAACTCTAATGATCAGCTGTCACAACCTTGGTTGTCTAAAATGACAGAAGGTTATTATCTTACAGCTCTGGATCTTAGAAGTTTGAAATGGCAGAAAAGCAAGTTGTTGGCACAGCCATCCTTCCTCTGCAGAGTTCTGTGGAGAGTCCTCCTCCTCCCCTTCTCAGAATAAACCATCATTTCTTGACACTGGACTCTCACACCCACTTTAAAGCCAGCATCCTCCAAAGCCCTCTCAACTAATTTCCTTAACTTTTCCAAAGACTCTTGTGACATCATCAAGCCCACTAAAAATCCAATATAATTCTCACATATCCATATCTCTTACTCAATCTAATCTACTATGCCCTTTTTAATTATGAGAAAACATTCATGGTCTCCATAACTTAGGGGTTAAACATCATTGTGAAGCCGTTGTGAAGTGTGGCTTTGTATTTACATGGCCATCACCCGGTCTGTTTGTCTACATCTCTCCTTCACAGTCTCTCTCCACCTGACTGTCCCTCACACAAGAGTCTCCATCTTCCCTGCTTTCAGCAATAAAGTTCCCCGTGTGGCACACAGTGTTTGTCATGTTCCCACATTGCTTCAAAGCACTCCTGGATCAGGATCCATGATGCCATGGACAGACTTCCCTAGTTTGCCATGTCTGCTTCCTGGAAAAGGCTTCTCTTGAAGCCACTGTATGCAACCAGGACCTCCTTCCTAGTCTCCTAACCTACCAGTTTGATGGGATGGTACAGGCCAGTTCTGAGGAAGTGCAGGAGAGTACAGACTGGACACGCAGTGCCTGATCAAGGGTAGAACCCAAATCCTGAACACAGAATTTCAAGCAATACAGAAAGTCTCATGCTGGACATACAGAGACACAAAAGTGAGAGCACAGAATCCTGGTGCCCAGCCAAGGACAAGTACTCTAAACACAGGATTCCAAATGGGATGGAATGTGTAACCAGAAAGTAATTCTACAGCCTGGAAGCAATGAGCAAGAGCAGCTCATTTCACTGTCATGTGCATTCCCCCTCCATGATGCACACAAACTGACACTCACGCGTGCACTGTATACACGCCCACAGCACCTTCCACCCACACATATGCATTAGTGTGCCCAAGGTCAATGGGGCCTCAGGGTGTGGTTGGTGTGAAATGTCCTGCAGATGAAACAGTGGTCATCGGTGATGGCCACCACTCCCAGTGTACACTGTCCCTCACCCAGGAGGTCATAATACACACACACACACAAGCGAAGACTCTACTACTTAGGAGAACACACAAACATCAGAGTCACAGTGCTTGGCTTTATTACCACTGATACAAATACTCAATAAGAACTCATATGAATGATGGAGTCTTGAACAAAAGGCATCTGAGTCAGGAAGATTTAGTTTAAGTTCCTCCTACATTAGTGTCTCTCAGGATCCTTCCCTTACTATTAAAATGCAGTCACAGTTTCCTCCTAACAGAGAAGGGCTGCCTCCATCCTGTTCATACCCCACAACTCCCAAGGTTCCAAAGATCTAAAATGATATGGTTTAGATTCAGGTGCCACCCAGCAGCACATGGTGGTTATGAGTAGACACTGAGTGATAACAGTTGAAACCTTACTGCATTTGTTCAGAGAGCAGTCTTTGTGGTATTAGGACATAAAGGTCAACTTAGTTGCATTAGGGCTCATAGCCAACAGTCACAATGAAAAGGAACCTTTGCATCCCATCTTCTAGTTTACAAGGAGACGTGTGTCTTGACATGGCTTTATAATAGTTACCAAGTGTCCTGGGACAGATCTGACAAAATGCAGTCTTCTTTCAAGTAGGAAAATATCTGTAGTAAGAAATGTATATGGCACATAACCAGGACAGCCTAGGTCAGTGGTTCTCATGCATCCTTATGCTGAGACACTTTAATACAGCTCCTCCTGTTGTGGTAACACCCAACTATTAAATAATTTTCATGGCTACTTAATAATTGCAATTTCACTACTGTTATGAATCATACTACAAACATCTGTGTTTTCTGATGGTCTTAGGCAACCAATGTGAAAGTATTATTTGACATCCCCCAACTCCTGTTGAATATGACTGCCCTGAAGTCTTCAATAAGTCCCACTGATAGAATCCCTATCTACTGCCTCAAATTCTAGTTTGTAGTGCCCTTCTTTCCCTGTGGGACTAATTCCTGGACTGGAACTTCCTAGTGACTTTAGATCTCAAGCCCTAGGTATATAGGTACCCATAGCCATGAAAAAACTGCTGCAGGGACTGCCAGGGAAATATCTCTAAGTCATCATGTGGGCTCTGCCCTGAACCCCACCCCAAAAGTCCTTCTTTGTACATTTATGCCTCATGGAAAAGAGTATCCTTTCTCCCAGGAAGTTCACCTTTAACTCTATTGCACCACCTTCCCTAGAAATGCTGCCAATGCCCAGAGCACTGTATGACTATGAGACATCACTGTCAAGAATGACGAGTGCCACAGAGACATGGCTCTAGAAATAAAAAACACCATAAATGATAACTTTCATATTCTTTTACTTTAGTGGTGGAAATTTGCTTTAAGAATCATTCTATATTTTTACACATTTAGTTTAAACAATTTTCCCTGTGCCCAATATATTCTAAATACACACAGAGGCAGTTAAAGAAATGTACATCAATGAAAGGTCACCTTCTATCCAAGATATCCCTCCTTCACATGCCTCCTTCACAAATCTCATGGCAACATTTCCATTGTCTTCACTGAGGTTTTTCAAGGTCTTGAATGCATGGCCCTGGTTTTTATTTGTTTTAGAAATTCATACAGTTATGAGAAATAAATGATTTTTCTCAAGACAACCAGATGTTCAACTAATGCTTGTGGAGTGAAGGATTGAGCTCCACAGTCCAAGTATTGAGTCATTAGACACATATGTTCACAAGAAACTGCCCTCCATGAGACTATCAGTGCCAATGCTTTCACAGTTATAAGCTCCCCCCTCCACAAAGTAAGGACCCATGATAACTCCACATTCAATCTAGGAGGACAACGTCCCAAGAAAAGCCACAGCCTTTGCTGTCCCTAACGGTGTTCTCTGAAGACATATTTCGCAGAGCCCACTCGCTTCAGGTGGAGGTGAATGCCATTTTTGAAGCATAGGGCCAGCTAGGGAATCTTGATGGGCAGCTTTGAGGGATCCAGAGAGAATTCAAAGCGCAGTAAATAAAGGGCTGTGACCACCTTCATCTCATTCATGGCAAACTGCTGCCCAATGCAGGTCCTGCAGCAAACAGCACAAAGAGGCATCAATCTGTTGGTTATCCATTGTTCTTAGAGGCCCACAAAAAAAACTATTTATGGAAACATAAGATATGATTGTTTGGCTTAAAAGGCAAAACTTAGGAGTATGGTAAAAGGCCGCACTGGGAATTGCACCATTGCAAGTTCTCACTTGCTGTCTCTCACAAAAAGGAGTAGTAAGCATCAAATAAAGGAACAGAAAAAAATAGCAAAAGACACCCATTGTTACAGAACATTCCTTAACGATGCCTCCCCAATGGTGGCCTTCACTTGAGGACCTGAGAATGTTGTCTTTCTCCCTACCTGGGCCCCGCAGAGAAAGACATGAAGGCAGAGGGGTGGCGTCCAGTCACATTCTCAGGAGAAAAGCACAATGGGTCAAAGACCTAAAAGACAGGGCTTTCTTAAATACTCACCAAACCCTGGCATGGGTAACCCCAAAGCCCACACCCATCTGCCCTCTATTCCCAGAGATGCAGTACCTCTGGGTCAGGACACACAGCACTGTTCCTGTGGAGGGCTTGGATGTGCATAGAGATCAGGCTGCCTGTAAGCAGAAAGGAGACCTGATGACAAGGGGTACTGAGGCAGCCAGGCACACCTCCACATGAGGCCTGAATCCCTGGAGTCTCCCTATCTGGGACAAAAGCCTCTGCCTGTGCACTGCCAGTGACACTGAGCTCTTGGTCACTTTCAAAGTATTTTAATCATCACAATCAACAGCTCTAGTAGCCAGGTACTGAGAATCTGTGGAATGGAAACAAAGAATGTTAAACCCACCCCTCCACAAAGTGGGATAGGCAGGAGCTGTTTATTATAGCCTTTTGACTTTCAGTTACTGTCAGGATGGTATTATGCTACTAATAGTAAAAGATACCCTTCATTTGATGCTTACTGTGTGTCAGGTTCAGGTCTGAACATTTTTATGAAACCTCAACACAGAGTTGAACAAGTTATACACGCGTTGCATCATAGTCTATGTGAATCATCTATCTGAGTTATCCAGTTTGCAAACAGTATAGGTACAGTGTGCATGAAAACCCTGACAATCATTGTCTCTTTTTAATTTTGATAACAACTATGAAAAATACCTTTCCTGATGTCTATTTTCATTTTTTAATTTTATGCACATCATTATAATCTACTTGTTAAGTGGAATGATTTGCTACGGGTTTTTTGTTTTGTTTTTGTTTGTTTTTATCTTTGATGGGGTTTTTATTCAAATAGGCGGTATCTGTTTGCTCTATAGAATGAAACAGATCTTAATAGTTAAGCAGCAGGCTTTTTCCCCACTGTGGTAGGTTTCTTCTCTGCTGGTTTCTTCCCAGCTGCTGTCTTCTTGGTGGTTGCAGCCTTTTTCCCTGCAGGCTCCTTCAGCCTCTTGACATCCACAGGTTTCTTTTCTTTCTCACTCTCTGCAGACTTCTTGTCTGCTGCCAGCACTGCTGCTGCTGCTTCTAGTTTCTTCACCTGGTGTTTGTGATTTCTGGTCTGGTGAAGAATGGCATTCCTGCTCATAGTCTGTGCATAAGGGTTCAGCTTCAACATGATTATCAGGTTCTTCAGTGGATTCTTCTTCAATACTCTATGGTGAATCTTCTTGCATGGTGCCCAGAGGGCTCTTTGGATCGCTGGGCTTTTCAAGATTCTGCTAAGGTCTATGTTCATCATCTTGTGCATGGGAAGGGTATAGTTACTCTTGATGGAAGCGGCCTTACACCAAGTGCCATGCAGCTCATCTAACTTCCTGAAGGCACTCTCCGTCCAAATGCAGAAACGTCCTACATTCTCACCAGGAGCAAGATTCAAAATGTTCAGCTTGCTTACATTAAGCAGAGAAATACCAAGGATGTTTCTGAAGGCCTTGCTGATACCATTCTCTTCATTATAGATGATGCAGGGTCCCCTGCGCTGGATATGTCTTCGGTTTCTCATTTTGCCCTTGCCAGCTCTCGTTCTCTGAGAGGCATAGACCTATGTGATGTCATTCCAAGCTTTAAGTTTCTTAAGCAGCTGAACAGCCTCCTTGGTCTTCTTATAACCTTCAATCTTATCTTCAACTATCAAAGGGAGTTCACGGACTTCCTCAATACAATGACCTTTAGACACCACTAAAGCTGGTAAGGCTGAGGCAGCGAGGGCAGAACAGAAGGCATGTCGCTTTTGGGTTGTGTTCACTCTGCGGTGCCAACGACGTGAGGATTTGGTTGTCACAAACATGTGGCCTCCCCAGCACATGTTTCCAAAGGCACCCTGGCCAGAACGGTGAGTTCCACCACCTCAGACTCTGGGAATTCAAGCTACAGTCTGCCAGTACCCTAAGACTCACGGCATAGGGCTGTCTTGTTTTTCCTCAAGTTTGTGTGAACAAAGTTCACAATATCCAATTGAATGGGAGCTTTGAACACAGCTGGCAAAGTGACATTTTTGCCAGATGACTCCCCTTTTCAGAGTACACCAATATGAGGTGACTGGCACAGCCATGATGGGGAGAGGAGAATTGATATGGTTTTAAATAGATGAAAAGGAGACAATTTTCAGGTTACAAGAACCCCTTCCCCAAGAACAATGTGTTACTATATTCAGTGATTAGCCATGCCTGGGTCCTATTGTACTAATGGTCAATGGAACAAAAAAGAAAACCCAACTTTCACAATCATTTCCTCAAAACAATACCATGTTTTGTTCTTTTGTAAAAATACATTTCTATTTAAATTGAAAACAATCTTATTTTACATACCAATCCCAGTTCCCTCTCCCTCCTGTTCTCCCAATGCCCTATCCCACCCTCATCCACTCCCCAGGGGGTGAAGCTTCCCATGGGGGATCACAAAAGTCTGTAACATTATTTGGGGCAGGACATAGGCTCTCCCCTGTATATCTAGGCTGATAGAGTATCCCTCCACAGGGAATGGGCTCCCAAAGCCCATTCGTGCACTAGGCATAAATAATGGTTCCACTTTCAAAAGCTCCATAGATGGCCTGGGCCTCATTCGGTCCTATGCTGTTTCCCCAGCTGTCAGACTGGGGTCCATGAGCTTCTACTGCTCAGGTCAGCTGTTTCTGTGGATTTCCCCAGCATGGTCTTGACTCCTTTGCTCATTACTCCTCCCTCTCTACAACTGGATTCCAGGAGTTCAGCTCAGTGCTTGACTATTAATCCCTGCTTCTACTTCCATCAGCTGTTGGATGAAGGCTCTAGGATGGCAAATAAGTTAGTCATCAATCTCATTATAAGGGAAGGGCATTTAAGGTAGCCTCTCCACTATTGCTTAGATTCTTAGTTGGGGTCATCCTTGTAGATTTCTGGATATTTCCCTAGTGCCAGATTTCTCTTTAAACCTATAATGGCTCCCTCTGTTAAGGTATCTCTTTTCTTGCTCTTCTTCTCTATTCTTCCCCCAATTCTATCTTCCTGATCCCTCATGTTCTCCTCACCCCTCATCTTCTCCCCTCCTCTTTCTCCTACATGCCCCCCACTCCCCCGGTGCTCCCAATTTGTTTAGCAGATCTTGTCCCTTTCCCCTTCTCCAGGGGACCATGTGTGCCTCTCTTAGAGTCCTCCTTGTTGGCCAGCTTTTCTGGGGTTGTGAATTATAAGCTGGTTATCCTTTGCTTTATGTCTAAAATTCACTTGTCAGTGAGTACATACCATGTTTGTCTTTTTGTGCTTAAGAAGGACAGAAAATAGTTCTTGCTACTTTAATCCACAGCAAGATAAACCCACATAATCACCCTGAAATCTAGAAAAGAATGAACTTTATATTCTCTCAACCCTATTTTTAGACAAGAAGTGGAATTCTGGGGGCAGAGACAAGTTTCATATGCTGTGAGGCTTGTGCTTGGGAGTGGGGCTCAGCACACAAAGCCTGAAATTCTACACCTAGGGGTGAATTCTTGTGACATGTTCCACATCCATGTTGTCATGGTGACTGGTGTTGTGATTTACAGGCCTTGTTTGAGGACTATATTGTTGAGATTTCATGGATACACCTTCCCTCCATGTCTACAAGACACTCTCTACCAACCGGCATCTGGTCTTCTGACTCTTAACAATATTTTCACTACCACCACTTCTATGATGATCACTAAATCTTAGGTATATAGATTGGGTTGCAGATGTACTAAAAAGGAAGCTAAGCACCCCATAATCACTTATTCTCTGCATTTTGACAAAAATATCTGTCAAAACATCCTGAGTGAGGGAACCCAGTCACAAAAAGACAAACATGGTATGTACTCTCTCATATATGGATTTTAGACATAAATCTGGAGAGTGCCAGCCTACAATCTCATGGCCAGAGAGTCTAGGGAACAGAACCTTCATCAAATGGCTGATGGAAGCAGAGGCAGACTCCCACGGCTAAACACTGAGTTGAATTCAAGTAACCCAGTGACAGAGAGGGAGGACTGATGAGCAAAGGGGTTAAGACTGGGCTGGTTAGGCGGGGCGGTGGTGGCGCATGCCTTTATCCCAGCACTCGGGAGGCAGAGGCAGGCAGATCTCTGTGAGTTCGAGGCCAGGCTGGACCGATAGCCTCCGAAACAATACAGAGAAACCCTGTCTCGTAAAAACCAAAAAAAAAAAAAAAAAAAGACTGGGCTGGTTTAACCCCCAGAAACAGCTGACCTGACAAGGGTTAGCTCTTCAATCCCAGACTGATAGCTGGGAATCCAGCATGGGACTGATCAAGACCCCCTGAATGTGGGTGTCAGTGAGGAGGCCTAGGCAATCTATTGGGCCTTGGGTAGTAGATCAGTGTTTATCCCTGGCATACAAATGGACTTTGGGTGCCCATCCAACAATGAGAGATGCACTCTCACCCTGACTTCTTGGGGGAGGGTCTAGGCCCTGCCCTGGATGAAATGACAGACTATGGACACCCCCATGGAGGGCCTCACCCTCCCTGGGGATATGAGGGAGTATGGGGGGGGTTGGTGGGAGGGCATGAGAGGGGGAGGGAAAGAGAGAGGGACCTGGGATTGACATGTGAAGCAACTTTGTTTCCAATTTAAATTTTAAAATTAAAACAAGAATATCTGTCTATTGTAAAAGAAGAAGAAAAGGAGGATGAGGAATGGGAATGAAATAAAAACAATAGAAGTGGGAGAGAATAAAAGAGGAGGACAAATGAGGAGGAGAAGAAGGGGAAGGAGGAAGAGGAGAAGAAGATTTGATGAGGAAGGAGAGTGACATTGGTCTATGGGTATGAGGATAGGTATTTACAATGAAGTTGGAAATTGTATTGGTTTAGGAAATTGGAAGTGGTGTTTCTGAGCGGCGGCAACATGAACGACGAGAAGGAGACCTACCAGCTGTGGAAGATCTGAAAGACTATCATGCAACTATGTCACGACAGTGGTTACCTGATGACCCAGGATGAGCTGGACCAGACACTCGAGGAGTTTAAGGCGCAGTTTGGGGACAAACCCAGCGAAGGAAGACCCAGGCACACAGACCTGTGACAGTTCTGGTGGCCCACAATGACGATCCTACAGACCAGATGTAGGATCGTTTGTGTTCTTCCCAGAGGAGCCCAAGGAGGGCATCAAAACTATCCAGGTGTACTGTGCCAACGCATGTAGGAGGAGAACATCACTCCGGCGCTGATCGTGGTGCAGCAGGGCATGACGCCCTCTGCCAAAAAGTCCCTGGTGGACGTGGCTCCTAAGTACGTGCTGGAGCAGTTCCTACAGCAAGAGCTGCTCATCAACATCACGGAACACAAGCTGGTCTCTGAGCATGTGGTCATGACCAAGGAGGAGGTTACAGGACTGCTGGCTGGATACAAGCTTCGTGAGAGCCAGCTGCCCAGGATCCAGGCCGGGGACCCAGTAACACGTTACTTTGAGATCAAGCGAGTGCAGGGCGTGAAGATCATCCGGCCCAGTGAGACCGCTGGCCGCTACATCACCTACTGCCTGGTGGAGTAGCCCAGCCTCTCACCACAGTGAGGGCTCAGCACCATCCCTGGATGAGCCCCACCTGCCACCAGACCCTGCTGCCTGTTCTTGACTCAAGAGAGGGTCTGAGCCTCCTTCGCCAGCCCACACACTGCCCTGCCAGGGTCCCAGCACAGGGCACCATCCTGTTCTGAAAAGTAGGACGTTGAATGAGGCACAGCCTAGCCATTTGAGAGGACCCACTTGGTGGAAGGAGAGACTGACTCTTCCTGCAGGCTGTCCTCTGACCTCCATGCACACACCATGGCAACTGCGCATGGACCCACAAAAATTAAAATCTAATGAGAGTGCAGACTTTCATACTAGCACCCAGAAGGCAGAGGCAGGCAGATCTCTGAAGTCCAGGCCAACCTGGGCTACATCCTGTGATCTTATCTCAAAAAACAAACTGTACTGTTGCCAGGTTAAATCCTAGCCCTCTGGAGACTAAAGCAGGAGGATTGTAACTTCAGAGTTTGTGGACTCTTTGGCAAGAACTGGTTCAGCACCAGCATTCTGGCATGAGACCCTTGTCTGAGAAACAATAAAAAGGAAACCCACACAGCACAGGCCATGCTCAGAATCCCCCTTAGGGCTACCTGATCTGCCCTTCCCAACTCTCCCGCACACTCCTCCTGCCCAGCACCCTTGATGGACAGTTGGTCCTTGACTGCTGCTCCCATGGCCGCCAGGGTATGGGCCATAAACTGTTTGCCTTACAGGGTTTCTCTGTAGCTTTGGAGCCTGACCTGGAGCTCACACTGTAGACAAGGCTGGATCCCTGGGTCTCTGCCTCCTGAGTGTTGGGGTTAAAGGCTGTGCACTACTACCACCTGACATGTATCTCAGGGGACATGGCCCTGGACAAGGCCAGCACCACAGTCCCTCCCTGTACAACCTCAGAGCACTGTCTGCACCTTTGGTACTCTTGAGGTCACTATCCTATTTAGAGTTCTCCGTTCTCATGGGACTCTTGAGAATTACAGATATTTTGAGCAGAAGTTCTCCTCCAAGGTTAACACCAAAAGACTTGCTAACATAGATGAGGGACAGCTCATGAGAATTCAGCCTTATACAAAGAACTACAGGCAGCTAAGGAATACTGAGAACAGGGAAGAACACATCAACTGAGTAACCAATAACAAATAGTCAGCCCCAAAACATACATACAAGTGACATTATATGGACTGATCAGATGTTATTTGTGTATTTAGGATCATGCACACACATGATATTTTTCTATATTTTATTTATTTATTCATTCATTCTATGTGTCTTTTACTTCATGTATCTTGACCCCACTAATTTCCCCATTCCTACTGATCAGACCTCCACCCCTACACACTCACAAAATAAAACAAAATTTAAGAGAAAAAATTAAAAATAAATAAATTAAATTAAATTAAAAATGGAAGAACTTGACAAATCATCCTTGGCAATCTCAGTGACTCCCTGGGACACAGACATCTACTGCACAGAGAGAACTGAGAGAAGGAACAAAAAGGGTCAAATCAAGAAGCAAAGATACTCCCTACACCAAGCAGAAAAAGAGATGTGTAGAATACATTCAAAAACCTAAAAAGCAATATGGCAACACCAGAACCTAGTGGTACTACATCAGGAAAACTTGAACATCCCAATGCAGAAGAAGCAAAAGCTAACGACCTTAAAAATAACTTGATCAAACTGATGGAGACCCTTAAAGAAGAAATGAAGAATTTCCTTAAAGAAATGGAGGAAAAGGCAAACAAAATCCGGAAGGAATCAATAAATCCCTTAAAGAAATCCAAGAAAAAACAACAAGTCCAAGACTTTAAAATTGAAATGGAAGCAATAAAGAAAACAAAAATGAGGGAATTCTGAAAATGGAAAAGCTGGGCAAACAAATAGGAACTACAGATGTTAGCATAATCAACAGAATGCAAGAAATGAAAGAGAGAATCTTGGGCATTGAAGATACGATAGAGGAAATAGATTAATCAGTCAAAGAAAATATCAAAGCCAACAAAGTCATAACACAAAAGGTTCATGAAATCTGGGACACCATGAAAAGACCAAACCTAAGAATAATAGGGATAGAAGAAGGAGAAAAATCCCAGCTCAAAGGCACAAAAATATATTCAACAAAATCATAAAAGAAAACTTTCCCAATGTAAAGAAGGAAATGCCTGTTAAGATACAAGAAACTTACAGAGCACCAAATAAACTGAACAAAAAAGTCCTCTCACCACATAATAATCAAAACAAAACTATCCAGAAGGTCCTGGCCAGACATTATTCAGAATCTAAGAGATCATGGATGCCAACCCAGACTACTATATCCAGCAAAACTTTCAATTACCATAGATGGAGAAAACAAGATATTCCATGACATAACCAGATTTAAACAAGACCTATCCACAAATCCAACCCTACAGAAAGCACTAGAAGGAAAACTCCAACCTAAGGAGGTTAGACTTACCCAGGAAAGCAAGGAAATAAATAATCCCACATCATAAAATCTTAAATAAAGGAAACACACACACACACACACACACACCACCACCACCAAAAAATAAGAGGAAACAATTAACAGTGGTCATTGATACCTTTAATATCAATAGACTAGACTCACCTATAAAAAGACACAGACTAACAGAATGGATTTGAAAACAAGATCCATCCTTCTGCTGCATACAAGAAACCCACCCTAACTTTAAAGACAGACATTTCCTCAGAGTAAAGGTATGGGAAAAGACTTTCTAGTCAAATGAACCTAAAAAATGAGCTGGTGTATGTAGCTATCCTAATGTCTAACGAAATAGACCTCAAACTAAAGGTAATCAAAAGAGATGATTAAGGAGATTTCATATTCATCACAGGAAAAAATTCATCAAGAATAAGTCTCAATTCTGAATGTATATGCCCCAAATACAAGGGCATCCATATTCGTAAAAGAAGCATTACTAAAGCATAAATCACACATTGAATCTCACACACTAAGAGTGGGAGACTTAACACCCCACTCTCACTAGTGGTCAGGTCTACCAGACATAAAATTAACAGAGAAATAAGGGCTCTAACATGTTATCACTCACACGGGCTTAGCAGATATTTACAGGACAGTCCACCCAAGCACAAAAGAATACACCTTCTTCTCAGCACCCCAAGGAATTTCTCTAAAATTGACTACATACTCATTACAAAGTGCCCTGGCTAGCAGGGCACAACGAAGGTCAAGTCCACAGGAACCTGGATTGAAAGGGACAAGAGACACAAAGAATGGACAGCAAGACAGGCTCTCTGATCAAGCTACAATTTTTTTATTTTCTCACCAGGATTTTTATAGTGGTTGAAGCAGGAAGTTTGGCAGAGCAGAGGAGTTAGGTGGGAGAGGCTATTGCTTTGAAGCAAGGAACTTGGTCTTGGCAGGATATGTTCCAAGGACACCAGTCTGTGGCTGGGGGAGTCTGGACTGCAGGCCAGATGGCAGAAGGGTGGGAGATCCTGGACTGCAGGCCTTGAAAGTATGCTGTACAAGAAGATAAGCAGACACAGAGACACAGAAACTTAACTGTCAGTCTAAAGAATATAGTAGGAATATTAAGATGGCTTTTATTATGCTATCCTTATTTAGGGCCCTCCACAGCTGGCAATATTTATGAGAGGTCCTATATACCAATGATTGCTCCTGGCAACAAAGGACATCTCAACAAATACAGAAAATTTGAAAGAACCCTCTGTATCTTACCGGATCAACATGACTTAAGGTTAGTATTCAACAACAGCACAAATTCTAGAAAGCCTACAAACTCATAAAAACTGAATAATGCCCAACTTAATCACCCCTGAGTCAATGAAGAAATAAAGAAAGAAATTAAGGATTTCCTAGAATTCAATGAAAATAAATGTACAACATACCCAAACTTATGGGACACTATGAAAGCAGTACTAAGAGGAATGTTCATAGCACTAAACGCCTATTTAAATAAGTTAGAAAAATCCCACACCACTGAATTAACAAAATACCTGAAAGCGCTAGAACAAAAAGAAGCAAACTCACCCAGGAGGAGTAGATAACAAGAAATAATCAAATTGAGGGCTAAATCAATAAACTAGAAACAATGAGAACAATAGAAAGAATCAATAAAACAATGATTTGGTTCTTTGAGAAAATCAACAAGATAGACAAAACCTTATCCAAAATAACCAAAAGGCAGAGAGAGAATATCAAAATTAACAAAATCAGAAGTGTAAAGGGGGCCATAACAACAGGAATTGAGGAAATCCAGAGAATCATCATGTCATACTTGGAAAACCTGTACTCCACAAAATTGGAAAATCTAAAAGAAATGGACAATTTTCAAGATAGGTACCACAAAACAAAATTAAATCAAGACCAGATGAACAAATTGAATAGACGTATAAACCTAAGGAAAAATAATCAGTCATCAAAAGTCTCCCAACCAAAAAAAAAAATCCCGGGGTCTGAGGCTTCGGTGCAGAAAAAAAAGAGTTAATACCTATTCTCCTCAAATATTCCACACAATAGAAACAGAAGGAACATTGTCAACCTCCTTTTATGAGGTTACATTAATCCGGATACACAAAACACACAAAGATGCAACAAAGAAAGAGAACTATGGACCAATCTCCCTCATGAACATTCATGCAAAAATACTCAATAGAAATTAACAAACCAAATCCAAGAACACATAAAAAACATCATCCACTATGACCAAGTAGGCTTCATCCCAGAGATGCAGGGTTGGTTCAACATACAGAAATCTGTCAACGTAATCCACCATATATACAAACTGAAAGAAAAAAATCGCATGATCATCTCATCAGATGCTGAAAAGGTCTTTGACAAAATTCAACACCCAATCATGATAAAGGTCCTGGAGAGATCATGGATACAAGGAACATAATAAAGGAAATGTATATCAAGCCAAAGCCAACATCAAACAAAATAGGAAAAAACTCAAAGCAACTCCACTAAAATCAGGAACAAATAAGACTGTCTACTTTCTCTATTCAATAGAATACTATAAGCTTTAGATAGAGCAATAAGTAAACAAAAGGAGATCAACAGGATACAAATAGGAAAGGAAGAAGTCAAACTATCACTATTCACAGATGTTGATATGATAAATAAATGACCCCAAAAACTCTACAACTGATAAACACATTCAGCAAATGATAAAGGGGATGAGAAAGAAATAAAAAACCAGTATTTACAATAACCACAAATATAAAATATCTTTGGGTAACACTAACCAAACAAGTAAAATACCTGCATGACAAGAACTTTAAGTCCCTAAAGAAAGGAATTGAAGAGGATATCAGAAAGTGGAAAGATCTCACATGTTCTTAGATAGGTAGGATAAACATAATAAAAAAAGCAATCTTACCAAAAAGCAATCTATAGATTCAAAGAAATTCCCATCAAAATCCCAGCACAGTTCTTCAATGACCTTGAAAGAACAATACTCAAGTTCATGTGAAAAACAACAACAAAAAAAAAACCAGAATACCTACAACAGTACTGTACAATACAGGGACATCTGGAAGCATCACCAGCCCTGTCTTCAAACTCTACTGTAGAGCTATAATAATAAAAACAGCTTCATATTAGCATAAAAACAGACAGGTGGATCAATGGAATCAAATTGAAGATCCTGATATCAATCCACACACCTATGAACACCTGATTTTTTAAAAAGAAGCCAAAATGGTACAACAGAAAAAGAAAAACCTCTTTAACAAATGGTTCTGGCATAACTGAATGTTAACATGCCAAAGATTGCAAATAGATTCACGTCTATCGCCACTCACAAAACTCAAATACAAGTGGACCAAGGACCTCAACATAAACCCAGCTACACTGAACCTGGTAGATAAGAAAGTGGGAAGTAGCCTGGAACACATTGGCACATGAGACCACTTCCTAAATATAACACCAGTAGCACAGACATTGAAAGCAACAATCAATAAATGGGACCTCCTGAAACTAAACAGCTTCTTAAGGCAAAGGACACTGTCAATAAAAAAAGACAGCCTGCAGAATGGGAAAGAATCTTCACCAACCCAACATCTGACTGAGGCTGATCTCTAAAATATATAAAGAACTCAAGAAGCTAGACATCAAAATACAAAATTAACCCAATTGAAAAATGCAGTACAGAGCTAAACAGAGAATTCTCACCAGAACAATGGCAAATGGCAAAAAAAGACATTTAAGGAAGTACTCAACATCCTTAATTATCAGGGAAATACAAATCAAAATGACTCTGAGATACATCTTACACCTATCAGAATGGCTAAGATCAAAAATACTGAGGGCAGCTTATGTTGGAGAAGACATGGAATCAGAAGACACTCCTTCACTGCTGGTGGGAGTGCAAACTTGTACAACCATTTTGGAAATCACCATGGCAGTTTCTAAGAAAATCGGGAATCAATCTTCCTCAAGACCCAGCGATACCACTCTTGGGCATTTACCCAAAGGATTCTCAATCATGCCACAATGACATATGCTCAACAATGTTCGTAGCAGCATTATTCATAATTGCCAGAACCTGGAAACAACCTAGATGCCCCTCAATTGAAGAATGGATAAGGAAAATGTGGTAAATTCACACAATGGAGTACTAGTCAGCAGTAAAAAATGATGACCTCATGAAATGTTTAGACAAATGGATGGAACTAGGAGAAACCATCCTGAGTGAGGTAACACAGACTCAGAACAACAAATACAGTATATATTCACTCATAAGTAGATATTAGAAGTAAAGCAAAGGATTACCAGACTAAAGTACACAGCTCTAGAGAAGCTAGGTAACAAAGAGGACCCTAAGAGGAACGCATGAATCACCCTGGGAAATTAAATGATATCTACAGGGCAAACTAGGGGTACAGATGTTAAGGGGGTATTGAGGGGGGGATGAGGACAGGAGGGAACAAGATGACATAGGTGGGGGGAGATGCAGTGGAAGAGCAGTGAAAAGATATCTTAATAGAGAGAGAGATGGGCTTAGGGAGAAACCTGGTGCAAGGGTAACTCCCAAGAATCCCCAAGGAGGAGCCCAACTAACACTCCTAGAAATGGTAGAGAGGATGCCTGAGCTGGCATACCCCTGTAATCAGATTGATTAACACCCCAACTATCAACATAGAGCCCTCCTCCAGTAATAGATGGAACCAGACACAAAGATCCTCAACCAAGAACCAGGCATAGCTCCAGGAATTCAGGTGAAGAGAGGGAAGAAAGAACATATGAGTCAGGGCGGGTGGGGGGGGTCAAGATCATGCTGGAGAAATCTACAGAGACAACTGAACCAAGCTTATGGAAACTCATGAACTCTAGACCTACAACTGTGGAGACTCGATGGGATGAACTAGGCCCTCTATATGTGGGAGACAGTTGTGAAGCTTGGACCATCAGAGGGGTCCCTGGTAGTAGGATCACGATACAAACCTGGTTCATGAGCTAGCTAGCCTGTTGGAGCCCATTCCCCATGAGGAGTAGACTGGAGGTGAGCTAGGGGAGGATGAGGGGGTGGGAGAAGGTGTGGGGTGGGAGGTATGGGGGTTGTAGGAGGGGTGGGAGGAAGAACTGTGGTTGGAATGTAAAATGAAATAAAAATATGGAAAAAAGAGCTTAAAATGTCATCAAGGAAGCTGAGTATGACACAGTGAGACATGCTGTGAACCCCTTTGTCCATACAACTTTACTTGTAAGTGTTCATTGCAGATCAGTCTGATTCAAGGTCTCTTGTTTCTACTGCCATACTGGGGCTCCTCCTAGATATTCTATTGTTGCCCTGTGTTGTGGAGATCCTGCAGCTTTGAGTCTGCATGTCAGATCCCTTCACATGCCCCACCAGACGATCGATGAGGTGGATGTTGGAACAAGCCAGGTCCTTGGGTCTGGGCCTGAGCAGCTGGAGGGTGGGTCTGCCAGATGGGAAATGATGACAGCTGTCCCACGCTAGCAACTTAGGGACTGGCTCATCCACACTTGCCCCAGCAGGGCTGACTCTATTGTGCTGCCTCTGTGAGGGGCAGGGCCTGCTCTCCTGAGTGTTGCAGCTGGTGGGGGTCAGAGATAGTTCTGCTCTTAAGACCATAGGGCCAGCTCTCCCACCTGCCCCAGGCATTGCTGGGCATTGAGGAGGAGTGCAACCCTCCCGTGCCCCTGTTGCCACAAGACAGATGAGTAATGGGGAGAGTTCTCACATGCTCACAATCTTGGGGCTGGTTCCCCCACATCTGCACTAATATGATTGGCTCCATTGTGCTTCTCAGGCAAGGTATAGGGTCTGCTCTCCGTAGAGCTGCTCCTGGGGGGCAGGTCAGGAACGGTTCTCCCATTCTTATGACCACAGGGCCTGCTCTCCTGCACAGGCATTGATGGGCAGGGTTCTCATTCTCCCACACATGCCACCACAAGACAGATGAGTAATGGGGATATCTCTCACATGCTCCCAAATTCAGAGCTGGCGGTCCCGCTCCTCTGCTAACAAGCTAATGTGCTGCCCTGGTTCAGTGAGTGTTGCAGCTTGTAGGGGGCAGGGACAGCTCTCCCACACTTTTTACTTCGGGGATGACTCTCCCACCTGCCTTAGTCATTGATGAGGGAGCAGAAGGAGGACATCTCTCCCCAGCCCATGTGGCCATGTGGAAGATGAATGGTACGGTTAGGCCTTCCAAGGCTGCATTCTCGGGTTGGCTCACCTGTGCTGTCATCAACAGGGTGATCTCTGCTGTGCTGCCCAGACAAAGTGCAGGGCAAGCTTTCCCATGTGTTTCTGCTGGTCAATGGGTCAGCTCTCTCACTGTCTCAGCCCACTCCCTCCTCTCTTGTCCCTTCAGATATACCTCTGTCCACAAGACCAGAACCCCCCCTCTCTCTTTCTCTCTCTCTCCTCTCTCCCACACACACATCCTCATTCTCTCCCTCCATCCTTCCCATAAACCACCATACTATACCTCTGCCCACACTAATAACTGTCCTTCTGGCTAGTGGTGCATGGTACCAGGTGGCCTGCTGTTTTCTTCTTGGAGCCCAAAGTGGATAGTTTCAGGCCTTCGTGTAGGTTTCCTTGTCCCACTCTGGTCATCCTGATGGTGTGCTGGGCCATGCTTCCTCATTACAAAGAGCATTATAGTGCTCAACTGCCAAGCCACATAGGCTACTGGCTACTGCCTTGGGCTATATGGTGTGGTGTTTGGGGTTTCTCTAGAGTCCATTTGGAGGCCGGTGGTTAGAATTGCCCTGGCCCATGGGTTCTACTCACTCCAGCCCCATGATAGGGAATGGGGGTCTCTCTGGTGTCCAGTGGGAGGTAGGAATCCCCCTGCTGTTGTTGGCTGGGTTCTGCGCGCGCGCACACACACACACACACACACACACACACACACACACACACACACACACACACAATGAACTCTCAAAGATTTATTTCCTTTTTATAATGTAACTTTGTGTCACTGTTATCAGTGTCTCATCACTGACATTATGGCAAGGGTGCATCTTTAGTCGAAATCTTTCATCAAATTTAAGTTCTAAGTTGATTCACTCCCAAAACAGGTTCATATTTTTCTTGTTCCCTTTCTTTAACTCCATTTCTACACTCCTTGCTTATGCCTTAAGTTCATTTCCAAGTCACCCATATCTACCCAAAGTGATGATCTGTAGGAGCTAGACCTTATGTGCTAGTATGTCCCCTGCTGTCTCAGGAACCAAATATTCACAACCTGGGTATAACCATCTTCTCTCCTATCCCTATCTGCCCCACAGATCACACTCTCGATTTATGCACTCCACCACAACCAGAAGGTATGAGCAAACCCAGAGGCAGGAGGCCCCACAGTAGGCCAGAGGAAGATCCCTCCAGACCAATACTCCTGATGCCCCCACCTATAGGCATCTTGTCTCCTGGTGGGTTGAAAGCAGGGTTTTAACCCCTCCCTGTCCTGACTGAGTTGCTTTCTCCCTGCAGGTGTTTGACCCCTCCAGGTTTGCAGCAGATTCTCCCCGACACAGCCACTCATTCCTGCCCTTCTCGGGAGGAGCAAGGTGAGACATCGTGTGTGTATTGATAGAAGGCACTGTGAGTCTCTTTGCAGCATGACTTGATGTTTTTAACCTCCTACACACATGGCATGTCCAGGTATATCCTATTGGTGGATATGGGGGAAAGCTTCTAGGAGATGTGTCTGTGTACAAAGGGAGGGTAACATTTCAGAAGACACTATCAAGATATTAACCCGTTGCTCTTCCCATTGACCAGCCAAATTTCTATGTCAGTGGATGCCACACACTTGTATGTGTTCTGATAGTTCCCTCACTTTACGGGCAGGACTTTAAGCTGATTTTCTTCCTGTGAATTTATCTTCAGGTGTTTCACATTTCAAGTTTCAGGACTCTTAAGTGTCATACATTTATCCCCTATTCAGTGTGACTCACCACCCTTCCTTGATAATTATCTAATTGTAGAATCACTGTGTTTTGTGATAAGTTTGCTTGGGTGTCTGCCATGAACACTTGAAGTGTTACTGTGGGTCTTTCAAGAAAATATTTACTGCAAGTGTATGAACTCCACCTATGCAGTCTCTCCCTGCACAATCAAAGAATCAGTGCTGATATCATGTTCCCCTTGTAATTTCCCAGTGTCCAAACCTGGAAAGATAAGCACATATTCTTGAAGTTACACTTAGACGCTATATTTCAGACAAAAATCATTAAAGAGGAGGAGAATAAGCTGTATCTGAGTAAACTCGTTGTTTTATAGATAGCACATAGCATTTACTAAGGTTCCTGGTGAGAGAAATATAAAACACTCATGAAATAGCTATTGAAACAGATAAAGACTCTCCAATGGCTTCTGGGAAAATCTTAAAGGGATCCCCTAAGACCTGGCTCACAGTTAGCTTTAAAAGGCAGTGCAGAAGTGGGATTTTCTGAGCCTATACTTCCTGAATTCCTCAAGAGGCAAATCAGCTTTCACAGAGAAGGCTTTAAGCCAGACAGGGGCTGTCTAGCATTTGGTGAACTTCACAATTGAATGTTCCCACCTCCACTCATTGCAAATCAGGTCACTGACACTAGGTGACAGTAGAGCATTGGGAAACTCAGCTAAAGTTGGAATGAACCATGTAGCTACAGGCGATTTCTGAGCAGGCTCAACTTCCCAAGTTCTAGATTCAGGAACAGTGCAGCACACTTTGCTGTTGTCAGAAGTTTTCTTTTTAATTTTCATTGTATTTCATTCCATTTTTTATTCGTTAAATTCAAATGTATTACACTTTAAAGCCAAGTAAAACTGATTGTTTTAAATTTAAAACAAATTATTAAGACATGCCTGTGTGTCAGGTGCTATGCTAGACGGAAACATGGGAATGAATGATATTCTCTTATCACAGCCTCTAATTAAAAAGTATATTCCACAAAGACAAATATATCTGTGACCAAAATATATTCTCCCTTCATTCTTCCTCTCACTCATTTTTCAGTTTGCAAAATGTTCCATGTTCCTGACGTCATCTCATGCCCTGACTCTGGCATGCCCTTGAATTCAGCACTGATGGTTCCTTGGGTGCTCCTGAAGGACAGGGGACAGTCAGCAAAAAAAATGAGAGCCAGAAGTTCATTGGCCTGAGCACTGGGAGTATGCAGCCTGAGAGGGAGGAGACATTCTCAAAGACATCAACAACTTGATCTGAAGTAGGAAGTGAGATGGGCAGGAAATTGGTGAGGGCAGCAGTCAGTAGAGGGTATGGCTGCAGCTAGGCATCTGAATACAGCCCCACATGATGGAGGTACAGAGGGTCATTGGGGAGGGAGAGTCAGGGAGACAGGGCAGTCCAGGGCAGAAAACTGGAGGATGAACAAGGGACATTTCTGAAGTACAGATAGAAGGCTACATATGTTGGTAAAGGAGGCAGAGGTGCCCAAAGTAGGAAGCAGATGTAACAGCAGTTGAGGATCCTCTACACAGTCCCCTGTGGGAACTTTCCTACTGAAATCTGACTCTACTCTTTGGAACCCATGTCCTAGATCTCTCTGTATGCAGTAAACCAAGCAATGATTAACTATTTAAATAATTCACAAGTTTGATCTCTAATCCTTAGACTACTGGCCTAACAGATTAAATAACTCTCAAAGAACTAGGGTCAAAGTAGCCCTGAAAAATGTAGAGGCTGAATCAAAAGTCAGGAGAGCCAAGGCCTGGGGAAGAATTAGGTGTGGTCTGTGGAGACAGAAGTTAGACTACACCTGTAAAGCTAGGCCCTGAATGCTGTCCTGGGTTATTTCAGACATACAGTTTTGAGAAACATATGACTTTTCTTGAGATAGCCAGATGTTCTACAAATGTTTGTAGAGTGAATGAATGAGGTCCAGAGTCCAGGCATTGAGTCATTAGATACACGTGTTCACAAGGGCCCGCCTTCTATGGCACTGTCAATGCCAATGCTTTTACATCTATAAGCACCCCCAGAGCAGGGACCCACGATGACTCCACATTCAATCTAAGAGGGCAACGTCTCAGGAAATGACACAGCCTGTGCTGGCTTTATGTGGAGATGGATGCCATTTTTGGAGCTCAGGACCAACTGGGCAATCTTGATGGGCAACTTTGATGAATCCAGAAATAATTCAAAGCACAGCAAACAAAGGGTTGTGACAACCTTCATCTCATTAATTGAAAACTACTACCCAATGCAATTCCTGAAGTAGGCATCACAAAGAGTCACCAAGCTGTTGGATATCCAGTGTTTAGAGGCCCACAAAAATAACTATTTTTGAATGAATAATATATGATTGATTTATGGACCGCAGCTTAAAACACAAAACTTAGGAACATGGAAAGGGGCCATTCGGGTATTACCTTGTTGCCTTAAAAAATACCAAGCTGGATTATTTCAGAAGCAAAAAATAGTTCTTGCTACTTCTACAGAAAGATGAGTCCACATAACCACCCTGAAATTTAGAAGAAAATGAACTTTATATTCTCTTTATACCCTTGAACCTATTTTACAGAGGAGGAGGTGGAGGGTTGGATAGAGGCAACTTTAATATTGGAGACTGGTGCTTGGGTCCTGAGATCTGCACACAAAGCTAAAGTTCTTCACCTAGGGGTGAATTCTTGTGACATTTTCCACATCCATGTCGGCATGTTGCCTACTGTTAATTCATGCAGGTCTTGTTTGGGTAACAATATTGTTGAGATATCATGGATGCAACTTCCCTCCATGTCTAGAAGACACTTTCTACCAGCAGGAATCTGATCTTCTGACTCTTTCAATCTTTTCTCCACCACCACTTCTATGATGTTCCTTAACCTTTATGTATACTGGTTGTGTTGTGCATGTACTAAAGGGGGATAAGCACCCATGATCACTTATTCTCTGCAATTTGACCAGAGGAAGAAGAAGAAGAAGAACAAGAACAAGAAGGAGGAGGAGGATAAATGTTTATAATACAGTTAGAAATTGTATTGGTTTAGAAAACTGGAAGTAGTAAGCTCTCCTCCAAGGTTAACACCAAAAGACTTGCTAACATGGGAGGGGGACAGCTCATGAGGACTCAACCCTATACAAAGAACTACAGGTAGTTAAGGAATGCTGAGAACAGGGAGGAGCACATCAACTGAGTATCCAATGACAAATAGTCAGCCCCAAAACATACATACAGGCGACATTATATGAACTGATCATGTATTATTTAT
The DNA here is from genome assembly GCF_017639785.1 of Mesocricetus auratus. Classification (NCBI taxonomy): domain Eukaryota; kingdom Metazoa; phylum Chordata; class Mammalia; order Rodentia; family Cricetidae; genus Mesocricetus; species Mesocricetus auratus. Next base: position 26,124,368 of record NW_024429197.1, on the reverse strand, counting down.
GCATTTAGGAACAAACATATGTGCAGATATATGTATATTAACAATTAAAGAAAAAGAGGGGATGAATTTGAAAGAGAGCAAGGGGATTTGGTGAGATGAGAAAAGGGAAAGGGGAGATAATGTAATTATATTATAATCTCAAAAAGTAATTTAAAAATACACTATGGACCTGAACAGACATTTCTCAAAAGAACAAATAAATCTTCTAGCAAATATATTTTGAGAGTGTTCAACATTTCTAACAATTAGGGAAATTCTAATTTTGAGGTCTCATCTAATGACAGGGAGAATGGCTAAGATCAAGAAAACAACGGAAAACAAATTCGGGCAAAATGTAGAGAAAAGGGTAGACCCCTGGTAGATTGCCACGCACCCAGGAGTACATGGGCAGCACAATTGAACTTGAGGTTGGGAAAGAAGACACAGAGTTCAGTATGCAGCAAAGCGAGGCATGGATATAGGATGAATTGGGAGAGGGGATGAGTATGATCCAAATACGTTGTATAAATTTCTCCAAGAACTCATAAATAATTTTAAATAAAAAAGACACATAACTAACTGGAAGGTTCAAACTCCAAAACTCTTTCCAGTCTATTACCTCATTTTGAGGTTAAAAAATTAAGTTCTTGGACAAAGCAGGGAAAGGGACACTGTCCAAAAATCCAAGGTCAGAGAGGAAAAGCAAAGTGTAGACACAAAGTAAGCACGAAACTGGGATAAAGTTCATTGAGATGGGAGTGTAAATTGTTACATTCCCCTTTGCCCTTGTTTTTGACAGAGCCCAGGATTTAGGAGAGACAGAAAGGACCTTTGGCACTGCAGGTTGAGAAATGAATGCCTTGTCATTAGGAAAGGCAGAGGAGAGAATGTTTGGGAGCCTGTCAGCAGCTTTGGGGGAAGCAGTCTTGTAGTCCAATAGGGAAGGTGACCAATACCACCATGAACTCTCAACGATTGGCTTACTTTTTTGCAATATCATTTTTCCTCACTGTTATCAGGGCAAGGGTACAATTGGCCATACTTATTGAACATCTGGTAAACTAGATTGAGTTCTTTTAAGTCGAGGCTGGTGTCTGTTTTTCTCCCTATATGGATACTCTCCCACCACCCTGCCTGGCACACAATAAGTGTTCAGTGGAAAGTCACCAGCAAAACAGCTGACTAAATGTATCTGCCATGTTTCCCTCTACAACAAGGGCCAAAACCAAGAAAAATGAAGCATTATTCCTCTGGTCCATGATCATATATTGATAGTGTGTGCAGAAAGTGGTCACCATATCATTCCCACCTTGGAGAGTCTGAAGAATGCTCCCTTATAGAAAAGCTTCAGCTACCATGATTATCTAAACCTGCCTCCTTGATTAGCTGTGTGCAAAAACCCTGCCTCTCTGTTCAATGTGTAAATAAACACACAGAGCTTGGGAAGGAGAACTTCAGCTTTCCCATCAGAAACCCCAGTCCACTCAATCCCAGCTTTCTATGTGTGTCTATATCTCTGTATATGTGTTTGTCATTTCTTCATTCCCTTGTCACCCCAGTCAGGTCTGTCTCTGGAGCAATGCAGGGACAGAGCAGACAGTGAGGAGGGCCGCATTCCTGATTCCAGGCATGCTGTGCTCTGTCTGATCAGAACTTCCAGAAACTGGGCATGGTGGTGCAAACCTTTAGTCATAGAACTCGGAATGCAGAGACAGGTGGATCTACATGAGTTCCAAGCCAGCTTGGTCTACAAAGAGAGCTCCAGGACATCAAGGACTACACAGAGAAACACTATCTCAAAAACCTCCAGAGGAGCCTGGGCCACAAACCCCCAGACACTGATATATTCCCTTTTTCAAAACTAAGCACACAACACTGTATCTTTGTGACCCTTCAGCAGTCTTGTCCCTTAAGGACCTCAGAAACTGCTTAGCACTTTCCCTCCCAATGCTGTGCCAGTCATGCCTTGCTTTCCTGGGTGCATCAGATCAGCCATACCTGGTGTAAACAGAAACTAAAATGCTACCTCCCCACCCTCAGACACAACAGCACCCAGTGTTCTCACAGCCACAGAGAAGCTAACTTCCTAAGGAGGCATATCAGAAAAAAACAGCCAAAACCTGTAGGCTAGACCACTGAAACACACACACACACACACACATACACACACACACACACACACACACACACACACACATACACACCATCAATGTTGATACTGTCAGTGAAGAAGCTTCATGGAGACCACAATGTGGAAGCTAAAACCAATCTAACTACCCTACTGCCACCCTGGGGCATATTTCCAAAAGAAATACCCTGGAGGGGAGAACTATCCTACAAAAGCAGCAGAGGCAAGTGATCAGCTATACACACAGGTATTAGAATAAAAACACAGCTGGACCCTGCCCCCACCTCTAGTGGAACTCCACTACTGTGGTGAACTCCCACCAGGCTGCACGTGAGAAATCTGCCACGAGGCTGCATCCCATCCCTGTCCCAACAAGACCCACTCTGCTGCCCAACCCTATACATCTAAACATCCTCACCATGTCCAGCCTTCCCCTGAAACCACAACAGACTACGTAGGCACAGGCGCAAACCACACTAGCTGGAGAAGCAGGCACAGGTCCAAACTACAACAGTTGGGAAAAACAGGCACAGGCACAAGCCACACCTGTTGGAAGAAAAGCTGAAGAAACACAAATGTAAGTACACATTCAGCAACCTAAAGAGTGATATGACACCACCAGAACCCAGTGATCCTACATCAGTAAAACCTGAACATTCCAACGCAGCTGAAACACAAGAAAATGAACTTAAAAATTACTTTATAAAGATGATAGAGGTTCTTAAACAGGAAATGAAAAATTCAATTAAAGAAATCCAGGAAAAGAAAAAAAATAATTTAAAGAAATCAATAAACAAAGAAAGCCAAGAAAAAGAACAATCAAACACTTGAAGAAAATGCTTCAATACTTGAACACTGAAATAGAAATAATGTAGAAAACACAAACTAAGGGAATTCTGGAAATGGAAAATCTGGGGAAGCAAACAGGAACCACAGAAGTAAGGATCATCAACAGCATACAAGAGATGGAAAAGAGAATCCCAGGTGTTAAGGATTCTATAGAGGAGATATCACTCAAAGAAAATGTTAAATCCAAAAAAAACCCTAACACAAAAAACATCCAGGAAATCTGGGACACCATAAAAAGAGCAAACCTAAGAATAATAGGAATAGAAGAAGGAGAAGAATCCCAGCTCAAAGGCACAGAAACATACTCAACAAACTCACAGAAGAAAACTTTCCCAACCTGGAGAAGGACATGTCTATAAAGGTATAAGAAGCTTACAGAACACCAAATAGGTTGGACAAAAAAGCAAAAAAAAAAAAAAAAACAAGTCCACTCACCACACAATAATCAAAACACTAAACATACAGAATAAAGAATTTTAAGAGCTGCAAAAGAATAAGGCCAAGTAACATATAAAGGCAGACCTATCAGAATTACACCAGAATTCTCCATGGAGACTCTTAAAGTTAGACACACATTTTACAGACACTAAGGGACCATAGATGCCAGCCCAAACTACTATATTCAGCAAAACCTTGAATCAACATAGACAGAGAAAGCAAGGTATTTCATGACAAATAAAAATTTAAACAAATATCTATCCACAAATCCAGCACTACAGAAAGTACTAGAAGGAAATCTCCAACCCAAGGAACTCAGTTACATCCATGAAAACACAGGCAATTGATAATCTCACAACAGCAAAACCCAAAGAAAAAAGCACACACATTGTCACCACCACCACCAAAACCAAAAATTAGCAGGTCAATAACATCTCTTAATATCAGTGGATTCAATTTGCAAATAAAAAGACACAAGCTAACAGAATGGGAATGAAAACAGGATTCATCCTTCTGCTGCATACAGGAAACACATCTTAACTTCAAAGACAGACATTACCTCAGAGTAAAGGGTTGGGAAAAGATTCTCTAATCAAATGGTCCTAAGAAGTAAGCTGGTGGAGCAATTCTAATATCTAACAAAATAGACTTCAAACTAAAATTAATCAAAAGATATGGAGAAGGAAATTTCATGTTTATCATAGGAAAAATCAATAAAGATGAAGTCTCAATTCTGAACATCTATGTCCCAAATACAAGAGCACACACATTTGTAAAAGAAACATTACTAAAGCTTAAATCACACATCAAACCCCTCCCTCTAGTAGTGGGAGATTTCAACAACCCACTCTCACCAATGGACAGGTCTCCCAGACAGAAGCTTAACAGAGAAATAACAGACACTATGACTCAAATGGACTTAATACATCCACGGAACATTTCACCCAAATACAAAAGAATATAACTTCTCAGCACCTCATAGAACCTTCTCTAAAGTGGACCACACACTAGGTCATACAACAATTCTCAACAGACACAAAAAATATTTGGATAACCCCTTGTATCTTATCGGACCACGATAGGCTAAAGTTAGAGTTCAACAACAACAATAACTACAGAAGACATACAAAAACATGGAAACTGAAGAAGTCTCAAATGAACCACTTCTAGGTCAAGGAAAAAATGAAGAAATGTTAATCAGAACTCAATGAAAATGAAAACACAACATACCCAAACTTATGGGACACAATGAAAGCAAAGCTAAGATGAAAAAAAGTTCATAGCACTAAGTGCCTATATAAAGAATTTTGGGTGCCGGGTGGTGGTGTCAAACGCCTTTACTCCCAGCACTTGGGAGGCAGAGACAGGCAAATTTCTGTGAGTTCGAGACCAGCCTGGTACTGAAAGACCCCCGTAGAGATGCTTTCACGGAAGGGAGACCCGTACCCAAGGAACAGCGAGACCACGAACTTGGATGCAACAGCAAGAGGCTTTTATTGGTAACATGCGGGTACCCGGGCGTCTCAGTCTCGGGGAACTGAGCGCGCTGAGCTGGGGACTCGGGGGTTCTTTTATAGCAAAAAAGCACGGGACAGAAGCGAGAAGCTTAGTAACAGGACCCTGATTGGACAATTTAAATGAGGCTAGGGTCCGGGGCAATTGAGGTTTTTCTTGGAACTCTAGTCTTGGCCCTGTCCGAGGAACAATCGGTTTCTGTGTTTGCTCAACCCTGCTGAGCTGGCCATCTGGCCGCCTGCAGATATCTCTGTGTTTGCCACCAGGCAGCCTGTGTCCTTGGGCTGAGCTTCCTTTTGATAGGCAATGACTATGCAGCTGTGGAGGAACGGAATTTTCCATAAGCCTCAGCTTTCAGCTGCCTGTTAGACTGGGCCAGGGTCTTTCAGTACAAGAGCTACTTCCAAGACAGCCTCCAAAGCCACAGAGAAACCCTGTCTCAAAAAAATCAAAAGAAGAAGGGAAAAAAAGAATTTCAGGAAATCTCACACAAGCAACTAAACACCATACCTGAAAGCTCTAGAACAAAAAGAAGCAAACTCACTCAGGAGGAATAGATGACAGGAAATAAACTCAGGGCTGAAATCAATAAAATAGAAACAAAGAGAACAATATAAAGAGTCAATGAAACAGAGTTGGCTCTAGAGAAAATCAACAAGATAAACAAACCCTTATCCAAACTAACAAAACAGCAGAGAGAGAATACCCAAATTACCAAAAATCAGAAGCAAAAATGGGGACATAAGAATAGACTCTGAGATATTATTTTAAGATGTGTTACATTTGTTTATATGGTGGAATATCTGTTTAATGATACAAAGATGTGTCACATTCTTTTATGTTGCATTTGTTAAATTCTATGAAGCTGTGATTCTTTGCCTGTCTGAAACACCTGCTTGGTCTAATAAAGAGCTGAGCATCCAATAGCAAGGCTGTAGAAAGGATACATAAGGCTGGCAGGCATAGAGAATAAATAAAAATATTGAAAGAAAAACATCTAGGAGTAATAAAAGGAGATGACACCCAGATACACACCTAACCACTGAGTAAGAAGTAAAGGAAGGTATACATAAATAGAGAAATATAAAAGCCCAGAGGCAAGAGGTAGATGGGATAATTTAAGAAAAGCTGGCTGGAAATAAGCCAAGCTAAGGCCAGGCATTCACAAAAACAAGCAACTGTATGATTTATTTAGGAACTAGGTGGCAGGTACCCCAAAAAGCAAAGCGCTAAAAGAGTCAAAGAGTTAAAAAAAAAGGCTCCGAGGAAATACAAAGAATCAAGAAGTCATGCTTCAAAAACCCGTACTCCACAATATTGGAAAACCTAAAGTTAATGGACAACTTTTTAAAAGATACCACATACCAAAATTAAATCAAGACCAGATAAACAATTAAACAGACCTATAGTGCCTAAGGAAATAGAAACAGTCATTAAAAGCCCCCCAACCAAAAAAAAGGCTAGGGTCAGATGGTTTCAGCTCAGAATTTCAAAGAAGACCTAATATCAATACTCCTCAAATTGTTTTGCACAACAGACACATGAGGAACATTGCCAAATACTTTTTATGAGGCCACAGTTACCCTGATACCCAAACCAAATAAAGATGCAACAAAGAAAAATAATTACAGATCAATTTCCCTCATGAACACTGATGCAAAAATATTCAACAAAGTACAGGCAAACCAAACCCAAGAACACAAAAAAAAATTGTTCAACATATAAAATCTGTCAATGTAAACCACCATGTAAACAAACTGAAAGAAAAATATGTGATCATCTGATTAGATGCTGAAAATGTCTTTGACAAAATCTAACTCCACTTCATGACAAATGTCTTGGAAAAATCAGGGATACAAAGGACATACCAAAACATAATAAAGGCAATGTACACCAAGCCAACAGCCAACATAAAACTTAATGGAGAGATTCCACTAAAATCAGGGACATGACAAGGCTATCCACTCTGTCCATATCTATTCAAGTACTTGAGGTTCTAGCTAGAGCAATAAGGCAACAAAAGGAGATCAAGGGGATGCAAATTGAAATGGAAGAAGTCAAACTTTCACTATTTGCAGATGATATGATAGCACACACTAGTGACCCCAAGTTATATCAGGGAACTCCTACAGCTGATAAACACCTTCAATTATGTGGCAGGATACAAGACTAGCTAAAAAAAATCAGTAGCCCTTCTATATACAAATGATAAATGGGACGAAAAAGAAATCAGAGAAACAACACTCTTTACAATGGCCACAAATCATATAAAATACCTTGGGTTAACTCTAACCAAACAAGTGAAAGACCTATGTGACAAGAATTTTAAGACTTTTAAAAAATGGAAAGATCTTCCATGTTCATGGATAGGTAGGATCAACATAGTAAAAATGGCAATCTTACCAAAAGCAATCTACAGATTCAATGCAATCCCTATCAAAATCCCAGCACAATTCTTCACAGACCTTGAAAGGACAATTCTCAACTGTACATGGAAAAACAAAAGACCCAGGATAGCCAAAAACAACCCTGTACAATACAGGAATTTCATGAGGCATCACCATTCCTGACTTGAAGCTCTATTACAGAGCTATAGTACTGAAAACAGCTTGGTATTGGCACAAAAATAGACAGGTAGACAATGGAATCGAATTGAAGACACTGATATTAACCCACACACCTATAAACACCTGATCTTTGACAAAGAAGCTAAAACTATACAATGGAAAAAATAAACATCTTCAACAAATGGTGTTGGCATAACTGGATGCTGATATGTAGAAGACTGCAGATAGATCCATATCTATCACCATGCACAAAAGTTAGGTCCAAATGGATCGAAGACCTCAACATAAATCCAGCCACACTGAACCTCTTAGAAGAGAAAGTGGGAGGTGCCCTTGAACGAATTGGTACAGAAGACCACTTCCTGAACTTGACACCAGTAGCACAGACACTGAGATCAACAATTAATAAATGGGACCTCCTGAAACTGAGGAGCTCCTGTAAGGCAAAGGACACAGTCAACATGACTAAACAGCAGAACCACAGAATGGGAAAAGATATTCACCCCACATCTGACAGAGGGCTGATCTCCAAAATTTACAAAGAACTCAAGTAGCTAGTCTCCAAAACACCAAATAAATCAATTAAAAAATGAGGTACAGAACTAATTAGAGAATTCTCAATAGAAGAGTCTAAAATGGCTGATAGACACTTGAGAAAGTTCTCAACATCCTTAGCCATCAGGGAAATGCAAATCAAAACAACTCTGAGATACCACCTCACTCCTGACAGAATGGCTAAAATCAAAAACACCAATAACAGTTTGTGCTGGAAAGATATGGAGAAAGGTAAACACTCTTCCACTGTGGGTGGGAGTGCCAACTCATACAGCCACTTTGGAGATCAGTATGGAGATTCCTCAGGAAAATAGGAATCAGTCTACCACAAGATCCAGCATTCTACTCTTAGGCATATATCCAAAAGTTGCACATTCATACAATAAGGACATCTCTTCAATTATGTTCATAGCAGCATTATTCATAATAGCCAGAACCTGGAAGCAACCTAGATGCCCCTCAACTGAAGAGTAGATAGAGAAAATGTAATATATTTACACAATGGAGTACTACTCAGTGGGAAAAAATGGAATCTTGAAATTCCCAGCAAATGAATGAGTGAGGTAACCTAGTCACAAAAAGACAAACATGGTATGTACTCACTCATATATGGATTTTAGACATGGAGCAGGGAATTGTCAGCCTACAATACCACCACCAGAGAGTCTGGGAAACAGGGAAGACCCTAAGAGAGATATGCATGGTACCTCAGAGAAGAGGAATGGGATGGGATCTCCTGAGTGGATTGGAAGCATGGTGGTAGGGGTGGGGAGAGGGAACTGGGAGAAAGAGGGGGGGAAGGAGGGGAGAAGGGGACTTGCGGGAGCAGGAAGGTTGAGTCAGGAGAAGAATAGAGGAGAGCAGGATGAGAGTTACCATAATAGAGGGAGCCATTATAGGTTTGAGGAGAGATGTGGCACTAATGAGATTTCCAGAAATCTACAAGAATGACACCAACTGGCATGGAGGCTGCTTTAAATGCCTTCCCCCAATAATGAATTGATGACTAGCTTATATACCATCCTAGAGCCTTCATCCAGTGGCTGATGGAAGCAGAAGCAGACACCCACAGCTAAACGCTGAACTGAACTCCTGGAACCCAGGAGTTGCAAAGAGAGAAGAGTGATGAGCAAAAGAGTCAAGACAGGGCTGGTGAAACCCACAGAGGCAGCTGACCTGAACAAGGGGGAGTTCATGGACCCCAGACTGGTCACTAAGAGGCCAGCATGGGACTGATCCAGAACCCCTGAAAATGAGTGTCAGTGAGGAGGCCTCAGCAATCTATGGGGCCTCAGATAGTAGATCAGTATTTATCCCTGGCATACAAATGGACTTTGGAAGTCCATTCCACATGGAGGGATGCTCTCTCATCGTGGACACATGGGAGAGGGCCTAGACCCTGCCCAGAGTTAATATGACAGACTTTGAAGATCCCCCATGGAAGACCTTACTCTCCCTGGGGAGGGGGGGAAATGGGGTGGGAGGTTGGGGGAGTTGGTGGGAACAGGGTAGGAGGGGAGGGAGAGGGAACTGGGATTGATATGTGAAGCAAGCTTTTTCTAATTTAAATTTAAAAAGACTTTGAAGAAAGAAATTGGGGAAGAGATCAGAAAATTGGAAGATCTCCCATGCTTAAGGATAGGTAGGATTAACATAGTAAAAATGACAATTTTACCACACAAAAAAACTTACAGATTCAATGCAATCCCCATCAAAATCCCAACACAATAACACAATTCTTCACAGACTTCAAAAGACAATACTCAATTTCATATGAAAAAAACTGGATAAGTAAAACAATTCTGTACAATAAAGGAACTTTTGGAGGTATCACCATGCCTGACTTCAAGTCTACTATAGAGCTATAATAATAAAAACAGCTTGCTATTGGCATAAAAACAGACACTTGGATCAATGGAATCAATTCGGAGACCCTGATAAAAACCCACACACCTATGAAAACATAATTTGTTACAAAGAAACTAACACTATACAATGGAAAAAAGAAAGAATCTTCAACAAATGGTGTTGTCATGAGAGGATGTTGACATGTAGAAGAATGCAAATAGATCCATATATATCACCTGGCACAAAACTCAGGTCTGAGTGAATCAAAAACCTAAACTTAATTCCAGTTGTTATACTGAACCTATTAGAAGAGAAAGTGGGAAGTAACCTTGAACTCATTGGCACAGGAGACTACTTTCTGAATATAACACCAGTAGCACAGATACTGAGATCAACAATTAATAAATGGAACCTCTTGAAACTGAAAATCTTCTGCAAAGCAAAAGACACTATCAATAAGACAAAATGGCAGCCTACAGAATGGGAAAAGATCTTCACCCACCCCACACTTGATAGAAGTTTGATATCCCAAATATATAAAGAACTCAAGAAACTAGACATCAAATACCAAATAATTCCACTAAAAAATGAGGTACAGACCTAAACAGAAAATTCTCAACAGAAGAATCTTGAACAGCTTAGATACACTTAAAGAATTTTTCAACGTTCTTAGTTATCACAAAAAATGCAAATCAAAACGACCCTGAGATACAATCTTATACCTGTGGGAATGGCCAAGATCAAACCACTAATGACAGCCTATGTTATAGAGGATGTGGTGTAAGAAGAACACTTCTCCACTGCTGGTGGGAGGGAAAATTTGTTCAGCTTCCTTGGAAATCAGTATGGAGATTTCTCAGAAAATTGGAAATCAATCTACCTCAAGACCAAGAAATACCACTCTTGGGCATACCCCAAGGACACTTGCTCAACTATGTTCATAGCAGCATTATTCATAATAGCCAGAATCTGGAAACAACCTAGATGCCCCTGAAGAATGGATAAGGAAAATGTAGTATATTTACACAATCAAGTACTACTCTGTGGGGGGGTGGCAATAACTTCATGAAATTTGCAAGCACTGGACAGAACTATAAAAAAATCATCCTGAGTGAGATATTCCAGACCCAGAAAGACAAACATTGTATGTACTCACTCATAAGTGGATATTAGTTGTAAAGCAAAGGATAACCAGGCTACAATCCTCAGCCCCAGAGTTATTAGATAACACGGAGGACCCTATGAGGGACACATGAATCTCTCTGGGAAGCAAAATTAGATGAGATTTCCCGGGTAAACTTGGAGTGGGGCAAGGAAGCAAAGGGGAGAGGATGTGATATGGGAGCATGAAGGATCAGGATGGTCTAGTTGTGGGCATAATGGAGAGACAGTAATGGGGGAGATGTCTTGATAAAGGGGACAATTGTGGGGTTAGGGAGAAACCTTGTGTCAGGGAAAGTCCCAGGAACCCACAAGGATGATCCCAGCTAAGATTCCTAGCAATAGTGGAGAGGGTGCCTGAGCTGGCCTTCCTCTGTAATCAGACTGGTGATCACCCTAGTTGTCATCATAGAGCTTTCATACAATAGCTGATGGAGGCAGATACAGAGATCCACACCCAGTCACTGGGCCAAACTCTGGGAGTCTAATCGAAGAGAGGGTGGAGGGTTTGTATGAGTTAGGGGGTGCTCAAGATTGTGATGGGGAAACCCACAGAGACAGCTGGCCTGAGCTTGTGGGAACTCATGGACTCTGGACTGACAGCTAGGGAACCTGCATAGGACTGGCCAAGGCGCTATGCATCTGGGTGACAATTGTGTAGCTTGGTCTTTTGTGTGGCCCCTAGCTGTGGAACCAAGACTTGTTCCTGATGCATGAACTGTCTCTTTGGAACCTATTCTCTAGAGTGGGGTGCCTTGTTCAGCCTTGATGCAGTGGGAAGGAGCTTGGTCCTGCCTCAGCTTAAAATGCCATGCTTTGTTGATTCTCGTGGGAGGCCTTACCCCAAATAAGTGGAGACAGAGGATGAGTGGATGGGGGGTAGGGGTAGGTTGGGGGAGGGAGCAGGAGGAGAGGAGGGAGGAGAAACTGTAGTTGGTATGTAAAATAAATTTAAGCATAATGAAAAAAGAATAAAGATACAACTAATGTAATAAAGAATGTCTTTCTGGTAAGTGTTACAAAAGAAATCAATGGATTGCCTTAAGAAAAAATTTAAAATTATTTTAAGGACACTTGACAAGATGTGGAAGAATACAGACTTTATTAAAACAAACAAAAATATTCATCACTTGAATGAGAAACTTGAAAAATAAATACATATCATAAAAAGAACCCAACAGAAGACACAGAGAACTCAGTAAATTGAAATAAAAATACCATTGTGATTCTCAATAGCAGATTACATCATGCAAAAGGAATAATTCTGAGCTTGAACACAGGTTTTTTAAAATAATGCAAGACAAAAATGAAAAAGAAATAAGAAAAAGACAAAGGCTAGCATATATAAGGTTAACAAGATACCATAAGGGGAAAATAGTCACATTACAGGAGCTACAGAATGAAAACAAACCTGCTTGTGAGGGCTGGTGAGGTGGTTTAGAGTTAGAGGCGCTTGCTTCCAAGTTGACACCATGAGTTCCATCCCTGGAACCCACATGATAGAAGGAGAAAACAGACTCTTGTAAGTTGTCTCTAAGCTCCACACACACGTTATGGCATCCATGTTCAAAACACATACAAATAAATAGATAAGTAAATAAATCTATTTAGTTAAATAATAGCTGAAAGCCTTCTAAATATTGAGAAGTGCATGGGCATCTAAGTGCAGTAAATTCAAAGAACTCAGTTTAGATTAAACTGTCAAAGATAAACTATATTCATGCTCTCAAAAGTCCAAGGCAAGAAATTCTAAAAGAAACAAGAGAAATATGCCAAGTCACATATAAGCAAGGCCATAGTAGAATAACATCAGAGTCCACCCAGAAACTTGCAGAAATGGAGTAAACTTTCCGATTTAAAAAGTTAGTTTGGCTGGATAGATTTTAAAAGTGAAATTAAATTATATGGTGTCTACAAAACCTTATAAAATAGTGTGGAAAGACAGATACAAACCCACTGGTTTAGAAAAGCAAAACAAGACAGGAATGAGGAAGAAAGATATGCAGTCCATGTTGCTTAAAGGGAACTCATTATCCTGCCTAGCCTGGCTCCCTTTGCCATTAAAGACAGATATTTGGTCAGAATGAGTCCATAATCAGAAAAAAATGAGATGTCAAGAAGAGTCAGGTCCACATCATCTATTGCCCCCAGTCATCTATTGACCCACAAAAGTAGAGCTCAGACTAAACTGAAGCAGTAAAAATAACAGAATCCTAAACATCATTGATGACCCTGCAAGACATAACAGTTAACACAGGAAAAAGGTGTGTGTGTGTGTGTGTGTGTGTGTGTGTGTGTGTGTGTGTGTGTGTGTGTGTGATATGTTAATGGGAAGTCCCATGAGCTTAAGCTCAGACTTGTCCAGTCAAAAGAAACTGCATCTGGAAGATGTGCTCAGCATCCATGTAGGATGCTCGACATCAATGTAGGATGCTCAATCCCTTTCAGACAGAGGATGAATGGTCCAGGAGCAGTGCAAGATATTCATCATTACCTCTGGCATCACAAGGCCCATGAGACCTAGAGAGAGAAGAGCAGCAGTGCCTAGATGCTCTTTAGACTGAATTAGAACTACTCACCATTCATTTTCCACAGACAATTCAGGAGAAACTAAGTAGGTGCTGGGTTTCTTGTGGGAACTCCAGGAACTCCCAAACGCAACAAGTAAAACCATATTGATCTCCAAAATTTACAAAGAACTCAAGAAGCAAGTCTCCAAAACATCAAAGGACCCAATTAAAAAGTGGGCTGCAGAACTAAATAGAGAGTTTTCAATAGAGGAGTCTAAAATGGCTGAGAGGCACTTGAGAAAGTGCTCAACATCCTTAGCCATCCGGGAAATGCAAATCAAAACAACTCTGAGATACCATCTCACTCCTGTCAGAATGGCTAAAATCAAAAACACCAATGATAATTTATGCTGGAGAGGATGTGGTGAAAGGGGGACACTCCTCCATTGCTGGTGGGAGTGCCAACTGGTTCAGCCACTTTGGAAATCAGTATGGAGATTCCTCAGAAAAATGGGAATAAACCTACCACAAGACCCAGCAACTCCACTCTTAGGCATATATCCAAAAGATGCCCATTCATACAACAAAGATGTCTGTTCCACTATGTTCATAGCAGCTTTATTTGTAATAGCCAGAACTTGGAAGCAACCTAGATGTCCCTCAACCGAAGAGTGAATAGAGAAAATGTGGTACATTTACACAATGGAGTACTATTCAGCAGAAAAAAACAATGGAATCATGAGATTCGAAGGCAAATGGATGACACTAGAAGAAACCATCCTGAGTGAGGTAACCCAGTCACAAAAAGAGAAACATGGCATGTACTCTCTCATATATGGATTTTAGACATAGATCTGGGGAGTGCCAGCCTACAAGCCTATGGCCAGAGAGTCTGGGAAACAGAAACTTCATTTAGTGGCTGATTGAAGAAGAGGCAGACTCCCTCGGTTAAGTACTGAGCTGAACTCAAGAAAGCCAGTAACAGAGAGGGAGGACTGATGATCAAAGGGATTAAGACTGAGCTGGTTTAACCCCCAGAAACAGCTGACCAGACAGAGGTTAACTCTTGAATCCCAGGCATCAGCCTGGGAATCCAGCATGGGACTGATCAAGACCCCCTGAATCTGGGTGTCAGTGAGGAGGCCTAGGCAATCTATTGAGCCTTGGGCAACAGATCAGTACCCATCCCAAGTATACACATGGACTTTGGACTCCCATAGAACAATGTGAGGTGCACTCTCACCCTGAACTCTTGGGGAAGGGTCTAGGCCCTGCCCTATATGAAATGACAGACTATGGACACCCCCATGGAGGGCCTCACCCTCCCTGGGGGAATGAGGGGATAATGGGGGGGTTGGGGGAGGGCACGGGAGGAGGGGAGGGAAAGGGAGAGGGACCTGGAACTGACTTGTGAAGCAACCTTGTTTCTTATCTAAATTTAAACTGGAAAATAAAATAAAAAATAAAATAAAATAATAAAAAAACCATAGACTTAAGACATGAAGCTTGGGAAAAGAGGCAGTGGTATGGTGACCACATGACATACTTAAGCAAGATTATAACAACATTGCTTGATTTTTAAATACAAATAAAACTTTGTGGGGGAAAATAAAAAATGAATGGATGAATATTTAAAGAAATTGTGATTTTTCTGCTTAAAAACATGTGCAATACCCATGTGTTGAATATCATACTATACCCCATGGGCATATAAAAAACGATGAAAGGAAAATTAAAAAGCAAATAAATAAATGTTTCTGACTAACACAAAGAGAGTAAAGTGGCACAGGTCTGACCCTTAACCAGCATCAGCTGACAAATCATTTCTCTGCCTCTCAAGGTAAATCATTCATGTTAACTGACCAACTGCATTTTGAGAACAAGCTCTGTCTACCTTAACAGTTTTCCCTCCCACTGCTAGGTGGGAAGTCCTCTCAGGATTTATGCAGGAGGTAGAGAGGATTCCTGAGAGTGAGGACACTCTGTGACTCGGGAGTGCCTGCACCATGAGTGTCTCTGCTCTGAGCCCCAGCAGATTTGTAGGCAGCATCTCTGGCTTCCTCCAAGTGGCCTCGGTGCTTGGCTTGCTTCTGCTGCTGCTCAAAGTGGTCCAGTTGTACCTGCACAGGCAATGGCTACTCAAGGCTTTCCAGCAATTTCCATCCCCACCCTTTCACTGGTTCTTTGGACATCAGGTATGAAGGGAAGAAGGAAAGGGAAGGTTGGTGGGAGAGCAGGGAGGATGGGGGATCTCAGAGACCGGCCATCAAGATCACAGGATGCAGCCCGCTGTATAAAATGCCAAGTACTTCATGAGACACACAGCTCAGGCTGAGATACCCTCCAATATTAGGGTGGTTCAACATGTCTGGCTGTTGCTCTGCTTTGTACTGATAGCCCCTCACTTGGAAGGCTGTGGTTGAGCCTACGTAGTCTCCTCCTCTTCAAGATGAGCACCTTCAATTGCCTCTGGTGTTCTCAAACAGCTTCTGAGTGATTCCCTGCATACTCACTCATGTATATTCTCTCCCAAGCTCAGAGATTGTCTGGGAACGCAGACATCAGTGAGATGGAAGCCTTGCACCTGTGGGTTTTTTAGCTTAGCAATGGCACATATCTCAGGAGCTGTCAGGTTCAGGAGGAGTTCACACTGCTGCGATGAGTGGGCAACTGCCCTCAGAAATTCCCCTCAAGGGAAGATTGAAGATGGGTAAATTACAAGCTGAAATCCTGAAGTTATACCATGTAAAGGGAAAAGGCTGTGTAGTATCCTCAAGTGAGATCACTGATGTTAGAATTTCCTGGGGGTCTGTTTAGCCCTCCTTTCTCCTTCCACACAACCTGTACTGTTAGCTACTTAGGTTCAAGGCACCATGACTTCACTGTATCACAGTGCTCAGCCCAAGAGCCAGGCACAGATTCTGAGATCTCCCAGGAAGAAGATGGTGTAGCAGACAGCATACTGGGAATGGATAGTACTGACTCCTTCTACTCTCAACCTGGGAAATAAGGCCCATAGACAAGCAGAAGGATATGTGGAGAGGCACTCAACAAAGGATTGTGCAATGGATGTTCTTAGAAGGAGATGGGGATGTAGTGCTTGTGTGTACTGCTGAGGATCCACCAAATGGCACTGTCAAATCCAGCTCAGGACCAGTCCCTGATGTAGCAAAACTGAGTGATAGCATAGATAGTCCATCAAACTGCTCCAAACCCTGAGCTGCTTCTGAACACTCTAGAACTATGTTGGTGTGCTTGTTCTGCGCTGGAAACTAATCTAGAGTCCCACTGCTTTATCTTTCCCTCAACAGCAGTTCCAAGGTGACCAGGAGCTACAGCAGGTTTTGAAGTGTGTGGAGAACTTTCCAAGCGCCTTTACTCGCTGGCTTTGGGGGAGCAAAGCTAGCCTTTCCATCTATGACCCTGACTACATGAAGGTGATTCTGGGGCGATCAGGTGAGAGTGACATGTAATTTGGAAGAGTTTGTGCCTTCTTCTTTGTAAATAGCGTGAGGCTGCCAAATTTCAGAGGAGTGTGGCACTCAGCCACTTCCTGACACCGTCTAGCTACCATTCTCCTTGGCCACAACCCAGTACAATACTCAGTTCTGAAATTTCAAGTCCCTCAGCCAAAACTCTTAATATTTCTTTGATATTTAATCAAATTAAGATGATAAGCCATGTAATTGTTCCAGGTCTGAAAAAGAAACCTCAAATTCATATTGGATTGAGTTTGAAATCTCTAATTGTTACCTTCCTGGAAACAGAGGATAATTAAGCCATAATCCACTGTAACTGTAACACACACACACACACACACACACACACACACACACACACACTTGTAATACTTGTCCTGCTTTTTACTTTGAGCACAAGGACTGTTTCTCACCAATCACCATCCAGCCCCAGAACGAGTCCAGCTACTGGTACATGAAACCTAGGAGACATGAGGAAATGAACAGTGACATAGAACAGTTTACCAACAGACAGTCATTAAAAGATCACAGAAGCCCATGACTTCAACCACCTTATTTAGCCCATTCCTTGTAAAGGCCATTGTTTCCATTTCAGATCCAAAGGCACTTGATACCTACAGATTCCTGGCTCCTTGGATTGGTATGTATGTCTAAATCAGAGTGGTGGTCTAGTCCCAATTAGATTTTGCAAGTGCTGAACAAAATGTGACCGACTGCCATTGTCATAATCTAACCCCAACCCTAAAGAAGTAGAAGCTCCACATCTGACCTTTCACTTCACCAAACAGTCCTATATGAACATAGTGTATGTCCCTCCTTGGTCAATCCCTTCCAACTCTTTTGCAATATTTTTTATAATGTATTTGTTCTTTTAAGTTTCATTTTACATTCCAACCACAGTCTCCCTCCCACTCCCGTTGCCTCCCCTGCAGCCCACTCGAAGTCTATTCCTCCTCACAGATAAGGGCTCCCATGAAAAGTCAACGAAGTCTAGCACAATAGGCTGAGGCAGGGTCAAACCCTTCTCTCATGCATTAAGGCTGAGCATGGCATCCCACCATAGAGAGTGGGCTACAACAAGCTAGCTCATGTACCGGGTTTATATCATGGTCCTGCTGCCAGGGGCCCCTCAGGTAGTCTAAGTTTCACAACTGTCTCCCACATACATAGGGGCTAATTCGGTCCCCTGGAGTCTCCACAGTGTTGGTCTAGAGTTCATGAATTTCCACTGGCTTGGTTCAGCTGTCTATCTGTATTTCCCCATCATGACCTTGACCTCCATTGCTCATATATTCCCTCCCCCCTCTCTAACTGGATTCTCAGGGCTCAGCCTGGTGCTTGGTTATGAATCTCTGCACCTGGTCCCATCAGTTACTGGAGGAAGACTCTATGATACTCTGTTGCAATTTTTATCTGACAGCTGTCATAATCACAGAATCCCACTAGCTAGAGTTTGTGTTCTGAACTGTACCAATTTTCAGACTTGTCATCCTCAGCACCACTTCATACCAAGTTTATCTAACTGTCTCTCTGATCCATCACACACACACACACACACACACACACACACACACACACACACACACACGTCTCTGGCCCAGGCTATGGTTTGCTCTTACTGAATGGACAGCCATGGTTCCAGCACCGGCGGATGCTAACCCCAGCCTTCCACTATGACATTCTGAAGCCATATGTGAAAACCATGGGCAACTCCGTCCAGTCAATGCTGGTGAGTTCATTTGACTTTCTTCTCCTCTGCTGCCCAGCTCTGCTGTCCTTTCTACATCAGGTGCTGCATCTGATACTGCTACAACTACCACAGCTCAGCAGCAGCAGCAGCATCTTCTTCTTTCTCCTCTTACTGCTCATACTCCCCCTCTCTCTTCTTTCTCTCTCTCAGTCTCACTCTTTGCCTACTCAGAGTGTACACCACAGGCTCCCCATGTGTACTCTACTATGAATATAGGTTCTTCATGCAGAGATGAAATAGGAATATTCCAGGTACCAGGATATGGCCATCCTTGCTCATTGTCCAAGGCAAAGAGTATCATGGTAGATAGGGATTCCAATTTCCTCTTCATATCCTCAACTTAAGAGAGACTGCCCAGGATGATACTGAGTCAGAGTTTCCCTTCAGTCTCAGTGCTTCTGCATTGACTTGAGTAAATGTGCAGGAAACAGGATGCCATATCCACATTGTCATAGTCAACCCTGACATACCACAAACATAAAACAGACTCTGGATACTGACCCAATTATTCCTAGCTATCTTTAATGAATACATAGTAATTAAACTCACTGGTGACCTTGTTAGAAATGCCCATAGTGGCTACTTGGACTTTCTTTTTTTTTTTTTTTTTGGTTTTACGAGACAAAGTTTCTCTGTATTGTTTTGGAGGCTGTCGGTCCAGCCTGGCCTCGAACTCACAGAGATCCGCCTGCCTCTGCCTCCCGAGTGCTGGGATTAAAGGCGTGCGCCACCACCGCCCGGCTACTTGGACTTTCTTATGATTGATACCTACCATTGTCTCAGGTTGGTCTCAGCTCTTCAAACCCTGGTGCATTGTCTTCTTTACCCCCTAAAACAGCACTGCTTGTTGATTAAAACATCTTAACTAGTTACAAACATTTAAAACTTGTTTCTTTATCTTATGGGTTTCTACATTTAATTTTAAAATGATTTACTAGAATATAGGTAGCCTTTCACAGTTTTTTTTTGCAATCTGTAGAACATGTTATCTAAATTGAATAACTTAGAACAGGGTAACCAAAAATACAGGGAAAGAATCCAGTCTATTGAGCACAAGTCCTCTGTGAAAATTAGGTCAATGTCCTCTTCCCATTGCAGGACAAATGGGAAAAGCTGGCTGGTCAGGACTCCTCTATTGAGATCTTTCAACACATCTCCTTGATGACCCTAGACACTGTCATGAAGTGTGCCTTTAGCCACAAGGGTAGCATCCAGGTGGATGGGTGAGTGACAACCCTTGAATTTCAGGGCATTTGGTCTTACCAACTGGTACAGCCTCATCTGACATGCAGGTAGGGCAGCTTGGATCTTGCCTCTATAAAAAAAAATTCTAGAGTATGACCCCAGAACCGGGTCAGTTCCTGACACAATCCAACCCTGACCCAACTACAGACTACTGATTCCTAACTGAGATTGATGTATAGATATTAATGCCACCTTCTGCAGTCTTAAAAATTACAAGGGCTATAAGAAAAATTAATGTTGTGCCTCAATGCTCCCTGTCTCTACCATACAAAAATCTCTCTCCAGAGTCCATCTATCTGCTGGTCAGATCTCTTCACAGTCTAATCTATTGTGTGTCTTCTTCCTCAGAAATTATAAGAACTACATCCAGGCCATTGGGGACCTGAGCAACCTATTTTATTCCCGTGTGAGGAACATGTTTCATCAGAATGACACCATCTACAGTCTGTCTTCCAATGGCCGCATGGCCAACGGTGCCTGTCAGCTCGCCCATGATCACACAGGTTCTGTCTGTACCTCATGACTCCATCATTTCCCAGGATTAGCTCAAAGGGTCTGGCTATTGAATTCAGAGGTAGATGTAGACCCTTCAGTGTCCCTGAGTCACACACTTGTGGATACTTTAACACTGCAACTGTTTAAGTTGGGTTGTCAGAATGCCAGGTATTATGTGGGTGTCATCATATTGGTAAAGTTTAGTGAAATCTGACCCAGTAGTTCAAGCAGAACTTCCTTGACCTGTCCTCTAGAAAGGAGATCTGGCCTGTATCAAATGGTACTAGTCTTCTAACCCTGCCCACTCCTTAGTTACTGATCTATACATAGCACATAGCTTTGGACTAGGAGACTCGTGGAGCTACACAATGTTACTGTAGCTCTCAAGTCTCTTAGATAACTGCTGTTCTGTACAGATGGAGTGATCAAGCTGAGAAAGGATCAACTGCAGGATGAGGAAGAGCTGGAGAAGGTCAAGAAGAAGAGACGTTTGGATTTTCTGGACATCCTCTTGTTTGCCAGGGTGGGTGTGTCACAGAGGCCTGTGTATCATAGAGAGTCTGCCTGGAGCACACAGCTCTGATGACACCTGTTGCCTCCCTCAGACGGAGAATGGGGATAGCTTGTCTGACAAGGACATACGTGCTGAGGTGGACACATTCATGTTTGAGGGACATGACACCACAGCCAGTGGAGTCTCCTGGATCTTCTATGCTCTGGCCACTCACCCTGAATACCAGCAGAGATGCAGGGAGGAAGTTCAGAGCCTCCTGGGAGATGGATCCTCCATTACCTGGTAAGAGTTCAAGAGGTGACAGAACCCTTATTCTTTGGGTATGGAGGAGCCCATGGTCTCCAGTCTACCTGACTTCAGAATGGACCTTGTTTCAGGAATCACCTGGACCAGATGCCCTACACTACCATGTGCATCAAGGAGTCCCTGAGGCTCTACCCACCTGTCCCAACCATTGTCAGAGAGCTCAGCACACCTGTCACCTTCCCTGATGGGCGCTCTTTACCCAAAGGTATGAGATTCCCTGGACTGTTCACCTAAAATCATTCCAGAGGTAAAAGATAATCAGAAGTCTGTGTGATTCAACAGTCCTGAATCCCTCTCGGTGTCCATTTCCTTTTAAGGAAATAAATTCTTCTTCCTCATAAAGTACATTTTTAATGTGGACATAAACCAAAATGACGTCCTATAAAGTTAAATGATCTCCAATTCTGCCACTTTGAATGTGCAGTTGTAAGTATCTCTTGTTTATCAGCTAATACTCCTTTTGAATCCATTCCTTATCCTGATACATCCATTCCAGTTTGGAAACACCAACATTCTTTGATTCTTACACTCCAAACTCAATGTAAATGCCCAAACTACACAATTCATAGTCACTCTCATTCTTCATAAGTCCTCACTGTCACATGTGTGTGTTTTCAAGTTGGAGCTGGAAACAGAACTGTATGTTTGTACATACAAGTGGAAACCAAAGGCCAACATTAGGTTCATTCCTTGGGTATTGTCCACCTTGATTTTTTAGTCGAGACGGTCCCTCACTAACCTGCAACTCACTTATTAGGCTGGATGTCCAGTGAGCTATAGGTACTTGGCTTCCCACACCTCACCAGCAGTACAATGACAATCCTGTACCACTGCACAAAGCTTATTTGCAGGTTCTGCAAATCAGACATAGGTCCCCGTGCTTGTACAAAAAGCACTTTACCACTTTATGTGTTTCTCCATCCCTAATTGTCACATCTTTTTATCACCCTCTACATTAGGTATAATTCATAGGAATTTTATTTATAAAGAACTACTGCCGGGCGGTGGTGGCGCACGCTTTTAATCCCAGCACTCGGGAGGCAGAGGCAGGCAGATCTCTGTGAGTTTGAGGCCGGGCTGGACCGATAGCCTCCAAAACAATACAGAGAAACCCTGTCTCATAAAAACCAAAAAAAATAACTACTATTTATATATAAACCAGTAAATACAGTATAAACAGTAAGTGCAATTGTATATATAAACACAGAGATATGTATATAAACAAACTCTATCCTTGGAAAATTCTTCACAAAGAAACCTTTGAATATGATATTATGACTTTATCTCTCAAATCCTATTTGCTGGGAGGTAAAGGACACATAAAAAATTAGATAGAGGCTAGGGAGATGTATTTCTTTCTTGGTCAAAACAAATGAAAGAGAGCATCAATCCCATGACATGGGTCATACATGGTCCAATTTCTAAAAAGCATGAGGTTGACAGCAGAGATGAAGTGATGACCAGATAATATACCCCTGCAATGTCAGGAAATTACCCTTTCCTCCACACCTCATTCTTTCAAAATCCTACTTGTGCCACATACTGTTTTGGTGATGACATATAACCCCGCTCTGAAACATCATTAACTCACCTGAAAAACCAGCCTAAAACAACTGGGGGATTATGATGGGGACTGAATATCTTTAGTTGAAATCCTTCATCAAATTTAAGCTCTAAGTTGATTCACTCCCAAAACAGGTTCATATCATTCTTGTTCTCTTTCTTTAACTCCATTTCCACATTCTTTCTTTATGCCTCAAGTCGATTTCCAAGTCACCCACATCTACCCAAACTGATGATCTGCAGGAATCAGACCTCTTGTGCAAGTATGTGCCCTGCTGTCTCAGGAACCAAGGATTCACACCCTGGGTATAACCATCTTCCATCCTATCCCTATCTGTCCCACAGGTGCCACAGTTGTACTCTCCATTTACGCACTCCACCACAACCCGAAGGTGTGGCCAAACCCAGAGGTAGGAGGCCCCACAGTAAGGCAGGGGAAGATCCCTCCACTCCAGACCAATTCTCCTGATGTCCCCACCTATAGGCGTCTTGTCCCTGGTGGGTTGAAAGCAGGGTTTTAACCCCTCCCTGTCCTGACTGAGTTGCTGTCTCCCTGCAGGTGTTTGACCCTTCCAGGTTTGCAGCAGATTCTCCCCGACACAGCCACTCATTCCTGCCCTTCTCGGGAGGAGCAAGGTGAGACATCGTGTGTGTATTGATAGAAGGCACTGTGGGACTCTTTGCAGCAAGACTTGATGTTTTTAACCTCCTGCACACATGACATGTCCAGGTATATCCTATTGGTGGATATGGTGGAAAGCTTCTAGGAGATGTGTCTGTGTACAAAGGGAGGGTAACATTTCAGAAGACACTATCAAGATATTAACCCGTTACTCTTCCCATTGACCAGCCAAATTTCTATGTCAGTGGATGCCACACACTTGCATGTGTTCTGATAGTTCCCTCACTTTACGGGCAGGACTTTAAGTTGATTTTCTTCCTGTGAATTTATCCTCAGGTGTTCAACATTTCAAGTTTCAGGACTCTTAAGTGTCATACATTTATCCCCAATTCAGTGTGGCTCACCACCCTTCCTCAATAGTTCTCTAATTGTAGAACCACTGTGGTGTGTGATAAGTTTGCTTGGGTGTCTGTCATACGCAATTGTCAAATCAGATATTTGAAGTGTTACAGTGAGTCTTTTGAAGAAAGTTTTAAGTCAGTCTTCATGGACTACCCATGTGCATTCTCCCCCACCACAATCACTGAACAGTGTTGATATTTCACATCCCTCTTAAAATTAATAAATTGCCAAACTTTGACACACTATGTGTGTGTGTGTGTGTGTGTGTGTTCTTTGAAGTTACACTTAGAGGCTGTATAACCCAACTTCAGACAAAGAAAATTAAACAGGAGGAGAATAACTGTATTTGAGTAAACTCTCTGTTTTATAGCACATAGTATTTACTAAGGTTCCTGGTGAGTGAAATATAAAACACTTTTGAAATAGCTACTGAAAAATATGAAGGCTCTCCAATGACTTCTAGGAAAATCCTAAAAGGATTGCCTGAGACCCAACTCACAGTTAGCTTTAAAGGCAGTGCAGAGCCAGGCATTGGTGGTGCATGCCTTTAATCCTAGCACTCAGGAGGCAGAGGCAGGGGGATCTCTGTGAGTTCAAGGCCAGCATGGTCTACAGAGTGAGTGCCAGGATAGGCTCCAAAGCTATACAGAGAAACCCTGTCTCGAAGAAAAAAAAAAGGCAGTGCAGAAGTGGGTTTTTCTGAGCCTATATACTTCATGAATTCTTCAAGTGGCAAACAGCTTTCACAGAACAGGCTTTAAGCCAGACACAGTCTGTCTAGCATTTGGTGAACTTTACAATTGAAAGTTCCCACCTCCACTCACTGCAAATCAGGTCACTGGCACTAGATGACCGTAGAGCATTGGGAAACTCAGCTAAAGTTGGAATGAACCATGCAGCTGCTGGCGTTTTTCTGAGGCAGCCTCAGGCATGCCTAGAGCTCATGACTCCTCTACCTCAACTTTCCAAGTTCTAACTTCAGGAAGAGTGCACCACACTTTGATCTGTTCAGAAGATTTTTAAATTTTTTGTTGAATTTAACTCCATTTCTTCATGCCTTAAATTCAAATGGATTAAACTTTAGAGCCAATAAAAGTAATTATGGCAAATATAAAATAAAATATAAAGGCACTCCTATGTGTCAGGCATTATGCTAGATAAAATAGCAGGAATTAATGACAGTCTTCTATCCCAGCCTTTAGTGCCAAACTGTATTCTCAAATACAAATACATCCATGGTCAAAATATATTCTCTCTCCATTCTTTCACTTATTAAGCAGTTTGCTGAATCCTCTGTGTTTCAGACGTCATCCCATGCTCTGACTGTGGCATGTCCTTGAATATAGCACTAATGGTGCCTTGGGTGCTCCTGAAGGACAGGGACAGTCAGCAAAAAAAAAATGAAAGCCAGATGCACATTAGCCTGAGAATTGGGAGTATGCAGCCTTAGAGGGAGGAGCCATTCAAAAACAAGTCAACAGCTTGGTGTGAAGTAGGAAGTGAGATGGGCAGGAAATTGGTGAGGGCAGCAGTCAGTAGAGGGTGTGGCTGTAGCTAGGCACCTGAATACAGCCCCACGTGATGGAGGTACAGAGGGTCATTGGAGAGGGAGAGTCAGGGAGACAGAACAGTCCAGGACAGCCCAGGGCAGAAAACTGGAGAAGGAACAAGGGACATTTCTGAAGTACGGTTAGAAAGCTACAGATGTTGGTAAAGGAGGTAGACACACCCTAAGTAGGAGGCAAATGGGACAGCAATAGAGGATCCTCTACACAATGACCTGTAGGAACTTTCCTACTGAAAATGACTCCACTCTTTGTAACCCATGTCCTAGATCTCCCTGGAAGGAGTAAGCTAAGCAATGATTCACAAGTTTGACCTCTAATCCTTAGAATACTGGCCTTACAGATTAAATAACTCCAAAACAGCTAGTGTCAAATAGCCTTGAAAAATGTAGAGGCTGAATCAAAAGTCAGGAGAGCCAAGGTCTCGGGTAGAAATATGTGTGGCATCTAATGAAAGAGGTTAGACTGGACATGTGAAGGTAAGCCCTGAGTGCTGTTCTAAGCTATTTCAGGAGCTCTTCCCTGCCTAGGTCAGAGGTTATTGAGTCTTATTGTCCTTTTCTGGCCCAGGAACTGCATTGGGAAGCAGTTTGCTATGAATGAGCTGAAAGTGGTTGTGGCTCTGACTCTGCTCCGCTTTGAGCTGCTGCCTGATCCAACCAGGGTTCCCATCCCCATATCTCGACTTGTGTTGAAATCCAAGAATGGGATCCACCTACATCTCAAGAAGATCCACTGATTCTGGTATGGACACAGACAGACTCTATGAGTGTACTGCCTGACATTCCAGCTTCATGTCATCTGTGCCTTTCACTATCTTGCTTTCTATCTGCTCTTCTTACATCACCCCTATTTGCTCCCCTGCCTCCTGTCCTCTGTCTGTCTGTATCTCTCTCTCCCACTCCTTCCTTCCTCTTGATCCCCTATTTGTCTTTCTGTCTCCTACTACCTACATATGATCCCTAGTCTCCTCTGTCCTCTAGCCTCCTCTCTTTTCCTCTTATCTTTCTGTCATCTTATTTTTCCCTACATGACTTCTTCTTTACACAAATAATCAACTGTCATAACCTTGGTTGTCCAAAATGACAGGTTATTATCTTACAGCTCTGGATCTCAGAAATCTGAAATGGCTGCCACTGACAGAAGACCTAGTTGATGGTGTGGCCAATCTTCCTCTGCAGAGTTCTCTGGAGAGTCCTCATCCTCCCCTTCTCAGAATAAACCATCATTTCTTGACACTGGACTCTTACACCTGCTTTAAAGCCAGAATCTTCCAAAACCCTCTCTCCTAATTTCCTTAACTTTTCCAAAGACTCTTGTGACATCATCAAGCCCACTAAAAAGTCCAATGTAATTCTCCCATATCAATATCTCTTACTCAATCTAACTTAGTATGACATGTTTAATTATGAGAAAACATTCATGGTCTCCAAAACCTTAAGGGTTAAACATCATTGTGAAGTCTTGCTTTGTATTTACATGACTGTCGCTGGATCAGTTTGTCTACATCTCTCCTGCAAGTCTCTTTACCTGACTGACCCTCACACAAGTTTCTCCATCTTCCCTGCTTTCAGCAATAAAGTTTGTTTGTCATGATCTCACATTGCTTCAAACTGCTCCTGGATCAGGATCCATGATGCCATGGACAGACTTCCCTAGTATGTCATATCTGCTTCCTGGAACAGGCTTCTCTTGAAGCCACTGTCTGCAACCAGGATCTCCTTCCTAGTCTCCTAACCTACCAGGTTGATGGGATGGCCAGTTCAGAGGAGTGCAGGAGAGGACAGACCGGACACTCAATGCCTGAACAATGGGAGAGCTGGGCAGGAACAAGAGCCCAAATCATCAAGCACAGAATGTTCAAGCAATACAGAAAGTCTCATGCTTGTCGTGTTCAGACAAAACATCAAAGTGAGAGCACAGATCTCTGAGTGCCCAGCCACAGACAAATACTCTAAACACAGGGTTCCAAATGGGATGGAATGTGTAACCAGAAAGTGATTCTACAGCCTGGAAGCAATGAGCAAGAGCAGCTCATTTCACTGCCATGTGCATTCCCCCTCCATGATGCACACAAACTGACACTCACGTGTGCACTGTATACACGCCCACAGCACCTTCCACCCACACATATGCATTAGTGTGCCTAAGGTCAATGGGGCCTCAGGGTGTGTTTGAAATGTCCTACAGATGAAACAGTGGCCTTTTGTGATGGCCACCACTTGCAGTGTACACTGTCCCTCACCCAGGAAGTCATAATACACACACACATACATAAGTGAATACTCTAGTACTCAGGAGAACACACACAAACATCAGAGTCAGATTTCCTGGTTTTATTCCCACTGATACAAATACTCAAGAAGAACTCATATTAATGATGGAGTTTTGAACAAAAAAATCAGAGTCAGGAAGCCTCAGTTCAAGTTCTTCCTATATTAGCGTCTCTCAGGATCCTTCCCTTACTATTAAAATGCAGTCACAATTTCCTCCTATCAGAGAAGAGGCATCTCCATGCTGTCCATGCCTCACAATGGCCAAGGGTCCAAAGATCTAAAATGATATAGTTTAGATTCAGGTGGTAACTATTGAAACCTTACTACATTTGTTTATAGTGCAACCTATGTGGTGCCAGGCCAAAAAGGGCAAGTTAGTTGCATTATGAGCCATAGCCAACAGGCACACTATACTGAGACCTTTGCATCCCAGTTTCAAGTTTACAAGGAGATGTAGGTCTTGACATGGCTTTATAGGAGTTAGCAAGTGTCCTAGAGCAGATCTGCCAAGATGTATCCTTATCCCAAGTAGGAAATAATCAGTAGTAAGAAAGTATATGTCATATAACCCAGCATATCATAAGGCAGTTGTTATCACCCTTCCTCATGCTGGGACCCTTTAATACAGTTCCTTAAGTTGTGGTGACCCCAAACCATAGAATTATTTTCATTCCTACTTCATATCTGTAATTTTGCTACTGTTATGAATCATAATACAAACATCTGTATTTTTTGATGGTCTTAGATGACCAATGTGAAAGTGTCTTTCAACACCCCCACCCCTTAATCCCTAGAGACTGCTGCTCTAGAAACTTCACCATGTCTCAGGGATAAAATTCCTAGCTCCTGCCTCTGCTCATAGTTTCTAGTGCTCTTCCTTCCCCATGGGATTTTCCTGGATTTTCAACTCCTAGTGACCTTAGATCTTGAACCCTAGAGACATAGGCACCCATAGCCTTGAGGCAGCTACTGCAGGGACTGCCAGGGAAATATCTCTAAGTCATCATGTGTGCCCCACCCTGAGCTCCACCCCAAAAGTCCTTCTTTGTACATCCATGCCTTATGGGAAGGAGTTTCCTTTCTCCCAGGAAGTTCACCTTTAACTCCACTGTGCCACCTTCCCTAGAAATACTGTGAATGCCCAGAGCACTGTATGACTATGACACATGACTCTCAAGAATGACAAGAGTGTCACAGAGACATGTCCCAAGAAAAAAATGACACCAATAAAGACACTTTTCATATTCTTTTACTTTAGTGGTATGAGTTTGCTAATGGGGAAGTCCTGTGTGTATATAAATAAAGCACTGTTGGCCAATAGGGAAGCAAGAAAGGTGGGACTAGGAGTCTAGGAGGATTCTGGGAAATGTAGTGAAGGGGGTTGTCGAGATGTGATCCCTGGAGGAGAGGATACAAGTCTGGCATTCTCAGAAAGATAAGTCCTTATAAAAATATATATATTGGTGATTATGGGTCAATAATTAAGTCAGAGCTAGACAATGAGAAACAATAGTAAATGGCCAACAGCTTCATAATTAATATAGCATCCTGTGTGTTATTTGGGGGCTGCAACTGCAGCAGGGTCCAGGCAGTTGGCAGGGAAGACTACATGTTACAGTTTTCTTTAAGATTTAATCTTTATTTTTTACAGATTTAGTCTAAACAAGTTTTCTTTATGTTCATTATATTCCAAATACACACAAAGGTAGCTAAAGAAATGCATGTCAATGAATGGCCACCTTCTATCAAGTCATCCCTCTTTCATATCCCTCTTTCACAAATCTCAAGACAACATTTGCATTGTCTTCAGTGATGTTTTTCAAGGTTTGAAATGTATGGTTCTGGTTTTTATTTGATTGTTTTAGAAGACATACAGCTATGAGAAATAAATGATTTTTCTCAAGACAGCCAGATGTTCAACTAATTTTATAGAGTGAAGGAATGAACTCCAGAGTCCAGGCATTGAGTCATTAGACACACATGTTCACAAGGGACTGGCTTTCATGACACTGTCAGTGCCAATTTCACATCTGTAAGCCCCACAAAGCAGGGACCCATGATGACTCCACATTCAATATAGGAGGGCAGTGTCCCAGGAAAAGCCACAGCCTGTGCTGTCTATGCCACACTCTCTGAAAATCTATTTCCTAGAGCCTAGTGGCTTCAGGTGGAGGTGGATGCCATTTTTGGAGCGCAGGACCAGCTGGGGAAGCTTGATGGGCAGCTTTGAGGGATCTAGGGAGAATTCAAAGCGCAGCAAACAAAGGGCTGTGACCACCTTCATCTCGTTCATGGCAAACTGCTGCCCAATGCAGTTCCTGTAGGAAGCAGCACAAAGAGGCATCATGCTGTTTTTAGAGGCCCACAAAAAAACTATTTATGAATGCATAAGATATGATTGATTTGTTGACCTTGGCTTAAAAGGCAAAACTTAGGAACATGGTAAAGGACCGCATTGGGAATTCACCATTGCAAGTTCTCGCTTGCTGTCTCTCACAGAAGGGAACACCTACCCCACTCATTTCCCAGGAAAAGGTAAA
Source organism: Mesocricetus auratus (assembly GCF_017639785.1). Lineage (NCBI taxonomy): Eukaryota > Metazoa > Chordata > Mammalia > Rodentia > Cricetidae > Mesocricetus > Mesocricetus auratus. The sequence goes on along the minus strand of NW_024429197.1, from coordinate 26,094,061 downwards.
ATAGCAAAAGACCCCCATTGTCACAGAACAACACTCCATAATGATGCCTCCCCAATGGTGGCCTTCACTTGAGGACCTGAGAGTGTTGTCTTTCTCCCTACCTGGGCCCCGCAGAGAAAGGCATGAAGGCAAAGGGGTGGCGTCCAGTCACATTCTCAGGAGAAAAGCGCAGTGGGTCAAAGACCTAAGAGACAGGGCTTTCTTAAATACTCACCAAACCCTGGCATGGGTAACCCCACAGCCCACACCCATCTGCCCTCTATGCCCAGAGATGCAGTACCTCTGGGTCAGGCCACACAGCACTGTTCCTGTGGAGGGCGTAGATGTGCATAGAGATCAGGCTGCCTGTAAGCAGAAAGGAGACCTGATGACAAGGTGTCCTGAGGCAGCCAGACCCACCTCCATGTGAGGCCTGAATTCCCTGATGTCCCCCTGTCTGGGCCACTAGCCTCTGCCTGTGCACTGCCAGTGACACTGAGCTCCTGGTCACATTCAAAGTAGTTTAATCATCATAATCAATATCTCCAGTAGCCAGGTACTAAGATTAATACCTAACCAAGACATCTGTGGAATGAAAACAAAGAACACTGGGCCCACCCCACCACAAAGTGGGATAGGCAGGGGCTGTTTATTATAGCATTTTGACCCTCAATTAGCTAACATCAAGAAGTTATTATGCTATTAATAATTAGAGACACCCTTCATTTGATGCTTCCTACATGTCAGACTCAGATCTGAACATTTTACAAAGCCACAACACAGAGTTGGGCATGTTGGACATGCATTGCATCATAGTCTATGTGAATAATCTCCCAAAGTCATCCAGAGTGCAATCACATAAGGTGTGTATAAAAACCCTGAATGTCTTTGTCTCTTTTTAATTCTGACTATGAAAAATATATTCTTTCCTTCCCTCTATTTTCCTGTTTGTTTTATTTTATCCATATCATTAAAATTTGCTTGTTAAGTAGCATCATAGTAGAATGATTTGATATAGTTTTAAACAGAAGAAAAAGTGCTCATTTTCAGATTACAAGAAGCCCTCTCCTGAGAACAATGCACCAACTGTACCCAGTGATTAGCCATGTCTGGATCCTACTGCACTAGTGGTCAAAAAGACAAGCCAACTTTCATAATCACTGCCTCAAAGGAATAACTCATGTTGGATTCTTTTGGGAGACAAAAAAAAATAATCCTTGCTACTTCAATCCACAGAAAAATGAATCCACATAATCACCCTGAAACCTAGGGGGGAAATGAACTTTATACACTCATATTTATATTTATACCCTCAGTCATATTTTACAGAAGAAGAGGTAGATGTTTCAGGCAGAGACAAGTTTACTCTGTGAGGCTGGTGCTCAGGCCCAGGGCTCAGAACACAAATCCTAAACTCTCTCCATCTGATGTAAAGATTGCCCGGTGGCACAGGCAATATCAGAGAGCAATCGAGGGGACTTTCATTCCACCCTCAGTGTTTCCCCCAACCCACCTGCAGGTAGAGAGCGGCCATCCACAAAGGTGACTGGCTTGTTGAGCTGGCGGAACACCTGGGGCACAGGCGGGTAGAGGCGGAAGCACTCCTTAATACACATAGTCAAGTAGGTCATCTTGGCCAGATCATCCCTGCCAGGAACACAGCACACGTGGGAACTGGGAACAGTGGGATCTCAGGGCACTATTCCCAACTCCACCATGGTATCATTTTACTTTCTGTCATCACCACACTTCCAACAGAGGAGTCAAGAGGGTTTCAAGTGCCTAAGCATAATATAACACTGAGTGGCCATACAAACCTAGGAATCTATGTGCATGATTATCTAGCTAGAGAGAATAGCTCTCTTCACCTGAGTTTTAACCTTCTTTATAAAGTCAATTCAAGCCCCACCCCTCCTCACCCCTCTACCCTCAACATCCTTGCCACTTGGTGTTACTCCATCCTACACCCTTCCCTGAATTTCAATTATGTGAGTCTGACTTTCTGACAACTCCCCAAGAGCAGCAAATTGTCACCTCTGCTCTTCACACTTGCAATGCACTCCAGACAGCCCCATGCACATCGCTGGACCCTTTGGAATATTTCCAGCATCCAGCAAGTAAGCATTAGTTATGGAGACTCGTCCTTCAAATCTCTAACACTGGAATTATAGATCAGTCTCCCTCAGGAGAACAGGACTCTAGACAAGACAGGTAATTTCCTCGATCCCTGCTGTGTGCCCTGCCCATGATGGGGGAAGATCAGGAACTAGGTGGGACAAAGTGACTGTCAGGCTACAAAGGCCTAAGAGGAGGAAGCAACAAAGGAGACCTGGGTGGAACTCTCAGGGACCACTCTGAAACAGTAGCTGGTGTGGTCACATTCAGGACTTCAGACTTGAGCAGAGGAACTAGGAAGGACACACAGAAGTTTTTAAGTATTGACATTTAGGATCTGTCTCCTCCACCATATGAGAGATGCAGAGTCTAGGACCTATTGTGCTGCCATCCAAAGGCAAGTGGCAAGTGGCAAGAGACTGGCCTTTTCCCATCTGTCCTCTCACTGCCATCTCCCACTTTCCCCTCCATCCCAGCCCTCTCTGCTCCATCCAGAGGCCCAGTAGGGATTCATGTTCTATTGTTAGGAAATTCAGCCTCTGTTGACAACTTTATGTGACACTGAAAAGCATCCATTTGGGGAGACTGGTGGGAGGGCTACATCTATAGTTAACCCCCAAGAAAGCTACACAACCAAAAGAAAGGCAACTTCACCTCATTTCCAGAACAGGTGTGGGTTGTCCTTGGCAGGCACTGGCAGGATAGTCACAACCCCTCCATGGGCTGAGCAACAAGGGTCAAGCTCACTCTCAGATTCACTTACCACTGGAAGGAGTCCTGGTCTCCGAGGATCTCACGGACCTCCTCCCTACATCGCTGCTGGTGCTCAGGATAAAGGGCCATGCAGTAGAGAAACCAAGAGATACCACTAGTGGTAGTATCATGGCCTTCAAACATGAATGTGTCCACTTCAGCCCTGAGATCTGCATCCGACAACTTGATCCCACTTTCATCCTGAGAAAAGGCACAGTGGGACAGCTAAATGTCTTTGAGCTTAGGCTAAGAAGAATGTCCAAGAGGAGCTGTCAGATGCAGATCTGAGGAAACATATGGACACTTGTTGGTAAACTTGGAGTCTTCCTCCAACTTCCTCTATTCCTTCCAATCCCAGCCTATATGCTTCCCATTCATGAGACCCTCCCTAAACCCTCTGGATACATAACTTGTAACTTTACTCAGCCCCAATAATGACACCGCTTCTAGCTGGCAAAGAAATACATCTTTATCACCACCTACCTACTCCCTCCCCCAACCCAGCCGCTATACTATACATAGATGTCTGGCCATGCCAGATCTTTCTTATCTCTGCACTATAACACAGGAATTGATTCAGGATAGGCACTGAGTTTTGTGGAATAGAGAAAGAAAGGGGAGGAGAAGGGGGGGAAGAAAGGAGAGACAGGGGGGGGGACAGGAGTAAAGGAAAGAAAGAAAATGAAATCTAAACTCTAAGGTTCTGTACTGCCAAGATTTTTAAGGATCTTGGAAGTCTAGAAATGTCTCCAAGCTGCTACCAAGTGACCCAGGCTGCCAGCTCCCTAATGTCACAGCCCAACCACACACAAGCTGCATATTTTTACCTTTGTTGATTTGTGCCATGGGCAAAAATCATGGGCAGTAGATTATGTTTGCTGAGCAAGGAGCCTGCTTTAGGAGACTCTAAAGACCTTCCTGAGACCAGCTGTCAGATAGGGTGGTCTGCATGCACTTACCCGAGCACCCAGGAGAATGTCCAGGAAGTCCAGATGCCTCCGCTGCTGGATCTTTTTTTTGCTCCTTCTCATCCTGCAGGGCTGCCTTCCGCTGCCTGATGACCTGATCTGGACCAAGAGTGTAGGTGTCACTGCCTACTTTGGCCCTGGATCAGGATGGGTGCAAAGGATCCCAGAGGAAAAACCAAAGTTTCCTAGTTGGCATGAGGTGGCAGGGGGAGAGGGGGTTTGAAGGAAAGGCCCACCTGTATGGTCATGGGCTGTCTGGCAGGCCCGTAGGAAGCGGCGGCCATGTGGAGTGCGCCAGTAAATGAAGTCATTATGGTACTGGAAGGATTCAATGCGCTGCTGTGTCAGCAATGTGAGCTCACTGACTGCCAGGTAATAGCTGCTGTCTCTATACAGAAGAAGGTAGAGGGAGGGGAAGAGGCCTGAGGCTTTCTTTTAAAAGTCCCACCCAAAATACTTCCTGTTGCTCTTCTTGTCTCCTTAAGCCTCCTCACTAACACCTCATGTATCTTCCACCACAAGTAGGGTCTGGGCAAATCAAGGCAGGACTTCTCCAGCCAGAGATCAGGCACCCTTCCAGCTCCCTTATCTGGGTAGAGGTGTCACTGACCTGTGGCCTAGGCCACTGTCTCCTTTGCCAAAGGTGCACTTCATGAGAGTGTCCAGCGCCATGTGGCCTACGTCACAGAAGATGTCGAAGCTTTTATTTTCACTAGCCTTTTTCTCCCACTTGTCCTGGAATTCAGAGAGAGAGAGAGAGAGAGAGAGGAGGTAATGTGAGAAAGAGCTGGGCTTCCTGGAAGCAGTTAGGCTAACTACAGATCTTCACTTTCCCTCCTCCTCTCTAAATCCATACCCCCAGACTCATCCCCAGCTCTGTAGCAAACAACCTGCTGTGGCCTCCCCTATTCCCCCCACCCCCCACACCACCCACCCCCACACCCCCACACCCAACCCGGCATTCTCCAGAGGATCACACAAATCTCTTCCAAACTTCTCTCACCCAACTCATGGCTTTATTCTAGTCCCCAGCTCTAGCAGGCACTCCCAGGGAACCTGCCAGTGAAGTATGTAGGCCAAAGAAGGTACATGAGCTTCAGGTCTTCACTCTCACACCTCTCCTCCAAATCCAATACACCAGTCTCATCCCCAGAATTGTAGCAGACTCCCTGTTGGTACCTCTCCTCACTCTTGGCCATATTCCCAGGGGACTAAAACACATCCTGGTGGAACACCCTGGTTTCCTCCCTCCTGTGGACCCCTCACTCCTCCCAGGTGTTCTCCATTCCTTAGCTCCCAATACCTAGAAACACATTTTATCCATGGCAACACCTATCAGGATCTGAGAAGAATTCCCTACCAGATAACACACAGGCATCACACCTTTCTGAGAACCAGAGAGGGCAACAGAAACCAAGGAACAAAGCATCCACCCAACAAAGACAAAACCAGATATCAGCACTTGGAATTACAATCTTCCCAAATGCAGATTTCTAGAAGCCAGAGTGAAAACACAATCAATAACATCCACGACAATATGTTTCCACTAGAGCCCAGCAACCCTATCACAGCAAGCCCTGAGAATTGCAACATAGCTGAAGCACAAGATAAAGACCATAAAATAGCATTTTTGAATATGATAGAAGTCCTTAAAGAGGAAATTAATAAATCCCTTAACAAAATCTATGAAAGCATAAGCAAACAGTGGGAAAAATGAACAAAACCATTCAAGACCTGAAAGTAGAAATAGAATGAATAAAGAAAATCCAAACTATGGGAAATCTGGAAATGAAAAATTTAGGAATTCCAACAGTAACCTTAGAGGCAAGAGTTACCAACAGAATACAAGAGATAGAAGAGAGAATCTCAGCCATTTGAGACAAGATAGAAGAAATAAATACCTCAGACAAATAAAATATTTTTAAAACTCCTAGCACAAAACATCCAAGAAATCTGGTACACTATGAAAAGTCTAAACTTAAGAATGATAGGAATAAAAGAAGGAGAAGAATCTCAACTCAAAGGCACAGAAAACATTCTCAAGTCATAGAAGAAAATTTCCCTAACCTTAAAAAGGAGATGCCTATGAAGATACAAGAAGCTTACAGAACACCAAATAGATTGGACCCGAAATGAAATTTCCCTCAGCGCATAATAATCAAAACACTAAACATACAGAAGAAAGAAAAATATTAGAAGCTGCAAGAGGAAAAGGTCAAGTAATATATAAAGGCAGACCTATGAGAATTACACCTGACTTCTCAGTGAAGACTCTAAAAGCCAGAACGATCTGGATAGATGTTTTAAGAACTCTAAAGACCATAGATATCGCCTCTGAATACTATATCCAGCAAAACTTTCAATCACACTAGGTAGAGAAAACAAGACATTGTGTGATAAACCAAATTTAAGCAATGTCTATTTACAAATCTAGGCCCACAGAAGGTACACAAGGAAAACTTCAGTCTCAAGAGGTGTATCACACCTGGAAAAACACAAGGAGTAAATAATCCCAATAATCAAATCTAAAGAGGGAGAACACACACACACACACACACACACACACACACCCCACAAGAAAATAACAGGAATCAACAAACACTGCTCATTGACAACTCCCAACATCCATGTTCTCAATTCTCCAACAAAAAGACACACACACTAGCAGAACAGATGCAAAAACAGAGCCCATCCTTCTGCCCCATACAAGAAACACACCACAACATCGAGGATAGACATTACCTCAGGGTAAAGGGTTGGAAAAATATATCCCAAACAAATGGACATAAGAAACAAACAGGTGAAGCCATTTTAATATTTGAAAAAAATAGACTTCAAAGCGAAACCAACCAGAAGAGACAGAGAAAGGCATTCTATACCCATCAGAGAAAAAATACACTAACAGGACCTTTCAATTCTTAGCATTATGCACCAAACATAAGGGCACTCACGTTTGTAAAAGAAACACTACTACAGCTTAAATCACATATTGACCCTCATATCCTGATAGTAGGAGGCTTCAATACCCCACTCTCACTAACATACAGGTGATCCAGACAAAAACAAAACAGAGAAATGCTGGAGCTAACTGTAGTTATAAAGCAAATGGACCTAACAGACATTTACAGAACATTTTACCCAAAACAAAAGAATGGACCTTTTTCTCAGCACCTCATAGACCATTCTCTAAAATAACACATACTCAGACACAAAGCAATTCTCAACAAATACAAAAAAAATTGAGTAACCCCCCCGCATCCTATCAGACCACCACAGACTAAAGCTGAATATCAACAAAAGAAAGTTTATAAACTCATAGAAACAGAACAACACACTACTGAAAGAACATACCAGAACTTTTGGGAGCAATGAAGGCAGTTTTAAGAGGCAAGTTCATAACACTAACTGCTTACATTAAAAAAATTGGAGAGATTCCATGCTAATAACTTAAAAGCACACATGAAAAGCTCTAGGACAAAATGAAGAAATCCACCAAAAAGTATAGAAGGCAAGAAATAATCAAACTCAGGAATGAAGTGAATAAAATACAAACAAAATATACAAGAAATCAATGAAGCAAAGAGTTGGTTCTTTGAAAAAAATCAAGGTTGACAAATCCTTATCCCAGTGGTTCTCAACTTATCCAAAATAACCAAAAGGCAGAGAGAGAATATCCAAATTAACAAAATTAGAGCTGAAGGGGGCATAACAATAGACACCAAGAAAATACAGAGGATCATGAGAATATACTTTAATTTTTGGCACATTGTAGCAGGCATAACGAGGACAGGGCTTCAGGGACCCTCTCCAAGGGAGAGCACCACTTGCCTTCATCTAAGGCAGATGGGGATGGGTACAGAAGGCTGATCCAACAGCCCACAGTTCCAGGAGCCTGCCACAGGGAGGGTACTTACCAGCATGATACGTGTGGATTCAGCAAATAAGGCCACATAAGGCTTCAGCACATCATAATGGAAGCCAGGTGTGAGCAGCTTGCGGTGCTGGAACCATTTGGGCCCATCGAGAACCAGTAAGCCTTTCCCTGAGAAGAGAAGGAAGATGGAGGCTGTGGAGTCTATGCAATCCCTGCTCTACCCATGATATCTGGGACCAATCTCAGCCTCTGCCACTTCCAAACCTGGAACACCCTGTGGGAAGGTACTACAAAATTAGTATAGACCTCTGGTCCCCACTTGTCAGGGCCTGCCAACATGGAGAAATATCAGATATTAACTAATTCAATAGTCTAGACTGTTACCTTCCTGCCAACCAGCCCTTTCTTAGCTCCCAGAAGGCTTCCAAGGGTAAATATATAAATGAACTTTGGATTAGCATATGGCCTTGGATCAAGAAGACTTAGTGGAAGCTGGAGAGATGGGTCATTGATCTTACAGAACACCTGGGGTCACTTCCCAGAACACGTATGACAGCTCACAACTACATATAATTCCAGTTCTAGGGGATCCAACATAGGTACAAGTGGCATATATCTACACAAACAAACATAGAGATAAATAAAGGTAAAACTAAGAATAAGGCAAGGTGTAGTAGTGTACACCATTAACTCCAGCACTCATTTGGAAGTAAGAGGCAGGCAGATCTGAGTTCAAAGCCAGCCTTGTCTACACAGAGAGCTCTAGGCCAACTAAGGCAACATAGTGAGACCCTGTCTCAAAATCAATTAATTAATCAACTAATTAATTAATTAAAAGAAGCATTTGACCCAGTGGCTCCCTTCAATTTGAACACCAGTCCATATACTGACAGCCAACATTGGCACATCTTCCCTTACTAGCCTCATCTACTAATGAAAATCTGCCTTTCAGCCATTCAGACATCTTACAGCTGCCACAGTCCTATGACTATTACACCTTTTCTCAGACCCTTCTTCCAGAAAACACATCATTATAATATCCTATAGGATCAACTTTAGGGTTGCTTCCTTTAAGAAGTTTATTCTTCAAGCACACATTGCTTTGCCTCTGCTTGGGAGGGAGGGAAGATGAATGTCCAGCAAGGGAAAGTTTCTAACTCCTGCAACAGGCTCCCCTGCTTCCCCACAGAGATGCTAAGCTTAGGGCAGGCACTCAGGAGCCAGGCAGTTCACTGGAGAGATAACCAGCTGAGTGTGATAGGGAAGATTCTGGTCACTTAGCACAAGGAAAGGAAGGGAACTTACAGAAAGATAGATGCTCACTTACCAAGCCACTGGAGGAGGAAGTCATACACATCTGGAGCCTTTGGGTCTGTAGAACAAATGGATGTCAATCAAGGTGAAACAGGCTATTCCAAGATGGGGTATAGCGATGAATGAGGTAAGGACTTGGTTATTCTCATCTCAGATTTTATACACAGGCCTTGATCTTCCCCAACTTGGTCCCTGAGCCCATTAGTCCCAGGAAATCCCACCCTCTCTCCAGAGAACCTCACCCCCACGACTGTATACAGCTTTGGCATAGTCAGGATCATAGATGTTCAAGAACCCAACGAATTGTCCAAGCCAGAGAGGATGGGCATAAGGGAACTGTTGGGACCAGGATACCACCGTGTCCAGGCTCCCTAACTTCTGGATCTGAAACAATAACAGAAGACAAGGACCACTCAGGAAACCAGTGTGGCCAGCAGATGCTGCCCAGACAGACCCTAGGACCCCCATCCCTCCTCCTGTATCTTGTCTCCTGCACACTTCTAATGCCCTCTCCAGTCCCAGAGCCGCTGTTCTAATTCCAGGAACATTTGTTACACGCAAGTCACTCCTTTCAGAGACCCTGGAGATTATCCTACTTCATTTCCAACCATGGCTACACTGTCTCTGCCGTTCTGGCTCCCAGCCACATGTCGTCTCTGGTATAATCTCCCTATAGAGCTATCTTTATGAATCCTGAATTCAACCCAAAATGTTGCCTTAAAAGTGCAAAGTTAGGGAGCAAAGATTATTTAAAAAATCATCTTTACCTATAATTACAGGGACATTTGTGGTGCCCCTCCTCCTTTCTAGCTGGAAATCCCTGGACTTCTCCCTTCTGTTGTGTCTCTCCTCTTTTCTGCCTGCCCTTGACGTCACTAAGGTAACAGCATCTTGTCCTGACTCCATTTTGTATCCACTTAGATAATTTTCAAGGCTCTATCCTCCCAATAGCTGTGTCTGTTTTGGCAAAACATTCAGGATTTCCATGATTTGGACCATGGTCCAGGTGTATTAATGAAAATAATTATTGTTTAAGGAAAATATAATTGTCATGTTATGTCTAAATAACTACTATGCTCAGATGAAACAAATGATGCAAGTTTACTCTGACCCTCATCTAGCACTGATGTCATTGGGCTTTTGTCTTTAAAAATGCTGTACCCCAGGCAGGCTTGGTGGTGCACGCCTTTAATCCCAGCACTGGGGAGACAGAGGCAGGCAGATCTCTGAGTTTAAGGCCAGCCTGGTCTACAAAGCGAGTTCCAGGCCAGGCTCCAAAGCAATACAGAGAAACCCTGTCTCAAAAGTAAAAATGCTTACCCTTGAGCTTCAGCACCAAGAGAGCTCTGCAGCATTAGCCCACTCATGGTTGATGGTCAGAATTAAAGAACTCTGATACTCTTAATTGTCTTAATCTGTGTGGTTGTCTGCATCGTTCTTGAGTGGATTATTTCCCCCAGATGTGGTTTCCTTACATTCTGCTCCCTATAGTTCACAACTCCAGGGAGTCGTGCCTGTGCCCTTCTGCAGCATCCCAACCACAGACACGAGACCTTGGCCTCAGTCACAGATTGTCATGTCCTTCCTGGAGACAGCCTTCTCTTATGCACCCTGAGAGTCCCCAGGAGCCCAGTGAGAGTGAGGGCAGCTCACAGCGTCTGGCCCCACTTTTGCAGCTTCAATCCTTCAAAATGGTTCCTGAGACATTGTGCTTCTAAGAGCCATGCGACCGCTGGCAAACTTCTCTGAGTTACACAACAGATGCCTCAGATTTATCCTCAGATGCCCTAAGCCTGGACACTTCCTATCAAATATAGGACAGCTTGTTTTGTTCCAAAGGAAGGAAGCAGGGGAAAAAAAACAGGATGTGGATACAAGTCACTGCACCCAGCTCTCCAACAACCTGCCTCATCCATTCTTTTGCACCAGTGTTGACCCCGGCATCAGTGAACAATAGGAAGTTCTTGCTCTCCAAGAGTCAGAGTAAGTTAGACTCCAAGAATCAAATGAGAAAGGGGCATTAATGAAGTGTAGTTGAACTGTGACCTCTTCGTAGGTGGGAGCAGTACATTCTAAGGCCAGCAGGACTGTCTCACATGACACAACAGACCAGGGATCATGACTGAGCTTGTCCTGTCCTTTGTGTCAACAAATCTGCCATTCGCTAAGGGACCTAAAGATCAGTTGGCTGGAGTCCAAGAACAAGCTCCCGGTTTCACCAGTCTGCTGCAGCCACAGCTCTCTTAGAGACTGCTTGAGGACAATATTAAGCTGTTTGGGGAGATGGCCCAGTAGGATAAGCACTTGCTTCCCATGCCTGAAGACCTGAATTTGAACCCTAGCCCCTTACTTAAAAGCCAGATACTGTGGCTGACATCTGTAACCTCAGAGTAAGAAAAAAATTATCATGGACTTGACAGTCTTTCCAAAATAGGGAGGACTCCAGGCTTAATAAGAGAACTTGTCTCCAAAAGTGAGATGGAAGGGCCTATAGATATGGCTCAGAAGATATGGTTCTTGAAAAAGACCCAAGTTCTGTTCCCAGCATCCATGTGGGACTGCCCAAAACCTCCTGTAAATCTAGCTCCTGGAAATTTGACACCATTTTCTGGATTGTGTCAGCATCTTCACTCACACGTACACATTCCCACACTATACACACACACACACACTATACACACACACACACACACACACACACACACACACACACACACGCAAGCATGCACTTATGTAAGTTTAATTCTTAAACATCTTTTCAAAGAGGCTGGAGATATGGCTCAGCAGTTAAGAATACTGGCTGTTCTTCCAGACAACCTGGGTTTAGTTCCTAGTACCCACATGGTGGCTCACAACCATCTGTAATTGCAGTTCCAGGGGTTCTGACACCCTCCTCTGGCCTCTATGAGCACCAGGCACACATGTGATACACAGACGTACATACAGACAAAATACCCAGATACATAGAATAAACTGAAGCAAGTTTTTCAAATCTCAAAAAAAATAAATAAGGTGGAGAGCCATAGGAGACATCCAGCATCAGCCTCTGATCTTCACATGCAAGGGGAACATACATCACACACACACACACACACACACACACACACCACTGCACACAGGTTAGATATGTCAGCTCCCCCTAGCTCCTCAAACTTAGACCCACAGGGAATATCTATTATATACAAAGCACCCCCTGTGTTCCTCAGGAAAAGGACGACCCCTGCCTCAAAGGGACACATTCTGAGATCTGAATAGGATGAAAGATAGACGCTACCAATGCCTCCAGACTATAACTGGAAACCAAGAATGGAGAAAGTAACCCTGGTAGAAACTTCTACACCCGAGGCCCTTCACCCACCTACTGCCTTCCTTTCCTTCCCACGCCTGTCCAAACTGCTTCGGAATCGATTTTCAGTTGCTTGGCTTTTTTGTTTGTTGGTTTGTTTGGCTAGATTTTTGTTTGCTTTTTTGATTCACTGTGTTCAGCCTTGATTTGAATCATGAGCCATTATATAATATGTCCTTAAGTGAACACCTTGTCCCCTTTGAATCTCAGCTTCCTCATCTTGGCTCACACTAGGGAAACAAATCCACACCCTGCCCTTCACGTGTCTCAGCTTTAGGTATGAATCCAACCCACAGCAGAGGTGCCAAGCCCTAGAGGAATGCAATGATGCTGAGCCTGTGATGGTTTCTCGGGGGAACATATATAGCGCTCACGAACAGCCACCACTTCAATCCCGGCATGCCCTTCCTGGTGTCAATCCAAAGCCCTCCAGATAGTGGTATTGAAATCAAGAAGCTGAAGCTAGGCTGTGTTCCAGGATCTCTGTACACTTTCAAGTTTGGGTGGAGAATCTGGAAAGAAGTGGACAGCCAGCTCTGGCATGGAGTTGTAAGAGGTATATACTATGGAAGTCCACTGATTGGAGGCCCTCCCCAACTCTGAAGAAGGCAGTAAGGACAAAGTGGGGGGAGCACAGAGGAAAGGGGCCAAAAGCCTTCCCAAGTGCCTCTCATGCCCTGAAGGCACTCCCAGAGTTAGCAGAGACCCACCCAAGTCTTCCTGATCCCTCCTCTCCTTCCCCACCATTCTGTCCTCTGCAGACTCCTCTCACTACAATCTTGCCTTTTATGTTCATTCATTCAGCCATGCCTAGTCTGTGTCAACTTTTTGCTGTACCTTGAGGGCACAGGAATAAATCAGACCAGATCTCCATTCTCCAGAAATCTCAGACTAGTAGGAAAGATGAAAGGTGCTAAAATGAAAAGAATGGAACAGAAGTGAACCCTGGGAAGGTCCACCCTCCTGGGAGCAGGGAAGGCTCTAGTGTCTGTTTTCTCTCACCCAAACCATCCTTTAAAAAAAATGCTGGCCGGGCATTGGTGGCACAGGCCTTTAATCCCAACACACGGGAGACAGAGGCTGGTGGATCTCTGTGAGTTCGAGGTCAGCCTGGTCTACAGAGTGAGTTTCAGGACAACCTCCAAAACAATACAGAGAAACCCTGTCTCGAAAAAAAAATGCTGGATGCTCAGTGGTACGGGGAAGTTCATAGGCTACCCCCAACAGGTTATCTGTAGAGAGCAAGAATAGGATTAGAGATCAAGTTCATTTCCAGTGTCAACTCCAAAAGAGAGGTAATTCCCCCAGATGGAGGAATAAGGAACTAGAAAGCCCTTTCTGCTGCTTTATCCCTGGCATCCATGCCTAGACTCCCAAACATATCTGCCTGTGCTCAAAATACTCGGGAAGACTTTTAATCTCAGGTTCCTAGTTCCAACCTGACATATTAGGATCTCTCACTTGATTCCAAACCCCCTGAAGGTCCAGATCCCCATGACAGGAGGAGTTCCTGAGACTGGTGCTGAGGTAGATCCCTACTGTGCTGCCTTCACAGGAGAACCAACCAGCATCTGAGCCTGAGAAAACGCCATAATTCCTCAGCCACATGAAGCAGACACAGAAGGTACCTCCTGGCTCTGCGGATACCAACCTTTCAGACATGCTGGGAGGTCTCAAGAGGCAGCTCTTATCTCTGCCTTTAATTTCCTCATTGGTACTAGAAATCTTTACACTGCGCAGAGCAGTAAGCTTAAGTAATCTAAATAGGACTGTCTAGTTGTTGGATGGCATTTTGAGGATTTAGTCTCTCCCCTGTGTGATCCATCAACAAGACTCCCAACTTGCACTTTGGGCCTCGAAATAGTGGGAAAGCATCCGGGCCTTCTTAAGCTCCCCCTGCTCACACTGATGGCCTCCCTTACCAGCCTCTAGGGGATTAGCCCTGATTCTCCCATCCCCATCCCCACATACCTCCAGGGCATGACCAAAAAGCCAGTGGGTGGGGGGTCCTGGGAAGCTGTCCATAGCCCTGGCCAGCTTCTGCCTCCGCAACAGCAGGGTGAAGAGCTTGAGGGCGCTTACGATCAGGATCACTACAGATGCCCACAGCCCCAGGCGGGACAGGTTTGGGGAGAGGAGGCTGAGCACCATGGCTAAACTTGCAAGGCCCAGGCTTCCAACTACCTCCAGCTGCCCGTGGCTTGCCTTATAGTCTAGACACAGGCACCCTGCCAAGTCCCAGCCTCTTGACACACCCGACAGCCAACAGCAGCCCAAACTAGGCTGAGTGCCATAGGGTGGAGATAGACGCCTCAAAGCTCATAGGTACCAGAGAGAGCCTGACTGACTTCTATGAAAACACAGCTTAACAGAGACCAGCCCATGAGTACCCCACCTTGGCTTCTTGGAGAAGAGAACAGAGGGCAGTTCTTGGTGTGATTGTTGCAGCTGCCTTTCTATGTACAAGTACTTTGTATGCTTAAGAGACTTCACACACACTATCTCACTTATCTCACTTAGTGCACACAAAGAGGTCATAGGTACTCGTTCTTTGTGTTTGTTTCCCAGATAAGATCATCTGTGCTTCACTGTCCCCTTCATGTGGATTCACACTTTCGCCTGTTTCATAATGCTAAGTTCCTTTTTGTGAGATGACTCTAGGGACTATGTCACAGCTGCAGAAGGATGAACTACTACCCAAAAAAACCATAGTACAAACTGGATGGGAATACAGAATATGCTTTCAAGATGATGAAGATGAATCATCAAATCTTTCTTGAATAGATGGAGACGCTCAGACCCAGTGATCAGTAGAGAAATGCCCAGTTTCCCAGAAAGATCGTGGCTTCTCTGAGTGCCACAGTCAAGACTTCTGCTGAAGGACAGTATTAGCTGAAGCACCTGCCTTGGCAGGGAGTACCTGCTGTTTTCCTTCTAATGTAGAATTGTATCATTCTGAGAAAACACAGAACACAGAATTCACTACCAGTATTAATGTGAGGGTCCTTTCTGGAGGGTAGATAAGATTTTAAAGCATCAGAAAAGATCTGGCATGCATCCATAAATTAGCAACAGGAACACCACCAGCACTCTTGCATGAAGGAACAAGAATGGTGTTCCCACAAATCGGGTGGATCTGCCTTTGTTAGACACAATGCTGGCACAAGGAACTGTGTCCCAACCCCTCCTTTTCCACTTTTCAACCTCCTACTGATGTTCCCCATCCGTCAACCAAATCAGGAGATAGCAAGGGCATAAAGGAAGGTCAATCTGTGGAAGCCAGATTTTCAGTAGGAATAGAAAAAAACAAATACTGAGTGGGGTGCAGAGGTGACAGGGCAAAACCAGGGCACAGGTGAACTTGGAACTCCAACAGAATGTCCTGACTCATGTAATGATGAGTCATCAACATGGATTTCTTGTCCTTTCTGGCAGAGGAGACCAAGTCTCCTCCCTTGGAGAGATAACATAGGCAGACCTACCCACAGGTGGAGAAGCAAGAAATAATGTGATGAAAGGAACTCCAAAAGTTTCTTCTCTATTGGTCTATCCCACTTCTGAAAATTCATATCCAAGTTTCACTTTATCCCAATGAAAATGCAGTTCACCCAGGTCAGAGTAGTAGCAGACATGCTGAGCCATTTGCTGACTTTCCCATTTTATAGTGAATTTGTATGTCAGCATGTCCCACCAGGCAGTATGATAAAGGATGTGTTTGAGGAAGGACCTAAGGGAGCGCCAAGATGCTGAAGAAGCCATAGTCCTTGCCAAGGACCATATGAAGTTCACCTAGAAGTGAAAAGGGCTAGCCTAGAAAGTTTCTAGTGGTTAAAGTATATTTTGGCTGAATTAATCCCCAGTATCATTTTCCTGAACCCCTTTTCTACCCAGTGCCATTAATTTAATATCTTGGGGGTATATTGAGATTGATTCTGTGTTATATAACAGAATTTATAATCTGTTTGTCATGCCTTGCCATCTACTTCCTGCTACAATGTAGCAACAAGCTACCCTTCTAGGGCAAAAGGCAGGTCATCCTGTGATGACCAAAGTCATGCCTAGGCAACAACCAACTCCAAGGTCCCAAACCTACCTATGCCTGGCCATTTGGTAGTATAAGTAAAGACATTTGTGTTTACTCACTTTATCCATAGTGATTCATTATTTCCAGAATAAATGCGGAACCAATGTCATCCAACCAAAACTAATAAAACTTGCCTACTAGTCCTAAATTAAGGAGTCTGGAGTGTGTGTGTGTGTGTGTGTGTGTGTGTGTGTGTTTCATTGGATTTGATCTGGAAGAATATAATCTCATGTGCTATTAATAGGGAAAGAGCTGAACAAGAATGTACTCAACCTAAGAGAATTGAGAAATGCACTGAAACAAATCCATCTATTTTTCCATTACTATAAAAAATATATATACCTAAGGCTATAATTTGTGGAAAGATTGCTTCACTAACAGTTTGGGAGGTTCAAAGGCATAGCACTGCCATCAGCTTGGTTCTGAGAAGGACCTCCTCATGTCAGATGGCATTATGGCAAATGCATTCAATAGATGGGAATAATATTGCAAGAAAGTAAGCCCCAAAGTGATTCAGAAGCCTGGCATTGTCTTATAACAAGCATCTTTCAAGAACTAACCAGGAATCACACAAGACTACATCAATTCTTTGTGGAGTATCACACTTAATTACCTATAACTTCTTACTAGAGCCCACTTTTAAAGGCCCCACTACCTCTTACGAGAACCACCTTGGTAGCTTCTAACACTTAAACCCATAGTAAACTCATTCAGATCATAGCCACCAATTACATTGTTTGAACTCCTAGATCAAACTTCAACAATAGTTCCAAATAACTTTACCCCCATTTACTTATATGAGCCAATAAATTCCTTTATTGCTTAAACTCAGGTTAAGTTTTCCATTGCTTGGAACCTTGGGAATCACATATGATATACCAGAGAAAACTCAGGAAATTGGCAAAGGTCTTGTTAAATGGTGTTAAAACTCATTTAGAGCATTAGCCTAAGACACACTGAATGAAATTAACCTAAGAAGAAACACGATTAGCCTAGTGCCTTCTGAGCAGCACTGAAGGGGAGTCATAAATGAGTTGTGAGACTGACCCAGGAAAGCCTCCCATAAAAGGAGCACAAAATCAAGGGTGGTCAGAAGGTGGTTTCAGGAAGATCACCTGTGTGTGTGTGTGTGTGTGTGTGTGTGTGTGTGTGTGTGTGTGTGTGTGTGTGTGTGTGTTTACTCTGGAAGGTAGGAGGTAGTGCCTGCTAAACACTTAGAGGGGAGACAAAGCAACCAATGCACTGTTCCTTTTAGGAGATGGCAAGCCTGGGTAGGGAAGTAAAAGGAAGCATGATTCTGACCTGGTATTCTGGGAGGGGCCTGAGGTTCAGCCATGGTTGGCAAACTAGGAGACAAAGTTAGAAAGAGAACATCACTGGTAGTCTCAGAGATTCTGCCTATCTTCTCATTCTAGAAACAAGGTCCAGTAATCAAGATGAATCTATCACACTGACTCCCCACTGTAGGGTAAAAATGATCAGTGAAAGAAAACCCTGGCCCTGAGAACAGAGGCAAAGAAACACACCCTGCCCCTAACCAATTCAGGAATTGAAATCCAGCCAATCCCTGAGCATGAAAACCAACCAATCTCAGAGCTTCCGAGATCAGGAATTAAGATCCTACCAATCCCCACCTGAAAACCTCCACCTTGGAAAGCTCTGTCCCTAAGAAATCCTGTGTAAGCCCTGCACCTGTTCAGTTTGGGACTGCCCTTCTTCTACCCTGGCAGAGGCAGCCATTTTCTTGGATTCTTCCCTCCCAATAAATCTCTTAAGTGAGGGTTATGGTAACAAGTTTCTCTCACCAAAGTGGAGGGGGCTGAGGAAACTACTCCTTGATGGAGCAAAGTGTTACACTCCATGGAAGCTGAGAAGAGCTGAAACATTTCTCCTGAACAGAGCAGAGCTGTGACACCTCTCTGGGGAAATCCTTCCCTTTTGGAGCAGAGTTGTTATACTTGCATTAGGGAAACCTTTCCCAGAGCAAGTACTGTAACAATTTGCTGAGTAAACTGTCCCCCACCAGAACAGAGCTGTAACACTTCTGTTGGGATACCTTTGCCTTCTGATCTGTAAGGTAATCCTTGACTTTCGGCTGCCAGGATTCCTTTGCCTTCTGAGCTGTAACACTTACAGGGTTTCCCTGGCTTCTGACCGCCAGAATATCTTCCCCTTCCAAGCTATAACACTTACACTCACTCCCTAGCTAAATCTTGCAACCACCCATACTTCTAAGGCAAAAGACAAGTAACCACATGACCAGAGTCAAAGGCTGAATAACAGCTAATTCCTGGTTCTGCCCTAAAAGGTACCTACACTTTACCACATGAATAGTGATCCTTGAAAGCCATATAAACACTTCTCTAAAGTGACCAACCACTGCTCTTGGCCTAGCTTTCAAGAGCACCATAGAAAACAGTTGCTGTGAAAAGAGACTTGGAGATAAGTCACAGTCCAGGAGTGTGATGTAACAGGCTGAAGCTAGGACTCAGAAGCAGATTTGCATCACTTCTCAACTTTAGGTTCAACGACATCACACAAGCAGCTTGAAATTGATCACTGCAGGGACATTAAACACTGCAGAGATCATGAAACTTACCAAGGCTTTCTCTTCCAGGAAGCCAGCTGTTAAACATTTCCCAACATGCCATTGGCCCAACCCCAAAGCTTAAATCCTTTATCCTATGGCACTTGGCTAAGAATCCACATGATGCAAGACTGTGGGAAGACCGGGAGGCTGCTTTTTAACGCCTCAAAAAGGACATTTGCAAATCTAGAATTACTACTTGTCAGAGGAAGACTTGGCTATAGATGCAGGGAAGGGAAGACACTAGAGAGAAGGGTGCTGCCTTTACCCAGAAGCTTTTCTCCTCCAGGAAGACCCCCACCAATGCCTTTCTCTCCAAAAGAAAAAGAAAAAAAAAACACCAACTCAAACCTTTATCTACACTCCTCATAAATGTGTGTGCCTTCTCCCTGGCAGCCATTTAAGTGTGTGTCTTATTCTTCAAATCCTTCCAACTGGCTGCACTCCAGAGACCAAATCAGCCTTTCCCTTGATGTGCATGGAACATAAAGGCACTCAGTTGAACCAGAACCGTATTTGTAAAACAACCTCAAAAGTTGTAATGTGATGCGGAAGTGGAGAAAGCAAGGCCAGCATCCACTCACAGGCACCGCTCTTACCCACAGCTCTCTAAAATTCGATTGACACTCAAGGTTCTCTGTGGAGGCGGGTAAACTGAGGGAGGGAGTCATGAGCATAGGTTTTTAGATTCATTCGTTTTTGTTTGTGTGAATGTTTTGCCTGCATGTACATGTGTGTGCCACATGTGTGCCTAGTGCCACTGAGGTCAAAAGAGGGCATCAGATCCCCTGGAACTGAAGTTGCAGATGGTTGTAAACCACCATGTGGATGCTGGAAATCAAACCTGGGTCCTCTGCTAGAACAAAAAGTGCTCTTAACCACTGAGTCATCTCCCCAGCCCTGAGTATAGATTTTTAATGGAGGCAGCAGGGATACCAGCAATATTCATAGAAAAAGATGTGCTGGAGCAGCATTCTCCACTGTGAAACTGAAACACTCAGGGAGTTTTTAAATACCAGACACCATTCACGAATACCTGTACTCTGTACTGATCCATCACATTCTGGTCATCCAACCCTCTTCACTGCTTCTTACAAGGAACTTGTGATCCTGGCAACACCCTACACACACTGGAAAGCGACTGTGATACATGAGATGTGATCATTAGTGTAATGAGTGGGTGAAATGATGGGGAGATCTCTTTCTCATCCCGGAATCTGTAATTTTCTAGTCTTTGGGTTCTACCAAGGTCTTTCCCTTCCACCCAGATGATATTTGCACAGGGACAGTCTCAGCCAGCTTTGGATAAGTACCTTGGTCATGAAAGTGTAAAGGGAGAAGGGGGATAGTGGAGCTGGTGAGGGCAAGAGAGCAGTCAAGAATGTGAGGCAGCTGGACTGGACCTAGTCAATTATTCTACAGGCTCAGTCCAGAGTTGAGGCTCCAAAGAATACAAGACTTCTTCCAAAATGTTCCAGTGCACCCTCCCCCAGTCTCACACACACACACACACACACACACACACACACACACACACACACACACACGCCACAAGGGTGCCTTTGCCATGTCCTCAGAAGACTACAGCATGACAGAGAAAACACATACTCCGAAACCCTGCTTCACAAGAACTCTCTGCCCTTCTGTGTAGGATGGTGTGATCATGTTTTCTGTATGGTGTCTGTGTGTGTATACAGGTTTGTAGAGGTACATAGAGGACAGGGGTTAATGTTCCTTGTCTTCTTCCATTGCTTCCCATCTTTTTTTTTCAGACAAGTTCTCTCCCTGAACCTGGAGCTCACCTGCTCTGATAGATTTCCTATTCAGCAAACCCAGGGATTATCCTGTCTCTGCTCCCCAGAACTGGGATTACAATCATGCACCATCAATCCTGGATTATTTTACATGGGTACTGGGAATATAAAAAGTTTTAAGAAAAAAACATTTTATGGATACACATTTTTAGGTTGCAAATCAAATCTACAATTTTCCAAGATTGCTGCTTTTCATAAAATTGCCATAAGCCTGAATTTTAGTATTGAGAATTATTGCCCATTGTAACATAACTACTTTAAATTCCACCTGAATTCATATTTCCAATAGCGATATTGACTTAAAGTATGGGCCCAAATAAGAAAAAAAACGATGACAGAACAGAGTGGGCACGAATTAGCACAGAGAACTGGAACTAGAGATTCAGTAGGCTGCTGCTGTTGCTGCCAGTTTACGCTGCTTGCCCTGCTGGAGGGAGATGAGCATGGGCTGAGATGTAGCCCTTTGGCTACAAACACGATAGTCATGCCTGGAGTACTGGCAGGGCAGCCAGTGCCAAGGGCTCGATGCCCAACCACACAATCACCCTTGATGCTGATCAACAAGATACCAGAGATGAAGAATGGTTTGTTTTCTGGGCTAAGCCTCCTTGAAAGACTTTGGTAATCCCTGCTGCCTCTGGAAACCATGTTGATGTCCAAGATCCATGCTGTTGCTGGAAACCATGTTGATGTCCATTGATGGGAGATGTCATTCTGTAAACGTGTCTGTTTTGTTGGTTGACGAATAAAGCATTGTTTGCCAATAAGGAAGCAAGATAGGAGGATTCTGGGAAATGTAGGCAAGAGTAGGAGTCACCATGTGATCCCAGGGAAGAGGGGACACGTCAGGATGCTGTCCCCGGAAAGATAAGTCTGTATAGAAATATGTATTAATAGTCATGGGTTACTACTTAAGACAGAACTAGCCAATAAGAAGCCCTGGACATTGGCTGACAGCATTGTAACTAATAGAGTCTCTGTGTGTTATTTGCAGTTGATGTGGCTCTGGGACCAGGCTGGCAGGAAGAATACTTGTTACATATGGCGCCCAACATTGGTTGCAAGAATTTCCATGTAGAATGACAAAAGCTTAAAAGGGATTGTAGGAACAGAAGAACAGAGAGACGCATGGCTTCTTGGTAGCAGCATTTTCTCAGGTGGGCTCTGTTTTGCTAGAGACAAGCAGAGACTTGCCTGGCCAGTGCTGGAGGTAAATTTAGGCATGCCATCTTGGAAAGACAGCAGTTAAAGCAGCCACTTTGATTTTAGCAATGTTGTTTAGCAGATAACAGACATGTGGCCAGAAAAACATAAAGATTTACAGTAAAGTCAGATTTAGATGATGTAAAACCTCTAAAAGGTTTATAGTGTGTTTAAAAAATATACATAGGCTTGGAAGAGAAAAAGAAACAGGAAAATGGCTGGGTGTGGTGGCACAAGCCTTTAATCCCAGCACTCCAGAGGCAGAGGCTGGCAAATTTTCACAGAGAAACCCTGTCTCAGAGAAAAAAATGAATAAATAAAAGTAAAAGAAATAGAGTAATAAAAAAAACCATGTAAAGATGGAAAGTACAAAGAGAGTCTGGATACTGTATGCTATTGTGTTGTCTTTGAATTGTTTGCCTGTTAAGGAAACAGCAACTGCTAAAAGAAATGCTACTGAATTAATCCAACTTCTATATTTTAAAAATGCTTTGACTTCTAAATTTAAATATAAGGGCAGGTTACTTGGGAAAAGAGTTTTTACTTGTGTTTCCACAGAAAATGAGAAACTATGGATTCCTTCCAGACTTCTATGGTTTGATGAAGCAAGACCCCCTGAAGGAATGTCCCAGGCAGTCCAGCATCTGAAACAGTTGGGACGATGCAGACTACAAAAACAAGAACCTAGCTAGGTTTCTGTGTTCTGTCATGATCCCCATGGTATGGACAGCAGCCCCAACAAGCAGGAAGCAATTTGGAATTAACAACTCCCAAATTCCCAAATATTGTTTATAAATTTTTGTTTTCATTAAATGGGGTTGCTTATAAATGGTGAATGATCACAACCAATTTCTTTTTAAAGGTAAAAGAGGATTATGATATAGAAATTAATACTTTGTCTTGGAATGGACTTTCATTTATTGAAACAAATTTAAGGTCAGTTTTGTGATATGTATATTTCTCATCTTGTTTAAGTATTCTGTTTATACTGATCTTTTAAAATGTAATACATAATTACAGATCATAGATAGTTACCTATAATAGTCAAAACTTATAGTTATGTTAGTTAGGTTTTATAGATATACAGAGATGTATTTGGGATGGACAGATACTCTTCAAAGCTTTCAAAGACCTTCATAAAATGGCATTTAAAATGACTTAGGGTTTTTCTTGATAATGAGAAATGTCTGCTCCTGACAGCACCAATCTATGCCAGAGAAGATGATGGGCATCAAAGAAACTCATTATAGAGTTTACCTTCAACATGGCGAAACTAGCCTTTTGGACAAGAAACTGCTCTTGCCTGGACTGTTTGTTGCTGTATAATATGGACATGCAGGACCCACAGGAAAGTGACTGTTAAATTTGCAAAACAAGATGAATAGTTACAAAGGGTTCCCACTTCATGGAAGAGTCTGCTGGACTTTCTGCAGGACACAGAAAAATGACTGACAAACTGCCAATGTAGGTGGACAGTTTAAATTTTCCTGCTTTGCTGAGAAGTCTGCCAGACACACTGTGACCTATGTGCTGAAGATGGATGCCCCAACGTTACAGAGGAACTTTGGATAACTGTCCAGGTATCGAGATGTCTCTGTCAATTCTAATGTTTATATATTATCCTTCTGTGGTCTTCGATGGAGTTGAAGACAGGTAGTTATAATTATAGTTTTCCTTAGTTAAAACAAAAGAAAAGCTATATATTTAGACTCACATGGATAGGATATATGATAAAATGCTTCTTTAAATGTTACTAAATGTTGATGGACTAAATATTGCAACTATGGTTCTTATTTGATAAATGTTCTATTATATTTAATTTGATTGTGTTAAAGTTAAAATCTTTCTTTTTATTTAGACAGAAAAGAGGAGATGATGGGAGATGTCATTCTGTAAATATATCTGTCTTATTGGTTGATGAATAAAGCACTGTTGGCCAATAGGGAAGCAAGATAGGTGGGACTAGGAGTTGAGGAGGATTCTGGGAAATGTAGTCAAGAGTAGGAGTCTCCATGTGATCTCAAGAGGAGAGGACACATCAGGATGGCATCCTCAGAAAGATAAGTCCTTATAAAGGTATATATTAGTAATTATGGGTTAATAATTAAGTCAGAATTAGCCAATGAGAAACCATAGCAAATGGCCCACAGTTTCATAATTAATATAGTGTCTCGTGTGTTATTTGGGGGTCTAAAGTGGCGATGGGCTAAAGTCCATGATTCATGCTGTTGCTGGAAACCATGTTGATGTCCATGATCCATGCTGCCTCTGGAAACCATGTTGATATTCATGATCCATGCTGCCTCTGGAAACCATGTTGATATCCATGATCCATGCTTCCTCTGGAAACCATGTTGATGTCCATGATCTGTGCTGCCATTGGAAATGATATTGATGTCCATGATCTGTGCTGCCATTGGAAATGATATTGATGTCCATGATCTGTGCTGCCATTGGAAATGATATTGATGTCCATGATCTGTGCTGTCATTGGAAACCATATTGATGTCCATGATCTGTGCTGCCATTAGAAACAATATTGATGTCCATGATCTGTGCTGCTACTGGCTGCTGTGGGCAAGGAAGCTCTTTTACAGTGATATCAATGACTGTAGACTCATAACTGAGAATGACAGACACTGAAGGCTTCTGGGCAAATCTTTCTGTCACAATCTTTATCCAAAAAAAATAGTACAGATATGAAGCTATTGAAGAGAGTCTTTTAAAATTGTGATCATGATGAAATGCTGACGGGTAACTCTTCACAGCTGATGGCTTCTGTAGGGTACAGAGGACTCAATTATCTTTAAGGAGTTGGCCACTGGGAGTTTCACCATGCTTCAATGAATATATGGACAACACAAATTGAACTTAGTGGTATGGGGGGGCTGTTTGGGGAGGGCACAAGGATGGGAGGGTGGGCCTGGAAGGAATGAGAAGCAAGTGTGATCAGGGTACATTGTATGAAATTCACAAGTAATAAAAATACTATGTTGGGGAATAAAAAATATGTCCAGTAAAATCAGTATACTTTATTGCTTCATCAGATAGTTCTTTTTTGGTAAAACAATAAGATTAATTTGCTATTCACATTAGTTTGTAAAACTACATTATAAAACTAAGAAAATGCAAGCTCAGGTCTGAAAAGATGACAGTAGTTAAGAGTACTTGTTGCTCTTCCAGAGGACCTGGGTTTGATTCTCAGCACTCACATGTTGGCTCACAACCATCTGTAACTCAATTTTCAGGGATTTGACACCTTATCTGATCTCCACAGGAACCCGCACACACATATGTGCAGTCAAACATTCAAACCACAAAAATAAAATAAATATAAAATAAACAAAAGAAAATCGATTCTTATGGTGAAGCCTACTATTCCCTAAGGTAGGTGTGTGTGTGTGTGTGTGTGTGTGTGTGTGTGTGTGCATGTGCCACCTGAACATGTGAGCTTCAGCTGTATAAGAAAGGTAGTTGAAAGGTCCCATTACTGAAGACAGTACTGTACAACTCATCAAAAAATGGAGATGTAGAGCTGGTGCCTACATAAGAGTTTTCACCCCTGTGTTCCAGCATCGTTGGTACAGGAAGGTATTCTGAACTCTATCAGAGGAGAAACATAAACACCAAGCCAACCACAAACCCTTTATCTACAGTTACATACTACCTGCAAGATATTCTAGGGCTATGGTGGCACAAAGCTTGTTAGAGTAACCAACCAATAACTGATTTGACTTAAGGCCCACTCCATGAGATGGGCCTTCCCTCAGATTGTTTGAGTGACCAAGAACCTGAGACTGGATAGCTCAAGAACCTAGGGTAAAACCAAATAATACTGATAGAAAAAAAGAAAAAATACAGTAATGAAATGATTTCAAATGATATTCTGTTTTACTCAGTGCCATGTTCAGCCTTCATCAGAAAAGCTTCCTCCTGCAGCTGATGGGACCAAGGACAGAGGCCACAGCCAGACACTGTGCAGAGAGTGAGAGACCTTGGAACACTCAGCCCTAAATGGATTGTTTCCATCAAATCCCTCCCCTCAAAGCTCAGGGAAACCTGTGGAAAAGGAGGCAGAAAGAATGTTAGAGCCAGAGGGGACAGAGTACAGCAAGAAAACAAGCCCCATGAAAACAACATGAGCAAAGCTCATAGGAGCTCATGGAGACTGAAGCACACACAGGGCCTACATGGATCTGCACCAGGTCCTCTGGATATATATTATGACTTCCAGTTGAGTGTTTTTATAGGATTCCTAAGTGGGTTTCTGATTTTTGTGCCTTCTCTTGGGTCCCTTTTCTTCTGTTGGTTTGTCTCATCTGACTTCCTTGTGATAATTTTTGTTTTATTTTATTTTTGTTACATTTTTGAATGAATGAATGAAAACCTAACCACTAGGGTCAAGGCTAACAATTGAACTGTCATTTATTCCTGCTGGGAGAGGAAAAATAAGTTTTCTCCAAAGCAGTGACACTAGGTTCATCAATCACTCCAGGTCAGGTCTCACGTTCAGAAGTAGTTGATTAACATATAATGTACTCCACAGTTTTTGTGTACTTTTATTGGGTAATAGTTTGGTGTTTGAGGGGTTTTTTTGCTGGGTGTTGTTTTATTTTATTTTGTTGGTTTTGGTGGGGGCTTGTAGCTGTATTGAGTTTTTGTTTGTTCTTTGAGAAAGAATTTAAAGTTGGTTGGGTAGGGAGGAGGAGAAAGGCTCTGAAAGGAGTTGTTAGAGAGGAATAATATGGTCAAAATAAATTTTAAAATTGTTTTAAATAATGAAAACTATAATAAATAACAAAGAAAATGTAAAAAGAATTTTTTTTGGTTTTACGAGACAGGGTTTCTCTGTATTGTTTTGGAGGCTGTCGGTCCAGCCCGGCCTCGAACTCACAGAGATCTGCCTGCCTCTGCCTCCCGAGTGCTGGGATTAAAGGCGTGCGCCACCAATGCCTGACAAAAAATTTTTTGCTGTAATGAAGAACTGAAACCTCTGAAATTTTTCCTATACAGTTCTATTTTTAATTAGTACTCTGATGCTATGAATTTTCAATTTTTGAGCATCATGAATTAAAATAATTTCTTTTTAATTTTAAATAGCTTGTTTTACATGTCAATCCCAGTTCCCTATCCCTCCTCTCCTCCCGCACCCCCATCCCCCCAGCCTCCCACCCTATTGCCAATTCCTTCCACATAGGGGATATCTAGAGTCTGTCATTTCACTCAGGTTAGGGTCCAGGCACTCCCCTAAGAGTCCAGGCTGAGAGAGCATCCCTCTTTGTGCTATGGGCACATCATGTCTGTTTGTATTCCAGGGATAAACACTGATCCACTGCTCAGGGCCCCATAGGTTGCCCAGGCCTCCTCACTGACACTCACATTCGGGGGTCCGGATCAGTCCCATGCTGGCCTCCCAGCTGTCGGCCTGGGGTCCAAGAGCTCTCCCCTATTCAGATCAGCTGTCTCTGCTGGTTTTGCCAGCCCATTCTTTGCCAATTTGCTCATCGCTCCTCTCTCTCTGTCACTGGGTTCCTTGGGTTCAGTTCAGTGCTTAACTGTGGGTGTTTGCCTCTGCTTCCATCAGTCACTGGATGAAGGCTCCCGGATGGTTATAGACATCAAGTTCATTATCAGGAATGGGCATTCGAGGTGGTCTCTCCACTATTGCTTAGCTTGCCAATTGGTGTCATCCCTTTAGATCACTAGAGGTCACAATGGTGCCTGATCTGTCTTCTAACCTATGATTCCCTCTTCCCCTTATTCTACCCCCCCACTCAACCTTCCTGTTCCCCCATGACCTACTCTCTCTTCCTCTTCTCCCCCTCTCTTCTTCCCAGCTCCCACTCCCCCCACCCCTCGCCGTGTTCCCCATCTGTTCAAAGGATCTTGCCTCATTCCTCTTCTCTTGGGTACTATGCATATCTTTTAGGTTCTTTCCTGTTTCCCAGACTCTTTATCAGTGGAAGTGCAGACTGGCACTATCCTGATCCATGTCTAAAATCCATATATGAGTGAGTACATACCATGTTTGTCTTTTTGCGACTGGGATACCTCACTCAGGATGGCTTCCTCCAGTGCCATCCATTTACCTGCGAATTTCAAGATTTCATTGTTTTTTTCTGCTGAGTAATACTCCATTGTGTAAATGTACCACATTTTCTCTATCCACTCTTCAGTTGATGGGCATCTAGGTTGCTTCCAGGTTCTGGCTATTATACACAAATCCTCTTCAGAATATTACAGGGGCTATGCAAGCATCTATACTCTCTGTTTTCTTTTTTCACTGCAGAAAATCAAGGTATCTTTTCTGCCAATCAATGTGAAATGTGCCTTTTATACCAAGACTGAGCTAAAAATTACCAGCTCCTCTTTATTTTTGTCACGTTCCCTGAAGCAAAACCCAGCACCAGGTAGATGAAACATCACTGGACAAAGATGTGTGTTACTCTCCAGCCTGGCAGGCGGGTGTCCCCACAGGAAGGGGCTGGAGGAATGCTTAGAGCCTTGAAAACTTAATAGTTTGGACCTTTGATCCCCGTGGTGTATTCCTTCTCATAACAGGGATAAGACTGAGTGTGTCACGCTCCACATTCTTATCTCCATATGAAACAGCATTTTAGGATATTCTGAACAAGTCTCTCAAGATACCTTAATGTTCCCAGAAAGGTGTTTACACGAGATGGCACAGTACAGAGGAAAGGCACATAAAAGGTTGGGGAGCTTGCTCAGCCCTTTACCAGCAGGTGACACATGGTATCAGGACACAAAGGCTCAGGGAGTCACAGCTGTTCTCACTCCTTCCTTCTGGGCAACTAACCTATTAGCCTTCTTAGACACACCACAGTCTTCTGGAAGTATTTTCTCAGAGTCGGCACATAGAAGCTGTGGTCCAGAATGGAGCAAGGCTGTGTCTTAAAGGGCAGCAGAACTTGGTAACATGTAAGACCCTCTCACATGTTGCTGGTTTTGGCGGCAGGCATATACGTATGTGTAATTAAATAATAAAAATATTTTAATACATATTTTAGTGTATTTTATGTTCCATTTTTATAAAGCACAATTTTCTTTTTAAAAGTGTTTCTTGTTCTTCTTTTTCTCTTCCTGAAATAGTATTCTTTTTTACATGCCCTATTTTTAAAAATAAGAATTTCAAGAAATATATTTATTTATAACAAATGTAGCTTGTGCCAAAATCCCAGTCTTGTACCTCTGCTTCTGGTGAGGTACCTTGGTTATGGTGTTTGGTCAACTCTGATAAGCCCATAATAAATGTTGTTGCTATTAGAAGTTAGTCATTGTTATACAATTTGTTTAAAAAGAGTCAACCCACAGAGACTGAAATGATACAGTTCAAACTGAGGAATGCCTGGGACCACTAAGAGTTGAAAGAGGGATATGGAGCCTATTGTCTCCTCCTAGCTTCTACGAGTACTCAAGCCTGATGGTGCCTTGATTTCAGATTCTGACCTCCAGAACTTCAAAGAAATAAATGTCAAGAAGAGGGAGGGATAAGGGAGGAGAGAGGGGGAAAGGAGGAGAGGGAAGAGGAGGAGAGGGGATATAAGGGAAGAGAAGGGGAGGAGAGGGGAGGGAAGGAGAGGAGTCAAAGTCTTTGGAGATCTCAAATTAATATTATAGGAGTTGCCATTAGAGCTCAGAGGCTAGAGGGTTGGCATCACTAACACCAGCTTGGTAAAGTCTTTTAGCAAACATTGTATCTTAGCTTATGTACAAAAGGATTAAATATAATTCTTAAAAGTCAACAATAAGCAGCATCACTGGACAGAAGAACAACACTGAAGCCTTTTAAATAGCAAGTCGAGAGATTTTCTACACAAGTCTAGTGACCTAGGTTCTATCCCCAGAAAACAGGTAAAAGCGGCAGGAGAGAACCAACTCCACAAAATTATCCTCTGGCCTTCACATGTACCATGCCACATCTTTGCACACATGCATGAGCACATTGGAACATGCATGCACATACAAATATAACAACAATAAAGTCAGCTTCTGGTTTTTAAAGATTTTGTGTGTACATGTGGGCACGCACACACGTGGAAAATGCTGTAAAGATGCCCATGGAGGCCAAAAACCGGCATTAGATCCCCTGGGCTAGAGTCACAGACAGCTATAAGCTGTCCAAGGTGGATGCTGGGAACCAAAACCAGGTCCTCTGGAAGAGCAGGAAGCACCCTTAATCACTAAGCCAACTCTCCAGTCCCCAGCTTCTACTCTTGATTCTTTGGTTCAACAGGACAACAGCCCTGATAGAGGCACAATGATAAGGGCACAGCAAATTACATAAGAACACTTTGTACTTTATTCTGTAGGAAGAGATCTACGTGTACATATTGCCTTAACCTTTAATCTGGAAAGCATCCAAATGACTGGCCTTGGTGTTTGTGAACCTCCCCCTGCTCTGGAGAGATGATAAAGAGAAACACCAACACAAATCTCAGAGACAAGCCTGGCCAGCAGACCACAGAAGTGACAAAACTCTGGAATGATTGATTGAGTGCTTCTGTTTCCCCTTCCTATAAAATCTGTTGGCTAAAGATGAGATGGGGGAAACAGATCTTTAGGACACTGACCCATTATCTATTCAGATCCTGTTCCTCTGGATAAAATACCACTTAAAGATTCAACTTCTGATTTATACATGTGATGGGCAGAATAGGCTGCCACTTACATGTCTAAACACTGACACAATCACAAGTTTAGACTTCTTACCAGGAATAGCACAAGTAACAACAAACTGACTCATTTTCTGATATGATGAAAGCGTATCTCATCTATACAATAACAAAATATTTACTTTGTCAAGGAACAATTATGTAAATCACAGTTTTAAAGGGCAGGGCTGCATAAATGGCAGGATGGTTGAGGTTTCTTTTATTTCCGTTTGTTTGTTTTGGCTGAGTGGTACAGATTAAAAATAAAAGAAATGTCAATAGATTTCAACAGTCATTTTACATTGATGGATTTTCGTATGTTGAACCATCACTGCATCCCTGGGATGAAACCTACTTGATCGTGGTGAATGATGGTTTTGATGTGTTCTTGGATCCGGTTTGTCAGTATTTTATTGAGTATTTTTGTATCAATGTTCATGAGGGATATTGGTCTTAAGTTCTCTTTCTTAGTTATGTCTTTGTGTGGCTTGGATATCAAGGTTATTGGAGCCTCGTAGAAAGAGTTTGGCAAAGATCCTTCTTCTTCTATTGTGTGGAATACTTTGAGAAGAATTGGTATAAGCTGTTCTTTGAGTTTCTGAGGCCATCTGAACCTGGGCTTTTTTTGGTTGGGAGACTTTTGATGACTGCTTCTATTTCCATAGGGGTTATAGGTCTATTTAAATTGCTTATCTGTTCTTGATTTAATTTTGGCAAGTGATAGCTATCCAGAAAATTGTTCATTTCCTTTACATTTTCAAATTTTGTGGAGTACAGGTTTTCAAAGTTGACCTGATGATTCTCTGAATTTCCTCAGAGTCTGTTGTTATGTCCCCCTTTTCATTTCTGATTTTGTTAATTTGTATGTTCACACTCTGCTGTTTGGTAAGTTTGGACAAAGGTTTGTCTATCTTATTGATTTTCTCAAAGAATCAACTCTTCGTTAAAGCATGGTGGTCTGATAAGATGCATGGAGTTATTCCAGTTTATTTGTACCTGCTGAGGTTTGATGTGTTGCCAAGTATGTGGTCCATTTTTGAGAAGGTTCCATGTGGTGTTGAGAAGAAGGTATATTCTTTTGTGTTGGGATGGAATGTTCTATAGATGTCTGCTAATCCCAGTTGGGTCATAACTTTTATTAGTTCCTTTGTTTCTTTGTTAAGTTTCTGTCTGGTATTCCTGTCTAGTGGTGAGAGTGGGATGTTGAAGTCTCCCACTATAAGTGTGTGGGGCTTTATATGTGATTTGAGTTTTAGTAATGTTTCTTTTACAAACGTGGATGCCTTTGTATTTGGGGCATAGATGTTCAGAATTGAAACTTCATCTTGGTGGATTTCTTCTATGATGAGTATGTAATGACCTCCTTCATCTCTTTTGATTGATTTTATTTTAAAGTCTAATTTGTTAGATATTAGGATTTCTACCCCTGCTTGTTTCTTGGGTCCATTTGATTGGAAAATCTTTGCCCAACCTTTAACTCTGAGGTAATGTCTGTCTTTGAGGCAGAAGGATGAGTTCTGTCTTCAAATCCATTCTGTTAACCTATGTCTTTTCATAAGCAAGTTAAAACCATTGAGGGATATTAATGATCATTGATTGCTCATTCTTCTTTGATTTGGAATGGTTAGTGGAATTATATCCCTTTTTTCTTTTGGCTGTTGGTAAGGTGGGATTATCTAATGCCTATGTTTTTCTGGTTGTAGTTAACTTCCTTGGGTTGGAGTTTTCCTTCCAGAACTTTCTGTAGGGCTGGGCTAGTGGATATGTATTGCTTGAATCTAGTCTTGTCATGGAATATCTTGTTTTCTCCATCTATAGTGATTGAAAGCTTTGCTGGGTATAGTAGTCTGGGCTAGTTTTGTATTTTAAGTTAACCTATTGCAAAATAGTTTAGAATTTTTCTGAGAATCTAACAAAAGTGTATTTTAATAATGTAATCATTGTATATCATAAGATTTAATTATCTCTCTTGTAAATGCTGTAGCAAGATTTTTTCTCCACCCCAGTTTCTACCTATGGGCATAGGTACACTTCTCCACTTATTCCTCTTTTTTTCATGAACCTCTTTTCCCATTGATAGTTTGTACCTAGGAACTGAAGGAAATATCAACAGATTTGAATGGTATCCTTTGTTATGTCCTGTTACAATTGGTGGTGAGACATATGGACTCCAGTCTCCTTGAGTTGAGACCATGGCATTCCTTCTTCCTTATTTTGCTACTTCAGACCTACATGTCTTAGGCCACTTCTTCATGTGTACTTACGTCTCCTGCTACCCATGCTAACCTAACTCAATGTCTTTTATCCGCAAGGAATGGCTACATTTGTTCAATGTTTTCTGAGTGTCTCGACTGCCGTGTGCTTGTTACATTTGCTATGATGGACTAAGGAGGTATACCAGACCTCCATAGTGGGTTCTTTAGATTTGACACACTATTTACATGCTCTATCTACTGGGTTCTAGGAGACTTAGAGTTTCCCCAGCCATGTGCTTCCTATGCTAACCAGACATCAAGGGAGCTAACCCTCTGAGATGGCTAGACCTGAGAGGCTCACACAAATTCAAGGCAGCACAGGGCCAAGACATAGAGAAGCACTGATTCCTACCAAAACCTGGAGCAGCAAAGTGAGGAGTGTTGAATAAGCTGTTACCAATGGGAAGGTGACCACAGCAAGTGTTGCTTTGGGAGCACATAAAGGAACTGGAAAAGAGAAGGCCTTTCGTGCCATTTTGTCTCACCTGAGCAGAGGGTCAACAGGAATCAGACAGATCTGTGATCCTCTGTGTTGACAGGCATTCAAGTCCCTTAGAAAACAACATACTAAAAATCAGTTAATTCTGAGGTTGAAGAGACGGCTCAGCAGTTAAGCACTTACCACTCTTGCAGGAGACCCAGGCAGGGTTCCCAAAACTCATATGGCAGGATACAACCACCTGCAACTCCAAATCCAGGGGATCCACCATTCTCTGACCTATACAGTCTCCTTCACACATGTGATACACACACACACACATATATATATGTATATATATACATATATATATAAAACAATCTGTCATAAAATATTTTTCAAATAGTTAACCCTGATTTAATACTTCAGCAGCCTGTTGTGCTTCCACACAGAAAAGCAACTGCCTAGGGCCCATGTACATTAAGGAAGTTCCAGAACGCTCCATTTTATCCAGGGACACAAGAGCCAACCATGACAAGCCACTCTATCCATTCTCTTTCCTTTCAGAAGTATCTCCAGCTCTGACAAAACAGAAAAGAAGAAATCCTGTACTCAGATTTGTCCCCCACCGCCCCCCACCATATGGCCATCAGTCACAGGCACAGAAAACAATCCAAAAAGGAAAGGTGTTACACATTTATACAAATGCTTCAAATCCTGCCTTTGTCCTCCAAGGAAGAGTTCCTTGGACAGGAAGAAAGTAGAGACCTTTTTTTTCTTCTCTTCAGAAGGCAGAGCACCAAAGCAAGAAGCTTACAGGCCTATGACAAGACAAAATGCTGTTTTCTGGACATATTCCAGCAGTTATACTCATGACCTCACAGTACCTTTGGTAACTATCAGAGCAAGCAGTCAGCATTTCAAAATGGATGAGATAGGAGCTTATGAGGTCCCACCCTTAGGTGAAGAGGCTCTGGCTGTGGCTGTGGCTGTTGGGAGAAATCAATTTTCTTCAGGAATGTGGCTACTGATAGGTAGTCCGTGCTCCATCCAATGGCCCCACACCCATATTAATAGTACTCAATGAGTTATAAAACAAAAGAGAGGAAACAGGAAAGTGAAAGGGAGACATGGGGAGATCTGGGGAAGGGGGGAGTGAAGTATACAATCAAAATAGCCGGGCGTTGGTGGCGCACGCCTTTAATCCCAGCACTCGGGAGGCAGAGGCAGGCGGATCTCTGTGAGTTCGAGGCCAGCCTGGTCTACTGAGTGAGTTCCAGGACAGCCTCCAAAACAATACAGAGAAACCCTGTCTCGAAAAACCAAAAAAAAAAAAAAGATACACCAAACACACATATGAAACTGTCAATGAATAAAATTTTAAAACCTGTAATGACAGGACATAATATCATCATTTGTAGTTTCGCTAAAACTCTCAGTATCAGCTGTATTTTCATCATTTCAGAAAGTCTACCCATCCTCCTGGGTAAGGTGGCTGATTACAAGTTTCCTGCATGCAACTCCCTGAATGAGAAGCCATGATAGATAAG
This sequence comes from Mesocricetus auratus, assembly GCF_017639785.1. NCBI lineage: Eukaryota > Metazoa > Chordata > Mammalia > Rodentia > Cricetidae > Mesocricetus > Mesocricetus auratus. Next base: position 26,059,129 of record NW_024429197.1, on the reverse strand, counting down.
AAGAGTTCATAGTCCAAGGAAAGGAAGAGAAGGACATCAGGAGCCAAGAAAGAGATGACAAGACAGCTACAAAACACAAAGAAACAGAACACAATGATGAGGAATGCAGGAGACAGTCTGCAACCCCCACTGCAGCTTCCTGAGGGTCAGCAACCTGGAGCTACAACCACAAGGTGAACCGAACAGGGCCAGAGTCCTGGGGAGAACGGACTAGCAGTTAAGTGAGGTAGGCATCCTTAAAGACAAACTCTTACATTAACACACATTTTCTTTAATTCCTTTGATTTCATCTAAAACCCCTGTGGAAACAGAAGCTGAACAAGACCAGAAGCTTTCTTTCAAAAAAAGCTATGTGCTCCCCCAAAATACTTCTGCCATCTTTATGTTGCAGACTAAGCATGTTCAAAAGTGTCCCTCTTAATCATCTAATTCTCTTAAACACTGTGTCCATCATCCTTCTTTCCTGAGCTGTGATCTTAACCTGAGAATGCTGGGTAAAATGAATGTGCTTGGGAATGTGCCCACCCCAAGTACTTTGCTGTGTAAACATGTATTTGTTCTCAGAGTAAAAGTCGTGTATCTATGTTGTCAAGGAACACATGGTTTAGGGGATGACCCCATTACCTGCTTGCAGGGAATGAACTTTTCTCCATTCTTTCATTGTCTGGTTGTGTTTATTTACTTTGTACTCACCAAGGGAAGAATCCACTGTGTTCAGCTACATGAGCCATAGACAACCCCCAGAGATCCAGAACATTTCTCATTCAAACAATCACACAGGCTATAAGACTTCTATTTAAAAGTCTAAAGTCTAGAGTCCCCCTTCTAGGACTCAGGCATTCTCTTAACAGTAGTCCACTGTAAGATTAAAAATGCAAATTATATACTTCCAATGTATAATGACACATAATATATTTACCATCCCATAGGGTTGTGTATAGTGAGGAAATACTGACCTAAAGCATGACTAAAACCCATCGGGGAAAACACTAAATCCTGTATCTCCATGGCTCTGTGCCTCTAACTTTACTGCCTGTAGCATCTATCTATCTATGCCTCTGCTCTCTCTCTCTCTCTCTCTCTCTCTCTCTCTCTCTCTCTCTCTCTCTCTCTCTCTCTCTCTCCAGATGGTCCCACTCCCTGTGTGAAGTTCTCTAACTTTTTAAGTCTCCACTACAGTCCAGGTTTCACTTTCACAGCTTTGTGCAATGGCCTCTCACAGACTCTTGCACTTTCGGGGCCTTCACACAGGGGCTACTCTGCCACACATTGCTTGGCCTCTGAAACTGTGGAGAAAAAGTCCACAGCCCCTTCATTCTTCATCCTTCATGCCTCGAAAGCCAGCACCACCTGGACAATGCTGTCAAGTTTGGCTGACATATTGGAATGGACCTTAACCCCACTGAATCACATTCACACCAACTTTTGTGTGTGGTTGCTTTTTTAGAAATAGAAAATGTAGGTTCTCTTTCACAAGTTGGAAACTTATCTAGGTTAGATCTTGCCCTGAAGGCACCCTTCTTCATTCTAGTGAAGAGCACATTAATCGTGTCAATATCATTAACAATATAGCTTCTTATTCAGGATATGCCTTGACTATAACATTAAGATTTCTACTGCTCTTTTTCTCCAAACTGTCCATTCTATAAATCATTCTTCCCCACTTGCAATTTTCATTGTAGACCTACATAAACATCATCAACAATAACCATACAACATACTCAATATCATGTGGTCTTAAAATTTCCTCCACCAAAGATATTAGTCTATTACTTTATAATTTCCCTCAGGCAAGGTCTCAGGACAAGGGCAGAAGGTAGCCAGATTCTTGGCTGAACATATCATAGGAATAATCTGTAGCCCAGTTGCTAATATTGCTCCCTTCTGAAACCTATTGTGCTGGGCCTCCATATTCCACATTGCTCCCAGTACAACTGCTTTCCATGTTCCTACTGGAACAGCCTCTTGAGCTCTGCATATAGTATTCATTTATTTTTCTAGTCTAAAGTTCCTCAAAAAATTGCATAGTTTCTTCACAGTAATGGCCTACTTTATGCTACCAACTCATGTATTGATTTTGTTTTGTTTTGTTTTGTTTCTATTCCTGTGATAAGACACCATGGTCAAAGCAACTTATAGAATAAAGAATATACTTGGGCCTACAGTTCCAGAGGAATAAAAGTCTACCATGGCAGGGAGAACTTAAAGCAAATATCATGTATAGTGGCAAAAGCAAGAAGATGAGAGATCGCATCATTTAGCAGAAGCAGGAAGCAGAGAGCTTTGGGGATTTTTAACTTATTTGTCTTTATTTGATTTTTATTGTTGCTTTTATATCTATTTTTAACATATTTTACACCTAAACTTTTCGTTCCCGTTCTTACCTTCATCTAATTTTATTTATGAACTCTTTATTTCATACTTGGAGATTTACATATCTTGCTGTACTTCTTCCTTGTATTATATTATTTTTCTATTTTCTTTTATTTAATCATATTTCTTTTACTTTTACTTTTATCCACCTCATCATTTACTTCACTTTTTATTACTACTTCTATCTTTATTAATTTTTAATTTCATGATTTATGTTATATCACCACTTTTTTCATTGTTATTAGTAGTGTGGTAGTTGTCTTTCATTCATTTCCATTATATTTCTATAGCTAATGTTTTTTTGGTGTTTTTGCTGTTGTGGCAGTTTTTCTACTTTTTAAGAAGTATTAGGAATTGAGCTTGGAAGGGAAGTCTGATCACTAGAAAGAACCTGTATAAAATAGAAGAGATATAAACCCAACAGGTGTGCAAATTGCAACATAGAAATAAGAAAAAGCCTGGACTGGTAGCACATACTCTGTAATTCCAGCATTAAGGAGGCTAAGGTAGGCAAATCATGAGTTTGGACCCAACCTTGTCTAATTGAAAAACTATATTTCAAAACAAACAAGAAAAATCTGTAGGAAATGTAAAAAAAAACAAGGAGATACAGATCCTCCAAAAGTTCATAACACTCCAATAGCTACATATAGAGACACTAATATCTAGCATTATTAGAATGCTACATAGAGAATTAAAATGTTATGTTAAAATAATTAATAACATCAATGTGTATCCAAATAAACATGTGAATGAGAAAGTAAAATGAAAGTTTGGACAAGAAAATCAACAACTTATACCAAAAATTAGGCAAAAATACAGAGATTTTGAGACAAAAAGCAGAAATCTAAAAGGAAGTAGAGTTGTCATTAGTTCCCTGGTCAATCACTGCCAATATTTGGCAATTTTCTATAGCATACAATTTAAATTTGCAATTGTATGTTCCTATAAGTCAGGTTAACTTTCTTCTACTTAAGCATTAGAGATCAAGTTAGTCACACTTATGAAAGACATATTTGAAAGAGTGCTACCTTGGAAGAACAGACATCACTATTACAGGAGACTTCTTTGACCTTTCTGCCCAGGTCACCATTGCAGGTAATTGTGTTAAAATGGCTGAAAATGGTCCAGTTTTAAATGTGGTAGGAGTTTATATCTCTAATGGCTCAGGGCTGTGAGGGGAAGCTTTCTTACATTTTAAGCATCTATCTGTCTATCTATTATATATTTTTAAAAAAAGAGTGCTACCTTTCCAGAAGAAAAGAATCCATCCACTTATTTGTTCACCTACCCTTCACATCTACAGCTTCCATTACACCACACTTCTACATCTTGACTCAACTCCGAGCTTGCAACCTGACTCAGTGACAGCAGCAACAGTATCTCTAGCTTGTGTCCATTAACTTACTCCTATGTAGACTCTCTTCATTCCTGTCAGTTTCTGCTCTTGGTATCTTAGAAACTAAATATTCATGTAGTAGGTGATCCATGAATCCATGAATCCATCCAGGGCTCCTATAGCTCCTCCCTCTTGCTCTTTCTAGCTATCTCTTCAGTGGGAACATGACCACCTCCACCACCCAGGACTGCCTGGAACTTGGATTAAGAATGTCATGTTGGTCAAGAGTAGTACAGCTGGATCTTGCTGTAGATCAATTCAGAGCTTTCTGAGGAACCACAATACTGATTTCCATAGTGGTTGTACAAGTTTGCACTCCCACTAGCAATGGATGAATGTTCCCCTTACTCTATATCTTCACCAACATGAGCTGCCACTTGTTTTGTTGATCTTATCAATTCTGATGGGGGTAAGATGACATTACCAAATAATCCAATTAAAAATTGGGTAGAAATCTTAAACAGTGAATTCTCAACAGAAGAATCTCAAATGGCTGAAAGGCATTTAAGGAATTTCTCAATATCCTTAATCATCAGGTAAATGTAAATCAAAATGACTCTGAGATACCATCTTACACCTGTCAGAATGGCCAAGATAAAAAAACAGATGACAACGTATACTGGAGAGGATGTGGTGTAAGGGAAACACTCCTCCATTGCTGGTGGTAGTACAAACTTGTATAGCTACTTTGGAAATCAGTACAGCAGTTTCTCAGACCCAGTGATACCTTTCTTTGGTATATACCCAAAGGATGTTCAATCATACCACAAGTACACTTGCTCAACAATGTTTCATAGTAGCATCACTCGTAATAGCCAGAACCTGAAAACAACCTAGATGTCCTCAACCCAATAATGGATTTTTAAAAAGTGGTACATTTACATAATGGAGTATTACTTAGTGGTAAAAAAAACAATGACATCATGAAATTTGCAGGCAAATAAACTGAACTAAAAAAAAAAATCATCCTGAGTGAGGTAACCTAGAACCAGAAAGACAAACACCGCATGTACTCACTCACAAGTGGATATTAAATGTAAATCAAAGGATAAGGTAAAATCCACAGCCCCAGCAAAGCTAGGTGAAAGGAAGGCTCTATGAGGGATGCATGGATGGCCCTAGAAAGGGGAAACAGATGAGATCTCCTGAGTTAACTGGGGGAGTAGAGGAGAGGGGTTGGGGGATGAGGTTTCAAGATGGTTGAGTTGGGAGAAGAATGGAGAGGGAGAGAAATGAAAGAGATATCTTGATAGAGGGGGTCATTATAGGGTTAGGGAGAAACCTGGTGCTAGAGAAACTCCCAGGAATTCCCACAAGGATGATCCCAGCTAAGACTCTAGCAATAGTAGAGAGGGTGCCTGAACTGGCCTTCTCCTATAATCATATTAGTAACTACCCTAATTGTCATCATAATAACTAATGAAAGCAAATGCAGAGATCCTCAGCCAAGCACTGGGCTGAGTTCCAGGAGTCCAGTGGAAGAGAAGGAGGAGGGATTATATGAGCAATGGGAGTCAAGATCATGACAGGGAAACCCTTCTCTTCTACCTCTTTTCTTTCTTTTGTTTGTTTGTTTTTGTTTTTTAACTATTTTTATTTAAATTAGAAGCATGTATGCTTCAAATGTCAATCCCAGCTCCACCCCCTTGTCCCTCCACCAGCCCCACCCCCACCCTCCCACCCCCCAGCCCAATCCCTACATCATTCCCTAGGGAGGGTGAGGCCCTCCTTGGGGGGATCTCCAGAGTCTGTCATTTCATCCAGGGCAGGACCTAGGCCCTTCCCCATGTGTCCAGGCTGAGAGAGCATCCCTCCATGTGGAATGGGCTCCCAAAGTTCATTTGTATGTCATGGTGAACACTAATCTACTACCCAAGGCCCCGGAGATTTCTGAGGCCTCCTCACTGACACTACATTCATGGAGCCTGGATCAGTCTCCTGTTGGCCTCTTAGTCATCAGTCTGGGGTTCAAGAGCTCCCCCTTGTCCAGTCATCTGTCTTTGTGGGTTTCACCTGCATGGTCTTGACCCCTTTGCTAATCACTCCTCCATTTCTGTCACTGGGTTCCAGGGGGTCAATTCAGTGTTTATCTGTATCTGTCTCTGTTTCCATCAGTCACTGAATGAAGGTTCTACGAAATCATATAAGGAACACCAAATAGAGTGGACTACAAAAAAAGTCCCCTCGCCACATAGTAATCAAGACCCGAAGCATACAGAATAAAGAAAGAATACTTAGAGCAGCTAAGGAAAAAGGTCAAATAACATATAAAGGCAAACCTATAAGAATTACACCTGACTTCTCCATGGAAACTCTGAAAGCCAGAAGGTCCTGGATAGATATTCTATCAACACTAAGAGACCATGGATGCCAGCCCAGACTACTATACCCAGCAAAGCTTTCAATCACTATAGATGGAGAAAACAAGATATTCTATGACAAAACCAGATTTAAACAATACATATCCACTAACCCAGCCCTACAGAAAGTTCTGGAAGGAAAACTCCAGTCCAAGGAAGTTAACTACAACCAGAAAAAAGGAGATAATCCCACTTTACCAACACCCAAAAGAGAAAGGGGATAGAAATATACATACAATTCCACCAAGAACAACCATTCTAAAACAAAAGAGAACGAGCAATCAAAGGTCATTAATATCCCTCAACATTAATGGTCTTAACTCACCCATAAAAAGGCACAGGCTAACAGAATGGATTTGAAGACAGAACCCATCTTTCTGCTGCATGCAAGAAACACACTTCAGTCTCAAAGACAGATATTTCCTCAGAGTCAAGGGTTGGGAAAAGATTTTCCAATCAAATGGTCCCAAGAAACAAGCATGTGTAGCAATCCTAATATCTAACAAACTAGACTTTAAACTTAAAGCAATCAAAAGAGATAAAGGAGGTCATTTTATATTCATCACAGGAAAAATCTACCAAGATGAAGTCTCAATTCTGAACATCTATGACCCAAATACAAAGGCATCCACATTCGTAAAAGAAACATTACTAAAACTCAAGCCACACATAAAACCCTGCCTCTCTTCTTATGCCACTTGCAGTCCATGGGGTCCTCTCCATTTCCAAGGCTTTAGTCATGCACAGGCTGATGACCCTTGAAAAAGACATCCCTGCCTCTTCCTGAGAAGTTTCCATTCCTTGTCTCCCATCTTTCTGTGTACACATTTCCTTCTCTGATTGGATGTAATCTTGTTGCAATTAAAAGCAATATATTATCAACGTGCTCATCTTCCCCAGATGAAGGGATGATATGTGACTGGTGGATAACCTGGCAGTGTGTAGTAAAGAAGATGACTAATAATATACTACCTAGAAGTCACTTGCATTCAGAGTCAGTTGCTCTGATCCAGTGCCTCGGGGGATTCAGTAGTCAGTTTCTTAAGTTAAAGAGCACACTGTGAATCATGCTGTGACTTCTTTCTCATAGAATCTAATTTTCATCCATCATTTTGTAACACAAAATATTCTTCTGTGAAGTTCCTCCCCAGCCCAGGTGCACGGTTTTGTTCATTTCCCAAAAAGCCAGGTGCCTTTCCATTTTTAAGCAACTAATGAGCATCCCAGGGAACACAGGGTCCCTGTTAGGCATTCCATTCCATTCCCAGTGCCAACCACACTCCTGTGTATCCTATCTTCAGATCATTTAAACACATATTGCTTGGTCCTAAATCACATCAAATGGGGCAAGAAGGCACATCAACTTGAGTAAGGCACAACTCTTACAGCCACACTTTTATGGAGGGATGGATTATCCTCTCTAGATCTAAAGAAAGGGAGAAAGGAGATTGATTCAGTGAGAGACAGGATAGCTTCATCTCTTGGCTGTTATCCTCTGTCATTTTCTTCCTCTTTTCTACTTTTGAATATTTTCCAAGATTAACAAATGAATTTGGGGTACCCACACCCAATATATTGCACCTCTCTGAGCTCAAGCAGGACCCACCAGGCTGCTAAGCTGCTGTATGTTCAGTCCCCTGTGAGTCCTGACCCTGACCTCTGGCTGCTGGGTGCATGAGCAATACTTAGGCTTAGCAAAGTTTCCAAAAGCTTCAAGAACTTTCTGAGTATCTATGTTTCTTTGCTTCATCGACAGCTCTGTCCTGACTCCAATCTGCTGAAACTTTTAAAAAGTAAAAGACAATAAATAAAATCTGGGGCTGGAGAGGTGGCTCAGTGGTTAAGAGCACTTGCTGCTCCTTCAGGGGACCTGGGTTTAGTTCCCGGTACCTCACACCACCACCACCACCACCCCCAGGCAGTAATTGCAGCTTCAGGGAATATGAAATCTCTTCAGACCTCCGCAGCCTCCTGCACCCTGGCACACGCATGCACTCAGGCACATGCATATACATAAATAAGATGTGTATTTTAAATAATAATAATTAATAAATCCTGGAAGGAACAATTAGATGAAAGGATCCGAACATACATGTGGCATATGAGCTGCAGTGCAACACTGGCTATGTCCAGGTGAAGTAGGGGTGTGAGAGCTCAGTAGAGATAAAGCATGTTCTGAGGGGGCCAGTGATGACACTGGAAACTTCTCTGAGAAGGTGACAGGCCTTGAGCAGTGGGGGAGATGTACTGATAAAAGACATGAATGAGAAACGGTGGGCAACCTAGAAGCCATCACAGATGGCATGGAGTAACCAGGAACTGAGACAACAATTTAGAGCCAATCAAAGGCCTCTGGGCTCTATTGTAGAAAACCAAGGCTCTATAGAAGAGGAGGAGCTTGTCAAGACCACACAGCCTATCAGGATTGGTGCTAGGTTAGGTCTCAGGTCATCTGACTCTGAGACAGAACCCAAGCCTTTAGAAGCTAGAATGAAGCTTATGTCCCTCCCAGAGTCCACACCTTCATTTGTAACTATCTAATTGTATACATACTAATCTTATTACATTCTGCATGTCCTGAACCTTGAGTTGGAAATCCACTTCAGAGCCCAGGGACTACCAACTCCACCCACCTGCTCACAGCAAACAAGCCAAGGAGGAACTTAACCACCATCCCTGGCAGATCTGGTTTAGGGATTAAGCCTTCAGTTCAAAGGTCAGCCTGGAAACACTAGAAACAGGAGAAACATGCATGGAAGTACAAACAGATAGAATGCTGTGGTTCAGCCTCTGGATTTGGTTTGGAGAGATAGCTACAGACTCGAAACCTGCAAGATAGAGTGAGACAGCCAGAGGGGGCAAGCAAGAGAAAGAGGCCCCTTCCAAGCAAGGATAAAGGCTCAGAGGTAGAAGAGAGAAGAAAGTATTCAGAAGCCTGCAAGTTTGGGGTGGTTGTACTGAAAGTGCAGAGCAACACAGGGGCAGAGGGAGAGGACACTGAATGCTAGGCTGAGCAAAGCCAGAAATCCTTCCCACAGAAGGAAGAATGGTAGGCACTTCAAGTGAGGGAACCCGGTAAATTACCCAGCCTAGACTTTCTGATGGGCTCACACCTCTTTCCCTTGGGATAAGAGCCAAACCCTTTGCTTCTCAGGCCTGCCACTTGCTGATTCCTAAGGGCTGACTTGGTGCCCTCTTTTCCTGTACCCCGTAAATCCTTCTCACCTGGAGAAGGCCCAGGACAGCCTGAGACTAGAACACTGACTCCAGCTAAGACAGCAGTCCCATCGAGAAGCCTTCTACAGTCTGTGCTGGTAACCGGTCTCTCTCCAGTCCCTCTTCTAACATTCCTAAGGACTGTGTACACCTTGGTTCTGATTGCATAGCTTTGTAAGTGCATATAGCAGGAAGAAGAATGCTGTTTTTCTGCAGCCTTGTCCAGTTGGCCCAGGAAGACTGTGGACCTGTTCTTAGGATGAGAGCATTCTTTCAGTTAGAGAACAAAATAAGAGAAGAATCTTGAGATGGAATTACCTTGGCCAAGCAAACAGTGGTGTTTACTTCCCTCTTCCCGTCCCATCCCCTTCTCAGAAGCTGGTCCTGCAGGTCTTTGCAATCAAAGTGAAGTTTTTGATTTGAGGATTCAAAAGCCCAAGCCTGAAGATTTGAAGCATAAGCCCAAGTATCAGATTTGGAGGAATACAGTGAAGCCGCTTTCCCACGGTTAAGACAGAACAGAACATAATGCCCAGCAGAGGAGAGGAAAAAGAAGGAAGAGATGAAAACCAGTAAGTTGAAAGGAAGCATTCCTTATCTCACCCCTACATGGAACTCGGGAGGGAAAGACGGCATGCAGCCATGGCTTGAAAGGTATAACCAATGAATGATGGATGCATGGCTAAATAGGCTGTTTTAGGGGTAGAACCTAGGTTAGGAAGGGAGCACTGGGGGCATGCCTTTGGACGTACATGTTCCCTGTCTCTTTATTCTGTTCTCCTCTCTCTGCCACTTTCCTCCGACATGCTCTGCTGTCACCATGTTCTTGTCTCACAACAAGTCTGAAAGCAATAGAGGTCACTGACCAGAGACTAAGTCCTCTGAAACTATGAGCCAGCATAAGCCTCTCCTCAGTTAGGTTGTGTCCTCAGATATTTTGTTACAGCAGCAAAAAGCTGACTATCACACATATGTGTTTCTTTGCAATGGGAAAGTGTCATGGAGCTGTATGGTGCTTATAGACTCCTGGGTCTTAGAAACCCAGAAGTCACTGTGTGCTCGGTGCTGAGAGACAGACAGACCTGGAGAGTCCTTGTGCTTGGAACTGAGCGATGAAGCAACAGGCACCTCCCTGAACTGACAGCAAAGGATGAAATAGAGCCCTGCACAGTCTAATGATCCCTAACAGACACTTGAGCCCCAGAGTCAGTGTTGAGACTCTTAGAAGTTGACTTGGATAATTATAGCTTACTGTTTCTGTTTTCCAAATTCATAGATTGAAACCTTGTCAACAGTGTGGTTGTATTCAGATTTGGGGCTTTGGGGTGGGATCATGACACAGGAGTCTTCATAAAAGGATTAGTGCCCCTATAAGAGAAACCTCAGAGAGCTCCTTCACCGTGTAAGAACTCACCAGATACTGAAACTGATAATGTCTTGATCTCACCATCTTGAATGGAGCTATGAAAAATAAATTTCTGTTCTTTAGAAATCACCTAGTCTGGGGATTGAGGGTATAGCTCAGTTGGCAGGGAGCTTACTTAGCATTCACAAAGCCCTAGGTTCCCTACCCAGAACCACATAAATCAGGCGTGATTGTGCATCTCTGGAGTCTTAAATAAGAGATTGTGGCAGGAGGATTGGAAGCTCAAGAGTATCCTTGGCTATATGATAAATTGGAGGCCAGCATGGGATACCTGAGATCCTATATCAAAAAGAAAGAAAGAAGACCCCATTCCATGGTACCAAATCCCCATACTGCTGACCACAAACTTACTTAGTGTTAGAAAGGCTTTGCCAGACTAAGGAGAACAATAAATTCCTCCTCCTTCTCCACCACCTCCTCTCTCTCTCTCTCTCTCTCTCTCTCTCTCTCTCTCTCTCTCTCTCTCTCTCTCTCTCTCTCTCTCTCTCTCTCTCTCTCTCTGTGTGTGTGTGTGTGTGTGTGTGTGTTGCTGAGCAGCAGCAGAGGAAGACAGCAGTCCCAGACTGTAGAGAAATGGCAGTTAGATGGCGGCTGGGAATAGAGTCCCCTGGAAGGCTTGCTCACTCATACACCACTGTATGCACGTCCCCCTGAAACCTCTGCTGCAGGAGGACCTATACCTGCCTTCTCTGGGTTTTTTTTGGCCAACAGTGCTTTATTATTTAACCAATGAGACAACATATACACAAAAGGCCTTCCCCATCATCTCCTCTTTTCTGTCTAAATAAAAAGAAAGGTTTTAACTTTAACATAGTCAAATTATATATAACAAAACAGTTATCAAGTAAGAACTACAGTTACAATATTTTGTGCATTAACATTTAGTAAAATTTAAAGAAAGCATGTTATCATCTATCCTATCCGTGTGAGTCTAAAGTCTTATGTGTAGCTTATCTTTTGTCATTACTAAGAAAAACTATAACTATAACTATCTGTCATCAACTCCATCAAAGACCACAGAAGAATAAAATATAAACACTAAAATTGACAGAGACATCTTGCTACCTGGACAGTCACCCGAAGTTCCTCTGTAATGTTGGGGTGCCTTCTCTGTTTGAGCTAGCCTTCCTCATCATATGGCAGCTAGACTAAAAAACCAAGTATGCAATAAAAGAGACCCTAATAGAGACGGTAGCATAGTCTCCCAAACAAACATCATCATCTGGGCTTTCCTTGTGTTTATTGCAAATCCCAAAAAGCATCTCATACCCAAGGAGGTATGGAACTGAATTCAGCCCTTTTTTCAATATTTATTTTTTGTATATGCATGTGCACTGTATGAATGTGTGGTGCCCATGGAGGCCAAAAGATGACATCAGATTCCCTGGAACTGGAGTTCCAGATGGCTTGTGAGCCACCATATGGATGCTGGAACTGAAGCCAGGTCTTCTGGAAGCATAGCCAGTGCTCTAAAGCTCTAAGCCATCGCTCTAGCCCTGAACCTCAACTCTTGGTAGGAAGAGTGCTGAAAAAGATAGAAGTGAGATGAGTGGTGTTGGTTTTCCCTCACCATGCACTGAAACAGATCCCAGGTGACTGTCTTTGAGAACCAAAGGGTACAGTAACCCTTGAGGAAACCCTTCCATGTATGTCAGTTTGCTTGTTTGATACCATTTAGACAATGACTTTCTTCCCTAGTGTCATGAATGACTACCCCACAGTATCTAACTCAACTCTGCAGGCTTTGGTTTCCACTGGTGCATACATATTTGCTCTAGATCTGCAAACATGTAGATACTCCAGAGTTCATCCCTGCAGGAACAGGCAGGCAACTTGCAGACTTAGAATGTCTCTAGAACTGACTTGTAAACTCATTGGAGCTCTGCCAGACATCCAGGGTGAGTAATGGTTTCTCCAATGATCAAAATTCCTGAACTGTTTTTTCTTTTAGTGTCTCCTAGGCGATTTGCCATGTCAGGATAAGATGAATATCTCCTTCCCAGCCACCAGCCATCAGAAACACATTGGAGTGGATGATGAAAAGCAAACCTTGCATTTTTCTGTAAGAAGTGCTGATTCTCTGGTTGAAGAATGATAGGGTTGTGTGGTCTAAATCAGTGGGAAGGACAAACAAGGCTTTCCCATGAAGCGGGGTGTCTTGACTCACAGCAGAGAGAGCCTGCTGTTGAATAAGGAGATTTTTTGTTGTAGACCAAGGAGACTAGAAAGAGGATGCACAAGTTTGTTCCTGGATGCATGATGGATGTCAGTTTTAGTGTTCTTAACTTGATGTGTGTTGTTAAAATGTCTAGGTTTACCCAGTAACGAGACACAAACCATAACTCAACGATCCCACGTGGAGTTTTATTGGTGGACAGGAAAGGAAAGGGGGGGGTGAGAGGTAACCAACCCATGCAGAGCTGGGGGGGCGAAAGAGAGAGAGAGAGAGAGAGAGAGAGAGAGAGAGGATGAGAGTAAGACAAGAGGAGTTAAAAGAGTAAGAGGAGTTAAAAGAGTAAGAGAGAGCATAAGAGGGCAGGGGTCAGTCCTTTAAAGGGGTCCTTTGCACCTGCGTGTAGTAGACTGGTTCTCACAGAACTCTGGGCTAGCCAGAGAACGGCCTGAGTGCATACTGCCAGGTAACAGGGCAGGCCAGCGTAATGTCTGAGCCTTTCAATGTGTGTGTGTGTGTGTGTGTGTGTGTGTGTGTGTGTGTGTGTGTTTTATATACATATATATTCTCTTAAAATATATACATATATATATACTATCCTTTTCTCATATATACATGGGGTGACAGCTACTACTGTGTCTCAGCAGTTGGAGATCAAAAGAGCAAGCAGAATCCTAATCTTTTCAACCTCTCTAAAGAAGATGATGTCCGCCAATATGTTCACAGAAAGCTTTAAACAAAGAAGGTGAGAAGTCCAGTACCAAAGTCCCCAAGATCCAGAATCTTGTGACTCCACATGTTCTACAACACAAACACTAGCGTGTCCTCCACAAGAGCTTCTACATCCAAGCCTGGGTCCAGTCAAGAATAAGTCTCTAAGAGTGAGAGCCTTTGGAGCACTCAGGTAAGTGGGATGTCTTCATCAACCCTCCTCTAAAGGCTCAGGAATCTATGCAGAAGAGGAGGAAAAATTATAAGAGCCAGAGATGGTGGATGACTCCTGGAAACAGTGCTTTCCCGACACAACACAATTGACACACATGTGAATTCGTAGATACTGTGACAGCACACATGGGACCTGCACAAGTGCAGGCCAGATAGGGTCCCAACAAAGAGTGAAAATGGATTAGATCCCAAGTCTAGCCAGGCAGATATCTGTAACTGATACTCAACGGCAAAGGAAAAAAATCAGTTTTCTCCAGGGGAGTCTCATTGGGTATATTAACCACTTCAGAGTAGGTCTCATGTCCAGACAAATTCAATAGTATCTTTGTAGACTTTTTCTCTCATTTTGTTTTCTTTGAACAGTTTTTTTATCTTATTGATTTTTGGCTTGTATATTTTGGTTTCTGTTTTTAAATTTTTGTGATGGAGGGGTGTTGTGCTTCTTATTCTTATTTGGCTGCTTTTGTTAATTTTTTAAAGGGGGTCAGGGGATGAGGAGGATCTGAGAGGAGTTGGGGGAGGGGAAAAGCATGATCATAATGCATGAAAATTTTTTCAGTAAAAAGTAAGTTTTTTAAAGTAGTAAATGAATGATCAGATCTAAAAACAAAGATAAAGCAAAACAAAATTCCGAACTATGATGCTCTAAACCAGGTCAAAGCCTCGTGGCTGGGGAGGTCATAGTGGGAAAGCAATGGCCATTGTTTTGTTAAATGAACAGGATGTGCATATCAAATTCACTTCTACATAACTATGTTTATGTCTGTGGAGGAATGCTGCTGTCAGTTTTGGTCAGGGACCTTCCTTTTGTATTCATCAGTGGTGATGAAGCGACTCATAACTAGCCAAAACACAGATTTTTTTAATTTATTTATTTCTATTTTATGTGCATTTGGTGTTTGCCTGCATATATGTCTGGGTGAGGGTGTCAGATCTTGGAGTTACAAACAGTTGAGAGCTGCCATGTGGGTGCTGGGAATTGAACCCAGGTTCTCTGGAAGATCAGTCAGTACCCTTAACCACTGAACAATTTCTCCAGCCACCCAGATAACAAATTTCTATTGAGTGAATACTGAGCCGTGAATGAAACATCTCTACCAATCTCCCACCCCACCCAAAGATCCGTCAACAAGGCAGAAGAAAAATATAATAGATAAAGAATCAATGTGGAACACTGAGTTCTGGTCCTAACCTCACAGCAGCTATGATCGCCTTCCCAACATCTGCATATGATTAGGCCTATCAACACATTGTTTTAGAAGGGAAAAGGGTTCATGGTGTTCCATCCCTCACTGAGGATTTGTGTGTAATTAGTAACTGATGGGGGAGAATTTTCTTCAGCCATTGCTAAGGTATCCTTGCTCCCGTAAGCAATCCTTTAGCCACGGTCCTGTGATAACTCTCATTGGGTCACGAAATTTTTAAAAATTAAAGATGTGAAAGAATGACAATTTTTGTTCTAAGAAAATAAAGGTTACAGGTCTCAGGCTTAAGGCATGCTCTGCGCCATGGAGTCACTTAATCAGCATTTTTTTGGGGAGGGGGCCTTCTTACAGACAGAAACAATCCTTCAGAACCAGAAAACCTAACTCAAATCCCAGGCAAATCATATACTAACTCCTAGGCCACAGGCAACTGACAATCTCTGAAACACCCTGTCAGGCAGACTTGTTTAAGGTTGAAAGTGACACGTGTAATTATGACTAGGCTACACTGTGTTTCGATAAATATCTGTCGCTTACTATCTGCCTAAAACTCTGCGGAAGTTCGGATCACAGCCAGTAAGGAGGAACCTGAACCAAGCTAAACTAGATGTCTCTACGTATCAGTGCTTCCATCTGCTGGCCAAAATGAGAAGGCTCCACTAGGGAGAGAGTAGCAAGATGCTAAAAACCCAGGCATCTCTCTGCTGGCTACCCAAATCCCCCAAGGAAACAGATGTGATGTAGCACGTATAGCCCCAGCTACCCAGCAGCCGGATAAAGCTGCATGCAACCCTTTGCCTCTCTGAGCCTGTCTGCTTATCAGTAAGATGGAGTAACAACCCCAGAGATGCTGTGAATCCCAAATGATGATGCCTCTGGGACAGGGACACTTTGGAAACCCTAAGCTAACCTCAAATACAAGCAGTCTTGATACTCTTTCTCCTACAGTTCTGGGCACTGTGAAACTTCAGGAAGATCTGACAAGTTGGCCCTGCACTTGAGTAGTTCTAATCCAGTGGAAGAGAGAGCCAAACTTCAGGAAGGTACTTGGGCAGAACGGAGACTGTGTGTGCCCAGAGAAGTCAGGGAAGGCTCTTCTGTTTACTAGCCGGCTTCAAGGCTCCCAGTTTTTCAGCCCTTCCTGGGCAAAGGCCACATCCAGAAAGACCTGCAGGTGCACAATCATTGTACCTCTTATCATAATTCTTCTTTCTGCTCCTCAAGCGCATCACTTCCAAAAAGCACACAAAGTTCAAATCCAAATCTGTAGCTGGGGTCTGTGGTGAGAATATGACCCCTGGGGGATCAGAGCTGTCTGTCACTCCTAAAACCAGGAAAAGTCTTAACTCACACCTCCCAAGTTGCCTGAAATGGTAAGGCTTTCCTAGGACTGCACTTTCTGTGGTCGACAGCTAGACTCTGAATCCCTGGCATAGTACTGTCCTCAAAGACACATTGCAAAATGGGACCCACCATGTTGCCATGGAGACTAGTAGGACTTCCTGAGATACCCAGAACTGGTAACCTTGTACGCAGATCTCTGTGGAAATAAGAGACACAGGAGATCTTCCTGAAGCTCTTAGAGACTGAAGGAGGTGGCCCAATACTTCCATCTATCCACTCATTAACTCACCAGGGGAGCAGTGACAAATAGTGAATGAACTCATTTAAATATGAATGTCCCCAGGTTGTGGTGGTGCACACCAGTAGGATTTGCTGAAGGAGGCAGAGGCAGGCAGATCTCTGTGAGTTCGAGGCCAACCTGGTCTTCAGAGTGAGTGCCAGGACAGCCAGGATAGGTTCCAAAGCTACACAGAGAAACCCTGTCTCAAAAAAAAAAAAGAAAAAGAAAAAGAAAAAAAAAGAATGTCCCCTACAAGCTCTTGTGTTTGAACACTTGGTCCCCACTTGGCCACTTGGTGGTGCTGTTTGAGAGGACAAGGATAAGGAGGAAGACATCACTGAGGTTGGTTTGGGGGATGGTTATAGCCTCGCCCCATTTCCTGCTTGTTATTGCTGCTGCCTTTCTACAGTTGAAGATGTTATCTCTCTGCTTCCTGCTCTGGCCATGACTTCCTAGCCTTATAGACTCTCCCTCTGGAACCTTAAGATAAAACAGTTTCTTTTGTAAGCTGCTTTTGATCGTGGTATTTCATAACAGCAAGAGAAAAGTCATTAATACAGAGTCATTAATAATATTAAAGATTAAGTCTGAGTTCAAATCCAACCTCTGCTTCTTCCTGGCTACACAGCCTTTGGTAAATTGTTTACTTGGTTTGCTTTTAAAAAGGAAACAATGGTTACACATATCTTATGTTAAGAAGAGAATAAAATGTAATATCCTATGTAAAGTGCACAGCCCAGTGCTCGATGGGTACTTACTATTATTGTCAAACATTCACTCTAGGCCAAGTCTTACTGCATACCATAGACTTAGAGGCAGTTAGTCTATGTTTTCAAAGAATTCATGGGCTAGTAAAGAAGACTGACAAGTCATCAGACAAAAACAATACAATATCAGCAGTGCTAAGGGCTTAAAAAGTGTAAGGACTTAAAAGCACAACATAGAAATTTTAGCTCTAATGAGTAAAGAAATGTTCAGAAATAAATTATTGGGATGGAAAAATTAAGCTGTAAGTTTGTTCACACAATGTTTGCTTACACAAAGGGAAACAAAACAAAACCTACATAAAGATTATTAGAATTATTAGCATAGTATAGTAATGTAATTAGATATAAGGTTAATAGACCAATGTCATTGAATTTCTGTTTATCAACAAGATCTTACTGTTGAAAACAATGTGTAACTCAGGTATTGTGTCAAAGCCTGTAATCCCTGTGCTGGGGAGACTAAGGCAGAGCAATATGAGCTCCAGGACAGTTGAAATAAAGAAAGGAGGAGGGGTAGGAGGCTGGCAGGGAGGAAAACTTATTTCCTCCGGTTCTGTGTGCTGTCTCCTCACTCAGTTGTTTCCTTTACC
The DNA here is from genome assembly GCF_017639785.1 of Mesocricetus auratus. Taxonomy (NCBI): domain Eukaryota; kingdom Metazoa; phylum Chordata; class Mammalia; order Rodentia; family Cricetidae; genus Mesocricetus; species Mesocricetus auratus. Next base: position 26,041,051 of record NW_024429197.1, on the reverse strand, counting down.
ATACAAAGCTTTTCAATTTCTCACATCCAATTTGCCAAACCTCGATATTATTTCCTGAACTACTGGAAACCTTATTCAAAAAAGTCTTTGCCTGGGCCGATATCTAGGAGTATTTTCCTCTTTGTTTTCCTTTAACTGTTTTGAAGTTTGGGGTCTCAAGCCATTTCGAATTAATTTTGATTCAAGGTGAAAGGTAGAAATACTTCATTTTTCCTCAGTGTATGTTTTTTTGATGTCTTTGTCAAAAAATTCATATGGCTAAAACATCCAGACTAGATGGGGTGGGGTGATCTCCAAGACACACCTCTAACTGGGAGCTCTTGACAATTGCTGTCTTCTTGGGAGACAGTGTCATTCTGTTTTCTTTTTTTTTTTTAAGTGTGTGCCACTGTCAGATTTCTCATGCTCCAATGGATGGCCCCACAAACACACCCAAACAAATATGTTTAGCACTAACTGGGCTTAGCAGATAACTTAAAAACAAAAAACAGCAAGAAGTTAGGAGGACCCTGTGTTAGGGGATTTGAGGAAAGTTGGAGGGGAAAACAAGAAGGTGGATATAGTCATTTGTGTTATAGATATGTATGTATTATATATGTATATATATGTATATATTCTTGAAAATAAATAAAAATTAATATTTTTAAAGTATTTATCAATAGCTGTGTGAAATTAATTTTAGGGTCTTCTATTCCATTGATCTATAAACCTGTTTTTGAAACACTATCATGCTGGTTTTGTAACTATGGCTTTGGAATATAGTTTGAAATCAGTTATTATGATGCCTCCAGTCAGCACTGTTCATGTTTTCTCTGAATTGCTTGGGCTATTCAGAATCTTTTGTGATTCTATATGAATTCTGGATTTTTTCTATTTTTCACAGAATGTCATCAGAACTTTGATGAGGATTTAAGATTAATATCTTGAGTGTTATAAACAACTAAAAAAGACAACTCAATGGATAAAGAAGTTATGGCCAACAGACAAAAAAAAGTTCAATTCCCTTAGCAATCAGGGAAAGGCAAATTAAAACTACGTTAAAGTACCTTCTCATCTCAGTCAGAGTCATTTAAAAAACAAACAAACACTGGCAAGAATGTGGGGGAAAGCAACCCTTTACACTGCTGATGGGAGTATAAGTGTTTCTGCCACTATGGAAATCAAAAACTAGAAACAGAACTACCATGTGACCCAGCTATACCACTGCTGGTATATGCTCTAAAGACTATAAGACAGCATACTATAGAGACCAGCATGTCTATGTTTATTGCAGAACCATTCCCAATAGCTAAAATACGAAATCCACCTGCATGTCCATCAGCAGATGAGTGGATATATGAACAAATATACAATGGCATGTTATTCAGCCATGAAGAAGAATGAAATTATGTCATTTGCTGAAACATGAAATTAGCTAGAGATCATATTAAGCAAATTAGATTCATTACAAAAAGGCAGATAATGTCTTCCTCGTGTGTGTGTGTGTGTGTGTGTGTGTGTGTGTGTGTGTGTGTGTGTGTGTGGCATGAATGAATTTTTGAGATAAATGGTTGGAACTGGAAAAAATATACTTAGTGAGGCAATCTAGACCCAGAAAAACACCATATATGCAAATCCTAGAGTCAATTGTATGTGTGTGTGTCTGTCTGTCTGTCTGTGTCTGTGTGTGTGTGTTTAACTAGAAAGGGGCCTTGGTGGGATATCTTAAGGAAGGGGAAATGGGAAATAAGGAGGGAGATTTAAGTGGAGAGAGAGATGGGAGAATAGAGACTAGAAGGGATAATTAACAGTAATGAAGCGCCATATGAAAACTTATTTTATAAACTTCATAAAATACGTCTACAGACATTCATTCATTGTTGGTTTGTTTGTTTATAAGAGAGTTTAATTGGAGTTACCCTACATATGGGGATAATGGTCCTCCAGAAGTCATAGGTTGACAAATTAAGAAGCCCAATGCCAGGTACGAAATAAATCCCCTTGAGTTATTGATCAGGGATGTCCTAGAGACTCCCAAAACAATATAGGCTATCGCCATTGTTCCTGATTGCCCACCCGAACTAGATAATAAAAATTTACCCCTAAAGACACCACACACTTTGGTCACAGCACTTGGAGAAATCACAGTGGCACTGTTCAGGAAGCTGGCTAACTTTCATAGTATCAGAAGGTGCTATGTAGGCTGCAGTGAGAGAAAGGTCACCAACATTTTTACCCAGCTGTAAACTCTGAGTGCTACAATAACAACTGGCCTGGCAAGACATGCTCACAGATGCAATAATAGCATGAATATTATAGTAGTAACCAACTACTCTCTGTTTGGATTTAAAGCTCACTCCCCAAGAGAGAATGACTGCCTGGTACTGTAAACATGACCAAGAATATATATGACTTGGAAGCTCATAGACCCCAGGGGTGAACCTGCTGTTTATTTGCTAAGTGGACATTGTTTCATGTTCTGATTTGTATCTCCATACCCACAGATTAGTACAGTTTTCAGACAGCACCAGAGAAGCTTCTGCAGTGGATGCTGGTTAGTGTAGGAATGCAACAACAACAACAACAACAAAAGGACAGGAATAAGTACCTGTGGCATGCTCAGACACAAGTAGGACAACTGTATCACATTCTCTACCACCAGCATTCAGGAAACATCATAGAAAACAGGGCAGAACTAGTGTACAAATGGACTTTGACAGCCCATTCTCCTTAGAGAGATATTCTATCAGCCTAGATGGGGAGGGTCCCCCTACTCCACCCCAGGCCCTGCCCCAAAGGATATGACAGACTTTGATGAAGCCCCATGGAAGGCTGCACCTTCCCTGGGGAGCAGAGGGGGGATGGGGTGGGGGGGTCAGTAGGGGGAATGGGAGGATAGGAAGGAGAAAGAACTGGGATTGATATATAAAATAAAAATTGTTTCTAATTTAAATTTAAAACAAATACTTGAGGGCAGAGAGAAAAAGAAAAGAAAAGTGGGAATAAAGATGCAAAAACCAGAGATCAAGAATAACTAGGATTAAACAATATTTAGAGACAAAACAAGACCAATACCCTCATTAACTCACAAAAGCTGTGGTTGCCTGTATAAGCCCTGTACAAGATCAAGATCAAGTCAGTCAGCATTCCAGCATGGAGGTGGGGAGGTTCATGAACCCTGACTCCTACTAAGGAACTAAGGAACTATCGGTGGTTGATGGTTGCTCCACATTCATGTATGTGAAGCAGAAGAATTTTTTAAGTTGCCATGAAGTTGAGAGGCAGGTAGATGATAAGAGATGAATCTAGGAGGAGTTAGAGCAAAGGATGGAAGGTGAATATGATCAAAATACATTGTATGTGCATATAAATTCTGAAGAATTAATAAAATAATACATTTTTGAAACTGCATTTTCCTTATTTTCACATACTTTAAATTTCAGAACAAAACAAAACAAAACAAACAAAAAAAACACAATGCACAATACCCAACCCTGCTCTTCTGTGGAAGGGGATTTTCCTACCTTAAGGCACAAGGACAGAATAAAAGAGATCCTCTAGCATGAGCAGAGAACCAGTAGGTCAGGGCCAGCCAAGGCTTCTGGGGAGGGAGGGGCACAGGGAAACTATACAGAGGACATGGTCTTCCCAGGGGATCTCTAATCTACTTCTTCCATACTCATAACCTTCAAGTGGGGGAATCTCATCAGGAACAGCAGCACTGGGCTCCTCTGCTGTCACCTCATCTTCATCATTATCCAGGCCTAGTTTGATCATGCGATAGATTCAGTTGAAGTGGGTTTGGGGATCCTCAAGTGAGAAACCAGGGGAGAGAAGAGCAGCCTCAAACAGCAGCACCACCAGGTCCTTGACAGCTTTGCCATTTTTAACCTACCTCAGCCTTCTGCCTCAGGGTCTCCACGATGGGGTGGTCAGGGTTGATCTCTAGGTGGTTTTTGGCCATCATGTAACCCATTGTAGAGTTGTCTCGGAGTGCCTGGGCAGTCATGATCAGCTCCATGTTGGCTGTCCAGCCATAGTTGCCTTTAAAAATGCAGCTGGCTGAAGACACAGGCCTATTGGAGATTGTCACCCTCTCAACTTTCTTATCCAAGATCTCTTTCATGAGCTTGCAAAGATTCTCAAATTTGCCTTGCTCTCCTCCATTTCTTCTTCTCTTCTTCATCTTCTGGTAGCTCCGGGCCTTCCTTAGTCACTGAGACCAGGCTCTTTCCATTAAACTCCTTGAGGTGCTGCACACAGTACTAGTCAATAGGCTCAGTCAGGTACACCACTTCAAAGCCCCACTTCCTCACACGCTCCACAATGGCAGAGTTGGTGCCCTGCTCTTTGCTTTCACCAGTGATACAATAGATAGACTTCTGTGTCTCCTTCATGCGAAACACATACTCTGACAGGGAAGTCATCTCATATCCAGACTGAGAGGTATGATAGCGCAGCAGCTCAGAGAGGCACCGACAGTTAATGGCATCTTCATGGATTCCAAGCTTTAAATTCTTGGAGAAAGCCTCATAGAATTTCTTGTAGTTCTCTTTGTCTTCAGCCAGCTCAGAGAAGAGCTCAAGTCACTTCTTCACAATATTTTTGTTGATGACTTTCAGGATCTTGCTCTGTTGGAGCATTTCTTGGGAGATGTTCAGGGGCAAGTCCTCAGAGTCAACCACACCATGGATAAAGTTGAGGTACTCAGTTCATCACAGCTGTCCATGATGAACACACGATGGACATAGTTTGATGTTGGTCTTCTTATTGTTCTCAAAAAAGTCAAAGGGAGCTCGCCAAAGACTGAAGAGCAATGCTTTGAATTCCAACTACAGAGAAGTGCTTGACTGCCAAGTGGCCCTTCCAATCATTGGTGGGGCTCTTACAAAATCCACCATATTCCTCTTGAGTGATGTCATCAGGGTTTCTGGTCCAAATGGGCTTAGTCTTATCCAACTCTTTATGATCAATATATTTCTCCTTAATCTTCTTCATTTTCTTTTTCTTATCTTTGTCACTGTCATCTTCTTCATCTGATCCCACATCTTCAATCTCTGGCTTCTGTTCATCATCCTTATCTTCTTCCTCTTTCTCACCCTTCTCTTCCTCTGCCTTATCATCACTGATCTCCTTCTCTCATTCCTTCTCCAAATAAAGGGTGATGGGATAGCCTACGAACTGTAAGTGTTTCTTCACCCCTTCCTTGACTGTCCTCTCCTCTAAGTACTCTGTCTGGTCTTCTTTGAGATGAAGGATGACTTTGGTTCCCTGGCCAATAGGTTCACCGTGGTCTGCACGAACTGTGAAGGATCCACCAGCAGAGGACTCCCAGGCCTACTGCTCATCATCACTGTGCTTTGTGATCACAACCACTTTCTCTGCCATGAGATAGGCTGAGTAGAATCCAACACCAAACTGCCCAATCATGGAGATGTCTACACCAGCCTGGAAAGCCTCCATGAAAGCCTTTGTGCCAGACTTAGCAATGGTTCCCAAGTTATCTATGAGATCAGCTTTTGTCATGCCAATGCCTATGTCCACCAATGTCAGCATACCCTTCTGAGTGTTGGGGATGATGTCAGCTCTTTGCCACTGTCCAACTTGGAAGGGTCTGTAGGGCGCTCATAGCAAATCTTGTGCAAGGCATCAGAAGCATTGGAGATCAACTCTCAAAGGAAAATTTCCTTGTTTAAGTAGAAAGTATTGATGATTAAGGACATGAGCTGGGCAATTCTTCACCTCTTCCTTGCCATAGTGCACTTCCTCAGGCATCTTGACAGAAAGGTCGAGTAGCTGTACAAGGCAGGGTGGGCACGGAGCGCATCCGACTCAAACGTAGAGCCTAAACTGCACAGGGGTGACTCCAAAATAATACATTTTTAAAAGATGTATTTATTTATTATGTATACAGTGTTCTACCTTTAAGTATGCCTGAAGGTCAGAAGAGGGCACCAGATCTCATTACCATGTGGTTGCTGGGAATTGAACTCAGGACCTTTGGAAGTGCAGGCAGTGCTCTTAACCACTGAGCCATCTCTCCAGCCCCAAAATAATACATTTAAAGGATATGTATACCAAGGAACCTGTACAATCATACTTTAGCTGATCTACTTATAGTAGCAACATAGTGATGACAACATTGATGAATGTCCACTGACATGAAAATAGTGATATATTTATACAAAAGAATATTTTCTGCATATCAGAAAAAGTGAGTGAATATAACAACTTAACCAGCATTGGTAGCATTTTGAAATAAAAATGCAAATCACAGAATACTACATACAACAAGATATCCTTAATAAACGTCAGTAGCATCTAAAATGAAAAAATGCTAGGTGTATATTATTCTAAATGAAATAAATTGCTGTAAGATGGTGTTTGCCATGGGGAAAGGTACTAAATGCTCATAAATTTGGTTAGTTGATATTAATTGTTGGGTTGGGTTGAAGTACTCTGTGTGTGTGTGTGTGTGTGTGTGTGTGTGTGTGTGTGTGTTTGAGGGTAGAGAGAAGGAAAGGGAAAAGAAGAGAAGATACAAGAGAAAGGAAGGAGAGGAGAGGGAGGGAGGTGAGAGGAAGAGATCTATGTAAGGACCAGTGGAGACAACTTCAGAAACCAAGACTGCAGATTAGGTATTTTTGTTCATAGTATCTGTTGTAATTCTTAAAAAGTGGCACCAGAGAGAAAGATGCCATGCTACATAGTTCAAGTGCAGGGTTTTTTTTTTAATTAGGGAAATGGATCATTGTTGTGGTCCAGTCTGTATTAGCCCCATGCTACAGGGGCTATCTGTTCAGGACTGATGTCTTTAGGGCTGCGATCTTGACCAAACAAACCCAGGCCCAACCCTGAGTGAAGGAGTGTGGATGAGGGAAGGCCTACCTACCCAATGGTATTAAAGACAAGACAGAGACATCTAGTCATAACAGGAAGGCTCCCAGTAAATATCGAAGCATCATTTTAAGTAACCATCCAAAAGTGGGGGCAATGGCAGAAGACATCTATTATCATGTATAAAGGGCTGATAGGAAATATTTCCTTTAATTCTAGAGACACTCCTAAGTAGCACATACTTAAACCCTCAGGCACACCACACCAGCATGCCTCACTAGCCTTCAGGGTAGGTGTAGACTTGTTCTGGCCCAATTCTTTTGTTATACAGAATAGGAGCCATTCCCCACCAACATCTAAAAGACAATAGAAGTTCTGAGCTCTTAGAACTCATGGCTGGGTGGAACATATTTCTAAAATATTATCACACACACACACACACACACACACAGATCATAAAAGGGAGAAAGGAAAGGAAGAGACCAGCCTCCAGGGACAGAAGCAGTGGGAGAGAAGAAAAAAAGGCCGAGGGTGGGGGAAGGTGGAAGAGGATAGGAGGTAGGCAGAGCCCTTTTAAAGGGGAATATAGTGAATGTGTACAAGTGGTACTTTTAGTGGCAGCAGATGAGGGCATACCTTGTCAGAATCCCAAGTACAGGCCAATACAGATGTCTGAATGCTAACAGTATCAATTAGCAAAAGAAAAAAAGACACCCAATCAACCTTGCAGGGTATAAGGAAGGTATTCCAGAAATGTGTGCTAGGTTTTAGTCTTATGAAGACACTATAAAGAGACTTTTCAGGAAAAGCTCACAAAAATGTCAGACTGAGCCTATGGGTGGCTGAGAATCGCTACTGATCTGAATGAGAACTAAGTACCAGGAGAAACAAGACTAAGTAGCTAGCCATAGTAATAGTTGGAGCCTAGGAAAGTGACTATGTCTGAGCCCCACAGTTCCTTTCTCAGTTTGACTAGCTGGAGTCCATCCAAACAACTATGTCCTGGGGGGTATGCATAGAAGTGAGGCCACTACTAATCCCCCTAGTCTCTAAACCACGTTACCAGGTCCTAAAGTCTCTGAGCAACACATCACCGGTAGGTGATGTTAAACTTGTTGGTTGTTTACCAGTCCTGAGATCTGAGACACTACTGCAGGTTTAGGGCTTACACCTCAGCACCATGGATAGATCCCTCTGCTTTGACTCTGGAGGAGCCCTGGGAATAGGGGAAATTCCAGATTACCTTACCTAACCTAGTATATACTTCCTTTTGCTTCTTCCTTGACCTCCAGACCTGTCTGCAGGCTCTCCATACTCTAATCTCTACTACACTCCATGTTGACAAAGTAACCCTTCTAAATTGTCAATCTGACCACAATTTTATCATTAGAAACTCAACCACAATGCCCCTCGTGTGGTAGCTGTGGTGGTTTGAAAGAAAATGGCCCCCAAAGGGAATGGCACTATTAGGACGTATGACTTTGTTGGAGTAAGTGTGTCAATTATAGGGGTGGGTTTTGAGGTCTCCTTTGCTCAAGCTTCACTCAGCATGACACTCAGACCATTTCCTGTTGCCTGCAAGATGTAAAACACTTGGCTGCTTCTCCAGCACCACATATGTCTGCACTGCCATGCTCCCCACCATGACAATAATGGACTGAACCTCTGAAACTATAAGCTGACACCTCAATTAAATGTTTTCCTTTATATGAGTTGCTGTGGTCCTTTGTATGGTGGTGTCTCAGAAAATTGGGAATCAATCTACCTTAACACCCAGCTTATACCCAAAGGATGCACACTCACACCACAAGGACATTTGCTCAACTATGTTCATAGAAGCATTACTCATAACAGCCAGAACCTGGAAACAGCCTAGATGCCTCTCAACCAAAGAATGGATAAAGAAAATGTGGTACATTTATACAGTGGAATACTATTCAGCAGTAAAAAAATAATGACATCTTGAAATTTGCAGGGAAATGGATAGAACTAGAAAAAAACATCCTGAGTGAACTAACCCAGACCCAGGAAAACAACACAGTATATACTCACTCATAAGTGGATATTAGCTATGAAGCAAAGGATAACCAACCTACAGTCTACAACCCCAGAGAAGCTAGGTAACAAGGAGGACCCTAAGAGAGACATGCATGCATTCCCCCTGGGAAGGAGAAATAGACAAGATCTCCTGAGTAAATCAGGAGTGTGGGGAAGCAGGGAGAGGAGAAGCGGAGGGGAGGGGGAGGAGAACTTGAGAAATGGGGTGATCAAGTTGAGGGGAAGGACAGAGATGGAGAGCAAGGAAAGAGATATCTTGATAGAGGGGGCCATTATGGGGTTATCCAGAAACCTGGCATTAGGGAAATTCCCAGGAATCCACAAGGATGACTCCAGCTAAGACTCTAAGCAATAGTGGAGAAGGTGCCTGTACTGGTCTTCCTCTGTAATCAGATTGACAACTACCTTAATTGTCATCACAGAACCTTCATCCAATAACCAATAAAAGCAGATGCAGAGATCCACAAATAAATACTGGGCCGAGCTCCCAGAGTCCAGCTGAAGAGACGGAGGAACAATAATATGAGCAAAGGAGTCAAGGCCATGATGGGGAAACCCACAGAATCAGCTGTCACAAAATAGTGGGAGTTCACTGACTCCAGACTGACAGCTTGGGAACCTGAATAGGACCAACCTGGGCCCTCTGCATGTGGGTGACAGTCATGTGGCTTGGGAAGCCTATAGGGCCACTGGCAGTGGTACCAGGATTTATCCATAGTTCATGAACTGGCTTTTTGAAGCCCATTCCCTATGGAGGGATACTTTGCTCAGCCTAGTTATAATTGAGGAGGGAGCCTTGGTCCTGCCTCAATGTGACAGACTTTGTTGACTCCCCATAGGAGGCCTTACTCTCTCTGAGGAGTAGGTGGGAGGAGGTGGGGAGAACAGGAGGAGGGGAGGGAGGGGGAACTGGGATTGATATGTAAAATTCAAAAAAAGTTTTTTTTTTTTTTTGGTTTTACGAGACAGGGTTTCTCTGTGTTGTTTTGGAGGCTGTCGGTCCAGCCCGGCCTCGAACTCACAGAGATCCACCTGCCTCTGACTCCCAAGTGCTGGGATTAAAGGTGTGCGCCACCACCGCCCGGCTCCAAAAAGATTGTTTTAAAAGTAAAAAAGACTTGCCATGGTCATGGTGTCTCTTCACAGCAATAGCAGTCCTAGGACAGAAATCAAGACCCATTAGGACACCCCCTCACATATTTCCTGCATTATGGATAGCTTCTGTTCCTACATAGTTTTGTTCAGGGCAAAGCTTTGTGGTCTACCTCTCTAATGAATTCCCCTCTCCCTCTCCCCTCTCTCCTTCCCCCTCTCCCCCTCCCCTTTCCCCTTCCCACCCAGTTCCCAAGCTGAGGATTGGAGGATTCTCAGAGCTCAGTTCTTAAATTTTTGTTCTTTTATTTCCACCCATTACATCAGTGATAATATCTTATCCTGTGGTTCAAATGTGTCTTGAACTTAAATGTCTGCCCTGAACTTCAAACTTTCACCTTTAACCACTTGATAGATCCACTTGGAGGCTTAATAGTTACCTCAAAATTAACACATCGGTAACACACTGATTTCTTTTTGCTTTTGTCCTATGATAATGATTAGGAATTTGGTACCGTTTCAAATGGGAGCAGTGAGAACAGACATCCTTGGTTTCTCCCTAACCTAAAAGAAAAGTATTCTTTCAGCATCCAGTATGCTATCTAGCTATAGGTTCTGTATACCCATCCTTTGCGACACTGGGGAACTTCTTCATGTTTATCAACTGCTTTTTTTCTTTCTTTCTTTTTTTTAGCATATAGTAGAATGGTTATATTGTTTTCCTACACACAATATAATGAGTAGTTTTGATTTTCAAACCTCAAGCCCATCTTTCATTTCTAAAATTAGCCTCATTTGGTTCTGATATGCCCTTTTATATAGTGCTTTGTGTCTTTTTCATAAGAGAACATGGAGTCTAGTTTTCTTCTTTTGGGATGTCTTTGTCTGATCTTAATATCAAGTTAATATTGACCTAAAAAATGGGCTTGGAATATAGCCCAGCAACTAAGTGCTTGCTTAACATGTGTGAGGTCTCCTAAGTTCAATTCCTAGCACACAATCACAAAATTTGGGAAATTATTTTCTTGTTTTTTGTTCTTTGTTTTATTGTTTGTTTAAGGGGGTTGGAGACTTTGAGAGTTGGGGAAAGAAAATGGGTCTATTAAGTCCACCAAAGGGGCAGCTAGCTGGACAATAGCGAGGGTACTTCTCACCTGTTTGGATCTTATTTTTCATTATTATTTGGGGAAGTGAGAATTTTGATAACAGTCTTAATTAATAGTAGAGTGCTATTGAAGTTACCCATCCCAGTTCCCAGAAGTTTTAGTAGTCTGTGCTGATCAAATAATTCGACCATTTCAGCTGGGAGGCCAGCATGGGACTGATCCTGATCCCCTGAGTGTGAGAGTCAGTGAAGAGGCCTGGGCAACCTATGGAGCCCTGAGCAGTGGATCAGTGTTTATCCCTGGCATACAAACGGACTGTGTGTGTCCACAACACAAAGAGGGATGCTCTCTCAGCCTGGACTCTTAGGGGAGTGCCTGGACCCTGCCCTGAGTGAAATGACAGACTCTAGATATCCCCTATGTGAAAGGAAGTAGGGATAGGGTGGGAGCCTGGGGAGGATGGTGGGGAGTGCGGGAGGGGGGGAGGGAGAGGGAACTGGGATTGACATGTGAAGCAAGCTATTTAAAATTAAAGTAAAAGAGAATAATTTGACCATTTCATCTCTAAGCTATTAGATACATTGGCATTAAGTTTTCCAAGAATTTTTTTCTGCCCTTTGCATTTCTGAAGCCTCGATTATAAATGTATTAGAATATTGTGTACTGTCCTGCAGGTTCTGAACCTCTGTTTTGCGATCATTGCTGCTGCCACTGTTTCTGTACTGCAGATTGGATGTTTTCAGTTCTGTGTCTTCTGATAATCTGCATACTGCATTTTTGGTTCAAGTACTACAGTGTTAACCATTGCTTCCTTTGCCATGCTCATGTTTTCATTCAAATCCTCTAATGTGTATCTAGAATCCTGGATTCTAAACCTGTGTCTTTTAAGTCTATCATTTCTGTCACCCTAGGTCATGTGGCAGTGTGTGCGTCTCTCTGTGTGTGGTGCACTGCATGTGTGCAGGTGTAAGTGCCCATGTGGAATCCAGGGGTCAACACCAGATGTCTTCTTCTATTGCTTTCCACATTACCTTTACAGAGAGGGCATCTAACCAAACCAGGTGATCCCCAGTTGTCTGGACTCGCTGCCCAGTGAGCTGCAGAAGCCTGCCTGTCACTAGCCTGCCTGCTGCCATCCCGTCCAGCTATTTGCATGGATGCTGGAGATCTGAACTCAGTTCCTCCTCATACTTGTATGGGAAGCACTTTAGTCTTGGTCTCTAGTTCTGTGATTTTTCTCAGGACTGTAGGTTATGTTTTTCACCATTTAAAGGCACATTGCTAGTTCCAACTCATGGATGAGGTAACATGTTACCACTTTATTGTGAATGTGCAGAGACTTCTTAGCTCCATGTTTGCTGTATGCTGGGTATCACGTTCCTCTGCTAACTAATAGCCAATGTCCAGATGGCTTTTTTGTATACTTTCCCAGTTTATAGTTATATTTGCAGGTGGAAGCCCTGTACCTGTTGTTCAATAGTGTCAGAAGCTAAACTTCCTCTCCTTTGGATCATTATTCAAATGCTACCTCAAGCTGTTCAGTCTTCCCAGCAATACTCACCATCCGTTTCTGCTTCATTTCTCTCTAATTCTCATCATCTATCACGTGTGTATCCGTCTCATTTAATAATCATTTTTCTTTGTTAGAATGCATGCACCACATAGGCGAGGATCTTGTGTGATTATTTTTCTTTTGTAGATCAGAAAAAAAAGATTAGAGCTGGGAATATATTAAGTGATAAATGAATTAAGAATAAATGTTACCATTTGAAAAATTTCCTCATGCTATCTATCCCTATCTTTTCTGCATTTTGTATCAAAGTATTGACTATACTTCTGTTGCTGGTGAACATGTCTCTCTTTCACCCACACACACCACCACCATCACCACTACCCTACACCAGGAACGCTTAAGCAGAAGGAGCCTTGTTCCTGAGAGTTTTCCTTGTATGAGAATGAGAATTATTTCTCTCAGGGAAGTGCAGTTGCCTAGGAAAGCAGCAGAGGGCAGCAGAGGGCCGCCATTCCTGCCTCCCTGCCTCCCTGCTGCCAATCTCAATAGAGGATTTGATAGGTAATGGGACCTTAGACCAGCAAAGCCAATGTGGTTCCCTCGGAAATAATTCAGAGGGCCCAGGAGCCCCCCATAACCAGTGTCTCCCACCATTCATTGGCACCCACAAACATCATTCATGCTGCACACACACACACACACACACACACACACACACACACGTACGCACATGTATGCATGCGCACACAGTGCCAGGCCCTTCCTCAGTTAAAAAATCCCTCCCTTTCTGACCTACTCCCCTTTTCTCTAGCTTATGCCAAGTTCAAATGAGATTCCCCAGAAATCCATCTCCCTCCTTCCCAACTCATTAACTGTAGCTAGCAAACACCTTGGGGCCCTCTAATGCCAACCACTTCAATGAAATTCTTGCCACGGGCACTGCCAGGAAAGGCACATTGCTAGTTCCAACTCATGGATGAGGTAGCAGGCTCTAAGAGGAAGAGGAATGTGCCTAAGGTCACAGAGATGAACACCCAGTGCTACTTGCCATCCGTAGTCCCAAGTCCCAAGTCCCAGAGGACAAGCCAGGTGTAAAGGCCAGGCAGGTTGGATGGATGCCTTGATACAGGTTCTTTCCTTCCTGAATTATTATTCTCACCCGAAAGTGAGCTTAGCCACGACAAGCTTGCTACACACACACACACACAGCCTTTCTGTGACACGTACCCTGAGGTTGTGAGGTTGAGCCTTACCTGCTTCCTGTGTACCAGTGCAGGACACAAGACCTTGCAAACAAGGAGCAGTTCACTTGGAACAATATGTGTGGGTGCACAGGCAGATGGGACCTTAAGGTCAGCAGCAACACCTGTGCAATTGCTAATCTGATCTACTCCACTTCCTTCAGCAAACAGCCCCGAGACTCTCCCACTGGACTTGGCTCTAGATGCCAAAGACACAGGTAACAGATGGGGAAACCACAGTTAATGCTGAGCAGAGGCACGGAAGCTCATAGCAATTCAAAGAAGACTGTACCTAGAATAGGAGCATCCTCCTGGGCAGTCCTCATCCCCGCCCACAATAATGCTGGGAACCAGCTGCTGCTTCCAGCTGCCACGGGTTCATGGGAGAAGCCATTGTTTAGGTTGGTGCTTGGTCACTTCACTACCATTCAGTCCTTCCCCTTCCCATTGTCCTTAAGCCCATCATCTGGGTAGAGGATGCAGCTGTTGGCAGGAGAAAAAAGGTGGGAGGGGCTGGGGAGCCAAGAAGCCATCCTGGGGACGACAAGAGGCTTCAGCAGCTGGTATCTTTCCAGATGAGCTGCAGACGAAGGTGCCAGGCAACAATCTCCACTGTGCCAGGTGTAAAAAGTCAGGCTTTGGAGGCAGACAACCACTGATTTGTTGTGTGTCCCTGAGCAGGTCTTTTTCCATTTTTGAGCATCAATTTGCATCATAGTTAGATCAAAGATAAGATGCTAATGAGGACTGATACTTACTGCCATGAGGACTGATACATAAGTATTTAAACATATTCATCTCTATTGCTTCCTTCCACTACAACCATAGCAAAGGATCAGGAAAGATAGTGTCAAACAAGGATTTCTGCAGCAAATGGAAGCTCCCATTTCTGTTAGGTAAACAGAGATGTATCCCCACAATGGAAGTGTCATCAAAAAACACATTTGATGAATGGACAATATATTTAATAATTTATAATCACATTAATGGAGCAGCTGATGTTTGTGGGCAGTTATAATGTATCCAGCACATGACTTCGGCACAGCTACCCTGTGGGCTAGGTACAGTCAAAACCAGTTCGATGAGTTTATGACCACATAGGCACACAGAGAACCTTACATTTAGGGCTTATTGTTCTGTTTTGGCCATCCAGAGATTAGGAATTATTGTGCCCCTGAGTGTGTTTTATGTGTGCATAGGGTTATATAAAAGCCTCAGCTCACACAAAGAGCTGCCTCTCACCCCTCTAAACTTATACCTCGAGATAGATTCCTGGGTGCCTGCCTCGTCCCTGCTCCCCAGACACTCCCGCCTTCTGCTCCCGTGGGGCCTCAATGCAAGAAGAGGGAGAGAAAGGGAAGTGTCTGCCCGGGCACAGAACAGGGTGTTCTAGGTATCCACACTGTACTCATGTCATACCACCAGGACAACAGCACTAAACAGAGAGCAATAAACAGCACACGGCCGGAGAAAATCACAGGAAGAGTAAAGTTTGTCTCTCTTTAAAAAAAAAAAGACCAAAAATGAAAATGCTTTATTCCTCATAAATTATGTAGCCAATCGTGAGTGCTTGACAGAAATAGATATTGAAGTTGACAGAGGCTGGGAGATTTGTTTAAGATCACACAACTGCCAAGTGGCAGCATGCAGATGAAGACTTGGGTCCTTGGAAGAGGATACTGTTAGGGTCTGAGAGAAGCCTCCAAGAAAAGATCAACAGCCACGTATGTAATAAACAAGAGCACTTTATTTATCCAACATTGGGGTGGCAAATGGTGACCCCCAAAGAAGGTTGCAAGCTCCTTTTAAGTGGAGTTAGGGGAATTTCAGGGAAGAGGGATTAACCTGGGACTGACTGGTACAGGAAAGATTGGTCTGGGGGATGATTGGTGGGAGGCCCTAGTGGTTAGGGACCTTCCAGAGGCAGGATATAGAAAGCTATCTTTAGCTAGCAGAAGGCTAGGGGGTACTTGCTCAGCCAGCAAAGGGACTTTAGGAGTCTGCTGAGCCAGCTGAGGGGGTTAAGGGGTGCCCACTGAGCTTGCAGAAGGCTGTGGGGTGCCTGCTGATTGGTTGCCCCTAAGTTGTGGTTCGGCCCAAGAACTGTTTGCTCGGCTCCAGCCACCTCCTGTAAACTGAAACTAAGACCTGGTCCCTGGCAGGAGCCATTAGAAACCTGTCGTGGCTCTGTCTGGCTCCCTGGTCCTCTCAGATGCTAAGATCTTGAAGAATTTTAGCACAGGAATTAGGACACCTGCATCCAACTTGTGACCAGAATCCTGGGCACTTTGCCCAGTCTCATCTTTCCCAGATGTGAAAGATCCCCTTTGGAGAGTCTTCTAAGGCAACACAACTCTCAGGTGTGGATTTATCACTTTACACAGGCTGTGATTCTTGACTGCAATGATCCTGTCCCTTCTTCCCCCATCCCAGAACTTCCAGAGATGTGACAGAGAAGTCACCCAAACTACAGGACACATCATGGCATATAGAGCGTTTTTATTCCGCTCCCTCATCAAGACACCACTGGTTTGAAGACTGGGAAAGAAATATTAGTATTCCCATTTAACAGACAAGAATGTTGAGGCCTCAGAACGTCAGTGGCACCATCACCACCACATACTCACATTGCTTTTCAGAGGAGTTTTAAATAGATTAACAGGGATCCAGAGGATCGAGGAACAAAATGAGCATCCCCAAAGGAGAAGCAGCCACCTCCTTGGAAAGTCCTAGTGAAGTAGGGCAGCATGGGCCCCTCAAGACAGGAGCCCTGGTTCTGAGAGTGTTGGCTTGATACCTGAACATGAGGGTCCCATCTCTGAGGAAAGTGACCAGAGAAGTCGCCAAGTAGGTATGCAGTATTTAGAGGGTGACTCAGCATCCAGGGGGATGTTTGCCCAACACAAAGGTGTGGTCTCCAGAACAGAGATAGACAGAAGAGCAAACAGACAGAGAAACCAAAAGCAGAAGCAGCAGAAGGAAGAGCTTCACCAGCAGCGAGGGTGGAGGGTGGTGCCTCTTTGGCCCTGTCCCATTGCCCTGAGATCCTCAGCCACAGTTCCCTTGGTAAGGATGTAGCTTCTACAACAGAAGCACCTCCCACCCTGAATAGGTACCTCGCTTACCTCTGGTGACCATGGACAGGATGTGTCTATGAAACGGTTCATGAAGTTGGTAAGCTCATCTGTCCATTTCCAGTCCATCAGGGAGGCAGAAATGACCAATGAAACTATTCATGACAGTAGAACGAGATGAGCCTGTGCTTCCCTATAGCCACTAGCCACATGTGGCTACATTTTCGCTTTGTTTCAGCAGAGCTAAACTGTGTATTTGGCATATTTGGATAGTAGCTACTATAAGTGGCCAGAGCAACCCTAGAAACAATAAAAATGGAGCACCTGTACCGCAAAAGCATCACCACCCTCACCGTCTCTTGCCATCTACTCTGTCAAGTAGATGCTTATTTCAGGTAGTGTGGAGAAACAACCCAGGAAAGTCAAGCAGCCCCCATCTGGACAGACCTGGTATGACAGGAAGAATTTAACAACAGATCTCATGATCCCAGAGGTCTGCCCCTACCTCTGTGCAACACTGTTCACTTACATAAACATGTCATCTCATATCTATTGGGTGGTTTTGGTTAGGTGTGGGGACACCAGACCTTGAGCAGAGACCCACTTCCCCATCAGCTTGGGAGTAGGCAGCTGTAAAACAATGTTTACTAAAAACAATACAATGCCCGGGGCAATAAGTTCCTGAAAAGGGCTGGCCCACGGGAACCACCCTGACCTCGACCTTGTCCAAAGACTAACCGCCTCTTCTGATACACCCAAATCAGTTTCTGGTGTCAGAGCAGAGCCAGCCAGGAATAGAGAGAGAGAGCAGAAGCTTTTCTGGAGGGAGGCCTTTCTTGGGAAGTTTTCTTGAGCCTTTTTGGGGCCTGCTTAAAGTTTTCTTTACACCGTTGAACGAGTCTCTGTGTTGTCAATCCCCGACACCCTCCGCACATTCCCGGACACAGGCTTCGCAGCGGACGCAATTGGGTGCTTATCTCTGGGTTAAACGCCTAAAGACAAATCAAGACACACACCTAAACTGTAAGTGGGAATCCTCAGGCAAAGGTAGTACAATGTGGGGGGTTTAAATTAATTTGATTTTCTTCCAGGTAACTCAAAGCGCTATGTTATAAATATCACTGATGCCTGATGAGTTTCCAGTTTATATTTCAGGCCACAGTTCCTACCCAGAATTCCTTATGGAAACATCAAGCAGTCTACTGAAGGTCAAATGTGGATGTCAAATTGGCTTCCTGAGCTTGTCCCAAATCTTCTCCTTCTCAATAAATGACAAGGCCATTCCAAGCTTCCAGAGTCATCCATGGTTCCCCCATCCATTTTTTATCCCTTTAATCTAATCCACCAACAAATATCCTTAGCTCTGTCTCCAAGAAACAGAATGCTACCCGTCCCCACTGTTGCCACCCCATCTAACCTCTTCATCTCCATCCAGGCCAGAGGAATTCCTGGGTCCTTCTCTTCTTCTTCCTCTTTCTCTTTCTCCTCCTCCTCCTCCTCCTCCTCCTCCCCCTCCTCCTCCTCCTCCTTCTTTTTTCCTCACAGTAACCAGAGTCATCTTTTATAAACTGAAAAATCAGGGTATGTCTCTCAGTGATTTCTCAAATCCTGCAAGATCTAGCCCCTGACATCTCTCTAACTTCATTTCCTATCAGTGTTTTTGCCAAACCAAATCTTTCTGATCACTCCTTTCAGAAACCACTATTTTGCTCACCCCCTCACTTCCTAAGACCTCTGCCCAAAGATCCCTTTATCAAAGAAAAAGCACTCCTTCCCTATCTTGTTTCAGATTCTCTCACAACAGCCATTGACGTTAACTGGTAATAAGTGTGCCTGCTTCAGGCAGATAAAATAGAGGAAGACCTGTTGAACTTGAATTTCAGATAAACAAGTAAATCTTGTACTTACTATTATTGTTGTTATTTTTTCCAGACAGGGTTTCTCTACATTAACCCTGGCTGTCCTGGAACTTACTCTGTAGACCAAGCTGGCCTCAAACTCAGAGATCCACCTGCCTCTGCCTCCCAAGTGTTGGAATTAAAGCCCAGTGCCACCACCACCCAGCACAATTATTTTTCAGTATGAGGTTGCCGTTGATGTTAAAAAAAAAAAGCTAAACCAGGCATGGCAATGCACAGCTTTAATCCCAGCACTCAAGAGGCAGAGGCAGGAATATCTCTGCAAGTTCAAGGCAGACCTGATCTACATAGCTAGTTCTAGGACAGCTCAGACTACATGGAAAGCCTCTGTCAAAAAAAAAAATCGCTGTTTATCTGGTATTCTAACTTTACTAGTGCTCTGTGTTTTATTTGCCAAATCTGGCAATTGTATACGGGAAGGCAAAGGCATTGGTTATTGTGTTTGTTGCAGCATCCCCAGAGCTAGAACAGTCTTGGAATATATCCATCAATAAATATTTATTGGATGGACGCATGCATGTATGGATGCATGAATTATTCAGCTGGGTCATTAAAACGACAAGCCTAAGAATAAGGGAATGGAGTCTTCTGAAGAACTTTTTACCTCCAGGGGGCGGGGCCTATCTAACCTGACACCAGATCCTACCCTGGTCAGAGCCGCGGCCCCTTTAACTCTCCACCTCCCCAGAACCGCTTTCGCCCTCCTGAGTGACGTCACCCAGGAGCGCCCAATGGGGGCGCGGCTTACTGGCAGGCTGTGCCCGGGGCCGCTGCCAAAGGGGAAGTGAGCTGGGGCTGGAGCGATGGCCCGGGTGTGGAGCCTGCGGCCGCCGCCGCCGCCACCGCCAGCGCGTCCTGAGCAGCCGCGGCCGGAGCAGGGGGTGCGGCTGGACTGGCCGCGGCGCGTGTGAGTTGCGGAAGTCTACGGTGGCGGAGCACCCCACACTCGGAGCACTTCAGGCTGGCCGAGCGGTGGTCGCCCCTCATCACCGCGCCCCCCGAGGCCCCGACAGCAGGGCTTGGTTTTCCCCAGGGTCCGGCTCTTCTCTCGCCGGTCTTTCAAACTCAGGACAGAAGCCACAGAAAGGTGAGCACCCCTAATCCCAGCCGGCTTCCTGGCCTGGGCGTTTTCTAGCCGCCCAGGCTGTGTCAGTGCCCTCCCCTGTCGCCACCTCTCCAGACAAGGATTAGCGAGTACCCACTGCCTGCTCTGCACAGTCTCCTGCCCTCCCATTCGAGAACAAGTTTATTTTTCCTCTGCATTGGCAATCTTGTCCCAGAGGTCCAAAGTACCTTACTTTTACGTATCTTTTCCAGACTTCTGGAGCTCTCCTAGAAATACTGACTGCCTACAGGGCTAAGAATCTTGTTCTTGACTTAGCAGGTTGTTTTGTTTTATTTTTTCTTTGGGCAGGTAATAGTTGTTCCAGGAATTTATTCGTTTGGATCACCGGTTCCTTGGCCATCTCTATGTAACTTACCCTCATCCGAGTCCAGTTTCCTCTGGGCTCCATTCTCCACCCCCAGTAGATCTGGTCAGTCCCACCTCTGGGTGGGAGTGACCAGGGGGCTCTGGCCCAGGATTTCCAACCCTGGAAGGCAGTTCCAAGGCAGCGAGAGAGCTGGGCGTCGGGTACGAACCTGGCAGCTCAGGAGTGGGTGCTCCACTCACCCCCCACAAAAAGATGAAAACACGCAAAGAGCTTAATGCGTTGATCGGCCTGGCTGGTGACAGTCGGAGAAAGAAGCCCAAGAAAGGCCCAAGCAGCCACCGCCTGCTTCGCACTGAACCTCCTGACTCAGACTCAGAGTCCAGCTCAGAGGAAGAAGAGGAATTTGGAGCAATTGGAAATCGCTCTCGTTTTGTCAAGTGAGTGAAGCAGCGGTGAGAGCTAAAATAGGCAAAAGGCGCCTTGCACTAAGCTGGGCAAATAGCTGAGGAGAGGGGAGTCCTTAGGAAAAAGGAAGCAGAGAGAGGAAGGGTGTTGGAGAAAACAAATCCTGAATGAAGAGTAAGAGGTCACTCTATTGTCTACCAAGATCTCAAAATCCAGGGTGGGAGTGTGAACTTGAGGAATGGGCCCATAGCCCAAGAAGGAGTAAAAGGGTTACTAATGGAGACAAAGAAGAGAGGCTGTGGAGGCTAGGCATTTTTAAAGAGTGGGCCAAGGAACCGTAAGACCTATAGCAGCTCTGTGTTTTCTCAATGAGCTTGGTATTGGTGATGGAAGAATAGAGTGAGGGGAATACTGTAGAAAATATGAACCCTGCAAGTATGGAAAGTGAGGGTACATAATAATATTAATAATAATAGTAAGAGCAGTCTTTCCCCAAACCAACCACTAAGCAAAACAAACTTTGAGGATTTGGGGGTTAAGAGATTAGTTTGTGAACCAGCTAAAGGAAACCTTAGCATTTAGGCCTTGGGCTCTGTCAGAGACCAAACTAAAGGAAAAGGCAATTCCGTTGGAACGTGGAAACAAGGGTTAGGCAGAGGACCTGGGTGCCAAAGAAGTTCTGATCTTTTAGTGTGCTCATAATCTCTGTGTTTTTGTTAAGACTTTGGCTTCTTTACCATTTCAAGTTTGTTTCGTGAGGGTGTCTGATAGCCTGCTTGGTTAGTTCAGGCCTAAAGGCTGGTGAAGTTTGGTGTGAAATCTAGCATGTTTCTATTTCGGTCCTCCTAAGGCAGTAGGTTAAAAAATATCAGGTATCCACTTAAACCAACAGGTCTTGTTTTCTTCGTTCCATTTGCAGTAAAACTTGGTCAAAAGTTTATGAAGTTTCATTAAATGAAACAAGGTTTCCTGGGGTAAGTGAGCATATATTTGAGAGAAAAAGAGATGGGTAAATCACCATGCAGGGATAGAATTACATAGGACCACTCATTTTTGCCCTTCTCTCCATCCTTTCTTTTTTTTTCTTTCGTAGAACTATTAAGGATTGAGCTAGGTTCTCATGCATGGTAGAAAAGCACCTTCTCTTCCACCACTGTTTCGTGAAGCAGGATTTTATTTGCTTGCTCAAGTTGATATAGAGCTTGCGAGCCTTCTACCTCAGCCTCCCAAGCACTTAGATTACAGGCATGCGCCGTTATGCCTGTCTTGTCTTTCAGCTCCAAAGACCTCCCTGTTTCCTGTGAGGTTTGAAACCTTTGTACCCAATAGAACTTTTCATAGGTCATGCTATTCAGTCATTTTTAACCTCCTGCTAGTAGATATAGATACATTGTCCTGTGTCCCCTGGTAAATCCACTGGTTATTCATTAGAGAAGATAATCGAATGGCAACACATACTATTGCTGATGAAGCCGTCCTGAAAGCTACTTTCTCACTCACAGTTGAATGTATTCTTCCGATAGGGGAGACTACTTACGATGCTGCAAGATCTGTTATCCCCTCTGTGCTTTCGTCATCCTCGCTGCCTGTGTTGTGGCCTGCGTTGGCTTGGTGTGGATGCAAGTGGCCCTCAAGGAGGATCTGGATGCCCTCAAGGAAAAATTTAGAACAAGTAAGTGGTCAAGTTTTTTTCAAGTTTTACAAAAAAAAAAATTGGTCCATGCTGAGTTAGGAATTTGCCCATTCTGATAGGCAATTACACATTTTGTTCTATATACTTTCTCAACTGTCAACTTGACTGTAATAGCACTTATTGTTTTTCAACCCATAAACAAATTCAGTACTCATGTGCCACCAGGAGTAGCTTCTGGAATTGTGACATCGAAGTCAACTCAGTGCAAAGGGGAAGAACTGTAGACCAGGAACCCAGAACCTTGATTAAACTCCACCTACAGCCCAAGCTCCCAATTATAAAGTGGCTGATGAAGCACCATGCTGCTTCCCTTACCTCACAGTACCGGTTGATTAAAAGTGTGCAGGCATCTGTCAGATGATTGCCTCTTTCCAAACCCTGTGTAAGAACATAGGAATGGACAAGTCATTGTAAGAGCCACATTTGTGGACTGTCCATTTGTGCCAACAAAGTCATCCTCCCTCCCTCCCTCTCTCTCTCTCTCTCTCTCTCTCTCTCTCTCTCTCTCTCTCTCTCTCTCTGTCTCTGTCTCTCTCTCTCTCTCTCTCTCTCTAGTGTGTGTGTGTGTTTATAGTGTTCAAGGACAAAGCAAGAATTAATAGGTAGCCCGTTGGCATCTTTCCATAGGACATCTGTTTCAAGGGAGGGAAAACTTCAAAAACCATGAATGTCACCATCTTAAACTTTTAGGAAAGTCTTTTGATCCTTTGAAGTACATTACACATCCATGAAAAAGTACAGTAATCTTAACAGTCCTTACCTTAAACACAATACAGCTCATAGAGATATTTGTCTCATAGGGGAGGTTTTTGGTTTAAGAGACTTCTCAAGTTAGAAAATGTCATATGTTCTAATTACAAAGTTCAATTTTATACATACAAACAAACTACTTTTTCCTGAAAGGTGTGTTTGTATATTGATTTCAGCCAGATTTAACTTAACAGATTTTCTCCTTTTAACAACAGTATAATTTTTGGCTCTAGATTTCAAGAGTGGATTTTCTAAGCTAAAGAACCAGTTTCAACTTAACCACAGACCTCAATAGTGATAGCACACCAGGAAACTGATCACAAGTTCCTCAAAGACCTCTGGCTCCAGAACCGGGTTTTGGGCCCTTACTTTGCCTCCTAAGCCAGAGAGATCCGTATTAAGCCTAGAAAATCTCAACCTTCTGCTTTCCTTCACCCAGCTTCTCTTGACCTACATCCACTCAAGCTTTGGACTTGACCTAGGGACTACTACTCCTCAGAGTGTTAAAAAATGTTTTAGTATCACCTTGGTTTTCTTCTGACTTTCTGCTTCAGGGATGGGATTTGCTAGGCCCACAATTCTTTGCCAGAATCATCCTGACCTATATGGTTGAATGAAAGTACACATACACACACACACACACACACACACACACACACACACACACACGAAAAAAAGAATGTATATATACTGTAGAGTTTCTGTGTAATTCTTGTTTTTGCAATATTGCAAATGTTTTTAAGCTTGCATTTTTTGTATGTATGTAATAATCGTAACTTGGAAGCAATGCTGAACTGTATGTGACCGCTGAGCACACCTTTATGTCAGATGAATTCTCCATAATTAGTTGACATTCCTAGGCTTGTGCCACACCTTGTTTTGATCACACGCAGTGATTATATGTTTATGTATTTCATACATTGCTCGGTTCTCCCTTCTAAAGATTCCTTTCTGCAGCTTTTCTGTGTTTGTATTACAGGATACCAAGGCCATTTATACCTTAGCTGGGCTTGCCATGGATCTCTTTGTTTAAAAATGTAAGGCATGTACTAGGCCTGACAGTCAGTCGATAAATATTTGTTAAGCCTTTGTTAATGCCAGTCCCTAAAAACATTATATTCAGGAGATGCGACTCCACACACCTGAGCTGTTGGGAGGTCAGCTTCCTACCATGAGGAAGATTTTTCTGGAACCCAAACTGCATTTGTTATCCAGTTGAGTAAAGCAGGCTTGGAATTGTCAATCCAATTGTTTTGTTGGCTTTGATTTGCCACAATGGCAATGCCAGTGGTCACTGAGATTGCTTAGTGGGTAAGGGTGCTTACTACCAAGCCTAATGACCTGAGTTCAATCTCTGGAGCCCCTGTGTTGTAGGAGAGAACCATTCTGGTGAGATGTCCACTAACCGCCACATGCGTGCTACGGCATAGGAGCACCAACACACACACACACACACACACACACACACACACACACACACAGGCACACCCCACGGGGGGGGGGGGGAGTAAAAATAAGCAAGGACTTCCTGAGAGAGGGAAGACTGGGGTCTGGCATACTCATGCTATAAGCTGGGCATCTATGGACTGACTGATTGCTTACTAGCTTACTAGGGGTGTTTGAGACCAGGCTGGTCTCAAACTCACAGAGATCCGCCTGCCTCTGCCTCCCGAGTGCTGGGATTAAAGGCGTTCACCACCACCACCTGGCTCATCCCTGACATCTTAAGCATACCAGAAATAGTATTGGTCCTGCGAACATGTGGTTTGACTGTTTGCTTCTCATTACTCACTATAAAATTAGAACAATCACATATTCTTTCTGAGCCTATATTTTCTTACCTGTGACTCATGAAGATGTATTTTTTGCCACCAAAGCTCTTTGGTCATTACTCTGTTACCACACCTGTCACCATTTATAATAATTCTCTCTTCACTCTAGACTGAGAACTTCAGTGTCTTTTGTATAAGATGATGTCAAGTACAGGGCTGGCACACAGTAGAGGCTCAGTAACATGTCATTTGATGATAATTACATAAAAATTTATTGCAAGTTATAAGGGTATTGTATGAATACAAAACATTACTACTAACATTATACATGTTGTGTTTGAAGGGTGTGTAGAAATTTCTATTTCCTAATCATAAAAATGAAAAAATAAAAACTAAGTAAATTCTTATGAGAGTCTATATATTACATTTTAAATGAGCTGCTTTCCATGGTGAAAGAACATGAATAAGTAATCATAAGTTGTTTGCCATACTTCCATTTATATAACAAAAGTGCCTCAACTTGGCTTGTCTCTCCTGAAAAGCCCACATCAGATAATGGTTATGGTCCCCTCTTGGCTCATAGACTCCTCAGGATCCAGAGTGACCTAGGGACTTGTCTGCTTTAGGTGTTCGTTAGTTAATAGTTATAACTCAGCTTATATATGTCTTTGTCTTATTTCTTCCACCTCTAAGTCCTATTTATTGCATATGGATTTTAGGAAAGAGAGACTCTCCCTCCTGAGGGCATTTTACTGCCTGACTATGAAAGTCATTCTCAGGATGGGCTTTGCTTTACAACCCAGATGAAACTGTATAAGCAATTCAGTGACACACAGTTGCATTGGTTAGAATGAGTAATGAAATTTTCCTACTGCCTGAGATGGATGTATTCCGCAAACCGTGTAAATCAAATGCTACACTAAAAGCACTTAGGGAAGTCTATTATTTAGAATGCAATCCTTTGGCAGCTACTTCTAAAAAATAAATGAAAATACCTAATTTCATTATTCTGAGTTGTTCCATAGTGAGCTTGCTTACAGAGATATTATCACTGCCCCCAGTTTCCATGGGGCTTTGTTATTGTTAACTGTGCCTGCTGTCTGGGTGTTTTACTTTTTGTGTTTTCTTTGTTGGATTGAAAAGGAGGATAAAGTACTGAGAAATGTGGTTGAGAGGTCAGCAAAGACCAGGCTTATTTAGGTAACAAGTATTTACTGAGTGCCTAATATTATATTCTGAGTGCAGACCATACAGAAATGAACAAAGCAAAGTCATGGAGCTCTTGTTTTAGTAAAGTATGGCCCTATATGCCAGTTTTCTTGTTTTAAAATATATATATATATAACCTTTAATCCCAACACTCGGGAGGCAGAGACAGGCAGATCTCTGTGAGTTTGAGACCAGACTGGTCTATAAAAGCTAGTCCCAGGATAACCTCAAAAGCCACAGAGAAACCCAAGAAGTCTGTGACCTGAAGAAAAATGATGTAGGTTTTATTCTGGAGGAACAGCCATTATCAATATTTTATTTTCCATTAAGAGGAAAAATGCTTTCTAAAGAAAGAAGAGAGCCCACTTTCGGCCTCTGCCTCAGGCTTTGAATCCCTTAACCACACAGGAATTGTTATTTCACAGAGTCCTAATGTCCCCTTGCGCTTCACCTAACATGTTTATCTTCCTTTTCATCTTGAGCTTTGGGTTGGTTTAAGAAAACACTGCCATTTATGAATTAAAATAAAAATCTTAGCCCTCATATAGGTATTTGAATACCACCTCCCAGTCAGCCAACTTAAAGTAGAAGAAAAAAATATCTAAAGATATAGTTTGTGGCCGGGCGGTGGTGGCTCACGCCTTTAATCCCAGCACTCAGGAGGCAGAGGTAAGCGAATCTCTGTGAGTTCGAGGCCAGGCTGGACAGCCTCCAAAACAATACAGAGAAACCCTGTCTCGTAAAAACCAAAAAAAAAAAAAAAAAAAAAAAAAAAAAGATGTAGTTTGTAATGGCACCTGGAGCATCCATGGAGTAGGAGTCTTATTAATTGACTAATCTTAAAACTGACCAGACTTAACATTTATCTCCTACTGTATGCCTGGCCAGCTGTTCTCTCTCTTCATTCTAACATTCTTGGGAAGTGACTCTTACACACTTTTCCAGACTAAATAAAAAAAAACAAAAACAAAACTGAGATCAAATTGAATAATTTACTAAAAATTATTGTAAACTATAGAGGCGAAATCATCTGATCCTTTCTGCTCATGGTTTTTGTTACAGTGTTTAGTCACATGTCTGTAAAGAGAAGCCTTCCCGCCAGCCTCTTTCCAGAGCCGTATCAGTCCCAAATAAACACACAGGAGGCTATATTAATTATGAAGCTGTTGGCCTTGCTTGTTTCTTACTGGCTAGCTCTGACTTAAGTATTTACCCCATAGTTGTTAATCTAAGTATTTCTCTTACCGGAGCAAAGTTCCCGGGCTTCCTACCCCATGGCGGGTTACATTTTGACTCCGTGTGTTTCTCCTACCCAGAGTCCTCCTCGACTCCTAGTCCCTCCTGTCTTGCTTCCCTATTGGCCAACACCTGTCTTCATTGTCCTTGTTGTTGTGTGGTAATGGAGATAGAACCCAGGGCCTTGCAAGTGCCAAGAAGAGTTCTGTTATTGAGCCAAGTCACCTAACTTAAAGTTTAGTATTTAAAGTGTTAAGAATACACATTTACATAAATAGTAGAGTAGCCCTGCCCTCCCTTTTCTGTTTTCAGTGTAGCTAGGTAACTGCGAATTAAGTCATTATCATCCCAGAATTTACATTCACTAATCTCACTAATCTCTCCTTTCCTACCCTGTGATCCCCTCCCTCCCTTTTATTCTTCTTGGGACCAGAATGTGATATATATTTACAATTGTTCTTATTTTTCTTTCAGTGGAATCTAATCAGAAAAGCTCATTCCAGGAAATCCCCAAACTTAATGAGGAACTTCTCAGCAAACAAAAGCAACTTGAGAAGATTGAATCTGGGGAGCTGGGCTTGAGCAGAGTCTGGATCAACATCACAGAAATGAATAAGCAGGTAGCAAAAGTGTGACTTTATGCCTATATAAACTGCGGAAATGAATCTACATTGGTTCTTTGGCATTTAGTATAAGTTTATAAATTCAGGTTTTGTCTTTTTAAGTTGGAGTTTAAATGCTATGATCCAGTCATGTTAAAATAGTAGTTATTCTCCAAAATTTGAAATGCATTTACCAAGTATTTAAAGTGTTAACCCTTTCTGCATATGCAGAGTCCACAGGTAGAAAAGCATTAGAGAGGCAGTTGTAAATACTTGAGCCAGCTTTTTCTACAGAGTAATATAGGTATCAAATAAGGAGTGCCATCTGATTCCCAAAGAAAGGGGCTGGCATACTGTTAGTGAGTGAGTTTTGTTTTGTTTCAGAAAGCTTACACTTAGAGTTTTAGCACTGGAGTGTAGTGTTGTAGGTGGGAAGTCAGAGCTACAACAGCCACACAGCTCACCATCAGCTCGAATAGCCTAGGAGCAGGCAGTAGAGTCAGGTAAATGCTTTGGCCAGACAAGCAAGTCTAGACAAATTTGTTCAGTCTCAGAGTTGTGCAGAGCTCAGTAGGCATTGCTTCCAAAAGAAGGGATCTACCAAAGAAGCAGTGTTTAGTCTAAGGATGTTGACCAAGTTTCTCACAGGTGTAAACAGGCATAGTTACCACTGGAATCTATAGCCCCATTCTCAGATCTGGGTTTTGGGTTAACCTGTTTGTTGCTGTTTTATTTTGACTTTTTGATTTTGTTTTCAGTTTGGTTGGGAAAAGAAGTGATCATTGAGAAGAAAACTCAAATGCCAAATGAATAATGCACATGCAAAATGCTTTCAATTAGGTTTGTCATCTTTGTTGAGATGAAGAGAACACTCTTTTCAGGGTGGAATCCAGAGTCCTATAATGAGCCAGTAGGAAGCCCTGTTAGAAGAAAGGACTTGTAGATATTTATAAAGTTACACCTTTTGGCCACATTTTGAGAGAAGCATAGTTCAGTGTTTAAGACTGAAACTCAATGGTCTAGGAACTCAAAGTAAAAATGTCTACATTCCCCAGTAGACATGCATGGCAATATGTTATGGTTTGAATGTGTCTCCCAGCCCATGTGTCAAGTGTACATGGACGTGGAGCCTTTGGGGATTAGTTAGCATTTACCCCAAAATGGTACTAGAAGAGAAAGAGAAGGCGTGCTGGCACACTTGTTCACTCTTATCACATGCATGTGATGCCCTCCACTGTGTTGTGATGAAGCAAAAATACCTCATCACATGCAGTTACATGTTCTTAAATGGGCTAAAATAAGTCACCCACTCTATGGCATTTGGCAGTGGCCATAGGAAGTAGACTAAGACACCATAAGTAGCTAAAATGAAATTTTCTGAAAACAGTAGCTCACCTGGAAAATGTTCAGTGCCTTATGGCTTTGTATTCCCTATTCATTCCTATTTAGGGGTTTTGTTTTATTTTGGTTTTGATTTTGAGACAGTTTCATTATGTACCCCATGCTGGCCTGAGTGCTAAGATTATATGAGCCACTGCCCCTGGCTCCATTTTATTTTGTTTTTAATCACACAGAAAATAATTGATGAGTGATAGCAAGTAGTATTTCCTAGTTAGCATTTATTCTTAGACTCTCAGGAATTCAAGAAAAGCAGATACTCATTCCTTTCGTACACAAAGACTAGAATCAACTGCAGCCCTGCAGTCACACAGCAGATGAGCAGTGTAGACAGAGATGACAGCAGGGGCAAGTAGCACAGAAGCCCCGAGAGCACATTTCTCCTGGACAGTCTGTGGCTTCCATTTGGCAGAATAGAGACAGAAATAGGAGAGCAACTCTGTTTCCCATCTCCTCATACGTTGGCATTCTAGGACTGCTCAAGGAGAGAACTGGCACTTAGTGTGGTGGAAGAAGTCCTAGGTGTGTGCAACTGGAGAAGGTCAGACTGAAACTCTTTGCGGATGAGTAGCACCATGCTTTGCGAGATGCCAGACTGATTTATAAAGTCAGCCTAATACAGAGAATGCTAACATAGACCCAGAGGATGGATGGGGGTAAGGTAGAGCTAATGTTGTTTCCTAAGGGAGCTTAGCAGTCTGGGTGGTTTTCTAAAGTTAACGCTATACATCTGGTGCTCTATTCATCTGAGGTAAAATAGGAATAAAAGTAAAAATAATATTTAATCATGTTTCTATATCTAATGGAAATTATCAATTCAGATCTTCTAGTGGCATTTTTAAACAACAAGAAAATATATTCTGTCACTTAACAAGAACTCTTCCTACTACCAAGTAAGCTGAAGTTAATTTGTACTGGGAAAAGAAGGTCACCTGGCTGAGAAAGTTAAATTCCAACTTTACCTTGAAAATCTTCAAGCTAGTACGTGAAATGTCATTTACACTTTGTTTTATGCCTGAAACCTCGGATGTTGTACCCGCTCCCTATTGACGATTACAAGGGCCTTCCTTTCTGTAGAGAACAAATATTTACTGAGCTGCTTTTATGGCGTTAAGCCTTTGCCTCTGTCTTAGTCTATTCAGACCACTCTAATTAAATGCTTTAGACTAGGTAACTTACAAACAATAGGAATTGATTACAGTTCGAGAGGCCCTAGAGTCCAGGACCAGGGTGCCAACGGGTTTGGTCTCTGGTAAAGACTCATTGTCTGCTTCATTCGTGTGTCTTCTTGTTATATCTTCATTAGCATAAGAGGAAAAGTAGCATCATTGAGCTGTTGATGAGGGTAGAGCCTTCCCCTGTTGTGCCTGTAGGGCCCCACCTCTTACTGCTACCACATTGGAGATTTTGAACATGGGTCTTTTAGGGGAGCACCAACATTCAGACTATGGTAGATTTAGAACCAAAAAAGGTGCAATTCCTTACCCCAGTGGACAAACAAAAGATAGGAAAGTAAACAGCTTGACATGAAACATATAGTTCAAATGCTGAAGCCATATTTAAATAAATGAATATCCAGCCCAGATTGGGATCAGCTTTCCCAGGAACATTGGGCTAAGTCCTGAAGTGGAAATGGACCAGATGGAGAAAGAGAGGAGGTTACACTCAGTAGGACAGTATAGCTGACCCTCATATTTTTATCTACTTGCTAAAATCTGTTTGTTAACCACAAAAACTGTAAGTATGAGGCTTTTTCAGTCATCCACTGATGTATGCACAGTTACCCACAGACACTGACAGCTGGAATAGAGCGAAATAGAACCCTACTTCGTGTTCCGTTCTCATGCTGGAAACAAGTGGGACTCTGTGGTATATTTCATGTCACCTTTCACATTGTTGTGCCCTTTGTTGATAATTTCACTGTTAGGTAGGCTTCCTTCAGGCATCACTTGCAGTGCTGGTGGCTGTGTGGTCAGTGTTAATAAGTCAGCAGATCATTAAATAAGATGTTTAAACTGGAACACATGTAAAACAAGGTTATATATTATATTGATAAATTACTGAAAACGTGACCAAGGGGCTCACAGGCACTTAGCCCCTACACCTAGGAACAGTGGTTTAGCATTCACTAATTCAAACTTTGCTGTAGCTTTTCAGAAGATAACTACCCAATAATATTTGAAAAAAGGATAAGTGAAAAGACTTTGTATTAAGGAAATTTTAGTCCTTCCTTATAGCCCTATTTGGGCACAGAAAAAAGCCAGAGATAAAGTAATTCAACAAGCATTGTTGTCAAGGACTGTAGGTGCCCTTCTTAGTTCCTGCTG
This sequence comes from Mesocricetus auratus, assembly GCF_017639785.1. Taxonomy (NCBI): domain Eukaryota; kingdom Metazoa; phylum Chordata; class Mammalia; order Rodentia; family Cricetidae; genus Mesocricetus; species Mesocricetus auratus. The sequence goes on along the minus strand of NW_024429197.1, from coordinate 26,009,407 downwards.
CTCTCTTTTAAACACTTGTATGATGGTCGTTTGTAAATCAATCTAATTGCATTCATTAGGAGATTGTATACTGTTTTCAGCCTCAGGCATGGTTATGAAAATCTGGGTGGTAATGGTGATAACTGGTATACATTAAAGGTTTTCTTTGTGCAGGCCACTCTGTTGGCTGTACTGCATGTATGATCTCCTCTTTCTATGTCCTTAATCACATGAAGTAAGAAGTGGTACCCCCAGTTTGCAGATAAGAAATTTGAGTTTTCCTGGGCGGTGGTGGTGCATCCCAGCAATCAGGAGGCAGAGGCAGAGTTCAAGGCCAACCTGGTCTACCGAGTGAGTTCCAGAGCAGCTAGAGCTGTTACACAGAGAAACCCTGTCTGGTGTGGTGGGCAAGGACAAAAAGAAAATTGAGACTCAAAAGTGGCAAAAGAACTTACCCGAGGTCACAGCTATCTAGCAGTCTACCATTGAAATTCTTAAGTCATGGGAACCTGTTTTTCTTTCATTTTTATATGATTAAGTAGGGCCATGTGCACATCTTTAATTTCAGCACTTTGGAGACACAGGCAAGAGACTCTCTAGACTTTATTTAAGGTCAGCCTAGTCTACATAGTGAGTTCTAGGACAGTCACGACTATGTAGGAAGTCCCTACTCATAATCATTCATCATTTGTGATTATCTGTTTTCTCAACTGTTTCCTCAGTATTTAAAGAACAGTAAGTTAAACCCTAAAGAAAAAATAGAATTCCTGCTTTTGAAGTATAAAATTTATATTAAGTAAATAGTCACAGTGGCTATTTTTACTTTTGCTGATTTAAAAAAATACAATATGCATAGTAGTCATAACTCATCTTTTGACTAGAATGTGATTTTTTTTCCTTAATGGTTTTTATTTAACTCAGTTTTTAGTGTCTTCAGATTGTAAAATGTGATGTTTTAGTAAATTCTGTAATGCTTGAATCCAATCTCACATTCTAGAATGCCTGTTTGAAGTCAGAGATAATGGGAGAGAACACCCTTGTCTCTCCAGTCCCGTTAAACATGTACATTTACTGTAGTTTCCCACACAGTTTGGCTCTGCTGAAGAGGGGAGGTCTGGGGTATATAACTGAGATGGTGACCAGTTTGTGATCCAGGTCCTTTAGATAAGAAAGACGCTGTGTGACCAGTAACTGCAGAGTTGATGGTCAGCTCTCCAGAACACATTCTCAGGGATGCCACTGACACTCCAGAGTCTAGACCTACTGTGTTTGTGACACAGAAAAAAATTGACCTAACCTAGTCCTCCTGTGTTGGCTTTTATTGCTTCCCTAGTTTTAAGTGAAATGTCAGCTTCTAGCAGCATGCTGGCCTTCTCTGAGGCCATAATGTTCCTAAGACACTCCTGACTAGCTCTGCCATAGCCTCAAGATGTTGACAGGATAGTTTCTGCCCAGATCACCCAAAACGCAGTGTGTTATTATCACTTTAGGGTCTGACCAATTGCAGTGAAAGGAGTTTATTCATGAGTGTCTGAAAGATACTGCATAATAGGGCATGTAGAATGATTGTAAAACATACCTGGGAAAGGAGTCCCTTCTCTTCACATTTGTACATAGTTGTGCACCTCCTATTAGTAAAGCTATCATAGCTTTTAATATGTATCAGCATATGGGCTATACCAAGTATATGTAAATAAATGGAGACATTGAGTATGTGGTGTACTACAGTGTCCTTTGTTCACTGAATATATGTACACATCTAGTGATAGGCATTTAAATTATTCCAGTGTTTTGTTGGTACAAATAAGAAAGACTTGTTGTGGATATTTTTTTGTGCCTGTGAGCAAGTAATCTTCAGGATGGGTTTCTTTAAATGAAGTTGCTGAACAAAGGATATAAACATTTCCGGTTTTGAGGGCTATTCCTTCAAAACAATCCCTTTCCAGTTCACATTCCCATAACAATGCACGAGAATGTCTGTTTCTTTAGGTTCTTTGAAGCCTCAGTGTTATCCATAGCTTCTTAAAGGAATGGCACAAAAACGAAACCTTCTTGATGTAATTGCTACTCTTCAAGGTTTATTATAGCTTTTTTAAAGTATTTCTCATTGTGGGCTGAGGTGTCTCACCTTTCTGTTTTGAAATGGGTAGAGTTAGAACATTAGTGAATGGTCTGCATGTTTGAGAACACTTAAGGAGCATGGCATGTGTAAAAACTCATTCAATTTCACTTCTAAAGAACTGCCACTGGTTTAATCATTTTTACTGTGCTGAGCTTTAGTCACATGTGTCATTTAATTCTTGTAACCTATATTAATCATTTGTTGCTAGGTTACATTTAATCTCCAAATTTAGTGGCTCATACAACAATCCTTCATTATCTCACACTCTCTGTGTGCCAGGAATTGTGAAGCAGCTTAGCAGAATGTTCTGGTTGAATCCCTATGGTTGCAACTAAGGTGTCAGCACAAAGAAAATGCCAAATACTTGTTGGAAGAATCTGGTCCTGCTGTGTCTCACACCTTCTGGTGCCTGCCACAGCTTGGCTGGTAGCAAATGCCCAGAAAGTTGGATGTTTGTCAGGCCGCTCTTGTTACAATTTATTGGTAGACCTTTATTCGCATCCTAAAATTTAGAATAGCAAAGCAGTGTGACACCAAGACTCTTTGAAAAGTGTTTTGAGTCACACTGCAGGACTTGTTAGAATGTGAACTCGGAGCCTGAAATTGCATGTTATAGAGGTTCCCCCAGCCCCCATTCAGATAGGAGTCCAGCTACTTAGATCCTACCCCTAAGTAGTAGAAAGGAAGCCACATTTTATTTTGATTCAATTCCTGTTTTAATACATTCATTGCATCCTTCAGTGAGTCAGTGGGTATTTATTGAGCTCCTTCAGGGTACAAAGTAATGCTTTGGTTGAGCTATTGAGTTTGAAATATTAATCACATTATTAAACCAAAACCAAGTCCCTGAGTAGTTGAAAGTGCTGTTCAAGTTGTCAGGATACAGTTCCTGTGGACTATATTTTGTGATGATGGGCTTTTACTTTATAATTTATGTTCCCACTCGGACAGGAACAAAAGTTCAGTTAAATAGGTGTTCTATTTTACCAAAGTGAAGTTTTGAGGTGGCCCTTCATCATCAGTTCTTTTCCTGTTCAACTATTGAAGGATTGTGTGGTAATCACTGCATCTTTTGAGTAATTTAAGAGTTTTGGGCCTTGCAGCCCTAGACTAAAGTAAAGAATGACACTCTGCCTCCTTGGCATCAGTTTAAATTGGGCAAGGAAAGTGGGGGGTTATTGCTGCTTCCTGATTCTCAGCTCTTTCCAGAACACTACAGTTCCTCTGTTCCTGAGAGCTGACAGGCACCTTGACATTGTGAGCTGTAGAGTTTGTGAAGGAAGCACATACTCTACAAATTCTGTTTTCTTTGTTTCTTGATCTTTTTCAGATTTCTCTGTTGAGTTCTGCAGTAAGTCACCTGAAAGCCAATGTCAAGTCGGCTGCAGACTTACTTGGCCTGCCTAGCACTGTGGAGGGACTTCAGAAGGTAAGTGCTATGTTTGAGCACTATGGTTAGCCTAATGCTAAATTCTTAAGAGTTCACTTTGAAAACCTGGCATCTGAAATCAGCTGCTTCAGAAGAGCAGTGTGAAATATGCTGTTGTGTTCTGTGGAGTTCACAACAACTTTGATAGTTGGGCCTTTAATTTTCAGCAGGTTACTTTATGGTTTACACTGTTTCTCATTTGTCTGTCTGTGCTCCAGAGTTGCTCTGCTGGGACCGCTGTGTTAGCAGGTAACAGTTTACTTTTCAGTTTGTCATTACACATCTTCATGAGCCCAGACCAGTTGTGGATGAGAGTGCTGTACACCTCTACTTTTCCATGATTGGAAAGGAGTTGAGTTATTTGTTTTGTTTTGCTGTTTAAAGATGATCTAAGATAAAATGCAGAAATTAAAAGTTAAGGAGCAGTTGTGTGACAAAGGGTACATTTAAACACTCTCCGGTAGAAATTGAAAAAAAATACTTTGGAAACAATTTGTTATTATTTTCTAAAGGTGTCTGTATAAATTCTAAACAATTTCTTGTAGGTACATAATAGACCTCAGGGCCTGTGCAAATAGCAGTTTATAATTTCTGTTTATTTGACCCCTGGTGTGTAGAGTTAACAGCAGACAAGTAGAAGCCAGAAGGACAAGACTCAGGAATGCCTAGAGCTGGGTGGGGACATTGAAGAGAGGTGAAAGGGAAAACAAGGTTTCTGATTGAACACAGAGAGCATGACCCCCATAACAAAAAATGAAAGAACCATTCTAGAAATTAAGAGCTCCTTGCACGGTGAATTTTAACTAGGATCCTTGACTTTTAAAAGTTAGCTTGTGATGTTTGATTCAATTATATCCCGGGCTCTGTCCCTAAATATCTAAATTGTTACACAAAGTGAGAAATTGCTAAACCACAAACAAAAAAAACTTGGTGTTTTACAACCAAGCATTGTGTTCATTCCCAGTAAATTGCTGCTTGTCCAGTATGGTCATCTGCTCTCAACATTTAAATTTAAAAGGCTCAGGCAATTTTAATGAAGCAGATTCTTGCCATCGTTTCCAAGAATCAAGTTGAAAAAGGCAGGCCTCTGTAGCCTTACAGAAGCAATTTTGGCAGTCTTACATTTAAAAAGGGGAACCGGCTTGTTCTTGCGCTCATTAATTCAACAAGCATTTGTGGGGCTTCCTCCAGTGTGTACCAGGCACACTGCAGTTGGTGGGAATACTAGTTCAGAGTTTCATTCTAGGATTTACATGATCTGTCAGCTGCTTTCCTAAAAAACAACCGCCAAACAAGAGCTCACTATCTTCCTGTGTCCTGACGGGCTCAGCCAGCCAGCCAGTGAGGATTCTCTAACAGTTGGTGTCTTTGAGTGTCTGGTGGCTGTTTGCAACAACAGTAGCTTATAGACTACTCCAAATGTTATCTCTTTGCAAATCCTGCTGGGCACTGCTTTTATTGTAAATGATGATGCAGTTTTGAAACAGTAATTCATCTCTAAAACCTAGCTAGCTTTCATGAAAATGTTACCATCTCCTGGTCTCTTTAATTCTTGTTTCAGTGTAATTTTAAAACATTGCCTTGGAGGCTGGGATGCAGCTCTGCTAGTAGAGTGCTTGGCTAGCATGGGCAAAGCCCCAGATGCCCAGCACCACATAAAAACAGTTGTGGAAATGCAGGTCTATAATCCCAGCATGTGAAAGGCAGGAAGATCAGAAGTTCAGAGTCATCCTTGGCTATGTGGCAAGCCTGGGATACATAAGACCACCTCAAAACAATAAAATAACTTTGGTTAAAAATACTGTTGTCACACGATAAATTTTAGTCAGTATATCTTAATAAAAAGATAAAACCCACCAAGTAATAACATTCTTTCAGATTTTTGTTTTTTAAAAAGTAATGGAGGCTGAAGAGATGGACTATTGGTTAAGAGCACATACTGCCCTTGCCAAGGACTGGAGTTTGGTTCCTATAACTCCAGCTTCACGGGATGCAATGACATCTTTTGGACTCCACAGGCACTTGCATTCACATGCACATACCCACACATACACTCATACAAATATGCCTAATTTCTTCATTTTTTAAAGATGACTTCTGAATCATGCCCTCTTTATACTAGGGTTCTTTAAGACTACGAAGAGCAAAGTAAGTTGTTACTTAATTATACTCATTACTGCTGGGCGGTGGTGGCACACGCCTTTAATCCCAGCACTTGGGAGACAGAGGCAGGCCAATCTCTGTGAGTTCGAGGCTGGGCTGGACCAACAGCCTCCAAAACAATACAGAGAAACCCTGTCTCGTAAAAACAACAACAACAACAAAAAACTATACTCATTGCTGACAAAAGTCTACCACTAGCTGGGTTTCCTAGAGCCAGAAATCATACCCACTCAATATTGCTCAAAAGCCATCACTTAATACTCCTGACTGTTGACACTCAACAGCATCAACTCTAGCCATCTACTTGCCTATAGGGTATTTAACACACATAGTTTAAAGGTAGGCATCTTATCTGTGAGTCCCAGATTTATTATTTTTTTCAGAATATAACTTACAAATAATTTTTTAGGAACATAGATTTTATTTAGGAAAGATTGTAGTTTTCCTTAATTGAGAAAATAGCTTGAGTTTTATATTATGAGAAACTATTCATAGAATGAATGTTTATGTTTTTTGCTAATTGTTCTCTATAAGTTACATGGAATTCATAGTTTGAACACAGTTGAAATAATTAAAATATTGATCTGTATTTAGTTAGTGCTTTAGTCTAAATTAAAATCACAGCATACCACAACACTGCCATTAGAATGGGTAATTTTTTAAAATTAACAGCACCTATATTTGTAACTTATGGAGTAATAGGAGCCCTCTAAATACCATTGATGGAACTGTAAAATGCTTGCAAGTTTTTTAAGAAGTGAAGCATAAGTCCACCATATGGTCAGCTGTTCATCTATGTATTGTGATGAGAAGTATGAAGGGAGATGATGGCACAAGTCCACATGAATGTTTATGGCAGCTTCATTTATAATAGTCAGATACTGAAAATAACCTGAATGTCCATTAACTGGTGAATAAGCAGGTTGATAAAACCGCACCAATGGCATGTAACATACTGAACAGCTTAGACATAACTGAATCTCAATTGCACTTAGTAAAAGACGACATACAGAAGAAAAAGTTTTAGAAAGTATATATTCATTGGTCTGATACATAGTGACAGAAAGTGAATAAATGGTTGTCTTGGGAAGTTACAGAGAGGCATGAAGAAATTGGGCTGGGGGTAATACTATTGCTTCTATTACGGAAATGGTTTCACATATTATTATTCATTTTGAATATATGTATGTATTGCATATCAGTTATACTTAGTAAAGCTTTTAAAAGGGGAAACTAATGTTCCTATATTGTTTCTATTCAGAGTGTAGCTTCCATTGGCAATACTTTAAACAGTGTCCATCTAGCTGTGGAGGCAATACAGAAAACTGTGGATGAACATAAGAAAACCTTGGAATTACTGCAGAGCGATATGGTAAGATCTGTAAACACTACAGAAAGGCAGCATGCTCCTGATCACCATTTCCTATATCAGTCATAATTCCAAAAACAATTGAACAAGCAATAAGGTAGATAGGATTGAAAGGTATCTTTTATAAACATGGTTTTGGGAGCTGGAGAGATGGCTCAGGGGTCAAGTGCACTGGCTGCTCTGTCATAGATCCTGAGTTCAATTCCTAGCAACCACATGATGGCTCACAGCCATCTGTAATGAAATCTGGCTGGTGCCATCTTCTGTAGTGCAGGCATACATGCAGGCAGAATGCTGTATATATAATAAATAAATATTTTTTTTAAAATGGTATTGGAGATGCTCATAACACATTTTCCAAAGATGGAACAAGTAGGGTAGGAAAAAGAAGATCAGAAAGGTATCAGAAAAAGGGACAGGGACAGTAGAAAATTATCTTATTTATTGCTGCAAAGCAAACTACTCCAGCAAGTTACTGTTTTTCACTCTAATGAGCACCAGAGATTTGAGCAGGGTTTTTACACCCCTGTTGCTCAGAGACCAGGGGAAGAGATGATCTAGAAGAAAAGTCATCTGGATGTTCCAGCTCCCACTAGGTGTCAGTGGAATGTAGCCATATGTATCACCTCACAGAAGACTACATAGAATTGTCCTCTGCCATCGCCTGAATGGAACTCAGTAAAGCCACAGAACAGTAAGAAATAAAGCATTTTTGTTGTTTCAACCCCAAAATCTGAAGATGATTTGTAATGAAACAACAAATAGCTAAGAAGGAAGCAAAGCTTGCTATTTTTAGACATCTTAGTCTCCTACTGCAGCTGCACACACAAGCTCTCCACAGTCATCCTGGCAATAACCACTTTGTAACAGCTCCCTGCAGGATCTATAAAGGTAGAGAAAAGGATGGCGCAACCCTTGCTATCCTGATGGAGAAACAAGTTGACTTCAGTTTGTACCAAGGAACCTGAGCTGCATCCGAGAGTTTCAGAAAGGAGGGTTTTTCATTTGAACTAGTACTTGCTGTAATTTACTTGGTCACTGTTTGTTAGTTAGTGGGGCTAACCTTAAAGGAAAAGTTTCAACAGAGGTGTCCAAACATCTTGCTTCTAATTCCATCTGCCACGGAGGACCTCTGTACCCCATACTAATAAAGATATAACTCACCAATTCCTTTGTCTTGTGCATGCTCTCAAGTAATGAGCCATTTCCTAAAATACTTTTTCCTAACTGAATATCTTCTGCTTCCTAAAACCACAGGTGTTACATCTTTTTTCTTTTTAATTTTACCTTCAATTTTTGTGAAAGCAAGGTTGATAAATGTCTAGGATTTCAGATTTTAAGGAGAACTGTTTTGCCAATTACACTGTTGTAATTGAATTGGCATCTTTTAACCTTTGGTGGCTGTTGATAGTAACCCTCCTACTATCACATTGTACTAAACTTTAGCTGTGGGCTGTAAAGGAATCAGCTATTTAGTTTTTCCCAGTAAAGGATGAAAATGTATCTAAGCATATTATGTTTAAGTGTCTGCAAAGAGGACTGGAGCAGTGGGGAGGAAAGGGAGGAGAAGAGTCGACCTCTGATGTAGATATCAGCGTGTACTAAGGGAAAACCAATCATGTGCATGTTCACTGGCATGAGGGAGAGGAGAGAGGAGTTTGTACAGAATTCATTCCATTGAGAAACTGAGACACATACTAGGAGGTGCTCAGATTCCTGGGGTAACCTGGGTGCTGCTGTCCATTCTCTGCTTCATGCTGGGTACCCTCAAAAGTCCATGATACTCTTTATACCTTTCAGATGGTTCATAAGTTTTGGGGGACTCCTGTAGATTAATCCATGGTCAGCTACATCCTAGAGAGGAAAGAGTGTTCTAGGACCATCTGAGATGGTTAAGTAACCTAGTAGTTAGTTGTTGCTTATGTTCTAACTTCCATTTGTGTTAACATTTCTTAAAGGGGACTGATGGAAGCAACAAAATAATGACATCACCCTCAGTGACGTCAGAGCTTGATAATAAAACCAATAGTGAAAGTTCAAAACAGGTACTTTTTGCTTGGGACTATGGTGGGCTATAGAAGCAGTCTGAGGAATGTGGGCTTAACATACATGGGAAACTTTACCCTCTCTGAGGAATGAATGGCAGGTGGGGTGGGGAAGGCGGGAGTAGCAGGAGGAGGGGAGGGAGTGGGAACTGGGATTGGTATGTAAAATGAGAAAAGATTGTTTTTAAAATTAAAAAAAAATACAGTACCACAGTCGGGGCCTCAGCAGGTACATCGTACATCACCCTCCTATCTGAGAACTGAGTAGAAAGGGTGTGTGTTGGTACTTGGGAATCCTGTCTCTGCTGTGGTACTCTGCTTTCTTCCTAGTATGTCAACCAGTGAAGTAAATTCCTTTTCACATCTTGAAAGACATAGAATGATCAGATTATCCTGAAACTCTATGGCAAATAGCAATCTGGGCAAATGAAAGATGGATGCAAAATCCAAAGTAATGGCTGTTTTGAGCCACAGAAACCTCTAAAAACACTGAGAAACATATCCTTGAAATTTGGTGTTTTCTAAAGTCTAAAGACAAAGGGCAGGAGGGGAGGAATGCTAGGTTCAGAATCACATTAAAGAGAATAAAGGAAATCTTCTCTAAGAAGAATTTCTGTCCTGAGTTTAATGCCCTTTAAAACCTATGGTCATTTTTCCTTTTTAAGTAGCAATCAGTACTAGAAGATGTCAATAAAAATAATTGAATCTTGTACTAAATAATGCACTACTTGCTGTGCTTTTGTTACACAAGCCAATTCAGTAATTGGTATTGTTCTTAAGGTAGTTTTGTTCTGACCAATTAAGTTAATGGGACTTCAGTTAATATCCCAATGTGCTCTCCTGCCAGCAAGTGAGGTAAACATGGGAAAATTAATTCCCAAACTCATCACTTTGAATAGGAGCTTGCCGACAGTTCTCTTCTTTACCCTCCTGTCTAGCTGAGTCCAAACAATCCAAGAGAGGGCAAATTGAGACCATTTAGAGAAGGAAGAGCAAAGCAGATCTAGGCAGTTGGGGACCACCACCAAGAAAAATACCTTACCTTGTCGACACAATAATGGTTGCTGTATTGCTCCTATCCTACTTGTCTAGTTTCAGTATTTAGGTGGATGCCACAACCCATTTGTTTCCATTCTAGGATATCCTGTACCTTCACAACTCCTTAGAGGAGGTCAACAGTACTGTAGTGGGATACCAGAGACAGAGTGACTTTAAATTTGAGGGGATGAACGAGACACTCAGTAACCTGACACAGAGACTCAGCCTGATAGAAAGTGATGTGGCTACACTGAACAAGGCAGACAAAAGAGCAAACCTGACCTCCAGCACGGTAAGCCTTTTCAGATCTGCTGTGGCATGCTCTGTGTCGGAGTGTTGTCTGTACATAGATGTAATCCCCCTCTTCATGTGAACAGTATAGTCTGGCATACTTAAGAGGCCACACATTTGTTTTGTGCTTAACTTACTCCTGCTTAAATCCATATAGCAGCTCTCTGAAGTGCACAGGGTATGTGTGTTTGAAAGGGTGTGAAATCAAGGGTCAGTTTAAACATGTCAACTCACTACAACTTGTTGGCAGGAATGGCACGTCTCTTACAATGTTGCCAGTGGTCCATCAGGTAGGGAAACTTGAGCATGTTTTTCTAAAAGAGGTCTTTTTTCCCCTTTTCTTTTCCTTTCATTTCCTTTCTTTTCTTTTCCCCCCTTAAGGTATTAGAAGTGGTAAGAGTAGCAGATACAACAGTCTTGTGCCATTTTTTAACCCTGAACTTGGCTTTGAGATTCATCCTGCTCCTCTCTGCATATTAGAGGAACCCTTTTGCATATGATGTTAGGAAAACCATCTAAAACAGATGAAGTTGCTTCTATAAACAAACCCTAGTGAGACCAATAGGGTCACACAGAATTTGAAAGAAAGGGGTTGCAATAGGAAGGAGGAAATAGCAGGAGTAGGAAGAATGCAGAAGGGTTAATGGGAGATTGGGTGAAGGGGCTTATGATAAATATATATGTACATGGATAAAAATATAATGAAACCTACTATGATGTATAGCTAATATTTTCTAACAAAAGCATCTGTAAAAAGATGAAGGTGGTGGTGATGGTGCATACTTGCTGGCTCTGAGGGTCACTGGTTTCATGATCTCATGAATAGAGTCTACTTGTTCTTAACCATATTTCATCTGTGCATCCTGGTGGGATTCATGTGGATCATTCCATTAACAGTGATAAGCCTCACTTTTAAAGGTTCAATAGAGCAAAGATATGGTACCGTTTATGATGGAAACCACATTGTAAATTCAAGTAAAAGCTGGAAGCTAACCCACGCATAAAATCAAACCCTGACACATAGTTAGGAATACTTGGGCTGGCTCTGCCACGGTGAACTTTTGGCAAGTTGCCTAAATTTGGCTTTGAAAGGTGGGGTAAAAAGACCTGTCCCCCTCTGCCTGGCCCTCCTGCTTTACAAGAGTGTGTAATTTACTACAAAGCTGTGAAGATTAAAGGAGCCCTAGTTTTTAAAGCCCTTTTGAACTCAGCTAAGCTAAGTAGGAGCTGAGAATGTTGAATGATTTGATGAATAATGTGCCTTGAAGGGTTTTCAAGGCTTATTGTGAAAACTTATCACCCCAAACCCCTTGCTGTCTCTGCCATCCCCTTCTTATTTTTATCCAGCAAAGATAATTGGTAATGGTATCCATCTGTCCTACTGTTTCTTCCAATAGCATCAGACTTAGCCTGGATCTGGGTAGAAGTTCTATTGCCTTTTATACTTCAGTTTTAAAGTTTGTAACTAAAACATTTAGAAGCCTCTATTTCCACTTTGTTTCCTTGTGCCCATCTCCATTCTCTCTCTCTCCCACTCCTTTGCCATTTGTATTTAAATGTTCAGATCCTTTCAATAAATTTAACCAATTTGTTTAAGAAGTATTAACTGTCAGTATTGGAGAATGGCTCAGTTAGTAAAGTGTCTGCCACACAAGCATGAAGACTTGCATTCAGATCCCCAGCACCCACATAAAAGCTGGACACAGTGGCCTGAAGCTCCAGGTTTGTCATTCAAGTCTTAATGTTTCTCCTTAACATTTTCCTGTTTTCTTTACCATCTAAGATGGGTAATAGGACTTCCACTCTGAAAAGAGAGTCTCTGGTTAACAACAGAGCTATCACTATAAAGGCCCAGAGCATAATGGTAAACAGGAAGCTTCTGTAAAGTAAACAAATGCATCAGCATCTCCATGCTGTTCCCTGTAAGAGGAACACTTTGATCTCTTGTGATAAACTCCAAGACAGAGCAATTAGTAAGTTAGGGTACTAGTGAGTGAGTGAAGTGAATATCACATGGCACCTACCTTGTGCTCAGCACTTTACCAGGTGCTGGGATGGCCACAGTGAATGACACAGATACATGACCCCTATTGTGGTATAGCTCAGATTCTTAATCACAAGTCTGGTAAGTACTACAGTGGGAAAGCATAGGGATCAGGTGGGCTTTCCTAAGGACAGTTTTTAAGCTAAGACAGTTATTGTCGTAGTCTGCCTTTGTTGCTGTGACCATGACCAAAAGCAACACAGGGAGGAAGGTTTATTACATCATATATGGGTATGGGTTACATCCATTATCAAGGGAAGCCAAAGCAAGAGCTTGAAGCAAAAACTATGGAGGAATGCTACTTACTGGCTATTTCCTCTGGCTTTCTTAGCTTCTTATATGACTCAGGCCCACCTGCCTAGGGATTTCACCACCCTCAGTGGGCTAGACTGTCTCTCCTACATCAGTTAGCAATTAAGAAAATGGCTCATATACATGTCCACAGAGCAGACTAATGGAGGTAGTTCCTCACCTGAGGTTCCTTATCCCCAGGTAACTCTAGTTTGTGTCCAGCTGACAAAAATTAATTAGCACAGATATCTAAACTAATGATGGAGGACTGGGGCATAATCTCAAAATGGTGTCCTGCTTAAAAATCATTTTGCATTTAGATTACATTCTCAAGGCTTTCATAGTCCTTTTTAAGTCCTGCTGAGATAAAGGGAAAGCCAGGAAGAGGTGACAGAGTGACTACAGCCTCATCTGAGGTGCACTCAGTGTTGAGTTCAGAGGATATGAAGTTCATAGGAGATGAACTTGGCTGAAACCATAGTATAGAGGCTTTTGATGTTATCTTTACTTGTTCATCCTTAGCAATTTTAGTTTAGCAATTTTACCCTTACCAGTTGTCTAGATAAAGTCATGTATACTTAAGATTTTGATGCATTATAAGCTGGACTTTTATTGATTTTTTTAAAACTGCTTGTGTACATTTTTCAAACCTCAGATAATGACAAGAAAATTGTAAGAACCAGATTTAAATGTTGTGTACACACACACACACACACACACACACACACACACACACACACACACATAGCAGACGGTTACTATTAGAAAGCTGTAGTGATTTCAACAGTAATTCACATTTTAACGGTCAGATCATAACACAGTACCACATCCCTTGTGTTTTATAACTTCATGCCAGCTGATCAGTCTCTTCATGTTATCTCATCAAAGCATCCCAGCCAGATTCATTTTCTCCTGGCAGCAAACATTTGGTATCTAGTTTCATTCATATGTCCATATTGGTTCTCCCTAAATAAACTAAGTATCCACTGTACAGTAGCTGTTAGGGTAGGAGTAAAGATAGAAAGGGGATGTGTAAACTCACTGGGCATGAGAAATGAGATGCAGTGGTACTCCTTTTCATACAATAAGCAGATACAGGAGAAGTGGGGCTTCGTTCTTTACAATTATATCTATTTTCTGTATGCCATCCTAGATTAAGCTGGAAAGAAGGCAGTGGGGTGGAGTGGGGAAATCATTAAACTCAAGTAACAGTTTAAATTAAAAATACTGCAACTCCTATTTTGTGTCTTTGATAGTTCCTGCCACCAGTTGAATCATTATAGTAGGGACATTGGGGCGGAAAGGGAATACTTACGGTTCCTCTGCCTTTTTTTTTTTTTTTTAACTTTTGCTTCAGATGTCACGGTCACAAGATGATATCTGAAGCAGTTTTTAGTTAGTGTAAAATGGCTCCAGAAAACAGTGTCCCCCATCATCTAGGAAGCAGGTGCCACACAGGCACCTGAATAAGGGCATTTTCTTTACTGCTGACACATGTGTGCCTTCACCTATCAGTGGAATGTTCACAGTGAAACAGATCATGGAGAACAATGTTCCCTTAATGGTCTAGCCTTAAATCCAGCTACACCCTCATCAGTACTGCCCCAAAGACAGCCTAGTATTTGTCCATCCCTTCATTGACTTCAGAGGGGCCCTGGTAAAGATCAGACTCTACATGTGAGATGTGCTGTGGGAATACAGAGTTTCCAGTTAGATTCCACTTCTACCTTAAACCTGTCTGATCTGTGTTTTGGGCAGAAAGAAGATAATTCAATTTCTCAGGTATCGAAGCTTCGAGAAAAACTGCAGCTGATCAGTGCTCTCACAAACAAACCTGAAAGCAACAGGCCTCCAGAGACCGCAGAGGAAGGTGAGCAGCAAGCTGCCATCTGAATATTTCACGCAGGCTTGGGCAGCCTGCCTCCCACACAGGGAGTAGGGACGGTGTCGCCAGGACTGATGAAACCGAGTGAGTGATGCCTGAGCGCACCGAGACGAGGCTGATGCACTCCGCTTTCATTTAGCAAAAGCCCATTTTGTACTTGATTTGTACTCTAGTCTATTAAGGGGAGAATGGGTAATGTTTAGCTGGAAATAGACTTCTCCATGCTGCCTGCATCCAATTATAGGCAAAAATGTTACTGTCATAGCTTATATTAAACCATTCCTAAATGTTATGTTTCTGTTATTGTGAGTGCATAAAATTTACTTAAAAATAAATATTAGTCCTCCTGAAAGCCATTAACATGTAATGATGAAATTATTCAATTTTCAGGCCACTTGACTCTAGATAAGAACACACCTAATCAATATTATTAGATACATTAATTAACATCTACTATTTAGACCTTGTGAGAATAGAACAAGGTCCTAGACAGGATTGTCTTTGACCTCCCTGCGTCAAGCATTCTTCAGCTGTGGAGATGTAGGATAGCTTCCCTGAGATTCTCTCCTGAGAGAAACAGAACTACATTGAAGGCCTTCCCCTAACATTATCTTATGATAGCATTCTTTTGGTAACATGGCTGGTGGCTCATACCCCCAGACCAGACTTAACAGCCTATTTCCCAAGAAGTCAAAAGACTTACCCAACTAAAGCCTTAGCATCTAAACGTAAATGATGGTAACTGTCCTATAACTTGAGTATTCTTTATTCAAAACATGTGGAACCCAAAATATTGTCAATTTGGAATTCTTTCATTTTTTTGAGTATTCTCAATTTATCTTTGAGTTGGTATTCAAGTCTAAATAAAAAATTAACTCATGTTTCATATATACATTATCCATATGTGTATGACCTGGTGTTAATTTTATTTGGTATTTTTAAGTTACCTTTATTTGACTGTGACCCATCACATGAAGTCACATGTGGAATTTTTCACCTGTGTCTGTACTCTAAAAGCTTTTGATTTGGGGCATTTAAGATTAAGGCTACTCAACCTGTGCAAGGGTTCTGTGTCAAACCTTAATGTAATACTGATTCCCCCTCACCTGTCCACCAACATCCCTCAGTTCATGCCATTAGCTTCACAGTTACTGTGCTATTTAACTCTCAGCTACTCCTCTTAAGTTAAATATGTATGCTGCTGTCCTAAAAGGTGACCTTCAATTAATATGTGTTAGCATTGATTGTAATAAAGGTGTATGTGTTTGCTACAGAGCAAGTACAGAACTTCACATCAGAACCATCAACATTGCCAAAATTTTCACACTTTCTTGAAAACCAAATGGAGACCCAGCTAAAGCCTATCTCCCTGCCAGGGATTTCTAGCATCAAAGGTAAGGTTAATGATGGAAATGTTCAACATTGTAACTGTTATAACTTTTTAATGTTTTCTTGTTTAAAAACAAAGCCTATCTAATGGACTGGAGAGATGGCTCAGATGGTAGACTTGAGTTCAATCCCCAGAACACATGTAAAAAAACAAAACAAAACAAAAAACCCAGTTGTGGTGGCATATAGTCTAATAATTCCAGCACTGGGGATATGGAGGCAGACGGATCCTAAGGGCTCAGTGTCCAACCAGCCCAACTTACTTGTTGAGTTCCAAGCTAGTGAGAAACGCTTTCTCAAAAACAAAAAGGTCAACAGGGCCAGAAAGATGGCTCAGTGGGTAGCAGCACTTACAGCCTGATGACCTAAGTTCAATTCCCAGAACAAAATAAGGTGAAAGAAGAGAGTTGACTCTATGAAGTTACCCTTTGACCTTCACACATGATATGTATACACCCACACATAATAATTACTAATTTTTAACTGAGGTTACCCTCTGGCCTCCACATGCCTGCAAACACACAGGGACACATTACTCACATAATTTGTATTCAACATTATTGGGCCAGCTAAGTCTGAAGAGCAGATAATTGGTTGAGACAGAATTCAAACTGAGGCTGACTGTGAAGCTTCCATACCGTCTTTCGGCATTTTTTAAAGGTCTTTGGTCAAAGGATGGGAATACACTGTAAGTTACAGTCTCAGCCAGGAACAGTGGCATATGCCTCTAATCCCAGCGCTCGGAAGGGTAAGGCACAAAGATAAAGAAATTAAGGCCAGCCTGTGCTATATATAGTGAGATCATGTCTCCAAAGAAAGTCTTTCTTTCCTTGAGGATATTTTGTCTAATACAGAGGACAGAAAAAACAAAAACAATTCTGTGAGATTAGCAAAACAAGTCAAAGTTGACTGTTTTCAGAGCCCCCTGGGATCCTGACAATGAGCAAAATAAATACCCATAGAAAGACTGTATTTCATAGGATGATGTTTGCCTTGTGCCCAGTAATGTCCTCTATTCTTCATTGTGATGTTGAGGCCTCCTTGTGTTCTTTTGCTGTCTTAAAAATCACCCTGTTCTGGTCACATATCCATAGGCTCTTCACTTTGTCTTAGATGCCTTTGTACGTTATCTCCCAGGCCTGGAGTATGTGCTTCCTGTACATTATGATTTGTTTTATTTGCCCCTGTTGAGTATGCTACTGCGTTAAAATTTTCTGGGGAGAAACAAAGTTTAGCTTCCATGAATAAAGTCTCAGTCCTGTTCACTTCCTAGCCTACATCCCAGAGCCTGAAGACATGGGTGTGTAACTGAATGAGTGAATTGCTTGCATGCTGCATTTAATAAGGCTTAAATTCTCTTCTTTTCCTCTGCCTCTGCTGGTTTCCCTTTGTTTTACGGAGAGGAAGGAGAGTCATTGTATCTACTGTACTAAAAAGAATTTCTGGGGCAGATTGTCGTGGAGCTGGGGCTGCAGGCACTTGTGAGCCACCCGACAAGGATGCTGGGAACTGAATTCTCATCCTCTGGAAGTGTAGTACACTCCTCACCACTGAGCCATCTCTCTAAACCCCTTTTGGATTTTTTGTTTGTAGGTTGGTTGGTTTGTGTTCGTTTGAACTTTTGGGGGCTTTGTTTGTTTGTTTGTTTTGAGACAGAGTTCCACGTAGCCCAGTTTGACCTCAACACTCTATACCTAAGGGTGGTCTTGAACTCTGGGTTACAGGCATACACCATACAACTGGGTCAAATCCTTTTTAAATGTTAAAGGCTTTTGTTGAAAACTTTCTAATCCCATTTCTGAAATAATATCTTAGTTATTTTTAATGCAGATTAACTAGTGCCATTAACCACCAAAAGATAAATACACAGAGGCAGACAGAGTCCTATGGTTCTTTTTTAATTGAGGTATAATTCATATTCCATGTCACCCTTTTAAACTGTATACGTGTGTGGGCCTTAGTATATTCTCGAGGCTATGCAGCCATCACCATTGTCTAATTCCATAGCATTTTCATCACCCCAGGATGAAGCGTCATACTCAGTTGCTCAGGGGGCTTGCCAGCAATCAAGCCTGACAACCTGAGTGGATCCATAAATGGAAGAAGAAACCACTTCCACAAGTTTGTCCTGTGATCTCCACATGTTCTTTGACATATACACATGTCCATATTCACACATATACACATTAAACAAGTAGGAGAAAATTTTAAGTTGCTCCCCAGTTCCCCCATTCTGGTTTCTGGCAACCACTGTCTCTATGAATTTATGTATTCAGGATGTTTCATTTGTAGAAATGGAACCACACAGTATGTGGCCTTATGTATGCTCTTTTATCATAGTGCTCTTTACATATTGTGGCATGAAGCAGTGCTTCCTTTCTATGGCTGAGTAGTAAGTAGTTCACTGTATGGTATGTTCACATTTGGTTCATCCATCCATATAATTAGGTTGTTTCTACTTTTGTGCAGTTAATAATGCTGCTGTGAACATGAGTGCATAGATTTTCATAGAAACATGTTTTTCTCTTGACTCAAAGCCTAGGAATAAAATTGGTACGTCATATAATTCCTGAACTGCCAAACCATGTTCAGCATGTGTCTATCAGTTTACATTCTCATTAGCCATACATAGGGATTCAATCCACTTTGCCCACCTGCTTCTTGGTGGTGGCTGTCCTAGTGGTCATAAAGTAGTATGTGATCTTGTGTCTCTCCCCTTTTTTAATTTCTCTTATTTTTGAAGTTATAACATAAACTCCCCCTCCCTTTCCTCCCTCCAAACCCTCCCATAAACCCCTCCTTGCTTTCTTTCAACTTCATGGCCTCTTTCTTCATTAATTGTTATCGCATCCATGCATATATACAAATGTATATATGCATCTCCTGCTCAGTCTCTATAATGTTACTCATATGGATGTTTTCAGGGCTGACCATTTGGTATTAGATAAGCAATTGGTGTGCTCTTCTTTAGAGAAGCTATTTCTCCTACTCTCTGCATTCCATTGTTGCCTATAGTTCTTTATGTAGGGTTGAAGCCTCATGGGCTTTCTCCATCCACTTTAGCATGTCTATCATTGTTATCTTTGTTCTGTTCATATTTTAGTCAGTCATACTGGTGAGACTTGATGGGTATATCTTCTGACATTCCTAAGAGACAAAATCTCAGCAAACTCCTTGACTCTCTGGCTCTTAAAATCTTTCCGTCCTGTCTTCTGCAGTGTTCTCTGAGTCTTAGATGCAGAAGCTGTGTTGTAGATGTATCCATTGGGACTGGGCTCCACAGCTCTGCATTTTGACTAGTTGTGGTTTTCTTTTTTTTCCCCCTTTTTTAAATTAGAAACAAGCTTCTAATCAAATCCCAGTTCCCTCTCCCTCCCCTCCTCCCCTGCCCCCACCAAACCCCTATCCTATCCCCTTTCTGCTCCCCAGGAGGGTGAAGCCTTCCATGGGGGATCTTCAAAGTCTGTCATATCATTTGGAGCAGGACCTAGACCCTCCCCCATGTGTCTAAGCTGAGAGTATCCCTCTATGTGGAGTGGGATCTCAAAGTCCATTCGTGTGCTAGGAATAAATACTGATCCACTACCAGAGGCCCCATAGATTAACCAGACTTCCAAACTGACATCCTCGTTCAGGGGGTCTGGAACAGTCCTATACTGGTTTCCCAGCTGTCAGTCTGGGGTCCATGACCAACCCCTTGTTCAGGTCAGCTGTTTTTGTGGGTTTCTCTAGCCTGGTCTTGACCCCTTTGCTCATCATTCCTCCCTCTCTGCAACTGAATTCCAGAGTTCAGCTCAGTGTTTAGCTGCGAGTATTTGATTCTGCTTCCATCAGCTACAGGAGGTAGGCTCTAGGATGGCATATAAGGTAGTCATCAATCTCATTATTGGGGAAGAGCATTTAAGGTAGCCTCTCCACTATTGCTTAGATTATTAATTGAGGTCAACCTTGTAAATTTCTGGACATTTCCCTAGTGCCAGATTTCTCTTTAAACCTATAATGGCTCCCTCTATTATGGTATCCTTTTCTTGCTCTCCTCTATTCTTCCCCTGACTCGATCTTCCTGCTCTCTCCTCTCTTCCTCCCCCCCCCCTCTTCTCCCCTTTTCTTTCTTCTAACTCCTTTTCTTCCCCCCCTATGCTCCCAATTAGCTCAGGAGATCTTGTCCCATTCCCCATCTCAGGGGACCAGGTATGTTTGTCTCTCTTAGGGTCCTCTTTGTTTCCTAACTTCTCTGGCAGTATGGATTGTAGGCTGGTACTCCTTTGCGCTATTTCTAAAATCCATGTATGAGTGAGTTCATACCATGTTTGTCTTTTTGTGACTGGGTTACCTGACTCAGGATGGTTTCTTCTAGTGCCATCCATTTGCCTGCAAATTTCAAGATTCCATTGGTTTTTTTCCTCTGAGTAGTAGTACTCCATTTTGTAAATGTTCCACATTTTCTCTATCCATTCTTCAGTTGAGGGGGCATCTGTGTTGCCTCCAGGTTCTGGCTATTACGAATAATGCTGCTATGAACATGGTTAAACAGATGTCCTTGTATGAATGTGCATCTTTTGGGTATATGCCTAAGAGTGGAATTGCTGGATCCTGTGGTAGACTGATTCCCATTTTCCTGAGAAACCACCATACTGATTTCCAAAGTGACTGTACCGAGTTTGCACTCCCACCAGCAGTGGAGAAGTATTCCCCTTTTTCCACATCCTCTCCAGCATAAACTGTCATTGGTGTTTTTGATTTTAGCCATTCTGACAAGAGTAAGATGGTATCTCAGAGTTGTCTTGATTTGCATTTCCCTGATGGCTAGGGATGTTGAGCACTTTTCTTAAGTGTCTCTCAGCCATTTTAGATTCCTCTATTGAGAATTCTCTATTTAGTTCTGTGCCCCACTTTTTAATTGTATTATTTGGTGTTTTGGTGACTAGCTTCTTGAGTTCCTTGTATATTTTGGAAATCAGCCCTCTGTCAGATGTGGGGTTAGTGAATATCCTTTCCCATTCTATGGTTGTATTTTTGTCTTGTTGACTGTGTCTTTTGCCTTACAGAATCTTCTCAGTTTCAGGAAGTCCCATTTATTAATTATGGATTTCAGTGTCTGTGCTACTGGTGTTAAGTTCAGGAAGCTGTCTCCTGTACCAATTCACTCAATTCACCTCCCACTTTCTCTTCTAAGAGGTTCATTGTGGCTGGATTTATGTTGAGGTCTTTGATCCATTTGGACTTAAGTTTTGTGCATGGCCATAGACATGGGTCTATCTGCAGTCTTCTACATGTCAGCATCCAATTATGCTAGCACCATTTGTGAAGAAGTTTTCTTTTTTCCATTGTATAATTTTAGCTTCTTTGTCAAAAATCAAGTGTTTGTAGGTGTGTAGGTTAATATCAGGGTGTTTAGTACAATTCCATTGGTCAGCCTGTTCTATTTTTGTGCCAATACCAATCTGTTTTCAAGACTATAGCTCTGTAATAGAGCTTGAAGTCAGGGATGGTGGTGCCTCCAGACATTCCTTTATTGTACAGGGTTGTTTTTCCATATGAAGTTGAGAATTGTTCTTTCAAGGTCTGTGAAGAATTGTGCTGGGATTTTTGATAAGGATTGCATTGAATCTGTATATTTTGGCAAGATTGCCATTTTTACTGTTGATCCTACTTATCCAAGAGCATGGGAGATCTTTCCATTTTCAGGTATCTTCTTTAATTTCTTTCTTTAAAGACTCAAAGTTCTTGCTATACAGGTCTTCCACTTGTTTAGTTAACATTACCCCAAGGTATTTTATGTTGTTTATAGCAATTGTAAAGGGTGATGTTTCTCTGATTTCTTTCTCAGCCCTTTTATCATCTTTATATAGTATAGCTAACGGATTTTTTTTTGAGTTGATTTTGTATCTTGCCACTTTGCTGAAGGTGTTTATCAGCTATAGGAGTTCCCTGGTAGACTTTTTTGGGTCACTTGTGTAAACTACCATATCATCTGCAAATAGTGAAAGTGTGACTTATTTTCTAATTTGTATCCCCTTGGTCTCATTTTGTTGTCTTATTGCTCTAGCTAGAACTTCAAGTACAGTACTGAAGAGTGTGGAGAGAGGGGACAGCCTTGTCTTGTTCCTGATTTTAGGGAAATCGTGTTGAGTTTCTCTCTCCATTTATTTTTATGTTGGCTGTTGGTTTGCTGTATATTGCTTTTATTATGTTTAGGTATGTTCCTGTTATCCCGGATCTCTCCAATACCTTTACCATGAAGGGGTCTTGGATTTTTCAGCATCTAGCAAAATGATCATGTGATTTTTGTTTCTCAGCTTGTTTATATGGTGGATTACATTGATGTATGTTGAACCATGTCTGCATCCCTGGGATGAAGCCTACTTGACCATGGTGGATGATTTTTCTGATGTGTTCTTGGATTCCATTTGCCTGTATTTTATGGAGTATTTTTGCATCAATGTTCATGAGGGATATTGGTCTGAAGTCCTCTTTCTTAGTTGTGTCTTTGTGTAGCTTGGGTATCAAGGTTTATTGAAGTCTCATAAAGAGAGTTTGACAATGACCCTTCTGCTTCTATTGTGTGGAATACTTTGAGGAGAATTGGTATTAGCTGTTCATTGAATTTCTGGTAGAATTCTGGCCCTGGACTTTGGTTGGAAGACTTTTGGTGACTGCTTCTATTTCCTTAGGGGTTATAGGCCTATTTAAATTGCTTATATGGTCTTGATTCAGTTTTTGTAAGTGATATCTACCTTGTGTTTTGATGGAATGTTCTATAGATGTCTGTTAAACCCAATTGGGTCATAACTTCTCTGTCTGGTGGTCCTGTCTAGTGGTGAAAGCGGGGTATTGAAGTCTCCCACTATAAGTGTGTGAGGTTTTATGTGTGATTTGAGTTTTAGTAATGTTTCTTTTATGAACATGAATGCCTCTGTATTTGGGGCATAGATGTTCAGAATTGAGACTTCATCTTGGTGGATTTCTCCTGTGATGAGTATGAAATGACCTCCTTCATCTCTTTTGATTGATTTTAGTTTAAAGTCTAATTTGTTAGTTATTGGGATTGCTACATCCACTTTTTTCTTGGGTCCATTTGATTGGAAAATCTTTTCCCAACCCTTAACTCTGAGGTAACATCTGTCTTTGAAACTGAGGTGTTTTTCTTGTATGCAGCAGAAGATTGGATTCTGTCTTCGAATCCATTCTATTAGCCTGTGTCTTTTTATGGGCTACTTAAGTCTGTTAAAATTGAGGGGTATTAATGACCATTGATTGTTCATTCTTGTTTGTTTTGAATTTGGTGGTGGTGATGGAATTCTGTGTGGATTTCCACCCCTCTTTTGGCTGTTGGTAAAGTGGGATTATCTATTACCTATATTTTTCTGGTTGTAATTAACTTCCTTGGGTTGAAGTTTTCCTTCCAGAATTTTCTGTAGGGCTGGATTAGTGGATATGTATTGTTTAAATCTGGTTTTGTCATGGAATATCTTGTTTTCTCCATCTATAGTGACTGAAAGATTTGCTGGTTATAGTAGTCTGGGCTGGCATCTGTGGTCTCTTAGTGTTGGTAGGATATCTATCCAGGACCTTCTGACTTTCAGAGTTTCCATGGAAGTCAGGTGTAATTCTGATAGGTTTGCCTTTATATGTTACTTGACCTTTATCCTTAGCTGCTCTTAATATTCTTTCTTATTCTGTATGTTTGGGGTTTTGATTATTATGTGGCAAGGGGACTTTTTTGTGGTCCACTCTATTTGGTATTCTGTAAGCTTCTTGTACTTTCATTGGCATGTCTTTGTTTAGGTTGGGAAAGTTTTCTTCTATGATTTTGTTGAATATGTTTTCTGCTCCTTTGATGTGGGTCTTTTCAAGGTGTTCCCATATTTCTTGGATATTTTGTGTTAGGGATTTGTTGGATTCAAGATTTTCTTTGGTCGATGAATCTATTTCTCCTAGTGTATCATTAACGCCTGAGATTCTCTCTTCCATCTCTTCTATTCTGTTGGTTATGCTTGCATCTGTAGTACCTGACCATTTACCCAGATTTTCTATTTCCAGCATTCCCTCAGCCTGTTTTTTTTTAATTGTCTCTAAGCTTTCAACCCTTGCACTGTTTGAATTGTTTCTTGAAATTTTTGCTTTGTCTTTTCCTCCATTTCTTGAATTTTTTGGTTTGTTTTTTCTTCCATTTCTGTAAGGGATTTTCTCATATTCTCCTCGAGGGTGTCTATCATTTTCATGAAGTTGTTTTTAAGGTCATTCTCTTCTGCTTCATCTGCTTTGGGATGTTCAGTTCTTGCTGGTGTAGAGTCTCTAGACTCTGATGGTGTCATATTGGTTTTTCTGTTGCTGAGTGTATTTTTATATTGTCTCCTTCCCATCCCTTCTTTTAGTGGGTACAGAAGGAGCTCTTCCTCTCCTGGTGGGTACGGGACCAAGGTTCCCTTCTGGTGAGTGCAAGCAGGTCCAATGCTCTGGTGGTTCTCCTCTTCCCATAGATGGAGGCAATCCAAGTACTGGGGCCTTAGCAGTTTCAGGGTGGGCTGGACCCCATCAGGATGGGATCCACAGTACACAGTCCCCAAGCCTCAGCTGGTTCCAAGCAGGGCACTGGAAGGCAGGCCAGAAAACCTTGTTGTGGTTTTCTATAATGGTTTCTGTTTGTTGCAAAGAGAACTTTCCTTGATAAAGAAATTTTCTGCTACCCTTAGCTATGGACATAAGGACAAATTTTTAGTGTTTTAGGATTTATGCTGGTTTTAGATTCTCCAAGATCCATGACTTTACTAGGCCTGTGTAACTGGCTAAGATTCCAGTACTAAGCATAATTTCCTCTTAACTTAAGCAGGTCTTAAATCCAATTATTGATCCAACAGTTACTACTAAGGTATGCATGCTACTACTGCAGTCTTGGAGTTAATGTGCCATGCTGGTCCTGATTGTGTTTCATAGGCATCATAGCAGGGCAGCGCTCTTGGTTGCTTCCCTTCTTTGGAAGCTTGATTGGCACCTTCTGGTACCAAAAAAGCTGGTCCTTAGGGTGGAGGTTTTCAGATCAGTTCCAGCTCAGGGGCCTCTGGACTCTGTGTCTGAAACCCATGGTGTCTTCAGCAATAGCAACTACCTTCCAACTCTGGGGGTAGGGGAAGGCAACCAAGGGCAATAGTAATAGCCTTTGTGTTTTAGGGAGATGACCAACAAAAAGAGTACATCTCCTGCCTGATATTGAGGTTTTTCTTAGGTGGCCTTTGGCTCTTAGAGAGAGCATTATCAACCCAGATGAGAAAAGTTCATTTAAACTGTATCTGTATATTTATACACAGACTTATATGTATTATAGGGTGAGTTTTTTGTTTGTTTAGGTAAATAGTTAACAGTATGATTCCTTTTGACTTACTTATTTCACCCCCTTCCCTCTTTTTGTGTTTATCTCCTTCCCAAGTTCCTGATTCTTGAGTTTCTAGATCCAGAAAGACAACATTACATAATAGAAAGAGCCATACTAGGTAATATGAAAATTTGTAGCCAACAATGTTTGATACACTTCCATGTTTTTCAAAGTTGGTTGATCTTTGTATTTTATAATCAGCAGTACTGAGAATGCCACCTCACATAAATATGTAGTACAATATAGCAAAAGCATCTTTAGGACCATTTCAGAAATTGGAAACTCAAGTCAGCAGCACAAATAGCAATTTTAAAAAATCAAACATTCTAACACAATACAATCAAAAAATGTACTGATTTGATACATGCTAAGGAATCATGGCAAGAAAATATTAAAAGTCTGTTTTCTATGAGCCATTATGTTTCTATAAGAAGAAAAACTTGATATGTACAATAAAAAACACTGCAGTTCACACCATACAATAGTCTCAAATCCAAAGCAAAGTGCCTCAAGCAGCATTTGGTAATGTGTGGCATGAGGACATATGCACTGTAGTATACATGTTATGTGTTAGTACAATTATGTAGTGTAGGCTAACACTCCCAGAAACACCTCAGACTTGTTAAGCATATGACTTTTATTTAACATTGGTTTTTTATTGTTGCCAAACTTTTCATGACCCCCCACATTCAGGTTCATAAGCCCTATGGGTAAACTATGCTGTATAGTATTCCTCTCATTCTTTTTTTTTTTTTTTTTTTTGGTTTTTCAAGACAGGGTTTCCCTGTGGCTTTGGAGGCTGTCCTGGAACTCGCTTGGTAGACCAGGCTGGTCTCGAACTCACAGTGATCCGCCTGCCTCTGCCTCCCGAGTGCTGGGATTAAAGGCGTGCGCCACCAACGCCCGGCTTCCTCTCATTCTTAAAGGGTCAAAATTGTCTCTCTCATGTTTTTCATGTCTTTGTGTGTATATGTGTATGTGTGTGTTGTGAATGTGTCTAAATAATGTTTACATGTGTGGGTGTTATGTATGTATGTGCATGTTTACACGTGTGGTCTTGTACACATATGTGTGTGCACATATATTCAGAGGTCTCAATTTGATGTCAGGAATCATCTCCATTGCTATTCTTGCCTCACTGAAGCATAGGCTTTCAGTCAAACCTAGAACTGGCCGGTAGAGCCAGTGTCAATAGCCAGCTTGCTCTGGGGATCCTATCATCACTTTCTGAGGCTGGATTACAGAAAGGCCATCATGCCTTCATAGTACTTGCATGTAATCTGGGGATCCAAACTCTAGTCCTCTCTCTTGCATGAGGATAAGCACTTTAACCGCTGATTTAATGAGATCTTAAATGTTGTCTTTTAGAGTCAAAATCTCAACTAATGCTAGGGTGGGTGGGGGAGAAGAGGAAGGAAATTGACTGCTAGGTATCAGAGGGGGTACCCTTGGAGGCTAAAAGAGGGCATCTGACCCCCCTGACCTGATGGGAGAGTTAACTCTGAGCCATCTCTCCAGCCCCAAAGATAACATTTTTTTTGAAGCAAAGTTGGGAGAGATGTTTTGTTTTGCAGGGAAGAGGTTTGTTTGCATGGCGATAAGATCTCATCTAATATAGCCTTGGCTGGCCTGAAACTTACTGTATAGGCTATTCTCAAATCCAAAGAGATCTGCCCACCTCTACCTACGCAGTCACAAATGCTGAGATTAAAGATACTCGACACCACACCTGCAAATTAACTTTTCTTTTAATGCTTTGAAGTCAGTTGAAGCTAGTTTTAACTGTGTGCATAAGCATCTAAATGTCTGCTTTTTAATTCCTGTTTAACAGATCTTCAGGATTTATTCCACAAGGCTGGTCAAGATATGGATGGGATGCTGACCTACCAGGAAATCTGGAATTCCCTAGGTTCTGCCATGCCAAGAGCAGAGAGCTTGAGAGCCTTTGATTCCAATGGAGATGGGAGATACTCCTTCCGAGAGCTAAGAGTAGCATTAGGTATCTAGTATTGTCAAGCATATTTTGAAGTGGATGTGTACCCTGGACTACCTAAAATCTACTTACCTTAAAAAAAAAAAAACCAACTTTTGACTTAACCCATCAATTCTCCAGCCCTTCACACAACTGTAGCAGACTTATTGCCACCTTTTAACACTTGTTTGAAAATGCTATCCAAAAAATTATTTTTTTAAAAAAATTACTTATAATATGATATTGTTTGGAAATCTATGATTTCCCAAAGCCAGTAAGATCTTGTAACTTAAAAGTTGCCAGGAGAAAAATAATAAAGCCCTCTATCTCTTTCCTGTTTTGAGGGGAAGAGAACTTATCTTTTGAAGCTGGAAAATATGTATATAGAGATAATAAGTCACTGTTTAAATTTCATATGAATTTGCCTTAAATTAGCTGCACTTTATAGAGCCTCAGAATATGTCTTTCTTTGAAATATGAGTCTTTTCTGTTTGTAAATATATAAAATGAACAATTGTGCATATTGTGTAGAAAGTCAGGAGAGTGGCTTTGAACAGGATGAACCAGTGACTTGTGAGTAGTTGACAGACTGCTCTGGGTGGCAGCTGGAACTGTCAGCATCTCTTTAAGGCAACCCTTAAAGCCATGGGGTTTGTTTGCCTGGGATCTGGGGCATCAGGTCAGGAAGTGGATGCTGTGCAGAGGGTCCAACTCCAGGCTCAGGAAAGTCAGATTCAGGGTCATTGCTCCAAATCCTAACATTAAAAACCAGAGAAGTCTCATTGTGATTTCCCTCATTTTTAATTATCTTTCAAGGTTTGAGCATTAAAGTTATTCAGTGGGGAATTATGTTTTCCCTTCAAGCAAACTAGATTGTCTTTTCTACCCACCCACTGGAGACTACCTTAAAGTCATGACTGCCTACCTTGGCACCATCTCCAGTCTGGAATGAGAAGGCTCATGTCCTTGGTCACTGTGTCAAATTAGTTGTCCAGAGCATTAGAGAAAAGCTCTGAGTTTTGACTCTTTGGGATTTTTACCTCTGGACTAACCAAGAACTTGTTTAATTTCTTGGCAGAAGGCTGAAGCCAAAATGTGGTCAAATGAAAGGTGAAATCATACTCTTTCCACACAATTGTCCACTCAGAAGTAGCTATAGGTTTTCTGTCCAGAGGATGCCACAGTGAGCAGGCAGGGGCCTTCCAGTGATGGTGGCAGTTTTTCTAGACCTAAAAAGTAAGTACAGTGCTTCCCCCTTTATGTACTTTGTAGGCAAGCCATGAAAGGCTAGAAGGAGATCACCAATGTCACTGCATGTTGAGAACACTTCCAGTATTGTTCTTAGGCGTCTCTGGGCAACATGAGCGGAAGACCACACAGAACCTCACTTCACCAAGCCAGTCAGGGAAACACTGGAGAAGCTTCTTTAGTGCAGATCATTCCTGTTTAATTTTGTTCAAGTTGCCCTGTCAGCTGTGGATAGTCTAGTACCCTTAAACCTTTAAAGATGTTTGGGTTTTGATTTGTTTTGTTTTTGTGTTTTATTTCCTTTATATGACATTCAGCTTGGTGTTAGCTTTTTTTTTCTAGACATATTAAAACTCAGTGAAGGCAAGCTAAAGTTCTCCTGTGCGTGTGTCTTATCTCATGGTTCTCCCTCTGTAAGTTTTTTGCCTTAACGTTTGCCTTGCCCACTTCCTTGGAAAGGTTGAAAACACACTTCAACATTATTCTGGCACTTTAGGTAACTTGAAGATAACTCTTGTTCTTCTGGCTGCCTTCCGTATTCCCCCTCTTTTTAATATATAGATATATACCCATACAGATTTTGTAACAACCAAATAAAGTTCTAGCAATAAATTGAATTATTCTGCTATATTTGTATATATTGTACCATAAATAGTATGTCTGTACCGGGAAGGTATTTTTTCTTTTTTGAGAACTGATTTATATGAAATATACTGAGGGTAATGTAGCTTGTCCTTTTTAGTTTCAAGTTTTTATTTGTAGGCAGGTACTTTCATGACACCTTAACTCTTTGTGGTATATGCTTTTCATTGGGGAAGCAGGGTTTATTTCTTGGTCTTTCTTCTGTTCTTTCCCCTTCAAGCTTGTCTGCCAGCATCCCCCCCCCAGCCATGTATTGTCCCCTCCCCTACCAAGTTGATCACAGGTATCCATAAGTGTCCTCTGACCTATGACCCTCTTCTCATCCTGCCTGAGGCATTACCAGACCTCCTGGGCAGAGGTAGGTATCTTAGCCTCCTTTGCTAAAAATGACAGACTGACTGGCTGAGAAGCCACAAAAGCCTGTGGCTCAGTGCAGATTGGAATTTTCATTTGTACATTGTCTTAACTTGTACATCCAGTGCCTTGTGTTAGTCAGGCTTCACCAGCCACAGACCACCTGTGAGAAGAATTGGATGCTGGTGGGGAGCTTGGCTTTGGGTTTAAATCCTTTGGCCTTGTCAGTCAGCAGCTCTCGAGTGCTTCCCACCTTAGTTTCTTAAAGCATTGCTCCCTGGCCCTTTGCTTAAATGCTGTGTACCATATAGCATAGTATATACTGAATAACCTTCCTCAAGCTAGTCATGGTAGTAGTACATACCTACAATCCAGCTCTTGAGAGGCTGATGCAGGAAAATAATGAGTTCTAGTCCGGGCTACATAGTGAAATCTTGTCTCAGAAAAAGTACCTAGCTTAAAGATGACTTCAGTGGCAGTTAAGGATCAGAACAATGCTCGCACTAAAGAATGAGTCAAATGCAAAAGAGCTAAGGAGTGGGCAGTCTTGTTTCACTGCCGGCTCCTTTCCCTTCCATTGCACTTCTCTTCTCTCTTTGCTGTTGCTGGACACAGCCCGTCAGCCCCCCTCTCTGGTCCCAGCGTCACAGTTGAAGATTTTGACTATGATAGGCTCACACTCATAATGGCCTATTGAGTTGTTTTTAGTGACAGCTGTTGTTTGCTACACACCTCATTGGCTTGCTTACCAGCCTCTAGATATGGTCCCTTCTCTCACATTCAAGCCAGAATACATTGGGGTATTCCTGAGACTTGAAAGAGCGTGTATTGTTTGTTATATGAACCTAACCTACCTTGTTGTTTTTCTCATATTAAGAAATGTAAATCTACTTTATATTAATGGCGCTATTTTGGTAATGTAAAAGCAATTTTGGTTCTGTTTAGGGAGTGGATTCAAGGTTTCCATGACTTCATTTGAGCTTTACTGATTTCCTATTTTAACTTATCTAAATAAAACATTTCCTTTCTCTCATTGTGTCTGACTGAAATCTTCCCTGCTTTCCCTAATTACTAAAGGGGAGAACTTGCTTTAGTCCATGTTTTTGTGGACTGCTTGCTACCTCCTCTTAAAATGAAAGGCTATTAGCGTCACCAAACAGTATTCAAGAATCTACCTTAGGAAAACAATGTTTTGTCAAGGAGGCTCCTGAAGCTAAACAAAAAAACAAAACCTCACAAGAACTGTCTCTGCTGTTAGTTGCCTGGCAGAAGACCCCTTTGTTAGATCCACCTATAACAATCCTTTGCTGAAAACAACACACACTCTGTTCACAGGACAGAAATCAAGCAGGAGCTGGGCAGGAAGCTTCCTAATAGACAGCCCTCATAATGCATGAAGGTGCTCTCCAGGCTGCTAGAGGAGAAAAGTCATCAACAGTCAGCTGTGGACCCTGTGTGCCATACTACTGACCAGCCAGGCAAGATACGCCCACTGGAACAATAGTAGCAACTCTATTACAGGAATACCCAGCCATTTTGTTTGAACTTGAGCCCCACTCCATAACAGGGAATTCATAATCTAGTATCATAAGCTCAATTAAAAGCCTGTAGCTAGACAGGTCATAGACCTTACTTACTTACTTACTTACTTACTTACTTACTTACTTACTTACAAAGACTCATAACCACCCAAGTAAGGGTTGAATGTCCATCCATAAGTGAGACATTTGTATAGCCCCTCCAGATTCAGCGCTCATCATAGAATGGGAAAACAAGGAACTGGAGGAAGTAGCGGGATGGTGTAGAACACTGACATTGAGCATGATGTGGCTGTTGTACTCTCAGACCCACCGTACACATGAAAGACTGAGCATGGCATCATTCCATCGTGGGTCAGGAAGGAGCTCAAGGGCCCCACCCCTCCCTGAGGACTCCTAATGAAATTCATTGTTCATTTTTTGCTTCTTGTTTGTTTGTTTGTTTTTCAAAAAAGACATGAAAGAATTACAGTGTTTGACCTGAGTGGTGAAGGCTGCAGAGCTCAGGCTTTAGGCATATCCAGGGGGAGAGCAAGGAATGAGGCTGCTTTGGTGTCCATTAGAAACTCCACTCAGGCCTGTTTTATGTTTTCAGACTCTATTTAAAGAGCATGTTTTTTTTTTAATTCCATTGACTTTGGTGGGGGAGGAAAAAAAGCTTAAAATCTATTTACTATTACTATAGAGAGTTTGTATGAACAGGACTGGCTTTTCTATACACACGAAAAAATTCACAACATATTTACCAAGTTCTGGGAATCTCCATGTCTCTCCCTTACCATACATTCACAAAATCTGAGTGACCCTTCCACTCAGGGAAGTTTATACATAAAGCTTACAA
Source organism: Mesocricetus auratus (assembly GCF_017639785.1). Classification (NCBI taxonomy): domain Eukaryota; kingdom Metazoa; phylum Chordata; class Mammalia; order Rodentia; family Cricetidae; genus Mesocricetus; species Mesocricetus auratus. The sequence goes on along the minus strand of NW_024429197.1, from coordinate 25,977,394 downwards.
ACTGTTTTGGCTCATTTTCCTAGTGAAAGGAGGTCTGGGAATATATAAATGGTAGAGCACTTGCCAAGGATTGTACAAAATCCTGTGTTCAATCCCCAGCGCTGGGTGGGCAGGGTACACACACACACCACCACCACCACCACCACCACCAAGGGATGAGGTTCCTATTCTATGGCTGAGCCACTCCTTCTCATCTTAAAACGGGACTGAATAGGTAGTGTTAGTCTTTGTCAGTCTTTTAAGGACTGTTCTTCAGGAGATATTAACATTCCCATGTAATAGATCTTAATTTTTGAGGAGTTATGTATATCTTTAGGAAAGATACAACAATGCTGGAGAGATGACTCAGTAGTTAAGAGCACTGATTGCTTTTCCAGAGGACCCAGATTCAATTTCCAGCACCCACATAGAGGTTCACAATTGTCTATAACTCCAGTTCTGGGGATTCTAATGCCCTCTTCTGGCTTCCACAAGCACAGACATACATGAAGGCGCAAAACTCTAAAATTAAAATTAAAATTAAAAATTTAAAGAAAGATATAAGCAATAAAGTCAAGTACAGGGATACAAACCTGGAATCCAGCACTCAGAAGACTGAGGCAGAAGGATCAGGCGTTTAAGAGTAGCCTAACATACACAAGTTCTTAGCCAGCCTGTAATACAGTGAGCCCCCATCTCAAAAAAGGAAGAAAGAAAGAAAGAGAGAGGGGGAAGAAAGACAGGAAGGAAGGAAGAAAGAAAGAAAGAAAGAAAGAAAGAAAGAAAGAAAGAAAGAAAGAAAGAAAGAAAGAAAGGAAAGGAAAGGGAGAAAACATGCAATGGTGAAATCCGTGACCAGATTGATTGAAATGCTGCAGTCACATGCTAAAGACATTGCTCTTCTAGGAACAAATGAGACAGGGGAGAGACTTGGATTTTTAAAAAAATCTTTCTTGATGTGATGTCCAAAATACCCTAACCTCCTTGTCAATACCACTCCTTGAGGTTATCTCTGTTTTCTACCAAAAGGAGCCTTTGGTACCTGCAGCTCCCACTGTCACTGAGAGGAAACTACAGTTCTGAAGCAAAGGGCTTGGCATTAAAGCCGTTTGTCCCATGGGCCAGTATGGGAAGGGAACAGAAATGAACACTCCTTTCAGGGCAGTTGGCCAAAGGGTAGGAGACAGAGTGGTTCAGCATGGGAGGTAGGTTGCAGAGGGACAAAGCAAAGGGCACCTCCTGGAAAATGGGGAGTGGGTGTGGGGAGTCAGTCCGAGGCTGTGGCATTGTTGAAGATGGGGGCTGCTTTGGGACCACCAGGACATGTTGCAAGGGACCGGAGGCTTCACCCGTGGGACTACTGTCTTGCACTGCATAGTTCCCCCCTTCAGAGATATCCAGCTCCCACAAAGTATCTGGATTCTGAACTTCAGTCTTGGCGACAGCAGGGGAAGGGCCAGTGTTGATGGCTGCATTCATGCCATAGTGACGCTGCTTGTTTATCCAGTACAACAGTGGGCTGTAGGTGAACATGGCAGCTCTCATCACTTCCACCCACTGCTGGGCATCTTCTTCTCTCTGCAAGTTCTTCTTCCAGTGCAGAAAGAGAATGCAGCTGCCTATTAGCGAGGAACACAGCCCCAGGAATCCAACGCACAAAGAGATCCACACTAAGGCAGTGAGAAAGAAATCTGATGCGCTCGTGTAAGGTCTGAGCTGTTCCTCATTCCCCTCCCTGGCCTCGTCCCCATTACTCTTTCAATTCCTTCCTCCCTCCTCATTCTCTTGCTCAACACTAGACGTCCAAGTCACGTAAGGGATCATTTTAGCTATTTACAGATAAAGAAACACTAGGTCTAGAAATGGTAAGAGCTAAGTCAGCCTTCCAGGAATCCTTATGTTTCTGGGAAAGATTATCATCTAATTGCTTAGCACTCCAAGAGACCACCACCCTCCATCCATGCAAAATATTTTCCCAAACTATTTGTTCCCCATGCCCAAGAGCACAAAGTGAGGGGCAGGGACTAGAGGTGGTGCACTTACTGCCAGGGAGTCTCAGGTTCTCCTTTAGGGAATCCATAAATATCAGCCTTGGCACCCAGCCTATCGCTCTGGTGAGAGGACATTCATATCTCTCCACCAATAGGAGTCCTCAGAAGGCCCAGGCCTCATTGTTCTCTAAAGGAAGGGTCACCGGGTTCTGTCCACCAGGCATTCCAGGGGCCATGTTTGTGGAGTAGTCAGTCTTATTAATGAAAGGGAGGTACCCATCCAGTGGCATCTCATAGACGATTACCTACTGCTTCTACCAGAGACTGAGCCACCAGGAGAGTTGTCTGCCCTCATCCTTGCAGTGAAGCAGTAGAGCAAGCCCCCAGGGAAGGGCCCTGGCACTCTCAAGGAGCTAACCATGTGGTTAGTGATCAAGGAAACTCCACTGGGTGCCTTCCCCAGTGCCGATTGGGACAGGCAGCACACAGAGCACTGGGCATGCCTGCCTTCAACAAATCTTGGACCAAGCTATCAGAAGAAAACTGGCTCAGGGGAACCAAGCAGTCAGCACACCCTTGGGCTCCTACAATATCTTTTATTTGTTTCATTTCCTCCCTTCGACAAGTGCTGGCAAGTGTTCTTGGGCCCTGTGGGAGCTCTCCAATATCTGGTCCTGCCATTCTTTTCCTCATCTCCCTCCTCATCCTTAACACTCATTCCCTTCTGGCCAGCTCAACACCCTCCCCCCACCATGCCCCTACCTCCCTACACACACACACACACACACACACACACACACACGCACGCACGCACGCACGCACGCACGCACGCACGCACACATGCACATGCCATGCCCCCTGCCTCCCTACACACACACCAGTCACCTTGGGAACTGTCTTATTATGCTGCTTCCTGCCTCCAGAACGCTGCATCTTACCACTGAGCACTTTCTAGGCTCAGCCTAATCCCTGCTGTGTAACAAATAGTCCTTTCAGTTCTCTACCCAGGTGAGATTTAGAGTTGTGTGGTCCAACTCCCTTCAGATGCCTGAGCCCATGGTGGCAGACCTACCCAGCGACCAATCCCCCAGGATTTATTGAAGCCAGGGCCTTGTTTATTACTTCTTAAGGCGGCTTAATCCATTTATGGATAGCTCAGTTAGAAAGTCCTTGGGAGTTGAGCCTAAATTAACTCCTGGGAGAATATACCAACAGGTCCTAACTTACCATTTAGTTTTTCTCCCTTTTATAGTCTCCCATTGTGCCTTGAGGCACTCCTGGTTACTTTTGCATTTCTGTGACCTAGATACCAGACAGAAACAATGTAAAGAGAGTAGGTTTTATTTAGCTCCTGGTTCAGAAGGTTCACTCCATAGTTGCTTGGTCCCATGTGGGTGGGCAGAACATCACAGCCTCGGAGGAACATGACAGAAGATCTTCACTCACATTGCAGCCAACAGGAAGCTGGGTACAGGGCCAGAGGCAAGGTCTGAGCCACAGCCTTCAAAGTCGTGCCCCTTGTGCCCTCTTCTGCCCAGCCTCTTCAGTTTCCACAGCCTCCTAAAATGGTGCCACCAGCTGGGGACCAAGGTTCAAAACGTGAGCTTGTTGAGGACATTTCAGGTTCAAACCAGAGCAGGCACTATTTACAGATTTCTTTCCTAGAATGCCTTTCCCCGGGCCTCTACTTTACTGCCCGCTGCTTCTCCTCCTCTGTTGTTTTCCTCTTTCTCCTGGTCTCTAGGTGTTAGCATGCTCCAGGGTTCAGTCCCTAGCATTCTATCTATTCCCTCCTCAGTGGACATACCCACATTTATCACATTAGAGAACACAAATACACTGATGATTCATAAATTCAAACCTGCAGCCTGGAACACACTCCAGAACTTCAGATTCACATACCCAACAATCTAGTTGACACCCTTCCTTGCCTGTCTATTAAGTTATACTTAAGCTTGGGTTTAAGGGAGGAAAATTACTCACCTTTGGAAGTTTTCATATTTGCTCCACATACTGGAAAATTCCAGCAGTCAGGATGGTCCTTTGAAGAGTAGGCCATATTACTCCTCTGCTCAAAGCCTATGGCAATTTCCCATCTCACTCAGATAAAAACCAGTTCTTAACCACAGCCTCCAAAGCCCTGAGCCATTTAACCACCCAACTCAGTGTTGTCATGTCTACCTCTGTCCCCTCACCCACTGGGATAACCTCTTGCCATTTCAGAAAAGTATAATCATGTTTCACATTTGCTGTTCCCCTTAGCTAGTCTGTTCCTGCAGTCCCCATATAAACCAGTCCCCTCATTTCACTCAGATCTCTTGCTTGGGCAATCCCCCTATACTTGTGTCCCTCATCTTCCTTTGATTTTTCTACATACAAGCATTGTCATTTACCTTGTCCCACTAAAATATAAACTCCATGGATTTATGTAAACATGGTGCTTGCATTAGTTACTTTTCTATTGCTGTGGTAAAAAAATACCATGGGTGAGGTGATTTATAGAACAAGGATCTTTTTTGGCCGACAGTTCCAGAAAGAGGGTCTGTAATGCGAGGAGGCATGGCAGCAGGTGAATGGAGAGTTCACACGCTATCCACACGCAGGAAGCAGAAAGCAATATAGCTGGAAGCGGGCAAGCCTACACACTCTCAAAGCCTGCCCCCTGTGGTATACGCCCACCAGCACGGCTCCACCTCCTAACGGTTCACAGCCTGAGTCTACAGGGGACATTTCTCACTGAAACCACCACAGATAGGGATAACTTCTGTAAAAAGTAGAGCGCTAACAGGGTGAAGTAGAGTAAAATTAGACTCTAAAAGGGGCTGGGGGTGATGTGGCTCTGCCGGTTAAAGATACTTGCCATGTGAGCCTGGCGACCTGTGTTGGATCCCTGGAACCCATGGAAAGGAGGAAGGAGAGAACCCACTCCACAAAACGGTCTTCTGCCACACAATTGCCTCTCCCAACCCCAACACACAATAGTTTTTGAATGGTGGGGAGGTTCATCCAGAGAGGTCTCTCTGAGTTCTAGATGAGTATTCCAGCAGAGGGAACAACAGTGCCAGAAGCCTGAACCAGGAATCCTGAGCCAGGTACAGGCCAGCAGAGTGAGACTTTCATAATCACCCACTGCGGCGTCCCAGCATTGGGAGCCTCATGTCTAATGACAGGTTGCATCGAACAGTTTAGAGATTTCTGTTCCTGCCTCAGGAGAGGCTCCTATCAACCGAGGCTTCCATGTGACTACCCTCACATAGGGTACACTCGTGCCGGCAGCAAGTGTGACAGAGATGATGTCGTCATTGTCCCTAAATTCCCATCTGGTTAATCAGGTGAAGAAGGTGGTGGCATTTTAGTTGGGGGGGGGGGGACCGACACATTCTAAGGATGAAAAAAAGAGCCTGAATAAAGATTTGTCAAGGACAATTCCTAGTGTCTCCGAGAGTAGTTCAATTACATGCCAGGAACAGAAGGAACCCAGACTTCAGAGGCACTGCGTTTTAAAAAGAGCTCAGCTCCTAGGTAGACCTTGCTACCTCAATGATTTGCAGCCAGTTTAACTTCCCCATCTGTAAAATGAGGGTAATACCTACTTCATAGGGTATGAGGCCAATGGGACCTTCTGCAAATAGAAACCAAAAAAGAGAGGCTTCAGCTGTGATGTTCAAACATCCTTTGCTGCTAAAGGAATTGTTACAGCTAGAGTCAAGTAAATTTAGAAAAGGGGCAAGCCCAGTGAGAACCTGAAGATCCAAGCCAGCTTTCCAAAAGAAGCTTGGTGCGCAGAGGCTGCTGGTCCCGGGAGGGAGGACGTGAATCCCGGCAGACTCCCAGGAGGAGAAGCACCACTACAGAGCAGGTGGGCAGAGAGCCACCAGGCCTTAGCGTCGCTGCCCCGTCTCCAGCGCCCGGAACCTTGCGCGTGCGGAACCTCGGTGGCGGAACACCGGCGACGCGGACCTTGAGGGCGATGGAGCAGGCGCGCGGGCCGGGGGCCGAAGCTGACGCTCCGGAGGAGGAGGAGGGGGAGGCGCGGGCGGCCATGGCGGCCGTGGTGTCTGCTGCGGGTGGAGCGTGCCCCGCAGTTCTGCAGGTGGCCGGCCTCTACCGGGGCCTATGTGCAGTGCGCAGCCGCGCCCTAGGGTTGGGGATCGTGTCACCAGCACAGCTGCGCGTGTTCCCGGTACGCCGGGGCTCCGGCCCGCCCTCCGGGGGAGCAGCTGGCAGCGGGGTCAGCGAGCTGGAAGCTAACCCCTTCTACGACCGCTACCGGGACAAGATCCAGCAGCTGCGCAGGTGCGGTCCTGACCCGCTGGGGGGTGGGGGTGGGGACTCGAGGCGCGCGGGCAGAGCTTCCGGTATATACTACAATACTACCATGCTTGGTGGGCTTGTACTGTCCCGACTGTACCAGCAGTTTGTTTCCCAGTTCAGAGAGGCCAAGTCACTTGCCTAAGGTCACTTGGCTGGTCTCTGTAGAACCTTTGGATCTTCCCACAGTAGTCTTTGTGCTCGGATCTCAGAACGCCAGGGTGAGCTCTTTAAAGCCCTGTGAGGAAGACAGCTCCTATGTAGAAATGTGAAAATGAAGGCACTTGATTTGCTCAAGGTCACATGTTGAATCAGCGGGTGCCTGACCAAGAGATTAGGTTCCCAGACTCCCAGCAAAGACTAATGGGTTACATTTGGATTGCCCATTAAGATAATATTGGTGGAGGATCACTTGCGCACAGGGCCTTGAGCCCCATCCCCAGCCCTAAGGGGGATAAGTGGGGTAGGATCGTGGCTGTTAAGGTAGGTATAGTGGGTGCCTAGTTCCTGGTGGAAGAGTTGAAGGTCAAAAATGGAAAGGGGGTTTGAGAGAGTTTGGTGGTATAAGAAAGCAATTAAGAAAGGAAACAGACATTGAGGGCTGTAAATTCTCTGCATTTTGTCTCATTTTAATTCCACTCCCTTAATTTTTTTTCTTCATCTTCCTCTAACTAGTGCCCACCACTTCTAGTGTTGGGACCCCCCACCTGTCCACTTTAACATGTACATGATTGTTCACACTTTTTGAAGCAGTGATGGAACAAATGAATGGCAACTTTTGATCTCCTTCAAACAATAGATATTCTTCAAATAGTAATGAAAAGAGTGATACTTGGCATCGCATCCAAATGGAATGGGGCACCCTTTAATGTTTTGATTATGAAGGTCTACTAAAGGGTTAAACAAGATGTCTTGTCTCCTCACCCATGGTGTTGTGTGTCTTCTAGCCAAGTAGCTGGGATCATATTTTCATCTCAGCATACAAAGGTAAACATCTCATGGTCAGCCACACATTCTGAAGTATTCCTAATAATGATGGCAGCCCCAGTCTGGCCTTCAAGCCAGAAGAGCATCCCCATTTTAAGATAAATTCTGATGTTATATCTGCAGGTTCTTTGGAGAATAAGTTAGGGAGATACTCAGGTATTAACTTTTCTCCCAAAGCATCTACTTGGAGCCCAGGATCTGAGAATGGGGATAGAGGGAGACACCAAAAATTAGATAATTCATGCAAAAGCTTAACACCTAGTAGGTGTGCTATCGTATTCCTGCCTGCAGAGCTGAACCAGAAATATGACTTCAAAGAATTCTTTCTATCTGGAATAGTCTAAGTACCTACAATGTTGAAGTACCTGAGAAACTAAGCCCTGCGTTACCTGGGAATAACCTGCCAGAGAAAAAAGTGTACTGGCTTTGCTTTCTACTTTCTTGACTTCCAGGCTTATACCTAGTTCTTAACAACTGAGAGCAAACTCTAAATCCTCATAATGCCCGTGTCCTTTCTTTGTGGACGTGGCCTATGATGCTTTGTTATTTCAAAATCCAGAAAGGCCTAGATGCTTTACCCTTTGATTTTCCTTTGATCAGGTCTGACCCAGCCGCCTTTGAGTCCCGCCTGGAGAAGCGCAGTGAGTTTCGGAAGCAACCAGTGGGGCACTCCAAACAAAGTGATTTTATCAAATGTGTGGAGCAGAAGGTAAGGCCTACCTGGTCCTTTGTGTGTGTGTTTTAAGTTTACCAGCATTCCTCCCAGTCCTTACCCTTGGAGGGATCTCACTGATGGATGGTGGTAAACTGAACATCTGATCTTTACTCCTTCTCCCTCAATAAATGTATATCCTATTCTTTCTGGGCAAGATCCTGTAGTCATGATGGAATGTAGAGAACTGAAAGGATGGTCCCTTTCCAAGGAATGCAGTCTAGTGATCAAATCAAGGTACACATGGCGCTGGGCTATAGGGAGCCGGGAAATGTTTACAGTGGAAGTATGGGGTTCAAACACAGGGTCTCACTGTCTATCACTGGCTGGCTTGGGACTTGCCATGTAGACAAGGTTGGCTTTGAACTCAGATAGATTTCTCTTGTCTCTGTTTTCTGGGAGGTGGGATTAAAGTTGTGTACCACTACACCCAGAAAGATTTTTTAAATAATTTTTGTTATGTATAGGTGTGTATGCATGTGAGTATGTATACATGATTGCAGAGGCAATTGAGTTTAAGAAGTAGAAGTAAGATGATGGGCGAAGTCCTTCTGTGTATATGTTGTCTTATTAGTTGATTAAATAAAGCACTGTTGACCAATAGGGAAGCAAGATAGGTGGAACTAGGAGTCAAGGAGGATTCTGGGAAACAGAGGCACAGTCAGTCACAATGTAGGACGCAGGAGAAGAGGTCTGGACCCCTTTCTCCGGTAAGAGAAGACCACATGGAAATACTCAGATTAGCAGTTATGGGTTAATAATTAAGTCAGAGCTAGCCGATAAGAAACCAAGCAAACAGCCAACAGCTTCATAATTAATATAGTGTCCTGTGTGTTCATTTGGGACTGATGTGGCCCTGGAACTAGGCTGGCGGGAAGAGTACATGTTACAGTAAAGTAACTTAACTGCTGAGAAAACAGGCCCTGGAACCACATGCCAGGGACTGAACCATAGCTTTCAGCTACCAGCTAGGTAATTATGGGTAAATTATATAACTTCTCCGTGCACCCGTGTTACCTATTTGTGAATTAGAAATAATAATAATACCTACCTTGCAGAATCATGCTAAAGACTTAATGAACTAGTATCATCAGAACTCTTCAGTTCAGTTCCTGGCACATAAAAAGGACTTAATGTATCATTAGTCATTGTAATCCTCGAGCAGTCAAAGCTGGAGAAAGCATGTGGATAGCTGTGTGTATAATAACCTAGGACAAGACTTTCCAAACTCTTTACCATAACCCACAGTAGGAAATAGATTTACATTGCTACTTAGGATACACGTATATGTTATAACAAACACATTTTTATGGAACAGTGCTCTTGAGATATGTAATACATTCCTTTTCTGTTTTGAGACTGGTTCTCACGCTGTAAGCCAGTCTCTTCGGGAACTTAATAGGTAACCTCTTGAGCCCTTGGTAGTCCTCCTACCTCAACCTCCCACGTGTGCGGGTTGCAGGTGGGAGCCATCCTGCCTGGGGAGTGCATTCTTAATATTTCATTTTCTAAAAAATTCTGACGACAATCCACCGAATTGATTTCACAACATATAATTTGGAAACTTCTAAGCTGGGAGATGGATGGAATGTATTCATGAGAGACTTCAGCCAGGTTGGGGCACTTTGTTGTTTCTGACCCTTTTAAAGAGGAAGTGTATTTGTTAACAGAAATACCTTAATGAAGAAAGGTTGATTTGGCACATGGAACATCATGTTAAATGGGGTGAGCTCAGGAATCAGAGACAGGGGACTATAAAAAAGACTAGGAAAGATGGAGCCCTAAGGACATGCCCCTAGTGACATATTTCTTCCCGATAAACCCCACATCCTGCCTTTCTTCACTTCCCAGTACCATAATAGTGTGAATCCAGCAAAAGATTAATCCATTCATTAGGCCAGAGCCCTCATGACTAATCACCATGGGAAGCACTATCACAGACTTACCTGGAGGTATACTTTACAAATCCTGCAGACACCTTTCAATCTAATCAGTGTAACAAGGAATATTAACCATCACAAGAAGTTTAATTAATAGAGGAACTGAGAACTTGGACACCTACCACTAGAAATGCTATCAGAAATAATCAGTTTTAGAAAATACATCTCTCCGTTACTCACCTGACCTGTGGCTGGTGTTGATAGGTCAGAGGGCCAAGCACAGAAAGCCCAAAAAGAACAAATTGGGAAGGAATTTGTCATGTTCCTTCACACTCCTTCATGGTGACGGGTGTAGAATGATCTTCCTGTACTGACATTCAGTGATCACTAACAAACCCTTTCTCACCTTTGCATCTCAGAATCTTAGCAGAAGGAAAATTGTCCATAAACAATAACTCTTAGAATAGTATAAGAGTGTTGTAAGAGTGGATAGAATTGAGTTCTTGGGTACAGAATTACTTAGCAAGATTGGCTACTTCAGTGACTTGGTTTTCTTTTTTAATGAGGAAAGTATAGTTTAATAGCCTGTCTCATCATGTATTTCAGACACATGCCTCAGGGAAACAGCCTGTGAGCAAAGGATTTACTAAGGACAAGGTAGGTTTCTAACTAAATACAAAATCCAAGTCTAAAGTCATATGGGACATCTATAATAAGAGGCTGCAAATTTGAACATATTTATTGTGCTCTGTGATTTTTTTGTGTAGGGTGATTTTTTTTTCCAACAGTAGAGATGAGAAATATTTCTCTAGATTTCTGTGTCCTTCACATGACCCCTGGCTTAAGTATGGGTTCAAGGATGCTACAAGAAATTTGAAGGAAATGAAGTGCACTCCTTTCTATAGAAGCACCACATAGCCTTTCTATCAAAGCACCATATGTAGCCTGTACTTTATTGTGCAAATAAGGAACTCTGGTAGAACAGCAGCCAGGGTTTCTCCTTTTTTACCAGCTGCAAAGTGCTGCAGGACTCACTGGTGAGACTTTTTGGGGAGTACTTGATGACCTAATAGATACTCCCCAGGAATAGCGCTGTGAAGGTCTGTGTGGGAGTGTTGAATGCTTATTCTGTACCTACCAAGCTCTGCTTCACTGTGCTGACATTCCTTTCTACAAGGCTTTAGACAGAATAAAACTAGGGTGGTTGTTGTTGACTGTAAATGTTAATTGCTATTTCTTCTTTCAAGACTCTCAGTTCAATCTTTAACATTGAGATGGTGAAAGACAAAACTGCAGAGGAAATAAAACAGGTAATGAATGTACACTCTCTGAAAGTATCTGCTCTGTGAAACAAGTCTGACAACAGAAAAGGCCATATATTAAATCCTAGCTCTGCCACTTATTTGATTAGACAAGTCAATTTTTTCAGGGCCTGAGTTTCCCCACTGTAAAGTGATAGCAACTATACATCTACTTCATGAGCTATTTGAGAATTAAATGAGTTAACATTTGTGAAACACTCAGAATAAACCCTGCACAGGCTAAGTGCTATAACTCTGTTTTAAAATAAATGAAAAAATACCATGTTGGGAACTTGTTTGTAGATTTCCACAGACAACCCCTCCCCTAACCCTGTATTCACTTCCTTAGCATTGTGACCTGAGTAAGGACCATCTATAGAAGCTTCCTGAACATCTCCCTTGAAAGCATTCGTTATCTCTCCTGCCTGTTTGGTCATTCTGTGTACCTTGATTTGCATGGTTCATTTTTGTTTGGTTGATTGGTTTTGGTTTTTCAAAACAGTGTTTCTCTGTGTAGCGCTGGCTGTCCTGGAACTCACTTTGTAGACCAGGCAGGTCTCAAACCCAGAGTCGACCTTCCTCTTCTTCCCCAGTGCTGGAATTAAAGGCATGCGCCAACACCACCTGCTGTTCATTACATTTTTACACCTATAATTCTTTTCTCTCATGTAGCACAAATTCTAGTTGGTCTTAATACTAAAAGAGAGACAGATATTGAGGTTAAAGCTGAAGATCAGAGAAGGAAAGTGGCCAGCCATTAGGAAGTTCTCACCTCTACCAATGCTCAAACCGAAGGGGCAATCCTGTCCTAAGACTGCATCTCCAGACTGCACCTGTCCCCACCAAAACTCAGACTGCACTGAACTCCTGTCTCCTCCTGTCTTATATTCCACTCTAGTGCTGAGATTAAAGGCGTGGGATCCCAAGTACTGAGATCACCTTTGTGTGGGCTCTGTTTCTCTTTTAGACTGTATCAATTTCATATAACTCAGGGTGGCCTTGAATTAACAGGAGATCTGTCTGCCTCTGTCTCCCGAGTTCTGGGATTAAAGGTGTGCACCACCACTGCCTGGCCTCTGTGGCTAACCAGGGTGGCTAGCTTTGCACTCTGAGCTTCAGGCAAGCTTTATTTGTTAGATCATAAAGTATCACTGCACTTTCTAGCTTGTATGAAACTATTTGAGCATTCTTTATATTTCTGTGAGTTATATTTTAGGTATATATGCTAATTAACAACATACTAATAAAAGGAATAATAAAAACAGGCAGGCATTATGCTTGTTGCTTCATAGGTTTTTCTTCGTTAAATTCTGATGTCCACCCTAGGAAGTGGATGCTGTTATTCCTAATTTAAAGACACAGGATTAAAAAATAAGTATGTGTTCTCAACATTGGCAGTTATAAATTTTAAAAAATCTGGAAAATATTGACGATTCTTTATATCTTACTATATCAAATTCCAGCCAAGATTTAGTTCTTTGTTTAAAAATAAGCACATCCCTCTCAATAGTATGCAAATTCACTTTTGTCTTTAATAAATGATAAAATTATGTATGTGAAAGAATCATTTTGAATATTTATCATTTATTGTCAGTAAATGTTTGATTTATGTGCCTATTTTATATTGCACATACCCATATTCAGAGTTCTCAGGCAAAAAGGAAGTCACAAGTTGGAAAACTTTCGTTTGTTTGTTTGTTTTTTCTTTTGTTTTTCAAAACAGAGTTTCCCTGTGTAATAATCCTGACTGTAGACCAAGCTGACCTCAAACTCACTGAGATCCCCCTGCCTCTGCCTCCCGAGTGCTAGGATTAAAAGCATACACCACCACTGTCTAGCTCACAAGTGGAAAAACTTTAAAGACACCCTAGTACAAGCCAAATTCCCTCAGCTTACAATGCTCCTCCCTTCCATCCCTCAGCAGTACTAGGAACTGAACCAAGACCACATTCCTGCCAAGCAAGTGGTCTGCCACCAAGCTATCCCCCAGCATCACAGTCATCTGATGCTGTTGGATTGCAGGACATTGGTGACAGCACAAGCAAATCCTGCCTGCAGAGGGCTTGCAAACTAGTGAAAGAGATGCATTCAGACACGAATGACCATATTATAGACTAGCATATCTGTCTTAGTTTTCTGTTGCTGCAGTAAGACACCATCACCAAAAGCATCTAGGCGTGAAACTAGCCAGCACAATCTTTAGAAAGGTATGAAGTGAAAAGACATTTCACAGGAAACCTTCTGACTGAAATGATGAAGGAAACTACATGGGGAAAAAGCATATAAACTTGGCCTTGGATGTTAGGAAGAAATGGTGGAGAAGGAAATCAGAGATGGGGAAAAGAAAGCTTTCCAGTAAAAACCAATAACATGAAAAGCCATGGGAGACAATTAAAATAATTGAAGTAAAAAGTACAAACACAAAACATGCGTATGATGTGCGAAGTGATAATATTGCATGTGTACTATATATAATATAGTGTAAAAATATATTCCTTAGAAAGACACCAAAATAATTCTTTTAGCTTATTAAAACTGGATTTTCCCCCCTTTTCCCTGTTTTCTAATTTTATACTGTGTAAGCCTACTCACTACTTTTGGGTATTTGCATCATGAAAGTCAACCGTACCCTCTGTGTTCTTTGATGCCAGGCAGAGAGATGGGTCTTGTAACTGCTCTGTACCCCAGTCAGACCCAGCAGGCTCTATCTGCTCCTGATATGTAGGACTTTCTGGAAGCAGAGTTTTAAGACCTGCCTAGAATATAGCAATAAAAGCTAAGATAATTTTTAGTGTCTATTCTGCCAGTCTCAGAGTTGTATTAGTTCAGTTAGTCTTTATAACAATCTTGTGATGTCAGTGTCACTGCTGTTTTATTGATGTTATTTGAGTTTCAGTCATTTGCCCAAACTAGTGAATGATTGGGGCTAGGATTTGCATCCCAGGCCGTTGAGTCCAGACTTTAAACTCTGAATGTCTAGTATCCTTGCTCTCTGAGAAGGTTCATAGTTGGCTGGGGAGGACTGAGTTTGGAGAGGGATAAAGAACCTGTGAAAAACCTATCACCAACAAGATAGATCCTGAGAACAATTACTTCAGAGGTCATAGAAACAATTTCTTTGACAGTGTTATTGTTTAATTTTTTTAATGGGTATAGGTGTTTTGCCATCATATGTGTCTGTGTGCCATCTGCATGCAATACCTGTGGAGGCGAAAAGATTGTCAGATCCCCTGGAACTGAAGTTACAGATGATTGTGAGCTGCCATATGGGCAGTAGGAATTGAACCTGGGTCCTCTGCAAGAGCAGACAATGCCCTCAACTACTGAGCCATCTCTCCAGCCCTTTATATTATTTTCAGTTGTCTGTTTGTACGGGGTTATGTGCACATGAGCACGGGAGCCTGCAGGGGCATGGATCCCACTGATCTCCTAGCACTGGAGTTATGGGCAGTCATGAGCTGCCTGATGGATGCTAAGAATCAAACTCAGGTTCTTTTCCAAAGCAGTAGATGCTGTTTACCACTGAGCCATCTCTCCAACCGCCAGAGTTTATTATTAAGAGATACAGTTTGGGGCTTGGAGAGATGACTCAAAAGTGAAGAACACTTTCTGCTCTTCCAGAGGATCTGTGTTCAATTTCGAGGACCCACATCAAGTGACTCACAACTGCTTTTAGCTCTAGCTTCAGGGGATCCAACATCCCTTCTGTCTTCCAAGAGCATCTTAACAATGCTATATGCAGGTATACATGTTAAAAAATAAATCTTGCCAGGTGGTGGTGGTGCACACTTTTAATTCCAGCACTTGAGAGGCAGAGGCAGGCGGATCTCTGTGAGTTGGAGGCCAGCCTGGTCTACAAAGTGAGTTCCAGAACAGCCAGGGCTACACAGAGAACCCTGTCTTTGAAAACCGAAAAATGAATAAAGAAAACAGAATGAATCTTATAAAATTTTAAAGAATTATAGTTTAATCATTCAGAAGATCATGTTATTAAATTCTTTATAATCATATTTGTAAAAACATTGCAGTGGAGTTTTCCTCCCTGTTATCAGAATAATACTCTAAGGATGAAAGCTATCACTATTTGTTGGCATACTTGAAAAGATTACCCACATGTCACAGACACTTAATTTATTTATTTGTTTGTTTATTTACTTATTTATTTATTGCAGATTTGGCAGCAGTATTTTTCAGCAAAAGACACAGTCTACGCAGTTATTCCTGTAAGTGATTTGGAGGGGAAGTGGAAGTGTTGCAGCGTGAAGGTCAGCCCTTACTTTCCCTGTGCTTATGACATCTTGAGAACTACACTTTACAGCTCTGAGAGTCTTTATTGTGCCCTAAGTACCAGAGATTGGAAGCTTCATGTGGTGTATTTATGGCTTTTCTTTCCCCCTTTCTGGTCTAGAAATGTTTCCAAGTCTCTAACCAGGGAGGCTAGTGTAAGTTCATGTTTCTGAGTGATTTCCTGGTGCATTTTATTTCCTTTTCATTTTCCAGCCAAACTGCTGGGATTGAGGACACTGCCTCCAGCATAGTTTTCTTCCCTTCTTGTCTGTAAATGGCAGGTACCTGAGCTGACCTGGAGCTCCCTCTTGGCCCTTCTACGACTTTTCCCTTAGCAAGAGGCATTTTCTTGGTTCTACCTTCTTGACCTTGTCTTAGAGGTGATCACTGGCCATTGCCTTACCATTAAAGTCTATAACTAAGAAAGGATACAGCTGTCTTCTCTAATTAAGATATATCTTGCCGGCGGTGGTGGCGCACGCCTTTAATTCCAGCACTCGGGAGATAGAGGCAGGTGGATCTCTGTGAGTTCAAGACTAAGCCTGGTCTACCGAGCAAGTTCCAGGACAGGCTCCAAAACAATACAGAGAAACTCTGTCTCGGGGGAAAAAAAAGATTATATCTTACTCTAGATCAGGCATAGTGGCAAACAGCCTTTATCCCAGTGCTTAAGGGGTAGAAGCACAGGCAGACAGGTCTCTCTGAGTTCGAGGCCAGCCTTGTCTATATAGCAAGTGAAAAAAAGAAAAAGATTATATTTTACCTTAAAGTACATGGAAGAACAGTCTTATTCTCAACTTATATAAGATTAAGGAGGAAGACGCATACAGAAGGAAAAGCCAGGCCTTTTGATTTTAAAGAAATCCTTATCCTTGTTTTTTAACCTCTTATACATATATACTCCTTACCTTCATGAACTCCACAGTCTAAACAGTCTGTATTTGTCATTATGTTTTAGATCATTCATACCAACGTTTAAACAGGCCTTCTCAAGTCTCCCTTGGATTCACAGGGTTCCTTGGAGACTGTGAAGCATTGGAGCACTTCATCTTCACACATAATTTGTAGCAATGAGCAGCAAAGCATCTGGTTTATCCTGTCTTTTTATCATAAGAATGATTTGTAAATGATGGAATAATTAAAAGCCTGTTTCAGCCATAATATAGTTCTAGAATTCAGTCTTGGAAAATTCAGTTGATTGTGTTTTCTTATTTGTGAGTTAACTTTATTCTTTTCTAATTTGAAGAAAGAGAAGTTTGATTTGATCTCGAACCGGGCTCAGTCCTGCCCAACAGTAAGTCTTTGGTAACCATCTAGAATTGTTTATAAATGCTACCAAATAGTTGATTTCAAACCAGTCCTTCTCATGATATAATGTTCTATTAACAAAGGTGCTCACATGTTAATTGTACTAATAAGTGCTATTTTCATCCTTTTTTTATTTTTTTTATTTTTAAGTTTAAATTTAGATTAGAAACATGGTTGGTTCACAAGTCAGTTCCAGATCCCTCTCCCTTTCCCTCCCCTCCTCCCGTGCCCTCCCCCCAACTCCCCCATTATCCCCTCATTTCCCCAGGGAGGGTGAGGCCCTCCATGGAGGTGTCCATAGACTGTCATTTCATCCAGGGCAGAGCCTAGACCCTCCCCCCAAGAGTCAGAGTGAGAGTGCACCTCACATTGTTGGATGGGAGTCCAAAGTCCATGTGTATACTCGGGATGAATACTTATCTACTGCCCAAGGCTCAATAGATTACCTAGGCCTCCTCACTGACACCCCCATTCAGGGGGTCTTGATCTGTCCCATGTTGGATTCCCAGGCATCAGCCTGGGATTCAAGAGTTAACCCTTGTCAGGTCAGCTGTTTCTGGGGTTAAACCAGCCCAGTCTTAACCCCTTTGGTCATCAGTCCTCCCAGCTATTTTCATCCTTATAAATGGTGTTTTATAATGGCTCTCTACCACAGGGTAGGCCTTTCTGATAATGGGTCTTAATCTATCAGTGTATATGTATACAAATAGACACCTAAGAGTTCAGTGCAGTAATGCATACCTTTAATTCCATTAAGCCTGGTCTATATAGCAAGTTTCAGGCTAGCCAGAACTACATAGAGATGCCATGCCTCAATAAATTAAAGAATGTAATGGAAGGCACCTAAGACCTTAATCTTTGCAACCTTCTTAAGGTTCCTGTAGTAGAATTTTCTTTACAGTTTTGTCCATACTATTCTGATATGTGCCAAATTAAATTCTTCTTTTGTTGCTGAAGTAGTGAACCACCCAGAAGGCTCTAGGGAAAGGGAATGGATAGCTGATGTGACAACCAACTTGTCAGCAGTAGTTGCTAGAGTTTTTCTCAAACATTGCTTGCAGAAAATAAAGAATACCTAAGTAAATTGGAGACATATATCATGTTTGTGTGTTGGATGGCAATATTGCTAAATGTCAGCTCTTCTCCAATTTCATCTCTGATGCTTTCCTTCTTAGATGGGTTGAGAAATGTGTGGGTGTTTGTTAAGCTATCATATAATTAATTTCATAATTTAAAAAATGTTTTTAGCCGGGTGTTGGTGGCGCACGCCTTTAATCCCAGCACTCGGGAGGCAGAGGCAGGTGGATCTCTGTGAGTTCGAGGCCAGCCTGGTCTACAGAGCTAGTTCCAGGACAGCCTCCAAAACAATACAGAGAAACCCTGTCTGGAAAAACCAAAAAAAAAAAAAATGTTTTTAAAGCCAAGCATTATGGAATGAGGATATAAGTCAGTTAGTGGGTTACTTCACCTAGCATGCACAAAATCCCAGGTTCAATCCCCAGCACCCTGTAGACTGGGTGTGGTGGCACATGCTTAACCCAAGACTTGAGAGATAGAGGCGGGAAAATCAGAAGTCAGGTCATGTTTGGCAGTACCTGGGTTTAAGGCCAGCCTGGGATACATGAAACACTGTCTTTTACAAAAAAAAAAAAAAAAAAAAAGGGAGGCAGAGAAAAGAAGGAAAGAAGGAAGGAAGGAAGGAGGGGAAAGGAAGAGAAATTAAAAAGACAAACATTGAAGAATTAGAGTGGTGTAAGTGATTAGACATTGAAAACTGCCTCATTTATTCATCTGTCTGCCTGTTCTTCTGTTTCCCACAGTTTCTTTGTGCACTACCAAGAAGAGATGGTTATGAGTTCTTTGTAGGACAGTGGACAGATACTGAACTCCACTTCACTGCACTTATAAATATTCAGGTAGGTAACATATGCCCTACAAACCACGGGGTAGAAAAAGGAAATGTGTCCTTTGGTGATGTTAGAAACCTTTCTGGGGTCTGGGATACAGTATCTACTGACTCCAGCAGTACTTGCTGTGGCACTGATGAATTGTCATACATTGACAATTTAGGCTAGTTTTCTAGGCCTTGCTTAATACCAGAAGTTTGAAATCAGAATACTTTCACTGGCTTTCTTTTGTCCTCTCCCTAGACCTCTATGACATCTATTTCATGTGCCTACTTAATAGACGTGGATAAGTCAATATGTTATTTTCTTTTTTTTCTGTTTTATATCTTTCTTTTTCATAAATTATTATTTTAATTGTTTTGTTCCCAAACTTAGACATATAAAGTTACATACTACAACAGTAATAATGAAAACATTTCAAACAAAATGTGCTATTATGAATTAACAACATGCATTTTTCAGGTAGTCTCATTCTATTCTCATTTTTCTAATGGAATATGTAATTACCTGTGAAATACTAATGACAAATTAAATGCAACTCAAGGTGCTTTGCTCATTTACTCTCACTCAACTATTAATAGCATATTGTTAATGTTTATATATATATGCATATATATAATGTGTTTTTATTCTAAGATGTTATTTTCTTAACTGAAGCTATAAGCCCATTGAGTAAGGCTCCATGTCTCACCTGTGTTTTAGTAACCAAGATAGCCTGCCTCTTCCCCACTGGTAGATGAATAGTTTTCATTTGATGAATATTAATTTATTTGCTTTCTTTTCTTTCTCTGTTTTAGTCTCAAAATATTTATTAGAGTAAAAAATATAGCTCAAAATATACTTGAAGCTCTTTTAAAAAGAAGTCAGTATTTTAGTTCACAATAACTAGAATTAACATTCTATATTTGGAGCTCACGTCTGATTAAAAAATCATGTATTGTTTTGACATTGAGGCAGATGGCATAAAACAGAATAAGGAGCAAGTTTTTCATTGTTGTTTGGTAATTTGTTGAGTATATGCTGTGCTAACATTTGATAGATATTATACAATGGGTGTTTATACTTATCATTTAATCTTCTCAAATGAAGTAGCTACTATTATTATTTCTATTTATAGAGAGGTAAGTTTGTTTGTATTACTAAGTAATAAACTATTTCAAGTTTAGGTTATCTGACTCCAAAGTCTATAAACTTAGATATTTACCACTGTCTTGAGAACTCTGCTAGGTCCTATAGATGTGTGAGAAAAGGAAAGAAGGAAGGAAGGAGTTCATAGAGAAGTATATGAGAACGTATATGATTGATAGAGTTCGTAGCTAACTATAAGAGAAAGAGCCAAATACAGAATGGATGTTAACTCTAAATGTCTTTGTTTGCTTTCTGTTGCTGTGATAAAACACCATTCCAGAAGCAACTTAAGAAAGACAGGGTTTATTTGGGCTTAGAGTTCCAGTGGGAGGATTCATGATGGCCAGGAGGCATGATAGCAAGTGACCAGAGCCAGAAGCTGAGAGGTCACTCTTCAATCACAAACATAAAGCACAGAGCAAACTAGAAATGGGTGGAGCTATAAACTCTCACAGCCTCCCTCTGCTGCCAAGATGCACCTCCTCCAGCAAAGCTCCACCTCCTAAAGGTTCCCTAACTTTCCCCAAATAGTGCCACCATCTGGGGAGCAAGTGTTCAAATACCTGAGCCTTTGGGGGACAGTCTTCCTTTCAACCCCTACAGTCTCTAATGCTTTCTTTCTTACATGGGCTAGAAGTATACTCTGTTTGTGATATTATCATGTATGAATTTCATAACTTAAACTCCCAGAAAATCTTTCAGAAACATAATGATCAAAATAAGTAGTATATATTAGGATTGTGGCCAGAATGTTAGTGTATTAAAAGTGTATATGAGGGAACTAAGAAGGTGAACTGGTAAGAGTCCCTTAGCAATAGTTAGCTACAATAATTAAAGGATGCTTGCTAAAGCTTTAGAAATGAATGCACTAGTTCGTAGAAGTGGCAATTACACGGGCACATCGCTTCCTTTAGAACTTGACTTGGTAGCTGCCTGTACCATTTTGTTTTTAAATGTATGGCCACAATGAAGGATTCACTGCCTCCGTAAACATTCTCTGGGAAAAAAGCCAGATCTTTCCCAATTGAAGATACAAATAACACCATGAAAACTGTCAGTTCACCATACCTTTGCAGGCCTGACCTTGCCCCTACATACCAGTCCTCTAAGTCACTAGCTACCCAAAGGGCTATTAAGAGCTAGAATTTCCTCCAGACTCTGTTGCTTTGCAATTGCAGTTTGTCGTGTTGGTACCTTATTGAACTTTGATAAGTGTTCCTCCATGCAGACCCGAGGGGGATGCTGCAGCCAGCCAGTTGATTTTATATCACTATCCTGAACTTAAGGAAGAAAAAGGCATAGTACTGATGACAGCAGAAATGGATTCCACATTTCTGGTAAGAATCTACATTTGCCTTTAGGTTTACCTAGTAGTCCTGCAAGTGTTAACTCTTGTCAATGTCTCATATCTAGATTAGGGAAAGATACCTTTGTGTATTTTGTTTCTCATGGTTGAAAATAATTTTGTCATGCTTACATGCATCTAAGTTGAAGTACAGTTATCGACAGATAAGTGGATGGTTTTGTTGTCGGTGCTGGTTTGTTTCTTTTTACTTTTTTTTTTTTTTTTTTTTTTTTTGGTTTTACGAGACAGGGTTTCTCTGTATTGTTTTGGAGGCTGTCGTTCCAGCTCAGCCTCGAACTCACAGAGATCCGCCTGCCTCTGCCTCCCGAGTGCTGAGATTAAAGGCGTGCGCCACCACCGCCCGGCTTTTCTTTTTACTTTTTAAGTGTGTGTGTAGGTATGAATATGTATGTATGAGTACAAGTTCCCTCAGAGGCCAGAGGCATTGGATATCAACATGGATGCTGAAACTAGAACTCAAGTCCTCTGGAAAAGTGATACATGCTCTTAACCACTGAGCCACCTCTCCAGCCCCAATTTAAAAAATAAAAGGCTTAAATGAATGCTTTATAGAATGCAGTACAGCATACAGAGACAAGAAGCACACACAACCTACGTTATTTATAAATTCATCTGCATCATTCTATAGCTGGACATAGTATTATTTTTTTTTTTTGCTTCCTGTGTTAAGAATTGAAACTTAGAACTTGCATTTGTTAAGGCAAGTGCCCTAGACTGAATTAAGTCCAAGTCGACATAGGCAGTCATTTTTAAGTGATTTTTTTCCCATGTTTGATGGGGGTGCTTTTGTCTGTATAAACACAGTAATAATAGATAAATATTTCTGGCCAGCTAGAACTATAGAATATGTAGAGAAAAAAATGGTTATTTCAGTTAATTGTTTTTTTCTTCTATTTAATTTACTATTATTGTATGTGTATGATGGAGAGAGGTTGTAATCACAGCACATGTGTGTGAAGATCAGAGAACAACTCTGTGGAGTCATTTCCCTCCATCCATCTTTATTTGGGCTCCAGGGATCAAGCTCAGGTCTGAGGCAAGGGCATTACCAAACAAGATGTCACCAGCGCTCAGTTAATTCTTCTAAGGATGCTGCCCATTCATTCCCCTGTATAACCACCTGTCACATAATATGGTCCCCATTCCCTGACGTGCACTTTCTGTACCTTGGAGTTGATTGTAAATGGTCACATACAAATTGTCCCATGGTTATGGGATGAGAACTCAGAAGCAGCTTAGCTGGGTGATCCTGGTTTTCAGCCTCATGAGGTTTCTGTCAAGATGTTGCTAGAACTGCAGTCATCTGAAGATTGACTGGGCTTAAGGATCCACTGTTTTCCTGACACACTGACTTTTCTGTAGGGCTACTTGGATGTCTTTTTAATATGACAGCTTTCCCCAGAACAAGTGATTCAAGACATATTCTTTTATGTCCCAATTGTTAGAAGAACAAGTGATTCAAGACATATTCTTTTATGTCCCAATTGTTAGAAGAACAAGTGATTCAAGACATAGTCTTTTATGTCCCAATTGTTAGAAGCAACTCACTAAGTCCAGCCTCACACTAGGAATGGAGGTTGGTGTTGATGGATTCTTTCCCACCTTTTGTTTTTGTTTTTTTGTTTAATTAAAAACTGTTTGGCCAATTGCTTAGGCATGTTACTAGTTAGCTCTCTCTTAATTATTAACCCATAACTATTAATCTATGTATTACCACAAGGCTGTGGCTTACCCGTAATCCAGCACTTACTCCTTCAGCAGCTACATGGCATTCCTTTGTGGCTCCTCTCTGCATCCTCTCCCCAGAATTCTCCTCATCTCGTAGCCTCACCTATACTTCCTGCCTGGCTACTAGCCAATCAGTGTTTTATTTATCAACCAATAAGGAAACCTATATACTGAAGGACATCCCCCATCAGGTTGGACTCTTCCAAAGAAGGGAGGACCATAAGAATGTGTACATTTTATAACCATCACAATTGGCTTTGGCACTGTTTTCCTGACTGGGGTGCTATCAATAACAGGTTATATTCAAGAATGTCTAATTAGTCAAAAACTTAGTACTTGCAAACTGGTTCTTAAAACTGAATAACTCTTGTCCTTCTCCCTCCTATGGATATAATGGTTATTTAAGAACTAAATGAAAAAAAGAAATTGTGATCATATGAACTAACTTACCTAGCAAACATCATGCCACTATGTAAAGGAACATACAAATAAGTCATGATGTCTATGTCTTTGAGGAATTTATATTAGAGAATACATATCAAAATGACAAATATAAGAGAAAGTGATGACAGTGGTAAACATACAAGTAAGTCATGATGTCTATGTCTTTGAGGAATTTATATTAGAGAATACATATCAAAAATGACAAATATAAGAGAAAGTGATGACAGCGGTAACTAGGATGCCTTGGTTACATGAAGGAGGAAATCTAACCAAGACTCGAGAAGTCAGGGAGTCATAGAAGCTTTCTAGGAACAGTGCCTGCCCTATAGAACTCAGACACAGAGCTTTGGGCCTGCGCAGGAAAGTATCTCACTACTGCCGTTGCCTTGCAGAATGTTGCTGAGGCACAGTGCATCGCCAATCAGGTTCAACTCTTCTACGCCACTGATCGGAAGGAGGTCTTTGGGCTAGTAGAGACCTTTAACTTCAGACCAAATGAGTTCAAATATATGTCTGTCATCGCTGAATTGGAGCAAAGTGGACTTGGAACAGAACTGAAATGTGTTCAGAACCAGGATAAGACTTAGAGACATCTTGATTGACCCTTCACAGAGTTGGCTCAGTCCTGGATAGCCTCAAGCCCACCCACACCCTTGACCTCCAGAGCTCAACATCTGCAACAAGCAGTCTGAAAAGAGTTATTGTGTATGCTTATTACAAGAAGTGATTATGGGCATGAGCCCTAATACTTGATATTCAGGAACAAAGGTATACAAATATTCTGATAATTACCTCTCAGCCTACGGGTTCCTTTTATGTGTTTCTGGGCATTTGAAAAAGGAATTATTCAGGGATCTACAAGACTATTGGCTGGGTTTTATTAGGTGTAACAGTGAGGTTGACTGCAAAGCTCCCAGTTCTATGTCTTCATAAACCTGTAGCAATAAGCTTGAGATCTTAGAGATGTCAGCTTTGCATATTCTTTCCATGTACCAGTGAGCTGGCTAAAAATATAACCCAAAAATCCTGGCCACACTCAGTACAACCAGCTATGTTCCTCAAAAGGAAGACTTCTAGAATCTCCTCCAGAGTTGCCTTCAGTGTAACTTGGGCTTTCAGGTATAGTTAAATAAACAGATACAATGCCTGCATACTGTTAAACCAACACTTATGGCCCCACTCTCTGAACTCTGCCTGTGAGAAGCTGATTAATTAGTTCAGTGTAAATAAAACCTTTTTGTAAGATCATTCCAGATTTGCATGATTTTTTAAAAAAGCATTATATGAAAATGTGGGCAGAAGCAAATGTTCCCAGATTGAGTGTGGAAAATGTAGCAATAAAGTCTGGTTTTCAGCCTTTGTAACACAAAATAGTGGCACCAGTGCTGTGGGCTAATTTTATCAGAACTCATCTTGGGGCTCAGTGATTTCTTGAAGTGCCACAAATAAGCAAGTTATTCACCACCAGAAACACATGTATTATTCTGTAGCTCCAAGTTCACATGTGAAAAGAATAGTGGTCCATACCCGCCTCATTAACTCAAAGTCCCAGGTCCCCCAGCATCATTGCTGGTCCCTGTACCATACCTCTCATTTAATCTAATGTGCTCCACCTCCATCTGCCACCGTAGTCTGATGTTAAATGCCACCAAAAATGAATAGGAATTTAAGTAGTGTTTTCAGTTTCTGTGTGTGTGTTTTTATTACAGATTTGTTTGTAGGTTAGGTGTGGTGGTTTGAATAACAATGGTCACCATAGGCCCAAGGGGTAGAACCATTTGAAAGGATTAGAAAGATTAGGAGGTGTGGCCCTGTTGGAGGAAGTGTGTCACTGAGGATGGGCTTTAAGGTTTTAAAAGCCCATGCCAGGCCCATAGTGTGTCTCCCTCTTTCTTGCCTACCTTCCCTCCCTCCCCCCCTTCTCTACCTCCCCCTTTTCCTCCCCTCCCCCCTCTCTGCATGCAGGTGAGGATGTTGCTCTCAGCTGCTTCTATAGTATCATTCCTGCCTGCTGCCATGCTATCTGCCATGATGATAATGGACTGAGCCTCTGAAACTGTAAGCAAGCCACCAATTAAATGATTTGTTACAAAAGTTGTCTTGGTCATGGTGTCTCTTCACAACAATAGAACAGTAACTAAGACAGTAGGGTTGGCCATCCCATTGTTTTCTAGACAGAGAAACAGTGTTTATTTGAACAGAAGCTGTGCTGTGCTTTCAGTTTCTCTAAAGGTTGAGTTGTTTTCTGATGCACCTTCTAGACCCTCCATGGGCCCAATAGGGCACATTTGAGAACCCTGCAGTTCTCCTTAAATGCTTTCCATGCTTCTACGTGATATACATCTCGAGACTTGGCATTGGGTGGGGCTGCTTTTGTGGGTATCCAGCATGTTTGTTTGTTTTTCTCCAGATAGACCCAGTTCTTAGTCATAGAACATTTTTAAGACACTTACTAAAGGGTGAAAAGATGAAAAAATTTTAAAAAGAACTAGCCATTCATTTCATAGCTCCTCCCAGCTTTGCCCTCAATCCTATGTTGACAAATAAGGATGATATATCCATGGGTAATTATATCAGATGTGACTGAAGTACTCTCTGACTGTTAATATTTATTTTACCAAAGAGATCTAGCAAGTAATAAATTAAAACTATAGCAGTTAGTCTGTAAATGTCTTCCCTGATCCCAGCATGGTGTTTCTAAGGTGTACTTTGGAGCTCATTGAATTGGGTTCAGATATCAGCATTAGCTTGTTAATGATAAATTACTTAAACTCTAGTTCTTACCTTTTTTTCTAAACATGGGCATGATATCTAACTACCTCATAGGATTTTTTTTGAGACCTCAGTTAGTTTATATATAGACTACAATAGATTTTAGTACATGCTGGGCCCCTTCCTCTTCTTTGCTTCTTCATTAAAGACCAGCACAGGGGCTAGGAACAGCTCGGTGGTGGAGCTTTGTCCCTGGCACGCATCAGGCCCAGTGTTTGGTTCCCAGCACGAGACAGGAAGAAAGTTAAGTCAGCATTTCAGATGCACAGATCTTCATTTCAGCTTAAAGAACCAATTCTGTCTCACTGGTTCTCAACTTGAGATACAGTGCAATCATTTAAGGCACTTAAAGATGCACTTCCTAGGCACTGACAGACTGAACCAAAGTGTGCAGAGAACACTGACCACCTGCATCTTAGCATGCATTCTGTTAATTCTGATGTGGGTAATTAGTGAGCCTTTGTGAACCATTGCCTTATCCCTTATGAAAATGTCCACTGGATGGGTCTTTTCTCACCTACAGACATTCACATAGGATGCAGATTCCTCTGCTTTTTGTCTTCCTAGCAGTCCCTTTGTGTACTCAGATACATTGCATTATATTTATTTTTGTGTGTTTACTCCACTAGACTGTGAGCTCCTTGAGGGCCAGGATTTATCTTTATTCTCAGTGCCAAGGACATGACCTGAACCACAAAATAAACTCAGTTGTTGAACCAATAAAGGATACAGATTTTAGCCATGAATTCTTATTGACTTATGCATTTCTGTTTGAATCCTGTAATGTTGTGGTACCCTCCAGGCTCCTGTGTTCAGTCCACTGCTGGTGGCACTATTTGGGAAGGTTGTAGTACCCAGATGGCAAAGGTAGATCAGGAAGTAAGCCTTAAACATTATGCCAGGTTCTAGTTCAGGATTACTCTGTTTCCTGATCCATGGCCTCAATGTGAACAAGCCTCAGCTGCCACCCCTCCAGCTGCTGTGAACTCTGCCAAGCCTCCCCAGCCCTGATGGACTGACTACACCTGCTGAGAGCACAAACCCAGTAAATCCTTTCTTAAGCTGTCTATCAGATGTGTGGTCACAGAGACACAAAAGTGACTAGTGGTACACTTGAACCTAAGATTATCTATCCTCTCTCTCTCTCTCTCTCTCTCTCTCTCTCTCTCTCTCTCTCTCTCTCTCATACTCATTCTCACTCTCTCCCACTAGTCCCATCCCAAAGAGGGTTTTTTTATTAGTAGTATTTTTTAAAAAATTATGCTGAAGCCGGGCGTTGGTGGCACACGCCTTTAATCCCAGCACTAGGGAGGCAGAGGCAAGCGGATCTCTGTAAGTTCGAGACCAGCCTGGACTACCAAGGGAGTTCCAGGACAGCCTCCAAAGCCACAGAGAAACCCTGTCTCGAAAAAAAAAAAATCATGCTGAGCCATGATGGCAAACACCTTTAATCCCAGCACTCAGGAGGTAGAGGCAGACAGATCTCTGAGTTCGGGGCCAGCCTGGTCTACAGAGTGAGTTCTAGGATAACCAGGGCAATTACACAGAGAAAAACCCTGTCTCAAAAACCAAAAACAACAAATTAAACGTATAGGTATTTTTCCAGTATGTATGTTTGCACATCACATGTATGTGTGGTGCCTATGATGGCCAGAAGAGGGTGTTGGATCCCCTAGACCTAGAGTTCCAGGTGTTTGGGAGCTACCATGTGGGTGCTAGAAATCAAACCCAGGTCCTTTAGAAAGGAGGCCAGTGCCCTTAATAACGAAGCCATCTCTCCAGCCCCAATGTCTCTCAGATGGTTGAGGCAGGATCTCATATAGCCCAAGCCGGCTTCATTATATGTCCAAAGCTAGCCCTGATCTGCCTGCCTTCACCTCCTAAGCACTGGAATTACAGGCATGAACTACTATCCCTGGCTTCTCTTTCTTTTAGGTAGTAAGAAAGTTATTTTAGTGGTAGGAATTAAACCTTTACACATGCTAGGCAAACACTCCACCAGGGAACTATATCCCCAGCTATAGCAACTCAGCAGCTGCTCACAGAGCACCTACTGCTGGGGTCAGTGCTGCACATGGGAGGCTGGGGAAGGGTGTGACCCCTGCTCTCAAGCTTTGTATCTGCCACCTGTTTCTTGCCTCTGATTCTGAGCCTTATATCTAGAACCTGGTCTTGCTTTGCCTTATTCTCAGAATATCCATACTTGTTTTGTTTCTCTTCCAACTCATTTAGAAGGCAGAGCTATTCTAGACAAGAGTATAGTCTGAGAGAAGAGGCACAGATGCCCACTCCCCCAGGCACTTGATAAAAGTTTATTTAGGCAGTTACACTTACCAAGCACCTGTTTAGATAAGCACTTAAAGTGAGAATATAGCAGGCAACAGGACAGACAGGCTTATATTCCCATAACAGAGACAAGTAAGTCAACTAAGAATCAACTCAAATACCAGCAGCTGTAAAACATAATGTAATGGACTGTTGAGTGAAAGCAACGACTTACTAGCCAGAAACGCCATCTTCACTGTTGAATATGTGAGCTGGAAAGAGAATGCCAGGTGTGAATACCAGAAGTGAAGCAGGTTGAAATCTAACCATGGTCTTTTCTGGCCATAGGTTGAGTCCTTGCCCTTGATCAAGACACTGACATGCACAATGACAACACAAGGCAGTAACCAATGCCATCTCAGAGAAGGGCAGGGAGGGCTTGCCCCTATCTGTTGTGTCAGGAGACACAAGGCTTGCTAGAGCAGGGTACCTGCTAAGGTTGTAGGCAGCTTATAGCCTAAAAGAAATAACAGGGAAAGATTACTAAAGCCTCAAAAGATGTGTTTTATGCGTATGCACATATACATACAAGATGGAGGAAAGAGTGAGGGACTTTTCATGCAAAACATAGAAGATCCTTTGAGTCCAAGTCACAATGTGTACACAGTAACAATAGCCACTAGCATTTTCTGGGGCCTTATCATATATCAGACACTACATGGGTTTCCTTTGTCCCACCTGGAGATCACCAGGAACCTGCTGAACTGGGATAGAGATGCACTGCCTACTCTCCTTACACTCTCCTGCCCTCCCCACACCTCCAACTCAGAGGAGAGCTACTTCCAGTCCCCTCAAACTCCAGCCATAGCTGTGAGCTCAGGTCACCAGAAGGCAGGGGTACTACCAGAGCCAGTCCAAAGACACTTGTCTGCCAGCTCTCCTGGGGATAAAACAACAAAGTGAGTGTTTTGAAGGACACCCTTGTCTAACTGGCAAGAACCCTTCTGGTGCGCTGCTTGATGCTCATGGGGCATTTGGTCCTCTCCGTTCTGCTGGTATAACAATATGGCGGCATTTTTATTTCTGTCTGCTAATGGAGAGACTTCAGGCAAAGGAGAGAGGTGGCTTAAAAGCACCTGCCTGCATCAGGAACCACACCCAGAAAAGACAGGGGGGGAGGAGGAGGAGGAAGAAAAAAGAGGAGAAAGAGGAGGAGAAGGAGAGGAGGAGGAGGAGGAGGAGGAGGAGGAGGAGGAGGAGAGGAAGAGGAAGAAGAAGAAGAAGAAGAAGAAGAAGAAGAAGAAGAAGAAGAAGAAGAAGAAGAAGAAGAAGAAGAAGAAGAAGAAGAAGAAGAAGAAGAAGAAGAAGAAGAAGAAGAAAGAGAAACTTGATAACTGTAAGAAAAAAGGTTCCCAAACAAACAAGTCTTCTAGGACCCTCAGAGCATTCAAGACAAAGTCGCTTTGCTCAGCTCACAAGGGCTTCGGGATCTCGTGCCTCCTGACTTCTCCAGGTTCGCTCTCATCTTTTGCTGGGCTCCTTAACTACAGCCATTCTATTGGCAGTTCCCTGATCACTGTGCTCTGACTTCCTACCTCAGTTCTGATCTTTTTTTTTTTCTTTTTGGTCTGGTTGAAATGCCTATACCCCTGTCTTCAAATTATTTCCTGTCTTTCAAACTCTCACTAATGTGTCTCTACCTTCTTTCCCCAAGCCCTATTGTCCCCACATTGCCCCTGCATGGGTCATGTGCTGTTTCCTTAACATTTCTTGCTTAGCCTATACAAAGATGATACTCTTTAGAGACAGAATTATATTCCTGTGTTCCATCTTGCAATCCTACAGATAGATAGGAGGTCCTGAGGATTCTGAATAAATTCTCAGGTGACCACTAAACTCAAACCTGCCTGAGTCTATAAGCATCCCTGAGGTCCAGCCCTGGCAAGCATGGTGATTGTGTCCCGGCCTCAGACAGTGTCTATTTTGCTTACTCTCGAAGCTACATGTAGGAAACAAAGGCAAGGGACTGTCATAAAAACCAGCCAAGTCTAGAGCTGCTAAGCAGAAAGAACAGAAAGATGATGAGTCAGCTTTTGGAACAAGGCATTTTAAAGCAGCAGACTGGCTTGTTCAAGTCTTTGTCCTACTTCACCATGTCTCAATAGTAAAATACTCATTAGAAATTATCCTTTACAAAATTCCAAGAGGTCCTAAGAGGTAGGCAACTTGAGAGTCTGGTCCTGACCTCCAACTCACACAGAAAATTAATGTTTATTTACTACCAGGTTTAAGGACTGAGGAGATGGCTCAGTGGTTAAGAGCATTTGCTACTTTTCCAGAGGACTAAGGTTTAATTCTCAGCACTCCCATGGCAGCTCCCAACTGTTTGTAACTCCAGTTCTAGAGGACCCTCACACAGATCATATATGTATATAGTCAAAACATCAATGCACACTACTAAGTTTAAAACATTACTACCTTGTCACTCTAAACTGATGGTTCACTGTGGCCCCAGATCAATTACACTGTGACATGATCACCATCTTGCATTCTTATTTCTTCAACCATTTCTCGATGTGACCTTGTCTCTGATCAGATAGGGGATAGTAGGCATGTCTTATTTTTGCCCTGACATTAGTGTTTGCTGAGAGTTGTTTGGTGTACAAATCCCAACAGACCCTGGACATATTTGCTGCTACTACCAGATTCCTTTCATGTGATCTTTTCAGCAGTACAATAAAGGTAATCTTAGGTTCCCATTTTACAGATAAGAACACTGTGGAAACTGCATTGTAAATTTTTGAGTCAGATCTAAATTAAAACCCCAGCTTTGACTCATACTACTTGTCTAACCATATACTCTGAGTCCTTGAGTTCTTATCTATAAGTGGGATAATAGTCCTGTCTCCAAAGTTAAGAGATAATAAAACAATGGGGTACATAGTGCCTAACACTCTAATGAAAGTGCAAAAAATAGCCGCTAGATTGAGCCTCTGACCGGCTCAAGGTGCATGTCCCCAAAGAGGAATGTAAATCTTCTTTTAAAATATAGACCTTCTACTTCTGGAACATATATTTCTATTCTGCTATTTCCTATACCCTGTTGCCGTTTTCAGAAATCCTCTTCTGGGAATTTTGAAAGACTTGAGCCTGATCAGATGAGGGACACATGTTGAGAATTTGGGAGTCTTAGCTGGACTCAGGCAACGGAGGGTAGAAAGAAGAGAAAGCATGTTAAATCAGGCCGGATCATTCAGGTTGAGGTAATGATTTAGCACTCACTAATCACCAGTCTGCTGGACCCAGTGCCTACACTTCGGCAAAGACAACAAGAAGAGAGGGGAGTAAGATGCAGGCAGGCAGTCCTACAGCCAACATGCTAACATCTGGATCAGGAGCTAGTTGACACCTGGAATCTGGGATCAAAGTGCATAAGCTTGTGTCATTATGCATGGCTTATCTAATTATTTTTGTTTATGTGTAGGTATGTGTGACCGCAAAAAAAAAAAGAAGTTATCGCTCTTAAAGTAACCTGTTGGTGTGTCAAGTTCACAAGGAGTAGAGTATGATGGTTGCATTTTTATTTTGATTTGTTTTTCTGAGACAGGGTCTCTCTATGTTGCTCTGGCTGTTCTGGAACTCATTATGTATACCAGGCTGGCCTTGAACTCATGGAGATCCTCCTGCCTCTGCCTTAGTGCTGGGCTTAAAGGCATGCATCACCACACCTAGCTTTTTGATGGTTGCTTTCAGTGTCACCTTGCTATAAATTAAAATCACCTGAGAAGTTGAACTTGAAGAATTGTCCTGAATGCCTCAATTATTGTGGGAAGACCACATCAGCTGTGTAAGCTACTTTCCAGTAGCAGGCCAAATTTTTAAACGGGGCCTGTGCAGGAGGAAGATTCTTTTGCTTGCTTGGCCTTCCCTCTCACTGTCAAATTGATTAACTCTTTTGCTGCTGCTGCTGATTTATTTGCTGAAATCCTCAAGAACTAACATTTCCAGGCTTCATCATTAACTAAGATTCATTGGCTTTCCAGGAATCTTCCATGTTTTCTGTGACAGATTGTAACTGCTGAGGCACCCAGCCCCATGGACTGAGCAATACTGGGTTGTTGAAAAGCCACTGCTGGGTACCTAACCTCTAGGACCAAGCAACAACTAGGTTCTCAGCCTCTTTGGTGTGAGACAAGTGTTGTTACTACTTAATATAAACTGATTTCATTATATGGATTACTTCTTTTTTTAAAGATTTATTTATTTGTTATGTATATAGTGATCTGTCTGAATGTATGTCTTCAGGCCAGAAGAGGGCATTAGATCTCATTACAGATGGTTGTGAGCCACCACATGGTTGCTGGGAATTTGAACTCAGGACCTCTGGAAGAGTAGTCACTGCTCTCAACCTCTGAGCCATCTCTCTAGCCTCGGGATTACTTTTTTGAGTTGTTGACTAGTGGCATAGACAACCCCCCCCAAAAAAACATTACAAGTTACAGCTAATACTCTTGATTACCCTCCAAAGCTCAATAATGAGACTCTATTACTGAAGACACCATGTAGTTGAGTCATAGAATGTGAAGAAATAAGGTGGCATTTGTGTGGAAACTTTATCCCTGCTGGCTGGCTCTCATAATGTTGGAAGGTGCTGTGCACAATACTATACGGGAAAGCAATCGTCCTTCTTACCCAGCAGCTGTTACCGCATGCACAAGACCTATACAAACTCAAGCCAGACAAAACCAGAGCGTGGAGATGGGAAGCGGATACAAACCCCACACTGTGGGGGTTTGAATAGACGTGGCCCCAGTGACTCATGTGTTTGAATGCTTGGCTCATACAGAGTGGCACTATTAGGAGGTGTGGCCTTGTTGGAGTGGGTGTGGCCTTGTTGGAAGAAGTATGTCACTGTGGGAGTGGGCTTTGAGGCCTCATATTCTCAAACTATACCCAGTGTGGGTTCTAGTTGCTTCTGCTACCTATGGATCAAGATGTGGAGCGCTCAGCTCTTTCTCTAGCGCCATGTCTGCCTGTATGCTACCATAAAGATAATGGTCTAAATCTCTGAAACTGTAAGCCACCCCAATTATATGTTTTCTTTTATAAGAGTTGCTGTGGCTGGGTGTTGGTGGCACACGCCTTTAATCCCAGCACTAGGGAGGCAGAGGCAGGCAGACTCTGAGTTCCAGGACAACCTCCAAAACAATACAGGGAAACCCTGTCTCAAAAAACAAAACAAAACAAAAAAACAAAGCAAAAACAGTTGCTGTGGTGTCTCTTCACCTCAATAGAAGCCCTAACTAAGACACACACCTAGCTAAGGAACTCTTGGCAGCTAATAGCTGATGGGAAAGTGAGAATCAGTTTTCTTTAAATGTGGCCCCTGATAGGTTAACTCCAGTGGAACGCTACACATCCAAGAGTTACATGGGCAGCACAAACTAGATTTGGTGGGTTAAGAAAAAGGAAGCCACAAAGCTGAGTGGGTAGGAAAGGAGGGGTAGATCTGGGAAGAGTTGAGGGAAGTCATGAAAACGATCAAAATATGTTGTACAAATTCTTCAAGGAACTAACAGAAGAGGAATAAAACAAAGATTTGCTAATTGTCTGCCTTTAGGAACTTTTCCCAGAGAATGAAACACTATTGCCAGGATGTCTTAAGTGAGGACCTCAATGTGGCCTGAAAGGAAAGCAAAGGCCTTTCCCGATCCATGGGGCCCAGATATTTTCCGTGTTTGACTTTGAGAGCAGAGACATCGTGGCTCGTGATCCCTGGAGCCAAATGCTGGATTTGGTCCTGATCCCTGTGGCTGTGTGAATTCAGTGTTGCCTGTACAGGCAGCAGTTCTCCATCTGTCCAGGATGCATTTGTCCTGGCCCATGGCGAGCGAGCAGGGGGGAATGAAATATGGAAAGCCAGGCAGGCAACTATGGAAGAAGCCAGGGGATTGATGGGAACTCAGCTTCAGAGCTCATTGGGAAAACTCACACTCCATTGGCAGTGGGATGGATTGGCTGAGATATCTCATTTTCAGTTTGTCTCAGAGCAGCAGCCTGCTGTGTTCTCCGGAAGCTCCTATGGAGAGGAAATTGCTGTCAAGGTCAGAGAAGATCTGAGTTTCTTGGTGGGTCACTTCAGGCTTTCTTTCCAGAAGCCATCAGTCTGCATCTAGAAAGCAAGCGGCCCTCAGGCAGCCATCTGTATCCCACTTCATTTTTCTTCTTTCCCTATATGCCCTCCATCCTACCTCTGCCTTCTTTTTACCCTCAGCCAAATGACTTTCTCCCTTGGGTGCCATTTGTGCATTGTGTGAAATATGATCTGTCCCAGAAGATTTTATGATGTCAAAAGAGTAGGGAATCTCAGTGGGATCAAGGTTACTGAGGATGGCTGATGTACTTAATTATATTCATTGCTTTAAGGAGGACCTAGGCACTCATGACTGTGTTATCTGCTTTCCAAGGAGAACATTTCTGGAGTGTCTAGCCACCTTTGCAGCCTCCAGGAGTGTCATATGAAATAGCTCTCTAAGCAGTGCATTTGCTAAGTGCTTGGGTGGGAAGGAGCACAAGTGCAAGCCCTGTGACTGGGCCTGAGCTTGAGTCCCAGCTGTGCTTCTCCGCCAAGTCACTTCCTCTTCTGAAGTCAGTATTCACTTCTCTAGGCTGTAGACAGATTGCGAAGTGACCGGAGCCTTGAAAGCACTCCCGAAGACAGAAAGTTCCGTACAGTTCTTAGTGTGTCTACGTTCCGTGGGAAGTAAAATAAGTAAGACCCTACTTTAAGGACTTACAGAACAATGGGAACATGTCTGCAAAGCACCAAGACCTCTGCCTCAAGAGCTCCCACGGAACAGACTGTTTCTGGGTAGCTGAGGCTGTTCAGGAAAACTCTTGGAAGAGAACACGCACACTTGGAGCACCCCACAAGTCATTTCTCAGTAGAGCCTCGCATGCAGCCCCGTGACGAGCCAGATAACAACTTCAGGAAATCACAGGCTACACTTGGCATGGAACCCAGACTTCATGTGGGTACAGTTGGGTCTTCACCGAGAAGTGAACCTCACTACTGTCTGAATTGCTGCCAGTCAGCTGCAACTAACACAGTTTCCCATTTGCTAGGAGTGACAGCAGGCGGAGACAGAGAGGGAACCACAGGACCGTTTAGGACCTTATCCAAGTGTCCAGGCCCTGCTGGAGAAAGTGTATCTTTCCGACTCCTCCATCCTCCCTCTGAAGTGAAAACAACTTTGAAGCCCTAAAGAAAAACTCCCCAGGTTGCTGAAAGGAAGAAATAAGAAAATGTATCTTAGGTACCAGGATATAGAAGTTTTACTGAAGGTTTTTTTTTAATGATTTAGCATTGGCATAGTTCAAATTACTCTGTGCCTCAGTTTTCTCAAGTACTTCAAGGATGTGTGACTAAGTGATATCCAAAGACCCTTTTGTAAGAGCTACCCGCTTTACT
The DNA here is from genome assembly GCF_017639785.1 of Mesocricetus auratus. Taxonomy (NCBI): domain Eukaryota; kingdom Metazoa; phylum Chordata; class Mammalia; order Rodentia; family Cricetidae; genus Mesocricetus; species Mesocricetus auratus. The sequence continues at coordinate 25,941,557 of NW_024429197.1, read as the reverse complement.
GATAGCATTCACTAATACTCCACTCCAGTCTCAGTCTTTTGACCTAGGTGGTAGGACAACTAGACCAGTGAAAGTTCCTTAGAAGACTGAGTCCCACCAGGTAAGGACAAGGTCTGCTCCTAGTCCATTATTAGCTATGACCCTTAGTGGGCCCTTGTAAATACTCGTTGAATGAGTGACAGGTGCAGAGTGGATGTGCTGTTTGCATCCAACATACTCAATCTGTTAAATCTGCAATAATTGCCTAGCATTATAACTAAAAGATACCACTCTAGCCCCAAAAGGACACCCACCGTGTCACCACTGGTGATTCTAAGGCAGGTGTTATTGAACACACCTGGAGAAAGGAAGCTGTTGAAGGAAAAAGAGATGGGGTGAAGACTGGGGAAGTGTAATGAGACTTCCTGTAGAAGGATCTAGACCCAGTGCTCTAAGCAGGTGGCCCTAAGAGCTGAAACTGAAGGTCTGCAGGAGCATAGAAGGAGAAGATATTGGACATTTTGTGTATTTTTTCATGGTAGATACTATAGAAAGCTGGGTCTGGGACATTGGTGAAAGCTCTTTCCCAACTGTCACCTGCACTCTGCACTCCCAGAGTGCCCTTGGCTGTGAACTAACCCAAGGGACTGGAGGAGAAAATGTCTACCAGCGCCGTGCTGAGGTCCAGGTCCTGGATGTTGTTGGATATTTGTACACTATGTGATGATGTATTGCTGTGATTGGTGTAACTAAAACGCTGAACGGCCAATAGCTGGGCAGGAGGTATAGACTGAATTTCCAGGGAGAGAAAGGAAAAGGAAGAGGAATGTAGCCATGGGGGAAGACAGGAGATACAGAGAGGAAACAGGAAGTAAAAGATGGAAGACAGGTAATGCCATGTGGCAGGACATAGATTAGGAGCAAGTCTAAGCTATTGGCCGAGCTTTCATAATTAATAAGTCTGTGCCATTATTTGGGAGCTGGCTGGCAGGACAGAGAAAGACTCATTACATATGGTTCCCAATGTAGGGCACATATTTCCACATAGGACCTGAAAAAAAAGTTCCTTCCAAACACTCAAACACAGAGCCAGACATGGTTTCCTTGTCTCACGGTCTCTCCAGCAGGCCTTGGCATATTCTAGAAACACAGCTCCTAATTGCTGCCTGCAGGCTTGAGCCAGTCAGCACCATGTGCAGAACACATTGCAGGTTTAAGGCTTAGCTCACATGGTCAGAAAAAGGCTGCAGGTGCACAGTAAAGTGGTCCAGACTAAGAAAACCTTTAAACAGATAGAGTAAAAAATGGGTATAGGAAGTCATAAACAAATAAATCACTTAAAAATAATGTCTTTAAAGAAAGAGTAAACTAATATAAAAAATAAGCCACATAAAGATGGGAAATACACAGGGAGTCTAGAGCCTGAATGGTGCTTTGTTGACTTTGAATTTTTGAATGCTGATGAGTGAATGGCAGGTACTGAGAGACGTTGGATTATATAAAGGACTGTTGAATTAAACCAGCCTGTGTACTCTAGGGATGTCGACTTCAAAATGGAAGTCGGACAATATGTTGCATTGGGGGAAAGGTTGTGTTTTTGTTTCCACAGGAAACAAGAATCTACAGATTCCTTCAAAGTTATTCAAGATCAGATATGACCAGGAGAGACGTCCTGAGGATTTTGTCTGCAGACATGTGGGAAAAAGCCAGGAAAGATTACAGGACAAGTGACGTATATGCTGATCCCTTGACATGGGAACAGCTCTGAGACTGGATGAGACATGATAAATCTTGTTGGCTACAGAGTCCTTGTGATTTACTACATTCTATCCTTTCATATAATATGGATGGTTATAGTACAGTTTGGTTGTACAGTCAAACGGACTTATAAAGTTGATAAATGCCATTTATCTGCTCAAAAATAAAACAGAAAACTATCTTTAGCTGACTTGTGCACACCACACATTCTATATTTATGTTAATATAGATATGTATGTTACCTTTTAAAGTTTGTATGTTTTCAGAAAAGGACCAGACACCAATAAAGACAAGTTAAATAGCCCAGATGATACCGCCTCACAGACTACCCAGCCAGACTTCAGATAAGCCCTACATTTTCTATCACACCAAAACTAGGCAACAACTAGATCTTCCAGGACTTGACCATTCTTCCAATTTTCTTGGGGTCTCCTAAAGATGCCATCACCCCCAGACAACAGGAAGCAGTCTAGAAAACACAATGCCCACGTTCCAAAAGGTGGGGTAAATAGTTTATGGCTGTTCAGTGGATTGTGGATGTTCGTCATCCTTTGGGGATGTTGGTTACAAATTGTTACTTGTCATGATCAGAGAGAAAGCTGAACAAAGGAGATTAGATTTGGGGATCTCTTTCTGAAAGGAAAAGGGGAAATATAGTATAGAAATGATGGAATAAAAGGGTGGATTGTTGAGTCTATTTTAAACAAAATCTCAAATATTTTACATTGTTATGAATTTTTGTATATTTATACAAATTTAAGGTTATTTTTGTTACACTATATATGTTTCTACTCTTGTTTAAGGTATTGTACCTATGCAGCTCATTTAAAAATGTAACATAATGTTCAAGTTCTTGAATGCTATTATTATAAACTGTTTAGGTTAGTACTGAGTCATCTATAACAATCAAACTTATAGTCATGTTAGGTATATTTTCAAGGTTAAAAAGTGATATTTTATGTCTGCTCTATCATAGATGGGTCCAGAGTTAAGGGTTGGGAAAATATTTTCCAATCAAGTGGACCCAAGAAACAAGTGGGTGTAGCAATTCTAATATCTAGCAAATTAGACTTTAAACTAAAATCAATCAAAAGAGATGAAGGAGGCCATTTCATACTCATCACAGGAGAAATTCACCAAGATGAAGTATCAATTATAAACATCTATGCCCCAAATACAAAGGCATCCATGTTTGTTAAAGAAACATTACTAAAATTCAAATCACACATAAAACCTCACACACTTATAATGGGAGACTTCAACACTCCACTCTCACCTCTAGACAGGACCACCAGACAGAAACTTAACAAAGAAGCAAAGGAACTAATAGAAGTTATGACCCAATTGGGTTTAACAGACATCTATAGAACATTCCATCCAAACACAAAAGAATATACCTTCTTCTCAGTGCCACATGGAACCTTCTCAAAAAATCGACCACATACTCGGCAACATATCAAACCTCAACAGGTACAAAAAAATTGGAATAACTCCATGTACCTTATCAGATCACCATGCGTTAAGGTTAGAATTCAACAACAACACAAATTGCAGAAACCCTACAAACTCACGGAAATTGAAGAATGTGCAATTGCACCACCATTCCTGGGTCAAAGAAGAACTAAAAAAAGAAATTAAAGACTTCCTAGAATTCAATGAGAAAGAAGACACAACATGCCCAAACTTACGGGACACTTTGAAAGCAGTGCTAAGAGGAAAGTTCATAGCACTAAGTGCCCACATGAAAAAACTGAGTGAGAATAGTCCCACTAAAGAATTAACTGCACAGCCGGGCGTTGGTGGCGCACGCCTTTAATCCCAGCACTCAGGAAGCAGAGGCAGGCGGGTCTCTCTGTGAGTTCGAGGCCAGCCTGGTCTACAGAGTGAGTTCCAGGACAGCCTCCAAACAATACAGAGAAACCCTGTCTCGAAAAAAAAAAAAAAAAAAAAAAAAAAAAGAATTAACCGCACAACTGAAAGCTCTAGAACACAAAAAAGGACTCTCACCCTGGAGGAGTAGATGCCAGGAAATAATCAAATTGAGGGCTGACGTCAATAACGTAGAAACTAGGAAAACAATACAAAGAATCAATGTAACCAAGAGTTGGTTCTTTGAGAAAATCAACAAGATAGACAAACTGTTATCCAAACTTGCCAAACAGCAGAGTGTGAACATGCAAACTAACAAAATCAGAAGTGAAAAGGGGGAGATACAAGGGACACTGAGGAAATCCAGAGAATCATCAGATCATACTTGGAAAACCTGTACTCCACAAAATTTGAAAATTTAAAGGAAATGGACAATTTTCTGGATAGCTATCACTTGCCAAAATTAAATAAAGAACAGATAAGCAATTTAAATAGACCTATAACTCCTAAGGAAATAAAAACAGGCATCAAAAGTCTCCAACCAAAAGAAGCCCAGGTCCAGATGGCCTCAATGCAGAATTGTACCAGAAATTTAAAGAACAGCTTATACCAATTCTCTTCAAAGTTTTCCACACAATAGAAACAGAAGGGTCTTTGCCAAACTTTTTTTACGAGGCTTCAATAACCTTAATACCGAAGCCACACAAAGACACAAGAAAGATAACTTCAGACCAATATTTCTCATGAACATTGATGCAAAAATACTAAATAAAACGCTGGCAAATTGGATCCAAGAACACATCAGAAAACTCATCCAACATGATCAAATAGTTTTCATCCCAGGGATGCAGGAATGGTTCAACATATGAAAATCCATCAATGTAATCCACAATATAAACAAGCTGAGAAACAAAAATCACATGATCATCTTACTAGATGCTGAAAAAGCTTTTGACAAAATCCAACACCCTTTCATAAAGGTCTTGAACAGATCCAGAATAACAGAAACTTACCTCAACATAATAAAAGCTATATACAGCAAACCAACAGCCAACATCAATGGACAGAAACTCAACATGATTCCTCTAAAATCAGGAACAAGACAAGGCTGCCCACTCTCTCCATACGTGTTCAATATTTGTCCTTGAAGTTCTAGCTAGAGTAGTAAGACAACAAAAGGACATCAAGGGGATACAAATTGGAAAGGAAGAGGTCAAACTTTCACTATTTGCAGATGATATGATATTTTATATAAGTGACCCAAAAAACTCTACCAGGGAACTCTTACAGCTAGTAAATACTTTCATCAAAGTGGCAGGATACAAGATCAACTCAAGAAAATCAGTAGCCCTACTATATACAGACAATAAAAGGGCTGAGAAAGAAACATCACCCTTTTCAATAGCCACAAACAACATAAAATGCCTTGGGATAACACTAATCAAACAGTGAAAGACCTGTATCACAAGAACTTTGAGTCTTTAAAGAAAGAAATTAAAGAAAACACCAGAAAATGGAAAGATCTCCCATGCTCTTGGACAGGTAGGATAAACACAGTAAAAATGACAATCTTGCCAAAAACAATATACAGATTCAATGCAATCCCCATTAAAAATCCCAGCACAATTCTTCACAGACCTTGAAAGAACAATTCTCAACTTTATATGGAAAAACAAAAGACCCAGGATAGCCAAAACAACCCTATTCAACAAGGCAATGTCCGGAGGCAGCACCATCTCTGACTTCAAGCTCTACTATAGAGCTACAGTCCTGAAAACAGTTTGGTATTGGCACAAAAATAGACAGGTAGACCAGTAAAATCAAGTGAACACCCCAACATTAACCCATACACGTATGAACACCTGATCTTTGTCAAAGAAGCTAAAATTATACAATGGAAAAAAGGAAGCATCTTCAACAAATGGTACAAGCATAACTAGGAGGCTGACATGTAGAAGTCTGCAGATAGATCCATGTCTATCACCATACACAAAACTTAAGTCCAAATAGATCAAAGACCGCAACATAAACCCAGCCACACTGAACCTTTCAGAAGAGAAAGTGGGAGGTACCCTTGAGTGAATTGGTACAGGAGACTACTTCCTGAACATAACTTCAGTAGCACGGACACTGGGATCGACAATTAATAAATAGGACCTCCTGAAACTGAGAAGCTTCTGTAAGGCAAAGTACACAGTCAGCAAGACAAAAAGGCAACCCACATAATTGGGAAAAGATATTCACCAACCCCACATCTGACAGATCTCCAAAATTTACAAAGAACTCAAGAAGCAAGACTCTAAAACACCAAGGGACCCAATTAAAAAGTGGGGTACAGACCTAAATAGAGAATTCTCAATAGAGGAGTCTAAAATGGCTGAGAAACACTTAAGAAAGTGCTCAACAAAACAACTCTGAGATACCATCTTACTCCTGTCAGAATGGCTCAAATCAAAACACCAATCACAGTTTATTCTGGAGAGGATGTGGAGAAAGGAGATCACTCCTCCACTGCTGGTGGGCATGCCAACTCATACAGCCACTTTGGAAATCAGTGTGGTAGTTCCTCAGGAAAATGGGAATCAGTCTACCACAAGACCCATCAATTCCACTCTTAGGTATATACCCAAAAGATGCACATTCATATAACAAGGGCATCTGTTCAGCCATGTTCATAACAGCGTTATTCGTAGTAGCCAGAATCTGGAAGCATCCTAAATGCCCCTAAACTGAAGAGTGGATGGAGAAAATGTGGTACATTTACACAATGGAGTACTTACTCGTGGGGAAAAAATGAAATCTTGAAATTTGCAGCAAATGGATGGCACTAGAAGAAACTATCCTGAGTGAGGTAACATGGTATGTACTTACTCATATATGGATTTTAGACATGAATCAGGGGAGTGCCAGCATACAATCCCACTGCCAGAGAGTCTGGGAAACAGAACCTTCATCCAGTGACTGATGGAAGCAGAGACAGACACCCACAGCTAAACACTGAACTGAACTCCTGGGATCCAGTAACAGAAAGGAAGGACTGATGAGCAAAGGGGTCAAGACTGGGCTGGTTTAACCCACAGAAACAGCTGACCTGAACAAGGGGAAACTCTTGGACCCCAGAATGGCTGGGAGGATAGCATGGGATTGATCGAGACCCCCTGTATGTGGGTGTCAGTGAGGAGGCCTAGGAAATCTATGGAGCCTTGGGTAGTATTTATCCCTGGCATACAAATGGACTTTAGCTGCCCATCCCACAATTAGGGATGCTATCTCAGCTTGGACTCTTGGGGGAGGAGCTAAGCCCTTCCATGGATGAAATGACAGACTCTGGAGATCCTCCAAGGAGGGCCTCACCCTCCCTGGGGTTCAGAGTGGGGATTGGGTGGGGGACTGGGGAGCCTGGTGAGGAAGAGCAGGGGAGGAGAGGAGGGAGAGGAATCTGGGATTAACGTGTGAAGCAAGCTTGTTTCTAATTTAAATAAAAAATGAAAAAAAGGGTTATATTTTAGATAGATAGGTGGTCTTCAAACACTTCAGAGACCTACAGAATACAACATTTAAGATATTTTAATTGCATAAGGCTTTTGATAACACATCTGCTCCTGGTAGCACCAATCTATTTCAAAAAGGGATGTTGGATATCAAAGAACCTCCATGTTGAGTTTGCTTTCTTATGACAATGCTAGTCATTGGCAAGAAACTTCCCTTTCCTCAACTACTGACAGTATGCTGCCCAAACTGAGCAAACAGGATACAAAAGAAGGTAACTGCCGAAATTTGCCAAGACAAGGTAGGACAGCTCTTCAAAATTCTTGCTTCACAGGAAAGTCTGTCAGATATTCTGGGCCTGTAGGCTAAAGATGGTTGCCCCAGCATTGCAGAGGAACCTTGGGTGACTCCAAGAAGCCAGCTGCCTCTGTCATTTTATAGTTTTGCAAGTTGTTTGCTTTGCACATCCTGTTTATTCAGGTCTTTGATTGGGTTGAAGACTAGATAGTTATAGTTACAGTTTTCCTTGTTACCAAATTCAAAAAAGAAGCTCACAAAAGAGGTATAAAGAATATAAGGTTAAGAGACAAAAGCTTATGCTGTTTAACTTAAAAAATGTTTGAGGTCTAAAAAGATAGTTTGGGGTTGGTAATATTAATTAAAATAGAAAATAAATTAGGTACAAAATTTTAGATTCATCAAGATAGATAGACAATAGAGTATTTTCTCCAAAATTGCCAAATACAAATGGACTGGACATTGTGGATGTAATTCTTACTTGATAATTGTTCTTATTGTATATAGTTTTACTATGTTAAACATTTCCTTTCTATTTAGACAAAAAGGGGGAAATGTTTACACTGTGTGAAGATATATTCCTGTTATTGGTGTAATAAAAAGCTGAACAGCCAATAGCTAGGCAGGAGGTGTAGGTGGCATTTCCAGGGAGAGGAAGAAAGGGGAGGACAATCTAGGTGTGCAGGGAAAGCCAGGAAACATGGAGAAGAAACAGGAGATGCAAGATGAAAGAGGTAACACCACATGGCAGAACATAGATTAATAGAAATGGGTTGATTTAAGTTAAGTTATAAGACCTAGTTAGGAACAAGCCTAAGTTATTAGCTGAGCTTTTGTAATTAATAAGAAGTCCTTGTGTCATTATTTGGGAGCTGGCTGGCAGGACAGAAAAAGACTCATTACACCAGGGGACTATGAATTTACCCCAGTTTTTGCAAACTGGGCTCCTATAAAAATCTACAGAGATCTTCCCAAGGCAGAAGACCCTAAACCTGGATTAGCTCAAGGGGTGAGTGGGAAGTTGGATGGGAGGAGGACTTTGGAGCAAAGAACATGGCACTCTGAAATTCTCAGAGGAAGTAAGACCCTGAATATGATATCGCAAGGCCTGGTTCACTTCTGCTTGCCTATCTCCCTCCCAAAAAGGAGCACAACCATGGAGGCATCATGACTGGTCAGCTCCAACGTGCCAGTGTCTTCTCATACTGTCCCAAGCCTTTGTTACTGCCCCTTCCCAGGGCCCAGAACAAGCTCAGTTCTACACAAACACTTAGAAGGCAGCACTCCTCAAGCGTAATAGCCATCACCTTCTGCTGTTTGCAAGAGATATCACATTTAATCCTAACAGCTCTTCAGAGGAGCAGATGGTGTTTCTATTTTAGAGAAGGGGAAATAGACTCACCAAGAATGTGCGCCTTGTTCAAGGTCACAGTAAATCTTAATGTATATCCTTGTCAATCCTGTCTTCTCTGGTCATAGCCCACTGAACTTTGTCTTCTTCGAGCTAAAGGAAGCCTCACCTCAATTCCCCTAATTGCCAGACTTCCACTAATAGGCTAGGATACATGATCCTGCTTCCTGGGAAGAGCAGAGGCTGATTTAGAATCTGCAGTGAATGAGGAGAGGGTTGCCCTAAAGGCTCTAATAGATGTCAGATGCTTGGTAACGTAAATCGGGGATGCAGTAGCTCATTTCAGGAAGGAGACTGTGGTCTTTCCTGGCATGTGGTGGGGGTGGGGCGGGGGCAGGAGTCCCCAAGAAGAGGCTACTCTTAGTCCGGGTACAGGCCTGGAGGGATGCAGCTGAGAGCTAGTTCTGATAAGGCACTTGCAGAACACTACAAGATGATTTGGTGGTACAAGTGAAGAAACTGAATCCTAAAGGGGGGGCTAAGGGCTGGACTTTCCCAGAACACCAGAGGGTGTTGGGGGGGGGGGGGGAGTAAGGACACGAGTCCAGATCTCCTGAACACACAGTGCAGTCGTTTGGGTCTGCCAGGGCTGTGCAATGGAAGAGGGCACATACTTTCCTAGGTCTTTGCTGGCTCCCACCAACCTGAAGAGATGGGCCCTGTTTGAGCCTGCTGGAGCCACTTCCTGCAGGGAGGGAGCTGTGACTTACTGTGCATGCCGGACGGCTTTAGTATGCCACCAGAGAGGGTGAGACTAACCCAAGTCACACAGTACATGTGCAGTGAAGCAGGAACTTGTTGCATGGTCTGTGTCCTCTCAGCCCCAGAAGGGCCTCCTGGAAGAACACAGTCTTTCCAGCCCAGACTGAGAGCAGCAGGAAGGCGTACAGGCTTTAAGAAATCTGGACCATCCCTGGGCTGCCCCCCACCAACTTTTCCTACCCTCTGCCCTGAAGACATCCAACACTCTGCTGAGGATCCTGGAACTTCTAAAATTCCTTCAGAATAGGTCACCTACGTTTCCCACAGAGTGAGAGTCTGTGCCGTTCATTCTTCACTAAGCCCTGCCTTTCCTATAAAACCTAGCTCAGAGGCACAGAAATGACCATGTGCAAAGCCACAGAGGAAGTCGTCTCAAATTCCAAAGAATCTCATAGACCAAGATTTCTGACCACAAGGCAATGTAGTGAGAAGTGAACAAGAAAAACCTAAGGTTGAAAAACAAAAATCCCACTTCTAAATCATCCAAGAGTTAGGGGAAATTGTAAATGACATTTGTAAAATATTTAGAACAGAGTGACAAGAAAAGCACAAGCGGTTTCTAAGTCATTTCCTCTGTGAAGTCATCCCTGACCCAACACTGTTCCTCCAGATAACTTTCTACCCTCCTCCCAGCTCTGAGTCCAGAGGGCTGACCTCTGGGCTGTGGCAACAGGTTCCCTTGTCCTTGGCTTTTAATGGGGAACTTGGCCAGAGACACGAGGAAAATCAAAAGGAAATGAGGCCCTTATTGGCCGGTAGATTTCCCTTGATTGCTGTGAGCTGGGTATAGCCTCTATTTAGGCCACAGAGCTTGCTGTAGCCTTCTCATTTCTTCCATTTTGTACCTCAGCCTAGGGTTGCTGATGGCTATCTGCTCCCTTGCTACATCATTGGTGATACAGCCTCTACATGGCTTCCCTACCACTAATTATGCCTATATGCATCACCACTATCAAACTCTCCTGAAAACACTCAGGATGCTCTGTGTGTTTCTTGTGGATATCCCCACTCTTGCCTCATGTTTAACCATCAATATATTATGTTACCCCATTTCCACTTCTGAATGTCTAAGCACTGACCCTGTTACCTGTATATGTTCTGTCCTGATTGCTGACCTGTGGGCAACTGAGATCAGAGACTGATTCATCACCTTGATTTCAGTACACTGTCACACTCAACAAAGGGCATTGATTATTATATCAAATTAAAAGGAGCAAATGTGAAACCTATTGATACAGTGTTTATTTACAGGAAATTTGGGACAGATTAAGACTTGGGCACAAAACAGAATTTTATGCTGGAACAGAAATAAGCCCTTGGGCAAAGAATGGATGCTTAGTTCTGATCTAAATTCTTAAGGAGTTAAGTGTGTTCTCATGCAATTGAGAAAGCAGGCCCAGGCCCAGACCTAGGGAATCCCAAAGGGGCACTTGTGCCATGGTATAAAACCACCTGTGGCTCTGGTGGTTCCCCAGTCACACCTGTTTGCCCTTCTCTTCCTCCAGGGTGACTTGGACAGCCTTCACCTTCTGTATTTGTTGCTTTTCATGCTCTGACTAAATACTCAGGAGAAGTGTCTCATTTCGGCTCTCAATTTGGGAATGCAGACCACCATGGTGGGGAAAGTACACAGTGGCTCAGAGCTGTGGCCGTGGGAGCATGAGGCCGCTGGCCACACTCCCAGAGATGTGTCTCCTTGGTAATTCTGAAGCCAGTGAAGCCGATGATAAAGATTGGCCATAATGCTTGTCTAGAAAGTCTTCAGTTTCCCCTCCCCAGACAGAGCCTGTAGTGTTGTTTCTGGGGTCAAACCATGGTATGCATTGAGTCATGATGTGGGATATCGGCTTGTTTCCAGGGGAGAAATCTAGGTAGAAAAGTGGGTAATGCAGATCACGTATGGAAAGGTTTGAAACTGTTTGGAAAGGGCTGGGAGAGAAGTCATTCTGTAGAAGAACAACGGAGACAATAGTTTGGAGATAGGATATGGGGTGACTTTGGGTGGTGTGAGAATCTCCCCAGCCAGAACAAGGTCTCTAGCTGGTGTGGGGAAGGTGACCTCTTCTTTGAATGTTCTTTGGGAAGGAGGGTGGAGGAATCAGTCCTTCCTCTCAGGAGTAACCCAGTCCAAGACTCCTTACAGCTATTCACTCATTCGTTTAAGTGGGTTGGTTGGTTGGTTGGTTGGTTGGTTGGTTGGTTGGTTGGTTGGATGGATGGTTGGTTGGTTAGATGGTTGGTTGGTTGGATGGTTGGTTGGTTGTGTTGGGAGAGAGGGTCTCACTACACAGCCCTGGACTAGCCTGGAGTTCACAGAGATTTGCCTGCCTCTGCCTCCCTAGTGCTGGAATTAAGAAATGCTCCCTCCACCACCAGCAGCCTGTAGTCTTGAGTGAGTGCTGTGTGTGACACTTGGCTGAAGCTGCTAGGAACCCTATTGAATTCAGAGACAAATGAAGCACAGATGACTACAGGAGGTCTAGAAAACCATTCAAACCACAATTTTTTTTCATTCTGCTTCAGGGAGAAACTGGACTTGTTCCCATTCTACAGCCTAGGATTCTGAGGCTGCCTCCTTAAGGAAGATCCAGACGGCCCCCTGGGGCGGCTGCTCTGTAAGTCCTGGTCCCTAGGGGAGGCTGGAAGCTCCACCGGACTTCCCACTTCCCGGAAAGGCTGGAGAGAAGAGTGTGTGTCCTGGGACGGGGGAGTCCCTTTCCCCGCCCCTCCCCGCCCCGTGGCCACGGCGTGGCTGAGCCCGGGGCGGAGCTGGCGTCTGCTCGCGGACGAGCGGCGGGACGGCGGCCGCAGCCCGGGGCAGGCAGGCGGACAGGCGCGGAGACCGGCCCGGCGGGATCACCCGCAGGAGGACGACCCAGCCCGCTGCGGTGCGGCCGCACCGACGGAGACCCGGAGCTGTCCACCTAGGCGGAGCGCGTGAGTGAGAGCGCCGTCTCCGCGCCCCTCGCGGCCCGGTCTTGCTTCCACTTTCAGTTCTTCTTGGTCCTCGCCTGGCAACTTCTGGAAGCGACCCGCGCCTGAAAGCAGGCTGGCACAGTCCTCAGCCCCGGGTCCGAGGCTCAGCGCCCAAATGCCGGGGTGGGGGTGGCGGTGGCGGTGGCTGGTGAGGGGGCGTGTCTTCAGGAGCGGAAATGTCAGGCTGGCTCCTCTGGGTCCTAGGACCTGTTTGTCCCTAACAGTTGGAGATAAGGGGAGGTTCTTAGGGGCTCAAAGGAGGTGGAGGCGGGTCTTTTTATATTTGACCTTGTCCCGCGTACCAGGCTAGAACCTGAGTTCGAACTGGAATTGTATCTCAGCCAGGCCCGGGAGGGGCAGGTGTGTCCCAGGCAGGGGACTAGGTATTAGAAACAGGCTGGGTCGGTAAACCTTTGCTCTTCATCTGGGAAGATTAGATGCTCAGTCATGGAGTGAGCAAACCACTGGCCACCCACCCAGTAATTAAAGTGGAGGGTCCACGGGGAGAGGGCACAGAGGCTCTGTAAGAAACAGTCAGTGATGGCATGAGGCTGGGGAGAGCAGCAATAACAGACATAGCTAGGAGGGGACGTCCCCCTGAGCTTACCTCCTGTACTCCAAGTTCACTCTTCCTAGGAAAAGTCCTAGGCCTTAAAGTTCTACAGCAGGGAGGTGGGGCCGCTCTACTCCCTTCCCCTCCTCTTCTGTACACCAGGCCAATGGCCAGACAGAGCAAGCAAGGGGTCCTTTGTACCTTATCATAGGCTAAGTCCCTCTTTATCCCAGTCCCCTACTTCTTATAACTTTCTTTGTAAAGTCAGGCTCCTCAAATCCTGATTCTGGGCTTCAGTTTCCCCTTCTGTAGGTTGGGCCACTTGATTTCTCAGAGCTGTTTCAACTTGAAGACTTGTATTCCTATATGTGTATGTGTCTGGTATTGTGGGTAAGTGAAGGTGGGTGTGCAGGTATGGAGGTTGACATCAGGTATCTTACTCTCCACTTCATTTATTGAGGCAAGGTCTATTTTTAAAATAATTACATTTATTTATATGTATGCATAAATATTCGGTACACACACACACACACACTCATGTATGTACCACAATGTACATGTGGTAGTTAAAGACAGTGTGTGGGAGTTCTCTCCTTCTACCATGGGGGTCCCTCAGGCCAGTAAGTTTACCCATTGAGACATCTCACCAGCCCAAAGCAGATCTTTCTGAACCTGGGGTTTCCAGGGGTTCCCTGCCTCTATCTCTTAAGTTCTAGGGTTACAGAAGGCTGCCAGGTCTTGTCAGGTTTTTCATGGCTTCTGGAGATCAAAACTGGTCCTCATGATTGCACTACAAGCTCTTTACCCACTGAACCGTCTCCCCAGCCACTCTAAGACTCTTGAGTCTAAGCTTTCCCTAAAGCCCAGCCACCAATGTTATGCCAGCCTGACTTTATCTAGAGGGCGAGGGACAGAAATGGTCAAAGAGTGGTCACCATACAAGGTTGTGATCTGGAGGAGGCTGCTGAAGGAGGTAGCATTCGGTAGGATGGAATGAGAAATCAGGAATCTATCAGCAAAAGACACCCATGCAGGAGAGTAAGGGCATCAAGGAGAAGCCCAGGGTGGCTGCTGGTGAGAGGTGGTGTGGGGAAGTTAGGGTGTGGAGTTGAAAAGTAGAGTGAGAGTCTGTAACAGTCCCTAATGGGTGACCATACCAAGGTGGAGGACCCAAAACCCCACCGATTGCATGAGTGATTTTGGAAACTCTGCACCAGGCAGAGCTTACAAGGGAGACAGCAACTGAAGTGTGCAGAGCTCTCCATTCGGGAGGTTCAGGTCCCAGCCTACTATTCCTTTGGGAAGAAGCTGGGTGGTGGACAGAATAAATGAGAGGACCTTCAGGTTCTCTCAAGAGGTCAGGAACTCTCTCTCCCCTCCAAACCACTCTGGCTTTTCCTGATTGATCCATTCTGCTATGAGAAGGAGAAACTGTTCTAAACATTTCTGTAAGTTTGATTTGTTGCCAGAAGTAACATCTGTCTGAGTTCTGTGCCTTTGGTTACACTAACCAACCTAATCCCCACCCTCTATATCCCCATTCTGCCACAGCAGTTATCAAAGATGTGAGAAAGGAAGCTGCTTCAAAGTCAAGCCAGTCTGAGGTGAAGGATGAGCTTTGTCTGTTGCTGTCTCAGGCCTCATTCAGTGTGGAGCTAGGGCTTAGACTAACCAAGGTTGAGGACAAGTCAGAGTCAACATGGAGCCCGAGCTCAGTGCTTAGCTTATACAGCCTAGTGGTCAGGGTCCATGGTCAGGGTCTGTGCTCGGTTTATGGCTGTTCCAGTCTTGGCAGTTGCCTGGATCTGCAATTCCATATAGTCATGTACATTGGTAGGGGAGATGAAATGCCTAAGATACTCAGAAACCTGGCTATATCAGGGTGTTCAAGGATTTACAAGGACTAAATCAGTGGTGATGTAAGCAAGTCAGTTTTGAATCAGGGGCTGGATCCCAGGACTTTGGGGGCTCTGACTGATGCCCCCTGAAGTCTGTTCTGAGTCTGGGAGTCTTCCATTCTAAGAGGCAAAGCAAACATCCAGAAGGACAGCAGGATGGGTGCCAGGTACATAGTAGGCATGCTGGAAATCATATGGAGTGTCAGGTGCACACGGTGGCTTATTCAGGTTTGGGACTGAAGGAGGTTGACTTAGGGGGAAAGAGCATTAGCATAGCAGAGGAAGTAGTACTCTTCTAGACTGCCACCCTCCCCTTCCTGTAACGCCTGCAGCCACACTGAAGGCCACCCAGATGGCCATGCGAGGGCCCTTTCCTCTTTCAGTGTAAAGAAAAAGGAAAGGACATTTTTGGTAGAAAAGTCCCTTCTGCTCCCTGGGAATCCCCTGTGGCAGGATGGACTTCGGGATATACCAGAGGAAACTGAAGTCCAGGGCCCACCCTGTCACCCTAGCACAATGCAGCCAGCTTCTCTTACACTACACAGCTGACCTATGGGGTTTCCAGAGAACATCTTATCGGGTCCCTGTTCCCTGGAGGGCCTTCAAAAGCCTCTGTCCCTTCTGTAATAGTCGACAGTAAGTCCTGCAAGAACTTGTTTGGAGCCAGGCTACACCTGCAAGGTTCAAAGACAGCAGGGAGGAAACTAAATATAAGGAAAGGTATGTGGGGCTGCAAAGAGGGCAGGGGAGAAGTACTAAAGTAGTCCACAAAAGATCAGACACTGACCGGCGGTGGTGGCGCGGGAGGCAGAGGCAGGCGGATCTCTGTGAGTTCGAGGCCAGCCTGGTCTCCAGAGCGAGTTCTAGGACAGCCTCCAAAGTCACAGAGAAACCCCGTCTCGGGAAAAAAAAAAAGTAGACAGTTAGGGGATGAGTGTTTCTATGAGGTAAAGAATTACCTCAAGGCTGACAGCTAATAGGAAAATGATGTGTTGGAAAGTCAGAACCATTTTATGGGTCCTGATCACCTGTTTCCCCTGCCTTTGTCCCTGGCAGGGCATCTTCAGGTCCCTGGACCTAGACATCCTCCTCTACTAGGCCTGGCCATGGCACTGTGTCTGAAGCAGGTGTTTGCTAAGGACAAGACTTTCCGGCCCCGGAAGCGCTTTGAGCCTGGCACACAGCGCTTTGAGCTGTATAAGAAGGCTCAAGCCTCACTCAAGTCTGGCCTGGACCTTCGAAGTGTGGTGAGGCTGCCACCTGGTGAGAGCATCGATGACTGGATCGCTGTGCATGTGGTGGACTTCTTCAACCGCATCAACCTCATCTATGGCACCATGGCTGAGCACTGCAGTGAGGCCAGCTGTCCGGTCATGGCTGGTGGGCCTCGCTATGAGTACCGCTGGCAGGATGAGCGCCAGTACCGAAGGCCTGCCAAGCTCTCAGCACCCCGCTATATGGCATTACTCATGGACTGGATTGAGGGTCTCATCAATGATGAGGATGTCTTTCCTACACGTGTTGGTGAGCACTGGCTAGCTGGAGAGTTAGCATAGCCAGGGAGGGTCTTTCCCATACTGCAGAAGAGGAAACTGGTTGAGGATCTTGGTTACAATCAAACATTTACCAAGGACAAGCTGACTTCCATTTAGATCTCCTCTTCATGCCCTTCTCATGGAGGCAGGACTCAAACCCTCTTTGCACAGCAGTACCTCTCAGAGATAAATGAGACAGATTCTGGCTGGCCAGGAAAGGTCAGGAGAACCAAGGCAGTGTGTGAAAAGACCCCACTGGGGACTCTCCCAACAAAACCACAAGCACCGTTTCTCCACTTTCCAGAACAAGTAATACACTGTTGTACTTGGGTTAATCTGGTTTCCAGCCTCCTGAGAGTCCCCTCTGAATCCTGGTCCCAGAAAGGGAAGGATTGGAAGCTAGATCAGCCCCAAAGTACCTTTTCCTCAGGCTGGTACTCCATAGTCAGGTCCAGGCCACGGGGCCTTTTCTTATATCAGCTGGGCCTGGGCGGGGAGGGTGGGGAGGAGAGAGGAATGATGTCACCCTGGCCCAGGTTCCCCACCTAGCAGCCCCACCTGCAGCCTGGGTCCCAGCACCCATCTGACTGTAGGGATTCAAATGGGTGGGGCAGATGGTCAAGCCCAGAGGGAAGAAGTCTGAATGCTAAAGAAAGCTGGGCACTGAGTCACAGCTGAAGCCCATGGCTTCTCCCCAACTGTTGCTCCCATTTCCTGCACTGCTGTGTACAACAGGTCCCTTCATTTTACACAGAAGGAAACTGAGGCCAACAGCGGGAAAGCACGCTGAACAGAAAAGGGTTCAGAACCGGAACTCGGGTGTTGTGGGGCCCAGGTCTAGATGGGTTGGATAGGAGTTGTGGGGACCAGGGTGGGCTCTCAGAGAGGCAGAGCGCAAGCTCACTCCAAAGAGCAGTGAGAAGGAGTGGGGTCGGTGGAGGTGTATGGACTAGGGCTAAACCTGTTCCTGCCTTTCGTTCTCCTCTAGCCTACATCCCTGAGTGTGTGAGCCCTGGGTAAACTTTTAACTGGATGACTGGATGATTTTGTCATAGCAGAAAAGAGGGTGTAAGAGGATCTCTGCCCTGGACTGGGTCTGTGCACACACTGCCTTTCCCATGGTTCTCCTGACCTTTTCTGGTCAGTCAGGATCTGTGTCATTTATCTCTGAGAGGGACTGCTGTGCAAAGACGGCTTGTGCCCTGCCTCCAGCCTATACTAATTAATAATTATGTGTCCTCAGGCAAGTGGCTTCACCTTTACACATCACCTGCATTTTATCATATCTAGAATGACTATCAGACCCATCAGCACAATTGCAAAGAGCAGAGGACAGAGGTACAGAGAGCCCAGCTCGGGGCTGGGCTCACAGAGGGAAAGTTCTTTATGTTATTGAATATCACTGAAGGCATGAGTGATACCGGAAGTAGTTCTTGAAGTGTTAGCATATGGGTGGGGTATGAGCTAGCTGTGTGAACAGTAAGCAGAGGAACTGGTGGTGTGGCTGGAGACGACAATCAGGATTGTCTCATAGAGGCTTTGCTCCATGCCATGTCAAGATACTAAGACTTCAACCTGAAGGCCCACAACCTCCACATTGGGTGCACAGGTTTCTGGGGAGAGGTTAGGCCATAATTTTTAGTGTGGTCTGCCGCAGACTGGCCAGTGACAAACTTGAGAAGCCCTGCTTCAAGCAGTGAGAAATGTGGAAGACCATCTGTGCTACAGCATGGAAAGGCACTTTCAGATTTGTGCTTCATTAAAAAGGAAAGATGGGGGCTGTGGCTGGAGCTCAATGATGCGAATGAATTCCTGGGTTCAATTTCCAGCACTACCTACCACCCACAAAAGAAAAGCATAGGAGAAAACCAAGGCCTTGCTCTGCCTTCCTCTATGAGGAAGAAGAGCGCCTGGGGGGAGGCGTGGAGTTTTAGCCCTAGGATTGTGACCCTTCTTCTACCCCCTCCACCCCCAGGAGTTCCCTTCCCCAAGAACTTCCAGCAGGTCTGCACCAAGATCCTGACCCGACTCTTCCGAGTCTTTGTGCATGTCTACATCCACCACTTTGATAGCATCCTCAGCATGGGGGCGGAGGCACATGTCAACACCTGCTATAAGCACTTTTACTACTTCATCCAAGAGTTCAGCCTGGTGGACCAGAGGGAACTCGAGCCACTGGTAAGGCCAAGTCTCTCTTACCCATCACTGCTAAGGCTCTTCCCTGAACGTTCAAATCCAGAGGATCTGTATGACACTCCCATACCCAGGTGGATGAATGAGGGGTGACAACTCATTTAACGGTGGATTCTGAACTCTCATAGAGAATTCATGGAGGTGTCAGTTTACAAACCTAGATCTGCTGCCATGGTTTGCAGCTGTAGTGGGGGAAGAGTCAGGCTCAATAAACCCCGATTTGGAAAGGAGTTGCCCGGCAGGCTGAGCTCAAACTAACCCTTCTTTGCTTTGTGTCTCCACAGAGGGAGATGACAGAACGGATCTGTCACTGAGTCCAGGTCTGGATGTTGTTGCCTATCAACTGGACCATCACAGTGTAGCATGGAGAGGGAATCCTTAGGAGCCTGTTGGTAAAGCAATCTGAAGGCCTGTAGGACCCCTCTATATACCCAACACCTCTGGACTTCTCAGAAGTCTGCCTGTGTATCCCAGATTGTGTGGAGAAGGGGGGGGCTTCAAGTGGGCAACAGGAGGAAAGGAGGAGTTTAGCCCCTCACATGAAGTCCAAGAGTAGGGTAAGCTACCAGGTCTCTGCTCTGATACCACCTTACCATGGTGGGTCCAAATCCATTTGGGGAATGTGGATGTGGCTGAAGTGATGGCAAGAAAATTATAAGAGAGTGAGTGCCTGTATCTGAGCAAGCAGGTAGGTGTGTGTGTGTGTGTGTGTGTGTGTGTGTGTGTGTGTGTGTGTGTGTGTATGTATGTTGGGGGGGTTGTTGATTGTGGGATTTGTCTGAGAGATCCAGGTCCTTCCTGGCACATGTTGGATGGATGGATGGATGGATGGATGGATGGATGGATGGTGGATAGATAGGCGGGCTGACTGTAAGTCCATGACCCCTATAGGAGTAATGACAGCTTATTGCTCCAACTCAACTCTGACCATAGGTACAAGTGTACAGAATGTGCAGGTATATGGAATTGTACCTTTGAATCTTCTAGACTACCATTTTCTATCTTGAACTGGAACTCAAGATACTTCAGTCTCACACCCTGAACCCACTGACCTGACTGAAGGCTGGCACAAAATAGCCCTCTTGACAAAGAGAGCAACTGGAACTTGAATTGGGGAATCTGGAGTCTTTTTCCCTATCTCAGGACACTGAGGATCATGTAGCTGGTGGAGACCTTCCCATCCTAAAAATACCTGCCTCCATCCAACCACCCAGAGACATCCCACCTACTTGGATCTCTGAGCACAGTATCCAGAGAGGCTGGGATGCTCTTTCAGTAGCCATTACTCAGTTATTCCATGCTGAGCCCTGTGCACAGACTCACAGGTAGGGAAACCATGGCAGAAACAGGCTTCTGCCCTCCCAGAGCTTTTATCCTGAGAAGCCAGGACGGAGAACAAGAAGTCACATTAAGAATCCCATGTGTTTCTCGGTATGGAGAGGAGGAAACTGAAACTGGAGGCTTTTGTGAAGCTGTGTAAAAGCCAAGGCTCTTGACTTCTCCTCTAGGGCCTGCTGATTGTGACACTGAGATGCATGTGAAAATGGGGTTTGTCAGCCACTCTCCAGGACACAACTACTCCTGCTTTGAGCAGTGATTTCTAGCCTGATGCCAGAGAGCCCACCACCCCTGGGTTGGCTCGAGTTGACTGCTGAGACAATCGTCCAAAACCAGATCTGTTTTTATGACCTAGGAACTGCCTGCCCTCCAGAGAAACAGCTGGGGAGCTCTAGACTAGCAGGACCTGGAACTTCTGTCTCTGCTGGCTCCAGAAAAGACAAGGGGGGCATGCCACCATGTAGCTTTGGCAGTGGTTCAGAACTGAGGAAGGTAGGAAATTCCCCACAGTGGGTTTGCAGAATATACTCTGGAATCTAGGCTGTGAAAAGGGATGATGGGGGAGGGAAATATATTTTTGTGAAAGAGGGAAGATTTTGCTATTTTTGGTAAAATAAAAGACACAAACTACAGCAATCACTGGTGGGAAGTTGTGGTCTTGGCAGATTGTAGGAGAGAACAGCAGAATGGGACTCAAGACATTCTGTCCTCAGCGCCTGACCATATGGGCATAGTCAGGACTGACATAGCTCTCCAATATGAGGACACCCAAATTCTCTCAGGGCTCTGAATTCTAGACAAGCTAAATTAGGAGCCTTGAGGAGGGGAGGAGAGGACAAGGCAAGCCCTTGCCTTTAAGGAACTTGATCTGATGGGGGACCCTCCTCATTAAGGCACTTGGGACTGGCTATCCCCATTCATATCTGGGAGGTTTGGAGAAACCAATGGCTAAAAGTGCAGTGGGAAAATCAGCCATAATCCCAATCACAAGAGAGGAAGCCTAAGCTTCTCAGGGCTCAACGTAGGAGGAGGTGGGGCAGGTTTCACTCCAGAGCTTATTCCCCAGGAGACTGCTAGAGCTAGAACACACTGCTCCCACACCACAAGCCACTCAGACAAGAGTTAAAAGCAGCCTGGTTGTGAGGAACCAACAAAGGCCCACCTAGAGCTCCTCCTACACCTGCAAAGGAGCAATAGGGACTCTGTCTGGGAGGTGGAGGCCTGAGCTGTAGCCCAGCCAGCCCCCAAAGTCTCATGGCAAGTACTTTCCTCTATAAAGCCACTTACCTATCTTATGGTCAGAAGTGGTTAGGCAGCAAAATGGCTCAGTGGATGCCCAACAACACAAGCTTAATGACTTGAGTTCAATTCTCAGAACCCCTGTAAAAGGTGAGAGAGATAACTCTGGCATGCATACCCCATACATACATCACACACGCAGTAGGAATTTTTTTTGTTGTTTTGAGACAAGGTCTCATTATGGAGTGCTGGCTATCCTGGAACTCACTCTGTAGCCTAGGCTGGCCACAAACTCACAGGGGTCCACCTTTATCTGCTGGGTGCTTTGATTAGGGTATGCACACCACACTTGATCTCTAAGCTCCTTCATTCTCAGCCCATGGACTACATGACAGTAACTTAGCTAATACTACATCTCCGGTTCAGCCTCAGGTGCTTGACTATAAACAAGTCTCTCTTTAGCCAGCTGTCTGGCCTTCCAGCCCCCCCAGTACCTCTGCCCTCTTTTTACTGCTGTGGAATTTAGAGGATTCTCCATTTTGCTGCTCCTAATGCCCAAAGCCCAGCATTCTAAGAGTGATGTTTCCAAACAGATGACAAACCACTCTCTTCAATCACTGGACAGTCCAACTGTTAGCAAGTCTGTGTACATTATGGAAGTAAGAGCTGGCTTTATCTCAAAATTGAGATGTCTGGAAATACATGAGAAAACATGTGTGCGCAAGCACACACACCACACACACACACTTGCTTTAAGAGGCAAGGATGGTTAGAGGAGGAAGAGGAAAACACTGACCTCAGTAACTACAGAAAAGAGCCTTTCTCACCCAAACAGGCAAAAGCTAGCAGAAGCAGCTTACCTGGAGGGACAGGCTGGGCTTTGCGGTCCCATTGCTCAGGACCTGTGCCGATCTTTGTGGTAGGGAACAGGGAATAAGCTATTCTCTCCACCCTGGGGTAGAACATCCCCCACTGAGTAAACAGTGCCATAACCTGTGGCTTTCATGAACATCTCAGTCCCTTTAATGTTCCTGCTGCCACTGTACAGAGCTGGGGAATGTAGTAGCATAAGAAAGTCTGGGTTCTACATGGTTTGCCCTCCTTCCTGGGATCCCCCCAGAGCCTTTATCCAATGTTAATTACCTGTGGTTGCCATGTGTGTGGGAGAGTAGTAACTTTGAGACGCTGGATCACGATCTATGCCTGAGTGACTCAGGGTTCGTTTGGCAATTGAGAGTTGAGGAATGGGCTAAAAAGTCCTGTAAAGTCATGAAGCATGGTGGTTAGACGACATTGGGATATACAGCCTTTGGGTAGGACTCCAATTCTGGAAGGGACAAACTACAAAAGCTTAGGGGAAAAGACTGTCCTTTCCCATCTTTATCTAGATTGGAAATCTAGCATAGTCTTAAATACTCACACTTCCTTCCCTCATACGATTGAACACACAGACCAGAAAGACTAGAGAGAACAGATGTTTCTGAGGTGACTGATGGGAAAGCCGAGAAGCTCTTTAAGCTCCTTGCTCACCAGATGCTCACAACAATAATGAATGGGGTAGGGATGTTTACTTCGGCCACACAAAGAAACTCTGCGTCAGAACCTGAACTGAAGCCAAGCAGCTCTCTTCCCCTCTCAGGCACCTGCAGCCTGTGGAAGTGAGGCGGCGAGGCTGGCTGAGGGATTAATCTAATTAGTGTACACACACACACAGCTGGCTGAAGTATTAATATAATTAGTGTACACACACACACATCTGGCTGAGGGATTAATCTAATTAGTGTACACACACAGCTGGCTGAAGTATTAATATAATTAGTGTACACACACACACACAGCTGGTTGAGGTATAATCTAATTAGTGTACACATACACAGTAGAATAAGGAAGTTTGTTGTAGCTGGGGTAGTGGTGCACGCCTTTAATCCCTGCACTCAGGAGGCAGAGGCAGGTGATCTGTGAGTTCGAGGCCAGTAAGGTCTACACCAGTGAGTTTTAGGACAGCCAAGTCTACATAGCGAGACCGTTTCGAAAACAACAAAAAAAAGTTTAATTACTGAGCATAATTTTTACTCATACTCTCGTGAAGTTCTGCATACACAGACATTTACAGAAATTTTATAGTTGTGACTGGTGGTGTGTGCCTCTGTAACCACAGAATCCTGGAGACTGTGTCAAGAGGGAAAAAAAAACGAGTTCTAGGCCTGGGGTATATAGGAACGCCCTGTCTCAAAGTTAAATTTTAAATGGAGGAAATTTTTACAGAGCTGCCCTCCGGTTTAGAAAAGCCTCCTTCCCGGCTTGCAGAAGTAACTATTAGCACCTGCCAGGAACGGAGTAACACTCGCCAGCAAACTACCACCGCGTCCATACGCCGCGCCTGCGCAGTGTATTAGGCTCCTGTCTCTGGCCACATGTGGCCCTCGGGGCGCAGGCGTGACCCCGCCCCCTCCCGCCCCTTTCTGCCCGGGCCCTCCCCTCCGAGTCTAGCTCTGTCTCTTCCGCGTTCTAGGCAGAGACCTGCAGGTGGGGGTGCGCGCGGCCGCTCCTGCGGTGGTCAGCTAAGGTAAAAGTGAGACAGCCAGGAGTCCCTCCGGGCGGAACGGGACCGGGGTCTGGAGTGCGGCGGTGCGCCCGGGAGGGGCAGTCAGGGCCTTCTGAGCAGTTCGAGGTCACGACCCGCTTCCTCTGCGGAGGGACAGCCGAAGGGGACATTCTTTTAGGACTGTCCTCTGAGCTGCTCTCCTGCCCAGACTGCAGTGTGTAAAATCCCTTTCGGGACTCTCAGCCTGTTCCTGGAGATGGGCTTGGGTTGTGACAGGTCGGGACCCTCGTGGGTACCGACGGTCGGAGCTCAGCTTGTATGGGGTTTGAGACTCAGACCAAACAAGGATCTGCTCAAAGCATGAGGACGTTATAAAATGTGCATACTCGCTGTGGTAAATTAACTATTTCCAGTTATTTGGCAATACAGTGTTTAAAAGCTCCTGCCACATTTGTCCCGCAGAGAGTCGTAGGACTGTGGGTAGGATGCAGGCTCTCTTCTACAGCTGTAGGACTGTGGACGGTAAGAACCTGGGAATGAGCGCGGGAGTGCTTGACTTTTGGGTCAGCCATGCTTTCTCGTCTCCAGCTGCATATCCTAGGACAACTCATTTTTCTCTCAGAGCCTTTTATCTATTAAAAGGGATATAATAGTGTCACTGTGGGGGTTAAGTATGATTATATGTAAATTGCCTACATGCAATGGGTACTGATAAATAACTTATGATTTCTAGGAAAGAGAGTATTTTGGTGTGGCATATTTTAGGGAGGCCCTGGGGAAAAGCTGATGTAACCTGAGCCTTGGAGCCTCTGTGGGATTTATACACAGAATAGACCTTGTGGTATGAGTAGGGAACTAAGCCCTGTTGACCACAGGCCATGTGCCAAGCACCAGCTGAGTAGTTGACATATATATAGTGTCTCCCTTGATCCCAGCTGTCAAGTCAAAGAGCTTCAGCCCTCTGTCCTTAGCTTTAAGCCTTCTAAAGAGCCTTCGTGATATGAAGAATAGACACAGGGTCAGGATTCTGTATAGTTGTGCGCTAGCTGAGAACTTTGGAGTCCCTTCTCTGCATCTGCTCCCTCCTCAAAGTGTCTCTTTTTGTAATCGAGGGTTTGGATTGTGTAGGGGTGTCATTGCTCTAGCGATTTAGCAGATTTGGCAGTCAGAGGCCCTGGCAGCAGTCAGCCAAACCAAGAGAGAAAAGTTCTGAGAACAAGCCGGCAAATTGCAGCACCTGCCTAGCTAGGAAGAGCATGGTCTCCTATCATGTGGCCTGTAGTAATTCAGTAATACGGCACCTTGTGTAGCTTCTTCACACCACATCTGATGACTCTGTGGTGAAGCCTCTCATCCTCCTGCTGGATTAGACACTCCCATTGCAGTCTCCCATAGCAGAGACCAACTTCCAATGGAGTTCTTAGCAACGAGCTCTTGGGTACATTACTCATGTGTACACTGACTACAGTTGATGTCAAGGAGCCATGTCTGTGTCATACCTCCTCTTCATGGCACAGGACTGGCACATAGTAGGTCTCTGTAATGCTTGTGGTTAAATGAGTCAGTGGCTTTTTTTTTATTTACTTGCTTTGGTCCTTGTTTTATAAGCTGTCAGGTTTAGAAGGAGACTTTGTGTTTTCCTTCATGACTAAGGAGGGCCCTGGTTTAGATGGATGATGCCCTACTTACAGGCATCAGAGGCACAAAGGTGCAGGAATTCTTCATGAACCAAGATTCTTCATTGCTGTTATTGATCTCAGGCCCTGGTCTCACTATTGTTGAGTTTAGTTATGAACGAAGTTGTGATGTATCCAGGGACCTGTATAGTCTGTGCTATAGTTCATGTAAGGAAAGCTCACAGGTGGCTGACTAATCAATTGTTCTGCCCTTGGCCTTGGTAAATAAACAGTAGTCCCTTCCATGTGGGACCAACAGCTACAAATTCACATTTTTCCTTGCCAACAACACCAGCATATGGAACATGATGTTCTTTGTTGATCGTGTGTGTGTGTGTGTGTGTGTGTGTGTGTGTGTGTGTGTGTGTGTGTGTGTGTGTATTCTTGAAGGCAGAAGCAGCATAGGAACCATCTGGTTCTACTACCTTCATCTTAGGGATAGGGAAAAACTAACTGGACCTAGATTACACAAAGACTCAGTCAAACACAGAGAATTCTAGAAGTGAAATGTTCAGACACTTGTTTTTTCCCAATTCTACTCCAGTGAATTAATTAATTAATTTGAGACAGCTTCTCACCATGTGTCTCTGACTGGCCTGGGATGTCCCAGAGAAATCCATGATGTGCCAGAAGGATGGACAGAGGGATGAAGGAAGTCCACATGAGTACTTAGTTTGAGAATAGGAATATACTTACAGAGCTCCCTATTGGACTGGTACTGTAGCTCAGTGGTAGATCCCTGGCCTGGCATTCACAAGGCTCCAGCTTTGATGTCCAACACCACAAAAATTGTCTGTTTGTTATCAAGTAGTAAAATTCATAGTTTTAGGGGAGACTCAGTCCTGGATCTTTCAATAAAGATTCCCAGTGTGACATGGAAAAAATTCAATTCAGCAACACATACGAAGCTTCTGCTATGAATAAGCCTCTAGTATTGAGAAATACACACATCAAGGATGACAACATGCATGTTTTTTGCTCTCCTATAAGTAATTGTCTCCTCAAAGCTTTCTCCCTCACATATAGTTAGGGAGATGGATCAGTACATAAATACTGAAATCAGACTGACTTGGGTAAATGAAGTAAGGAATGTAAACCAAGAGGGAGTCTGGGAGGAGGAGAAATCAATCCCTACATGACCAGATTCCTGAAGGTGGAGAAAGGGCAGCTGGAACTGTGTCTGGAGGGAGAAGTGTATGGAAGGACACACACACACACACACACACACACACACACACACACACACACACGAGGGCACAGGCACGCTGAGGAAGAGAAGGGGTCCTGCTGACATGGGAAGAGAAGGAAGCTACCATTCATCAAGTGTCTACTTTGTGGCTCGCCATGAGCCACGTAGTTTGCACACTATAATTTACTTAATCCTCACAACCTCTGTAATAAAGGGATATTTATCCCCAATTTAAAGACTAGAAAACCAGACCTCACAAAGATTAAAGTAGCTTCACTAAGGTCGGATAAAGCTAGTAAGCTAACAGCATGGTTCAGAACCACCTAGGAGGGCTGAGTTCGGAGGCTCCTGTTTCCATTATGCTGTAGGACACTAGATGCCATGGCTAGGCTGTGTTGATTGTGGCTGTGGGACAGAGGCTCTCTGGAACAAAGAAGTGTCTGGAATATGGACATGAATGAAGACACTTAAGCTGTAAAGTACTTGAGATACCTGATCTGAGTCTGCTTGTGCAGGCTGTGTGAACCTACGGCTGCTGTCACAATGCTGTCAATCAGTGCATCTCTGTCCTTAGTGCCTGTGCTCTTAGACGGATTTATAGAGGCTGTGGGCACCCTTGGATTTCAGGCACAGATCCTGAGGTAAAATGAACAGTATCATAATGCTTCATTTTTTCACCATCAAGTTAAACAAGAATGTAATAGACAGAACTGGAGCCAGGAGTCTGGTCTTCGGTTCAGGTATTACTCATCCCCCATCGTGTTTCTCAGCCTCCTTCCCCAGGATAAAGGGTTTGGGCTCACTTGACAGGTCTTCGCTTTTGCTAATGTTCTCCTTGCCTGAGATTGTCTAAAGATAGAGAGGATGAACCTGGACTCAGAAAAAAGGGTTTAAACTCCAGCCTCTCCTCCCTGTGGGGAAGCTGAAGATCAGATACAAACTAAATAAAAGACTGCCTGGGTTTGAATTCTGCCTCTGTCACTGGCTAGCTGTATGACTTGGACAAGTTATTTAACTCTGCCTAGTTTCAGATTTCTTCATCTGGAAAATGGGGTACAGATATTCCCTACCTTGTGGGGCTGCTATAATAACTAAAATCACATTAAGCAGCTCAGTGACCAGCAGGTTAGTAGATGCTTAGTGAACAATAGTTGTATCAGTAACAATATTAGTAATTGCATTAATATCCCATTTGGAACAAATTTCATAGGAAGTGTATTTATTAGGGCCATTCTCCCTACTCTGACGTTGCTCTTTTCTCTTTTCATTGCCACATCAAAACACTTAGAAATGCTGGTGATTCTATCACAGGGTTCCAAAGCATGACACCACTTAAAGTACTTTGTGGGAAGCAGTCAATAAAAAAGCCAGTGGCTTGATAGAAAATCTCACCTGACTCATGTTTTCCATACCTCTCTCCACAGTAAACAGGACCAGAGCAGGTGTTTATTTCCTTTTGCACAGCCTTCACCAAAAGCACAGAGCAAGGCCTCTTCAGTTCACTTGCCAAAAAGAACAACAGTATGGTATCTCCAGAAAGTGGTGTCTAATTTAGCTCCTCCCGTCTTAAGCCCCTCCAGCCTTAACTTAAGCGAGTTCTTATTGTTCTGTTTTCCATGAATATGGAAAAGTTCCTACTTATTATAAAGGGGGATGAGATCAAGATTTTCTCATGAGAACCTCTTCTGTACTTAAAGCCAGAATCCAGTTAGGCCTCATCTTTGCTTTGCCGGGCAGCACCGCCTGGCTGCTTTCACCTCATCCGCAAAACCTATTTTCCGTCACTTGGATCACATTGGTTATGCTTCTTTTCTTTCTCTGAGGTTTTCCCTCTTCCTGGCGGTGCCCCAGACTGTGCTCAGCCTTCAAATAAGAGTCCAGCTAAAACAGCTTAAGGGGAGAATGCTTCAGAAGTCTCGTTGATTCATTAAGCAACAGCCCTGTGCTAGGTAGAGGGACCCAGAGCTAACTCGGGTTAGTCTACTCTGTCCCTGGTTCAGCCTAAGGGGAGACCGTGATAACTCATCACAGGTATTCTGGGTGAGTTATGCATACTTGTGGGAAGCTGGAAGTAATTTAGAGCAGTCAGGTAGAAGCAGCCCTTTGGCCCTGTGGCTGGACTGCAGGTAAAGACTTCAGGAAAAGAACAGAAGCATAGAGTAAGAAAGCCGATCTGAGCAGTGCAAGGGAGGCCCGAGTCACCCCAGCAGAGGCAGTGGCCCCTATTAGACATCTAGCAAAGACATGGCAATCTCAGGTCTGGCTTTGGGGATTAAGAGTGGAAATGCCATAAACCTTAGCCTTTTCTGTGTCCTCCAATGCTCTCTGTCTTGAAAGTCAAGTGATAGGTCCCTTGCTTTCTGAGAGTCTCAAGGTTTGGTGAAAAGGGAAAGTGGCCCAAAGGAATAGGAGTGGTGACAGAACAATCAGGCTAACTGGGCCTTTAGGTTCCCGTGTGTATGTCTAAAACCCCATCTCTGCTTTTGGCCGTTGTTGACACCGTGTTCTTTTTTGCTCTCCAGATGTAGTTTTCACAATGTCTTTCCAGAGCTATGGTTGACATGGGGAAGCTATCTCACAGGTATAATAATGGGAGTTATGGAATACCTCTTATATACCAGGCAATGCTGTCACAAGTTTGATATATACACTCTACTTTAATTCTCACAACATATGTTATTGCTCCTGTTTTGTAGACGATGACAGTGAAGAAGTCCTAAGGCTTATGCCCAATGCTGCCTTGCCAGTAGATGTCAGGGCCAGAAGCTGAATTTATAATCTAATATAATCTAATGTTTGAAAGTCCATATGCTTTCTACTTCCTCAGCCTTAAAGTGACTCCAAATGTCTGGGCAATACAAAGTCTGTAATGGAATTCTGCATCTTGCTTTTGTTTTTTTGTTTTTACAGTAGACTAGTTGTTAGCAAACTATGGTTTGTCACCTGTTTTTGTAAAGACTGCAAGCTAAGAGTACTTTCTTGCAGTTTGAAGTGTTTGGAGATGGAGAATTACGAGGGGATGAACATTTTGTAAGACATAAAAAGAATGTGAAATTCAAACTGTGGTTTCCATAATTAAAGTTTACATGTGTCATAATTATTCATTTACATACAATCTGTGGCTGCACTCTTCTTTACAAAGGCTGAACAGCTGAAGCAGCAACCGTGTGGCACACAAAGTGTGAAATAGTTACTATTTGGCCCCTTACAGAAAAACAGTTGCCAACCTCTAGTAACACTAAAGAAAACAAGTTAAAACTCATAGATGTTCAAGGCTGACCCTGGAAGGGCAATGGTGGGAACAGGAAGGCATAGCAGCCAAACTTCCTTGGGCTCTAGAAATAGTTTCATTGAGCCTGCAAGATTCCTTTGGGAATAAAAATAAAAACACAATAGATAGGGCTGTCCAATGTGCTGAAGTCTCTAACAAGCAATGAACACGATACTTTGTGGATGAAGTAATTCATTCAGATTCATTTGAGCCCTTTTGTGTAAGATGCTATATTAAATGCTAGGAATATCTAACTGGAAATATCTACATCTTGCCTGTGAGGAGCTTGTAGCCCAGTGGCAGAATTACCGTGCATGTTTTGTGTTGTAATGAAGGAAGTCCAGACTGCTTCTAAAGTTGATAGGATCCTCTCGGTCATTTGCTATGGGCCTTGAAAGACAAATAGGAGTTCCTTTGCAAGGAACTATAGGCAAGGCTGAGGGTAAGGCTTGGAACATGAGCATTTGGAACTTAACATAGATGGGGGAGAAATGGTTTACTGGTTCTTGGCTAGATGACTGGCAGGATGATGTAATCTACAGAGAAGAAGGGAAATCAGGAGGAAGGAAGCTGTGGTGGGGGCTGGGGACAAGTCCAACTTGGAAATGTGATTTGAGGTAATGTTGAAATGCATCCAGTTTCCAGTTAGAAACCTTAGAAATTTTGGCATAGAAGCCTAGAATGCAGACTTAAGCACATTTTCAGTGCTTTTTCCCCAGGGAAAAGGGGAAGTGCAAGTGTGTTTCACTGAGAAAAAGCTGAGCAGCTTTGACACTTGATAACTAAAGCCAGGGGGTTAAAAATAGCACTGGGTCTACAGAAAATCCACATTAGAAATCAGAAATGATTGTTTTTGGCACAAAACTGTCTCCACTCTCACCACCTGCTGCTCTCAGGGTCTGCTTTATCTTGCTGGCACTGTTACCTCTTGCCTAGGAGACTTGGGCCTGACTGTCGGAGACAGAGCCAGCACTTAAGCATCTCTCACAAGCAAGCAGCTGGGGAGTGTCAGCTTGAACCCTCTGTGGGAGACTCTAGGAGCCACAAGAAGGGTCCATCTCTGTCACCCTGGCAGGTTACAACTTTTAGTGTCTGAAATCCACAATGAGAGTAAATCTGAAAAATCTTTATTTAGACCCATGGTAGATCTTCTAGTTCTCGGCATAAGTATTTTCAGTTACGCATTGATTTTAAAGCCTGGGAACATCTGTGACTTCTGTGTGTAACTCACAGAGTGGGGGCCCTTGTGTTGATCAGCGTCTCCTTTGGTCCTCTTGAAGAGGCCATCAGTCTCACACCCTCTCCTCTGCTTCTTGAAGATTTCCATGCTGGATGGGATGAAGCAGAGGCAGATGGCAAACTGAAGGGCATTGGATGGGAAGACGCCAGAGGATAGCTCCCTGTGTCTGGAAGACACCAGCCTTGGAATTTCTATGGGACTTCACGAGCCTCACTGCTGAGTGGAAGAACGTTGTGGGTAAGATTGGGTGAACCGTTTACCTCCTCAGTTTTTTAAAAAAACATATCTTTTATTATTTATTTTGTGTCCATTGGGGATGGTTGTGTTGGGCTGTGTGTGGAGGTAACAGAGCACCTTCCAAATGTCCGTTCTCTTCTGCCATGTGGATCCCAGAGATCATACTCAAGTCATTAGGCTTGGAGACATGTCCCTTTAGCCATCATGCCATCCCTCACTTACCTTTTTATTTTTTTAACATTACTTTGAATTGAGCTTCTCTATTTCCAGAGAAAGGAGTGAGTTCAAGGTCATGTAAGCAGTTAATGGTTTTCAGAATTTGCTTGGGCAGCTTGGCTTAGCCATCTCAGGTCCAGATAACTTCCTGTGACAGCTACAGTTCTTCTGGAACAAAATGACAGTGGGACAGAAGGAAAGTAGAACAGTAAGTAAAGCATGTTTATTTCCTCTACTGCATCATAACAAGATGAACAGCAGAAATGTGAAAAGTGAAATTCTTGTCCCCGTGGAGTCTTGTTCTTCCGGAGGAAGTGTAGAAAATTCTGTTTGTTATTTTTTATATCTCACACATGGTACAGATGCTGAATCTGTGACATGTTGTGTTTTGCTCTAGCTGGAGGCCTCATCATGTCTGGCAGGTTATCAGTCAAGCCTCAGTGACTGATTTGGAACACATGAGGGTTAAGTAAGGTTGTTTTAGCCTGGCCTGTGCTTTTTGTAATACTCAACTGCTGTGTGTCACCTGTCTTCACCTGAAGCTTCCTGGTGGCACTGCCATTGTACCCTGCCCCTCCCCCAAGTTCTCCCCTTCTCTGATGACACTGCTGTTCTTATGGTTGATTTTGGTTGAACAGCACATATTCATTCACCTACGTTGAAACCCCACTCTATGGCTGGACCATGCTAAGCCATGGGGTTAGAGAAGACTCAAACGTCCTCTCCTTCAAGAATGGCCTAACTGTCAAGGACAGTGTCCACTGTATCCAGCCATTTGAAGGACCATTTCTACCTCTGTGGCTTCCTCCCTTGCTCTATAACATGCCCTTCCTCCCTATCCCCACTGCCCTCACCTCTAGTGTAGGCCTTCCTTACCTCTCCCTGGCCTGTTGCAGTAGCCTCAGTCTATCCTGACTCTCAGCAGCTGCTGTTTGCACTGTATATCCCAGCCAGCTTGAAGGCCACAGTGCTCCTGACTCCCTCCTCATTGCCTAGAACAGAGTTCACAAGTGTGCCACACAGAAACCCTTCCAGGGGATCCGCAAGATCAAAAGTTTTCACAGTAGTAACCAGGTGCTATTTGTTGTTGCACAGTGACAGGAAGGAAGCTGCTGATACCTTAGTACAGTCAAGGCAGTGGCATGGAGCTGTGCTCACAGCCATGTTGTTCCTCCCTGCTATCTACTTAACAGCCATTTTCACTTAAGAATGTCCTTGATGAGCTGGGCAGTGGTGGCATAGATCTCTGTGAGTTCAAGGCCAGCCTGGTCTACAGAGCAAGTTCCAGTACAACCTCCAAAGCCACAGAGAAACCCTGTCTTGAAAAAAAAGAAGAAGGAGGAAGAGGAGGAAAAGGTCCTTGATGAAGCAGCAGGAGATGCTGATTTTACTGAATCTCACCTGAGGACCATCTTCTAATATTCTGAATGATGTACAGAAGATACACTTACAGGGCACTTCTTTTGTATAGCAAAGCACAATGATAACATACCAAGGAATGGCGCTTGTAAGCACTGTTTGAATTTTAAGCTGAGCAAAAAGCAGCTGTTGTCATTTTTCTGTGGAAGAATGAGTAATGGTTACTAAGGGTGGAAAGAAGACAGGGACCTGTGTTGGGGAGCCTTGTGAACTGTTAATGAGCTTAGATGCCTAGCTTACGGGCTTTTCTCAGCCTTTATATTGTGCTTCCTTTATATTGTGCCTTGCCCTCGCTACACTTTGTTCTGTATTCTGGAAACACACACTTTCTGTTTCTGCTTCCATATTGTTCTGATGTCACTCATTCCTCCAGGAATTGCTATGTGGCTGTGAAGGCTTCTTGTGATCCCAAGATCAGAGCAGAGGGAGAAGATGAGTCTGAGTGTTTGCTCTAGGCATCTGAGTATCACAGCCTGCAAAGCATCTCCCTGATGCTGCTCTCACTGCAGCTGTGTTGAACTACATGGCCCAGCCTTTCTACACGTGGAGGTTGTCTTAGTTAGGGTTTCTATCACTGTGAAAAGATACCATGGCCATGGCAGCTCTTATAAAGGAAAACATTTGGTTGGAATGGCCTACAGTTTCAGAGGCTCAATCCATTGTCATCATGGGAGGACATGGCAGTGTGCAGGTGATGGAGAAGGAGCTGAGAATTCTACATCTTGATCTGCAGGTAACAGGAAGTAAACTGTAATACTGGATGTAGCTTGAGCATAGGAGACCTCAAAGTCCACTCCCACAGTGTCACACTTCCTCCAGTAAGGCCACACATATTCCAACAAGGTCACACCTCCTAATAGTGCCACTCCCTTTGGGGGCCATTTTCTTTCAAACCATCACAAGTCCTGAAATAAAAAATCTCTCCACTCTGTATAATCTCACAGACTGAGATTAGGTGGAGCTAATTTCATACATGGCTCCTGACATTATTGTTTGTTAAATTCAACTAGCTTCTTCTCGAACATGCCTTCTCCTTTTCCCTTTTATACCTAGTGATGTCATCAGAAACCACATATACCAACTCCCAATTTAGATGGGAGAAGATGTCACATTGTACTTCATTCTAGGCTGCCATACATGATGCACTTAGACATTGGTTTGTAGTTTATCTTCTATAAGATGACAAAACACAAAATACTAAGGTATCTAAGGGCAAGAAGAGACTTCTGTAAAGTTAAAGTTAATTAGTATAGTAGTAAGGATGTGACTATTAGGCCTTTGTGCTTAGGTAAGCTAGAAGATAGCTGATCGACCTTTTTGACATTGGAGCACATGCAAGAAACATGTATAAAGAGTGAACTAAGGGATTGGAGGCCTGCTGAGAGATCAGAGTCTCATAGTACTTGTCTTGTTAGAGTTTCTGTTGCTATGATGAAATACCATAAGCAAAATCAAGTTGGGGAGGGAACTTCCAGGTAGCAGTCCATCATTGAAGGAAGTCAGGGCAGAAACATGGAGACAGGAACTGACACAGAGACCGTGCAGGGGTGCTGTTTACTGGCTTGCTCCCCGTGGCTTGCTCAGCCTGCTTTTTTATAGAACCCAGAACCACCAGCCTGAGGATAGCCCCAACTATAATAGGCTGGGACCTCCCCCATTAAATACGAATCACAAAAATGCCCTACAGCCAGATCTTATGGAGGCATTTTCTCAATTGAGGTTGCCTTCTTTCAGATGACTCCAGTTTGTATCAAGTTGGCCTAAAATTAGCCAGCACAGTGCATCAGTAAAGAACCACTGTACCAAGGTTTATAAACAATAGCATTGGTGCCTGGCTGTCATCAGCTACCACCTTTGCCTTCCAGCGTCATTCGGGGGTTAGAATTCTTGAGCCAGCGGCTAGGCTTAAATTCTAGCACTGCTGCTTACTCACTAGATGATCATGGCGTATCACTTTGATCACGACATCCCACTTTTACCCATTTGTGTCAGTTTCTCCATTTGTAAAATGTAGGCTAGCATTATGTTTGCCTCAGAGTTGTACAGACTGCATCAGTGGGTCTGTAAAGTGTAGTAACCATAAAGGGCTTCAGACACTGCCTGGCACATGAGTACATCATGAGAGGGTAGTGTGCACCGTAGATATTATAGTAGTGTGCACCGTAGATATTATAGTAGTGTGCACCGTAGATATTATAGTAGTGTGCACCACGACTTCTGTTGC
This sequence comes from Mesocricetus auratus, assembly GCF_017639785.1. Taxonomy (NCBI): domain Eukaryota; kingdom Metazoa; phylum Chordata; class Mammalia; order Rodentia; family Cricetidae; genus Mesocricetus; species Mesocricetus auratus. Next base: position 25,906,243 of record NW_024429197.1, on the reverse strand, counting down.
TACAGAGGCACAGATGACCTCAGACTCCCATGTCCCCTCTTTCCTTGTCTTACACGCCTTACTCCACCCTTTCCTTAAGTGTGTGTCAAACTGCCTTCAGTTCCTCCATTTCTTTTTTTGTCTGTGGTTTGTTACGGTTGCTGTTGAGGATGGGACCCGGGGTCCTGTGCGTGGTAGACAAACACTCTTCTTAAGCTACTCCCAGTCCCCCAGTTTCCTCCCATTGTCCATTCTCCTCAGCTGACCCTGAGGATGCAGCTGAGTTTGTCTGATTATGCCCTTCAACTTGCTGTCCACCATTCTCCCTTTCCAGAAAGCCCTTCAGAATGAAGGAAGAACTCAGGCAGATTGGGATCCTCAAAGAGCTCCGGAGTTGGAGCCGGGAGGGAGTCAGAACTGTTTTCAGAGCTGAGTGAACCAGATGACCCTCTAGCGTCATGCATGAGATATGACAACTGGCGGTCTTTGTATAGACTATCAAAGAATGAGTGTGGGTCTGGTAACCTGAGGGACAGTGGGGCTGACTCATCAGACTCTATCAAGAAATGGCAGTTAAATTGGAGAGTAGACCTTGAGGTATCTGCTGGGGAGAGCAGTGGCCAGTACCTGTTATTGCTATGGGTTGTGCCCCACCCCCAGGATTCCTTGGCCTTTTCCAGCTGCTCCATGAGTGAAGGTGCCAGGCTGAGTATCCGATCTGTATCCTTAAAACCTATACTGATCCACTTCTAGTGCAGTCTGTTCATGTGGGTGTATACATGTGTGTATGTAAGCACAAATATACATTTGTGCACAGAGGTATGGAAGCAGGAGATTGACACTGAATATCTTTTTCAGTTGCTCTCCATTGTTTAGACAGGGACTCATTGTGTAGCCCTGCCTTGACTCTTGATTTGTAGACCAGACTGACCTTGAATTTATACACACAGATCTGCCTACCTCTGCCTTCTGAGTGCTGGGATTAAAGGCCTTTGCCTACACACCCAGCTAAACATTGGATTTTATTTTTTGTTTTTTAATATTTTATTTATTTATTTATTGTGTATACAGTCTTCTGCCTGTATGCCAGCGGAGGGCACCAGATTTCATTTAAGGTGGTTGTGAGCCACCATGTGGTTGCTGGGAATTGAACTCAGGACCTCTGGAAGAACAGTCAGTGCTCTTAACTGCTGAGCCATCTCTCCAGGCCTAAACATTGGATTTTAATACCAAGAAATATAAACATAATTTGAAAAACTGTAATCAGCCTCTAAACTTCAAAGTGTCTTCAATAAAAGATTTATTTTTCCTTCCTCAGTGTTGAAGATCAAATATAAGGCCTTGAAAGCTTCGCCTCCCCTCATTCCACATGTGCCTCCGCCAGAACACACAGATAGGGTCCTCAAGCACTGCTGATGTGACAGTGAGGGCTGGAGGCAGTAGAAGTGTTGGGAGCCTCCAGACCACAGCAGTCTGTCTGGAAACTGAAAAGAACTGCCTGCTTACTTCCTCCTCGCATCCCCTCATCTAAAAGAGGACCAGGCTTCTAGAAAACAAGTTAAGGGCCTTTTGTGTCTGAGACCTTTTGGAGAGGGAGTGTGGTAGAGTGGATGGGGTTCGTAGCCCAGGCCACCCTTTCCCTGCATCATTTCCAAGGCGCATGCACACCCACATTTCTTTCAGAGTGTGCAGTGGGCGCCTGAGGGGCCTGCGTGCCATGCATCGTGTGCCATATACTATTTCCCTTTCAGGGCAGTTTGTTATGGGCGGCATTCATCTGATGCTGCACCGTGACTCAGAAAAGGCAGAGGTGCATAGGGTCAGTGGGAACACAGTGAATGACCAGGAAAACCGGTGTCTTAGGGGAGCTTCTCTTGGAGACTTGGGAACAGAGGCTGGAATACCAGACACTAGTTTTACACAGTACTATCCCATTTGCCTCATACCTGACTTCCAGAGTGATTGATTGCACACACCGTAACTCCCGTGGAGTTATTGGGGAAGCTGGTGTGGATGGCCAGGAAGAATTCCTACACCAGGGGAATGGAGGAGGTCAAGGTGCAGTGTGATTGCGGGGCTTCCCTGCGGGTGCATTTGTCCAGTGTCTGGGACACGCTGAGTTAAGGTCTCAGTGGTAAAACTAGAGTGTGACTCACCTCATTCCCAGCAACCTTTCCCACCCCATACCTCTTGCTGTGAAAATGGGTAAGTTCTTCCATTTCACTGTTTCCCTACGTTTCTTTCCTAGTTTCAAAAAACAACTCTCCCTGAACAAGTTCTGTTTGCAAGGAAAACGTTAACCATTTGTCCTTTCTGGCATACCGTCTTCCATTGAGATCCATGCAGAATAGACCAGGTATTCTGTCTTTGTGTGTGAAGCCATAAAATCTAATATTGAATGTGCGGCTCTGCCCAGGGGTATGCTGCTTCCACCGGAGGCTCCACGGTCCTGCTGTGGTAAAGAGCACATATAAATTGCTGCTAACAGGGTTTTCTATCTAGAGCTGTAAGTATTTCTGAGAGTCCCCTGTGAGTCACAATGCCGCCAGCTCTCCTGCTGCTCTCCACACTGCCTGCCCGTTGGCTGTTTGGTTTGTCCACAGGCCACTAATCGGAGTGTGGCCAGGGGAGGGTGAAGGAACTGAAACCACCGTCTGTTCACTCAATTCTGAGTTTGCAGCACTGGTGAGAAAAATAGTTGGGGACAAGGGTTGACACACCAAAGGGATGATTGTCCAATCATGTCCCGCCCCGACCCATCCCATCCTATCCCCCTCCTCCAATGCTTTATTTCTAAAGGATTTCTTACAATGTCCTGTAAATGCATCTGGATGGCATTTTTCCTTGTAATTTACCTTATGAGTGTGACTGCTTCAGTAGCAGTATTTAATCCTTTGAGAGTCATAGGGCATTGTCCCCAGCTAGAGCTTGTGCTTGAAGCTGTTGGCAGGAGTAGCATTTCTAGACACTCTGAATTCTTTTTATTTGTGGGTTTTTTTGTTGTTGTTGTTGATGATGATGTTTTTCTTCTCTGTTTTGGAGTATAATTGAAAACCTGCTGTTATCAGTTCCCAAAAATGGAAGGAGGGATGCGTCTAAGAAGAGCTGTCAGATGCTCGGCTGCTTGGCTGTGCTTTCTGGATTGCAGTGTTGAAAATGCCATTCTGCATGCTTCCTGCTAACAGCCAAGTGCCGGCCTCTGTGAGCAACACGTGTTTGGGCAGTGGCACTAAGCAATCTTCCATCAGATCCTTGGAGGAGGGAGTGGGTCTTACCCTCAGTGAGCAAAGAGCCAGATTCCATTTTGAACTTCTCAGGAAAACAACCCTCAGAGCCTATGTTTATTGAAGTTTGGTGTAAAAGTCTCTCACATCCTCTGCCCATCAGCTCTCGGGTGCCTCTATTTTAGAAGGATGTAGAGGTTTAATCACCCTGGTGGGGATTTAGACCCAGAGACTTCAGAGAAATCTTATTATTTCTAACTGCAGGCAAAGAGTATTAAGGCTCCACTCTGGATCAGGGGCATGACATGTTCTATAAGTAATTTATCTTTAGCAGGGGAAGGCCCCTACTAGAGTGGCCTAGAAACAAAACTGCAATTGGCTCTCATTTTTCCTCCCTTTCTCTTTCCCATCTCAGTCTCCTACTGCCTCAGTCTGTCCTGACCCTTCCTGCCCAGTCTGCCCCCTGTCTGTGTCTGCCAGCATGGGAGCCAGGTGCCTGCCAGGGAGAGATAATGATGTTTTTTGCAATAAGTGACCTCATCCAGCAGGCTGTCTTAGACTTGTCAGCTGCAGGCCTCCCTGTACTTTTTCAGTGAAGGTCCAGGAGAGGAGAGGATGGATCTGTGCTCCTGGAGTGAATGAATTGGGGAATAGTCTCACCCCAGCCCCTACCCTTGTTATCTTTGAGGATATACAGACCTTTCGCAGCCCCCACTGCATAGCCATGGAAACAGCCATGGAAATATTGCTCAGCTTCTGATTTTACCATCAGGTTCTATTCCTTGACCCTTTCTTATCTAGCTCCTAGCCCCAGGGACCCTCCCTTTCTGATGATCACAGGTGGGCCCTGCTTGTTGTTTGGGGACTTTGGTTTAGCTGGTGGCAGATCTAAATCCATGTGCTAATGAGCTTGGCAAATGCAGGCTTCTGGTTGCCTCTCCTAATCTAGCTGCCTGTCTGAGTCCCTTCCCACAGTTAATGACGTTCTATAATGGTTTTGCCTTTGGTTTTGCCTCCTGGGTCAAAACAAATCAATATCCCTCACAGATATTTAAAACCATCAGTATAAAGCTCCTGGGTCTCTCTCTTTTCTCCTTCTGGGTAAACTCACTCTTGATTGGTACAGTGCAGTTTCCCTCGTGTTCCCTCTTGTCTCCCAGACATGGGCAGCAGTGAGCCCCTTCCCATCGTGGATAGCGACAAGCGGCGGAAGAAGAAGCGCAAGCCCCGGGCCGCTGACTCCCTGCCAGGGAAGTTTGAAGGTTGGTCCGGGCCTGAGTGCTGCAGGCACGCACACGCCGCGCACACGCGTGCGCTCGGGGTGGGGGTGGGGGGACAGATTCCAGGACACCTCACCTTAGAGCCAGGTCATCCTTGTGATTAGTAAGGCGAATGAGCGAGAAGCAATCAAGAGGGAGAAAGAATGGACACATCTCTCAGGCGAGGCACTGACCTCCTCTGAGTGCTGTGAGATCACCTCGGTGGCAAAAATAACCAGCCTGCAGAAGCAGATGTGAGCTGCTTTCTTGTGGTTCCTGGAAGGCTTGGGAAGCAGAAGAACCAGAAAAGATGAAGCGAAAACACTGAGGCCACAGCTGCAGTGACACTGCAGTCTTCTCTAAGTGGGGAACCAGCCTTCGGAGGCTGCAGCAACTCGAGCTGCATGTGCTTGACTCCTTGTGAGAATTCGTTGGGGACTTGATGTTGCATCATCAGACATTATGGATGACCAGGCTCAAGGCACTAGGCTGGGGGCTGCCAGGACTATCTCTGAGCATTGGATAAGAAGATGTGAATCGCTGAGTGTTTCTCCTAAGTGGTCAGAGGATCAGTAGCCACTGTTAGGGCTAGCATATCCCCTTTATGTGGTTTTTCACTGTGAGAAAGTAGCTTCTCCTCATGGGCCCTCTTCCTAGCCTCGCACACATACCAGCAAATTGATAGTTAAATCAGGAATACTTTACTCCAATCACCTAACATTGTGGTGTGCGTAACAGGCCAGTACTGAAGGATGCTCTAAGAGGGAACCATGCCATTTAAATCACCTACAAGTAGTAATCAACAGTATACCATCCACTCATATAGACAGCTGCAAGACCAGACTGTAATGGAACCAAGAAAGTACTTAATATAGAGATTTATGGATATTTTTTATGTTTTTTTTTCTGAGACAGGGTCTGACTATATAGCTCTGACTATCCTGAAAGTCACTAGGTATTACCAGGCTGACCTTGAACTCATGGAGCTCTATCTGCCTTTGCCTCCCAAGTACTGGGATTAAAGGTGTGTGCCACCACATCTGGTGTGTGTGTGTGTGTGTGTGTTGGGCAGTGGGGGACAGAGAAGTCCCTGAGATTTTAGAAGAGTCACAAATCAGCAGGTCTTTTGTTTGTGTATTGAACACAGAAGGGTTTCCTGTCACTCAGGGTTAGTTGCTGCAAGCACAGGCCTCTCATGACTAAGAGTGATAAAATCTCCTGAAGTTGATTAAGTCTTCTGCTCAGGCTGTGGGTTTAAAGACTGGGTTGCCTCAAGAGAACAGCTGAGGAAGGGAACAGGAGGATAAAGTGGGTTCGACAAGGGTTGTGGTAGAGCTACAGCTTCCTTTGGAAGAAGCTCAGAGAACTTTATTGTTTGTGAGCTTGGGAAGGTATTCTGAACACTCCTCCAGCCTGAATCTGTTACTGCTCTGCTATGACCACTTTGACCTGAAACCTCAAGGCATTGTTTTCATCCTGCTCTGTCTCTTAATTTCCTGTGGTGACTTTCAGAAATCTCAGAGGCTCCTCTGGTGACCTCCACTTTTACATGTATAAAATAGTAGTTGTTATTCCCTTCTCATCCCCCATGACTGGCACAGAGCTTGGCACGTAGTTGGTGTTCAGCAAATGAGTAAATGAGTGAATGCTGTTCATTCAAATAATACCCTTCTTCAAAGATCCCTAGATTGCCCGTGGGTTTCCCCATTCACTTCCCAGGCTTGCTCCTCCTCCTTGCTGTGCTGTCCCTCTGTCCCTCTGTGGTACTCACCAGGGCCTGGGTTACTCTGGGATGCTGCGTATGTTTGTCTTACCTACTGGATTCAACCCTTAGAGAGGAGGGACTGGCCGGGCATTGGTGGCACACACCTTTAATCCCAGCACTCAGGAGGCAGAAGCAGGGGGATCTCAGTGAGTTCAAGGCCAGCCTGGTCTACAGAGCGAGTTCCAGGACAGCCTCCGAAAACAATACAGAGAAACCCTGTCTCAAAAACGAGAGAGAGAGAGAGAGAGAGAGAGAGAGAGAGAGAGAGAGAGAGAGAGAGAGAGAGAGAGAGAGAGAGAGAGAGAGAGGAGGGGGCACTGGATTCTGTTCCTTACTCTGTCCCTATTAATGTTACTGACACAGTAGGTGTCCAGAAAGTAGGTTCTGAATTGAAAGCCCTCCCCTGACCTTGTCTCTAAAATGAGGAGCAGGTGTCTGCTGAGCCTTGTTGAGAGGTGTCTGAGAAAGCTAGGAGGTCCTTGTCACTGAGGCCTCTTCTGCCTGGTGAGCAGACCAGAGAAGCCAAGTGACAGTAGGTCTTCCTATCATGCCTTGCAGTAGGGTGGCTTACCTGGTATTCTTCTCGCCTGTTTCCCCTCTAGATGTGTACAAGCTGACCTCTGAGTTGCTGGGAGAGGGAGCCTATGCCAAAGTCCAGGGTGCTGTGAGCCTGCAGACTGGCAAAGAATATGCTGTCAAAGTGAGTGTCCCACTGGGTCCCCACCTCTACTCCGCAAATTGACATTCCTAGCTTGACTCAAACCAAATAAGTTGTGTATTATGCAACATGGTAGCTCAGAAAGGACAGAATGGGGGGGGGGCGGGGAGCATACCTGCACTCGCTAGACTCAAATCTGGACTTTTCTACGTAATTGTTTTATAAACTCGAACAAGTTACTCAACCTTCTGTCCTTCAGTTTTCTTTTCTGCAAAATGGGTATAAATAATAGAACTTATATAAGATTATGGGGATTGAATAAATTAATAGGTATAATGTACTTACATCCATGTAGGCTGTTTCCATGTAGGCTACGTAAGCTCTGAAGTAGAAGCTCTGCATGAATCATTTTTTAACAAACTTACTTGACTTTGGGCAACTCACTGAAGCTCCTTAAGCCCTGGTTTCTCTATCTAAATGAAAGTGACGGCTCCTGCCCTCAAAGTCTGGTGAAGTGATTATGAAGGTGAAAATGAACTGGAAGACACCCTTGACAAACCACAAAGCACAAGCGATGACCAGAATCAGGGTGGTGAGGACTAAGATCTAAACTGACCAAGCACTCAGCTTTGGGGCAGGAGATGTGGACTTAGCCTTGGTGCTGACTTTAATTAGCTGCATGACTCTGGCGTGTCTCATTTTCAAACCATTTGGCTACTGAGAGGAGAGAGACAGAGCTGCAGTTCTCAAAGTAGGGTCCCTGGGCCACAGCACCAGTATCCCCTGAAGAGTGTGAGAAATGCACATGATCTCGCCCTAATGCATTAGAAATTCAGCCTGGCCCAGAGCTGTGCTTGTCACCATCCAGGTGAGTGTGACCCTCAGGACGGTCTGAAAACCCTGATGGAGGGCAGATTTAAACTGCAGTGGGCAGGAATCAGCCAGTGAGCTAACAGCTGAGAGAGCCAGGCTTCTCAGTGCAGAAGAAAGCCTGGAGCAAAAGTGCCCCAGTGATTCTGAGACCCACTGTTTGAGAACCACTGAACTCTATGGAGAAGCTTACTGAAGCTGGCGTGTGTGTGTGTGTGTGGGGGGGGGTGATGTCAGTTAAACTTATTTCAGATCAGCTAGCTGAGCCATCAGGTCTAAGCATTGCCTCCTTCAGGGCAACCCTGCTGAACTGGATTCAAAGAAATACCTCTTCCAACCAACTCTCAGTCCCAGCTGTGGATTATGATTATGAAGAAGATCTCTGCTGAACCTCTGGCTGGGGTATCTTTCCACATATAACAAAAGGGCTACTTCTATTCCTCTTTGTAAACAAGTTACTATAAATTAAAGAGAACTTTTAATATGCCTAAAAGTAATTAAAGCATGAATATACATATGTAAATGTTAAATTGAGTGGAGCCCAGTGTGGTGTTACACACCTTTAATCCCAGCACTTGGGAGGCTAAAACAGGTAAACCTCTATGAGTTCCAGACATCCTGGTCTAATAGTGAACTCCAGGTAAGCCAGAGCTATAGGGAGAAACTCTATCTCAAAAAGTGGATGGATGGATGGATGGGTGGGTGGGTGAATGGACAGCAGATCTGTTTCTTCCAGGGTGAGTCACAGGAGGAAAACATGGCACTCTGATCCATGTCCCTCTAGAAGCTTTAGGCAACCTAAGACAAGCTAGATCTCCCAGCATGACTCCCCAAGACCAGGCTTGCTACTGCTTTCCCTCTAAGCATCCACCCAGTGACTGCAGAGCTGGGATGGAATATCCCAATAATCTGATGCACACTGCCTCTAATTCAAAGTAGTTATCCATGTTCGGCTCCCAGGCTAGTGGTCGGAACCCATTGGTTATCTCCTTAGAGAGAAGTCAGCTGTTGCTGGAAAGCCTGCTGGCTGGAGAGTTATCTCTTAACTTTGACCATCCTTGCTTGATGAGTGCCACTGAATAACTCAGAGGAATATAGTTCCTGTTCCCCAGCACTGCACCTTGCTGATAGTTAAAGATGGGTCCAGAGTGAGTTCCTAACAGGTGTGACTAACCTCCATGTTACAGCTGGATACACATGTTTGTATTACATCATAGTAAATCCTTTTGAAGTGTGCCAAGCAGCTAGAAGGAAGAGGCAGGATGTTCCCTTCTGCACTGTGACTAGTTCTGCCTGCAGGCTCTGTTTACTATGCTCCAGAGCTCTGGATGGCTACAGGGGCCTTTTCAGAGTCAGCTTGACCTCACACACACCACAACTGAGTGGCCTCATGTATTTCTGCAGTCAGCACTTGCCGAGCAGCTCCAAGTGGAGATGTAGCCTTGTAGCAGGAACTGCCCACAGTATGGGAGCAGTGAGGCCTCTTGGTGCTGAAGGATACTGTCTAGGCTGGGCGCAGGTGTGGGCTAGAGAGAAGACTGGGAGTAGACAGAAGACATATACCTTCCTTATCCTTTTTGCATGGTTGTCAGGGTTGACCAACACAGAATGCCTCAATTACCTACCCAGAGCCTGCCAGAGAGTAAAGTTAGCAGAAGAGGAAGTATTTTTCTTGTATCTGTAGGAGTTGCATAGTGGCTTCTGTGTAGAAAGCCTTTGCTTCCTCTCCACCCTGCCCATCCTCCCGCATCCTTGCCCTTCCTCTATCTCAGCACAGTGGTACCTGCCCTTCGGGATCTCAGCACAGTGATACTTGCCCTTTGGGATCTCAGCACAGTGGTACCTGCCCTTCGGGATCTCAGCACAGTGGTACCTGCCCTTTGGGATCTCAGCACAGTGGTACTTGCCCTTTGGGATCTCAGTACAGTGGTACCTGCCCTTCGGGATCTCAGTACAGTGATACCTGCCCTTCGGGATCTCAGCACAGTGGTACCTGCCCTTCGGGATCTCAGCACAGTGGTACCTGCCCTTTGGGATCTCAGCACAGTGGTACCTGCCCTTTGGGATCTCAGTACAGTGATACCTGCCCTTCGGGATCTCAGCACAGTGGTACCTGCCCTTTGGGATCTCAGCACAGTGGTTCCTGCCCTTTGGGATCTCAGCACAGTGGTACCTGCCCTTTGGGATCTCAGTACAGTGATACCTGCCCTTCGGGATCTCAGCACAGTGGTACCTGCCCTTCGGGATCTCAGCACAGTGGTACCTGCCCTTCGGGATCTCAGCACAGTGGTACCTGCCCTTTGGGATCTCAGCACAGTGGTACCTGCCCTTTGGGATCTCAGTACAGTGATACCTGCCCTTCGGGATCTCAGCACAGTGGTACCTGCCCTTTGGGATCTCAGCACAGTGGTACCTGCCCTTTGGGATCTCAGCACAGTGGTACCTGCCCTTTGGGATCTCAGTACAGTGATACCTGCCCTTCGGGATCTCAGCACAGTGGTACCTGCCCTTCGGGATCTCAGCACAGTGGTACCTGCCCTTTGGGATCTCAGTACAGTGATACCTGCCCTTCGGGATCTCAGCACAGTGGTTCCTGCCCCTTGGGATTGAGAGCCAGTAGAAACCACTATCTCACTGGTTGCTCCAGCACTCCATGTGCAGCCAGGAGCCACCAGCTTCATATTTTATTTTGTGTGCTCATTTGTCTGTTTGAGGGTGTCAGATGCCCTGGAACTAGGATTACAGACAATTATGAGCTGCCATGTGGGTACTGAGAATTGAACTCAGGTCCTCTGGAAGAACAGCCAGTGCCCTTAACCACTGAGCCATCTCTCCAGGCCCAAAGCAGCAGCTTTGTACATAGCCAGAGACAACTACATGGAAGCCCTAGCTGCTGTCCTGTCCTCATGTCACTGAAGCCCACTCTAGACTCCTGCTGGAGAGTAGATTTGGATTGTGTCTAACCTTGTCCCCTCCCAGGGGCTCTGGCTGGGGATCTGTCTTGAGGTCAAATAGTGTACATGACAGGTTTTGTTCTTCCAACAGATCATTGAAAAGCAAGCAGGGCACAGTCGGAGTCGAGTATTCCGTGAAGTGGAGACACTATATCAGTGTCAAGGAAACAAGTGAGTGTGTTATGTGGGTGGCTGATTTTCTGGGGAACGCTTGGCCACAGAAGGGATTACTTCTTACCGTCCCCAACTCCAGCATGTCACGGTCACTGCTTCTCCACAATTGCATGTAGCTCCTTCCATCTTTCAAGAGGGGAGAAGGGATAGGGGTAACTCGAATAAATTATCTTTCTTGATGGAAATACTGTAAATGACGGTAGTCCATAGGTAGGAAAATGAGCCCCTCCAATCAGTGTCTATTTGAGGAAGAAATAGGGCTTCCTTTTTTTTCTAGTGCCTATGGAAGATGGGCCAGCAGAGTGGTGCCTGGTAGCAGTCTTTAGGGCTACTTTAACACACACATAATGCTGAAGACTGTTCACTGCTGTTTTCTGTACCCAGTGTAAGATGCCATTACAGTGCTGAAGGCCGGACCAGCACTCTTTGCTTGATAACTGGGCCACAGTAACCTTTAGCCCTGTGTTACACAGCTCCAAATGAGTGGTCCTCCCACTGTGGCTTTAAATCAGGGTCACCTCCAAGATTTGCACCCCCTCCCTTCCTTGGCAGGGTCAGCAGGGAGCCAGTGGCCTGGTATTGATGGCTTTGTCATTAAGCTTGGAGGATGGGGGCCGCTGTTGATTTAACTCCAGGCACTGCCTCTACAATCGTCTTTCACATTAGGCCATTTTGGCCATCTTATTTGGACGCCTTCACACTAGTAAAAGCCTGGTATCTCCCCAAGTGGTCAGCATTTTTTTACGAGGGACAGATTTTTATTTCCAGCCCTGCAGCTTCTTAGCTCAGCATTAGAGACTCGACTAGGTTTATTTCGTTCTTCCAAAGAAAAAAGCCCCCAACACCTCCAATATCCAGGCCAGTGGCTTCCCTGCTGAGCTACAAGACGACCTTGTTGGCAGAGCACTGCAATACTCGGGTAGACAGAGAGTGCTCACCGGGGAAGACCACAAGTGCTATGGTGGCCAGGAACGCGGCGGTTTCATTAAGCAGCGCTTAGCAGTTAGGGTCTGGCGGTGCCCACGTTAGGCCCCAAGTCTATTTGACAGATGTTTCCATTTTCTCCAGGCAATGTAAATACTGCCCCATGATTTATGGGCAAGAGGGAGGGCAAGTAATTATTTGCTGCTTGCCTCCAGGACACTCACCTACTATTCAGTGTTATTAGCCGCAATTGCTTCCAGTCGGCTGCAGATTTTATTCAGTTTAATGTGACCAGGACTTTTTATAACTCTACCTAGTGGATTTTAGGGTTGGGGTTTGACAGCACAGACTTGGCGAAAGCACCAGAGACTAAACATTATGGAAAGATAAGGTGACCTGAATCTTGCTAACACCATTGGTTGCTTCTCAGACATGAGTCGTTAATAAGCATTCTGATTTCAAGTTGATTTCTGCCCACTACAGCCTCTGTATTGGATATTTATTAGTGGACTTTAGCATATAATTCTTCCCCCCTTTTCTCTATTTAAGGAACATTTTGGAGCTGATTGAATTCTTTGAAGATGACACACGGTTTTACTTGGTCTTTGAGAAATTGCAAGGAGGTATACCTCGTTGAGTATGTGTTTGGACTTTGGATTAAGACCCAGGGTGGTGATCATCCATCATGAATCCCAGAGACTTCTAAAATGAGTCACGCTAATAAAAAGGATGAAGGACTTAAAAACTGCCCTTGGTTTGGGAGAAGAGAGGCCGGAGGGAAGGGTGATAATTAGCATTTTGCAGAGCTTAGAATGTCACCTGTGTGGGCAGTCTATAAATGCCTTTTCATTACCATAGGAGTCGTATATAGATACTGTTAGTGATCAATTTATCAATCCCCTGTTTTGACACATTCACCATTTAACTAAATTAATTATGAAATGGATGCTTTGGCTTACATTGTGAAGTCTAGAAAGGCTAAACAGAGGAGAAGCGGGCCCCATTGTTTGGAACACAGACAGGATACAAAGGGGGACAAGAACATGCCACCCTTCAAGTAGAAGAAAGATACCTTTCTGCCACTGCACTGTGTCACTGGAATGTACATTTAAGTTGGTCCTCTGGCGTAGTGAAAACAAAAATGACACATTCCCTCCCTTCTGCTTACCCACTGTGCAGAGCTGAGGGGCTTTTAGAAACTAACAAAGCTAAACTTAAGTCATACTTTTCCAAATGGCATTCTCATCTGTACAACAGAGCTACTGGTAGCACCTACCTCATAGGGCCACTGTGAAGACTGAATGGGATAGTACTTGTGAAGTACCTAGCACTGTGCTGTAGGCACAAAGGGTTCAATAAGTGCTGGCTATTGGTATTAGTAAAACAACCGACTGTGCTTAGGGATAACTGAGAAGTATGTAGAATAGTATTCTCTGCCTTGCTTTTTTTTTAGTCTTTTTTATATTTTATTTTATTATTTATACAGTTTTTTATCTGCATACATACTTGCATGCCAGGAGAAGGCATCAGATCTCACTATAGATGGTTGGGAGCCACCATGTGGTTGCTGGGAATTGAACTCCGAACCTCTGGAAGAACCCACAGTGCTCTTAACCTCTAAGCCACTCTGCCTTGCTTTTTAAATAAATTTAGAAGCAAGAGATTTATTCAGTAGGGCAAAAATCATAATAAATAAGCATGGGCCATTTTTAGGACCTAAGAATGACACCTTCAGCCCAGAAATACTTGCATCCAGTAATGAGTATGAATTACATGTTAAGAATACTGGGTATGCTCATTGTGGTGGTGCACACCAGTAGGATTTGCTGAAGGAGGTGGAGGCAGAAGGATCACAAGTTTGAAGCCAGCCTGGGCTACACATGAAAGAAAGAAAAGGAAGGAAGAAAGGAAGGGAGGGAAGGAGGGAGGGAGGGAGGGAGGGAGGGAGGGAGGGAGGGAGGGAGGGAGGGAAGAAAAGCAGGCTGACTACTGGGTGCAACTGGGGTTCTCTTTAGCCATGTCGCTTAAGGTGTAGCTCTGGTGAAGCCAGACTATGGGGTTAGAAGGATTGTGGGTAAGCTCAAGACTGCCTGTCCCCCAGTTGGACCACAGTCCTACTGAAAGGAAGTGTACACAAAGCTCTGAGGCTGAGTGCACTAGGCAAAAGTCATAGCTCCACCACTTGCTAGTGTGTGCGCTTCAGCAAATTGTTTGACCATTTCTGACATGACATTGCCCATTTGTAAAATGGGAATTGCTGTTCTATCTCTTTTGTGCATTTGTGTTGAGATAATGTGTTTAAAAAGGATTGAACAACTCTTTACATAGAAAATTCTCAATAAATGTTAATCAATGCCAACAAAATTAATAAGGTCATGTAAAGGAGAATTTTAGGAGGAAAGTAATCCTGTCTTCTCATATCCCCTACCCCCAGGGTTTTACTTACCCAAGGAGGGTGGGAATTCCCATGGGAAGGCCTGTGTTCTTCTCTGGATCCGAACCAAATGAAGAGGAGGAAATGTCTCTAAGCCCCCACAGCCCTGTGTGTGTCCTGTTTGAGTTCCTTTTGGTTTCAGAAGCCAGATCAGCCCCAGTAGCATTAGTATCTTTTTACCTTGTATATAATTCTTTTTCTGCACCTGAACTCCTCACAGACAGGCATAGAAGGTGGAGGTCTGGTTCAGCAGAAATATGCTGGTCCTGCTGTGCCCAGCACCGCAGTTGGTGCTAGACATTAAGCAACGAGTAAGCCCCGAGTCCCCACTGCAAACTTGTGCTTGCCAGAGTCTTCCAAGCTGTTCTTTCTTGTCCGTCTGTCCCCAGGCTCCATCCTAGCGCACATCCAGAAGCAGAAGCACTTCAATGAGCTGGAAGCCAGCAGAGTGGTGCGGGATGTTGCCACTGCCCTTGACTTCCTGCATACTAAAGGTGATCCAAGCCTTTGCCTTGGGCGGGCAGGTTGGGCTGACCAGCCTCTAGGTAGCAAGGACAGTCCTGGGAGGGACTGTCTGAGGTAGCCCTGCTGGCACCTCAAGATTCAAACTTGCACACTTAGGAAGGGGAAGCAACATGACTCCTAGGCTTTGCTGTGGATGGTGGGGGATAGTAGGGTGGCAAGATGGAGGTCCAGGAGAAAGAAGGGAGAAGACTGGAGTTCACACTGCCCAAAGCGTGTGTGGGTTTGTGTACTGTTGCTCTACGTGGGTAATGCTTCTTTTCTCTTTTAAAATTCATTTCATTTGCTGGGCAGTGGTGGTGTACACCTTTAGTCCCAGCACTCGGGAGGCAGAGGCAGGCGGATCTCTGTGAGTTTGGGACCAGCCTGGTCTACAGAGCGAGTTCCAGGACAGGCTCCAAAGCCACAGATAAACCCTGTCTCAAAAAAAAAAAAAAACAAACAAACAAACAAAAAAAAACATTTCCTTTTTTTATTTTTTTATTTTTATTTTTTTGGTTTTACGAGACAGGGTTTCTCTGTATTGTTTTGGAGGCACATTTCCTTTTTTAATTATGCATGTGTACGTGTGTCTGTGTGATGGTATACACAAGTGAGCACTAGTGCCCAAGGAGGCCAACGGCATCAGATCCCCTGAGCTGGACTTGCAGGAGGTTATGAACTGCCTGATGTGGAGTCTGGGAGCCACACTTGGGTTGGGTCCTCTGTAAAAATGATTTATAGTCTTTACCATGGAGTCATCTCTCCAACCCCTCCTTTTCTTTACAAATAATATAAAGCTCATAAATGAATGGTCCGTTCCCATGTGAGCATTTTAGCATCATTCCTTTTCATCTTTTAAAGCATATCACCTGTATTTCTCTTTCACATTGGCCTGGAAAGGTATAGGTAGTCTTATGTATCTGATAATTAAGAACTTCTGCAATGAATTAAATATTTACGCATGTCCATAAGTCTCTTAGACTATTACATGCATTTTGTTAATGCTATAGAAAACTGAGTTACCCTCTTGTAGCCCTCATGTGTTCCTTCAGTGGTAGCACCCACCCTGTGGTGTTATGGTAAAGACTAGGAGAGATAACAGTGTCCTCCCTGGTAGTTAACACATTACTTATTAAGTATTAGATGAACTCATTTATGTAGTTGTATGTATCTTCTATGGGTCTTGTGGGCATATGTGTGCACACATGTAGCAATGGGGTCATTATGCACAGTTCTTGTCATGTATATGCATATACACACAGTACATACAGAAGATGCACACAGCTTCTTACACAAATGTGTAATAAAGACTTATAACAGTGGTGTGTGTGTGTGGTGTGTGTGTGTGTGTGTGTGTGTGTGTGTGTGTGTGTGTGTGTGTGTGTGGCCAGCCTCTGGCACAGAGTAGTCCTTTGTTAAATGTTACTTTTTCTACCCTGTCCCACTAGACATAAAGAGTTTTTATTCTAAAATGACTTTCCTTGAAATAAAGTGTTCCGCCTGGTTTGGGCAGGGGGAATGGAGTTGGAGCAGATAGTTTGTGAGTTAACGCTGCTCCCTGCACAAATGTGGCTATGAGTGCTCAGACCCAGCTATAAGCCTGCCATACATGCTTTCCAGTCTGTGCCAGATATGTGTCATACCCAGGTATGGCAGGTGAGCAGAGGTTCAGGTTCCTCAGAGGCCGAAAGTGATCTGCAAACTGCTAGTGTCCATGCTGGGGCCCAGACTTTGCACCAGGGCTGAAAATTCCTAGAAGGGGATGTCTGTACTTTGTGCAGCATGATGAATGGAAGGGGTTCTGTTTCTGAAAGCTGGGATGCATGCAGGTAACACCTGCATGACAAAGATTTACAACTGCTCCCCAAGCTGCCTCTGTAGACTGCAAAACTGGGTCACACTTTTCACAGGCACATACCTTGGAGGAGGGGTAAGGGCAGTTTTATTTTTTATTTATTTATTTACAAGAATGCACTAAAGGGAACAGAGGCCAGTGGTGTCTTAGGAGTTCCGAAGTGCTTTTTACCATCGAGCTGGCCTGCTGCCCATGTGACTAGAAGTTGGAGGGGATGAAAAACGATTTTCAGCTGAACTTGGCTGTTTTCTAAATAACTTCATGCCGAAAAGATGAATTGGGCAAGAATGGGTCAGCCCCGAAACAAGTTCCCTACTTTTAAATACTGGACATACTGCAGCTTAACCTCTGGGAAATGAACCAGAGCAGCTGGATGGCTGGTGTGTTCACTCAGGCAGGCCCATTATTACAGCCCGGCTCCCTGAGTCCAGGCAGAGGCACAGGTGGACCACGGGCACCTATTTGGAGAGTAAGGCTCCGTGTGCAGCTTATGGTCTTCTGTGGGAGCGCTTGCCATAACGGAAAATATCCTTCACTTTTAGTGCGGCGAGCAGTTGCCTGACTCAATTTGTGCAGGCTTGCTGAGTTGCTCTGGGTTCTCATTCAATTAGGTGACTGATGACGTTACTTAGCTTGCTGGAGCTCAGCCGTTTCTTCTCTCATGAAGTGACTTCAGAAGCCTGGGCTTGGCCTGTGAGAGAAGCTGGTCATCCAGGGGGTTTGAGTATGGCAGGCTCGCTTTCCCCTCACTCTGTGTCTTCAGCGGCTTCCCAGTCCTCGGAAGCAGCAGTTGTCTGAGTCTTGTTCAGTCTTCCAGGCCTTGTGTCTAGTGCTGTATGTGTTGTGTGTGCTATGGAGGGAAGGGTAGGGAAATTCTGTGTTCTCTGTCAGAAATACCATGGCCTCGTTGGTTGGTTCTGTCCCTTTCTATGGTTAGAAGATGGTTTTCCTCCAGAGGTGCCTTCTTGGCCATTTCAGCAAAATTTAAGCCCATCATCATGGGTCAGCCACTCTGCAGGGGTCTGGTCCAAACACTGGGGTGTCTGTCTCTGAAGAGCAGCATACTCTGTCAAAGCTTTACTGTAGACAGGGCAGCCACAGACACGCCATAGCGTGCAGGGAAGAAGGAACTTCCAGAAGCCTTGGGAGAAGTGCAGGCTAACACTTGGTCCCCTGAGCATTCCAGGAGTCACACTGGAGGAATATTTTTCTAAAATCCATTGCACAAGAAGAAATGAGGTAGAACCATCCAGGCCCCCAAGACTCTCTCAAACAAGGCACTAATTATGTCTACATCGCTGACCCAGGCCTTGCCACCTGCAGGGCTATCTGCTCTACTTCATGTCGGGTAGCACAGTGAGAACCTGAGGTTGTCTCTGCAGTGCTGAAAGTAGGCTGGCTGGAATTCAGTTAGCACTTCTTATCCCTGCCAGACTTCTAAAACCTCTGCTTCAAAAGAACTTGCAGAATCAACGGCACTTCATGTTTGTGTCTCTGGTTACTGCTGCCTCCTGCAGCTCGTTGGTTTTTTAATGTACCATAATTGGGAATTAATCTGCGAACAACAGCATTTGGAAAAAATTAATTGTGTGTGGAATGTTTGATAATTATGTACATGTATTAACCCCTTCTTTGCTATCTGTCACTCCAGGCATTGCTCACCGTGATCTGAAGCCAGAAAATATACTATGTGAATCTCCAGAAAAGGTACTTACTTGGGGCCTGGTTTGGCATGCTAGAGTTCATGTTGATCAGGAATAACTCTCTGCCTCAAAACAGGGAGTTAGAAAGTCCCCTAGCCAAGTACCAAGTTCAGCTTATTATTGTGAACACATGAGAATTTTGTACCTAATATGTAATGTTCCCATATTCCAGCCAGATGTGGCAGCTTACACCTGTAGTCCCAGGATTCATGAGGCTAAAACAGGAGGGTCACCATAAGTTCAGAGCCAGCTTCAGCTACAGAGTGAGACCCTGTTTGAAACAACACCTCTCCCTAACCCCCCAAAAAAATTCCAGGTAGTTAGTCCTTGTGCCTTTTTGATCTTATCATCTGTATAGTTGGCTTCTGCCTGCAAGCTCGTAAAATATGTGAGCCTTGTACAGCATTAATATTCTCTATCCCAGTGCCTCAAGAGTAGTTGTATGAATCAGAGACAACTGAAAAATGTTCTTTTATATGGCTGTCTCTCTGCCCACAAATGCTAATTATGGTGTGGTATTATGCCAGATGGTGTCCACTATTAGAAGTAATAATTAGGAACTCTTCTTGATAAAAGTTTGTTTCTATTTCTGTCTCCAAAGGTGCTCATTAATAGTAAAACATCAGTGCTTGATCCTGCTTATGTTGAACAGTACATCCTATGCAAACATTACCTTAGCCCATCCATCTACTAGTAAATGGAAGTGTTTGCATTTCCATAAGAGTATATGAATTTAACAAATTCTGTGTTAGAAGAGGTTGATAGTACCAGTAGTCCACATTCACAGCTTCATGTGTGTGCATGCATGTTTACGCAAGAGTAGTTTGTCTGAATGCAGAAGCTTTAGTCCACGGCTAAGGGATAGCTGGAAGTGAGTGTGTGAGTCTGTCCACTACACACAGTTCTTTGTGAGGATGCTAAAGTTTTAGCTCAAGTAAACTTTTGTGACTTCTTCTGGTTGTGGTAATGCACACCTTTAATATCAGCACTTGGGAGGCAGAGGCAGGCAGATCCCTGTGAGTTCAAGGTCAGCTTTATCTACATAGTGAATTCCAGGACAATCAGGGCTACATAGACTCTGTCTCAAAAAAAAAAAAGATTTTGTGACTGTGACTTCCTGTCAGTGGTTCTGGCATACACCTTCATAATGTATATTATGATCATTAATAATAATTACTGTTAACATTTCAAATATTCACATTGTGCCAGGCTTCTATGCTTATTTAGTATTTAGAAAACATCTTAAGGTAGATATTACTTTTATCTTCATTTTATGGATGAAGAAACTGACTCTCAGAGAAGTTTTTAAAAAAAAATTCACAAAATCATTCCCTGGCAAATGGAAAACCCTGAACAAACACTAAGGTATGCTGGCCCTGAGTCCCAAGGGTACTCAGAGCTTACCATTACTGCCTCTGACTTACAAGATGTTTTCCGCCCTTTGTTTCATTTCTTCTCCATGGTACATGCTTGTAACATGAATCAATAAATGACCCAGAGACAGATATGGGTTCAAGCTAAAGATCAGGGAAGCAAAGCAGCTGGTCACTAGCTCTCACCTCTAGCTCAGGCTGAAAGGGCTGATCCACACACGAGCTCTTCACCAAGTCTCAAACTGCTGCCTCTCCTCAGTGTGGCTGAAGAACAAATGCCTCATACTGAATCCAGATACTGACTTATATACCTCTTATGAAGCCTGGGATGAAAGGTGTGAGCTATAATTCTCTTTTAGACTGATTCACCATGTGTAGCCTTGGACTCACAGAGGTCTGTCTACCTCTTAATCCTGTGTCCGAGGATTAAAGGTGTGTACCACCACCTCCTAGCTTCTGGCTGCTGGGATTAAAAGTGTGTGCCTGGCTTCTATGGCTTGTGCCTGACTTTGCTTTCTGAATCCTCAGGCAAGCTTTAACCAGTCATAAATAATATATCACCACACATGCTTATTGTCCCTTTTTATGGTTGAAAAAAACTAAATTTTAAGAGAGGCTAAATGTCAAAAGGCATTATCAAGAAACATAAAAGATAACTTGACTAATGTGAAAAAATATTTGGAAGTCATTTATCTGATAAAGGTTTAATATCCAAAATATATAAAGGCCACCTAAAACTAGACAGCTGAACCGCAGCTCAATTCTGGAATGGTCAAAGGGTTTGAGGAAGTAGACTTTGTACAGATAGATAGCAAGCACATGAAAAGATGTTCTACACCCTTAGTTGTTAGTGAACTGCAGATCAAAGTGACAGACACCACTATTTGGTACAAGGTGTTGCTGTAGCTTGTTGGCCTGGTAATTTCTTTTCTTTTTCAAATTAGCTTTTTATTGATATTTTGTGGATTTCACATCATGCATCTTTTATATTTTGGTTGTGAGCCTGGCCTTTAATGGCTGAGCTATCTCTCCAGCCTGACTCTATTTTTTAATAGAAAATTATTAGTGATGGTGAGGATGTGGATAAGTTGGAATCTTCACACATTGCTGGTGCTTTGAAGCATGGGAAATGGTTTGGCAGGTCCTCCAAAGGCTAAGAAACACTGCATGACTCAAGAGTTATCCTGGTACGTGCTCAAAATTGAAAAGAAAAACTGGAGCAGATATTCGTGTGCTAATCTATATAACAACATTTATTCAGAGTAGCCACCATGGAAACAACCCTGTGTCCATCAATAGAATGGATAAACGAAACATGATCTCTACATACAAAGGGTAATTACTCAGCCCTAAAAGAGAATGAAGTTCTGATACCTGCTATAATCATCAATCTTGAAAGCATTTATGTCAGGACGGGAGATACGGTAGTGGGAGAGTACTAACCTAGCATGCACAAAGCCTGGGTGTTCATTCCCAGTATTGCCCAAAACAACAACAGTGAAAACATTTATGCTAAGTGAGAGGAGTACATTTACAAATATGTATGTTCCAATTAGGTGAAATATCTAAAACAGGTCAACTAATCAAGACAGAAGTAGGCTAGAGTTGCCTGAGCTGGGGGTCAAAAATGGGCAGTAAATGCTAGAGTCTAGTCACCAATTTTGGAAACTGATGGTGATAATGGTGTATATAATTGATGCCACAAGGTTGTAAATTTAAGAATTGCTAAAACAGGGAGGTGTGATGCGCGTCTTTAATCCCAGCACTCAGAAAAAAGATGCAGGTGAATCTCTCTGTGAGTTTGAGGTCAGCCTGGTCTACATAGTGAGTTCCAAGACAGCCAGGCTATGTGGAGAGACCCTGTTTAGGGAGTTGGTGTAGGAAAAGAGGAAGGGAGGGAGGCTAGATGAAAAAAGAGAGGGGGAGAGAATCATAATAAGGTCACAGCAATCTTAACACCATCTATTTCAGCTCCTTCTCCCTTAGGAAATAAGAGGAGAGCTCGGAGTCAGTCCTCAGGTGCCTAGCTAACCCAAGGACAGTAAATATGGCCTGGCAGATAGAGCAGCTGCTGTTGACAGCCAAGCCTCTGTCATGCTGCTGTCCCCACGACCTCCAGCTTCTTGTGACAGCCCCTGGATTCTGTTTTCCTTTGTAGGTGTCTCCAGTGAAAATCTGTGACTTTGACTTGGGCAGTGGGGTGAAACTGAACAACTCCTGCACACCCATAACCACTCCAGAGCTGACCACTCCAGTATGTACCCTGTGCCCTGTGCTGTGGGGCATCCGAATCTGTGACACCATGAACAGAGAGATAGGGAAGGAAATTCCAGGTAACACTTCTTAAGTGGCCCCCTGACTCTCAAGCCAATCAGTACCCAGTTGCTAATGAAACTGCCATTGGAGCTTTCATTTGGAGTGAGTCCCCCCTGCCAAAAAAGAACCCGTTGTCTCCGCAAATACAGACTGCATGCTATCTCTTGTCCCAGATGAAAACAGACGCTGCACAGCCTGCCCTATTGCATAGAAGCTGTAGAGAGCCTGTAAATCCCTTATCCCTGCTGAAGTCAATGCATCATCCCCCTTGTGGTAGAGGCAAGGAGTAATCATCCCACCCAGGAAAGTATGTAATACACTCCGTGGGAAAACTGTGAGGTCCCAGGCCACACAAACAGAGGATCACTTGTCCTGTTGTTCCTCCCCCGTCACATTTCACATTTCAAATGGTAGCATTGGGAGCTGCTTCTCCGGAAGACAGCTCTCCCACATCCTTAATATGCGGTAATTAGGATGATTCTTTTGAGATTTGCATGCTTCATCAGTGAATTTTCCTAATAGCCTTTTTTTAAAGACTTGCCTTTAAATATGCTTATGTTGTATCTTATTCTAAGCAACGTTATTAGGAATGTTTCCACGTTGGCATCCAACATATAGTGCTCCCTTGTTCTGGAATTCATTAACTCTAATTGCCAGTAACAGAAAATATTATCTGTTCTTGAACGCACTCACCATATTCTAATCAAATTAGATAGGAGTGATAGAGAAAAAATGAGTAGGAGTAGGTGAGCCTGAAATAATGAGGGGGAAGCAAGATGCATGTGTTTAATTCGTCTCAGCAGTCTTCTGTGCAAGGCCTGGGAGGGATCCATGCCGCTGTCCATCCTGAGCCTTACCTTTCTGAAGGACAGGGAGACTGAACATTTCATCAGAACGCTTCAAGATTCAATGGCCTCTGAATTTTAAACTCTGAGGTTTCCTTCCTCTAAGCTAGTGAAGAGCTGGCAAGAATCACTTTGAAAAACTCCCTGCAGGATCAGGGAAATCTCCACAGACCCCCCCCCCATCCATGCCATTCTTGGCATTTAAGTGTATACATACAGGGTCTGCTTTATAGAGAGATGAAGTAGGGAGGTCCTCCTGGGGCTCCTTACCTGGGGCCACTGGAGGAAGACCCAAGGACACAAGACATGTGACCCATAGGGGGTGATGCCTCTCTTTGTGTCCTTGGGGTACTGGGGAGTCTGTAACGCTATCCCTCCATCCTCTTGCTTGAATTACATTCTGCACTTTGCCATCTGCTTACCATGAACTCACCCTCTCTCTTTACCATCTCCCTTCCCATGCCCTACCCTACAGTGCGGCTCTGCAGAATATATGGCACCTGAGGTGGTGGAGGTCTTTAGGGATGAGGCCACTTTCTATGACAAGCGCTGTGACCTGTGGAGCCTGGGTGTGGTCCTCTACATCATGCTGAGTGGCTACCCCCCCTTTGTAGGTCACTGTGGGGCTGACTGTGGCTGGGACCGGGGAGAAGTATGCAGGGTGTGCCAGGTAAGTGCTGCTTGGGCCTCACTGGGCATAGATGGGGGTCAGCGTGATGGAGGAGCACAGGACAGGTCTAGGATAGGAGACTGTCCCATCTGGGAGGGGTTTGGTTCCCTCTTCTGGTAGGGAAGCTAGAGGTAAAATAGAAAGAGACATTCAGGCAGATAACACTCTAGGGGAGGATTGTTGAGAAGAGCAGACCTAAACAGACTTTAGTATGTCTGGCTTGGGGAAGAAATAAGAACTGTAGTTAGAAAAAGCACAGACCAAGACATGGAGGCATGAAACTACTGCATGTAAGCTGTGGGGAGGGGAGGAGTAGCATGCTGGTGGGGGGAGGAGGCTGCCAGGAATGATGGTCTCTGGATGATATTTACACATCACCTCTCCTAGCATGGCCATTCTAGCCTTCCAAGGTCATTGGGCATTACTGGGGGAACTGGGGAGATTTAGGGAGGAGGCTCTGTCCATGGCATTCTCAAACCATGAGCAGCACTTCTAGCAGAGTTAGAGCCAGGGTGACCAGATTAGCAGCAGCATATCCTGCCCATCCCCGGCCAGTGTGACCTCAGAAGGAACTCTCTATGCCTAGAACAAGCTATTTGAGAGCATCCAGGAAGGCAAATACGAGTTTCCCGACAAGGACTGGTCTCATATCTCCACTGAGGCCAAAGACCTCATCTCTAAGCTCCTGGTTCGAGATGCAAAGCAAAGACTCAGCGCTGCCCAAGTTCTGCAGCACCCATGGGTACAAGGGGTGAGTGACTATAGGATGAGTGGCATGCGATCTCTACTGGCCAACTAGAGGTGTCACAAGGAAGCTCTCACCCCAGAGAGTGTGGCTGCCCCAGCCTGGGGATAGGTGAGACAGCAGCTTCAGCCATTGTTTGGTAGAAGGAGCTGACACCTGGCTCAGCTCCTTGGTGTGCCAAAGATTTGCCTCTATTGGGCACAGACCAAACCCCTAAATCCCTCTGAGGATTTGACACATGGGTCCCTCTGTTACCAGAGATGTCCATCCCAGGAAGCAGTCTGGAGCTACCATCTTGGGTCAGTGGTATAAACTTTCTATTAGCTAAGAGTACCCTGAGGCCAGCAAGGTCTTGCAGCTTATGTGGCTGCACTAGGGTCATATGATTCTCCTTGTTACTGGGGGTTAGTGGCCTATGAATCAGGAACCAAGTCCTCACTATAAAACTAAATCCTTCATAGTCAGTCACAATACCTGAGCTTTTCCCCTCCAAGAAGTTTTTGTGTCCTTGATGTACCAGACCCTAACCAGCCCTCTATCTAATCTTGCCACTGGAAGGAGGCAAGCATTGCCAGCCCAGAGTGATGTCAGGGTAGCTCAGTACCTAATTCTCATCCACTGCATGACAGAGCCAAGCAGTAGAGGTGGGTAAGACCCAGGCCTGCCTCACCCTCCAGTGGAGAGAGGTAGACCTTGTAGAACAGTGTGGTGGATGCTGTAGAAATAACTAGGGGCACAAAGCAGCAAGGCCTCTGCTGGAATGGGGAGGGGCAGGGAAAGAGACCTTTGAACTGGGTCTTAGAGGGCAATTAAGACTTTAACAGGAAGGGGTGGCTGTCTGCAGAGGCAGCAGAGTGTACCTCTCTCTCTCTCTCTCTCTCTCTCTCTCTCTCTCTCTCTCTCTCTCTCCCTCTCCCTTCAGCAAGCATAGCCAAATCCTTGTGCTGGGCCAAGCGCCTGTAGTATCCTGCCCCTTCTGCTGACCTGGGTGGGGGCAGCTCTTGGAAGCTGGGAGCAGCATTACCCACAATCTGTCCTTCCCGTTCTAGCAAGCTCCAGAAAGGGGACTCCCCACACCGCAAGTCCTCCAGAGGTAAGTGCTTCCGTCTTACCCGCTGCCCTCTCATGGTAGCCTTGCCCTTCCCTCCAGTCCTCAGCCATGTGGGAAATGGGCCCATCTTCAGGCTCTGATGCCTCTCCAGAGAGTTCTCTGACCACTTCTCAGTTCTCTCGACAGTCTCCACATGGATCCTTCTCTTAGCTTCATCTCAGCCTCTCTTTGCAGCAAACCCCACTTGAATATGATTATGAATCATCATTTACCCCACAAAGATGGTCCTTATCTGTGGATCATTTGCTGCTCAAAGACCAGGGTCCGTCCTGAGAGATGTAATGAGAGAAATGCAGTTCCTTAAAGCTGATGGCATAGTCCAGGGGGTAGGTAGCACATGGGCTTAGCATCAACAAGGCCCTGACTTCAGTCCCCAGCACTTAAAACAGGAGTGAGAGAAATACAGTTTCATAGTGTACAAACATCAGAGTGATACAGTCATGTGCGTGTGTCAGCAACTGAAATGCCCTGCAGTCCGTGACTGTGCTGTAGCCATCGTCTTTACAACAAACTTAAGTTTTCCAGTCCCCATTTTAGAGATGGAAAAGGGAAGAATCATTGGGCTCAAGTTAACTTGTGCTAGGACCCATAGCAGCTGTAGATAGATTCCTACCAAGCTCTGCCCACAGAACTGGAGCTAAGCTGAACAGGAACCCCCTTAAGGACCCAACCTTGTGCAAACCCATGTTCAGCATCCATGGGGCTCTGGACCACTGCAGCTCTTAGGAGGAGCTACCCAGAATAGTCTCCCTTTGTTCACCCCAGGCTGCCTTCACACAGCTGGCTTCCCACCTGACTGAGCTATTGCAGATGCCTCCAAGTGCCAAACCCTGGGTCCCTCTTAGATGATTATCCAACAGACCCAAAGTGTCTGGCAGATGCTGGCCCTGGGCTGGGTTCTAGGAACACAGAGATAAATAGCTTGGGCCCTGTACCAGAGCCCCTCCCCCACAGGAAAACAGAGACAAGTACAGCATCTTGGCTTGGGAAGAACCTGGAGGTGGGTGCTCGGACTATCCAGCCCATGAGGCTCAAAGACCATTCTCATCTTAGTCAAGCAAGGTTTCAAACCCAGGCAAAGTGGCTTTGGAGAGAGCATCTGACCCAGGAAAACCTGCTGGACTGTAGGACCCAGCTGTGAGTGGGTGCGTCTGCCAGCCTGCCTGCTTGATCTCAAGCCTGCTGCCCTCTTCTCTATGCCTTTCCTGGCCCCTACAGAAACAGCAGCACCATGGACCTGACTCTCTTCGCAGCCGAGGCAATTGCCCTTAACCGCCAGCTGTCTCAGCATGAGGAGAGCGAACTGGCTGAGGAACCTGAGGCCCTTACTGCGGGCCTTTGCTCCATGAAGCTGTCCCCTCCTTCCAAATCTCGCCTGGCAAGAAGGCGAGCCCTGGCCCAGGCTGGACGAAGCAGAGATGCAAACCCATGTTCAACACCCATGGGGCTCTGAACCACTGCAGGCACATCTTGTAGGCCAGTCCGGGCGAAGCCCCCTGAAACCTGTGAGGTCAAAGTATGAAGCAGGCAGAGGGACCGGCCCTGCAGCTCCAGGTGGGCCTTTCCATCCACAAAGGCTCCATGGGTTCCCACCCATCCCCCATTTCCCTTGGGTCCTTAGAGGAAAAGCTTTTTCCAGTGGGGTTGCCTTTGAAAAGGAAAGCAATCGCTTGTCACTTTGCATAATCGCCTGCAGCAGAACATCTCCTCGCTGGGCTCCACGTGCTCCCTGTGTGCAGGTCCCGGATCCAGCCGGCAGTGGGGGCTGCTGGGGCTGCAGCCTTCAGGGAACCAGCTTCCAGGAGCTGACAGAGGCTGCGACACACATGCCTCTTCTCTCCCGGCACTGTCACCTTCTGGCGATCCTCCCACCTTCCTCTGTCCTACAGATGTCCTCCCTGCCTGTCCTCTCCCTGGCTGAGCAAAGCCATCCCCTCAATTCAGGAAGGGCAGGGAGCCAGATCAGTCTTCCAGTCTGTAGCACAGAGAAGCACATAATCTTTCTTTGCCGTGACCGAAATGTGTTCCTCATTTATCATCTTCTGTGTTTAGGATTGCTGCTAGACTCAGTATTATTTCTCTTTTTAAAAATATGTTTGCTCTTTTAACCATGTCTTCCAACAAGCATAGAACTTCAAACTCCCGCTGCAAGCCCATGGACCTCCCCAAGCAGGGTTTCCATGTGCTTGGGTTTTAATCCCCTCTTCCCCACAGACCCAACTGATTTTAAGCTGTTACAATGACGAATACTCTAGAGATGGTGTCTTCGTCTGCTGCTGCTTTCTCCCAGGTCTTTTGTGGAAACAGGCACAACCCCAGGGCAGTTAGACTGCTGTGCCTGAGATGAAGCTAGGCCATAGGCCGCCCTGCTGCCCTGCTCTGAGGAATGCTGTGCCCTCTGCCCCAGACATGGAGGTGCAGCCATTGTCAGATATGCTGTGGAGTCACATAAAGAAAACAGATTTGCATATGTGACACACACATTAGTCAACCACAATCACCAAAATTCTCTCTTAACTTGTGTTTGTTTTAATAAATTAAAATTCCATCTGTGGCAGCCTTGGTGGTCCTTTATTCAACTACAGACTTGAAGAGGAGGCAGGCCTCCAGGATGGGGGCTAAGCCTAGTGAGATTATGGGAAGAATTCCCAAATATAATAGCACATTTGATCCACAAGGTGAGATGGAGACCCTTGCTTTTCTGTTTGTAGATGAGATGAAATTCATCAAACGCCACTTCTACAATGAATGGCTCTGCTTTCTAACAGTTGTATGTCAAGAAAGAGGTTGCAGTTTGGTCAACAATCATCACACAAGCAGACTTTGAAAGGAGCTATGATAGATGACCCTGTACCCACCCACAAAAGACCATATTTCTCTGTCTAAAGCATTACTGTGCCTTTATTGAGGGCCTGCTGTGTGCCCAGGACTGCACTTGTCCTACAAGAGTTGATGACAAAGAGAAATGGTGCCTCCCACCCACAGCCAGACTAAAGACCAAGGAGGTGTCAAGAAGGATCTGGATGGGCTTAGGGCCAGGTCATGGGCTACCACCTATCCCATAGTATGAATGCACATTGTGAAGGCATGGTTGAACGTCTTCCCTTTGCAACCCTTCATCCACTTGAAGTGAGGCTAGCTAGAAAGGCAGATTTACAGAATGGCCCAAAGGCTCCAAACCCCTGGACATCCAGAACTAGGAAATGAATTCTGTCTGCGGACTTAAGTTCTGGCCTAGTCAGTCCTCCAGAATGACCCCAGTAGGAAGATGTCTTCAGGCCCTTCCCAGATCATATACATTCCATTACCATCCCCAGTCTTGCTGCAGCCCAAGACCCTAGGCTCTCATCCCTCTGGCCTTCGTTCAAGCTGTGCCCTCCCACCAACCTCCTCACACTGGTCCACATAGTGAGTCCCTCTCCCTTGGTCAGCTGTTTAAATGATACTATGCCAGCTTCAGGGGTTTTTTTGTGGTTGGTTGGTTGGTTGGTTGTTTTTTTGAGATAGGGTTTCTCTGTGTAGCTTTGGAGCCTGTACTAGAACCCGCTCTGTAGACCAGGCTGCACTCACAGAGATCTGCCTGCCTCTGCCTCCTGAGTGCTGGGATTAAAGGTGTGTTTTACCATTGGCTTGTCAGCTTCAGCTGTGCTAGCAATTGTACATTTAAGTAGTAGGTCCATTCCCAGGAGTTTACAGGCATTTCATTTACACAACTGCCCTATGGGTACATAGTATTATTTTATCCCACTGGACATGAAAAACAGGCAGACAAAGTAAGAGTAGATGACCCAGAACTGTATAGCTAGGAATGAATAGTGGGACTTGAATTCCTTCCAGAGAGGCTTAGAACCCAGAGCCTTGCTGCTTTGGTGCAAGTCCAGCTCAGCCACTCATGGCTTTGTTTTCTTGAACAAATTACTTACGAGTCTGTTTTTTAGCTCTAAATGAGTGGGGATGGTGGTGTTTACCTCACCAAGCTGTTACAAAGTAGTGAAAGTGAAGAGTCATGTGTTCCAGATGCAGCCAGTGGGTGGTCCCTCCTCTTTGGTTGTCTTGGTTCTACTTACCCTGTCTCATGAGGGGGATTAATAAAGCTACAACACCAAGGTTAGAAAGAAGCTGTCCTCGTCTTGCCCATGGAGCCCTCTGAGAGCCGCTATGCAAATTGATCTGACTTTGAGATGAGTCAGGTCTCTGGCCCCTGACATCCTTATTTTGAGAGGCTGCTCTGCCTACCGCTCTGTGCTGGGTCCCTGTCCTGGGGTGGAGGCAACTGAGGTGCC
Organism: Mesocricetus auratus; assembly: GCF_017639785.1. Lineage (NCBI taxonomy): Eukaryota > Metazoa > Chordata > Mammalia > Rodentia > Cricetidae > Mesocricetus > Mesocricetus auratus. The sequence continues at coordinate 25,876,597 of NW_024429197.1, read as the reverse complement.
AGGGAACAGTCTACTATTGAGGCTAGAAGTCCTGGGTTCTAGTCTGCTTTGTACCTCCACTCACTGGGGTGCCTTGGATGTCCTGGTTCTGCTGGATAGAGACAGGTGTGGTGAGTGTTTTGAGGGAACTCTGAATGGTAGAGCCTTGCCCAGATGTTGACGCTTGGCATGATAAAAGCCAGATTTGCAGCTCTAGGGATCCCACTGGGCAGTAGTCTTCAGGGAGCCAGCTTTGAGGGGCTGACAGAGGCTGTCAACATCTGTGTCTCTGCACTATCAGCTTGCTCTGGTAGGCCTTCCATCTTGGGAAGAGAGAGCTGGTCCCGGCCACCTAGAGTGTCTCAGACATCAGGCCCCGTCTCTCACATCTAGCTAGAGGACATTGGTCTAGCCCCAGTACTAGTTCAATTGAACCCTGCGAGCTCTGGCCATGGGATAATCAAGTCTTGGGGCTTCCACCTGCTTGACCTCTGGGGCTCTTCTCCCTCCTGGTCCACTGCCCCTCACCAGACCCAGCTCCACAGACAGCTTACATTGGTCTCATGCCAACTACTCCAGCCGCTTCAGGTCTGGAGGGACCCTAGGAGCAAGGTCCCTACAAAGCTGACATTCTTGTTTCCATGGTAGCAGTTGCCTTGGAAGCTGCTTCCCTGACTTCAGCTTCTGAACCATCCAAGAAAAGTGCTGTCCCCCAAGGGACCAGTAAATTAATCACACTCTGTTCCAGGGTTCTCACCCTCCATGGAAAATAAATAGAACCAAACCAAGCTGGAGCTTGTTCAACCACTCTCCCTCGCATACTCAACCCACACTTGGACCTGGTGCTTCTGAGAAAGAAAGGGCATGGATAGACACCTCCATAGCAGACAGCCGCCATAGGCAGACACCCCTAAGCACACACCCTCTCAGCCTTTGCCTTGCTGGGAGACTGGAGAGATGCTATGGTGGGACCTAGTGTGTGCCATGCTTAGTTGTGCTCTGAGTCCTGTGGCTCCAGGATAACTCATGCGCCCATGAGAAGGACTCTGGTACTTGGAAGGGCTGGGAACTCGTGGAACTTGGGCTGCTGCAACTCACTGCCTTCCTCGGACATCTCCCTTGAACTCATCTATAACTTCAAGCAAATCACTGAGGGACCAGCATGTATTTTCTTAAGGGACTGTCACAGCATACACTGGAGAAAGTCTAGGAGAGCCTCTCTCTCCATATTTGCATGTGTAGTTATGTGTGTGTGCACATATGCATGCGCACATGTGTGTGCATTGCACATGTGTGTGCATGTATGGAGAGGCCAGAGATCAACCTCAGGTGTTACTACTCAGGGGCCATCCATCCTGGAATTTTGTTTTGTGTTTTCTTTTTTAAATGAAGTTTCTTGTGGGGACCTGAAACATACTGATTCAGCTAGATCGACTGGCCAGTGAACTTCAGGGACCTAACTTTCTATGCCTTCCACAGCAATGGGATTATAAGTGTATGTCACCACCCAGCTTTTAATGCTTGTCCTGGGAATCAAACTCAAGTCTCCACGCTTACACAACAAGCACTTTACTGATGGAGTCATCTCCCCAGCACGTCTACATTGCCAAACAAAATGTCTAAATTTGAATTCGGTCTCTGGATTTTAAAGAGCAGGGTGTTCTTGAATCTGGAATTCACAAGGCTGGCTACCCCTGCCCCTGGCCTGAGGTACAGTAACTGGTACAAGTGTCTGATGTAAGACAAGCAAGCAGTGAAAGCCCAGCCTAGCCCAGGAGGTCAGTCTTGCTGACAGTATGGGAGAGCCACCCTCAGCCTTGGCTTTGAGAGGAGCCAGTGCTGACCCTACTAACCCTAGTGATGGCAACACTTAAGGGTGAGTGGAAGGCAAGGCATTGTGAATGGTGCTGAGACTCCTGAGGGAACATGCATTCATGGCCATTGACTTTGACAGCTCTTTCTAAAGCTAGCTCTCGGAGATGCTCTACAAATGACAAGGACATGGGGTATAAACTGATGCCAAATTAGAGGACAATTCCGTCCTTATTCTGGGAACATGGAGATGGTGGTGGGAAAACTTGCCTTCAGGGGCACCATCCTTATAGGGCCTGAGGGCCAATCTCTGCTTACGGTCCTCCAGCTGAGTCTCTCCTCAGATGGCCCTGGGACCTTAGCCCTTCTCCCACTCTACAGCAAGAGAAGACTTGGTAGAAATGTAGCTCATAGGCATTTCAGGCGGATCAGGTGGGATGGGTATTCTGGCACTCAGGAGTCACAGAATACTGAGTGTTACACAGCTCAGATGGAAAGGTATCCTGGAGCTCGGGAGCCAAGGACTACCACAGGCCGCAGTAAGCATAGCAGCTTATAGCCCTGCCTCAGGGAAAGGCTTCCCCAGTGTATCGGCTCTTTTCCAGCAGGAAAGGGTCTTCCAGCTGGGGATGTTTGCCTGGTGTAGCAGTTTTGCTCCGGCAGGAGAAGGTTTCCTGGGCGAAGTTGCTACAGTTCAGCTCTGCTTGTGGAGAGCCGAGTGCCAGGGGAAACTTTCCCCAGCCAAAGTGTTACAGCCCTGCCTGCTCTGCTCTGCCCAAGGCAGTCTCTGCTCCGATGCAAAAGAAGTCTTCACCTAAAGCTCATCCAAGGGGTTTATTGGGAGGGAAGAATCCAGGAAAGTGGCAGAGGACAGCCGGCAAACAGCCAAAAGCTGAACAGACCCAGGGTTTATTATAGGGATTCTTGGGGGTGGGGGAAGTTTTTCCAGGGTAGGGATTGGTCCATTTCAATGCTGAGCTCAGACTGACTAGAGCTCCTGCTCAAGGATTGGTTAGTTTTCTGCACAGGATTAGGGTCAGATTTGGCTCTGGTTTTCAGGGCCAAGGTGTGTTTCTTTCTCTGGTCCTTTTTAGCCTTTTGGCTCCAATTTTAGGGCCAGGGTACATTTCTTTCACTGACTCTGATTCCAGGGACAAAGTGTGTTCCTTTGGCACTGGTTTCAGGGTCAGGGTACATTTCTTTGGTTTTGGTTGCAGGGCCAAAGTGTGTTTCTTTGGCTGGTCCCTTTTCCCTACAGAGCTTGCTTGGTGTCCTTTTCCCTTATGACTCAAGGGGTTAGTGCAGGGCCAAGCCCAGAGCTCTCTCCTGTATCCAAGGTCTCTGTGACCATGACATTCTGCAAGGTTCAGTCTCCAGAAGAGACAGAACAAAGAAGAGGAGGGAGTCCTGAAGGTGGGGTGGCAGGGCAGCCCAGGCATGCTCAGGAAGGACTGTCCATGTAGGCCTTGAGGGACAAGGAGAGCTTGATTTACTGGACAGAAAGAACCAGATGTATGCTCAGCTCCAAAGGAGAGAAAGAGCTTGGAGGGAGATGCAGTGCAGGCAGGGGACTTTGAGGCTGTGCGGACTGCAGGCATAGTGGTGAGAGATGGGCAATGAAAAGGGATTCTGTGCAGAGTAACGTGGCCTTGGGAAGTGTCCCCAGGTTGGAGCAGGGAACATGCTCTAAGACTGGGAAAACCCTGATCCATATAGGTCCAGGAATGCAATTAATGACAAGGGTTAGAGTTAGGCTCTGGGACAGGGACAGGAATCGGGACAAGGCTTGACTGGGTTCCTACTGTTTGGTGGATCCTCCAAACAGACTGACCTGTTCAGCTAGGTTGGGTAGAGGTACTCACGCTGAAAGGTCCCCATCATAACTCAGCTTCATGTCACTTCTCACCCACTTCCTCCATCCAACCCTACCCTAACTCACTACTTACTACCTCTGCTTTCCTAGCCGGGAATTACCAGGGTTTAGCCTTTCATCCTACTGGCAGCTGAAACTGGTGCTACCAGTGCCCGCCTAAGGTAAATGGGGCTTTTTAAGATCAAGGCTTGGACTGAGACCTCTCTTGGGCCAGCAGCTGACAGGATGATAAGAGAAGCATGGCAGGGACAGGGCAGAGAGTGGACTTGGAGGATTCCCCCTCTTTCCGTGTCTCCAAACAGGGCTTCAGGTGTACCACTGAGCCAAGGGGCAGAGGCCAGTGGTCATCCTTGAGCACGGGACTGGGGAGTGTCCTCACATCCCTACCCCCTGAGCACCATAGGAAGCCATAAGCCTAGGCTTCCTGCTCAGGAACCAACAGTGGAACCTTGGCTATCTGCCCATTGGACCTCAGAGACCCAAACAGAAGCTCACATTACAGTCTCGTAAATAACTCATCACCTTGCTGCCTGCACCTCTGAGAAACCTATGCTCTTAGGCCCGCCCCCCCCAACCCCACCTTGCATTTCTTTAAACTTTAATAGGCCCAAGCTCCAAGGCAACTGAGCAGGGTCACGGAGCTGAGACAAAAGTCTTCAGCAGAACTTAGGCCCAGCTCCCTCGAGTCCCGGGTGGTAGCTGATAGAGGCGGGCCTCATGGAGCAGACCCATCTCCCTACAACCCTGGCCAAATAGAAATGTGGCCAGGCAGGAACCCCGAGAGTGGCCTCCAGCATCACAGCCCTTCACAGGTGGTAGAGTAAACTGGGTGAGGAGGTCAAGCTAGGACTGGGGGCCCCTAGGAGAGCTGTGGGATAAGGTTGCAGATACATCCCAGAGTTAGCAGCCCAGAGATATACAGCCCAGAAGTTTCCACCCTGGATGTGGCACTCCAACAAGGAGGCATCCATCCAAGAAGACCAAGATTCCCGGGAGGCCTGCAAGCAGAGCCCTGGTAGTCCTGCATGGACATCCCCATCAGCACCAGAGACTTCCGCTGCCTGCAGCTGGCCTGTGTGGCCCTCGGCCTGGTGGCCGGCAGCATCATCATTGGTGTCTCCGTGTCCAAGGCTGCTGCTGCTGTGGGTGGTATCTTTCTTGGTGCCGCTGGACTTGGTGAGCAGGTGCTGGGCTGAGGTGGGGGGGGGGAGATTTCCCTGGGAAGCAGGGGTCTGGGGAGGTAAATGAGAGATGGGGGGGCAGGACTGATCAGTGGAAATTGGTTGGGGAGAAAGTTGTAAGTACTACAACCTCAGCATTCAGGAAGGAGAGCCAGCCTGGAGCAACTTTGCAAGTGACAAGGAAGGATAGACTGGGTGTTCACACCTTCCGTGCTACCTGGTGGGATCACGTGTTTATGGGAGGAGTCACAGCTCAGACAAAAGACCCTCCTCTTCTCCATGGTGTCAGCAGCAGTTCTGTCTGTCTGTCTGGCCAGGCCCATTGATGTAGAATGCCATCTCTCACCCCACTATCCCAGAAGAACCTAGAACTCCAGGCTGGGCCCTCCAGGCATAGCTTCAAGCACTGAGTTCCAGAAACACTTGGTCTGCAGGGACAGTCTGGGTGGGAAGGAGCAACAATGGAGCCTAGAAGGCCACTCTAAAGGTCTTGAGAGAGGAGAGAGCTGGAGGGGAAGGGCAGTGATACTGGTGTCAGCTGATCCAGAAGGAAAGTAACCAACCTGCTCTTCACCTAAACAGTCAGCCAGGAACCTGCAAACCTGTGGCCCCTTCCCCAGATAGGGACTGAATCTCCAGCCAGGGCTGAGTCTGAGTGCTGGAATCTACATACATGCGCTCGTGTGCGCGCGCGCGCACGCACACACACACACACACACACAGGCACGCACACCCCTCCTATTTATACACCCACAGTCCTGATCCTCTGCACCTCCACCCTCCTCCATCACCTCACAAACCACCCACTCCCAGCACTCTCTGTGTCCTTCCTCAGGGCTCCTCATCTTCGCCTACCCCTTCCTGAAGGCTCGGTTCAACCTGGACCACATCCTACCTGCACTAGGTGAGTAGTTCCTCCCCCACAGACCCTCTGACAAGTACAGTGCAGTCCCTTTTGTGTGCAAACCTGTGACTGTCACTGACCATGCCCATGTGTGAGACTGCTCCGGGCTGCATAATGGAGTGTGTGTGTGTGTGTGTGTGTGTGCTGTGTGCCAGTGTCACCATGGCAACAGAGTAGCAGAATCCAGTCAGCTGCCTGAACAGACATAGCTAAACCTCTGGAATCTGTCTACCTTAAGAGTCTTTTCACTTTTCACTCCCACAAAGTCTCCACGATCTCCAGATGACACTCTCATCCCCAAGCCCCATAAAGACCCTCTACCTCCCCTTGGGTCCCATGACCTCTTAATAGTTCCCGTCTTACTTCCACAACCTACATCCAGACTCCCAACACTCAGTCCTGTGCAGCTTCACATATCCCTAGTTCCCTCCTTAAAACCCTGTCGCCTGTGGTTGAGCAGTGGTGGCGCACGCCTTTAATCCCAGCACTATGGAGGCAGAGACAGGCAGATCTCTGTGAGTTCAAGGCCAGTGTTGTCTACATTGAGTTCCAGGACAGACAGGGCTACACAGAGAAACCCCTTTCTCAATAATTAGATAGATGGTAGATAGATAGATAGATACATACATACATACATACATACATGTTAGGTAGGTAGGTAGGTAGGTAGACAGATATAGTACCACTGCCACCTCCTTCAAGGATTCATTTCTCCTGCCCCTCCCCACCCCAGATAGATAATATGGGAGACCTGAGGGAATACAGTAGAATGGAGACAGCCCTGGATGGAGATTAGACAACAAGAACTTCCTTTCTCAAACCAGGCTGGATTTGGGAATGACCCAGTAAATGGGAATTTGGGGTGGTCTCATCCTGCAGGAAACCTAAGAATCCATCCAAACTCAGCACCAGACCATGGGGAGGGAAGGTCTCACAACAGCAGCAATAAGGAAGGTAAGCGCCTGAAGGTCTGGAGTCTGTCTTTTGTCTCTGCTCTCTGACTGGACAGCCTTATAGGTCCTGGGAGGAACCTTGGGGGTCATAGGCATGGAGAAGTCCCCAGCCCAGGGAAGTAGTGATGTTGGGTCAGCTTCCATGTGAGCAATTTGTCTTTAGGGCTTCCCTACCTTGCCCAGAATAGACACTGAGACACAGGGCCCCCTACTTTCCCTTCTCCTACCCCTTGGGCCTCAAACCCTGGTTACTCTTCACTCTTCTTCCAGTGCTGGAGTCTGGCTCTTGGCAATGATACCTGAAACTGGGCATCTTCTCCCCTCCTGACCCTGTCCTCCACACTGGGAAACCCCAGGGAGGAATTCTCCAAGGCAAGCCAGCCCCAAATGTTGACATGTGCTTCCCCCAGTGCTTACTCAGCAGAAGGACCCATTCCAGATGCTGCCCCAACCACTTTACATACATAGCAGCTTGGTTCTCACAACCACATGCAGGGAGGTGCCACAGTGAACTTCACTGTTTGTTTTTCATGGAGCAACTGAGGCAGAGAGGTTACATAACACATCCAAGATCACAGCTAGGAGGCAGTGGGACCAGCACTGGAGCCAAGCATCAGCTCCTGAGTCCTGCGCTCCTTACACTGTACTTGATCCCTAGGACTCCCCACCTCCCCACCTGTCCCAGCTCTGCCCTGCATCCTGGAGCATTCTGACCCCCACTCTTTGGGTTCTCTGACCTGACAATTAATAGGGGTCTGTACTCAAGCATCTCCATCCTGCTGTCTCCTCCAGGAGCCCGTAGCAGCCTGTCCACTGTGACCAGAACCCTGGAGAAGCTGAAGCCTGGAGGCCGGGGAACTGAGGAGAGCTAAGGCACTGCCTCCTGTCCCTCCCTCCCCTCTCCTGATACTCATATCCCAGGGCCCTCCTTCAAGACAGAAGATCCAGAGATGGTCCCTGGGGATACTGGACCTACCTTCTCTTCCAATGAGGTTCTTCATAGCAGATCCCCTCACTCCTGGCATTGTTGCAAGACCCACAGGGCCCCAATGGCCTCAGTCTCTCCCCTGGGCTCATCCCCTGGACAACATCTCAACTTTATTCCCTTGTTGATCTCTTCCTGGGATTTGGTCCAGGGTCCTGACTGCAGCCAGACATGGTTGTTTCATCCTGGCCATAGTATCTGACCACAGATGAGGCCCCCAGCTGCGACTGTCATGTCTATGTCAGGAGCACAAGCGACCATGAGCGAGGTGAGGTGGCTTTCCAGATAAGCTCAGTGCTGACACCATCCTATCGTACTTCTCCACCCAGGACTCTCCAGCACCTGGCTCCAGACAGGCCCCCAGAAGTTCCTGTTCTCCCCACTTCTCTTTGCAAGGAGAAGACTCCATGCTCCCTCTAAAGACCAGCTCAGAATCCCATAGTTACACCCCCTTGTCCTATCCCTGTCTTAGAACGTCCAGGAAAGCTTGAATTCTTTTTCTCAAAAACAATTGCATTTGTTTGTTTGTTTTAAGACAGGATCTCATAGCCTAGGCCGATCTTATGTGTTCAGTCATGCTTAGCTAAAGTTAGCAGTTCTATTTGTTTTCTACTCCAAGTACTGAACCCAGGTTTTGTACATGCCAGGCAAACATCCATCACTCAGCTATATCCCTAGACCTTGCAAAAACAATTCTCAAGCCCACCTAAATATTATGAATGGTGCTTTTTTCCCCTCGGCCTTAACACCAGGCATGACACACAGTAGGTGCTCAGCAAATGCTAGTGGCTTAAAATCAGTGAAGAAAAAACCTACCCACTAGGCTTTCCTGGGAAGCTACATTATGGCATGTCCACCATAAGGTTTGAGATAGGGAGGCCCAGGCGCACATGCACAGGCAGAAGGCAGCGTCACCCTCCACATCTGCACCTCCTGGAACAGCAATAGTGTTTGGTCTCCACAGACACCTGCTCCTTGTCCTGCTTTGAGGAGAGACAAGCTGGGAACACTCTTATTCTTGCAGGACCCATGCAAACGAGTCCTGTCAGAAGCCCTCTCTGACACTGCCCCAGTAGTGCCAAGGACAGCTGGTCCCTTGAATAGCATTGGTCTGTGTCTCCATGTCGAGCATGAGAGCAAGGGGTCAGGTGCACAGAAGACACAGGGATGTTGGGAAACAGGCCACGTGGGAGAGCCCATCTCAGACAGATGAGAAAGCTGAGACATCTCAGGATAAAGGACTCATTGTGTGCCCCAGGAGAAGTCGCCCAGTCAAGCTTTGCAAGCAAGTCTCCTCTTCTTTGCATAGCCATAGCGCTCAGCTCCCTGCCAACAGTAGCCGACCTCCACACGGGGTGGGTTTCACAAACGCTGGCCAGCTGTAGACTGCTTCCTCCACTGAGAGAGGTGCGCCTTCTCACCACCCTTTTGCCTGCTCCTTGCCACTTCTCCTCCTCTTCCTCAGCATCATCGCCACTCAAGCTTCCTCAGCGGATGAGAAACCCTTTCCTCCTTCAGACTTACCTCTGTGCTCCAAAGAGATGCCCAAAGGTGGAGAATGGAAACGGGAGATATAAGTCCTGAGCTGAGGAGAAGGTAGCTCCCCTCCATTTGACCGTCCCAGGCAGGATCTCCCTGAAATAGGATGGTAAGCCTGGTGCCTGAGGAGCCCAGCACAGAGAAGTCCTTGTGACCTTTGTGGAATAAACTCAAAAAAAATCACATGAGAAAACAAGTGCTACATCCATCAGAGAAGCTGGCAGAGTGGAATGGTGAGTGGAAGCTCTGGGGGCCTGGTCCTTCCGTTGCCCTCTCTGCCCTGCCGTGAGCTTTCTGAAACCTCCATTCTCCATCACGGGTGGATGTTCAGATGCGACCTCTCCAGGAGCACCCACTCTCCCCAGCGGCCCCCGGGAAGCACACCTTCTTTCCTGGTCCTACTTGGAGAAGAGGTGGGGCCACGTAGTAGCTAGCAATCGTGTGCTAGGGAGTTCTGAGGCAGTACTTCTGAGCTGCAACAGAACGTTCCAGTGGGTCAGCATGGGTTCCGGAGTGGACAGAGACCCAGCTCTTCCAGGACTCCGAAAAGAAACTGGTTCTTTCCAGAAGCCCGAATACCTGGGCCCTGGGCCATGTCTGAGGCAGCTCAGTGTTGGACCAAGTGCTGAGTACGTAGCAGTAAAGCAAAGCTCGATCTCGGCAGCCCGCTGAAGTCACCTCCTTACTGGACCTATCTGGAGGAAAACTGCTGCAGGTAGGAGAGTTGAATTGAGACTCCCGTCTTGGTTCAGGCCTCCAGGGGCCAGAGCAAGAACCTGGAAGCCTTGGGCCTGACTCATCTGCAAATGGAAGATTGGCTTTGACAGGTCCTCATTGGCCCAGGCTGTGAAGGAAGGATGCCTGCCTGGTATGTGGACAGATCAGGTGGATTTGTGAATGAATTCATAGATATATGAAGGGACAGTGGGCAGAGGTGTCCTCCAGCCACACTCTTCCATGTCTATCCAGGCCTCTCTGCAATGAAGTTCAACCTCAAGCAGCCTCTGCCCAGCGCATCCTCCTGGACCTTCATCCCATGCCTATAGGGACATGCAGCCACACCCCTTTCTAGAGTGCTGAACTCTAATTAGGGAAGGGGGACTGAAAAGAAACCCCACCCCTGGGACAACTCTCCCAAACCCCTCCCCAGCACCAGGCACTCCAGGGCGGCACAAATGCTAAAGATTGCAGGCAGGGGTGTCCTGAATGGAGCGGCACTGTTTCCACACAGGGTGAGAAAAACTGCAGCCTAGACAGTGTGGGCGGCAGGGAATTAGTTGCTGGGGTGCTCACAAACCAGGAACCCAAAGGAACGAAGGCGAGAAGGACGCGCCGAGCTTGTAGGCTGGAGGCAGCCGGTGGGAGCGGGGAGAGGTTGGCCGCCCACGCAGGGAAGGGGCTCCGGCCAGCAAGAGGCTGCTGTAATCCGCAGCCAGGCGCTGCTGTCCCAGGCTGCATCGCTGTCTCCAGCCCACCGCCCGGTGCTGCGACCCAGAAGACACCACGGACAGCGAATCTCAGCCTGGTGTGCCCACCCTCCCAGAGCCCCTGCCTGTGTCGTCTGCAGATCCAGCTCTGCTAGGCGGGGCATCAGTCCGTGCCCTGAGCCTAACCAACCCCTGGAGCTCGGAACTCTCTTCTCTCAGGGGTCAGCCTGGTCACAGCAGGGAGTGTCCACGCGTGCTCTCTCAGGCAAGTGCCGCACAGAAATTTGGGGGTGTTAGTGAGTGGGCAGGGACTCTGGAGGGACTGCTGAGGGGAAGGGGAAGATGCTTATCCTGCTCTGAAAAAGTAGGGTACCACACAAGGGATCTCTGGTCTTGAGAAAACAAAAGTGAAAAAGAGAAAGGGGGATTAGAGGACAGCAGACACACCCCAGACTGGCTGACTGCCTTGGCTCTCCTGCCCTACCCTGGTCCCTGCTGCTGTTAACACTCTACCCTAGGACCTCCCTCGACCTCCTGCACTTCCTCCAATGCCCAGAGTCAGGAGAAAGCTGAGAGAAACTGGCAGATAGCAACTCCAAATCTCAGAGACAAGTGAAGCCCAGAAGACAAGACTTCCGTGACTTCTGCGACCAGTGCTCCCTTCCCATTTGTTTCACTAAAGTTCACTGGGAAAAGGCGGGTACTGCAGTCCTGGACGCAGGGGTCCATGACTAGGGGAGCCTGAACTGAGTGCCATGTCATCTGCACAGGAAGGCAGAGCTGGGGGAGCTAGCTGAGGACAAAGCCGACGTGGAGACCAGCTCAGCCCCCACCACAGCAGACTCAGGAGGGCTAGCTGGAGGAATGTGGCCTGATAGAGCAGCAGTTTGGGGAGGAATGGGGAATGAGCACGGTCAGGTCGTAGGACAAGAGAGGAAATGAGGACTGGAAAGGTCCTTGGCAGGAGAATCTAAAGGGCCCCAAGATGGGGAGCCTGAGGGTGAAGGAGGGCCCAGGGCCAAGCCTGGGCGTTCCTCCTGGGGCTGTGGCCTTTGGGGAAAAGGCAACATTGACGGAATCTATACACAGAGGCAGCATTCCCAGGAAGTAGGGTTAAGAAGGCTTCGAAAGCAGAGACCAAGAGCTGAACCACGTTCACTAAGCTCAGTGACAAGGGGTCACTGACAACATTGTGAATAAAGAGGCAGGAAGATGATGGGAGAGGAATCAGACCAGAGTAGATGCCCTTGGGAAGGGAGAGAATTGCGGAGTATAGGCCATGTATTCAGAAAGCAGAGAGGCAGCTAGCTCAGCTCAAGATCATGACTGGGTTGGATTGAAGAGGGGACAGGCAGCAGTTCCCAGGAGGAGGTAGGATCCACTGAGGGGGTTGGTGAGGAGTTGTGGAGATGCAGTTGCAGGTCCACAGCAGGCTGGTGTGGCCTGGTGGGGTTGCTTCTCATCTCCCGGGCTTAAGAGTTTGGGTGAAGACAGAAGGCAGGAAGCTGGACTGAGACAGGGCTGAGCTTTGCTGACTGACATTATCAGAACAACAAAATGAGACAAAATCACAAGAGGAACTCAAGTAAAGTCAGTGTGAGTCGCAGGTGGTCACAGAAAGAATCAGAGACACAAGGACCATGGCAAAGAGTTAGGGCTCTGGGGATGGCATGCCATCAAAGAACAGCTAGGGACAGCATGCATTCCTGGAACTGCTCTGACTTAGAAGACAGAGCCTAGATCATAGACCTGGCTCTGCCATGCATTACCATCAGGTTTGTGTCCTTAGATAATTGATTTAACCTGAATCTATACTTTCTTATTTGTCAAAAAGGATGGTAATATGTTTTCTTCTTAGGACTGTCATGGGATTAAATGAATTAATATGTATAAAGGGCTTATATCATTGTCCATTTTCCATTACTATAATAGAATACCTAAGATGGACCATCTTACAGTAACTTACACTATTCTGGAGTCTGGGAAGTCCAAAAGAAGGGTGCTGGCCTAGGGTACCTAATCACATTTTTTTTTGAGTCAGGGTCTCACTGTATATATCGGGCTAGCTCCTGTCTCCTGATTACTGGGATTAAAGGCATGTTCCACCATGCACAACTCCTACCCACTTTTTAAAGGGATGGGCCTTACATCCCAGCCCCACCACTAAGCAGCCTGATTTCTTCATGAGTTTGGGAGGGACAAGCCATAACAACTTGGGACATTGTTGGGCACACATTGGGTGCTATCAAAGAGTTAGTGTAGTGATAGAAGTGGGGATATAGTGTTGGACACACAGTAGGTGCTATCGAAGAGTTTGTGTAGTGATGGAAGTGGGGGTATAGTGTTGGGCACACAGTAGGTGCTATCGAAGAATTTGTGCAGTGATGGAAGTGGGGTACAGTGGAGAACAGGGTGCCAGGCTCCTCCAAGGTGGGCTGACTCAGGGTGATGCCAAGGATGATAAAATCCTAGTGGACACAAGGTGTGGGGCAGGGTAGCTGAAATGAGGTGAAGGAACTAGACAGTGGGGTAAGAAGTCAATGGAGCAAGAGCCTTGGACAGACAGGGCAGGGAGACGGGGAGGCGGAGCTGGTCACTACGCCTTGGAAGGGGGTGGGGGAAGGACAGCTCCACTCAGGCAGTGTACAGTCCCCAATGACCACCCTCCTGTTGCTCCAGGTAGCTCAGTTACTGTTGTAGAGGCAGAGGCCTAGACTGTCTGCCCTTACATGTCCCCTGGCTAGGGACTAGGAACGTGTCTGAGAGCATCAGGAAGAAATGGAAGGCAGCAAAACACCAAGGACAGCAGAGTCACTGTTGTCTGGATGGGTGCGAGGTTTGGTCCAATGGACACAGGGCTGTGACCGATGCAGAGTCCTTTGTCACTTGGGCCATCTACTGTGCTAAAATAAGAGCTTGAAAAGCCTGTGGAGACCTTCCAAATGGGACTCCTACCTCACAGCTAGGAGTGTGACAGTGGAGTAGCCCATGAGGAGCTCTGGGCCTACTTGCTGCCTAGAGGCATGGAGACCCACAGTAAACAGGAGGGCACTGTAGGAGTGTGTGAGGCAGAGCGTGCTACCCCATCACCACTCCTGAGGCCACTGCTCCCAGGCGCCCTCCACCACCACCATGACACAGGGTGTATCTAGAGACACAACTGCAGGAGCTCATCTCTACCAGAGAGGAATGCGTCAGCCTATGCCTGCTGTTCTGTGTGCAATCGGCGTTCTGGGTATGTTTGGCTCCTGGGTGTGCATGTAGTGAGTGAGGGGGTGGTGGGTATCACACCCTGGGAGACCAGATGAGCAAGCCCAGAAGTCACACACAGACTAGAAAGTCAGGCTTTCCAAGTTTCCTCCTTAAATAGTGTTTCTAGGTTGGTGTGTGTGTGTGTGTGTGTGTGTGTGTGTGTGTGTGTGTGTGTGTCTGCATATGTCAGAGGGTGGGAAAGGTTCTGGCCATTAACTGGAGAGGGATGATGGTGTCTCTCTGGGCCCTGGGGAGGCAGAATCCATTTGGCAAGAGCTGAGAATTTGCAGCGTAATGAATAAACCCTGGCAGGCAATGAGCAACAGTGATGTAGGAGGCTCTCTGAGGATGGAGTAGAGTTGAGAATAGAGTGAGTATTAGTCTGGGGTCCCAGAGGACAGGCCTTGTCCAAACTTTAGGGACTAAAAAGAAAAGGAAGAGTTCCCAGTCAAAGGACAATAAAGGGCTTTGACTGAGCAAAAAGTCAGGAACACACATGGAGGATGAGGCCAGGGTCCTTGGCTAATATCTTCAGCAATGGCCCTGGGCTCTTATCCAGAGGCTCTTGAAGCTGGAGCCAGGCCTGGGATACCTAGCAGCTGCTGCCAGCCAGCAGCCAGTTGCTTTTATTCAGAAGTCTTAGAATCATGGTCTAAGACAGTCTAACACAGGGGCACCAGGCAGAAACTTCCCCCCAAGGAGCTCTAAGCTCTACTTACTGATGACTACCTCAAGCTTGTTGATGGTTACCTGGGTAATTATAATCAACAGTGACAGTCTTTTTTAAAAAAGTGTGTGTATATGTGTAGCATATGAAGAATTTAAGGTTTCCTCTGATCTATACAAACACAGAGAGAGAGAGAGAGAGAGAGAGAGAGAGAGAGAGAGAGAGTCAGAACCCAGGTACAGCCGTGATTTCTTTGGGAAATAGCCTAATTCAGCCAAAAGCAAAGAATTTGGGAAAACGAACAAGTAAAATCATATTACTGATTAGTGTGATCCTTTTATGATACCTTGTGATGTTTTGATAGGGAATTCTAAACAGGCCCCTATTTCTACCTTCACAAATCTCAGGTAGTTAAGCAAGGAGCATCAGGTTGACAAGAGACCTCAGTTCAGAGATAACCATCCCTATTATACCCCTCCCTTTATATTCAGATAACTAAGATGCCGGGAAGAGAATGCAGCTATTCCAAGTTGCCTATCAGCTGAAATCAAAGTTTATGGTCACCTCTGAGACCCTCTCCCAAGTCCTGCCTCTGCCCCAAACTGCTTCTATGCTAGACATCCAAATAGAGATCACAAGACCTTGCTGACCAGAGGGAGAACAGCTTTGCCAGAATCATGGGCAGCAAACATCAGTGGTTAGAGCCCTGTCTGTGCTGGGGGGAAAAAGCTGTGTTCCGGCTGAGCACAGTCTCCCTCCATGACCTTCTCATTCCAAGCCTCATCTATAGAGGACTTGGTTGTGGAGTGTGGTAGTACATACCTGTAATTTCACTTCCTCGGGAGTGGAGGGCAGAAGGATCACAAGTTCGGATTCAAGACCATCCTGGGCAGCTTAGCAATTTAGCAAGACCCTGTTTCCAAAAAAAAAAAAGTCTAAGGATGTGGCTCAGTGGTAGAGCTCTTGGCTTCCATGTATGAGACCCTGGGTTTACTCCCCCGATCAGGGCATGACTTAGGTGATCTCCACAGACTCACTAAAGCAGAGTTCTTTTAGTCTGAGCAACTGACTATTCAGAGCAGTGATCTTTCCTGTGCTCAAGCGCTGGGCTTGTGGGCCTTAACTGGAATGAAACCAAAGGGACTGGAGAATTTGCAGCCGTAGCAACAGAATGAAGTCCAGAGGGTCCAGCTTCCGAATTCAGTAGTGCAGTTTAGGGATGACTCGTCACAGTTCCTTGTCCGGAAGATGCTGTTTTGACACGTGCTCAGAGGGGAAGCTCAGCTAGACCTGGTAGGACAGGCCTGTGATTCAAGCTACTAGAGAGGATCCAAAGTTCAAGGTCAGCCTGGGTAACTCAGTGAGCCTGGGTCTCAAAAAGTGACTGGGTGTTGGGGAGCAGTGATAAATAGCTCAGTCGTAAGGGCTCACCTAGGAATTGAAGCCTAAGCCTAAATTTGACCTCCACTACTACCAAAAGAAAAACAAAAGGAAACAAATCAGTAAGATCTGAAATATCTAGTGAACAGCTTGAACACCCCCACGGCATTGCTAACCAGAGTCCTCACAACAAAACAGAACCAGGGGCATCTGGGGTCCTCAGACCCTATATAAACAAAGAAATGAGATCCTCGGGCCTTTGGGCCATCCAAGGCTCCCTTATCCAATGTCAGCTTTCAAAGCTGGGGCCAGAATCCATCAGTTCTGCCTGAGGCACCATCACTCAGCTTCCAACTGAACCTTCACTGCAAGAAAAAAGACCTTGCCTTGCCATAGAAAATCAGATGTTGGTAACTGCAGGAAGGGAAGCAACAGGCAGGGGTGTGAGAGAGGAAGACTGCCAATCCCAGGGACCTCCTGGGGTTAAAACTGTAGCGAGGCTGTGTGCAGCGTGCATGGTGTTGTCTGTTCTCGGCTCCACCGCGTTGTGTTCTCGGCTGGCAGGTGATTCTTTCATTTAGTCCACAAAGCTCCCATCCACTCCCAATCTGAGCCTCAGCTTCCTTGGCTGTAAAATGTGGTTATTAAGTGTCAAGCGGCTGTAGGAGTTCAGGGATGATAATGGGTGGGAACGGCCTTACAAATTCAACAGCTGCATGCTTTTAGTGGCTGCCTGGAAGCTGGTTGGGCCACACATGGGAAGCTTCCTAGAGGCAGCTTAGATGCCCTCAACAATCTTTGTTTGTCAGGAGTTTGGGCAAAGAAACTGTTGTAATCTGACATGATTTGCCTCCCAGGGCTGAGATTTCTACCATCTTCACCATGCTTCATGATCATTGCCAATGTTTTAGGCATTTTACTTAGCTTAAAGCACTCAACTATCATTGTATCCTACGAGGTATCTATTGGCCCTAATGGAACTTCATGATGCCCTATGAGGTTGGTTCTATCAGCCCCACACAGATGAGCGGTGTTAGGCTACCTTTTCCAGCTTACCCTCCCTATTCCCTTCTGTGGAACTGACCACTCCTCTCTCTACCTAGGACCTTTTTCTGACATTGTACCACAATTTCAACACAGCTCACAAACTATGCTTTCTCAAGTCATGGGGCCTGGGAGCTCATACTATAAGTCAGAATTCCCATAAATGCTAGCGTTTGGTTTGGGGTTTTGTTTTTGTTTTTGTTGATTTGAGATAGTCTCACTATGTAGGCCTGGCTAGCCTATAACTGACAAAGATACACCTGCCTCTGCCTCTTAAGTGCTGGATTTAATGGCATGTCCCACTCTTGTTTTGTTTGAGAAGTCACACATTCTGAGATAGCGACTATATTGCTCTTACTTCTGCACAGATTTCTAGACTTTTACCAGTCCAGTGATAGTTCCAGGAACAAAACTCATCTAGCATGTGTGTAACTGTGGGTGCATGCATGCTACAGCATGTACGTGAATGTCAGAGGACAACTTTTCAGTTGGCTCTTTCTTCCCCCTTGCTTAAAGATGAAGTCTCTCCTATTTCTGCTTCTGTGCTGTGACCTTCCAGCCCATTCTCCTGCTCCACCTCCCACCTTGCAATCAGGGTGTGGGATTACAGATGCTGGCCCACCACATCTGGCTTTTTACTTGTTTCAGGGTCATTTCACTTGTGTTCCAGGAAACAGACTCGGGTTGCCAGGCTTGGGCAGCAAGCACTTTTACTTTCTGAGTCATTGTCCCATAGATGAGGCTTTTGAAGTTAAGTCCAACTGCAGAATCCTGGGTGGTGAAATGCAGAACCCTGGAATTTACTAGAATGCAGTCAAGAAAGGGCTCAGGGGTCCAGATCATGGGGAAACTGCCTCCTCGGTGGACAGCTGAACATCAAAAGCTTCATCACTCTCATGGACCACTCATACCAGAGCCTCATCCAATGACCATGAAAGTTGGTGTCATTGCTATGCCTGTGAGAGCATAATGTAAGTCACATGATCAAGTAGGCTCTGGGTCTGGGTCTTCAATAAACGGCTAGGCATCTCCATGCTTCCTTTTCTTCACCTGAGCAAGGAGAAACTAAACCAGATTATCCCCAGGTCTCCACCACTTGGGGGTGGGGATGCGGGGAGTAGGAAGACTGTTTAAAACCCCAAAGCTGCCCTCTGGTTAGGACTACGAACCGGTCAGAAAGAAAGAATAGTTCATTTAATCAGCAACCTGCCAAGCATTTTGCAGCCTCTTAATTAGAGCCTGAAGGCTTCCTGAAGGAAACATGATTTGCGGTGACTGACTGGGTGGGAAAACAATCTGCAGATTCTTCACATTGGATGGGTTGTTTCCCAGGGCTGTCCACGATGACCTGGGCAACTAGCAGACAGTGCAGACAGTCACTGAACTGAGGCCAGGTTGGAGGTTGATAACCCTGATCCCCTCTGACTCTCCCTCTTGCTGTATGTCCGCAGGACCACCACGAGCTTACCCTGACAGGTGTGCTATTGTGGACAGGCAGCCAGACAGAGCTTGAGGCGTGCAGGGCGTGGGCGGGCTGATGCCGCAAGCAACAAAGAAAAGCACAGCGTCCTTGGCCCCAGCGCCCCCAGGCCGTGTCCAAGGCCGACTAAGGGGCCTACCGTCACCGGCGCTGTGCTGCGCCTGTGGCTTGTGTGTGCTGCTGGCCGGCCTGAACGTGACCCTGGTAGGAGCTTTCGCTGCCTCCCTGTCCGGGCACAATGCACCACTGGTGGTGGGGCCGGCGCTGCTAGTGCTGGCTCTCGGCTTCTTCGCTGCTTGCTGCGTGTGCAGCCGCCGGGCACCCGTGTCCCGCGCGCGCTCCTCAGCCACGGAGGGCCAGGGCGGCAGGTGCACAAGGACCGTGGCACTAGAGATGGAGAGCAGCGAGCGCACGGCTCAGGACACTACCGCAGTGCAGCTCAGTCCTGCCGCTTCGGCTGCATCCTCTGGCCACTCCAGCCCCGGGCCCGGTCTCTTCGCCCTGGACCCTCCTTCGCCAGCAACCTCGGTCGGCTACTTGCCACGCACCGAAGGGACTCAGCACAACTTCCCTAGGGATCTGGCTGCCTCCTAGTGGGCCAGGAGAAGAGAGGAGGGGTAACTCCAAGGACTGAGCACAGGTGGCCTCATCTGTCCCATCTCTAGAACTTCCAAAAGGGTGAGTGTAGTGATGGCATTGGCTCTCACACCCGGAAAAAGGGAGCAGACCTTTGACCTGGGGTCTCTATGCTCTACTTCATCCTCCCTCCTCCTCTCTGAATTGATGAAACTGGACCGTGGATCTGGGAAACCTGTCCTTCCCCATGGTGTTTGAGCACTATGTAGGAAGCCTCATACAACTGAGGGCATCTAGTCAGGCCCTCGAGGTGGGAGGAGGGATGAAGATCGAGTTAGCTGTACCAGACTCTGTGCATTGTGACAGGCATCTAGCCCTTCTGCCCTTGAGGTTTAATTGGGGAACAAAGTCTCTGACTCCAGGATGTTCCCTGGGATAATCTGGACAGAGCACACAACCCTCTCCTGACACAGGTCAGGAGAGCTGAGGCTGGGGTCCTCAGTGGTGAGGAGGCTTTCTAATCCTGAAGGTCCCTTGTGATTCTCACTGCCAGCAACACCCACCACCATAACTGCCACACTGTGCATTCCAGCTGTGCCTCGCTCCTCAATAAAGTACTTTCTGAGTCAGTGCTCTGTGGTGTGCAGGTGGAGGGAGGAGCTGACTGGGGGCCTCTGAGGAGCACCTGGGTCTCAGTGGGGGTGGTGGCAGCCTATAGCTAAACACTTCAGCTTCCTGGCACCAGCCCTCCTTGACGAGCTAAAAGGGGATCTCGGGGGAGGAGTGTGTGATTGAACACGATGGCGTCTGAGACTCCGTGTGCCTGGAAATGTCCGTGGAAGAAGCTGTGTCAGATGTGTGGCTGCGTGAGGGCAGAAGTGACTGTGAGTGCATTTGCTTGGCTCCTGTAAGAGATGAATAGCAGTGTTCAAATGGCTACGACAGCCTATGTGTGTAGGAGAGTGTGAAGGGTAGCAGTTGAGAGTATGGCCACCAGCACCTACAGGGAAGAGAGAAGAGCTCCAAGGGCCATGCAAAGCCCAGACCTGCAGGGATACCAGTGATCTGGCCAAGTAGATAGGACTTCTGATGTTCCCTGGACAAGAAGGCCCAGGGAACAGAAGACTGGGGGAAGATCCTGTGACTGTGAGCCAGCCACTCCTCTGATTTAAGGGACCCAATGCTGGCCCTCCATCTCTCGACAGTGGTAACTCCTTGCCCGTCTACTCTGGGCTTCATAAGCCTTTCTCTTTCCATGGTGGACTCTGCTGCTCTTCTGCCATGGACCAGGTACTTCCCAAGCTCTGGGGCCCTTTCTTCCTTCATCTGCTGCCTTATCTCGCCTTCCTCTCCTGCTCTCTCCCTACTCCAGGCACACAAAGGAAAGCAAATTTACCAACAGGTGTTGAGTAAGTCATCCCCGTTGGTTCACATGGGTCAACAGTCCCTAACCTTTAAAGAACTCAGCACCTGAAACACACGGCCTCTTCCTATAGCATCTTGTCATCTCTGTCGGGTATCCGTTGGCATGCATGTGTGCGTGTGTATGCGTGAGTGTGTGTCTGGTCATCCCAGGGCCCATACTCTTATGGATCAGTGCTCTGCAGTCCCAAACATCACCTGCTTCCACTTCCTTGAAAGTAGCCAAAGAGAGAAATCCACCGATGCTGCCTTAGGTGTGATCTGGGCCTCCCTTCTCCTAACCCTTATAAGGAGACACCCCATATACACTCAGCAACGCTAGGCCCGGTCCAAAACCCTCCCAGCTGACAGATGCCCCAAATTACACCCTCATGGCTCTTCTCTCCCTACCCCACCCCCACGAGAAGACTTCCTGATATTGTTCTGTAACTAGCTATTGGAGAGGAGAACGGGCTTCAGGTAAGAATTCTGGTCAGTGAATCAACAGATCCAAAAATTATCAGTGTGCCAGGCAGTGGAGGCACATGCCTTTAATCCCAACACTTGGGAGGCAGAGGCAGATGGATTTCTGTGAGTTCAAAGCCAGCCTGGTCTGTAGAGAGAGATCCAGGACAGCCAGGACTACACAGAGAACCCCTGTCTCCAACAATAATGATAATGATAACAATGATTAATAAATCACTGGTGTGAGGAAAGTGGAGTGGACATATCGACTCCCTAGAGTCCCCTCCTGCCACCCTCAGCTTAAGATGATCTCAGCTCCATTTTTCTCCCTCCATGTCCTCAGTCGCACAAGTGCCCTGGGGCCCACTTCCCAATCCCAGCAAAGCACCCAAGGTCTCAAGACCTGCCACCCCAGGGTCTCTTCCCTTCATATGGTTTCCCCAGTGAGAGCTAAGGGACAGATCTTTCAGGGTAGTGAGATCCTGGAGCAGCCTCACTCTCTATACACAGTAGAGCCAAAGATGAACTCTGCCCTCGCAGCTCTGCAGGCCTCTCCCAGGCAGGCCACTAGGAGGCTGTTTCTGCCACGGTGAGGATGAGGTTCTGAAAGCAAGCTCCCTGACTGTGAGGAGTCCGTGAGGGTCTGGTAATGTTTGCAAGGGACACTGCAGAGGACCAAGCCCTCTAACGTGACTTCTCGGTCCCCCAGAGGGCCTGGGCTGCAGTGAGGACGCAGAGCTGCTCCTTCTGAAAGGATAGTGCTCCCCAGGATTTGCCGTAGATGATCTTTGGGGTGATCTAGGAAGCCCTGCCTCTCAGAGGAAGCTGCTGCTTGCTTGGACTAGGGAACCCATATGGAGTAAGAAATGGATTCCTTCCTCTAGTCTCAGTAGGAGAAACGAGGGTGCCACTGAGAGCTAGTTTTTACCAATGAAGCCAACAGATAATTCCTGAACTTTGCCATGTGCCCAGTACTGGGAGGATACTTCCTACGTGGGGAAGCAGATAGTAAACAGGACTGGCGAGGTGGCTCCGTAGGGAACAGTGCTTGCTACGGAAGCACAAGGACCCGAGGCCAGATTCCTCACCCACGGAAAAGGCTGGTCTGGCCGTGCTTCTGAGCCTATAACACAGTGAATTGCTAGGGGAGGTGGGGTATTACTGAGGCCAGCTAGCCACCAGCCGAGCTTCAGACGCCCTGTCTTGAGAGAATGTGCAGAGAATGACAGAGGACATCTAATGTTCCCTTCTGGCCACCGCACTTGGGCACACATGCATGGGCACCCATGTCCACACATATGTCACATTCATACACACACAAGACCAAAAGACACCAACCAGTAAAGAGTCCTATGCTGGAAATCACAATAGGATCTTAGGGACCTGGGTATTTAGGGAGGTCTTCTCCGAGAGAAGCTAAATTCCAAATGGAATGACAAGAGTCAGCCATGCTAAGGTCTAGAGCAAGAACATTTCAAGTTCAGAAAATGGCCATTGAAGAAGCCCGGAAATAAGTAAGAACTTGGCCTCTTTGTCTCACAACAGAGAGACGGGTTATAGAGATAGCAGGGGGTGAAATTGGAGCGGTGTGGAGGGGGTTATTGCTCAGCCCATGGCGAGCTTTGTAAGGCTGGGGTGAGAAGTTTGGATTTTATTCTCGGTGAGATGGGAGCCACTGGAGGGTTTTAAGCAGGAAGTGGCATGAGCAGATTTATGACTGTGAAGGTCGCCCTGCCTGCTGTGTGGGAAACAGTGTTAAGAGGAGAGACAGTAAACAAGGGGCAGGTTATGAGGTGACTGCAAAGTTGAGTGGCAGCTGGGGCTGAGTGGTCACCGGGAGCAACTACACCCGTCTCTGAGGTGAGTTGGACAGTCACCTAATTTCCTGGGGGAGAGAATGAAAATGCTCTAGGAGGAAATACTAAATTTTGGTTGGAGCCTTGGGTTGGAGAACCATATTCTGGGAGAAACTTAGGAACTGTCAGCCCAGGAGACCAGTCCTGAAGGAGCAGGCCCACAGGCCTGGGTTCTGGAGAAAAGGGCCCTGGTATGTAGACCTAGGAGCCTCTGGCCTAGGAGTGGTGGTGTGTGAAGAGAGGTAGAGGCTTCAAGCCTAGTTTAGTCTAACTTGTAAATTTGATGGAGAAGGACCCTTAGGATGTTCTGAACCTCTGTCAAACTTCAGCTGATGTCAGTGAGTTTCCATGAGGACTGTGTCCAGGAGTTAGGGATTAAGAAGAGGAATGAGAACCAGGAAGTGGAGATCGCCATCATGCTCGCTCCTATATCTGACACAGGTAGGCGAACGATAATACCTGTCAAACCAGTGAAAAAAAGATGTGAGTCTTATCATGCACCTGATAACAGGAATTTTAGATGCTGACTGAACAGGAAGGTAGAACAGTTTGTGTCGGGGGGAGGGGGTCCAATGCCCACTTGCAGACCCCCCTGCATCTACTGCTCTGTCGAGGTTGTGTGCAGAGATGCAAGAGCATGTAAGATGGCCAGATGGGCTCCCGAGGCTATTCCGGAGGAGCAGGCTTCCCGAAAGCTAAAGAGGGCTAAGCCTGAGAAAACCAACACTATTAGAGACTGCCACCAGAGGGCACCCTGAGTACATGGCAGGGAATTTCAGCTTCCTGAACAATTTTGACTTTTTCTCTTCTGAAGGCCAAAGACCCTGAGGAACTGGAAAATTGAGGGAGCTGGGGGTAGGGGTTAGTCACCTAAATGTACTCAGTAAATCACCCATTTCTACAACTAGACGAAACTGAGGAAGCCTTGACCTAGAAATAGAATTCGTCAAGGTCACAAGTAAGTCCTGATTCATAGACTGAATCTTAATGTTGATCTTGAATCCTCACCTTAGTCCATACTGAGAGTTGGTCCTTGATTATAGAGTGAACTTGGCCCTGGTCACACTCCAAGGCCTGATCCCTGCTTTGTCAGTGTACTGAACCTGGTCTTTATTACCAATTTCTCTGATCTTGTTCCATAGGCCTTTGTTATATACCCTGGCTACCCTGACCTTTATTATATATTGAACTGGGACCTAGACACGAACTGGGTTTTGATCATGGACACACATCAGCTTTTATTTTGGTTGTAGACTGAGTTCTGTCCCTGGGAACAAACAGCCCTGACCCTGGTCCATATACTGAGCCCTTACTGACAAAATCCCAATCCTGACTCTGGTCGTAGGCCTCTGACACTTGCCAAAGATTGAATTTTTATCATGGTCACACTCAGTCTTGATCACTATGCCTTGCTCTCCTGACACTTCACTGACAGGAAGACATGCTAACAGTTTTATCAGGTCAAGCTTCCTCCCTCAAAGGAAGTACTGCCTAGAGCACTTCCGTAAGGACAAAAAGAATTCTGGTTCTCTGGTTTGCCCCGGACCTTCAGGTCCTTGGGTCTGGAGGGACAAGCAGAGAAAGCTGGTTCTAGGACATCTGGGATACAAAGAAGACGGGCAGCGAGGATTCTCAAGGTATCCTAAGTGCTCCAGGGTGGGGCTAGCTGGGAAGCCAGCATGGGAGCCGCTTCCATCTGCACCCTTGACTGTATTGGAACCTCTGACATGTCTCTGCTGCTTCCTGGGCTCCACCCTTTTCTACCTGTTACAGAAAACGTGAAGTGACATTCCATGTAAAGAGGAAATCCAGGCCATAATGGAGATCCCAGAACCCCCCCTTGCAGGAAGAGAAATCCCCTCATTCTGGAAGCTCCCTTTGGCTGGTCACCCCAAGCAGGCAAGAAAAAAGTAAGGCTTGCACAAATTAGGGTTGGCAGGGGCTATAACACATGAGCAAGTCCCCCAAGGTCTCCGTTTGTTTCTGGAGTCTGATGTGTGCTAGGGAGGCCCACAAAGGGTCTTCCCGGAGACTGGCATGGGTGTTCCTGCCCCTGCAGGGCCACACCAGGCTCTGCCAGACACACAGCGCTTTGGGTTCACCTAGAGAGGTACTAAGGGTAAGGGTGAGGGCTGAGCCAGGCAGGAGCTGGGGCGGAGGGGGGGGGGAGCAGCTTGAGTCAAAAAACGCTGACGCTGAAGACAATGAGCTCTCCAAGGCTGAGGCAACTCATTTGGTCCCGGCCACGCTTTATTAAATTCTCATAAACCTGTCAGGGGGGACAGGGCTCGCTTCAGTTTACCTCATTAGCCCGACACAATGACAGTGGGGGGGTGGGGAGGGGTGGCAAGGGGAGGCCAGTGCTCAGTGCTGAGAACCGAGCCAGCCGGGAAGATAATTGAATTAAGTGGCTTTTGTTAATGGTTTTTAAGACTCCGAAGTGTAAATAACATTTAGGGGCTTTCTTTTAATGGGACTGAGGTTTTAGAGACCAAGGGAGCTTAAAGGATGCCAAGTCTGGCCCCTGCCATTCTCCCCCAAGTTGAGGGAACAGCCCCTGGATGTGTTGAAGTTAGCCTGGGAAGGACACATGAGCCAATGGCGAGACCACTTCCTGGTGGATCTTTGAACAGAGACACAAAGAGGAGGTCATCAGCAAGAAGGGGCTGGGGGCTGACTGTGATGGTCTACTTAGTCCTGGAATGTCACTGTTGGGAAAATTGGCCAGGGGTAACTCTGGGATGATATTACTAACACATGGCCTGGGAGTGTTCAGAGGGTTTGACTTCAAGGGTCAATGGGACTCATTGGGAGTAGAAGATCCTGGTTTTATTGCCTGGGAGGTAGTGAGTTCTCCAGGGCAAGGTGTGTGGGAAGGCCGTAGACTTGGGGTTTCAGTCTTTGAGTAAGGCAGAGGAGGAAACTGGACTCCAGACTTCCCGGAAGAGTGTGACTGGACTGAACCATGAGAGGCACCTACAGGGCCAATGAGATGGCTTAGTGGGTAAAGGTTTTGCCATGAAGCCTCACCTGAGTTTGATCCCCGAAGTCCACATGATGGAAAGACTAACTGTGCTTTGGCCTCCACATGTGCACTGTGGTATGCATGTACAGCCACACCCTCACACACATACACACTCAACTGAAATGCAATGTAATGAAAGGAGGGCCCTGCAGAGGGGTGGCCAGCTTGCCCATCTAAGGTAACAGCAGGCCGAGAACAGGGACATGGGCAGAACTGTTTTAGAATCTGCCCCCTGGACTAATTCAGCCCCTGCTTATTCTAGAAGCTTCATCCTTCCTACACAGATCTAGGAATTGCCTAAGCTAGAAGCAAAGAAGGACTCTGGGCTAAGTCCCCAGGAGGCCAGGTGGGGCAGAATTGGCCGTGAGCCAGCCTACAAAGGGTTAAGGCGCTAATCGCCCTGCATGTGACAAAGGGAAGTGGGTTTTCTGATCCAGAAAGGATCAGTCCATGGGATGCCCCATCAGGCCCTTCAGCGTGAAATTACACCCCAGTAGGGGTTCTCCCCTCCCCCTCCACACACTGTCCTCGTGGGCCTGGCACAGGATTAGGGCCTGGAGTCATCAGCTTAATAGATCCTGCCTCCCTTCTCCATTTTTTCTGCCCCTGAAGCCTCCATCCTACTGCAGGCCTGGGCCAGCCTCTTTCCCCACGGTTTACCTGGATGTTGATCTATCTGTTCATCTCTAATCATTCTGCCTGTCTCTTGGGCTAAGGGTTCACCTCACATCCTGTTTTAATATGTTTATACTCTTGTGTTTTCACTTTGAAACAAGGTCTCACTATGCAGCCTAGACAATTTCAAACTCAATCCTCATGCCTCCATCTCTCAAGCCCTTGTAACCTTCAATCAGCACCCCAAATGATATATTTCATTGCTCATCTATTTGCTGTCTGGATCCTCTTTAAGACAAAAGCATATTAGTAACAGGGACTCCATCCTGTTCAGTGCTGACTTACTAGTGCATGGAATGCATCTGGTCAGTGAATGAATGATGCTCCATAACTATTACTTCACTGAGCCCACTCCCATTTACCTCTCAGACTCATGTGTGATCCATGAACACTAGACACTGGTGTTTAGGACTGAAAGGAGAAAGCTAAAGCGTAAACTAGGATAAGGCCATGTCCTCACAAAGAGATGGGGACTATGATATGATCTCTGCCTTAGGCATCACTTAAGAATGCTATTACTAAATCGGGCGTTGGTGGCCCACGCCTTTAATCCCAGCACTCGGGAGGCAGAGGCAGGCAGATCTCTGTGAGTTCCAGACCAGCCTGGTCTACAGAGAGAGTTTCAGGACAGCCTCCAAAACAATACAGAGAAACCCTGTCTAGAAGAAGAAGAAGAAGAAGGAGAAGGAGAAGAAGGAGAAGGAGAAGGAGAAGGAGGAGAAGGAGAAGGAGAAGGAGAAGGAGAAGGAGAAGGAGAAGGAGAAGGAGAAGGAGAAGGAGAAGGAGAAGGAGAAGAAGAAGAAGAAGAAGAAGAAGAAGAAGAAGAAGAAGAAGAAGAAGAAGAAGAAGAAGAAGAAGAAGAAGAATGCTATTACTGAGGCAGGCCAGAAAAGGGACAGACAGACTCACTTGTCCTCAGTGCCATCATTTGAGACTCCTTTGACCTGCTTTATCAAGCCACTACTGAGCCTTTGCCATGTATGTACCCCTAAGTCCCTTTTATATACACACCTGGGAGTACCTAGCCAGGCCGAAATCCTTGATAGAACACTGAAGGAGATTGGAGGTGATTACCTTGCAGAAGGAAAGAAGAGCAGCATGATACTCGGAAACTAAGTCTGTCTGAGGCAGGTGGAGGTCACTCTCTCTGTCCAACCTCTATCCAAAAACCAGAGGCCTAGAAAAAGTCAAGACCTGCCGAAGGCCATATTGCAAAGCCAGGACAGGCACCAGGCTCACCAGGGGCCTGGCAGGGTTGTCTGCCACATGATTACTACAATTTAGTTCAACGAGTTTGGTATGGGCCCGATAGCAATTCCAGGACCTGTGCCAGGCCAAGCCCTGCTCATGGAGTTTCAGCTGGATAATGAACAAGAATTGCACACAAGCAGTCAAAAAGGGTGGGAGAAGGAGGGGGCAGCATAACCCACCCGTGGGCCCATGGGTTTATGCTGGAGTGGGTAATCTGAAGAGTGACTGTGTTTTCCCCCGGAGGAGAAATCAGCAGAGTCAAAGACACATGGGAAAGGCTACAGTGACAATGTGAGACACTGCCTGGTACAGTCTGTGGCATGTCCAAAAACAGTGTGCATAGGCATGTTCTACATCCAGACCAGGTCAAGCCCAATAAGGAGACTTCTGGGTGGATAGGTTTCAGCTCAGTGTAAGGGAATTTCCTGAATCAGGCTGTCCAGGAAGGTGGAAGGTGGTCTCCATCCTCTAGCTTTGTGGTGAAGGTATTGGTGACTCTTGCCCCGGATCAGGGCTGAAGAGAGCCTTAAAGATGTCTGTTCTGAGGATCTTTGCATTCTGCAGACTACCTGACCCTCTAGCAGGCAACCTCAGCCCCACCTGTCCATCTTCAGACGGCTGACGTGAGGGAAAGGAAGATGAGAGAGAGGCAAGTCGAGCCACTGTATGGACAGTTCAGGCCACTCCCCGAGTCCTGCCAGCACATCTGTAGTTTCCAGCCAACGCAGTTCAGACTCATAATAGATGGGAAGTCATAGAAGGCTTTTCTCAATAGCCTGCAGTCCTGGAGGCAGGCTAGACTCTCAGCCGCATGGTTTCTCTACAGGACTCACCAAGGCTGGGCTGAAGGTAAGGCTAAACGTGTCGAGCCGTTCAGTCCTAATAGGCCCGGCCTCCAGAGGTCCCTGTATGCTGGGAAGAGGCCCAGGGTTGTGTGCCCTCCCCTCCTAAAGAATGAAACTCCTCTCTCATCGCTCCCTATTGTCCTTCACCCACCTCGGCTAGCCTGAATTCTTTCTGAAGCTCTGTGGCTCCAGTTTCCAGCTCTCTTCTGGAGAATCTTAGGTAAGAAAGAGCGCCTCCTCTCCCTCCTGGCTGCCCAGCACATGCTGTGAGGAATCCCTGAGGTGACCAGGATGACCTGCGAAGGACCCACACTTGCAGGTCTATAGGCCCATTCAGGTAGGGACAGCGACAATGAGCAGCTTTGTGCGCACACGCTCAGGCTCACAGGCACCCACACACACGCCCCACACGAGCTCTTTCCATGAACAGCTCTTCAGCTCCCCTGCCAAGATAAAGGAGCCACTGGGCGGTCAGCTCTCAGGAGGAAATGCGGCTCCTGTGGCCTTTGTTGCTCCAGACTTGTCTTGGAAAGGATCCCAGGCCGAGGTGGCAGTTTCCCCGCAGCTGGAGGCAGGGTAGAGAGCTTCACAACTTCCCTGGAAGGGGGAGGAAACCCAGAGTGAGGCTTAGAGTCATTAGAGACTGCGGCTGGCCAGCGGGCAGCTTAATCCTTCATTTCCATGATCAGCTCTCTGGGTTCTCACAAGCCAGGGGGTCAGGAGAGAAGGCCCCGTTTTACAGGCGAAACAAATTCACAGAAACTCAGTAGCTTCTTTTTAATTGATGTTCATCTTATTGGTGGGGGTTTTGTCTGCATGTATGTTTGGGCACCACATGTGTGTCTGGTGCCTGCAGAAACCAGAAGTGGGTACGCACCCCCAGAAACAGAGTTAAAGGCAGTTGTGAGCCATCGTGCTGGTGCTGGGAGTCAAAACCAGGTCCTCTTAACTGCTGAGGCATCTCCCCTGTGAAGCTTCTTAAATGGTCCATAGACTATCTCCTAGAAATGAAATAACCTTGGCAAAACCCCTGGTGTTGCCATTATTATTAACCCCATTTTACAGATAAGGACCCTGAGCCCTAGCGACTCTGAGTATAGCAGGCCCTTAGTGGTTCCTGTCTCATCACGCTCGCCTGTATGGTAAGGTGTGGGAATGTAGGAGGGAGAATGGAGGAGCTGGGTAACAGAGAGAAGCCAAGAGCTCCTAAAATCCTAGTGAGTCAGCTGAGACAGACAGGAGGAGGAAGCAACTACATAACCTGTGGGGTCATTATAAAATGAAGATGCAGGGGTGCTGTCTCACACCCTTAGTCCCAGCACTTGGGAGGCAGAGGCAGGAGGGGCTCCATAAATTCAAGGCTAGATGGTCTACAAGGTGATTTCCAGGCCAGCCACCGCTATGCAGTGAGACCTTGTCTAAAACAAGGGGAGGGGACAGGAGATACCTCAGGGGCTAAGTCATGCAAGCTCGAAGGCCTGAGTTCAATCCCTGGATACGGTGGCTCTGGTCTGTAATCTCAGCACTCCTCTGGCAAAACAAAGACAAGGGAATCAGCCAGAAGCTCGCATATGTAGCACAGCAGCGGAAACAAAACAACAAAAAACAAAACAAAACATAAAACAGGCGAAAGAGGAGAAGCCCCTGGATGGGTGTGGGAGTGGCTGTACAAATGGCAACAGGGCTGGTTGGGCTCGGGGACACCATCTTCACAAGTACAGGACAACAATCACGAAGGAACTACTGGGCCCCGGCTGGCCTCTTTCTCAATAGGCCTGTCTAGAGAGGGGGCTTACGACTACCTCTGAGCAATCAGTGGGCTGTCTGGATGTGAGTAAACCAGGAAGAAGGCATCTCTGGGGGTGGAGCAGGTGTGCGGGCGGAGTGTCTAGATGGCTGCATCTGATGTTTGTAGAGAGTGTATGCATATATGAGTGTGAGACACAGAGAGATACCCAGAGAGTTGTGGTTCAACTTGGAAGACAGCATAGCGGGGAGCTTAGGATGCATGTGGTGATTGGAAGTGTGCATGAGAATGAATGCATTCCCTGACTGCTTGCCTAGGCACTGACTGCCCCCTAGTTATGAGGAGTTCTCAGGTGAAGAGCTCCACCCCCACTGCAGCCCCCAGGCCTTCCTGGGGCCACAACATTCTTGCTCACCACAGGGTGGGCAGAGCCATAGTGCAACCTGCTAGGCCGCTGGGGTGATCCCAGGCCAGTGGTGTCAGGTTCCCGGTGCCCCAGCCCTCCCTCTTCAGCCCTCTAAGAGCCTTTGTTGGAAGTTCAGACAAACTTGTCAGGGGGGCGGGCAGGAGGCCGCCTCCTAATCGGCTTTCCCAGAAGCGAAAGGAGAATGAAAGATTAGGGTGGGGGGCTCTCGCCCAGGGCTGTCCTGTGGGAAAGAGGTGGGGAAGGGTTCCCCAGCCCTAAAGGACTCCATTCCAGGCCCCTTTGGCAGGTGTTCCTTCCACCTGGGCTGAGGAACCAGACTCCTAATCTGAAAGAACCTGGGCCAAGCCCTAAGAAAAAGGGAAAGTGCAGATGACACTTGGAGGAAAATCCTCTTGCCCACTCCTCATTAATGCTACAGCAGGGCCCTCCACTGCACAGCTTCTGTCTCCTCATTAATGCTACGGCAGGGCCCTCCACTGCACAGCTTCTGTCTCCTCCAAGGCCTTCTTACTCTTTACCTCATCTCCTATGAAGCCAGCTAGACACGGTTAATGGTTCCCATTCGACAGATGAGGAAGGCTGAGGGCTGGAGAAGGGCCCACAGTAAACAGCAAGTGAACTTGCCCTGACTCTATCCTGGAGGACCTGACCTCAAACTTCTCTGTATCGTTTCACTCAATCAAATGGCTCCCATGGCCATCTCCATGTTGACAATCACAAAGGTTAAGAGTATGAATATCAAGGGTAGCTGGGCCCTGACGTCAGGTGGGCATTGCTGCTTGGTGATCCTGGACAAGCTACGTAGTCACGCTGTACCTCAGTTTCTCCATGTGTCAAATGGGGATAATAATAAAATCTACCTCAAAGTGTTGTGCCAGGATTAAATGGCTGCATGAAGAACACGTCGAATCAAGTTGGTACCAACAGCAGATCCCACAGTACCATCTTCCCTTAAATATGTGGAAGGCTCCTCCTACATGTCAACAAGACTAAGCTCAAGAGCCAACATTCATCCCATCTCCCGTAGAGAAGGGCACCCATCTTACCTGTACCTGTGCCAAAGACCTAGGAGCACCCTTGGGCCTTCCCATCCTGCTGTCACCACGGTGATTTTACCTCAATCTCTCACTAGTCACCCCTTCTCCTCCTGGCTCTTGTACACCAGACTGATGCTACTGTCTCTCATCAGGACCTAGCAGTGGCCTCCTCTTTGGTCCTGTGCCATTTAGCTCCTTGTTATGACCTACGATGCACAAAGGGTGGGGAACATGCAATTGCTAAAATACAAGTCTGATCACTTACCCAGTTTCCAAACCCAGGCTCTAGCCTGGGCTAGACTCTAAATTCAGTTTCCTTTTGTTGTCTACCTTCTCGATTTTTTTGAGACAGGGTCTCACTGTAGCCCAGGCTGGCCTGGAACCTACTATGTAGCATAGGCCAACCTACAACTTCAGATCCTCTTTGGCCTCATCCTCCCATGTTCTGAGTGCATGGCACACCATACCCAGGAGTGCACAGAATACCCAGGAGTGCACAGAATACCCAGGAGTGCACAGAATACCCAGGAGTGCACAGAATACCCAGGAGTGCACACCATACCCAGGAGTGCACACCATACCCAGGAGTGCACACCATACCCAGGAGTGCACAGAATACCCAGGAGTGCACAGCATACCCAGGAGTGCACAGAATACCCAGGAGTGCACAGCATACCCAGGAGTGCACAGAATACCCAGGAGTGCACACCATACCCAGGAGTGCACACCATACCCAAGAGTGCACACCATACCCAGGAGTGCACAGAATACCCAGGAGTGCACAGCATACCCAGGAGTGCACAGAATACCCAGGAGTGCACACCATATCCAGGAGTGCACAGAATACCCAGGAGTGCACACCATATCCAGGAGTGCACACCATACCCAGGAGTGCACACCATACCCAGGAGTGCACAGAATACCCAGGAGCTTTTCAGTTTTCCTTTCTAGCGTCATCTATTGACACAGCCCCACTGTCCTCCAGTGCCACTATGGTTTTTCCTGAGCCCAAGGCCCAGTCCTGAATCTTGGATGGACTGTGCCTCTCCCAGGACCCTTCCTTCTTCTTCTTCTTCTTCTTTTTTTTTTTTTTTTTTTTTTTTTTTTTTACGAGACAGGGTTTCTCTGTGGCTTTGGAGGCTGTCCTGGAACTCGCTCTTGTAGTCCAGGCTGGTCTCGAACTCACAGAGATCCATCTGCCTCTGCTTCCCGAGTGCTGGGATTAAAGGCATGCTCCACCAACGCCCGGCGGACCCTTCCTTCTTAAACTCCTAAGAAGCACCTGACATATGAGACTCAGGTTATGACTCTCCTAAAGCATCTTTCCAACCTCCCCATGCAGAAGTAAGGACTCTCTTTTCTGTTTGCACCCCCTTGTTTTTTGAGCTCTGAGTCACCCCAGGCTGTGACTGCCAGGGCACGTTGTTTTTTCAAACTTGTTTCTCTTTACTCAGCATCCAGCATGGGGCTAGGCATACAGCAGGCAGTCAGTCAGTGCTGACAGAATGAGTGAGGGATTTGAACTGCAGTGCTACCAGACAGCCTCTGGGCCAGGGAAGGTGTGTGTCTCAGCGCTGAGATTTGTAGGCAGCACTGAGTGGCTCAAGGCCCAGGTGGGAGCTGTGGGAGCTGTGGGACATTTGATCTGTCAAGGAGGTGAAGGGGGGATGCTCCCCACCCTAATCCTCAGCCCCACTTGGGAGAGGAATGCAGATCCTGGGGTCACAGTGACCTGGGAAGTAGGGAGGTCAGGACTCATCCTGGAAAATCCAGTAGATAGCCCTGTTGCATACTCTTCAGGCCTGCTGAGTTTCTCCTACCAAGGCCTGACAGAGGGAGCTCTCAGTGCCCAGTCCCAAGCTCCATGCAGCCCAACTCTTGGTAAACAGTCCTGGACAGACACTCTGGAACTCAGAAAAGGAAGGTAGGGCTAGTATGGCCAAAGGGCAGATATCTCTAATTCTCTTTTGTTACTGTTTTTGAGACAGGGTCTCTCTGTGGTCCTGGCTGTCTTGGTGCTCACTCAATAGACCAGGCTGGCCTCAAACAAATAGAGGTCTGCTTCTTCTGCCTCTAGAGTGCTTGGATTAAAGGCATGTCCCACCACCATAACCTGGTTTTCTTTTTCTTGAAGTAGGAGAAAGCAAGATTTCACAACACAAACTTCTAAATTGTGTACTTTTTCTGCAATTATTACTTATATATCCTTTCCCCTGGCTGTCACTATTTCCTTCTCATTTTGAAGCACAGCGGTGCCTTGAGCTTGAGGCACACAGATCCTCATCCTTCTACATGGACTTCCAAATGTGTGCCTGTGTGTGTGACCTTAGCACTGCAGCAACACTCTCTCCATCTTTTGCATGCCCTGCATGCCTCTTGCTTACCTTTGATGATAAAGAACTCACTCCACTCCAAGGCCCACTGGAGAACAGCTCTGGCTTTTTTTATTTTATTAACTTTATTATTAAAACAAAAACTTTTGCAAATAAATAAAAACATCACACACCAAAATTAACCAGACCCAAAGTCTATTTTTTTTAGACCAGGTTTCAAGTATAGCTGTATAGCTGGCCTTGAACTCAGAATCCTCCTGCCTCCATCTATCAAGTGCTGGGATTACAGGTGTGTACCACCACACCTAAAAATTCAAATGTGCTTTCCTGGTATTCAGCTTTGGCTCTGGCTTTGCTGGAGACTTCACATATTGTCCTGGTCTCTCTACCCTGCAGAACCACCCCCAACGCTACTTCAAATGTCAGCAGATGTCCCCTGCCCCAGACTGCCCTGCCACCTTTCCTTGGGTGAGCCCCCAAAAAGGTCAGAGAAGGGAGAGCTGTACCATACTCCCTGCTCCCAATGGCTTCTCCAAAGTGACACACGAGCTACAAACAAATAAGGATGACAGAGATTGTTGCAAAACCAGCAGAAAAACCACCTGTCACGGGGCAGCCATGCATTGTGTCTCTCCAGTCACAGGGAGATTCTGAAACGCCACTCTGCCCACTGTAGGTATCTCTGGGAATGAATATGGGTCAAGGGCTGTGCTGCCAGGTTCTCTTTTATTAGCCAATTAGGACAAAGAACAGGTCACAAAGTCACAGGAAGTAAGACCAAAAGACAGACAGATACACAGGACAGAGCATCATGCTGTGCTACGCAGGGGCAGGAAAAGGGAAAGAGAGTGGTTTGAGTTTTGTTTCTTCAACTAACAGAATAAATAAATACAATACACGGTGTTTTTGCCACGGGCTGGTACAACCTCTAAGCACAAATGGTCACAAAAGCTTGTTTGGAAAGCAGTCTATATTGCTCATCAGCCTCTGCATAGAGGTGGGGACCCAAACCCCTGGGACCATGCTCTAGGGGAGTGAGGAAACAGGACAAGGGAGACCTCAAGGAGCAGAGAGGTACAAGACTTCTGTAGAAGGGCTTGTCGAGGGTTTGATACTCAGGCTCTCTGCCCTGAGGGACCAGCAGGCCTGGGATGGTTTGTGTCAGCGGAGTGGGAGAACTGCTGACAAAAACCCAAGAGAGATCTGGAAAGCCTAGGTAGCCCCGACTCTGCCATGACAGGGTACAACTCCAGGTGGCCTCGTTCCTTCTGGGGGAATTTGTAATGCCTAGAAAAGTCCCAGTGACAGTCACTTGCTTCCAGGAATAGACAAACTAGTTTCAGCCCTGTGCCTGGCCCCAGATGAGATGGTTCAGAAACATGACGTCCTGAAGCTAACCACAATCCATCAGCCATGAACCACTGAACCCTCCTCAGCCCAGAACTCCTTCCGTCTCCTTAGCCAAGTCTCTCCTTCTCTGATGGTCCTACGCCTTTGGACTGCAAGACTCCAGATGCCAGGGAGATACCCCTTGTTCAGAAACCCTCTACTGCCTGCCTTTGGTGCTTGCTGCGTGGAGGTGGATATCAGGCTGGGTCCTTGGCCTTTCCACCCCACCTGTCATGAGGCCAGGCCCCTCCTGCTCAGCGGGCCCCACATACTCACCTCTCCTATTTGCTCTCATGCCTTTCCCAGCTCAGGTTACCGACCTTCCCACTTCCTACTGGCCGAAGCCTTCCCCAGTCTAGACTGACCTTAAGGTGGGCGCTGCTGACTCTGTAGGCCAGTCATGCCAGCCAGGCCACCCTCTCTCTAAATGTGGGACTGAGGGCTCAGTGATGAGTCAAATCTATGTAAGTCATCTTGCCCACCCCACCACGGGCATGGAAAAGGAATAGCCCCCAAGGATAGCCCTGGAATCCAAGGAAAATAGGATCAAATCCGGATTATCTAACCTAGAAAGGAGCCATTACGCTTACAGGGAAACTGAGGCAGTATCCACAGAGAGCTTCATGTATGCAGGATCTATTGTTCCTCAGGAAAACAACAGAAATGTTCTAAATTACACACCAGGCTTCTCTAAGTGTCTGTGTTGGGTCATGTTGTTAAAATTAAATAAAAAGACCCTGCCCTCCAAGGCTGTGTGCACAGAATGCTGAGTTGCTTGGAAATGGACAGAATCTTGTAAGTCATCTTATCCAGACAAAAGCGTCCCAGAAGGCACTGGGCTTGCCCAAGGTCACACCACCCTGAAAGGGTCTCTGCAGAGCAAGGTTTTCTAGACATGCAAGAACACCCCTAACTGTGCCAGTGATACCCCTACCATGCTGCTTCTCCCACAGCCAGGCTAGGACAGGAAGCCAACAAATCTTGAGACCATGTGTAGCCATAGGGTTTCACTCACTGATAAGGAATTCCAGAGCCCTGCAATGATGCCAGCTGTTCTGCTGCCAGCCTGGCCAATGCTCACACATGCCCCTCTGCAGTCTGGGGAGCTGGTACTTCCAAGGTAAGAAGTAAGAGAAGAAAAGGTAACCTGAGCCCTTCCTAATATCTGGGAAATGCTGTAGGGCTAAGGCTACCTCCTGCCTGTTGCTCCAGGGTCTCAGAGTAGGACTTCGTTGAAACTCCGGGCATAGAGTAGAACAGAGGGTTCAGGTTAATGTGGGGGCGGGGGATAGGCAGGCAGGGCAGAAGAGAAACAGAAAGAAACAAAATTACTAGAACCAAAAAACCACAACCCCAAACAAAACACTATTTGAGAGTACAGGACACTAACACAGCCAGCACCAAAGGAAGAAACCAGAGGCGGAGGGAAGGCATAGCGGGTAGATCCAGGTAGGCGGGGGCAAGAGAAGAAAGATCGAGGGAGAGTGGGGAGGGGGGGGAGAGAGAGGGAGAGCACTCTGGAGTGAATTTCAGAGGCAAGGGTAGCAGTGGTAATGTGATGGGCACAGGGAAAGGGGCCTGGGGCAGGCAATGCCTGAAAATATAGTTTTATATATTTATATTTATATCTCACATTCCACATATCAACTTACTAGTGGGGAGGGCCAGGAGGGAGGAGGCGATACGGAGGAGGGGGATCTAGCCACTTGCTCACCTCCTCCCTATTTGACCTCCACGGGTCCAAGCAGGGACATGCACAGGGTGTGTAGGTTTCACCTGGGGTTAGGACTCTGAAGAAGGGACACCGGGTGAGAGGACCCCAGGCCCCAGCATCCCTGAGCTCTCAAGATTATTCTTGGAGAGCCTTTTGGGAACAACCATGGGACTGAGACAGGGGAACACACAAGACCATGGTTGGGTTGGAAGCCAGACAGTCAGTTGGGAAGTGTATCTAGTCCCAGGGAGGCTGCGTGCTGCTTGGCCCGGAGGCGAAGGTTTTCGATGCTCGTGGTTTTACTGTTCAGGGCAGCTGAGGCAGGGGCCAGGCCTGTAGGGGGCGCCGGCAGCAATGGGGACCCCCACACACCCTGGTGGGCAGCAGCAGCCGCTGACAGGGATTGGTAGTAGGACTGGCAGTGCAGCGAGCTCAGTGGGGCCATGTTGACACCCAGGTAGGGCACTGCAGCAGCCGCCGCAGCTGCAGCCGCAGCAGGCGCCGGGCCTCCCACTTCAAAAGACGAGTAGTGCACCAGGTTGTTGGTGGCGGCCATGTGCTGGCGAAACTGCTCCTGTAGACGGAAGAGGCTGAGCGGGGACGAGGAGTAGGAATGGGTGGGGCCGAGGAGGCCTCCCGCTGGCGCTGCAGGAGTTATGGGCAGGCTGCCTGGGGAATCTGCAAGCAGAGAACAAGAGCCAAGTACTCAGAACAAGAGGACTGACCTTGGAAGAGAGGGTCCCTCGGCTTCCCATCCCCGTGGTCCTGCAGTGAACATAGATAGACTCTGGCTGACACCATCATGGCACCCATATCAGCCAGAGCGTCCCCCATAGTGACCCTTAGAATTAAGTGGACTTAGTGAAGCTCTGGGGTTCCTGCCTGGCCACCCATGCCTGAGTTCCTGGGGAGTCCCTTAATCTATTCAAGGAATACCCAGGAGTGTCGTCTCCTCCCGCTGTCCCTCAGCTCACAGTCCCTGGACCTCCTTGCCTAGCTTAGGTTTGTGTCTGAATACACCTCCTGCCAGAGCCTTGCTCCTTCTTAATCATGGCTAGGCGGAGGCTCCAACCCAGAGTAGCTTTGTGGAAAAGCAATGAATATGCCTAGCCCTAAAACAAACCATCCCCAGCCAAGAGTGGTGGTGTACAACTTTAATCCCAGCACACGGGAGGCAGAGGCATGTAGATGTCTATGAGTTCAAGGCCAGCCTGGTCTACATAGGAAGTTCCAGGTCAGCTGGAGCTACATAGCAAGACCCTATCCAAAAAAAAAAAAAAAAAAAAAAGGAAAAAAAGAGCATCCTCTAGACTAGAGGTTGTCAACCTTCCTAAAGCTGTGACCCTTTAATACAGTTCCTCATGTTGTGGTGACCACCAACCTTAAATTAATTTTGTTGCTACTTCATTACTGTAATTTTGCTACTGTTATGAATCCTATTGTAAATACCTGTGTTTTCTGATGGTCTTAAGCGGCCCTTAGGAAAGGGTCATCCGACCACCTGTCAATGGGTTGTGACCCACAGGTTGAGAACCTCTGCTTCAGACCTCTCAGCAGATGCCCCTTTCACAAGAGCTCCCAATGAACTAGACCCCTGAGGTGAGAGAGCGTGGGCCAGTCCTAAGAGAAGCTTGAATCAAGGTGAATTCTGCTGTACTCGAGAATCTCAGGCACCAGTACGGTATTCACCCAGCACAACTGGTACATCTGAACCAGCTGTTAAAATACTGGAATAGCTGAAATTATCACTAAATGGTGAAGGGGATCTCGTCATCCCCTCACCTGCCCTCTCCTCAGCCTCCCTGCTGCCTTCTCTTGGAACCATCTATTTAGACCTTTCAATGACTCGGCGACTAAAGGGTGGACACGGGTCACAGGTCTGCTACAGCCAATCATGTCTGACTGGTCATGCCCCTGAGTGCCAGAGGCTGACTAGCCTGCTCTGCTCCACATCACAAACTCAGGCCCATCGTGGGGACTTGGCTGTTCTCCCTGACCTGTGGGTGACCCTGGGTGTCCTCCCACCCACGCCTCACCTGCCTTGGGGCTGCCCCTCTTGCAGCCCAGCACCTTGCTCTCAGATCCCGGGCTCTTTTCAGCTTTGGGCTCCTCGGCCCCAGCCCGGGAGTCCTCCTCACGGTCCGGCTGGTCTTCAGGGGCTGACTCACTGGCCGATTGCTCCGACAGGCTCAGCTGGAGCTCAGCAGGAGGGTCGCCACTGGGCAGACTGGGAGGTTGTTCTGACTCCAGCTGTGTGTCTGAGGCTGGGACCTCCATCTTGCCGTCCCCGTGGGAGCCCTCGGCCTCCTTCTGCTTCTGGAGCTGTTCCTTCTGCAGGCTGCGCTGCTTCTTCCGGAACTTGGCCCTGCGGTTCTTGAACCAGACCTGGGGGGGCCAGAGAGGAACAGTCGGGAGGAAAGACTGTACTCTGGGTAGTCCAGAAAATGTAGGTGATAATCCTCCACCCAACCCCATCTATCCTTTCCAAATAGGCATGAAGGAAGTAGGTGTGTATCTCTGCACCACCCAAGCAAAGGCTAGCTCCCAGACAACCGGACAAAGACAGATGGCTAGCACTCATCTGCAAGGTACAGCTGGGAGAGAGGGACCCTACCTGCACACGGGCCTCGGGCAGATTGGTACACATGGCCAGCCTCTCGCGCATCACCACGTCTGGGTAATGAGTCTTCTGGAAGGTCTTCTCCAGGGCCTCAAGCTGCTGGGCTGTGAATGCCGTGCGACTACGACGTTGTTTGCGGTGCTGGGAGCCATAGCGGGCCTCCAAGATGATGTCTTGAAATGTACAGCCGTTGGAGGGCAAGCAGAGGGGGCCCATTTAATTATGGGAAATAAGTTTTGAATCTGATCATGCTCTAACCCACTTTGGACACTCAAACAGGCATCAGAGCTGGCCCCTGGACTTTGGAAATCACCCATCCTCTTTCCACCGGCAGGTATTGATAGTCTTTCCTCCATTCTCAGAACTGCAGAGGACTAACTCAGCTCCAAGCATGGCTGTCAGGCACATGATTGCTGTGGGAGGTGTCCTCCTGCTCTGACTGGAGTTAAGAGTGTGTAGATGGGTAGTACCCCCAAGATCTTAAAGTCATAACATACTAGGCCAAGAATAAAAACACATACTTGCAATCCTAGCACTCAGGAGGCTGAGACAAGGAGGCTTGCAGGTTCAAGACTAGCCTGGGCTATATAGTAGAACCATATCTCAAAAAGAGAAAAGTCCCAAGATGCTATAATATTCTGAGATGACATGATGCTAATGATATAAGACACCATGTCTCAATGACATAGGCCTTAGATTCTATTAAGATTTCCTAGCACCAGAATACTGGCCCTTAGCAATGAGACACCAGCTTGCCAGCTGGTGCTGATCTTCAGGATTGCTTAGGGGAATTCTCACTGGGCATACTGATCCTCCCTTTCACATTAACTCTCATTCTCTCCCTCGGTCTATATGTCTCTGGTGGAAATACATGAGGTTCCTGGTCTTATTTTCTAAGCAGAAAGCTTAGCCCTGGCAGGACCCTCACCACATGGGAAAGGCTTCTTACACCCAGCCTTGACCCTCTCTGGTTACTTCTTCAAGGAAAGAGAGCCAATCCCCACACTGCAAGCTTGGAGGAGAATGGCAAAGATAATGGTTCATTGATTCAACAGGCTTGCCTTTGTGTTTGGTAACATGAGAATGAGCCAGGATGGTCTCTCTCTCTCAGGCTAGTGTCTAGTCTTTTCCCCTTCTGCCTAACTGGTACCTGGGCTGTAAATTCCAATCACACAAAAATGGACCTTGTCGATGCTGGAGGAAACTCAAGTTGGTTTTGCCTCTGAACAGTACCTCAGACCCATCCCCTTGTACCCCGGGGTTGGAAAGTTTTCTACAAAACCCTAATGGGAAATGTATAGCAAACCTTAGACTTTGGATATTCCCTCAACTAAAGGAAGGGTGTTTTATAACTTGTCCCAACCCTAACTCAGACAGACCTGAGGTTATGGGTGTTACCCTTAGACAGGAGAAGGGGTAGGGACCACTTAGTCACATCCATTCATTCTGGTGGAGAGACAGCAGCTCAGCATCCTACTGCTAGCTCCAAAGGATACAGGGAGTGTGGTAGCCAAGGGGAGACCAGCTCCCTGGCGCAGCACCTGCCATGGGAGGTAAGATTTCCATAGCAATGTCCTCATAGGGCTCATTGCCTCCTTCATTTTGGCAATTTGAAAGTGGGCTAAACACCCAGTTCCTCTGTTCCTGTCATTGGGCATGAGCCCCTGTCCTGAATCCTCTCTGTGCTATAGTCCTTGAGGTAGATGTCACTATCACATTGGGCAAGGAGAATTCATTCCAAACTAGGGAAGTAGCCATAGCTGGGGCAGGTCTGCACTGACCACTACCACACTGGACACTAATGTCCACACTGAGTGACCAGGGACTCAGTTTCTCAGAGGCCTGGCAAGGTGTAAAGGAGAAGAACCGGCTGCCAAAACCTCCCTGCCGGGCTGGTACCCCAAGTCAGGCACAGTTCTCAGACCCTCTCCCATTCCCATGCCTTGTCTTCTGCCAACGCTTTCCCCTCTGCAGATGCCTTTAAAAGGCATCTGCCTCCCGGCCTGCTGCAAGCTTTCCTTTCTTCACCAGCCCATCATCTGCCCTGAGCTGTCCACCACTGGCTCTGGTCACCTTGCCCTCTCATGATCTGTGGGCACTCGGTCTCCCAAAGAGTTCTGTGAAGTCCTTTATAACTATCTGGCATGCATACAGGCCCATATGCAACAGGATGGGCTTGGACTGGAACATCATGGACTAGGTGACATCATGTCCCAGGAAATCTAGCCTGCCATCTGTGTTATAACTCCCTTCTCATACCCATGCTATTATTTGAATACAAAATGGCCTGAAGACTCACATTTTAAACACTTTGTCCTCAGCTGTTGGCATTAGTAAAAGGTGATTTGATCATGAAACTGCTAACCTTATCAATGGGTTGATCCATTGATGAATTCATGGCTGAATGGACTGCTAAGAGATGAGGCTAAGGTACAGGAAGTGGGCCTCTGGGGGCATGTCTTTGAAGGGTTTATCTTATCCTTGACCCCTATTCTCCCCTCTCTGCTTTCTGTCTTCCACGAGGTGAACATGGTATCATGCGCTCTCGGGCATGATGCCTTGATACGATCCCACAGCAAATGGAGCCAGTCAACCATGGCCCAAGACTTGTAAGATCCCAAAACAAGGCTGTCCTCCTTTTAAATTGTTTCTCTCTGATATTTCATCGCAGCCACGGGAACACTGGCACTGAAACCAGCGGAGAGATAATCAGGAAAACAACCAGAAGTCAGAGGACTGGGCTACGGCTCTCTCTTGGATGCTTGGGACTTGCTTTGGGCATTGAGTTCTATTGACTGTAAACACAGCCAGGCTTTGCTGACTCACCTCACACAGTCTGCCAGCTTTCCTGGCACTACCATCATCTAGATGAAACTTTGGTTCAGAGGAGAGAGGAGAATGGACAGACAACTAACCACAAGTCTGACCCCACTATCCTAGATGAAACTTGAGTTCAGAGAAGAGAGGAGAATGGATAGACAACTAACCACAAGTCTGACCCCACAGTTTTAGCCAATCTGTCATGTTCTGACCCCAATCTCTCCAATACATATTCTCTCTGAACTTCAATTTTTGTTTTGTTTTGCCTATAAAATGAAGTAGTAGCCTTCTTCGTGGGACTTGAAGACAGAGCAAGAGAAAAGGAGGAGGAGGGGGAGGCAAGACCCACACAGTGGACTGGCATTTAACCAGTATTCAAGTCATGAGAGCTGTCATCTCTTGTATCTCTCCATGTTCAGTCTCCTCCTGAGGCATTCCAGCCCTCTTCCAGCTACTGCCCAGTGAGAGTTCCCTAAGCTGGTCCTGTACCTGCTGCCTCAATCTCTGCATCTACGAGACAGGGCAAATGAACATCTTTCTGTGCAGGTTTGTTATAGAGAACTGAAGGCTGAGGCAGCGCCAGGACCCTGCACAGTGCTAGCAAGGGAGCAGTATTCCACAGGTACCTGGACAGATGTTGTATAAATGTGCTGCCAAAGCCAGCACAGCACAGATTTTGACTTGTCATCTATGTTACTAAGTGGCCTAAGGCTTTCTAAGATACCTACAGTAAGCTGCTCACACCCCCCTCCCCTCTTTGCCTTCGATAGCCTCCTTTTTCATTTCCCAGCATCTTGTCCCCATGACCAGGTCCCCAGGGCCCTTACCAGCGAGGCGCTCAGCCAGTGTAAGCGCATGCACTGATGGCCGGTAGTCCGGGGCATGCTGAGCCTGCTGGGCTGCCTGCTGGTGCAGGTTGTACATGGCGCTGAGTGAATTCATAGCATGTAGGGAGTAGCCATTCACCCCGTAGTGCTGCATGGCGGCATCCGCCTGCAGATAGAAAGAGAAAGAAGGATCATGAGGAGCAGCTGTTGAATTCTATCCTGGGAGAGACATCG
Organism: Mesocricetus auratus; assembly: GCF_017639785.1. Lineage (NCBI taxonomy): Eukaryota > Metazoa > Chordata > Mammalia > Rodentia > Cricetidae > Mesocricetus > Mesocricetus auratus. The sequence goes on along the minus strand of NW_024429197.1, from coordinate 25,832,879 downwards.
ATCCCAGCCCAGAACCTCAATGCTCACTTCATCCTGAGAACTTCTACACCAGATCAGGTGACCTTGCCTTGCCCACAGAGTGCCCCTGGGACTCCTCCTCCATTCACCCACCCATCCAGGACTCTGCAGGACCTGGGATGCACAGTTAGATGGCTTGGACTAGAATCACAACTTTGGCCCTTCAGAGCATTGAAACTTTGGACAATTCACCTAATTTCTCTGACTCTCAGTTTCTGTATCCAGAGAAGGGCACAAACAGCAGGACTAACCTCCTGGGGTTCCTAAGGACTAAGAAGCATTTACAATATGGCCTGGGACACTATGTGCTCAAAAGTGTTATTACTAACTAAGCATGGGGCCCGTTTTTAAAATAACACAACTTGGGTATGGAGACTGGGAGATCAGGAGTTCAAGGTTATCCTCAGCTATCCAGAGCTAGTTCTAGGCTAGCCCAGACTACATGAGATCCTGACTCAAAATAAAACAAACAAGCTAGTCTTTGCAACTGCCCAATCCATTTGCTGCATTATATAACCCTCTATTCGTTGAATTCCCCAGACACTTATTCCTGTGCACATCCACTGACTCACTCGCACATGCATCTATGAAACCAACACCACTGCATTTCCCTGGAGCAAAGTCCAGAGCTGGATTCCCCATTGAGGCATTTGCTCTGGTTAGAGAATAATTTAAAACTCTAATATGCTTCACAGACGTAAAACTATTGCTCTTACTGTTACACATTCACTGCCATTACCTCTTTTATTCTCACAAATCTCCAAAAAGCAAGTCAGCCAAGAACCACAAACCCCATTTGCAGGCTTAGGAAAAGAGGAATGCCATGCTAAGGCATACAGCCAATCCAAGGCCTGCCCTGTTACACGTTACTGAGGTCACCTGGACTGTGCAGTCTTTATCTGACAGCACCCACCCTGCATCAGCTTGAAATGTTAGTTTTGGAAAGTGACTCCATGTTTGTAGCCACTCAAAGACACAAAGGTGTATTTATTGCCTGGATACAGGAGGTAGGAAGGGAAGGCAATGCAGGTTCTTTTCCTAGGGGAACAGGTCCAGCCATCTCAGGTCCCCATTCTTACTAAACCAGACATATGTATACACAACCAAACATCCACAACAGGCATACACATACAGTCACAGACAGACCACACAGGCATTAATACAAAGACATTCTTGGCAAAGCATTCACAGAAGCCATCTAACCTACACAGAATTCAATGTCACCATTCCAAGTCCCACACACAAACATTTACATAGGTGTCTATTCACACAGCACATTCATCCATACACAGACATTATACCACAAGCATTGTACATGTATTTAACAACTACTTGTTAAATGCCCACCTACCAAGAACCAAAGCCCCAAGATTCATGGAATTCACATTTCAGGAAAACAAAGATAAAATAAAAATATCTGTAAAAGCACTAGGTCTAACATCACGGGCCTGATATCTCAGCTATCTAGACACTCAGGCCTGAGCTCATGAGTCCAAGGTCAGCCCGGGGAACTTAGTGAAACCTTGTCTTGAAATAAAAATATAAAAAGGACTGGACATACAGTTCATTGGTAGAGCACATGCTCAACATGAGTTCCTAATGCCTTCAATTCAGTCCCCAGTGTGGCGGTAAAAAACTCAATCTCTCTCTCTCTCTCTCCTCTCTCTCTCTCTCTCTCTCTCTGTCTCTGTCTCTGTGTGTGTATGTGTGTGCGTGTATATGCACATTTGTGCATGGGGATTTGGATTAGGAGTGTGTGTGTGTACACATGTATGTACAAATGTGAACATGCATATAAAAGCTAGAAATAAATCTCAGGTGTTATCCCTCAAGAAACATCACTTTTTTTGAGACAGTGATGGACTGCATATCGCCAACTCTGCAAGGCTGAGTGGCCAGCAAGCCCAGGGATCCATGTTTGCATAACAAGTTCTTTATGGAGGCGTTATCCCAGTCTCCATGATTTCTTTCTTTGTTTGGAGGGTCAGGAAGGTTCAAGGCAGGATTTTTCTGTGTAACAGTCCTGGCTGTCCTGGAACTTGCTTTGTAAACCAGGCTGACCTCAAACTTACAGAAATCTACCTCTGCCTCCCAACTGTCAGGACTAAAGGTGTGTGCTACCACTGCCTGGCGCCATAATTTCTTAAAGTTTATTATATTTTTATTTATTTACTCTGTGTTCACTTTTAGGTGTGTGTGTGTGTGTGTGTGTGTGAGAGAGAGAGAGAGAGAGAGAGAGAGAGAGAGAGAGAGAGAGAGAGAGAGAGAGAGCGAGAACAATATGTGAGTCAATCTTTCCTTCTACCATCTGAGATCTGAGATCAAACTCAGACTGCCAGACTTGGTGGCAAGCACCTTTACCCAGTGAGCCATCCCACCAGCCCTAGGAGGTTGCTTTTTGGTTTTGTTTGTTTGTTTAACTTATTTATTTAAAGTTCATTGTAGGCTAAGGCATAGTAGCATATGCCTTTAATACCAACACTCAGGAAGCAGAGACAAGCAGAGCTCTGTGAGTCCCAAGCCAGCCAGGGCTAAATAGTGAGACCCTGTCTCAAAACCAAGCAAACGAAAATCCCTCTACCTCAGTGTGTTACTGTATGCAGAACAGACTGAAGGGACAAGAAGAAAAGCCAGACAATTGCTACAGAGTCCCAAGTGTTATCCGAGTTATCTGAGTGGGAGGGAGGTAGAGGAGGTGAGCTTCTAGATACAGTTTGAAAGTAGATAACATGATTGCTGATAGGTTAGTTACAAGATGTGAGGAAAGGAAACCACAGCAGTGGAGGCGGGGGGGGGGTACACTGAGGAAGGAATCAAGATCAGGAAAAGCCATGGCAAATGTGAAACGTGAGTTTAACTTCCAAGCAAGAATGAACTGGCAGCTGGGTGCGGAAGCCTGGGGTTGGTGGCTGACGTCTTCCAATAGTTCCAGAAGACCACTTTATGCACCACAAACATGAGCAGAAATCTAAGAGAAGAGAAGGAAAAGCATGGTGATGTGTTTAAACATCAGTACTGCAGGTGGTGGTCAGGATGGTGGCACACACCTTTAATACTAGCACTGGGGAGGCAGAGGCAAGAAGGTCTCTGGATTTGAGGTCAACCTGATCTACAGAGAGAGTTCTAGGACAGCCAGGGTTACACAGAGAGACCCTGTCTCAGAAAACAAACAAAAAAGTAAATATGGCAGGATAAGCCACAAAGCTCAACAAACTTAGAAAAATACTAAACATATCAGTAGCATAGCAAATAGAAAAATTAAGAATATTATTCCCAAACTATTGTTTTGTTTGAGACAAGTTAGCCTCAAACTCACTCTGTAGCCCTTAACTGAAGGTTTCTTGTCTCCACCTGCCCAGTGCAGCTGAGCTCGAACGGAGAGCCCTGAGCATGCTGGGCAAGCACTCTGTCAACTGAGTTGTATCTCCAGCCCTAATGTGTGGAGCTTAGTATTGATGTAAGACGTTTAAGAAAAAACAAGTCAAGGAAATGAAGAAATAACTCATTAAGGAAACAACATGAGGAGCCAACTAACATATGACAAAACCCTAGCTATAACCACAGAAAGAAAAAAGAACAATAAATTATTTTTCACCAATTAGGTTATCAAACACAGAGAACAATTATTACTACATAGGGGAGTGGTAAATGGTCCTTCTCCTACCTCACTGATGAAAAAGCTCTTTATTCCTTGCATCAAAGGCCTTCGGAAAGTGTATCATCTTTCATTTAACAATCCCATTTCTAGAAATTTATCCCTCAAGTATGCAGAGATATGTATACAGGAATTTATCACATCACTGCTTATGATGGCAAACAATTGGAAAACTAACTGTCCATCGAGAAAGGATTAGTTCAGCAAATGAGGGTATGGTCACGGCCCACAATGAAATACAGCACATAGCTTAAAACAATGATATGTGTCTATATGTGCTGATGCTCGCAATATATGGCTGGGTGGAAGAAATAGGTAACAAACAGGATGCCTGATGTGATCTCATTTTTGTAATGTATGAATAAATATGCATAGGAAAAAGTCTAGAAGGTTATGCCCTGAAATGTTGGCAGAGGTTATAGCTAAGAGACAGTAGATGGGATTACAGGAAATTTCCACATTTATATATTTATCATATTTATAATCTTCTTCTTCTTGGGGTGGAGTGTGAGTGGGTGGAGGGTTAGTATATGTTCCAATGGATGCAGAGATGGAGCTAGGCTTCAAAGGGTGTCACAAGCTCCAGATGAGGCAGGGGAACAAATGGGGAAAAAAATCTCATCTATCCTCTTCCCCAGCCCTGTGACTGCAATGTCACCCCACCACCACCAAACTCAGGGCTTTTACTGCTTAAAAGCATACAATTGCATGCAGTGGCATTTTAATTCACTTAATGATTGCTGATCTCACAGTTTTTGACACACGGAGTGGGGGGGTTGCTGTTTTGTTTTTTGAGCTGGAGTTTTTCTGTATATTCCCGGCTGGCCTGAAACTCCCCCATGTAGCCCAAACTGACCGCAAACTCAGATATCCACCTGCTCTGCTTCCCAAGTGCTGAGATTGAAGGTGTGCACGCCCATCCCAGCACAAAGCATCTTTAGCAAGTGAACCAAGAGATGCATGACTCAGCCCCATAAAAGCCTCAACACAGCAGCCTTTGGTCCCCAAGACTCTCCCAGTCTGGCTTCCCCTCCACCTCTCTGTCCAGCTTGATGCTCTGCCTCTTCCTCGGCACCCAGCACACAATGCCTCACTACCCGCCACTCCTGGTCACTTTCCCCTATAGGCCTCTACCAGAAGCACAGACCTTTCCTCCCCTTCAACTGACAAACTCCCACTTCTTCAGGAGTCCTGCCTCAAGGACTCCACCCTGGAGAAGGGTGTCCCTGCAGCCTATGAGAAGGCATCTCTTCCTTCTCCAGGCTCCAGACAAGCACAATTGAGGCACAAAACTAATGACAATGACAATGACAACCGCCCCCATTTACATAACACACTTGCTGTACCAAATACAGTACTGTGCACCTCCCGTGGATTTCTTTTTTCTCTGCTGGGGGTGTAACCTTAGACCTTGCTCATTCCGGGCAGTGCTGTACCACTAAGCCACACACCTAGACTTACACAGCTTTTCTGAATTCTATCACCTACGTCAGAGTATGATAACGATACCTCTAGCTCTCCCACTAGACATCTCCTTTGTAGCACAGACTATCCCTCGTTTATTTCTGGACACCCCAACTCCAGCCCAGATTACCAGGTCTCACACAAAAGCAGGACTCGGGAGATTAAGATTTGATGAATGAATTAATGACAACTATTTATTAAGTAGCTCTGAAACACAGACACCACCATCAATCCTTCCAATGCCATATGAGGTAGAAACTGCTATTATCCCTATCTTATATATATGGAAATGGGAGATAAGAAATCGGATAATTTGCTGAAGTCCAAGCACCCAGAAAATAACGGCATGTTTCCACAAGTGAAGTTCCTCTCACCAGCCAGGCTCTCCCATCCCCAGGTATGCAGGATTTCACCCCAGCATATGCCACTCTCCAACTTCTATCATGTCTGGTTGGTTCCAAGGCAACAGGAAGACAGTAAAGAAAATGCTCATTCCCGCCATCGCATATGTGTGTGTGTTTGTGTGTGTGCATAGTATGTACCTGTACACTCTGATATGAGGCTATGTGTAAGCCAGGTCTTCTCATCTGAGTTCCTGTCTTTCCATATTTTTTAGATTTATTTATGTATATGTGTACCTGCATATATATATATATATATGTGTGTGTGTATATCATGTTCATGCAGTGTCTTTGGGGGTGAAAAGAGGGTTTGGGTCCCCTGGAACTGGAGTTATGGATGGCTGGGAACCACTATGTAAGGTCCTGGGAACTAAGCCTAGGTCCTCTGCAAGAGCAATAAATGCTCTTAATCACTTCCACCATCTCTCCAGTCCCTAGTTCATATTGTTTTCCTCACTCCAACTGCATATCAGGGCTTCAGCCTCCTCTCAGACCCCAGAAGGGATCCTTTTCTAGGGATGCTAATTCCCACCCAATCTGCATACATACCTGCAGCTTATGTTAGTATCTATGTGTGTTCACACATAGGAATTCACCACAGAACTGCATGGGCATCTGTCCACAGAAGTGAACTGCATGTGCATCTGTCCACAGAACTGCATGGGCATCTGTCCACAGAACTGCATGTGCATCTGTCCACAGAACTGCATGTGCATCTGTCCACAGAACTGCATGGGCATCTGTCCACAGAACTGCATGGGCATCTGTCCACAGAACTGCATGTGCATCTGTCCACAGAACTGCATGTGCATCTGTCCACAGAACTGCATGTGCATCTGTCCACAGAACTGCATGGGCATCTGTCCACAGAACTGCATGGGCATCTGTCCACAGAACTGCATGGGCATCTGTCCACAGAACTGCATGGGCATCTGTCCACAGAACTGCATGTGCATCTGTCCACAGAACTGCATGTGCATCTGTCCACAGAACTGCATGGGCATCTGTCCACAGAACTGCATGTGCATCTGTCCACAGAACTGCATGGGCATCTGTCCACAGAACTGCATGGGCATCTGTCCACAGAACTGCATGGGCATCTGTCCACAGAACTGCATGGGCATCTGTTTATGTTTATGTATCTGTTGTTCTTTTACATGCCTCTACAGCTAAGTATATCTGTGAGCCTCTGTACACAAAGCGTGTGTGTGTGTGTGTGTGTGTGTGTGTCAAAATGTCACTCTAGAAAGTCATGTGGGCCCCATCTCCTGCTGCTATGCCAATGTATCACAGCTCTTACTGTCTTGAACAAGTAATGAGAGAGATCAGGAGGGAAAGGAAAAGAAAAGAAAAGGAAATCTAGGTGGTAGAAAGTTCAAAATAGAGAAAATATCCTTTTTCTTTTTTTCTTTTCTGCAATACCTAATACAGAGCCTGATATGCATCTTGTGCTTAGCAAATATTAAATACTAAATGGATAAGAGGTGTTTGTTTGTTTTGTTTCCAAACAGGGTTTCCCTGTAGCACTGAAGCCTGTCCTGAAACTAGCTCTGTAGACCAGGCTGGACTGAGCTCAAAGAGATCCTCCTGACTCTGCCTGCCAAGTGCTGGGATCAAAAGCATGAGCCACAGCCCAGCTAGATGACAGTTTTAGATCAAGATATAATGCGGGAAACAAAACCACCTTAGCACACTATGGGTCACAGGAAGGGAGTGATGATTCAGAATCCCAGCCCTACTACCTTTTCTGTTTTCATGAACATGGTTGATGGATAAAGGTTCATGCTAAGTGGGCCCCTTCCCTGCAACACAGACAGCCTGGACCTGCCTGGGCTCTTCAGTCATGCCCAGCAGCTAGAATCCGTTCCACAACTGGGGCTGGGAGCCACCTAAGGGGAAGCTCTGCAGGGCCTGGTGGAGTCTCTAAACAAGGGCCTGCACTCTCAGCCCCAGGCTGGGCCTTGCATGGGCTCAGCCCACTGCACACTCCAAACAGAATCAATTATATATTTAAAAGGTGCCGCCCTGCAATTCCTGGCGAGCCAGGAGAGCCATCCATCATGGTGCGGCCGCGTTTCACAAGCTGTCGAATTGTGCTTACATTGGTTAAAAGAATCTTTATATTTCATTAAGCAAGCAGATCGGCGGATCTCCCGCCACAGGCGCCATATAGATGGCTTTAATTTTCCAAATCTGCAAATGCATCCGTTATGTCCCCGCGTCGCTGCTGGCTGCGGCCTAATGCCCAGCCAATCGAAGAATCAAGCAGAATTTTATTAGGGGGCATTTTTTATAAATTAACAGCAGCAGTCCCAGGAAACCACATGTGAAGCGTCCTTGATTAAAAGGAAAGTGGACCCTTCCTTCAGTCACACCCTGTTCAGACACCCTACAGGCTGGCTCCATCACTCTTCGCTTCTCTTTCTAAGCACATTTAATTCTCCCTCAGTTTCTTCTTATCCCCACTCATGGTTGAGAACAGGGCAGAACAACTTTGTTTCTAGGAAAGAAGGCAAGATGTGTGAAGCCAACACTTTAAGCATCCTGTCTCCTCCACTGTCCCAGGCATCCTGAGGCATGCCACCTCATTAACAGTGATGGTTATCTTTCACTGGGCTTCACTCTGGGCCACATCCTGTTCTTACACAAGCCCTGTTCGGTAGGTATGACTGTCCCCATTACATCGGCGAGAATTTAGGAGACTAGGGGAGATAAATATCCACTGCCCAGGATCTCACAGCAAGCAAGGGAGTGGCAGGATAGGAGCCTGAGTCTCTAAGGAGCTATCTAGCATTAATTTCTAGCGTGGGAACAAGAATCAGGGAGGCCCCAGTGAAAGCTAGCCCTGGGCATCAATGATGGAGAAACTGAGTGGAGCCTATTGCCAGGGAATTCTTCCTCTGAGAAATGCTGCTGTGTCCTGTTAGCCCTGGAGGTTCTAGGAGAACTCCACAGGGAATACACCTCTGCAGTTACCCTTTCTACCCAGCAGTTTGAATTCCCAAAAGGACTTTTGCACCAGGAGGTAGAAAAATATCAATTCATGAATACACAACCTGAGGCCTGAGCTACACACACATACACACACACACACACACACACACACACACACACACACACACACTGTGGCCTGCTGTGTAACCTTGGTTCCTGTTACTTGTTCTGATATGACATTGACTCATTGGGCTACCCCAGCAGAGAGAGACATTTATCATGAAAAGTGTGATCAAGCCAGGCATGGGGGCGCATGCCTGTAACGCCAGCACTTGGGAGACTGAGGACGGAAGACTGAGATTAAAGTATTTTAACTCGGTCTGGCCAGCCATCTATGAGGGAGGCCAAAGAAGAGAGACTAAGTACAAGTGCATTGTGGAGTAACTACACAAGATAACCTATACATCTTCCATCTTGGAAATACTTGGCCCAAGATTTTCAGAATTTTGTGCCTAACACCTGCCAGATACTCGACTTCAGGAACCTCATTAATTTCTTTCCCTGTTCAACTAGGTATGTACTTTCGTCCCTGCCATTCTGCAGATCAACAACTGTGGCTAAGGAAGGAATTCATAGCCTAGAAGCTGGGAGAGCTGGATCTGACCCCAGTAAGTGCCCCATTCCCACATCTGTCCTTAGTTCTCAGTTGTGAGGAAGCAGCAATGAGCATATGATATGCGGGATGTAGAGCCCCCTGCCTACCCAACCCAAAGACCCTCAGGCACAACATCTGGCTATAGGCTTGGCATAGAAACATTCCAGTCACTCCTTCTCAGATGTTGTTTGCTTTATAGGAGTTCAGTGATCCCCAGATCTGTCATTGCAAACCTTCCCAGCTCCCCAGATTTTTAATCTAAATCAGGTATTCAAAGGTGATGAAAATCCTGGGGCCTCATCCCCTCCTTGCCAGGCACCTGATTCTGTACTGTCATGTTTCCCACTGAGACATGAGACAATTCATGCTCCAATGTGGCTATGACCACAGCAAGTGGCCAATGAGACATTCTAAAAAGAGATAAGAGCTAATGGCTAGAAACATGACATCATTAGTTTCTCTTGTCTAAGAACTGTGGAGTCTGGGGCACAGTCACTTCCCTCAGACCCTCACTCCCGTGACACCAGTCTTTGCTCCACTAAATCTTCAGGGTACATTTAATCATGTTCTATTGCCCATCTCTCAGTCGTCTCTGGTGCCCATCAAAGGCAAATTTTCTGGAAAGGCATTCACCTCCTTTGTTCCTTGCTAACCCACTGCACCCTCACCCTACTATCAGCCAAGGAGGTATTGTTCCCTAAAGCCACTATGCTGCTGCCTCCTCCTCTGAGAATACTGTCCCCTCACCAGCATCATTTGGAGAACTCACGATTCTTCATACTAGGCTTAGCCGCCCCTCTTCTCCAGGAAGCCTCTCTCAATCTTCTAGGTAGAGTCGATGCCTTCTCTAAATTTCGGTCACAACCTTACTTCACTAAACCATATATTGACCTATTTGCCTGTCCTCTACCACAGATACAACAATTTTTACTGGTGGCACCTGTAGATACCTGACAAGTAGGGAGAGTTGCAGGGTAGGCAGGGTAGGTCCTAGGACAACCTGACCTGCCACCCCCTGGAGGAGCTCAGAAGCTCAAAGTTCTCAAACACCCACTTCAAATCCCCGCTACAACATTGTAATTCCCACTTAACTGATAAAGATGCCAAGATACGGGGAGGTAAAATCACCTGCCCAAAGCCACATAACTAAGCAGCTTAAGCAGTGTGGAATCCAGGAAATTTGACTCCAAAGTATGAACTCAATCTTCACCAATGTTCTAAGTCCTGGCCAGTCTGAGGTTCCCTCTACACAAAGGTCTGAATTCCCAGCTGGTACTCAGCACCCAGAATGCAACACATGGAGTATCTGGCATTGATTCCACAAATAAACATGGAGCCACTGTTTGGCCTACAGTGCACGTCAGTGTAATGAGCTCCAGTGTGAGGATTCAGATTATACAGGAATTACAAATGGACAGATGCTCTGGGTGTAAGAAAAACAGTAGAGATGTGAGAAGAGCCGGAAGCCCAGAACTGGTGGCCTGACTCCTCCACACTCTACTTTTCCTGTCTCTTCCCAGCAGGAGAAACTCTCTGTCCCCACCAGACAGACATCAAGTCACCCTCTGGCCATTGCTGCTGAGGTAGTGGCATTCCAGTCACCCTCACTGCTGGTCAGCCTCCTGAGTGGTCCTGGAGTAGGAGCCAAAAAAGCAGACAGGTGACCCTGGGGTGTGGCTTTACGAGGTCAGGGCTGGAGAGGTGCAGGACTCCCCAACAGGCACCCAGCACGGCAAACTACTCCCACAAGACTCTGGCCATCCCTCTCTGCTCAGGAGTGGAAGCAGAAGAGGGCTGGGGGGGGGGCTCTCGAGGATGTCTCAGGATGACCTAGCCTGCTGCCCCCATGAGAAGCTCAAACGCTTAAAGTCCCCTACACACACTGTTATCCATTAACATCCAATTACTCCTCGGTCCGAGCCATTAATTATAAATCAGCCACTAATTGGGGTAATTAGCCCCCCACAGGCTAATGGGCCGAGACTGAGGGCGGCCCTTTTGCTTACAGTCCTCGATTTTCCGGGGTCCTTAATGTTAGGGGTGCTAAGAATTCAGGCAGCTGAAATAAAAATAAAATAAAATAAAATAAAACAGCGAAATGAGACCGCTGGAGGAAAAAGGGAAGAGACTGTCGTTTTGTTGTTTCTCAATTCTGGTCAAGTGTCCGCTCTTGAGGTTGGGTGGAAACCCGGTCAGACATCCCGGTGTTCCTGGGCAGACAAGGCTCTGGGTTCGGCGGTTTTGTCCTGACCCGGAGTCCAGCGGGCATGAGTTGGGCCACTCTGCGATTGGGCAGACTCTAGCTGCAGACCTGGAGCAGTCACTGCAGAGGCCCCTGTGGAGAAGGTTCTCCTGACTGTAAAGTCCCCCGTGGAGAAGGTATCTCCAGAAAGCTAGTGGGGCCAGTGGGACTGGCATCAAGCGCACATTTCGCATTTTGCGCACGGCACCCAGATTGAAGTTCGAATGGACTGGTCGGTCGCCAGCACCCTGATAGAGCGATGGCGCTTAGATGGGGCTACGAGACCGGGTGGGCTCCCATGACCAAAGGGCACACGGTTGCAGAGCGCATAGACGTGTTAAATGGAGGCATGAGCGGCCGCGACTGGCAAAGGCCACCAAGTGTGCTGACCCGGGATCCAGCGACTCTCCATTTGCTTACAGAAACTCGACTAAAGCTGGGATCAAGGCTCTGAGGGCTGGGATACTGACCACCAGTCTAAGCAAACGAGGTGTCAGAAAAACAGACCTATAACCAAACCGAAAGAAAACGGGTAGGACCGCAGGAAGAGCAAACCAGGAGAGGCCAGCACGGTGCCCTTGCACAGAAGGGGAAACTGAGATTCGCTCAAGGTCAGAGATAAGGGGTACTCACTGCCGGATGGATGTGTAGGCCAGAATTCAGTCCCGCCCAAGGCTCAGCATCACCCCAGTACCCCTCCCACTTCGCCAGCCTGCCTGCACGTAATGGGCTTTGGCGGGCCGCAGCGTCGCCCGCGGCCTTGATTAGATATTTATTGCTGTCATTTACATGGGCACCGCGGGGCGGCCGAGCGGGACGTGGGGAAGGGGATGAACCAGGGAGGAGGGGTGTGGAATGGGAACGCAGGGAAGGCGGAGAGCGCCTCCTCCAGAACTACCGCTGGGTAGAGCGAAGGGTAGAGTGTTTCTGCTAGGCTCCAAAGAGAGAAAGAAATAGGGGAGAGGGAGGTTGGACGGAAGGGTAAGCAGGTTGTCCTTGGACTGTCAGGGCGAGGTCACTAGTCCCGGCTGCCTCCTGTGCCCGATCGCCCTAAGGGTTACCTTCTAGTGAGTGTCCGTGAAAATTTAACCTGGGAGTATGTAACTGTGTCTATCAGAGGGATCTGAGAATTTGTGTCCAAAAGATCTTTCTTCTTGTGTGACTTGAGTGTATCAATATGTTATCCATAGCTCAGATGACGGTAAGTCAGAAGTCCCACTCGGTGTGGCAGTCAACGCGGACCAACCCCTTTCCAATGCGGTGAAGCGGAGGCAAGCTCTATGTTATTTTCATGGGAGGGTGTGCTGCAGCAACTGGATCTAGTGCTCTTGCTCTCAAGGCTCACCGGCTACTCCAGGAGAGAACTCCATTGATCTTATCGGGGATCCATTGCTCCCCTGCATCCCAGCCACCAGAACAACCCCCGCCCCACGCCCCCAGCAAAAGCCAGGGTCCATTCTCTATTTCAGACCTAGCGCCCATCCTAGTCAGGGGTTGGGTGGAAACCCTGTCTTAGCTCAGTGTCTGTGTGTTCAGACCACAAGCCTAACTCGTGTTGTTTATTTTAACCAGAAAAAAAAAAACGCCTCCGAATTTCACCATCACTTGGAATCATCATAATTTGAGGATGGTGGAGGGGGTCCCACAAGCATTCACAGGTTGCCCAAAAAACTGATCCTTGAACCAATAGAGTCCGCCCTAAAACCCAGACCAGCGAGCTCACTTTCCTGTGGCCTTCGCCTAGGGCGGGTTTCCAACTCTTTGCACCTTTGCCCTTCAGATCCACTTTGGACTGCGCAACCAAGTTCCTGCGTCCCGCAGGAGTCGGTGCACCTGGGGTCTGAAGGGATGAGGTAAGGTCCCGTCCTGAGCTGCGATGCTTTTGCTTCTCATCCAAAGACCCGGACACAGAGGAGAGAAATTGGAGCCAATTATCTGGATAATTTGCTCTCACTAGGCAGCAAATTTCACTTTTTTTCCCTGACCGCCTACACACATACATAAGCACAGCTGGTTAGCAGAGAGGGGGTGGTAGGAACTTATCTTTAGACAAGAGTGCCCTTCCCCTTCTAAGACCTGGAGATGCAGGTAAGTGAAGTGGGGATCCCTGGCAAAACTGAAAACAGCGCCCACTGCAACCCACCTAAAACTGATAGGCCACAGAATTTCCTTAGACGACGTTCACAGAGCCAACCCGCCTGCAACGCACCGGATTCCTGGCGCTGGAGAAGGGAAAGACATTTCTCCTACTCCCACCTTCGCGACCGCGGATCTGGAGCGCCTTCAATTTCCTCAGCTAGGCCTGAAACCTCAGTAGTGCGAACAGACTGTTTGCCCCAAGGCCTATCCAAAACCTAAAGCCCTCCGCTCTCCGCAACGTTCCTAAACTGGAGTTGCTATCAGAAACTAACCCAGCGAACACCTGGCCTCCGCCCGCGCCCGCTTTGCTAAAACGAAAAAGTCCTTCTACCGCCGCAGGCAGAACCCGTGCTGAGGCTACGCTGGAGGCCCCGCTGGTTCCCAGATTTGGAATGCTTCCAAATCGGAAAGGGTGAAAGGCCCGGCCTCTGGATGTAATCCTTCCCGGTCTAGCATTCCTTTCTTCGAAGTCGCCACACTGAGAGCCCTCAGTCCCTACCTGGATTTGGGTCCCCAGATAGGAATTTTGAGAAAGAAGATGCTTGTTTTTCAAGTGTTCTAAATGCACCACCCAGGTCTTAGCGGCCCCTGAGCAATGTCTGGGAACTTAGGAAAGTTCAGCCAAAATCCAGAACGGTTCATTAGAGTCCCTAGCGTGTCGCCATCCAAGATCGGGTTATGGCCACCGGAATGAGAGGCCCAGAGATGAGAGACCTCGGCAGAGTCCCTCATTTTTTTATTTTTTATTTTTGGATCCCCGCCCCCCAAGCGCCGCTCCAGCCCGCATTCCCTACTGGAGTTCGCCCGACTCACGCCAAAACAGGCCGTGGGAGGCCAAACGAATTCCAGAAAACCAAAGCCATTGCGGATCAAAAACCCACCTGAAAGACCCTAACCTGAGGTCGCGTCCAGAAGGACAGAGGCTAGCTGAGCGCCGAACCACCCCCAGCTGAAGAATTCGTGTAAAGTCGCAATCCCAGGAGGAAAGGAGCCCTCGGTAGCCACGGAGGATGAGATATGAGCTAGATACCAGTATGGGAGGGCACGCGGAAACGGGGAAGCTGGGAGCTGTAGGTGGCCAGGGCGCCGGGGGGGGGGGGGGGTCTAGGCGGATGACTGCGCCCCCTCCCCAGCCGGGGCCGCGGGCTGCGCGACGCCTCGGGGCGCATCTGCTCTGCATTACCCCGGCCATCCCCCCGCCGCCGCCCCCCCTTCCAAACTGAAAAGGATTTGTCTCCGCTTAATATCCAAACCTTTTTTGTATTTATTTTTTTTTCAGGGGCGAAGTAATATCTTCCAAATGAGGCAAAACCGTGACGGATCCGAAGCGTTCTCTGCGGGTGCCTGCGTCTCGACCGCCGAGGCTTCCGTCTCTGTCTCAGCGCTTTTCTACCCACGACTCGCCCTTCCCTCAGCCTAGGAATTTCTAGTTTTTTCCTTCTGTCTCCCTAGGCTGTTAGCTCTAGCTTCGTGTCGGCCTTAGGGGTCGCCCCCTCTTCCTCCCTCTGCGGCTCCCTCCGCCTCCCTCGGAGCTTGTGTCCCCTTCCGCTAGAGAGTCTGTCGCCTTCCAAGTCTCTCGCCCTCTGCAAACTTTCCGATCCTCCCACCGGGTCCCGAACTGAAGGACCGCAAAAGGAGAGGAGGTCCCCGGAGCTGACCGCCCGCGCCCTCCCCGCCCCACCGGGCCCCGGGCCCCTCCCGGCTGCATCCCGCCAGCCCCGCCCGTTCGCACCTGGTCTCCCCGGCCCGCGCCGCCGCCGCCGCTGCCATCTACGCCCGTCGTGGCAGGAGCTGGAGTTTTAAACAGCGTTTCCCGGGCGCAAAGCGCGGGACCGCGCGCTCCCTACTGGCCCCCGTGGCTGCCAATCACACGCCACTCTCGCCCAGGCCCCGCCCAGCCCCTCTGGAGCTGCTGCGCAGCTTTGGGCCTACGCAGCCTGGGTCAAACATTTAGAGGATCTGGGGGCTCCTGCCCGCGTTCATCATTTCCCCCAGAACGTCGGTCCGTCATTGCTGGCTCCTAGTCTCAGGATCTTGGGCGGGGGAAGCCTCAAGTCAATTCCTGTGGACTTGAGGGACCCTGTGAATCCTTCACCTAGGTCTACTTGTTCTCCCTGGAGGTTGACCCCGTGGGTGCTCTGCGATGACTAAGAGACGCTCTGACTGTCTCTCACCCTTACTGTCACATCAAGGTTGAGCTGGGCAAGCGCGTGTGCGCGCACACAGACACAGACACACACACACACACAGGCACGCACACACCTCTGGCACCACTACACCTGCACAGCACCCACACTCAGTACTCACCACCCAAGCTCAACCCAAACACCGCGGAGCTTCCGAAAGCACGATGCACCTTGAGAGAGAGGCTGGGAGGCTGAGTACTCGAGACTCACATCTTGCACTTGTGTGGGGTAGGAAGATCGGACATGCACACAATGATTCACAGGGAGCCAGGGAGCGCAGGGGTGGGGAGACTTCTGCACAGGGTTTGAGGTTCTTGCCAGCATCCTTCTCCTTCCAGGTGCAACTGACTCATAGGAAGAGGACATTCTGGAGCAGGAACCAGGCAAGGCCTTGTGTGTCCGAAATGTGTGCCAAGGGGTCAGGTTAGTGTCCACCGTAGCAGTGGGCATCTTGAGTATGAAACTGGCTGTTGCGGCTATTGGCTCTATGGAAGCTCTGGGAGGCTGTGTCTACGTGGTTGAATGGTTTGAATGGTGGTGGTAGCTGGAGAGATCCTTGATCAAGTCAGTGGAAGGATGTGTGCTATATCCTTGTGTGGCTAGTACTCTGTACAATGTACCTTTGGTCTCAGTGGCTGGTGACTGGTGCTCATGTAACCCCGTCCATGTGTAACTATGAGGTTTCTTGTGTGTTAGTAAAGAAGCCTTGTGTAATTTCAGATGAAGTGCACTGTCATCCAGGTGGCTGGGCAGAATCGGCACCAAGTCTAACCCTTGGAAGCAGGCAGCTGGATCTGGGTCCTGGCATTGCTCCGGTCTATAAGCAAAGCTCTCTGTTCTCTAGCCCTGAGGAACTGGGCTGTTTTCTAGGGGGCTAAGGCATGGGGTGGGGGATGCAAATGGCCTTACTAACAGTAGATTTTAGAAGCCTAGGCTGAGTTGAGAGGGTCAGAAATTTTGGCCTCGGTGGAACAGGAGTGGCAGATTTAAGGGTTGGATCGGTCTTCAGCCCAGAGTTAGAGGCAGGATGCCCCGAGGGGAGGAGGGGGAGGCTCCAAAGAAAGGGGAGGGGAGGGGGATAAGAGGATTAGGCTGCTTAGGCTCTTCTCTCCCACCAGGACCCCCACCCCCACCCCAGTGCTCCAGAAAAGGTTTCTTCTGCCAAAGCAAAACCGTTTAGGCTCGATTTAAAAGGACAAAAACAGCGGAGGCGGGGCTTTAAATAACCTTTTAATTTCTCTTCAGGGATCTCGGTCCAGTGCAGAAGGGGAAAGGAGAAGAGGGAGGGGAGTGAAGGCTGTCTCTTTGGCTTAGATAATCAAGACTGCCACCGGAGCTCCACATTATACCTTCACACACAAGCATGCACACAGGTCATCCTGGAGAAATCCGTAGATATTCTCACACAAACGCACAGTTGTTCTGTCATACAACTCTGGACACCAGGGCATATGTAGAGAGACGTGCAAGACCGTCCAAGGTGATACGGTTGTGGAGTCCTCCCTTCTAGCAAACCTTGCTTGACAACGACAGGAATGGAGCTTCCCCTCCCCCCTTCAATGAGACATCTTGTTCCTACGAGGCAAGTATCCTCTTGCTTTATTCAGTGACCCAACTGTACCCTAGTTCCCCACCTTGGACAGGACAGGGGACCAATGAACTGAAGGGCAATGACTTCTGGGCTGAAGAGGCCAGAACGGCTAAAGCTATCACAGACTCCATGCTGGGGGCTGCAGGTGATGAGGGAGCCCGGGCACAACCAGGCACCTGCTCTTGGAAGGGTCTGTCTGCCACACACTCTGAGAGCCCCTCTATTCCTCTTATCCCAGGCTGCCAAGCCCACCATCCACTCCGCTGTCCTAGGTCTGGAGATGGTGGCTAAGTGGCCATACGCTCCACTCTCATTAAACAAGCCAGGCCTCACACAACTCACAATTCCAACTACCTGGAGAAGCCTACACTGCCAGGCTAGACTTGCCTCCAAAGTGCTTTCACATAAGGAGTCACCAGGACAGAGGGAGCTGCTGCCACTCTGTCACCCTCCACCCTGGTTTCCACAGACATTGCAGCCCAGGAACTGGTTCCTAAGTTTACTATGGATCGGAGAGGAGAGGCACAAAATTCCTGATGAGCTCAATTGCTTGCATAGGGCAGGGAAAGGGGACTGTACCTTTTGGGGGGACCTGCAGTGGCAGGATTGGCATGTCACAATGTGGGGGGTCCTACTGCTTTAACAAAACCACTTTGAAAACGCCACTGTCTAGACAGAAGCTAAGAAATAAAAATGGTTCAGGACCTTCCTCCCAAGACTGCGCCTACAACCTCCTCACCCACCTCCCCCAGGCTGCGGCTGATACCTTCAAAGAGCTTAAGTACTGGGACCCACCCCCAATAAACTGCCCTGCCTACAGGGGTGGGGGTGGGGTGGAGACAGGTGAGTGTTGCATTCTAGATGTGCCTGTATGTTTGCTCAATTTATTAACCTGTTATGTGTTATGAATATATACACATATAGACTCTGCTTTGGTAAGCATGTATGCAATAGGAGATATTTCTAATTTTAACCAAGATCAAGGAATTAGCCCATTTAGGAACGTGGGAGAAGTGAGTACCCACAGGTTTCCAGGGACTGTATGGGTCCCAGAAATTTTTGCTGACATATTGCAAAGTGAGGGGCCTAAGTCCCCCTAAACTCTGCCATCTGGGCTGTCTCTGGGCTGCTGGGTGTAGAGTAGCAACGCCAAACTCAAAACCCTCACCACCCCAGGCCATCCCAAAACACACACACACACACACACACACACACACACACACACACACACAATGAACGAGAACTCCGGCTCACACCTCCCCCATCCCTCATCTCCTCACCGTTGGGTTTTGGGACATACAAAGTAGTGCATGGGACTGGGCTGGAGCTGGTTAGCAAAGCATATCGTAAGAAAGCCAAGCACAGGATTGCAATGGAGGCAGATTTGCCCGGCCGACTTGAGGTTCTGTCCCTCTCAGGGAAATCCCCGGACACCCAGAGAAGCCGGAATTCTATAGGCCAGGGTCCAGGTTCAGGGTGTGCCAGCAAGAGGCCTCTCGGAATCCTGGGCTCGCTCCCGCCTCTGCAGCCGGCTCTCCCCGGGGCAGTGGCTGGGTGGTGGGCGGCTTAGAGCTAATTCGGGAGTTAATGGCGGTGGCCCGGCCCCCTGCGGCCCCCTCCACAGCCCACCCCTACCCCCGGGCCCGGCCGCCGGCCGCCCGCATCTGCGCCATCCACGGCGATTCATCATCTTGATCCATGGCGCGCGCTGACGGCGGCCCTGGCCGCGCTGACAAGACTAACAAAGCAATTTGCCACGAGCCATCTCCTGGACAGGTTATTAGCGCGGCCGCCGCTTAAACAGCCCTCCCCACCCCTTCACATCACCCCTCCCAATCCCAGTACCGGGCAGCTACCTGCTCTGTCCCCTCCGACTGCTTACTGCCCCTGGTGCTAAAGATTCTCCTATGTCCTGCCGGCTTTTCCACCCAATAGCACCCCTTCAAAATACCCAGTTAGTTGTTAGTGCCTTCCTTCCTAGCTCAAACTGATACCTGTTTCATCAGTTCTCTAAATCCACCGGAGCTCCTACACCCGTGCTTCCCAACCTGGCCTCCTAACATCTCCCTTCCTCTGGAGCTCCTTTACCCAACAGTCTCCCTAATTCTGTCTTCATCCTTCAGCCTCCACCAGTAGGCGTTAGGAATCCCTATATATCCCCATGTTGGGGTACCCTATTGTGCTTTTGCGTACCAAGTTTCTTCTGCCTACTTTGCCCCCACATAACCTTGCTGTGGGGATGGTGGGGTGAAATCTAACCCCATCCATCTAATGACAAGTGGGGCCTATGGAGTAGACTTCTGAGTGTTCCAGGCAGAAAACACATAAGAAACCACAGAGGCAAGAAGGTGAGGACATCCCTGACTTCTGTAAGGCTGCCCTCATCCAGAAGATAAAACAGATGAGCCTTATCTGAGGGGAGATGCTATCCAGGAGAAGATGGTGGACTTTCTGAGAACAGGGCTTACAGAAATGCTGAGACCTGCTCTGTGTACACATCAGGCTGGGGCAAAAAGAAAGCAATGCCAAGTGTGTGGCCTCCCAGTCTAGGCTGCATCTCTGGCTGCATCCCCTCTGGGAAGCAAAGAAGACAAAGAGGCCACCAGATTGCCCACTGAACAATTTCCCTTCACTGATAAGGAGGGCTGGGAGAGATGGACGTGTGTCAGGTATGTTTGGCTGCTCTTCACGCCTAAAGAGTGTGGTGCACATTCCAGACCCCAAACGAAAGTAACCATTTGATCGCTTCAGACAGAGGTCTGTGTCTCCAAGGAATTCGGGGTGAGTGTGGAATCAGCTTGGATGAGTGGCAGATCTACAGGACGGGACTGGATGAGTCCAATGTGTCTGGGTGAACACACAAAGCCAAGTGTGGCGCATGTGCCGTGTACATGTCTAATGGAAAGTGTCAAGTATGTCCCTCTGAATGCGCACAGAGGTTATCCTGTACACATGTGGATTGGGGGCCAAGTATATCCCCTTATGCAAACACGGAGGCTTGGAAAAGACCAAATGTGTGAACAACATGACTGAGCAAACCTACAATAATATTCTTTAACACAAACACACACACCATTTATTCTCATAAACACAGCCTCCACATCCCCAAACTATCAGCTTCTGAAGCTGAGTGGCGGAGAGAAACATCTCCTCGTTTGGAGAAAATGGGGGAGCTCTCTTTGTGACATCTAGATGTAAGAGAAGTGACCTGTCTGCCTTAAGCCTGCATCATGGCCCAAGCTGGTACTGAGGGCCCAGGGCAGGGACAGAGGGACGGCAGAGGCTATGTGTGCTAAGAACCCAGCCTTTTCTCTCTTGCAGCCAACCAGGCCATGTCTTCACCCGAGGGGAAGCCCAGCTCTGCTACTGCCTGCGCCACCACTGTGTCCCTGACGTGAAATATGGGGGGCGCAGGCCGCACTGGGGAGATTTGTCATCTGTGCTCAGCGGGTGACTCTATCTGCAGACTATTAGAGTATAAAATATATTTTACAAGAGTTTTAGCTACAGGTGACTTGCTCTTTATTACTAGATGTGGGCAAAATCAATACTTCTGTAACTAAAAGATCATTTATTTTGCTTTTTGAAACATTTTTCAACAGGGGCACTGGCTAAGCTTGCAAAGCTATGATTAAGAGTTATGGTGGCGCCTGTTTCCCTTAACCCTTTGAGGACCACAGCTCAGGTTCTCCAAACACTTGCCCATGAAAATCCAGACATACTTCCCAGAATTAGCAAACACAGACACATAAATTAAAGTACACATGTTCCCACCCTGGGGCTTCTGATACAGCTATCCTGAAGACAGCCACGTTCTTTCCCAAATGATACAGAAATACAGCTGAACAACTTTATTTTTTGTTTATTTATCTATTTATTTATTTGGTTTTTTGAGACAGAGTTTCTCGTGGCTTTGGAGGTTGTCCTGCAACTAGGTCTTGTAGACCAGGCTGATCTCGAACTCACAGAGATCTGCCTGCCTCTGCCTCCGAGTGCTGGGATTAAAGGTGTGAGCCACCACCACCCAGCACTGAACACAGTTAAAACTCACAAATCCAGCACTCGGGAGGCAGAGGCAGGCGGATCTCTGTAAGTTTGAGGCCAGCCTGGTCTACAAAACAAGTTCCAGGACAGCCTCCAAAACAATACAGAACCAAAACCAAAGGAAAAAAAAAATCACAAATCAAACCCATGCTACCTGAAGACCACTAATACACACTGCACACATCTCTCCTGCTACACACACACACACACACACACACACACACACACACATCATGAGACACAGTCAAGTGTGAACTTTTGGGTGGGGACTCTAAAGGAGGCTGAATGATGTTAAGGGATCCCACAAAAGGCAGCTGTGGGCATTACAGAGCAGGGAAAAGAAATGTCCCAGGAACAGAAGGGGCTCACAGTGGGATCCATGAAGCCTGGACCTTACTCAACCCTCTGGAAGAACTCAACTCTCTTCACTACCTTACCCCAGGACAATTATGACTAAACATGGTGATTCAAGTTTGTAATTCAGCAGTTAAGAGGTGCTGAGGCAGGAGGCTCTTCTCGAGCTCCAGGTCAATCTAAACTATATAATACCATTTAACCTCAAGAAAGCAAAAATGAGATTGCATAGAAACCTACAACAAATATTTATTAAATCAGTTTCTGGGCATCAGGAATCCAGGAGACGCTTAGCTGGGTGGTTCTGGCTCAGGGTCTTGTGAGGCTGTTAACCTGTTAACCTGTTAACATAACCTGGGTTATGTCCTCCCGAGTCTCCATTGAGGAAGGCTCCTCAATATGGCTATGGCTAGTGGCTGCTGCTGGCTGTCAGCTAAGACTGTCAGCTGTGATGACTCAGTCTGTCTTCCAAGGAATGAATATATATATATATATGTACATATATATATATGAGAGAGAGAGAGAAAGAGAATGTGAATTTAATGTGATATATTGGGCCAGTGAGATAGCTCAGTGGTATGACTACCTGACTTTGATCCCTGGGACCCACATGGTGAAAGGAGAGAACCAACTCCTGTAAGTTGTCCTCTGACCTCCATGCACACTATGGCATGTATGTGTACAGGCACACAACACACACACAATGTAATGTAATTTTTAAAAAAAATTTAAGTGACATCCCATTTCTTCTGCCCAATTATGTTCATTATAAGCAACTGAGTCTAGTTTATACACAGAGGAAAGAAAATTAAGCTCTACCTCTCAAAGGAAGTTGCATTACAAATTCATGGGCATGGGAGGCGCCACTAGGACTGGGAGAAAGTCTACAAGCCCCCACCCCAGATGAAAAACTGCAGGTATAGTCAATGTCCACTAAGGGAAGGAGAATCCGTTTTCTCCAGACACTAATCCCCTGATAAAGTTATCCAATCCCAAGTGGTCTGCCCCAAACATATGTGCACATGTGTGTATATGCATGTGTGTGTGTGTGTGTGTGTGTGCGTTAAGAATAGAAGACTTGTAAGTGGGAGAGAGATGGGTGGGAATTATGCAAATACATTGTGCTCACATATTAAATTCTCAATTAGCAGATTTTTTTGTTGTTGTTTTTGAGACAGGGTTTCTCTGTGGTTTTGGAGGCTGTCCTGGAACTTGATCGGTAGACCAGGCTTGGTCTTGAACTCAAAGAGATCCACCTGCCTCTGCCTCCGGAATGCTGGGATTAAAGGCGTACACCACCACCGCCTGGCAATTAGCAGATTTTTAAAAAAGGATTTATGAGCATGATTTTGGTTTTGTTTTTTGTTTTTTTTTCAAAATAGGGTTTCTCTGTATAGCTCTGGCTGTCCTGGAACTTGCTTTGTAGACCAGGTTGTCCTTGAACTCACAGAGATCCTCCTGTCTCTGCCTCCCAAGTGCTGGAATTAAAGGTGCACACCACCACCCAGCAGACATGATTTTTTTAAAATTCCACTTTGAGGCAAGTGTACACTTCCATTCTGCCTAGTGCTTACAAGATGGTAAGTACCTCTTGATGATTCTAAACCCCAGGAAAACAGTGAAACTGTCCTGCAGTAGAAGGACATGGCCAGGGAACAAGGGCAATTCTAAAGGAAGCTTTGCTTAGGCTCTTAGTAAGGCTTGTTTGGAAAATAGTGTGTGGGCACCAGAGCCAGCCCACCCAGGTGCAAATCTAGGATCTACTACTTAATAGCCTTATGACCTCGGACAAGTCACTTAACCGCTGTGCTTATCTTTTCTTACTTATAAAATGGGAAAAATAATCAAATGATCATGCTTACTCATCAGGGTTGTCATAAGGATTAACCAGGTTGAAATTCACCACAATGCCTGATATTTGATAAATGCTGCATAAGAATTGGCTAATTCTGACAGCTTTTACCTCTCACTGTCAGCACCCCCCCCCAAAAAAAGGGTCCCTTTCTCACAAGGGACTTTTTGGGCACCTTTGATGTTCCTCCTACTGATCTCATATATCCACCACCGCCTCAACTAGCCCAAGCCCCACCTTGTCTCTGAACCCCTCCTTGTCTCTAGCCCCATGTGTGCGCGCACGGGTGATCCAGCTGTGGAGCAAGCAGTTAGGCAGACCAGACTCCATGTGCTCCATTTGACCCTGCCAGCCCAGCACTCCCTTTTGTGGCCTCTCTGGGAATGTTGTGCAATATGTCGACCACAAACATTTTATGAGCAAGAAGACAAGAAGAAATTTCCCTCTATCGACCGACCGCAGCCAGACCTGCTCCCTCCCCCTCCTAAGTCTCCTTGGCAATGGGAAAGCCAAAGCTAAGAGTGCCACAGAGCAGAGATGCAACCAGCAGCAGCTTTTCCCAGGTTCCCAGCGCTGTGCCTCAGACAACCGCTGCAGCTACCCACTTCCTGCTGCAGAGAGGGGTGGGGCCTCAAGCCCTTGCAGCAGGTACCTCCTTCAAAGTCACCAGCTCTGAGAGTCCCAAGACACCTCACCCAAATGCCAATAAACTATAAGAGAGGACTTGATAGGAAAGTTTTCATAAAGGTACATTAATTGAAGTGTCCCTATTCTGGGATTCTGTCCTTCCTATTTTTATGCCAAAACATCCTTTCCTTTATGAAATGGTACCGATAGCAGTTGGTAGTTTTCCCTTTATGCTTTTATATGGCAAAAATAATAACTGGTACCTTTACACTGGAAGCCACATTTAAAACAGTTAGATTGGCCTAGGAAATGCAGAAGCTACTCTTCTGCAGAGTTACTCTTTTTTGTCCAGGCTCTTGCTGACCTTGGGCTCAGACACCTGGTGAACAGTGAAACCCCCCACATTCTTGCCTGTCACACCCAGGACAATCCCCTCTTTCCAGGATCGTCTCCCTGACTGCTCATTGTACTGGCTAGACCGACGTCCCTTCTCCATCCATGACCTGAGTCTGCTGCAGCCTCTGCTTGGCACCCCTAGGGCTCGCTCCCCCTCTGCCCTACTCCACCTCCCAGCTGCTCCTGGAGGTGACAACACATGGATGCTGAATGTTGTGGGAGGCAGGCTGCCCTTGGGATGCTCCTTCAAAGGGCTCTGTTGGAAGTAGTCTTGGTGCTACAGGCAGGGAGAGGAGAGGTCCTCTTCCTTTGACTTGAGGACCACTTTGGACGTTTCAGGAAAGGGGAGGATTTGTCTTCAGAGCTTGGCCTGCACAGAGTTCTTGGGACCCCCTCCTCTTCCTGCCCCCAAGGCTTGGCTGGAGCACAAGGGGCCCCTTTGTGGGGGCCTAATCTCAAAGCACTTCGGCTTTAGAGACCTTCAGGGATGAAAGCACCAGGAGCTGGCGGGCTGGGAGGTGCTGTGGGGGCAGCCCTGCTAATCCCTGAGCTTTTGCCAAACAAAGCTGCCAGGAGGGGCTGGCCCCCAGGAGATGATCCAGAGAACCAATCCCCCCAAGCCTAACCCGCTCTGACAGCCCAAGGAGAAACCGCTGCCTGCCCCCAATGGCCCCAGACAGGCACAGGGGCTGAGGGAGGCCTGGCCTGGGACTGCCCTGAACTCTCATGCTCTCTGGACAGACAGCCCTCTGCCCAGAAGAATCTGTGTCTTTACCACTTCTCTCCAGGTTCAGTTCCTCTACCCACCCCTAGTCCCCCAAAACACCTCAACCTTTTCGTGTTAAGACTTGATATCCAACCCCCAACACATCAGGTCTTTACAGCCAGCTCTAAAATTCCCTGATACCCTGAATCCTACACCTCCCAATATTATCTCACTCCTCAATGCTCTAGACCAGCCCCTTTGGCCTCCAACTCTTCTGTTTCTCTTTTCTTACCCCCACCCTCAGGTCCCAAGCCCTCAGTTACCCCATCTCTACCTCTCCTAATGCTCAGTCCTGATTCTATCTCAGTGCTTCCAGCTTTCATTACCCCAAATCCAGCTTCCTAGAAACCAAGGCCTGTTCTCCTGGCCCTTTCCCTCCTGGCCTGGCCCAGTCTTTTCACTGGATGGATCTGGTTCACCCCATCCCATCTACTCAGGCTTCCCTGTACCTCTGTCCTGAACTCAGCTTAGCCATGGAGAAAGCCAAAAAGGTTTTCTTCTGAGGAAATCTAAGTTTCCATCCAGCCAACTCTCCCACTATACATGACCATCCTGGAGCCTCACAGGCAAGCAGCACAGTGGCCTGAGGAAGGGGAGGGCCTCCCAGAAGTCTAGCACCCTGAGGAACGAGTGTCACTGTGTCACCAGAGCTGGGCTTTTAGACTCCCATCTCTTCCCTAGGTTGGGAGAACCAGGATATAGAACTCTCCACCAGGCTCAGAGAAGGCCAGGTACCAGGGAATTACCCAGGCCTGTAGAGGGTGCCAAGGAGCCAGTGTGGCCTTAGGGCCATATGGGAAGGGTTAGTTGGGCAAGTCAAAAGGGTTGAATTCCCAGGAGAGAACTGGGGGCTAGTCCAGTGGGAGCGTTTTCCCACCATTGCCTCTGCCTTCTCTACACACTAATCTGATTACAATATTTACCAACTTCTCATGGCCTGCTTAGGGTGAACGGTGGGGGCCTCGATTCCAGTTCCCAGCATCCTGGGAGGCCTGGAAAGGTGTCATGCCCTGAAATGACTGCTGCAGGTCATCTCTCTTGCCTGCCTCAGGTCACAGAGCTATGTGAAGCTCCTTTTCTATCAGTCTAACTTCTTCAGGAAGTCTCTCTCTCTCCTATTCTCCCCTCTCCCTCCCTCCCTTCCTCTCTCTCTCTGTCTCTGTCTGTCTCTGTCTCTCTCTCTCCCTCCCTCCCTCTCTCTCTCTGTCTCTGTCTCTCTCTCTGTCTCTCTCTGTCTGTCTGTCTCTCTCTCTCCCCTCTCTCCTCACTCACCCATAGGCACACAATGCTCATACAATTTATTAATACACACAGTGTTGAGCTGTCACTCACCCATAGGCACACAATGCTCATATAATTTATGAATACACACAGTGTTGAGCTGTCACTGAGAGAAGTCCCTCCCTCCCAGTCTTGTCCTTCCCCTCTGTACACCTGACATCTCCTCTGTGCACCTGACATCTCCTCTGTGAACCTGACATCTGTACACCTGACATCTCCTCTGTGCACCTGACATCTCCTCTGTGCACCTGACATCTGTACACCTGACATCTCCTCTGTACACCTGACATCTCCTCTGTACACCTGACATCCCCTCTGTACACCTGACATCCCCTCTGTGCACCTGACATCTGTACACCTGACATCTCCTCTGTACACCTGACATCTGTACACCTGACATCTCTGTGCACCTGACATCTCCTCTGTACACCTGACATCTCCTCTGTACACCTGACATCTGTACACCTGACATCTCCTCTGTACACCTGACATCTCCTCTGTACACCTGACATCTCCTCTGTGCACCTGACATCTGTACACCTGACATCTCCTCTGTACACCTGACATCTGTACACCTGACATCTGTACACCTGACATCTCCTCTGTGCACCTGACATCTCTCTGTGCACCTGACTTCTGTACACCTGACATCTCCTCTGTACACCTGACATCTCCTCTGTAGGCACATTTTGGACATGGTTTACCACTTGCTCCTTTCTTAAGCTGATGTGAGTATGAGAGGTCTGTGGCTTCTGGATATTGCCTGTGCACCACAGGAAGGATTCTTAGGGGTCTGTGGTAAAATCTATACTACCTATCTCCCACCCACCCCCAAATGGCTAGCCTCCCTTAGGACTCTCCCCTGGGGGAGTCCAAAGTCCCCAGTTTATTTATGTTTTTCAAGATCCCAAATAAACAAGTTTTATGCGCTGGAATACTACAACATGTCTGTAATCTAGAACTCAGGAAACGGAGTCAGGAGGATCAGGAGTTCAAGACCAGCCTGGGCTACAAGAACCCTGTCCAGGGGGTGGGGAGATTCTTGGGGAGTAGGTAAAAGTTTCTTTAAAAGTCTAACAACCTGAGGCCAGCATCAGAGGACAAACTCACCCTTCTGAGGACCCTCTAGGTTTCCACCTACAACATACTGAACACTTTGTTCCTTTGGGTAAATACTGTCTATAGCTTGTGAAACTAGAGACAAATCAGAAGTACCAGGGATTCAGCGCCCCCTGCTGTCAGACTTTCAGAAATGCATTCTCCCTGTAGAGCCTTGGTGAGGCTTTCTCTGTGTCTTCCTTCCATGGTATAGTCTTCTTCCTTTGGCCTCTGGAAGTTCTAGGTAGGATCAACAAAAAAATGTATCTTATCTTGGGGTCATAACCTTCTTCAGTTAAATGGAAGAGGAGATGACCAGCTGAATAGAGGCCTCATTATAAACTAAAAGTAAGTCTATTATAAACTAAAAGCAAGGCATGGTGGTGCGTGACTTTAATCCCAACACACGGAAAGTAGAGACAGAGGGATCTCTGTGAATTCACAGGAAGTCTGGTCTACATAGCAAGCTCCAGTACAGCCAGGACTCCATAGAGAGACCGTGTCTTAAGAAAAAAGAGAAAAAGGAAAACAAATCCTGGGTCCATGTGACCCACAGACTGTGGAATAGAGGAGAGGGCCTAATGAAAGAAGGAGGAAGGAGCAGGCCAGAGGGTCCCAGAGAAAGCAGCACACTGGCAAGGCAGGTGACAATGACAGGTGACGGAGGTCGGGAAGGAAAGACGGAAGAACGAAGCGGGTCGGGGAGCTGCAGAGGGGACACGGGCCACCAAGGGGGCCATGAGCAGAAGCTAGTCCCCCTGCTGCCTGCCGTCCACAGCTACATCTGCCCCTGCCCATAGGGCTCTGTGTCCAGCCCTGAGCACTGCCAGCCCTGTGACTGATGGCCAGGCCCCTGCTGGGGGCACCGAGGGCAGCCACTCAACAGAGGCAAACAGCTTGAACGTCTGTGGCCTCTGGACTACGGGGCATGGTGGAGGCAGTGGGCAGAACAGATTGAGTTCAGTGTGATGGTCAGAAGCCCAGACTTGGGGGAGGGGGTGAGCTGGCTGTGGCTCTTCCCTCCCCTTCCTGGATCAGCTAGTCCCAACCTCTCCTTCCTTTGGTGAAGCCTGGAAAGAAGCTCAGTGTCGCTGCCCCACGTGCTCTGGCTCCCAACTTGTCAGTCGTCCTTCAGGGTGGGACAGAGCCCTGACTTCTAACCTTTCACCCACTTGCTGTCACACACAGTCAGACCCAACCTTATAGTCTACGCTTGCCTCATTTTCTTCCATGCCCTTGGTTCTATGTTTTCATGGGGGGGGGGGTAACTAAACTATATTATAGGTTACTGAGCCCCCAAATGCATGGCTTCCCAGAGCACTCAACTGCTTGGTCTCCTGAGGGGTTTCATCATATCTTCACGTTTTGTGTCTAGTTTGTTTGTTTAGCAAGGTCTCCTGTAGCCCAGGCTAGCCTTGAACTCCCAATGTAGCTGATAATGACCTTGAACTCCTGGTGGTCCTGCCTCTGCAACACTGGGAATATCAGTGTGTGCCACCACTCCGAGCTCATCACTCTAACAAGGACATTTGGGGAGAGGGCAGGACGAGGAGAGGCAGTGTGTAGCTCTCCTAGAGTCACAAAGCAATGGGACAGGATTAGAATTCCAATATTCTGCGTTCATCCATCCAGGATTCTATTATCTCCCCTACCTCTTCTGTACCTTGTGGTTGGGGCCAGCCCTTTACTGTCTTTCCATACACACGATCACACACAGGCTAAAAGATGTGTGGTCATGAGGAACCTCGACAGTCCCGCAGAGCAGGTTTGAGACCATGGAAGCCATCTTGTAGGTAAGTGACGGCTAGGGGTCTCAGGAGGCCAATCAGAACTTCGAAAAAAGGAAGCACTTTGCTATGACGAAAGTGTCCAGGCAGGAACTGAGCTGATGATGTTCACGAGGCAGGAAAGGGGAGACTGAGTGAAAGAACTCTCCTGGAGGCTCCTTCCAGACCTGCAGTCCCAAGACCCACTGTGTTAGAAACGGGAAATCTCACACCGCCTCCCAAAAAGGACCCTGCGCCCTCTCCCTCCCAGACTAGCGGTCAGAAAGCTGAAAGGCTGAATCGCCTCCTTTTTTGACCTTCCTCTCGGGTCCATGACCCCCAAGGGAGCCTGGTATCTGGACTTAAAGAGAGCCTACCCCAGCCCCAGCCCCAGCCCCAGCTCCAGCCCCAGCCCCAGGCCCAGACCCACAAGCTAGCCCCCTACCCCCACCAAGGCCTCCTCAGTGTCTGGCTGAGTGAGGATGGGCACGATAAGGGGCCAGGAAAGGGGCTCATCAACATTTCCAGCGATGCTAATAGACTATCCTCGGCCACATCCTATTACTGCACATCCCCTCCCCAGCCCCCCCAGCCTGGCCGGCCTGCGCCTCTCTGCGGCCCCGGGGACCACGCATCAGATTGGAGTCAAGATTCCGAGAGTGTCATTTGCTGCCGTTGATGGTGCTGATAATAGGGATGGGCTGGCGGGTGGGGAGCTGCAGCACGGAGGCGGATTCTCTATTAAGACTTTTCTGCTCAGTGCAGCAGCCAGCAAGAGGCAGGCAGGCCTGCACAAGGCAGGCAAGGCAAGCAGAGTTCCATAATGGGATGGGTGGCTTACCTATGCATTGTCTGCACTGTTAGTGGGGACCACTGATAGGAGCAGATAGACTGTGTTGTTGCCGGGGGTCAGGGAGTGTCAAACGCCAGAAACAGGAAGAAAAATGGCAAGCCCCAGCCTGTGCCCCTGCGACGCTGTCTTCCTCCTTTTCACTACCTGGGATCTCAGGTTCCTAGTTGATGAACACAATATATTTTGCTCGCTTCTTGATTTCAGAGTCTTACTAAAGGCCAGGAGTCCTCCCTGATGCCCTAAAAAATACTGGAAGCCTTATCCCTTCAGCCATAAAGCTGAGCTCAGCCACTGAGTGCTTTTCTGGTTTTTCTCTTCTTTCATTCCCCCACCCCCACCCCACCCCAGTCTCATTAGGTAACCCAACCTGGCCTCAAACTCAAAATACTCGGGGCTCAAGCTCCTAGCTGCTGGGTTTATAGGTGATAATGAATGCTGTTCCTAAATCCCTGCATACCTACCCTTACCTTCACCTCTTCTGTTACTGTCACCAGCCACCACCCAAGCCACCCTCATGGGCATCCCTGCCACCGGCAACTCAACCCTGTTTTCACTTACACACAGGCTTACCATGCTGAACCCAGTTCCATCATCATCACCATCTGACATGTGGCAAAGAACACAGACCTGAGAGTTCCTCCAGTGCCTGCCTGTGCTATCTTCTGAGCCTGTATTGCCATTGCCTTTAACGTGCAGATGGTATTGGCTGCTTTAAGGGGCTTGGTAATTAAACAAGTCACCACCTGAGAAAGGCTTAGAGCCGTGCAATGCACACATAATCAAGTTTTCCTTTCGGTTCTGTCCCTCCCCCACTTTTGTAGTGTTTGGGATCCACCTGAGATCTTGTAACTTACCTAGACTACCAGCCCCTTAGAAGAGTTTTTTAAGACTTAAAAATTACATAAGTGTGTGTGCATGTGTGTGTGCACGTGTGTGTGCACGTGTGTGTGTGTGTGTGTGTGTGTTGTGCGCTTCTATGCTTGTATGGAGGTCAGAGGTAGAAGGACACCTACTGTCTTCTTTGATCACTCTCCACTTCTGGTTTGAGGGTCTCTCACTGAACTTGAAACTGACCAATTGACTAGACCAGCTAACCAAACCCCAGAAGACTCCTACATCTACCTCTAGCACTGAGATTACAAACCCAGCTACCAGGGCTGACTTTTTTAATTAACATTAATGCTGGGGATATGAACTCAAGTTCTTATACTTACGCTGCAAGCAATTTGTCTACTGAGCCATCAGACCCCCCATCCTTTTTTATTTTGAAACAATGTCTTACTAAGTTACTCATGCTGGGTTTTAATATACTATGTATCCAGGCCACAGGCAGGCCTTGAACTTGTTAACCTCTATCTTCAGCCTCCTAAGTAGTTTGAATTATTCCAGTGTGAACCAGGCTTAGCTATTAAACCTTTTTCGGTGGGGAGAAGGGTTGAGATAGGGTCTTACCACACAGCCCTGAGTGTCCTGGAACTCACTATGTAGACCAGGCTAGTCTTGAACTCAGAGATCTGCCTGCCTCTTCCTCTCAGTGCTAGTATTAAAGGCCTACGCCAGCACACCTGGCATCGTCATCATCATCACCATCACCTTCATCATTCTTATTTATCGCTATTTCCACTATCATTGTCACCCCTACCACATACTCTTTTCATCACCTCCTCTACCTTCCTTAATAGTCACAGCAGCTGTCACATAGCATGTCAAGAGCTATTTTAAGGATTTACAGAAGCTGATTTAATCCTCACAGCAGTTCTGTATAAGAGGCATCATTCTTACCCCTATATTATAGATGAGGAGACCAAGGCACAGAAAACTGAAATAAGTCACCTAGTGTCACACAGCTAACAAATGTCATATCCGAAAGTTGAGCCCAGGATGTGCTCTTGGCTCCTCCACCGAGCTATCTCTTGCCACCTTAGCATGGGAGCATCATCACCTCTTGACTGTTGCCATCACTTCCCTAGCGCCCCTGTCATCAGTGTCACCTCCTCCTCCTTGGCTATCTCCACCTCTGCGATTGATTATGCATCATCACCTTCCTCCCAGCTTCCGGTAGCAACAGCTTCTCAGAACTGTCACTCACAGCCCACCAGGAACAGAGTCTTGCTTCTACTTCCCACCCCCCTGGCAAGATCATGTGCTCTGAGAGGTATATGAGCTCCCCATTGATGCTGGCTAGACCTAGGAAGTACAGACAGGAGTTTAAATTGCTACCAAGGTATTCAGGTGCCAGCTGGAATTTGAGGTTGGCTAGAGCCTATAAGATGCACTTTGTAAAGCTGACTTGGCAGCTCCCCTAGGAGGCCTACCAAAGTTTAAACACCCTTTTAGCATTCTGAGAGCTTCAGGAGTAGAAAGACACTTTCC
This sequence comes from Mesocricetus auratus, assembly GCF_017639785.1. Taxonomy (NCBI): domain Eukaryota; kingdom Metazoa; phylum Chordata; class Mammalia; order Rodentia; family Cricetidae; genus Mesocricetus; species Mesocricetus auratus. Next base: position 25,800,184 of record NW_024429197.1, on the reverse strand, counting down.
ACCTTGCAACAAGCTGGACTGAGAACAAATTTGTCACCACAGACACAAACCCCTATTTGACTACTTAGGAGTTTCATCTTCTCAAAGTCTTGGGAGTGGTTACAGCCCCATATGCCTTCTTGCCCCACTCTATTTGCATACTCTACCCAGTCCCCAACACCAGAAGGTAAATTGACCAAGGGCCTCTAGCTGGACCTGGAAAGGAAGGGAGGGGGATCTTACTGGCCAACGCACTAAGATACAGCTTATATCTTTAGGGGCCCACAGGTTCTTCTTGTCCTCAACAGGTAAGACCCCCCCCAGAGCCCAGCACAACTTACCATCACAGTTTGCAAAGCCCATTGCCATTCACAATCTGCTCTTATTTCGAAGGCCCATCATTGCTTACAGAGCCTGCCATTGTTTGCAGAGCCTGAAATCATATGCAAAGCTTATAAGTGCTTGCAGAGCCAATTGCCATCCACAGAGCACAGCTCATCACTGATTCCTGAGCCTGTTGCAGACTCTGTGATAATTTGCAGAGTCTGTTACCATTTCCAGAGTCCAAGTTGTTACTAAGGCTGTTAGAGTCCAAGATGTTACTAAGGCCGTTCTTATTTTCAGAGCCAAGCCCCACATTTAGGTCTCGTTACTATCTGTAGAGCCGGTCACCCTGTGCAGAGCCAGGCTCTATGTTGGGTGCATACAGCGCCCAAGAGCTGAATGGAGAGAGGAAGCTGGCCTTTTCTGAGTCCTGGGTATTTGTTATTAATTTCTAAGACAGGGTCTCCCTATGTAACCCTGGCTGGCCTGGAATGCACTATGTAAATCAGGATGGCATCAGATTCACTATCCGCCTCTGCTCCACAGTGCTGGGATTAAAGGCATACACCATCACCTGGCTTGGGAGCTTCTGCCAATAGTCCACCTCCAGCACTCAGGAATGGAGAAAGATGAAAGGAAAGAGAGTCAGATGGGAAAGAGGGAAATGGACAAGAGAAATTTGTGTGCATTCAATAAGACTCCTGTGGGGGCTATGCTTGTGTTGAGCTGTATAAATGGAGAAATGAAATTTTTAAAAAATAGCTTCTAATTCTTGAGCTAAGCTCTGTGAAATGTGCTTTACAGTTGTTATCTTATTTTCTCTTCATCTCAATCTGGAGAGATAAGGACTGTTCTTATGCCCATTTTAAAGAGTAAAAGCCTGTGTGTAGCTGGGAGAGATCAAATAACAGTCTTTGTAGAGCCTGTAAACAGAAAAGCCAGAACTCGGACTTGGCTTTTTTTATTATTATTTTTTGGTTTTGTTGTTGTTGTTGTTGTTGTTGTTGTTGTTGTTGTTTGCCTTCAAACACCATTTCTGCTGCTTCTTGATGGATAAAAATGGGGGGGGGAGACAGAAAAATGGGCTACCTGCCTAGGAAACATGAACCTTGAAATCCAATCTAAAGTGGGGACCTAAAGCTTGTTGGCTTCAGAGAAGTTCATGTCTCCCATTAGTGCTGGTCAGACCTGGGTCCAAATGGAGACTCTGGAATGTAAAACCCCACAGGGTCTCTAAATGTGCAAGAGTCTAGCAAGGCCAGCTGCCCCCTCTGTTCTGCTCTTAGCTACAGCAGCCTTAGAACCTGAGCGTAAAGATGAGCCACACAGAGGGTTGCCAACAGTAACAGGCTTCATGATAGCCAGAGAGATATAGCCTGCAAGACACCAAAGCTCAGAGGCCGAAAGAGATGGCAACGAGCCAGGGACAGAGCCATAGAGCCTGAGAAGGATGTACAGAAATTCAGTAGGACACAGAAGGCCCATTCACGGGTGAAATAGGCATGAAGAGAAACCAAGAGCGGCAAAGGCCAAGGGGACAGGAGCCAGGAGGGCAGGACACAGACCCAGTGGCACACATGGGAAAGAGGCCCAGTCAGTCTACCACAGGAGCAGCCACAGCGCCTGACAAAGGCCAAGAAAGATCTTCTCAGGATGTTCTGGATATAGACTGTGAAAGAAACTTCTAGACACAATCTTAATCCTGGCCAGACATGGATGGTTGTGAACACCTATAATCCCAGCACTCAAAAGGCTAAGGTAGAAAAAATTGAGAGTTCTAGGCTATCTGGGTTACATAACAACAGACAGACAGACACACACACACACACACACACACACACACACACACAGGGGGGTGGGGGGCACTGTATGTAGTGACTCGGTGTCTGTAATCCCAGCATTCAGAAGACAATGCTGGAGGATTGCCATGAATTAGAGGCTAGCCTGAGCTCCATAGTGAATCACAGGTCATCTTGGGCTACAGAGTAAGACCCTGTTTTAACAAGTTAAAGGAAAAAAGAAAAAAGAAAGGAGGTGAGTGTAAAGATGAACACGAACACACACACACACACACACACACACACACGCAGAGCAGCATGGAGTGGCCCACATCTTTAATCCCAGCACTTGGGCAGCAAAGACAGGCTGATGTCTGTGAATTCAATGCCAGCCTGCTCTACATGGTGAGTTCCAGGCCAGCCAGAGCTGCTTAGTGAGACTGTCTTAAAAAAAGAAGAGATAGTGGCGCACAACTTTAATCCCAGCACCTGGGAGGCAGAGGCAGGCGGATCTCTGTGAGTTGGAGGTCAGCCTGCTCTACAGAGTGAGTTGCAGGACAGCCTCCAAAGAGAAACCCTGTCTCAACCCACCCCCCCAAAAAAAGAGGAGGGGGAATCTGGAGTTTAATTAGGTTCTAGGCCTGAGATCTGATAGCCAAGTGCTTTGCCTAGATTTAAATCCAGAGGTGGTATCAAAGAATACTTGAGAGTTGGGGGAGGGGGAGTGGTCTTTAACCTTCCTCTCAATCACCAGCAATCCTCTTGCCCCAAATGGGCAGGGAATCATCATAAAACAGCAAGCTTGCTCTACAAAGCCCTCTCACAGGGTCTCAAGCCCTTCCCTCCAATCTGCCTCCCTTCCCCCTCCTCAAGTGGAACTCTTCTCATTTCCATTGCCAAGTTAAGCCTCCAGGCTAGATAAGTGGATGACTTTTTTGAAAAGGCCCCTGATGGCTTCCAGCTGGGTCTAGGGTACAGCGTAAACAGAGGAAGCTTGGGGTCCAACACATAGTAGGCACAATCAATTAGTTGGCGCTGTGAGCAGGAATCCCTCTCTCTTTGCTGGACCACCTGCCCCACCCCTAGACCCAACAGGGAGCATTCGCCCAAACTGGAGACAGAGACCTTGCTTCCTCACCTAGGCACAGAAGGGGAAAGGGTAAGGCAATGAGGCCCGGGGGGCAGACCTGGAGTCCCACTCCAATCTGGACTCCCTTACCCTTGCCCCCAGCCTCAGATGGACCATGTGTTTATCTCTCCAGGAAGGTAATGGCTTCTGCTGGGAACCAACTGAGCCAATTCAAATCCAACCTCTCCTCCCCATCCACCTGCTTGCACCATGGCAGACAGGGCAGAGAGCTCAGTCTAGTTCTCCATTCCTTCCATGAAAAGTCTGAATGGGGAAGAGAATAGAATATTGTAGCAGATCCAAGTGTCTCTTCTCTGTAGCCACCTTTCTTTGTAAAAAGGAATATCAAGACCTGATTGATTATAGGATTCCTTCTGCAACATGCCTATTCTGAGCCACAAGTAATAGCAACCATAGTAGGAAGTCTCACTCCAAGAATGGTGGTGCACGCCTTTAATTCCAGCATCTGGGAGGCAGAAGCAAGATCTCTGTGAGTTCAAGGCCAACCTGGTATACATAGAGAATTCCAGGACAAGCAGGACCTGTATCAAAAAATAGAAACAAAATAAACATAAAAGTCCTACAACTTAAGTACCCATCTTTCACATGCCTTATGGTTCATTTCTACAGATCTTAGGAGGAAGGCATTATTGTATCCCAAGTTTAAACATGATACCAGAGGTATAAAGAAGCTAAGGACATTTCCTGAGATTATACATTCATTAGGTGACAGAGCAGGATTCTGACCAGGGCCAGGCTCTGAGAAGGAGATCCACAGCTCAGACAAGAACTGTGAAGACAGTGCCGAGGTCTCAGAGACTAGGCATTAACAGGGTGCTTTATCCTATTCTCTTTCTTCCAGCCATACAAGCTAGAAGCCCACCCTCTGGGCATCTCTGAGGTGAGGCTTCTACTTGAGTGGGCTCCTTCTCACGAACTGGTCACTAATCGTGACCAATCACTGTCTAAAGCTATCATACCAGATGTGTCCCATGAGTGACCAGAGGAATCCCTCCTGAGTATTGTTCCAGCTTGATTATCCCATAGGAAACAAAAATCTTTCTGTATTGTTTTATTCAAGACTGGGTTTCTCTGTGCAGCCCTGCCTATTCTGGTACTCATTCTATAGACCAGGCTGACATTAAACTCACAGATCTGCCTGCCTCTGCCTCCCAAGTATTGGGGTTAAAGTTGTGCCCCACCATGCAGAGTGGAGCTAAGAATCTTGACAGGCATATGGACAGGACTTTCTGGTTGCTTCTGTCTAGTGGATGAAGATGCTGGGAAAAGAGGAGTCTGTGTCATGTTCCCTCTATACAGTCTGAATGTTCTAACTTCTCTTCCAGAAAGCTCGAGGGGAAAAGGGGGGCCTGCAGAGTCTGACAGAGTCAGGTTTTAGCTGTGGTTACACTAGAGAAGGAAAGTCCCAGAAATACTCAAAACACACATTTCACCCTGCCAGAGAGTACCACTTTTCCCTACTGGCCAGATCCAATGGTGAGCCAGATCACCTCACTCTGGATTCCAGATGCTGGGGGTACACACACACACACACACACACACACACACACACACACACACACACACACTTCCCAGTGACAACAAAGGTGGCTATGATGTACACACAGTCACATGCATGAGTACACACACAGCATGGGAAACTGCGACAGAGGCCAGAGCTCTGCTTGCTAAAGACTCATTGACCCCGACCCCTCCATCCATATCGATCTGGCCAGCCAAAAGACATTTCATTGCTGCCTGGGGCATGGAATGGGGTGACCTCCGTGTCACAGTAGTTGCTCTCTGCCACATGGGCAGCAATTCTGTAACCACTGTCTGTCTATGATGACTTTCTCATGAGTTTGGTGTATGAAGAGTCTAGGATGAGTGCCTGTGTGTGTGTGATCAGTGTGTGTCCATTGACTTTGTGTGTGGCTGTGGTGTTTGTGGAGCTGTGGAGCTACAGATACACATATCACTGCCCACAAACTCACACTATCCAAAACATTGCACCATAGACACATGTGGACATATACCGAATGCCAGTACATGTATAAATCACACTGACAGTTTTACAGATGAAAAACTTTTGTGACAGCCTGCCTTTATTTCATGTGAAGCTGGCTTCTCTGTCCTTTTCCCAGTTGGGTAAAGGGAACACACACACACACACACACACACACACACACACACACACACACACACACACACCAGCCTTCTACTTGACAACTGCTCCAGGAAGCAACAGGCCCAGAGATGCTTGGGGAAGAAGATCTTGGATTTGCTAGTCCTATGAAGAGGACCTCCTAGCCAGAATCACCAAGGAATGTGCTCATTTCCAAGCCCGCTGGACCACAGTCCACCTCTCACACACATATCCAGTAGTCCTAGGTCACTGAAACCACCCAAGACCGGGCCCAGATGTTAGAGACGATGAAAGTCACATTAGAAAGCGCACAGACTCACAAACACTATCACACTTGTCCTGGGGGGTGGAGGGGTCCTTCGGAGTAGAGGAGCCGGGAAAAATCTAAGGAAAACGAAATGGCAAGTGTAGGGCCATGTATGTGCTTTCTCGTGTCACTGGTGGGTTTCTGCTGAGGCTACTCGGAAGCTCAACATCTGAATCGCGTCTGTGATTGTGAATGCTCGCCTGACCATGAGATAGCACAGAGTGAGTGGGAACCATGGTGGGTGGGCTTGGCTGTGTGAGGTGTCAAGGCCGGGTGTGTGCTCACGGTGTTTCCGTGGCTGGACTGGCGGCTGAGCCGGAGCGCACATCTGCGGGCTTGTGTGCGCGTGAATACCGCTCGCCCGAGGGTTGTGCGTGTGCTCGCGTGTGCCGGGAAGAGCGCGGCTGCGTCGGGACTCGCTTCTCTCTAGGCTTGCGGGCTAGCGCTCACCCAGCCCGCCGGCTCGTCTCCGCCCCCTCCGCCCGAGTAAACTTTTCCCAAATCCGGGAGCCGCTTAGGGCGAGCCGCCCCCGAGGCCTAATCCGCGCCCCCTGCGGATCTGCATAATCGGGTTAGCGGCCGCGCTCCCTCCCGCTCCCGCCACCGCCGCCGCCGCCGCGCGCGATTCTCTCGCTGTCACTTAGGGAGGCTCAGCGCGATTTGCGGCCTAATCCCCCGGGATCGCTCGGCCGCCGCTCCCCGAGGGGCCGCCAGATTGTTCCCTTCATAATTGATTGACTCTATTTGCCGGATTGGGACTTCAAAGCGCCGGCGGCGCGGGGGCGCCTGGGAAGGAGCCTGGCCCGCGGCGGGCGGGGCTCGGGGCTTGGAGTTGTCACCGCGCCCGGAGGTTGAGCCCAAGATGCGCTGGTGATCGTCCCTCGCAAGCAGGTCCTGTGGCCGCAGTGAAGCGGGCAAGTTTGGCCAGGAGCCGTGCTGGTCCGTTCATGTGTGTGCACTAGATCCCTCGCCTCCCTAAGACACAACACCTTCGAACCCGTAGAGTAGTCTCCCCATTTCCGAGACAAGCAAAGGGATCCAGAAGGGTTTCCTTATTCCCTGAAGACCTTACCGCTCAGTACTACAAGTTCTGAAGACCCAACTGTGAGCCAGCTGTTTCTGTCTCTGTGGAACTTGATTCTGGTAGAGGCAAGGGTACACATAAGAAATGTGAAATAATCGAGCAGAAAAGTAACGTCCCCAAGTGACCTGGTAGCAGCCGGAGTGGTGAGGAAAAAGTGATCCTTAAAGAGATGCCTTAGCTGAATCATGACGGCTGCAAGAAGCCAATGCTTAGATGGCCTAAGGGACTAACCTGGGGCAAAGACAAGGTGGATGGGAAGATCCTGACCCAAGAGTTAAACTGAGACTGAAACGCAGGGCTGCTTGACTACAAACCTTTCCACTTAGCGGTCTAGACCAGCCTCAAAGTCCACACAAGCTCAGCCCTTAATAGAAATAAATGGCCGAGCCCCTGCAAAAGGCTCCTGTCCAACTTCACACAACCACCACCTGCTGTCTCCTGTGTTCCTCACCCCACTGACCAGAGACTGCCTTACTGGGTGGCCCTAAACTCAGAGCCTCCTGGACCTACAGCCTCCTTTCCCCCCACTCCTAAGGAGGCAGAAGTGGAGCCAAGGAAGCCCCCCACCTCTTCTTTATGTAGCCGTAGCCAGGCTCCCAGGAATCCCTCCCCAGACTTGAGAATCCCCAGAAACACTTAATTAATTCTTGATTACTCACTGTCTCTGCAGCTGCCATTAAACCACTCCCCCAGCCTGGGCCCAGTCAGGCCGTGTAATTAAATTAGCACAGGGTGAACATCCAGGTACTCCTGCTGGGCCACTTAGAACTTCAGGGAACTGAGAAGGAAACCAAGGCTCAGAGACACCTAAGGGAGCATCTAAGGTCACTCAACAGGGCTAGAACTGGGACTCCAGTGTGCCACCCCCTCATCCTACCTCTCTGGAGACCTCTATTCTAAGCATGTATTTTAAACCTTAGATATCTCTAAAGCTGAGAGAGATTTGCTGCTGTCCTTAAATCTATGCTAGTTCTCTGCGTTTGGGCAGGAATGCATTTGAGACACTGGGGCGGGGAGACTGAGATTTTTAGAGGAAGTTTCTCCTGTGTCTAGAATCAAAGGGGAGGGGCATGGGAGTTGGGGACACTAATAGATGAACCCATATATTTTGCAGAGTGCCGGTGAGGATGGGAGAAGGGTTTAGTGTATAAAGACAGGTTCTGGCCACAGGAACTCGATGAAATGAGGTGGTCACTTTCCTTTTTACAGGGGAAGGCAGAGAACATAGACTCTAAAGCAGTGGTTTTCAACCTGTGGGTCCAGACCCCTGTGGTCAAATGACCCTTTCATGAGGTTGCCTAAGACTATTGGAAAACACAGACGTTATACCATCACAGTAGCAAAATTACAGTTACAAAGTAGCAACAAAATAATATGGTTGGGGTCACCACAACATGAGGAACTGGTTAAAGGGTCCCAGCATTAGGAAGGTTGAGAACCACAGCCAAAAGCACGCTGTAAGCAAAAGCAGAGGGACTAGAACATCAAGGCCACCTGCTCGGTAAGGTGGACCTAGCTTGTTTCTGCTGCTGCTATCCCATCAGCCACCCCTCCCTCTCTGCATATCTCCCTCCCTGCATCCTCCTCAATCCTGGAAGATGCTTGCTGACAGCCCTCCTCCCCCAAACCCAGCTCCTTGTCACTTCAGAAAATCAGAAATAAGCCTTAGTGATTAGAGGAAGACTAGAGGGAGATGGGGCTTAGAGGCCCAGGCTCTGGGAGGTGTTAAGAGGCAGTGAGACTCAGAGTATTAGGGGGTGCAGAGCTAATAGCTGCTTTAACTATGCCCCTCCCCCAAGGCTACAGTACCCAGGGAGGAGGGAAAAGCATTGTGGAAAGGGAAGAATGAGAAGATATGGAGGAGGAGGGTGTGGATGAGAAGGCAGGTAGGAGAGAGTAGCTGAAGAGGAAGCAAGGAGAAAGTGATATCACTCAGGAGAGGAGGAGGCGGGGAAGAGAAGGAATGGTGGAGAGGGATGAAAGAAAGAAGACACCATTGGACAGAGGCTGGAGTGACCATTAAGCAATATTAATATTAATAGTATTAATATTAATAGTATGGTCCTAATTTTAATATGTTAAAATAAGCCAGGTATAAGGGTACACACCTTTAATCTGGTCTATGTAGCAACTTCCAAGCCATCCACGGCTACAAAAACCAAAACCAACCAAACAAAATCCACCAAAATAAATGTTAAAATACAACCACATATGTGGTGGGGGAGCAGAAAGATAGCTCAGCAGGTAAAGGCACTGAGTACAAAGTCTGGTGACCTGAGTTCAATCTCTGGAGCCTATATGATGGAAAGAGAGAACCAAATCCTGAAAGTTGTCTTCTGACTTACACACTCTGGCCATAGCATATGAGTGCACACACACGCATGAACACATACACACACACATACACACACTCACGCCTAAATAAAATGTAAAAAAAATTAAACTCAAACATGGAAAGGAAATGAGAACCCCTAAATTACTGACATTAGGATTCAGGGAATAGGAAGTAACATTGGATTAGCTTTTCATTTTGTATTATTTTGCATTGTTTTACTGAGTCTTTTCAAACTATGTATTGGTTATGTACATTTATGAAATAAATTTTTAAAGAGAAAAGAGAGGCTAGAGATAGAATGCTTGCCTTGAGCAGGAAGCAGAGTGGGGAGGTGACAATGTGGCTAGGCCAGGACTGGCAGCCAAAGGGGAGCAGGTTGGCTCAACGGAATAGAAGGCTTTTACCCAAGCAATGCCAAACACATTCCTTAGCCTTGTCCCTACCACTGAAAATCTGGCTAAGGCTGAGTAATTGAAGGCTAATTGGGTTTTAGGCTTGTTAATGCTCTACGAATGTTTGCACAGAGGAGAGCCGGTCGATCCGGATAAATGACTCCCCGTGGGACACATTGGACACATTGGTGGAAGAAGCATGAGGAGAAAGAGCGTTATGAATGGTGAGCAGCAGGGAGGAGTTCTTCACTCCAGACCAGAGGCCAGGGTGAAGGGCACTGAGATGACTCGGGAACTCTATGGGGTAGCACAAGTGGTAAGAAATGGCTAGTTTAGGAGGCCTGGTGAAGTGGGATTCCTCTTCAGGGAGGAGACCAAAGGGGAAGTATGGGCTCGAGACACGCCCTAACACACACCAGAATCCAGCCCACTGCAGGGCTGCTATTCTGGTCTCATGGGGAGTAAGGAGCTAAGCATGGCACCAGAGATAGGTGTGTACTGAGGGCTACCAGACCTCTGCCCTCCCCCAGGGGGAGGAAATATATGGTACACAAAAGAACAGATGTTTTTTAGAATCATTTCCTGGCCTGGGCTGTACAGGAACATCATCTACTTCCCAGGCCCAGGTCACAGACCTTCCTTCCAGATTCACTTCTTCTGAGCCCTTGCTTGAGACCCCGGCATTGGGCGAGGGAGCCCCTGAGGCTCCCAGTCTCTGACCCGTGGATACTGTTGGCTTCTGACTCTAATATAAATATGTTCGATGGGGCCACAAGACAAGTGGCCTCTCCAGTTCCCCTAAAGAGGTCAAATGATGCCTTGGAAGGGAGGCGAGCCCTGGAAGACAACGATGGGAAGGAAGAGGTTTTCTTCTGCAGAGCCGCTGCTGGAGGAGCTCTAAGGTATATGTGCCAGGGAGGCAAAAATGCCAGCTCCCCAGAAGTCCACAGCCTTCATAGTCTCCTCTCTCTTTACAGAGTCAGAAACACTGGGTGTGCTTTCAAAGGATCAGCTGCACATTGTTTTCCCTCCTCCTCGGGCCTGACTTGGGGACTAAGGACCCGTGTGACAGGGAAGGAAACATTTAATGAGTTTGTATTCCCCTGACAGTGTGGTGACTGACAGCTGCCCCAGGGGGTGACTACTCTTCCTGTGTCTGGGAAGGGGACACAGCAGCTGTGGGCAGGCTCAGCATATGCACGTGCGAACACATGTCTGTGTGCCCCTCCTAGATGTGTACCTGGGCAGGGCTGGAACCAGAGTAACTTTTCTATGAACAGAGACAGCTGTGGATCTGGGGAGAAGGGAAGGAGTCTGGGTAACTCCCTTCCTTTCTGCAGGGGCGCCATTGGCCTGAGTCTCAGCTCTCTACCTGGTTGCCTTGGGTCACTCTTCACATGACCAACCTGAGCCAGGTGGGTAGGAGGGAGCCTAAGGCTGCCCACAGTGGGGTTGGAAGGAGTCTGGGGGCATGGTCGATGTAGAGGCCTGAGTCTGCATGGGTAATGAGGCCAGGGACTGCTTGTCAATAGCATTTAAGTACTTTTCTCCCATTTTCAGACCAGACTGAATTATTTATTTGTTTCTGGTCAATTGTTGGTAATATCATTAGCATTTGTCCATCAAATGTAGGGAGCAGAGTGTGAGTGGCCCCCTCCACTGACCCCCACACCCCTAACTGACTCTCAAAGGTCAATCCCTGCAGTTCCTCTCCCTGGTCTCCAGTTATTCTGGGTCCAGGATGTTCTCTCTTCCCACAGGGCATCAAGCGAGTGGAGATAAGAGTAGGCTAGCAGGTATGTTTCCTACCCTCCTCACTCACTCCCACCACCAACTCACAAGGCCCACCTTCCTACAGCCAGGTACCACATTTACAAAGAGACCCCTTGGGAAACAAGGCAAGGCCAGCAGCCGACTTGGGGAGGCAGACAGTGGCAGGGCCCAGTCAGCAGGCTGAGTTAACCTGCAACTTCTGGTCTGGGGAAGGGCTGCCTCTTGGAGCCAGCTCTATGAAGCATCCTTTCTCCTGCTCAGCACTGATTTCCTTTCCATTCAGACCAGACTCCCAGGAAGTGAGCTCTTGGCAGCCCAGATTAAACCCTTATTTAGATGAGGACTTTCTTTCTTGTTCTACAATCAGTTCCCCCAGGCCTCCCTCAGACCAGGATCTCAGAGTGGATCTCCATGGCCGAACCTCAGCCCCAGCTTTAGTATATATGGCTCTCCCTACACTAGCCCACTGAAACCAAAGGAGCCAGAGGATTAGTGCCCAGGGCTGTCGACCCACACCTACCCACCTAGCATCCGGGTCAGGAACTTCTGAAACCAGGCCTTTTATAATCCAACCTTCTCTACTCCCATCCTCCAAAGTTAGATTAAAGAAGAAAGTAAGGGTGAGGCCTTGAAATATCGGGTGTGTGTAGGAAGCTTATGGAACACACACTGGGGAGTAATGGCAGGGGCAACCGTATTGGAGGAGGAGGCCCAGCCTTGAGGTGATGATGCCAGGGACTGAGTCAACTCCACAGCCCAGTCTAGCGCTGGGATGGCCTTTCAGGGTCGCTGCAGACTGAGATGGAGGCAAGAGTGCTTTCCTAATCTTTGTTGCTGCTACACAGGGTTTCTCGGTGTAACAGCCCTGGCTGTCCTGGAACTCGCTCTGTAGACCAGGCTGGCCTCAAACTCACAGAGCTCCACCTGCCTCTGCCTCCTGAGTGCTGGGATTAAAGATGTGCACCACCACCGTCCGGCTGTTTTCCTGCTCTTACATTATCCCATCATCTATGGACTGTATCTGAGGAGGGCAAGGCCTTGGGAGAGCAGCTGAGGACAGTTCCAGAGGAGGAACCCAAATGTGAGTGGTCGGCAGCAAACACTCCCAGGAGCCGCAGGCATGAATAAATCTAACAGCCCCCAAGGACGTCCACAACAGACTTTCTGGGCAGCATGGACAGATGGATGGGACCTAGGAGCAGTGAGTGCATGGAGATATAGGTCATTGTGGAAGTTAGGGGGTGGGGCTAGAGAGAAGGCCTGGTGGTTAAAAGCACTTACTGCTTATGGAAGATGTGAATTTGACTCCAGTCATGTCCAGAGGTTCACAACTGCCTGGGACTCCAGCTGCAGGGGAGCTAACGCCCTCTTCTGGACTCCACAGGCATCTGCATTCACATATGTGGGGGGAGGGGTGTGTGTGTGAGAGGGGGTGGCTGGACAGGGTAGAGTGAGTGGATGGAGTACGGCAGGTTGAAAAGTTTTCAGGGCAAAGAAAGGTGCCAGACAGAGAGGGCTGGTGATCTCTCTTCTTCCATTTCTTCCATGCCTGCTGGGCCCAGCAGCTTCGGTCGATGAAGAAGTCTCCCCCAGCGCAGCAGCTCCTTCTCCTCAGTCGCTAAGCAGGATTAGCCTCCTCTTCCTCAGGAGGAGGGGGCTCAGCTACTGCATCAGCCACCAGCTCTGGCCCTAATCCCCTGGCTTTCTAATCCATCCACGACTTTCTTAGGCATTAGCGTTGGGCTCTCAGCTCCCTAAGCACCACCCTGAAGATGGGAGCTGGGCTCTGAAGGGAATTAGGCCAGCCTCAGAGGATGGCTGGGCAGACAACTGGAGGGAGTCTGGGGATTCCATATAACCCTCGCTGTTCCTCTGTAACTCCCCCTCCCCAAAACAGGATCTAGAATCCCTTCCAGATCGCTGATAGGTAAGGACGGGCAGAGAGGGTCAAAGGCAGTGCTCTTCTGGGCTACTGGGTATAGAGGGAGTACCAGATGAAGGTCTGAGGGCAACTCAACGCTGACAAATGAGACAGGGAAGTTCAGAAAACTGTCCCGAGGGAGACTAAAGATAAACTGAGGCCGGGTTGTGAAGGGCCTTGAATGCTAGCTGAGAGATTTGAACTCCACCCTGGAGGAAGTAGGCAAGACAGTGGAGAGCCATGGTGTTGGTACTGGCCTGGGAAGGACTGGCAGGGAAGGCAAGGCCACTCAGGGCCAGCTCCAAACTTGTTCAGGCCACAGGGACAAGTGTAGCCTGGCTGGAGGCTCTGTATGCACTTGTCTGAGAGGTGAGGTGAAACTACCCATAGCTGCCCTACTGGGCCTCCTGCCCATCCACTATTTCATTCAGGAATGGGTGACAATAGACCAGCTCTAGCACAGGGCAGGGACAAGTGCTGAGTGGGCAGAACCTTCCCATGTCCCAGGATGCTCCCTGGAAGACCTGTCAGACCCAGCCCAGTCCCCAAGAATGACCACGGGCTTCTTTCTTAATGTGGCAGCTTGCACATGGAGCTGAGAAAACAGAAGGATGTGTGAACCTGGGGTCCCCTGGACATCAACAGGGGCCTATTCAGTAGCTGCTTCCTCAGAAAGCAGCCTCTGTCCTCTTCCCATGACACCCTCCCTTCCCTGGCCACCACCCTAGGTTAAACCACCTGCAAGCATTGCCAGAATGGTTACTAGTATTCGCTAATCCAAAAACTTAGCTAAAATTCTACTGCTGTTCACTTTTTTTAACAGGTGACACAAATGAGGCTCAAAAGGATGTGACTTTTCCTAACCTCACATAGCAAGTGACAGCATTGGAACCAGGGAAGCCTAGAGAAGGACATCCATTCACAACCAAAGCAGAGTGTGATACAACAGTCCCTAGCCTGACTGGTGGAGTCTGATGGATTTCCCAGAAGCCACTCTGCCTGTTGCTTCTGGCAAGACAGTCTCCTGAGTGCATCTTGGGTTTCTCAGTTGGAAATGAGTTGATAATTCCAACTCATAGGACAGCTACAGTCTGTATCCAGTAGGATAATACATGTAAGGGTCCCAGTGAGGGCTGAGAAGGACTGGCTACTGTTGTGTTGTGAAAAAAAATCAAACTGCTGAGTGACCAGGCAGAGAGGTAGGGATGGATTCTCAGCCATAATTCCAAAGTCTTTAGATGTACCATCCCAGAGGTAGTGGTAGGTAGCTAGGATCCCCAGACTTCTTGCAAGGGTGGGCAGTAGGGCAGGCCAGAGTATCGAGTAGATGATGGGATATTAACAGGCTGGGAGGTTCATCATGGCAGGTTCGTTAGGCCATCCCAGTAGACCTCTCTCATTGGGCCTCCATAATGAGCCTCCACTGGATTATCTGCTCCCACCTCCACTCAGTTTACACTGTCAAATCGAGTTTGCATTTTAAATGGGAATTTGACAAGACGGGCAATTTGTCTGCTGACGAGGTTAATGGGTGTTATCCCTGTGGACTAGGGAGGGAGAACCCGTGCCCTTTCATGGTCTGGCCCCTGCTCAGATCAATGACCCTGGTGCTGCTCTACGGTGTGCTCACTCTCCCTGACCCCAGAAGCTACCCCTATGTATAGCTCACCACCTCCAGGCAGTCTCCCAGAAGAACCCTGATCTGACCCACATCTAATAATTAGGTTGGGTGACATCCCTTCTACCTGCACGGACTCAGTTAGGGCCCTAAGGACTGAACTGTGTCATTTCTCAAAATAAGAGCATCCCCTCTTGGAACCAGGCTTTGAGGCCAGGGACAAAGTTTCCCTCAGCTCCATGTGGAGTCAGTGATGTTAAGGCTGCCATACCTGTTTCAGCTTTGGGACAGGGTCATCTCTGCAAGAGAAGGCTTGGAAGCCATCACCTCTAAGCCTTCCTGAGAGGCCCAGACTTGACCTCCTCAACACTGGGTCCATTTCCATGCCTTCCACATAGAACTGGGCAAGAACCCAGGTTTCTGGGAGCCTAGCCAAAGCCAGGTGCTGGGCCAGGCCAGGATGCATTGGGACTGTACATGAAGATGCCTCCTTCTCCTGCACTTTGCAGAAGCCCAGAGCCCTGCCCTTCCCCACCCTGGCTAATGTGCCACAATTACCTCCTAAGTGCCCAAACAAATGTGGCTGCTGGGGAAAGTGACACGGGCTCCAGGTGATGGATTCGTGCCATCGGGGAGCCGGGCGGAGCGGGCCCCACGCGGGGGGGCAACACTAATATTGTATCAGCGTCGGCGCTGGCGCCACGAGCCGGTGATGAATATGTGTCACTTTACACGGCGCGCACTCGGGGGCCTGGCTGCGCAGGCATGGAAAATAGAGTGTCTGGGATTAATGATATTGAAAATGATAGAGAGCAGATTGGAAATGGCTTCGCCTGCCCGACCCGCAGAGATGGAAACGTACCTCACAGCTATCTGCCCAGGCTCTGCCCCCACCTGCCCGCCCCCACCTTCCACCAGCTGCAGAGGCTCATGATGCGGACCCTGAGTTTTGGTCCTACCTGCAACTGCTTGAGATGGTACAAGTAGGGGTTGGTTGACCTGTGAGCAGAGAGACAGAGGATCAAGAAAATCAGCCCTTGATTGACTTTTAACCCGGAAGATACTCACCCCCATCTACTTAGTGAACCTTGACCTTGTCCACAGACAAAGCTCTGATCTCAATTCCAACCATGTCAGCCAGAGTAACTCTGGAAGCTTGAGAGTCTCACAAGATCATAAGAGCTGCAGTGATGGAGGAGTGTGTGTGTGTGTGTGTGTGTGTGTGTGTGTGTGTGTGTGTGTGTGTGTACAGGGTAGAGGCCTGAGCATGATGGTACACTTAGTGTAGTGAATTCCACTGCCAGGGAGAAGCTTGCAACCCAGGCTGTTAACCTGTGGGCTAGGCTAGTAAGGAAAGGAACAGGTGTCTCCTCCACTCATGTCTAAGTGTTTATGTTAGTTTTGATGAATGTCTGTATACAAAGAATATATCTGGAAGTGTGTGTGTGTGTGTGTGCGTGTGTGTAATCACAAACACACCTATGGGTTGTGTCTGTCCTATGCAGAAACAAGAGTAATTGAATGGATCATTCTGTGTGCCTTGGTGTTTATGTGCATGTACAAGTGATTTTGTCCTTGGTTGTGGCTTACCTTAGATCACTTTGTGCCCATGTGACTCTGTGTGAAAGTGTGTCTGTAAGAATATGCAAATATTTACCCAGAGCTGAGGGAAGTCCTGGCAAGGCCAAACTTTTCTGTGATCATAGGCACCCATCACAAGCCAAATTCTCAGCAGCAGCGCAAGACAATTTTCCTGTAGGAGAGGGATCTATCATGCTGAGATTTGAACAGATTTTTCAAAGGGACATCAAGCTTAAGACCATCACCATAGCTCAATATCCCTCAGGCTCCATTTAAACCAAGGATAGAATAATACACCAATTAACCCAAATGATACTAGCTTTTTGTTTGTTTTTGAGACAAGATCTTGCTAAGTAGTCTAGTCTGGCTCAAATTCTACATGCCCCTGCTTCCACCCCTCAAAGGTATTACAGGCAAGTACCATCACTCCTGGCTTACAAAAGCTGCCTAGAGGCTCCTGATGTGGCAGGCACTTTCTGATGAAGGGACAGATGGGGCCCCATATGTCATAGACATACAATCCGTGGAAAGAGACAGTTGCTAAATAAATAAAGGGCTAAGTAAACAAATAATGCCAAGTATTTGGATGGCCATGACAAAGATTAATGGGGTGACATATCACTGGCTGAGATGGTCAGTGGAGAAAGGACAGCAGGGAGTGACAAGCCCTTGGACACAGTCTAAGCCTGCTAGGAGGTGGAGCCAGAGGAGGGCCAGAAGAAAGAACAGGACCAGATATGACTTTGGTTTTGCTCTGGGTAGGTATGGAGCTGTTGGGATTTTTGTCTGTCTGTCTGTTTGTTTGTTTGTTTTGGTGTGGGGGGGGCGCGTGTGCCACACAGCCTGGCTTTTATGTAACTGACAGGGATCCAAAGCCAGCCCTTATGTTTGCAAGGCAAGTGCTTTTATTCTCTGAGCCATCTCCCAATCCACTATTGGAAGGTTAAGAAAGAGACAAGCCAGGTATGGTGGTTCAAGTTTGTAATCCTAGCACTTGGAGGCAGGAGAATTGCCATGAATTTGAGGCTACCTAGGCTACAAGGTGAGTTCCAAAATTAGACCCCCATCTCAAAAGGAGAGAGAGAGAGAGAGAGAGAGAGAGAGAGAGAGAGAGCACAGGTAGTCATATGTACATTTCCCCTTGGTCAGTCTGGAGTAGAGACTCAATGGGAAGTATGGGGAGCAGTGGCTGTGATGTCTTTCAGGAGGTTTTGGGCTCAGCTCTCTAGGCCCAAGGTCTGCACACCCCAGTATCTCACACATGGTCATCACTGGCAACAGCAGCAGTAGAGCACATTTCCCTAGGTCTTTCCCAGAAGTACCTGGGGTCCTGGCTCTCCCTGGGCCCTCCCTTGCCTTCTCTCTGCCTCTCACTGGGTTGCTGAGAAAAAGTCTCGCTCTGAGAGCATTTCTTCCCTTCCTACCCAACTGGCCTCCAAAGCAGCAGCACCCCTTCTCCTACCCCTCTCCCTACCCCACCCCTGCAAGCCAGCACCTGAGAGAAATGGGCACGAAGGGGAAGAACTGCTACAAGCCCGCTCCCCCGGAGGACAAAGTGATAACCTCACTCCATAACCCACCCACTCTGCCCTAGCCTGGAGCCCAGGCTAGCTCCCAGTTGGCAGTGACCTCAGTATTAGGAGGAGGGTGAGGGACTTAGGAACTAACCGTCCCTCCCTAAGGCCACTTCCCTCCCTTTCTGCTCAGCCTGACTTTGCTCACCCACATTCTCTCATTCTTTCTCAATCTCTCTGTTCCTTTCTCTCCCCCCTTCCCTGCCTCTCTCTCCCTTAGTCATTTGCAGAGCGGAGATGGCCTAGCCCATCTGGGAGCGAGAGCGCTGCCCGGTGACGGAGGCGCAGGTAATAGCCGAGTGGAGGAGAGAGACGTGGAAATTTATGACATTGAAAATGACTGAGGGAGAGTGTATGTGTGTGAGTGTGGGAGAAAGAGGAGGTGGGGTGGAGAGGGGGAGGGAGGGAGTGTTCACACTGCTATCTCACACACACTCAAGGCCTCACTTCCTCCAAGGAAGAACAGCCTTGCTGGGGTGGGGAGCAATGTCAGGCCATGGACCACAGACAGACGGACAGACAGACAGACAGACAGACGGACGGCACAGAGTGGGAAAGAGAGAGAAGAGAGGTGACAGCCACTGAAAGCACAGTTAACAACCACAGGAGAGCCAACCAGAGGCACCCAAAGCCACCTGCTGGTTCCTGCCTGTCCGCCACCTCAGGAGTTCTGGTCTGAGGAGGGACAGTCCCCATGGCATAGGGCAATATGGAGCCTGGAGTCTGAGCTAAGGTTTTCTAAGGAGTGGCTGAGACATGGTCAGACGGACATCACAGCAGGTCAGTGACAACGCTGGGACTGAACCTAGCACTCCTTTCTCCCTTAGCTGTCAGCGTGGGGAAACAAAGTATAAATGGATCGTGAAAGGTGAAGGTGTAGCCAGATGACTTCCTTACATCCTCTTGTCAGGGGAGAATTGATTCTTTGGGATACTAAGCCCCCTAACCCCATCCCTCTACCCCAGCCATCTGAGGACCACACAAGACACTGTTACTAGGCATAGAAATGATTAGACATCCTTCAGAGAGCTTAGCCTCCATCTCCACTAGGGGGCGATCCAGGCCCAGAGGACTGTACACCCTGTTCTCGGCTCTGCCACTCTGGCTCACAAACTATTGAGTGTCTTCCCAGCCACAGGCTTTAAACCAAGAGTTACTTAACAGGTACCCAACTACAAAGAAAATGAGGCAACTCCCGATTCCACAGTAAGCCCTCTCCTTTTTTACTGGCCCTCCACTGAGGCCCATCTTCCCCCTCCCCTCCCTCTCCTATTCTTTAGCAGTCTTGCCAGATCTTCCTTGGATGAATATTTCCCATCCCCAGGCATGAGAAGAAGCTGTCTACAGACTGGACACACAAGATTTAGGGCCAGAGAGCTTCCCCCAAAGCATGGCCCTGCTAGGTGATTGGAGGCTCTGTTCTAGAAAATGGGAGCTGTGGTGAGGGTCACAGAGCATCCTGTATACAAAACAGACTGGCACAGAGGAGACGCCCAGCAAATGAGCTGTCATCGGGCTCCTCTGAGCACACACACATGCGGCTTCGCCTTGGCTTACGGCTCCATTTAGAGGCATGAGGTTGACGGCTGTGGGTGAGGAAAGACAGCAAACAGCACAGCTTGGGAGGATGCTGAGCAGGTAAAAACAGGTTAAAACCAGAACTGCAGGAGCAGACACTCAAGCCTAAAAGAGACTTCCCATTCTGAAAAACTAGAGAAAGCCACATTTCAAAGTCACCCCCATCTCTCCCCAAACCTGGTCCAGTCTGCCTCCATCCTGGAGGCAACTCAGAAATAGCAGCAACTGCCCTGCCCGGGGAGCAGTGGGGGAGGTGAAGAGTTCACCAGACTCATGGGCTATGGGCCCCAGGCCTCCCACCCAGCCCCAGTGCCCTGGCCTGGCCCATTGTGGCCGCATAAAAGGTGACGGATGGTTAATAGGGGAGATAACGGGATTCATAAGGGAAATTTATCGGTCACTCTGGTGGTATAAATATGTTTATAGCGGACCAAGGGGAAATGAAGAAGCCCCAATAAATCACCATGAAGCCACCAGCAACTAATAGGCAAGCGGCCTCAGGAACCCCGGCGTTGGTGCTCGCAGACACCCCCTCTGGCTGCCTGGTAATGGCATGGCGGGGCTGCAGACTCGTCAGCCTGGACGTCTGGCCCACGCAACAGCAGGAACAGGACTCCAGGGGCTATCTCTGCTAGAACTACCCAGCTTTCCTAAGACACCACCCCCCACCACACCCCTCACCATGGGGGATCTGGACTCAGCCTACTAGAAAGACTTAGTGGGTTGAAGGTATATGGACCAAGGCCAGGAGGCTCTGGTGTCAGCTGGGTTCAAGACTTGATGTTGTCCCTTTCCAATCTCAGCCTCTCTTGGAATATCATCATCTGCAAATCGACTTAGATGTTCCCGGTTACTGTAAGAAGGGCAGTAACCCTTTGCTGGGTGCTTGGTACCTTGAAAGCTTCAGTGAGTGGCAACTATTCTTACTGTTGGGCAGGGTTGCTCTGCTTAGGAAGTGTGAAAACTAGGTAGCATCCTGCACACGTGCTCAATAAGAAACCTAAGACTCAGAAGTTAGAGGCCCGGCTACAATCACAGGCAGAGAAGAAAGGCTGTTTGATTCTAAGTCCAGGATTCTTTCTCCTGCCCCAGCGTAAGTCTATGGGAAGTCTCTGAGGGTTTCCTGTTCGTGCTTGCAGAGGAGTCTAGGATTTTAGGGGCCCTGAAGCCCTCAAGGCAAAGCCAAGGCCGTGCAGTGATTGCTGGTGCTAATGCTTGAGGCCTCGGGTCCCCGATACCTGTCCCCTCATCCCTGCCCCCTCTCCCACTCCCCTGCTGTATAAAAAGGGCTAGTCTTTCCTCACCCCTGCACCGTCAGGGCCTGAAGCCATCGACAGCACAGACCTATTTGGGGTCTATGCATTCCGCTATCCCCGTCACAGCTAGGCCAAAGTCTCCTCTGGCTACCTTCACCCCTTCCTTCTTCCTGCGGCAAGTTTTGCGGAGCTCCCTTGGCAAACACAATATTGAACAAGATAGACAAAGTTCAGCCCCGATGGTGCCCACTGCCTACAGGAGAAGTCGGATGGGGATTAAGAAACAGGAAGGCCTGTGTGCTACAGCTGGGACAAGTATAGGAGAACCAGCAACAGGCAGGCCAAAAAAGCATTTCCGGGAGAGGGTACCTGGAGTGAGTGTGGAGGTCAAAGAACTTCCTGCTTGGTTGGGCTATTTGCAGTCTGAAGTGCAGACACCTCCACTTCAGACTCCAACAGCATCGGGTCCCTGTTCCTCCCCGGTGGTCACTCCTCACTGGACAACGCTGCAGCCTGCTCCCCCACTTAACTGCAAGAATGAGGTGGCCTCTCCTCCTACTCTATGCAGGCCTGAACGCCAGAACTGTCTCCAAGACCCTAGTCTAGGGACCACCCTTCCCAGGGCAGGGTCCTTAAACAGACATCCTGGGCCTGGAAGTACCTAGGACACCACTTAAAATCCACTGAAAAGGGTCGAGGCTACCTTTCCCTCCCTCCCCCCTCTTTCTCTCCCCCCCTCAACCTAGTGGCTGTCTCTCCCACTCCTGTCTCTGGACCTCTCTCCCCGCTCTCTCTCCGTTCTGCTCCCCCTCAGTCTCTGGCTCGGTGTCTTCGACTCCCCCTGCCCCCTCCCCAGGCTTCCTCCCTAGCCGGGCGGGGGAAAATCGCTCCGTAAATAGGCGGATGGCCCGGGGCGCTCTGGGCGCAGACACTCGTTTTTAGAGCCGGTAATTGACTCCTTTCAGTTGATAATTCATGGCTTGCATATGCGCTTTAATGCGGGCGCCCGGGGAGGCGCGGCAGGCGGGGTGGCCGTGCGCCGAGCGAGCTGCAGCGCGGCGGGAGCGATCCGTCCGGCCTGGATGCGTCCTCACCACCCGACCCTCGGGTCCAGGTCCCCCGGAGGCGCGGACGCCCTCTCTACCTGCCTGTCTGCGGAGCAGGGCACTGGGTGGCGAGGAGGGTTGTAGGGGTGAGGCGGGACTGCACTGGCGCAGCCTTCCGCGAGGATGCAAGGACGGAGCACACGGGCACCTCTTCCCCACGCAGTCGAAGGGGGAACTGAGGCTGGCACTAGGGCAACAGCTCTTACTAGCATTCCACCGAGCACAACACCTGAGCTCCAGCTCCCGCGCTTCTCAAAGGTGTGGGTGGGAGGCCTCCGGCCCAACGGCTGTAGAGATGCCCTCACCCCAGGACCTTTCCTTGTTTCCCAATTAAATTCTTCTGCGGTGATGGCCCACCACCCTGTTGCTCTCTCGCAGACTCCCACCAGCTGGTCTCTAAGAATTCTGGAATCCAACGCGTAGACGGGTGACCTCTCATCTCACAGTCTCTGAGCCCGGGGAGCCCACGTCCCTCCCACCTGGCCCTCGCCTTCTATGGGTCTGCAGCCTCCTGATTCCGTGGCACCTGTGATCTCTAATGCCCTCTTAAAGATGTTTGGAAGAGGCGGCCACCCGCCCAATGTCACACAGTAACAGAGCAAAACCTGTGCCCAGATCAGGCCCTCCTCTATCGGTGCCAGAAACGGAGTGGGAAGGGAGTAGAATTTGTTCCAGAGGGTCCCATGTGCACCCCACACTGACTTCAGGGAGGCCCCCACAGAGGGGCTGAGGAAAACTGCAAGGACCTGCCCACAGTCACACGGGTCAGGGGTGATTCAGATAAACGAGGTTAAAGTCGGGGATGAAGCTGGACCGGGAATAAGCAGCAAGAGGCATTAGCTCAAAAGACTGGAGAAAGCCAGTCCTTAAGATGGTCTGTCCCAGGACGGGACTTCTGTTTACTCGGCCCCTGGATCTGTTATTTCCCACTCACTTTGCTGTAGCTAATTCCACCCCAAGGAGAGCTCAACTTCCTCTGCCTTAAAATCCGGGGATGTTAAAACAATGTCAAATCGCCTAACTCATTCCTGCGTCGTCTCCCTCGCTGTCCTGCCAAGGGCTGATTTTCCCCCATCTGTGCAATGGAGCTGGAGGATCAGAGAGGGACGTTCAGTTTCCAGGGGGTCAAGGACCAGAAGGCTCCTTCTCGGCGGTGTGAAGGTCAATGCTGCCCCCTGCTGTCCATACTCTGTAACCGGCCTTGGAAGGCACGACCATACGCAGTAGACACTTGACTCAACCTTCTTACTAAGCCTGTCTGTATCAGTCTTTTTTCTTTTAATCCGCCAACCAGCTCCCAAAGCATGACACAGAGACTTATTATTAGTTTTGAATGCTTGGCCTAGCTTAGGCACGTTTCTGGCTAGCTCTTTTAACTTAAATTAAGCAGTTTCTCTTTATCTGCCCTTTGCCTCGGGGCTTATTACCTTTCTTACTTTCACTGCTTCTCTATGTCTGGTTGGCTGGTGTCTGCCTGACTTCTTGCCCTAGGCATGTCCCTCATTCTTTCCTCCTTCTCTTGTTCTTCCGCTTCTCATTCCTCTTGAACCTGGATGTCTCCTCCTATTTATTCTCTCTGCATGCCAGCCCTGCCTATCCCTCTCCTGCCTGGCTATTGGCCACTCAGACTTTTTTTAAAATTCAACTTTTTATTAGAACAGTCAGGTGCCTTAGACAAGCAAGGTGAAACAAATGCAACACATCTTTTCATAATTAAACACACATCCTTGCATCATTAAACAAATACAGAATAAGCACACATTTACACAGTTAAAATAATGCTCTGCAGCATAAACAAATGTAACTCAGTTAAGGTAATATTCCACAACATATTTCTTCATCAGAGATCTTGGGCTCAAGTAGAGCTGGAGAGTTGGGAATGTCTTAACGAGGTCAGCAATATGGTTCCTTCAGAGCTGGTGTAATACTGGAGTCTTCGTCTCAGCCAAATTCTTAATTGCTTATTTGTTTTTGTGCATGGGTGCTTTTGCCTGCATGTATGTATGGGCACCATGTGTATCCCTGGAGACCTCAAAGGTCAGAAGAGGGCATTGGATCCTCTGGAACTGGAGTTGCTACAGCCCCACTCAGGACAAGGTCAGCTGGCAGAAAAAAAAATCTACTGAGCCCCTCATCCTGCTCATCTTGGATCAAGATAGGGAGTCTATGACCTGAGCACTCACAGAGTGGACCAGAAAAGAGCAAGCTGGTGAAGTTGAGGCCACTACGGTACTCATGAGATGAAAGGGGCCCAGGGCAGACTGCGTGGGGAATGTAGCATGTCTCCAGGGGGCAGGCTGTTACACAAAAGCTCTACCACTAAGCTTCATTCCTACCCCACCCCGCCCCGCCCCAAGCTCGGTCTCCTCCTCCTTCACGATCCAGAGACACAGCTCATCTCCTACAGCAAAGAGATGCAATGCACCAGAAGTCCCACAGAATGTTCCTGACCTTCGGAGGAAAGATTCTGGAACACAGATCCTGCTTCATGCTCACAGTCCCCTGGTTAGGCTGTCATTACTCCCCATGTGATTCTGTCTCCCTGGACCTGTTTGGCCTTTGTCTAAATATCTTGTCCCCAGTAAGGTGAGATACCCAGTCTCCGAGTTTTAGTTTCCTCAGATCTCAGCAAAACCTGAAAAGACATCTATAATTTCCAGGGTTATCATGTAAAGACATAGTCTCTGTGCAAAACACTGACCATAATGATGACATATAAACATGAGAATCCCCCAACAGCAAGGGAAACCAGGTGAATGGCAAATTTCTGGTCTAGATCCTGAGTCCATTTCCACAGAGAAAGTCTTGTCTTGATCCCAAATATAGATCCAGGAACACAAGGACTGTGTCTCTCTGCCATGAATCCCATACATTCATGTAGTATTCAAACATGTAGTATTCAAACATTTATGATGAGCAACTGTCTGCAGAGCCAAGTCATTGTCCAGACCCTGTCCTCCACTTAAACTGGGTTATCACTTTGGTCCAGTCTCCCGATGGAGGCCTACTGTGTGTGCCTCAGTTTCCTTGCTTGTAAAACCACACACACACAATCACACAGACACAGACACAGACACACACACACACACACACACACACACACACAGAGAGAGAGAGAGAGAGAGAGAGAGAGAGAGAGAGAGAGAGAGAGAGAGAGAGAGTTTGAGCAGCTCCTAAGAATTCAAGCCAGTAGTTTTACTGGTGTAAAATTGTTGTTACTGTTGTTAACTTGTGCTAAAATTAATTTCTAGAAAAATTTACTTCTGACACAGACATTATACACCCTCTTCTTCCCCCACCTCTCTTTCCCCTTTTCTTTCTCTAGGTTATTTTAGATGCTGTAGTTAAATCGGCTGATGGTATTTCCTTTTGTGAACAGTTCTGGATTAGTCCCAGAATTCATTGATCATTTCCTACTCAAAGGCCCCTGCTACTGCTTCATCCTTTTCTGTTTAACTTTCAGTAAAACCCTTCAAGACACATATGTTGAGCTCATTTTCCTGGTGAAGAAACTGAGATCCACAGATGCGTCCACAGATAGCAGAGTCTGGTTCAGGTACTTGGTAAACTCCTGGACTGCAACATTCACCCTGCTCTACCCTCCTGCCTCTAGGATCTATTTACTCTCCAAGTACCAAGAGGATCATTGTTTTGCTGTTTTCTCTCCGTTTTTAATTAATTAGTTTGTGTGTGTGTGTGTGTGTGTGTGTGTGTGTGTGTGTGTGTCTGCATGTGTAGGAGTCAGAGGACAACTTACTCCTTTCGACATGTGGGTTCCAGGGATCAAACAGACCATCAGGGTTAGCAGCCAGCCTCTTCACCAGTTTAACCATCTCGCCAGACCTGGTCTTGTGGTTTCCTCCTGACAAGGACAGGGCTGACACACAGATCAAATGGTGTGTCTTCAGGGATGGAGTAAATCTTTACCAGCAGAGATAAAGAGGAAGCAGTGGGAATGGTCCACTGCTCCCTGCTGGCTCTAGCCAGGACTGAAGCAGCCATGGAGAGGTGTGGAGGAAACTGACCATCTGGAAACTTTTGACAGTATCGTCCCGGTAATAGCCGTCGTAGAAGGACAATTGCTCCTCATCTTTATCCACGGGGAAGTTCAATCCTGCTCGGGTACAAGAACTGTCTGCAGAAAGACACGGGAACACTCAGGAAATCAGAACTGAGACGACTCAGGTAAGGCTGTGAATGAGTGCCCCCTGCAGGTACTTTTCGGAACTACAGGTTTCTGGCCTTGGAAAAGCTGAATGACCCCAGCTGTCCAGACATGCCTAACCTGTGCTTTCCAGAGTGCAGGGAAGCACGGGAAATAGCATGATAGGAGCCTTACTCAGCACCCGTAACTCGGCTGGTCCCTTTCCATTGCTGAGTCTCTGACTTCTCTCCATTCATGTGTGGTGGGGATTGCTATCCTTTGGGTTCAAATGAAGAAACGGGTGTCTTTCCCAAAGTTACACCTAGTGCTAGCAGAGAGTGCACGTCCTTCTGTGTACTAGAATCCAGGCGTGTTGAGGGAGGATGTTGCTGTGCAATCCTACCTTGAAAAGTTCCTTTGTAGTAGTCACTCCTGTGAAGGGAGGGCCAGGTATGAATGGACCGGAGACGACGGGGAGAACTAAAAGGACACGTTCTTCGGGTCAGGAGAGAAGTTCATCCTGGGGTTAGAGTTGGGCTTCATCCTGCAAAGTGCAGTGTCTTTGACATCAGCACCTAGAGCTGAGGGGGGGAACGGACGGACTCACGAATGCCCCAGGCAGTGCCCTAACCAGACCCGTGTTTCAAGTTGTCTATGCAAAAGACACCTTTTGAGGTAGGGGAAAGCAGAGAGCTTGTAATCGTAAATAATATGCTAAATGAAAAAAAGCCAAACACAAAATCCTCACACTTTCTATTCCAATTATATGAAACTATACATTTCTGTCCACAGTGGCAGGATAAGTGGCTACTAAGACTGGACGCAGAGTGAACTACGAAGAGACATGTTGGAAACTAGGAGATGGCATGTTGTGGCTTGGATATGAACTGTCCTCTATAAACTCTGGTGTTTGCACACCAGGCTGGCCTCAAACTCAAGAGATTTGCCTGCTTCTGCCTCCTGAGTGCTGGGATTAAAGGTGTGTGCCACCCCCCAAATGCCTGGCCTTGAGGTTTACCCTACTACCCTTTCCGTGGCCATGTCAGAGGAGCAGCAGATGGCAGTTGAAGTTTGGGGTTAGCCCACCAGGAAGCAAAGCTCTGATGGGGGAATCTCGAACAGGCAAGGCCCTGAGGGCTTCGGCCCCAAAATGTCTCTTGTTACTGATGTGCCTTTACATGTTTGTCACCGCTATTTTTCTCTAGTATCTGGCATGATGTGAATGGGCTTGGGGAGAGCCCCACTGCCTTTAATGTAGTGTGATTATCTCATGGAAACATCCTGTTCTATTGGGCACTTTTACCTGTGGATTACTATCATGATAATTTCCTCCTAAGATGTACTGTTTAACTGAAGCAATGGTTTTTATGGCTTAAATAGAATTTTGATGGTTGAGGGTTTTTAATAATTATAGTAAGGGATTGTGATAGAGGTTAGTTTAGTGGCAAAATTAATATAGGTAAAGACAGGATATGGTGTTGCCCCTGCCCCTGATAAAGCAGGGGCTGCAGAGGATAGAAAATAGAAGCAAGGAAGTGTCACATAGCTAGGATTTATGAGTTTCTCTTGAGGAGCCATATAGACTGTGACTTAGGTTAATGATTAAGGAAAACAATTGTGTCCCAGAAACTAGGCTAGCTCAAGTTCTTTTAATGTTGGGAGATGTGTTCACAGGTTTCAGTGTGCATTGTAACTAAAACAAAGCTTTTTTGTTAATGGTTTTGAGGTAAAGAAAAATCTTGGGGAACAATTTAAAGTTTAGAAAGACACATAGTTGAGTGAGAGACTTGCTGAGGTCTGGAAACGAGAGCAAAGATGGCCCAGTTATTGTAAAGCTGACTGCCTTTCTTGTTATTGTAAGCTGACTGCCTTTCTTGTTACTGTAAGCTGACTGCCTTTCTTGTTACTGTAAGCTGACTGCCTTTCTTGCTAGGATGGGCTGGTGACCAAAAGTGTGATTAACTTCTTACACCCATTTCTGCCTTCAGCTTCCTGATATAAGAATCTACTGAGCTGGGCATTGGTGGCGCACATCTTTAATCCCAGCACTCGGCAGGCAGAGGCAGGCGGATCTCTGTGGGTTCGAGGCCAGGCTGGTCTACAGAGTGAGTTCCAGGACAGCCTCCAAAGCTACACAGAAAAATCCTATCTTGAAAAACAAAAAACAAAACAAAAGAATCTGTTAATGAGTAGGTATGCATCCTGAGGATTAAAATATAATATAGCTGACTGGTTGTTTTTATATATAGAATGTTAGATTTGTGATTCTTCAAAGTTTTTTTAAGATTACCTTTTGAGATAAATACTAAAGTTATTGATCCTTTCTTTGCAACCAAAAATTGCAGTCTTCCTGTAAAAGAATTAACTGAGAAAAATACCTTGCTTGCTTATACTCTGGTAATCTGTAACAAGCTGCTTGGATGTGAATATATGTGGGTTCATGGAGATAATTTGTTTTTCACCTGTAATACATAAAATGTTTAATCATGTAAGGGATATGAAAAACATGTTAGTTTTTTACTTATATTCATTATAATAATTCACTTAAAATAGAATGTAACCACATAAATTTTATATTGCTTGAAAGATTCTGCTGGGGTATATAAGCTATAAGGAAAAAAAATAATGACACTGTAAAAGGAAAAGACCAGGAAAGATGGAGAAGGAAGACATCAAGAAGTAGTTAGAAGGAAGACATCAAGAGAGACAGAAGGGATACATCTGAATAGAGGTAAGAAAAAGAAATAAAGAAGAAAATGATAGGCCCTAAAAGTGTGTAT
The DNA here is from genome assembly GCF_017639785.1 of Mesocricetus auratus. Classification (NCBI taxonomy): domain Eukaryota; kingdom Metazoa; phylum Chordata; class Mammalia; order Rodentia; family Cricetidae; genus Mesocricetus; species Mesocricetus auratus. Next base: position 25,771,379 of record NW_024429197.1, on the reverse strand, counting down.
ATTTTTCCCTTTGTGCCAGCCCCAGAGAGTCAAGTTTTACCCCCTTAGGTAGAAAAGTTAAGTTGAGTGATTTCAGTTTGAGGACTTTGTGGATCCCCTCAATCCCTGAACTGCTGAAGGCTGGGTCTCAATGCAGCAGTACTCTAGACTGCTAATGACACATGTAGACTGCCTGTCTCCTGCTGCCACCCCCTCCCCCATGATAGAGTGTGTGCCTTTGAAACTGCAAGCCAAGAGAACCCTCCCTTCCTGAAGTTGCTTTGGTCAGGAGTTTTGCCACAACAAGAAGAAAAATCACTAATACGTGATGGAAACACATGTCCTATAAACTCTAAGAATTTATCTTATATTTTTATTATGGAAACAGTAATCAAGCCACAATTACTCAAGTTACTTTCAAATGGTGAACTTTATTATTTATACATTATTATCTCAAGTCAGGTATGGTAGCACATGTCTTTAAGTCAGGCACTTGGTCAGCAGAGGTAGATGGATCTCTGTGAGTTTTGAGGCCAGCCTGTTTTACAGAGTGAGTTGCAGGATAGACAGAGCTACGTAGAGAAACCCTGCCTGGAAAAAAACACAAGAAACCTGAAAGAAGCAATTTAATATTCCTCACATGACCTCCAAAGGAAGTTATCTAACTTCCAAAGTCCTAATACAACCACACAGTTCCAACATTGCTCAAAAGTCCAAAGTCCAAACTTTTTCTTTTTTTTTTTTTTTTTTTTTTTTTGGTTTTTGAGACAAGGTTTCTCTGTCGCTTTGGAGGCTGTCCTGGAACTCGCTCTTGTAGACCAGGCTGGTTTTGAACTCACAGAGATCTATCTGCCTCTGCCTCCTGAGTGCTGGGATTAAAAGCGTGCGCCGCCACCACCCGGCTTTTTCCTTTTCCTTTTTTTTTTCCTCCTTAATTGTACTAATTTCTTTAACAATTAAAGCTATTTTGTCAAAACTCAGCTTACCTTCCTGCCGACAACTTTAACTATGTGTATATTCCTTACTTGCCATATGGCACATTTGCCCCTCTTTATTTTCTCTGTAAACCTGTAAAGACAGTGAATAAAAAACATACCATAACCTGGATGCTATGCTGTCTTAACATTTTCCACACCAGACAAATTAGTCCATTACTTTTGAATTCGGTCTCATGACAAAAATGTTTATTGCAGCCACTCAGCCCAGACAAGTGAAAGAGAGCCACAGGACAGTTTGGGTCCTCACAGTCCGAGGCTGGCTGAAGACATCCACAGGCCTTGTCGCGCTGGGTCGGTAGATGCCAGTGCGATGAGCAAATCTGTGGTGGAGAAACGGGAGAGGAGGAGAAGCAGAGTGGTCCACGTGCTGTGGAGAGAGGCAGAAAGGAATAAGCGAGGGTGTTGAGGAATGGGATGATATGAGGGTCCTGCTTGCCTGGGTGACATCCAGGCCCAGGCTGCTCCCAAGGGCCACGTCCAAGCCCATGGTCCTACTGCAGCCAGGATCTGTGTTGACATCCATGACTCATGTTGCCACCAAAAGCCACAAGGATGCCTGAGGTCTGGGCCACCACCTGTGGCCATGTTGGTGTCCAAGCGCCATGCTGCTGCTGAGGCCATGCTGATCTGAGTGACCTGCGCTGCCACCTGGGACCAGGATGACATGTGGTCCTGAACTGCTGCCAAGGACCATGTCTGGGTCTGCGGCTGTACAGTAGCCAGGGTCTGTGTTGATATCCACGGCTTCAGTAACCACTGAAGGTCGTGCAGATGCTGGGGTCTGGTCAGCCACCTAGGTCCATATTGGTGTCTGAGAGCTATGCTGCTCTCAGGGCCATGCTGATCTGAGTGGCCTGTACTGTCACCTGGGGCCATGGTGATGCCCAGATCCAAGTCACTGCCTAGGGCCATGTCTGGGTCCCAGACCCTACAGCAGCCAAGGTCTAAGTTGATGTCTGTGGCTCCTGCTACTAGTGAGGGCTGTGCAGAGGGCTGTGAGAGGTTGTGTACCTGAGGTCTGGTCAGCCACCTGAGACTATATTGATGTTAAAGGGCCATGCTGCCACCTGGGCTATACTGATCATGGTGACATTCGGGCCCAAGCTGCTGCTGAGGGCCACATCTGGGTCTATGATCCTGCTGCTGTTAGGGTCTGGGTTGATGTCCATGGCCCATGTTCTCACAGGTGACCATTGTAACCATGCGTGTTGAAATCTGAGGGCTGTGCTGAGCCAGCCCCACCCTTCACTGGCCCTGGGATAGCTGGCCCTGACCCTCCCTGGACACTGGCTCTGCCCCTCACCTGACGGAGGTGGTCCCAGCAGCCCGGATTGACCAACTCACCTACCACCCAGGCCCATATCCTGGACCTTGCGTTGGCCCATCTACCCAATCTATGACTTGCTGGGAGCTCATGAAGTGATTCTACCACTCAGGGCAACAGCAGGATAGCCAAGAGGAGTTCCAGTGATGATGGTGTACCAGAGGCCTTGACTAAACCAATGATTCACTGCCATGAACATTTGTGGGTGGAGCTGATTGAACAAAAGGGGATACTACATGACACATTACAGCTTCCAATGACACCAGGATGAATGAAGTGTTGGAGAGGCGGGAAAGACTGGGGAGTAAGGTGGGGTTTTTTGTTTGTTTCATTTCTAATTAATTTGGGGGGCGGTGTAGGTAAGAGAGGCAGCTAAAGAAACGTACCCTGACCCTGAGACCAGAGACAATTCACTGGCCCTGAAACCAGTGTCAAAAGGTTAAAAAGGGCTAGTGAAAGAAACACACCCTGGCCCTGAAATTAGAGCTAAAGAAACACACTCTGCCCTTGTCCAGCTCAGCATGAAAACCAACCAATCCCTGAGCACAAAACCAACCAATCCATGAGCACAAACTCCAGCCAATCTCTGAGCTTGTTCAGAAATCTCTGAAAATTTCACCCTGGAAAACTCTGCCCCTAAGGAACCCTATATAAGCCCTGTATCTATTCAGTTTGAAGCTGCCTTTCCCACCCTGGCAGAGGCAGCCACTCTCTTGGATTTCTTCTGCCCAATAAATCTCTTGACCGAGGTTTAGGTGAAGACCTTCTTTGCTGGAGTGGAGCCAGGCAGGGAAGTAACTTTTGTCAGAGCAGAGCTATAATGACTCTTGCCAAGGCGGAATAGAATTGCTACATCTCTGCTAGGAAACTCCCTCAGCAGAGCAGAACCTTAACATTTACAGTTATTGCCTGGCTTCCAATGGCCAGGATACCTTTCTCTTCAGAGCTGTAACATTTATGGGTACTGCCTGGCTTCTGATGGTCAGGATACCTTTCCCTCCAGAGCTGTTTAATTGTAGTTGGTTTTGTTTGTGTTTGTTTGTTTGGTTAGTTTTTTTGTTTTTTGTTTGTTTGTTTACTCTTTGGGGGTCCACCACCAAGCCTTAGCTTGGTTTGTTTCTAGTCAGCTTTTCTAACTTAAATTATCCTGTTTGTCTTTAACTACATTTTGCCTCTGGACTCTTTAAATTTCTTTATTCTATATATCTTTCTTTCCTTCTTACTCCGTGACTGGCTGGGTGGCTGAGTAGCTGGCCCCTGGTATCCTCTCCTCCTTTTCTGGCTCTTCACACTTCTCTCAAGCCTAGATTTCTCCTTCTATTTATTCTCTCTGCCTGGAAGCCCCACCTGTCCCTCCCCTGCCTAGCTATTGGCCGTTCAACTCTTTATTAAATCAATCACTTGTTTTAGGCAGGCAAAGTAACACAGCTTTACAGAGTTAAGCAAATGCAGCATAAAAGAATGCAACACATCCTTGCATCATTAAATAAATATTCCACAGTATAAACAAATGTAACACATCTTAAGCTAATATTCTACAAATTTCCTCCTTTTGTCTAAATAAAAATGGAAGGTTTTAACTTCAACATAGTTATTGATTAAAAATTATATTTATAATATTCAGTTTAGCAAATTCAGAGAAAATACTCAATTATACACTTTATCCTAATGATTCCAAAGTTTTATACGTAATTTATTTTCTGCCATAACCAAGGAAAAGTATAATTGTAGTTAGTCTTTAACTCCATCAAAGACCCCAGAAGGAGCAATGGTAAGGTGGGGAGAGAGAGCAAGGGAGTGCTCATGGGGTTGATACAGCAGCCTGGTGACACTGTCCTTCAGCTAGCAGGGCAGATACTCCAGTAAATGGGAGGTCAGCAAAGCTTTGTCAACAAGTCTCCTGAACAAACTCAAGAAGCTCGGCCCAGAGCTAGGTGTGGGGCCATATGTCTACTATGGTCTTAGCAGTTGGGATGTGGAGGAGGATTTGGAGTTCAGGTTGTCTTTACCTACTTACTGAGTAGTACAGCCTGGGCTACATGAGACTCTTTCCAAACAAAACAAAACAACCATAGCAAAATCCCTCACCACTAAAATCCACTGGTCATGGACATTAGCTTCCTGTTTAAAATGAGAATATCACTCTGCAGGAGTTGTGTACACTGTTAACATCTGTAATAAGGGGCACCAGGGGTTAAGAGCACTTGTTGCTCTTGCAGAGGACCCAGTTTGGTCCCCAGAACCAGGATGGTGGTTCACAACTGTCCAGTTCCAGGAGAGCTGATGTCCTCCTCTGACCTCTGCAGGCACCAGCACACACGTGGCGCACAGACATACTTGCAAGCAAAACGCTCACACACTAAATACATTTCAAAACGCTGTGATGAACACCTCACCCCCACATAGAGATGAGCAAATAAAAGCACGGAGGAATGCTTTAAAATACTAGTGTCTAAATCAGGATTTCAGTGCAGAGAAAGTCACAGAGGCTACACTGTCACTTTATAGAACACCATTTATTATAACTTGCTACCACAACTGTTCAGACTTAGCTGGCAACAGGGATACCTGACTGTCAAGTGCTAATTGTACAGAAAGAGCTAGAAACCTGTGTATAATAGCTATTGGGTCAGCAAAAGCAGAGAGGATTCATCCCCAGGGAAAGATCACTAATGTCAAGGAGAAAGACTCAAGTTAGGCATGGTGGTATGTCCCTGCAGTCCCAGCTAGCGACTTGAGAAGACAAAAGGATTCCTTGAACCAAGACCAAAGAGTCTGAGACCAGCCTGGTGGAGAGAAAAGGTTTGCCACTGCACAAGGCAGGCTAGCTGGCCTAGATGATTCTGGGATTCTCCTGTATCTCCATCTCCCATTTTACCATAGGAGCACTGGGATTACAGAACGTGTTATTGTGCTCAGCTTTACATGGGGATTCAATCTCAGGTTCTTACACTTGCATGGCAGGTGTTTTACCCTCTGTCTTTATAATGAGTATGGGGTTCAGAACAAAGAAAGACCCAGAAAAGTCTCCTGCAGAGATGGACCAGAGTCTTGTAAAGTTTTGCAATGGTAAGCTGAATTGAGTTTGTTTGGGGTTTTGACCTTCCTCCTCTCCTGGGGCATAAAGCTGCATACATACCAGAGATCTTCAGGGCATTCCTGTTAGAGGATGACCAGACAGGAAGCCCTCCGGGGCAGGCCTATATGGCTTTGCTGTGGCAAGAACGAGGTGCTAAGAGCCAAGAAACTTGGTAGCCATGAGCCTAGAGATAGATGGCCTCTTCCAAATCCCTCCTCTCCTCCAGCCAACCAGACACACATCTCCAGTGGGCGCCCAGCTGGTAGCTGCTTACCCCAGTGCCTGCATGCACAACAACCAGGTGTCAGACCCCACATGGAATCAGCTGTTCCCAATTAGCAACATTTTACATGTTTAGCAAACGTTCAGACCAACCTCAGCCATATATGTACACACTCCAGGCAATAACACAGAACACACCGTTGTGTAAGAGACTTTTCCTGGCTACACACAACTCATACACATCTGCTCACCCCACAAGACAACCTACAGCAAACTAAAGTAACAATTTCATTGAAGTCCAGCTTTGTGAACCAGTGAGCTTTTATTGGAGTTACTACAGGGCTGTAGAAGAAGGGTCACTTACAGGGGTAGGGATGACTCAGAAGCAGCTGCATCACTGGGGAGCCCACCCCATCACATGTGACGACTCATAAAAGCTTGCTTGGTGTGAGAGGACTCTGCTCAGTCTCCTCCCGAACAATCATTTACTGCTTCTGTAACTCTGCAAAGGGGCCCTCATGAGTCTGTTCACCTCCCAAGGAGCCCCTTATTTCCCTTCAGTCAGAGAAAACCGCTGTCCAGTACACTCACACGTGGCTAGGTACACGCAGGCAGCATGCAGCCATACGCACACTCAACCACATCACAGTGAAGTCCAGCTGGCGGCACAGGCAGCATTGGTGGAAAAGGTTCCTAGGCCACCACTGCCGGCAGATGGGGGCCTCAGCAGCTCAGGAATCCTCTCCATCATGCAGATTCGCCACGGCAACCCCATTAGCCCAGACTTCCTTCTCATCAGTCGGGGAGGGACTGCTGCTCTCTGGGGTGGATTGATTTATCCAACTAATTAGTCCCAATTAATATTAATACACAGTCTCGGAGACTGCGGCAGCTCAGGCAGAGAAGCTGCCCACTGGGGCCATCAATCACCAAGCAGGGGACAGCAGAGGACATCCGGATCTTCAGCACACAGGACCTCCACACCTCTGACACTATCCCCAACCTCTATGCTGCAGGCTTCCAGAGGGAGTGTGCTACCAAAATCAGGGACTCCAAACTGGGGAACCCAAAGCCCTGAGAGGGGTTGTCACATGCTCCAAGCCACACAGCAGATCCAAGACTGTCTCCATGCTCCTTTCCCTACACTTCTCTAGACCACCCTAGGAGGGTTTGTGATACACTCAGGGCCCAAGTACTTCATCTGCCCATTCCAACCAGTCAGCTGCAACCGCTGTCGGAATACGCTGAGGTTTCTTTCTTTTTTTTTTGTTTTTTTGTATTTTGTTTTTCGAGACAGGGTTTCTCTGTATTGCTTTGGAGGCCATCCTGGAACTCACTCTGTAGACCAGGCTGACCTTGAACTCACAGAGATCCACCTGCCTCTGCCTCCCGAGTGCTGGGATTAAAGGCGTGCTCCACCAATGCCCAGCTGCGCTGAGGTTTCTATTGTGTGCTCAGCAAATATTTTTCAGGACAGAGTGGGGTGGACACAGGCAGATGTGCTCACTAGGTTTTTGTCTCAGTGGAGATGGAGGACAAGGTCACCTAGGAGACGGGACAATCTCCTCAAGTCTATCCCACAATTCCCCAAAGGAGAGGACACAAGAAAATAAGCATTGAGGCAGACAACTAGGATCCTGGGGACCCAGTCTCCCTATTTTCTGGGTCTCCTAGTAGAGAAAGGGTCTGTGGGCGAGGATGGGAAGAGAAGGAAGCTATGAGAGCCAGCAGGATGGAGGGGACTTGCCTTAGGAACCCTACTGTTCTTGATGCTTCAGTATAGACTGTTTTGGGGAGAGGCATAGCCACCAATAGGCTAGTCAGTGTGGCTACTGGTCACTATGACCAGGGGAGTGGTGACAATCCTCAACACCAGAAGTCAGAAGCAGGAGTCAAGCCTGTGGGTGACACCACTGGCTCTGAGCCCTCAAGTTACTCAGATACAGATGCCAAACCATCTTCCAGGAACCCCAGAGCTTGCCCTGCTCCAGCCTTTTTTTATCCTAAGCCTGCTCCACTTTAAATGCGTCTACTGGTGCCCTTGGGTCCCTCTGCAGGGCCATGTGAAGACACACAATACCCCAGGGCACCCGGACCTGGTTACTTCATCTTTCCTGGGGCTGTAAGCCTCCATTACCATGCCAACCTCTTTTTATTTATTCACACTTATCATCAGCAGAAATTGTTTTATTTATGCACTTATTTGCATGCTCTCTCCCTAGAGAAACAGTTCCTTAAGTGTCAGGACTTCATCAGCCTTTTGCAAAGTACCAGGCACACAGTAGGCACTCAGCGATCATTCAGTGATGGCAGGTGGAGTTCTCCATCCCTGTCTTCCCCTGTCCTCATCCCGTTACATCTGTAGCATCTAAGTTAGCTCTGCCGTTCTTGAAACACTGGTTCCTTGGCGCCTATGACAATGCAGTTTTCAGCTTGGATGCCACTTCACACAGGAAAAACTCTCTGCTCACATACGCGTTACAGCCCAGGTAGCTAGTGCTTGCTTGATATCATCATACCCAGGACTGTATAGCATTTCGGACACATTGTGTAATTCACAGTTGCTGGTAGAATGGAAGACCATTCTTTTTTTTTTTTTTTTTTTTTTTTTTTTTTGGTTTTTACGAGACAGGGTTTCTCTGTATTGTTTTGGAGGCTATCGGTCCAGCCTGGCCTCGAACTCACAGAGATCCGCCTGCCTCTGCCCCCCCCCCCCAGTGCTGGGATTAAAGGCATGCGCCACCACTGCCCGGCGAATGGAAGACCATTCCAGCCGGGGCTGTTTCTGTTTGACTCCCCTGAGGACACTGTGGGAGGAATTCAATGTGTTTACGGGGTGAATGGAAAGAGGAGTGGAGGGGCTGAGGGTTGGTGGAAGTTGATACACGCAGCTCCCTAGACCTGGAGGCCGCTCTAGGAGATATTTGTTCTTGTGGTTGTGAATCAAAGTTAAGGAAGTGCATTAGATAAGGGTAGAAGGTCAGGGACCAATAGAAAATTCCCTGTTATGGATCAGAGAAGGAAGTAATTACAAGGTGCCAAAATGGATTCCCTTGTAACAAGTGTGCTATTCCTCCAACAAGCCTTCACTGATCATCCACCAGGCGCAGGCACCATGGTGGGTGCTGGGCATACAAGGGTAGACAAACCCCTTACAAAGCCCTGACCAAGAGTGGTCTCGCTCAATTAAGGTATCCTAGGTCACCATTCCAACCTATGTGTAGGCGAGTTTGGAAGCCTGGCCAAGACAGGCAAGCGAACCAAACAGACTGGAGACAGATTTGGCCGGGAGGCTCACGACTTGATTACATGGCTATCTCTAAAGGAGTTCCCTGGCAGGTACCCAGAGTGGCACACCCCTTCCTCGATACTGGGCGAAGATTTGTGGACACACAAGTAGTAGATGGTTTGCAGATGGGAAAGGTTGTCACAGATGACCCTAGAAGATGTCCCATTTGTTGTGGAATATTTGTTTAACTATGTAAAGATGTGTTGCTTTTTTTTTTTAACCTTGCCTACCTAAGGCACCTGGTTGGTCTAATAAAAAGCTGAATGGCCAGTAGTGAGGGAGGAGGTATAGGTGGGACTTCTAGGCGGGGAAAAGTAAGTAGGAGGAGGAATTTAGGGATAGGAGAAGAAAGAAGAGACACCAAGGAGACGCTGCGGTGGGGACGGGGCAGTCAGCCCATCATGGAGGAAGCAGGAAAAGTAGGACAATCAGAATGAAAGAAAGGTAAAAGCCCAGGGGCAAAACATAGATGAATAGAAGCAAGTTAAATTAAAAGAGCTACTGAGACAAGCCGAAGCTAAGACCGAGCATTCATAATTAGTAATAAGTATCTGAACATACCCCTGAACATGTGCCATCTTGTGGGTGATGGCACCAGGGAGGTCTTGGAGCAGGAGAGTGACATGATTACAGCCGGATCTAGAGGTTCAGGCTAGCCCTCTCACCAGGCTCTGGTTCCCAGCACCCTAACAGAAACACCCAGAAAATACATGACACATTGTTCCTTCACTGTTAGTGAGCCTTGGCACAGGCCATTCCTGCTGGCTGCCACATGAAGTAGGGGATCGGATGGGAGTAGGGCCAGAGAAGGGAGCAAGGTCCAGACGTGGTTGTGTGTGTGTGTGTGTGTCCGTCCAGGGCTTCTGCTGAGGTACAGGGAGGGCAGGCGGACACCTCTTCCCTGTGCCCGGCATTTCCTCACAGCTGATGGCATCCTGAACATACGGGGCTGTAGAGCTCAAAGGCCTTGGGTCTCTCCAGACTGGACAGGTAAGAGACCTCAGGACGGCCGCTTTTCGGGGGTCATCAGCCGTTCCACTTCCCGCATGAACCGCAGACACATCTCTTCCTGCCAGGGCAGAGCCACACACTGCACGGCCACAGGCAGGCCTACACTCTTCTTCATGGCCTACAGGGGATGCAGACATCAGGATGGGAGAAACGGGACCGTACCCCAGGCCCAGGAAACAAGCAGTCTAAGGAAGGCTGGCAAAGCCTGCACGCGCTAGGCCTCTGTCCTCTACAGCGCCTGGGTCTAGGCAGCAGAGAGCTAGGGGGTGGGCAGGCGTTACCTTCTTCAGGATAATGTCCCAGATATCTCCAAAGTAGCCTCTGTAGTGCTCCATCTGGGCATCGTCCTCAGCGGTCACGGTGGTGACAGGCACCACCCCCGCCGGGAAGTCTAGGCAGTTGTAGAGTACAGTGTAGCTGATGGCCCCTAGGACAAAACACAGTGGCTACGGCAACCCTGCCGCCTGCAGTGCCAACTGTCCCCTCTGGGCCTAAGTAGCCCTCATGCCACACATAAAAAAAAAGGCACTCTGCTTCTGCAGCTAGGAGAAATCCCTCTCACAGGCCCGAGGTCTGTGGCAAAAGCACGGGGGCCACAGACTCACTGAGCTTTCTCTGCTCTTCCACGTAGTTTCCCTGACCTGAAACACTGTTCCCATTTTCTGGGCTTATCTAAAAACCACCTAGATTCAAACACCACCTCCCCAAACCCCAGGCTCTGCAAGGAGGCCTCCTACATGAACACTGTTCAGAAATGACAACTCAACCCCTCCCAGAACTCCACACGCCTTCCATCTCTTTAGTCAACAAGATAGCAAGGCCCAGTGAGGAGCAGGATGCTCCTCCGTGGACAGGATGTCCCCCACATCTCTTCCTCTTCTATCCCATTGCACCACAGTGCCAAGGCCTCAACTCAGAAAGGGGACAGGGAATAAGAGCATTGGGGGAGGGGCAGTAGAACTCACCTGTGGCTCTGCCTGGTGCATTCAGATCCAGAGCAGGGCCCAGCATGGGAGTCAGGAGCACATCCAAGTTCATAGCTTTCCATTGGTCAATCACTGAGTTGCGGTAGACCTGAAGGGAGGGACATACACACACACACACACACACACACACACACACACACAGAGAGAGAGAGAGAGAGAGAGAGAGAGAGAGAGAGAGAGAGAGAGAGAGACAGAGAGAGACAGAGAGAGACAAGAGGCACTCAGATAAATTCGAGGCACCCCAGGATGGCCAATGGACACTGAGGAGGCTCTAGTTTAACACATGGATCTGAGCTGAGCCACCATGAGACCAGAAGTGCTGCCTCTGGATGGAATTGTTTCCACCATGGACCAAATACTTTCTTTCCAAGTGGAGCCACTTACTAACATGGATAGCTCTAGAGGAACAAAGAGGGGCTCAGGACAGGGGTCCTATGCTGACCCAGACTCCAGGACAGGCACTGGGTAAATGAGCATCACAGAAGGGCCCAAGCCACCATCCCTAGAGAGGAAGGAGTGGCAGGTGACACAGGGCCCCAGCTGCCGCCCCTGCTCCCCAGGGCTCAGACCTTACCTCAATCTCATGCTGCAGTTCCCACAGCTCTCCAGCCGACCTGGGCAGACAGAGGGAGGTCACCAGCCACCACAGCCATAGCAGACACCACACACCCTACTCTCACCATTTCTAGATCTCACTCAACCCCAGGGATCTCTGAGAGGGGAAATCAAGACCCTGCTGTCCAGACAGAAAAATCCAGGCTCTCAAGGGACTCCGGCTGGATGGTTTAAAGACCTCATAGCCAAGCCAGCACTAGACCAGATCTGATTACTCACAACAAGAGAGGGTAGTAAGGCTGTCAAAGATCTTCAATACCTAGAGTGAGATGTGTAAGCCCATAGATGTCATGCTGGAAACAGGGTGGCTCACGTCCTGCTTTTGAAGACCCAGCCACTAGCAGGACCAGATCCAGGCCAGTTCAGTTCAGATTCCTAAAAGCCTTTTACCTGCTTCCCTGGTACCCACAATCTGCAGACCACCCCGGCTCAGGCTAACTCCTTTCTGGTCTTTCTCCCTATGCTTCCTTCTATCCATCCTGCTCTTTTCTGCACTCAGGCCCTTGTCCTCTAGAGGATCCAGGATCTGCCTGGGACAGCTTCAGGGCCCCCTGATGGCCCTAAGTCAACCCCCCTGCCTGGACTACCTCAACCTTAGGAGCTATTTCCCCCAGAGATTTCCTCTCAAAACCACCCGGTTCAGAGCAAACCAGTTGTGGAAACACAGGGGCAGGCATGGGGGTATAGGAAAAGTTCTCACCGAGGCTGCATGCTGCCGAGAAAGGCTGCCAGCCGAGGATACTGCGCCAGAACAGACACAGGTCAATGATTGGTTCCCTACGCCACCTCTTCCATGTCCTCCCACCTCCCGGGTCCAGGCCACACCCATTTTGATGAACAGGTTTGCTACAGACTGAGGGAACAGGGAAGAGAACAGTCAGGGAAGAAGAGATGAGGAGGTCACCCCTGTCCAAACCCAGAGGCCAGGGGAGGAAGGCAGAGCCAGAGACCGTAAGTCATCACAGTACGGGGGCCCCAGAGGCTGTGTCCTTGCATGCCTGCAGCTCTCACCAGAGGCTTCAGCAGGAAGCTCAGCAGTCTTTTAAACCACCTGGGTAGCTTCAGAATCAAGATCAGGTCCCCCAAGCAGGGATCCACAAAGTCACCTTTGCTGGAAGACAAAAGGCCTAGTTAAGGTGCTCCCATCCCCTCCCCCATTTTCCTCCCCGATGACAGCAAATCCCATTGACTCAGTTGTCCTGTCCACCTCCTTCCTCACCCAACCCTAGTGGCCCTGGTATCTTGCCCCTTGCTTGGCCTCTTTCCAATGCACACTCTGTTTCTGCTGCTCACTGGGGTACCTGGACCCTGCCCCACCCCTCGTCTGAGGCTGCAGGGACCAAGCTGAGCTACAGTGAGCCCAAGGAGAGGGTTTATTGCCTTGGCCAGCCCAGCTGTATCTCCAGGAGGCAACTTCTCAAGCCTCTGCAAACAGCTGGGAGGAACGGCCCTCTGGCAAGCCTCTTAAGTGAGTCTGCTCCACACGCCCACCTCAGAAAAGGGAAAATTGAGGGCTGAAAAGAAAGAGTTGGCTCAGGAAAGGCTTGTGTCCATACCCAACCCCTTTCCTTAACAAACAACAAGGAAATCCCTGCCCACCTGCATCCCGAAGGACACTTGGCTCAGAGCGAGCAATGGAATCATCACCCAGCCTCCTGTTGCACTATTATCGTTCCATAGTCGCTCTAGTAAATTATCTCCAGGTTCAACTTGCATAGCTAGAAGGACAGCAAGGTTCCTGTCCAGGAAGCCCAGATCTCCCATGTGCAGTGAAGGCCTGTCCTGGGGACGGTCACAGGATCCAGCTGCTCTCCCTGGGGCTACACATGTTCTTAATTCATTTCATTATTTTATGTGTGTTAGTGTTTGCCTACATGTGTATCTGTGCACTATGTATGTGCCTGGTGCCTGGGGAGGCAAGGAAAGGCCATCAGATCCCCTGGAGTTACAGACAGCAAGCAGTGAGCTGCCATGTGGTTGCTGGGAATTGAATCTGGATCATCTGGAAGATCAGCCGGTGCTCTCAACCTGAGCCCGGCCCCTCTGCACATGTCTCTGACTCCACCCTGCACCCTGAAGCCCAACAGCACTCACAAGTTCTGGAGGAAAGTGTGGCCACCGTCACTGAACAGCCCACCTGTGGTCAGGACCTCCAGAGCGTAGGGTATGTTGTTTGGCAAGAAGGGAACCAGCTGCAGGGATTGAAGGGTATAAGGCCCATAGACACCACAGCCTTCAGTTCCCACAACTCATATGCTACTTCAGTGGCCCTGAGGGTGATCCTTGCCACTTTGAGATCACAAAGCCACAGAGTCAGCCTTATCGAGCCATGACCTCGTGAGAAGTCTGGAGCCACACATGAAGCTGTCTCAGAATAACAGGCAAGTCTCGAGTCTCGAGTCCCTGGGAGAGCTGTATAGAATTGCTCGTGCCTGTGAAGCACGGACTCAAGCCTCCCAGGCAGGCTAAGTCCTCCATCCACTGCTTGTCCCCATATTCCCACCTTAGCCATCGTTATATGGTCTCACAGAGCTAAAATTCTCACCCTAAATGACCAAATAGCAGGGACTGGAGGGGCCTGTGAGGGCCACGGGTATCAGGAAGACTTCCCTAGAGGATACGTGATGCCATACCATACCGTGTGTCCAGCAGCCTCAAGACTCCGCTTGGTCTCCAGCAGGGCTCTTCTCATGGCTGGGGTAGGCATGGTATAATGGTCAGTTTCGTAGTATCCCACCCGCAGGGGTCTAGAGCTTGTATAGACCTAGAAGTAAACATTAGAAGTGAGGCGAGGCAGAAGAGACTGACTCATGCAGAATGCTTAGAGACAGAGACCCCCTCAGCCCACCATAGCCGCAAGGTTACAAGCTGAATCCTTCTAACACATTTCCCCTGAACCATCAGCAACTGGGCATCAGTAAGGCCAAACCCCTTCACCTCTGACCCTTTCACAAAATGCCTTCATGGCGGCTCAGAGCAGGAGTGAGCACTCCCAGTAGTAATAAGAGAGGACGAGGGCCGTCCAAAGCCTCAGCCCAACCATGCACACCGTCTTCGGAGCTGAAGTTCTGTCACCTGCTTCTAGCCCCCCTCCGTCCCCTCAGAAGGGGCTCAGGCTACAGCTGTCTGAACCTGTCTGCTAAGGAGGAAAAGCCCACTTCACACAGTCCTTCCAACCCGCCCTAACTACTACTGCCTGGGACCCTCAGCCCCTTAAGAGGCCTGCATGGGAGGAAGAAATGCTGGACTGCTGGGAAGTGGAGTTTGCATCCCATAGTTGACATGACGCACTGCTCTTCTGTCTGCATCCATCCACCGGGACTACTCTGGACATAAACCCAGAGAACCTCTGCGCTTCTCCACCAGTTCACCGTGAAGACTCTGAAGCCCCCCCTCAATATTACATCATGGTCCTGACCCAATCCTAGCCCAACTCCAGGTTGAAAGATCCCCCTAGGTGGGCTCCATCCTGCCTTTCCCTCTTAGGCATTTAGCCTCGGGTAGTAAAGCTTTTCAGTCCTGTTGGATCAGTGGCCTATTTTGGTCATATTTGGAAAACTGACACTTCACACTGCTCTCAGTTCATTCAGGCTACTTGCCATGTAGCCTATTTGCTGAGGAGATGGGCAGGAATACTGTAAGAAACGCCGCTCTTTCCTAAGAGCAAATTCAACCCAGATTCACAGTTTCCTTTTCAGGAGTTACTGATCCTAACTAACGGTCCTTAGCAACACAGGTTAAAACTGGAGTGGTTCCAAACGCAGGCAGGGCGCCACCTGGTGGCCACGTGTGGAGTAACAGCAGCCCCAGGCCTATCCTGCCACAAGGGAGTAGTTTTCCAGAAGGGCTTCCAGCCAATCCTGCTCACACCTCCTGGGTTCTAGAGTTCACTCCCCTTGCCGGCTCCCATTCCCGCCCCCTCCCCCATCCCACCCCTCTCACCTCCTCTCTGAAGGGCAAAGGGGGAATAGTGGGATCCAAGCGGAACAGGTCCTCACACAGTAGGGCTCTTAGGCATAATGCCAAGCTCTCCACATCCCGGGCCATGGGGCCAACAGAAAGCTGCACTGTAGGGAAGGGAAGGGAGTGGAAGGAAGAGGTGTCACTTGGCCCCCAACAAGCTCTGGGTCTGAATAAGGACTGGTCTACGGCTCCAGAGTGAGAGCAAGGAAGGGCAGTAGGAATTCAGACCTACAGTGGCCTGGCAATTAGATTCCCCAGAGGCAATACAGGGGCAGAGGCAGATCAAGATGACCCCATGCACACACCCTCCAGGGCACCGCGAGCATCACAGACCCCAGACCTCACTCACCTGCCGTCTGTCCGTAGACACAGCCCTTCAGGCCACTCTTGCTGGTCAGAAACACAAGACGTTGGAATCTAATGGTGGCCGCTCTACACTCACCCCAAGCCCTTGCTCCAGCTCTACTCCCCCAGCATAGCTGGTGACATTCACCCCGCCTCCCGCATCCTCACAAATAGGGGCTAGTGAGTCCCTCTTGGGTCCCTGAGAGCATAAAAGCTGAGCCAAGATCATACGTCAGAGAGTCCAAAAGGCCCCCGTGCCCACCATACCTGAGGCGGCTCCCGGTAGGCTTGAGGCCACAGATGCCACAGAAGGCGGAAGGAAAACGGATGCTGCCTCCAATATCAGTGCCTAAGCCCAGAGGGGAGCCCCCAGATCCAATGAGAGCCCCTTCGCCCCCCGAGGAACCACCTGGGCTCTTGGAGGACTTCCATGGGTTCAGAGTCTGGCCAAAGAGGGGGTTACTGCAGTCAAAACTGGAGGAAGCAGGAAAAAGTCAGGCCAGGTCACGTCAACACCTGTCCTGTGTCTACCCCCACCTCCTGAGGACCGACCTTAGCATGGACTGGGGGACGTTGGTGTGCACAAAGGGCACAGCTCCCTGCAGCTTCAGAACTTGCACCACCACACTGTCACACTCCGACGGCGCCCCCTCGTTCAAACTCAAGCCCAGCGTGGAGTCTTGGCCCTTAGGGGAGAGATGGGTATAAAGAAGACACCATCGGCCGGGCGGTGGTGGCGTACACCTTTAATCCCGGCCCTCGGGAGGCAGAGGCAGGCAGATCTCTGTGTGTTTGAGGCCAGGCTGGACTGACAGCCTCCAAAACAATACAGAGAAACCCTGTCTCGAAACAAAAACAAAAACAAACAAAAAAAGACACCATCAGGGACATTCCTACCACCAGCACATTGTCCAAGTCTCCAGGTCTCTGGAGCTGAGATATTCTTTAAGGCCCCCAGAGCTGGCTGGATACAGAGAGAGAGGCCGTATGGAGGGTTGACACCAGGCAGGGTATACCTTGTAGCTGAAGCATTCCTTGAGGCTCACAGGGATGCCATAAAGCAGGCCCTGCCGTGGGGCCTGGGCCAGCTGAGTCTCACAGTCAGTCAGATAGGAGGTCACACAGTTGGTCCCTTTGTTCACTTCCCAGGCCTAGGGAAAGGGAAATGCACATAAGGCCAAGGAAAGCCAGCTCCTCTCTTTGCAAAATGCCCCCCCTCCTGTGCTTCACGAAGGGAAAGGGTGACCAGAAACGTGGCTCACAGGCAGCAGCTCAGAGGATGGCCTCCAGCCCAGCACCCACCCTGCCAGGGCCATGTGGCCCAGCTTCACCCAGGCTCTCTTAGAGAACGAGACTGGGGCCAGGCCAGGCCAGGGAGCAGGATGCTGTCCTCAGAGGCACTCAGCAGAGGGTGAGCTGGCCGACCACTGGCCGCTGCTCCTATATTTCTGCCCAGGGAGACAGGCAGGAGGCAGATGGAGCAGACCTCCATGTCAGTCGTGCTGGGAGTCAGCTGGACTCGATCAGACCCTGGCCCTCCCTCCCCTGCCCCGTGCCAGGCTCAAGGTAGACCAAACAGAGCCTCCTCTTCCCTTGGGACTCTTAAGTCACAGATGACTGAAATATAATGATAGACGGACAGTAGACACCTAGAAGCTCAAGCCACAGGCCTAGGGTCTCCAGAGGTACAGAAGGGGACACCCTAGACTGAGCCTAGTGATCTTCCCTGCTCCTGGGAGACAACTACAGAAAAGAGTAAGTTGTACGGCCACACTCAAAACTGCAGACATCAGTCACCAGGCCACCCAAGGCAGGAAGGGAGGGGCCTCAGCTGTGCACTGGACGTGCAGGGGTCTTTCAAGGCCTTGGTAAGGAAGAGTGACGGCCTTGGCTGAGTCCCTGTGTCTCTGTCAGTGACACTGGCCTACTTTCTCCTGCCCACACACCTAACCCGACACTGATACTCACCTACTGAGGGTCACGCTCACGGACACAATCACACTCAGAATTCATCAGAACGCACAGTTTGTCTTACTCTGTTTTTCTTATGTATGTTCCCTGAGCACATCTTAACTGAGAGATAATGTATTTGGCACATTTGGGAGATGGCTTCGTGCTAAGAGTACTTGCTGTGTCCTTCCAGAGGACCCTGTTTTGGGTTCCAGCAACCATGTCAGGAAGCTCACCTGTAACTCAAGTTCCATGGGATCTGATGCCCTCTTATGGCCTCCAAAAGCATCCACCCACATGCACATACCCCCTCACACACACTAATACGCATAATTTATAACTTAAAGAGCAATCCCTGTCCACAGGACCCATGGAGAGTCTGGGGAGGGAAAGAGTTGAGGCCGGCCTGTGAGTAGACAGGGGGAGGGAGCACCAGCAGGGCAGGGACAGGGGAGGTCTTGCTGGTCAGCACTGAACCAATGGCCTGGGAGGGGCAAACAGGAGAGCAGAATCCAAGGCAAGGGCACCACCACAAAGCAAGGCAGACCCTGAGTTCACTGTCTCCAGCCTCCCAGGGCCTGTGCGGCTGGAGTGAGGATCTGAGGCTAAAGTTCGGATGGAGAACACGGGAGAGAGCGCAGAAAGACTGAAGGGAACAGAACAGACTTGGAGACCAATGAGGTGGAGGCAGGAGAGAGGGAAATCTGGGCTGAGAGCCAGGTTTCTAGCTAAGACAACATGCTCAGTGTCAACCCACACACCCCCTCTGGCTCCTTCCCTCCCTGGTAGTCCCTGGTACTGAGGATCAACCATGACCCAGAGCAGGACGGCTCCAGGCCAGGTTTTCCCCACAGCCTGTGCAGAGAAGGAAAGGGCTTCACCAGGGCTTACCTTTCCCAGGTATGTGAAGAGCACAGCCTCAGGGGACAGCTCCCCACTGCCTAACTTCTGCACCAGTTGAGGCAGGGGCAGGGCCAGCAGCGCCTCTGAATCCAGGTCAGGGTTCTGTGGGTAACATACTCCATCAGTCTTGCACATGTGACCTTCGCCGCCCAGTCCTCACAGTAATCAAGCTGATGCTCACTGTCACTTGCTAATATCCCTATAGAAGGTACCACCTGTAGCCCTGACACCAGAAACCATACCCAACCTTGGTGGGCTCTGGGCATCCCAGGCCAGTGCAAATGTAGCCTCTGGAAGTCTGCTGGACAGGAAATGATGAGGGACAAGGTGTTGTCTGGACTGATTACTGCAGCATTAAGACTAGTAGCCAACACACCTGCCTATTGCCTGCCATGCAGTGCTGACTGTGTTTTTTTGGGTCCCCACCCCCACTTATATGGTTAGTTTTCATTTTCTTTTTTGGTTTTTCTAGACAGTGTTTCTCTGTAGCTTTGGAGTCTGTCCTGGAACTCGCTCTGTAGACCAGGCTGGCCTCAAACTCACAGAGATCCACCTGCCTCTGCCTCCCAAGTGCTGGAACTAACGGTGTGCACCACCACCGCCCGACTTTTTCATTTTCTTTTCTTCTATTTCTGACAGTGTCTTACTATTATAGACTGCATTGTGAGCACATCCCCATCCCCAGCACATTCTCTTATTCCTCCGCATACCTGTACACCTCATTCCTAACTAGCCCTGTTCCTACTTTCTTCATGGTGTTTTTGCTTGATTTTTGTTTGGTTTGTTGTTATTGTGTTGTTGTTGTTGTATGTGTTCAACAGCCATATCATACATATCCAGAAGACAGCATTTCACAGTGTCCCACCCCCATCCTTTGGGTTTATTTTGTTTTGAGACAGCTTCTCACTATGTAGACCAAGACAGCCTCAAACACACAGAGATCTGCCTGCCTCTCCCAAGTGCTAGGATTAAAGATGTGGACCACCACACCTGGTTGTGTTTGTTTTTTGAAAGGTCTCAGTTATTTTTGACCAAACTAGCCTTGAACTTTCAAGATCTTCCTCCCCTACCTCAACCCCCAAGGAAATGGGATCACAGGCTTTATTTTACTTTTTTGGTTTTCAAAACATGGTTTCTCTGTGTAGCCCTGGCTGTCCTGGAACTTGTTTTGTAGGCCAGGTTAGCCTAGAATGCAGAGGTCTACCTGCCTCTGCCTCCTGAGTGCTGGGGATGTATGCCACAACTGGCTGGATTATAGGCTGGAGAGATGGCTCAGAGCTTAAGATCACTGGCTACTCTTCCAGAGGTCCTGAGTTCAATTCCCAGCAACCCAAGGGCATCTATAATGAGATCTGGTGCCCTCTTCTGGCATGCAGGCACACATGCAGGCAGAGCACTGTATACATAATAAGTAAATTTAAAAAGAAGAGATGTGTCTGTGAAATATTTTCTTAATTAATGACTGTAGGTAGTGCCACCCTTGGACAGTGATCCTCAGAAAACCAGCTGAAAAAACCATGAGAAGCAAACTAGTACACAGTGCTCCCCGTGGTCTCTGCTTCAGCTCTTGCCTGGAATTCCTGCCGTGGCTTCCCTCAATGATGGACTATAACCTGGAAGTTGGAATAAACCCTCCAACTTACTTTTGGTCGTAGTGCTTATCACAGCAACAGAAAGCAAGCTAAGTCATAATCAGATATGAATTGCAGATAGTGAGGGATTGAAAGAATAAAACAGGGTGTGGTGGAGAGTGGCACCCGGGCAGGGTGGGACAGAATCACTCTCTGAGGAGGGAGGGCTCCAAGACACACCCACCTGCCAGCAAGGTTCCAGTCCCTGGGGTCAGCTCTACCTGCAGACCCCCCTCCTGAGTCCTCCTCGGGAGTACTAGACCTAGTGAACACTGGGTCACCAGGCCACTGTTCAACACATCCTTTGCTCCTGTTCCTGCTGAGGCCACCAGATACTTAACTGTACCTTCCTCCGTGCCTCACTGAGGTCTTCAGGGGTACAGACCCCACGCCACTCTCTTCAGTTTCTCTTGCAGAAATACTACACCCTAGGGTCCCCGGGCTACCATCTCTCTGCTGCTCCCTCTGCTGTTCATTCATTCAGTCAGCAAACATGTGCAAAGGACTCTGTGAGAGGCCATGCATTCGGAAGTAAACAAGAAGGCCAGGCCCCTGCATTCAGAAAATCAACACCTAAGCAAGCAAACAAGACACTGCTAGACAGCTTGTGGCCAGGTGGAATGGCAGATAAATGGTCTTGGTGGGAATGAGGATGTTGTAGATGGATGGGCAGGTCTACCCGGTGAGGTGACATTTTAGCCATGATCCGAGGGGTGCCGAGGGGAGAGACAGCCTCCTCCACCTCCTCAGGTAATTGCCCTCCTGGCCTCCACTCCCTGTGCTCCCATCTGTTCTGCCCCTCCCAGTCCTCCTGATCCTCCACCAAGCTCCACAGCTGGGGAGAGTCCTATCCTTCCTTCTGCAACCACCATCTCCTACACTTTCAGTATGTTTCCCCCTCGCAGTGCCCCAGGACCCTCAGCCAGGCAAGTGTCCACCCATGTTCAGGTAACCAGTAAACTCCTTTCTCTTCCTCTCCACTGCATCCAATCAGTCAGCAAGCGCTTTAAATCGCTCTGGAAACCGGCTCTGTTCCTCCCTTCTATCAGGACCCTCATCCAGCGCCATCCTTCCCTCTCCGAACTACTACCCTTGCCCCTGTGACCGGTCCTTCCTGCTAGATCTATACAAGGGCAAAGCCCAACCTTTCTCCTTAAAATGTCTACACAGCATGGAACTTCCAGTCATGATCTTATTAGGTGACCTTTGAACCATCACTCCCTCATAACTCCCAGAACACAGCCCTGCCCCCCAATCTGGGAACCTTACATTCTTAATGCCAGGAGTACATCCCCAAATTAGTTAAAGGATACAACATTAACTTGAATACATGATCACTTTCCAATACACCAGACAATTCTAATATATACAAATGTATGTATGTGTGTATGTATGTACGTACATATCTAGGGGGCTGGAGAGATGGCTCAGATGTTAAGAACATACACTGCTCTTGCAGAGGACCCGAGTTTGATTGCCAGCATCCATAGACTGTAACTCCAGATCCTCTGGCCTCTGTGGTACTGTACCCATTTACATATACCCCTACGGACACATAATTTAAATAATAAAAAAGGGAGGTGGAGACAGAAAGATCCCTGGACTTCACTAGCCAGCCAGTCTTGCTGAATTGGTGATCTCTAGGTCCAAGGAGAGACTCCGTCTCAAAAAATAGCATGGAGAAGCCAGGAGGTAGTGGCTCACACCTTTAATCCCAGCACTTGGGAGGCAAAGGCTGGTGGATCTCTGTGAGTTCGAGGACAGCCTGGTCTACAGCATGAGTTCCAGGACAGTCAAGGCTATGCAGAGAAACCCTGTCTCTCAAAACAAAAACAGAAGAGTTTCTGTTGCCATAGTGTCTCTTTACACTTACAACAATAGAAAGGCCGAGGCAGGCGGATCTCTGTGAGTTCGAGGCCGGTCTGGACAGACAGCCTCCAAAACAATACAGAGAAACCCTGTCTCGTAAAACCAAAAAACAAAAACAAACAAACAAAACAATAGAAAGCCTAAAACAAGCCCCATTCTCACACACATTTTAATTCTTTGCAATGTCTTCCCTGTTGGCAGTTGATGACACAGTTGCTAACAACTATTTTTAAGTCTGCAGCTAGCACCAGGCAGTTGAGACATCCTCCCTCCCCCAGTCACCAAAGTCTGCACCCAGAGAGGTCAGTCTGTGTATATTAGGAAGCTTGGTTTTGCATGGGAAACAAAGGGCCAGGAATTGATAATCGCAGGATAACTGTATGGCCACCAAGTATGGAGACATTTTTCAAGAGGGAGCTACCGTACCTCTTTTAAGCACTGCCCCTCTTCCAACTGTTTCTCCACTAAATCATCTATTGTCCTAATTCCAGACTCCTGGGTTGTCTGCTTTTCTCTCATTTTTTTAAATCTCTCTTTTCTATTTTAAGCTGTCTCCTTCATTTGTTCACCAAGATGGGGATGATATGCTCAAAAGTGTAACCATGCTTTCAACTTATCAATGGAATCATTTCAAAGAAAAGTGCGAGGGAGGCTTGGAAAAGGCCAGGAGACAAAGGCACAGTGGATCCAGTTGAAGGGAGGAGTCAACTGTAAGATCAGTGAGCTTTTACCAAGAGAGTACATGAGACAGCACAACAAAACACGTACGCAAAGGCCCTTAGGCAGGAATCAAGTTCCGTGACATCTCTTCCAGTCTCAACAGTCTATTGCTGTTGGTTCTTGTCTGCAGTGAAGAAACAATGGGAGAGAAGGGTTGGACAGATGGCTCAAAAGTTAATGGTACTGTCTGCTCTTCCAGAGGACCTGAGTTCAGTCTCACAACCATCTATGAGTACATTTTCAGGGGGTCTGATGCCCTCTCTGGTCTCTATAGGCACCAGGTATGCACACAGGGCACAAACACACATGCAGTTTTTAAGAACTCACTCAGGGGCAGCTGGGGAAATAGGGAAAGATGGTTGCTGGTAAGTTTCCATTGATCAACAGTAACCAGAAACATACCTCTCCCTAGGGTTGCTCCAGTCTGGAAAAGCGAACCATTGCGTGAACCTCGGTGACTCAGAGGTCCTCATGTCCTCCTTGCCGTCTAGCTTGTGTCTATCTTGGCACAGAGTTAACTTTGTATAGTGTCTACCAGAGGAGCTAAACTGCTTCGGCCCTCCCGGCACACATCATCCTACCTTCCCAGGTGCCCCTTGCTATTCAAGGATGGGCTGAGAAAGCCCTAGAAGGGACTCTGGAAGCAGCCTCGGTGCCACCTCTCATTTCTCAAAGGAAGCCAGTGCCCAGTAGAAGGGTTCTGTGGGGTGAAGAAGAAAAGGGCCTGATCCCAAGACTGAGCTAATTTTACATCAGACTCCACCTCCTAACCACCCCATGAGGTCTACAAAGCTATGGTCATCAAGAACTCTTAGGTAAGTATGGTGGCCCACACTTGAAGTCCCAGATAGTCTAAAGGCTGAAATGGGTCTCTTGAGCTGGTCCCTAACTCAGCCAGGACAGCAAGACAGAAAGATGGGGGGGGCAGTGAACATGATATAGATATGTCTTTTCTGTTTGCTAAAAAGCACCTGGGACCAGGCGTTGGTGGCGCACGCCTTTAATCCCAGCACTCGGGAGGCAGAGGCAGGCGGATCTCTGTGAGTTCGTGGCCGGGCTGGACCAACAGCTTCCAAAAGCAATACAGAGAAACCCTGTCTCGTAAAACCAAAAAAAAAAAAAAAAAAAAAAAAGCACCTGGGAATGTGAGTGCAATGGCTCACCCTGTGCTTGCCAGCACTTGGGAGGCTCAAGCAGGAGAACCAGGAGTTCAAAGCCGGTCTGGGGAGCATGAGACCCTGTCTAAAACACAAAGAAGAAAGCAAGCATCTCTTCCAGGCTCAACAGTCTATTGTTGTTGCTTCCAGCCCCTGAAACTCCAAAGCCAGTTTTCCTTCCCGAAAAAAAGCTAAGTCTTGGCTCCAAAAAGATATGCAAATAGCATTTTGTATTTTACAGTCAAAACCTCTGCCCTAAAACATTCTTTGGGGAAAAGAGGTTCTTCAGTTCCTTAAGAGACTGAAGGACAACTACTTTATCAGGAATGAGGGAGGTGAGATGCAGAGAGACCCAGCCCCCAGCCCTCCCAGACAAATGGATTCCTTATGGCTAAGAGCAGTCCTTCCTGTAGGCAGAACTGTGGGCAGAACCCTGTGCCTGCTCCGCAGGCTGTGCTGAAAGCTGCAGAACGGCTCCCCAGGCCTAGTCCAGGATCACGGCCAGCACAGTGAGAGGGCACCACCAGAGAACAAAGTGGGAGCTGGCAAAGACTGCGCTCAGGTAGACGGGTGGCCAGTGTGGGCTCAGTCTCTTCCAGCCTGGGAGGAGACAGGGCAAACACTGACTGATGGTAGGCTTTTCAGACAGCTTGAGGAGTGGAGGCTAGAACCAGAAACACTTTTATTTCAGTAAATACATAAGATATACTCCAGGTTTGGTGATGGTAGGGGTAAATTCAAACTATTACAGCCAGGCAAAGTTTTGCCCACATTCAGACTGCATCTGTGCATCCAAAAACCAGTCCCCACCCTGCTGTGAGCTAGAGTTCCACAAAGCACTGCGTTGAAGTTCATGCTTAAAAATCATTTGCTGCAGCCAGACAATGGTGACTCATGCCTTTAACCCCAGCACTCAGGAGGCAGAGGCAGGTGGATCTCTGAGTTCAAGGCCAGCCTGGTCTATAAATCTACACAGAGAAACCCTGTCTCAAAACCAGAAACAAATAAAAATAAAAAAAAATAACTTGCTGCAACTGAACACCTGCAAAATGCAATTTTCACTGGTACTGATCCAGAAACACCTTCCTGATTCCTATTGTCCCCATCACCTGGGATCTCTTCAACCTGTCAGATCACACAAATACCCACAGCAACTCTCCCCCACCCTTCAGCACATAGACACATCTAGAGTTTAACATTTGTGCTTCTAAGTGATGTCAATGTTTCATACAACAGGAGAAAAAGGCACCCTCTTGCAGAAACCTTTTCTAACCTTACCCCCAAACTCTTTTATCACACCTCCCAAACGGACACACTGAAATGTCCAAGGCAGGAGAAGCCACTAGAAGGATGCTCGTAGACGGGTTTGTGGGGTGTTGACTATGAAAGACTGAGAGTCAGAAACCATGAAGGACTTACATCCTAGGGGGCTTCGCTACTTAACTCCCTGTGCAGGTGTCAGTCTATTTTCACCCTCTCGTAAGATCCCCATGCACAAATTAACAAACATGAACTTTAAGCTATCTGGGTGACATAGGCCATCGATGTCTTGGGTCGTCGCTCCATGATTCCAAAGTCCTAAACCCTAGTTTACCCTACTGAATTTCACTGGCGTTTATAGCATGCTAGTAGTCGGTAATCGGGATTTTTCTGGCGAGAGGTAACGCTCCTCTTTACACCAAAACAGAGCCCAGATTCCAAGACCTGTCCTGTCCCTTTCTTTACCGTTTCTCCTCGCGCTGCACCTGGCGCGGAAAGAGTACCGAATGCGTTAGCTCGAGGAGGGGTTCTGTTCCCAGGCTCACATCTGAGCTGCCCGCCAGTCGGCCTTCTGGCGTCCAGGCGGCTGTAAGTGCTGCCTTGCCCATGCCGTGCTCACCATGTTAGCCCACCCCAGCCCCGGCGCCCGCCGTCACCTGCAGCCGGAAACGCTGCACCGCCTTATCCATGGTCTCCAGGCCGGCTCGCTGCCTCTGCCGCGCCCTGGCCGCCGCTCTCCCGGCCGCTCGGCGTCCGGTCCATCGCAAGACCGCCGCCGCCGCCAACAAGCAGCAGGCTAGGGCAACCCCGGAGACTCCGGACAGCGCGGTCCACACTTGGTGCAGCACCATGATCTCCAGCAGTCGGCTGCTACCGGAGAGGAATTAGCACGCGCGACCCAGCAGCTCCGCTGCAAAACCCGGCCTGGATCACCCGCGATTCCGCCTGAGGGAGGGGCGGGCGCAGCAGCGGGCCCGCGGGGAGCGCGCCGTTGCCGGGCAGCAAGAGCAAAGCTGGCAGCGCCAACGGTCAAGGTCAAGCCTGGCCGCCTGCTGGGCTCGTTCCCGGCTTCCTGGCGTTTTAAGGCAGGCGGAGCAGCGGAGTTCCACGTGGGCGCCCTCGGAAGCACCAGGGCTGCTGAGTTTCCTGGACCAGGGCCCTACCCCGTCTCCGCCCTGAGCATCCCCGCAACTCAACTCTGGCGATCAAGCCAGAGTCCCCAGAACAGGCCCGCCTGAGCAGACCCTGTGCAGCAGACTTTAATAACCTCCCTAACATCTCAGCAGCTTCTTTCCCGGGAAGCCAAGCGTCATTGGGGTTGTGCATAGCTGGACGTCCATCTCACCTGGGTTCATCTGCTGGGCGCGGGAAGTTCTAAGGCGCCTACCTGAAGGCTTCTCATTTTCTAACCCTCAGTCAAACCTTGAGTCTTTTACCTCATCCACTACGCACAGATGATCCCCATAGGTTATCCTCTCCCAGACAAGGCCCATCGGGATTTCACAC
Organism: Mesocricetus auratus; assembly: GCF_017639785.1. Lineage (NCBI taxonomy): Eukaryota > Metazoa > Chordata > Mammalia > Rodentia > Cricetidae > Mesocricetus > Mesocricetus auratus. Next base: position 25,744,572 of record NW_024429197.1, on the reverse strand, counting down.
CCAGGGAACAACAGTAACTTCGTCTGAACCAGGGCCCTCTCTGGGGACCTAGTGCCCATCGCTGGGGGGCATAAATTAGAGGCATATACACCCTAACTCTGGCTAGATAGCTCTCAGTATTATGTGATGCATCTCATTTGTCCCCCTAGAAATCCTGTGACAAAGGCATTTTTATTTTCACTTTACTAGTGAGGTAACTTGAGGACAAAAGGGGTTAAACAACTTTTTTGAGTCGCACTGGTGACTAAGATTCAGACTCCAGTCTTACTCATGCAGCACTGCAGCCTCTGGTACTGTGGAGTAGGGTTACCTTAGAACTGAACGGAAACTCTGAGTCCCTTTGTAGTTTTACCCCTGAATCTGATAGGGGTGATAATTAACCACCATATTAGTGGACAGTTAGGAGCCTGTGGGGTTCTCTCATTAAAATCCCTGTCCCCGGCACAGGCTAAGCCTCTTTTCTTTTTTAAACTCACTTATGTAGACCAAGCTGGCTTCAAACTCAAAGAGATAAACCTGTCTCTGCCTCATTTTGCTTTCATGTATGTCTGGGTGGGAGTGTCCTGGAACTTGAGTTTCAGGCAGCTGTGGGCTCCCATGTGAGTGCTGGGAATTGAACCTGGGTCCTTTGGAAGAGCAGCACTAAGCTATCTCTCTAGTCCCTGTTTCTTCTTAAGGAGAAACTAAATTATTACTCTTATTTTCAGAGTAATTTAACTGAGTATGGTGTTGCACGCCTGCAAATCCAACAAGAATATAGTTTAGGAGACTGGTCACTCCTGAGGCCTTGTGGCCAAGTTTGTTGTCCTGCTGCCTTGGGGACTCCATTTACAAAGTATTCCTTTGTGTTTGCTATAATGATGCCCTTTCTAAGCAGTAAACTCCCTGGGGACATATTAAATTGGATTTGCTTTACAAAAGGATGGGGGTGGACCAAGAGTAGATTTGGAGGCCTAAACAGCAAGCTTTGGGTTGATTGAGTCCCTGGTAGAGGATCTGGTGGGTGGCCTGTCAGAGAGGTCCCCTCCTGATTCACCCAGTGTTCACTTTCTCAGATTCTGTGATTCAGTCTTCCACTGACCCCCTGCTAATAAATGACAGTTGTTGCTGTGAGACCGGGAAACCAAAGCAAATAACAAACCTGATAAACAGCCTTGAAAAGCAGGACATGGTGGTGCAGCCTTGTTTCCCCAGAATTTAGCAGGTTAGAGGGTTTCAAACTCGAATTCAGCCTGAGATATACAGCAGGACCCTGTCTTCAAAACCCCCAAACCAAAGCAAACTAACCCCACCCAATTAAGAGATCATGTAATATAGCCGGGCGTTGGTGGCGAACGCCTTTAATCCCAGCACTCGGGAGGCAGAGGCAGGCGGATCTCTGTGAGTTTGAGACCAGCCTGGACTACCAAGCAAGTTCCAGGACAGCCTCCAAAGCCACAGAGAAACCCTGTCTCAAAAAACCAAAAAAAAAAAAAAAAAAAAAAAAAAAAAAAAGAGATCATGTAATATAAATCCAAAGAGTCCTAGATTCTGGGCCTTCAGCTAGAAAGTCAGGAATTCGGCACAGAGCGCTGGAATTAAACTGCCTAGTTATCCCTCCTTATGTAATATTTCTGAGCCTTACTTTCCTTAATTGTAAATGAAGATAACAATACCTCTGAACACTCCAGAACTTGTGTAAGAAACCAGTGGATGTGGCAGAGCCAGAATAGTCTGGCATGCAGCCAATCATGCATGCCAGCCATCATGAAGACCTGCAGAGAGGGCTTTTCTGGTCTGAGAGGCTCAAGCCCAGGACTGCCTGCCTGGACTCAAACCCCAATTCCACGGCTCACCACAACTCCAATCACATTAACCTCTTGTGCCTCTTTTCCCTTGACTGTGAAATAGGGATTACTACATAATTAGAGTTTTATGACATTAGACAAGTTAAGGAAGGAGATTGCAGCAGCATTTTACCAGTGCTAAGGATCTGATAAAATGCTATCTCTTTCCTTTAAGCAGGATTGTGATGCAATGGGTGTTTGGGAGAAGGCAGTGTGGAGGAGGATTGCTCCATGCAAGCTGCAGGATGAAGCCTGGGGGAGGTTAATGTGAAGCTCATCGGGGAGAGGGTTCCAGAGCTCTTCCTTGTTATCAGGATGTAGCTGTGAGGTGGTCAGGCAATAGCACGCCACTGTGGGAGTCAGAACAGCATGTCCTGCACCCCCTCAATTCCTTCCAGGAAGAGGTGACCTTCACACAATGGGTCCTGGTGGCTTCTCTGAACAGATCAGAGTCCTTCCCTAATTAACTGAGGGTCAGGTAACACCTTCCTAGACTCCCTTGGAGGTGGGAAGGGGCACATCTGCCCAGGGATTGGAGAGTTCCTAAAGGGAGGTCAGCTGTACATATTCCAGAGGGTTTTGAAATCTGTCTTTGTTCTGGGAGTTGGGGGAGTTAATTGCTCTTGTCTCATTTCTGTGAGCTTTTCCAGGGGCTACAGAGTGAGTTCCAGGACAGGCTCCAAAACAATACAGAGAAACCCTGTCTCAAAAAACAAACAAAAAATAATAAAATCTCTCTTTCCTTTCTTTCCTCCAAACCCTCCCATATATCCCCCCTTGCTCTCTTTCAAATTCATAGCTTCTTTTTTCCTTTGTTGTTACATGCATATATGTGTATATATATATATATATTCCTAAATACATAAATACAACCTGCTTAGCTACAAAATGTTATGTCTTATCTATGTTTTCAGGACTAACCATTTGATGTGCAGTTCCCAGGGGAAGACTATTTCTCTTGTTGACAACATTCTTTAGTTGCCTTTAGTTCTTTCGTTTGTTTTGTTTTGTTTTGTTTTTGAGACAAGGTTTCTCTGTGGCTTTGGAGGTTATCCTGGAACTAGTCTTGTAGACCAGGCTGGCCTGGAACTCACAGAAATCCACCTGCCTCTGCCTCCCGGGTGCAGGAATTAAAGGCGTGCGCCACCACCGCCCGGCCTCAGTATGCACTCTAACTGCTGAACCATCTGTCCAGCCCCATCTGCACTAGCAACTTTATACAAAAATGCTAGGACAAAAAGAATGAGCTAATAAACAAAGAGGTGTGCCGTGACTCTGGAAGCCTCCGGCACACTGAGGAGGGAAGCTACCACTTTTGCCCTTGCGCTCTGCTTCCCTGGAAAACAGCATTTGCCGCCTCCGCCATTTGAGGCAGCAACAAAATGCCTCCTACAGAACAAAACAAATACCTCCTGAACGCCAAATCTAGTGATGCCTTGATCTAGACTTCCAGAACTGTAAGAATGAGCTTTTTCTTTGTAAACAACCCAACCTTGGGCATTTTGTTAGAGTAGCACAAACCCTAATCCTGGAACTTCCAGACCTACATGTAAAGCAGGCACACTTGCAGAAACTCCTTCATCTGTGGGTTGCTTACAATCCATAAGGCACTGCCAGGTCTTTAAACTCAGTTGTCTGGGGCCTCCTACCACCATTCTGAGTTTGGAGTTTGACTCCTGTGCTATAGTGACTGTGCAAACGACTTCAATAAAGCTGGGAGTGGTGGCTGTAATCCCAGCACCTGGAAGGTGGGGGCAAGAGTGCAAAATCACCCTGAACTACACAGTGGCAGGCTACATTATGTAAACTAGTGATCCCCCTGCCTATGCCTCCCAAGTGGTAGGAGTACCCTGGCACTGTCATAAGAGCAAGCCCAATCTAGTCTGACAGTGAGTGAGAAGGCTCAGCAGAGCCTACTCAGAGTCCAGTTATACCTGCTCAGGCTCTCACACGGACAAACCAGACAAGCGGAACCACAGACACACTGGTGAGTCTTACCAAACCCAAATGAGATAGCAGAACCACCAGCTAACCCACAGACACAGACAATAACAAGTTTGCTATAAAACCCTAGCTTATCTGGACATGGCAATCCACACCTGTACTCCCGAAGATGCTCTCCAGGCTGAGAGTAGAGGACCACGAGTTCTAGAACAGCCTGGGCTACATAGGAAGTTTAAGACCAGGCTGAGCTACACATGAGACTCAGTCAAGGAAGGAAGGGGAGCACACTACTAAACCCCATTGCTCAGATGAGTAATTGAGGAGCACAGCTAACCAGTGACTTACAACTTAAAACTTCCCCAAATATAGTTCTTCTAAACTCAATCCTCCTGTCTCTGTGTCTACCACAGATACAGACAAGACTTTACAACTCTTATTAAAAGCTCCTATCCATGAGCATGGGAAGTATACCCTGCATTTATTGTCAATTTTAAGAAAGGGTTTCGCCGGCGTTGGTGGTGCATGCCTTTAATCTCAGCACTCAGGAGGCAGAGGCAGGTAGATCTTTGTGAGTTTGAGGCCAGCCTGGTCTACAGAGAGAGTTCCAGGACAGCCTCCAAAACAATACAGAGAACCCCTGTCTCGAAAAACCAAAAAAAAAAAAAAAAAAAGTTGCTTCAGCCTCAGCCTCCCAAATTGTTGAATTAGGGTGAGCCACCATGCCCAGCTTATATAAACGTTATATCTAAGGACAGAGTAATCTCAGTACTCAGGAGGTAGAGTAGATTGGCTTAGTCTACACCAAGAGCTCCAGGACAGAGTAATCTCAACACTCAGGAGGTAGAGTAGATTGGCTTAGTCTACACCAAGAGCTCCAGGACAGAGTAATCTCAACACTCAGGAGGTAGAGTAGATTGGCTTAGTCTACACCAAGAGCTCCAGGACAGAGTAATCTCAACACTCAGGAGGTAGAGTAGATTGGCTTAGTCTACACCAAGAGCTCCAGGAAAGACCCTGTCTCAAACAAGTAAAAAAAAAAAAGTTATGTTTGTTCTTTCCTGTAACTTAATTGAAATTGTGAAGTCAGTCTTTTAACCATTTGATACCTGGTTTCAACTGTAAAAGTGAACCATTTTGCCATTAGAACTAAATAAGTTAATGTCTACAGTCCTTAGAACCCCACCTGGTACATACAATTAAATAGCACAAAATAGTGTGAAAATGAGACACAGCAGTGGATTAGAGAAACACTTCTATCGTAAGCGTCACGATTTTCACTGTGTTCTAGACACATCAGTGTGTTGAGCCAGCTCACATGCCTTCCCATCAGCTCTTCTAACCAAGATGGAGTGGGAAATATCTTGTGGGTGGAAAACCAGCTTTTGAAACCCAGATACGCAAAAAAGCACATGTCTTCATTCTTGAGAAGCCCTAATGGAATATTAGTACACATTTACGTTGTATTTCACATTTGTGGTAGGTTGTATGTAAATCAATGTTATATGAAGAACTCATCTGGGGGAAATACTCTTCTTTTTATATTTATTTCTATGTACGTTGGTGTTTTGTTTGCATGTATGTCTGTGTGAGGGTGCCAGATTCCTTGGAACTAGGATTACAGAGAGTTATGAGCTGCCATGTAGGTGCTGGGAATTGAACCCAACTCCTTTGGAAGAGCAGCCAATGCTTTTTAGTCACTGAGCCATCTCTCCAGCCCCATGGGGAAATATTCTTTAGACTGAGACAGGCATGGTGCCTGAATCCTAGCACTCAGCTGAAACAGGGAAGAGGGACTGGAAGGCAGGGAGGGACAGAGACAGAGAGAATTAATACATGTGTGCGGTTTGAATGAGAACGGCACCCATGGGCTCATATATTTGAATGCTTGGTCTGCAGTTGGTGGAACTGTTTAGGAAGGGTTAGGAGGCCTGGCCTTGCTGGAGGAGGTGTGTCACTGGGAGCAGGCTCTGAGATTTCAAAAGACTCTCACCACTCCTAGTTAGCTCACTCTGCCCTGTGGATCAAGATGTGTACTTCCAGCTGCCTTTCTAGCTGCTGTTAGCTATTGCTTTGCTCTGCCATCATAGACTCTAACTTTCTGTAAGCCCAATGAAATATCTTGGTCATAGTATTTTATCACAGCAATAGAAAAGTGACAACATACTAGTAAAAGAAATTTAAATTCTTTTGTTAAAAATATAAAAACTCGGCCGGGCGTTGGTGGCGCACGCCTTTAATCCCAGTACTCGGGAGGCAGAGGCAGGTGGATCTCTGTGAGTTCGAGGCCAGCCTGGTCTACAAAGCGAGTTCCAGGACAGCTTCCAAGACAATACAGAGAAACCCTGTCTCGAAAAAACAAAACAAAAACAAAAACAAAAAAAAACTAGAGGGGCAATGGTGGTGCATGCCTTTAATCCCAACACCTGGGAGGCAGAGGCAGGTGGATCTATGAGTTCAAGGCCAGCTTGGTCTACAGAGCGAGTTTCAGGACAGCCAGTGCTACACAAAGAAACCCTGTCACAAAAAACAAAACAAAACCCAAGTGTGTGTGTGAGTGTGTGAGTGAGTGTATAATGTAAACTCAATTTCCTCGCTGTTTTGGAGGTTGTTTTGTTTTTACATATATTTGTTTACTTTGTCTGTCAGGGCCCACCATATGCATCTGGAGGTTAAAGGACAACTTTGTTCTCTCCTCTCCAAGCAACAAATTCATATCATCCAGTTTGGCCGCAAATACCATTACCTAGTGATCCGTATCACCAGCCCCCTTTGATAAGTTTTTAAGAAAAACAGATGCTGGGAAAGATGAACTTCAGGAAAACCTTTTCTTTTGAAATTGGCGAGTGGGATTTCAGAATCAATCTTGGTTTTCCAAGTGCGGCACCATGGGCACATCTACTGTTTGGAATCTTGTATCTTTGTTAGCTTTCATCAAGTAGTTACAACCCTCACAAGTTCCAACAATTGGGAGAAGAAAACTCCTTCAATTTAAAGTTTGACCTAGGATGAATAAATTGATGTATAAAGGTATAAATTGAGTTTAAATTTAAAAAAGCATGTCCTTTCATTTTACTTTCAAGGTAAAACTTTAAAAAGAAAGAAAGGGAGGAAGGACGGAAGGAAGAAAAGAAGGAAGGCAGGGAAGGAGAGAGGGAGGGAGGTGAGTAGTCCTTAAGAGACATTGAAGCAGGGCGGTGCTGGCACACACCTTTAATCCCAGCACTCGGGAGGCAGAGGCAGGCGGATCTCTGTGAGTTCAAGGCCAGCCTGGTCTACAAGAGCTAGTTCCAGGACAGCCTCCAAAACAATACAGAGAAACCCTGTCTCATGAAACCAAAAAAAAAAAAAAAAAAAAAAACCAAAAAAGAAAAAAAAGAGAGAGAGAGAGACATTCAAAATGCTGTCTAGACACGCACTGGTTCATCCAATTACCATAAATCTCTTACTCAAGACTCTCCCCCTGCTCTCCCACAGGTTCCAGGACTGGCTGCTACTTAACTGCAGTGTGATTCAGTGTCCCAGGAAGCTCCTTGCCTTGGCTTCCTAGGCCTGGGACCTGCCCTTTCCTTTCGAAACAGAGGGTTTGGAGGAGCATGCCCAGTGACTGTGCTGTTATCACACCACTGATCAGTAACTCAGCTGCCATGTCTTCGGGCTGTCTGGGTCCTGCCACAGCTGCTGTAAGTATTGGGAATGTCTATCACAACAGGCATCTAAGAGAGACAAGTCACGTGCTCCAGAAGATGCTCATATCTGGTTCTAAGAGCTGATGCCACGCATGTCTCTGTATCTGATGGTTCTGACAGGCTGAGCGAACACTGAGATGAGGGGAGGAGCTCACACAATTCTCAGCTTGACTTCTGCCAATACTTTAGGTTCTACTGTTACACTCTGCTTTTGAGCAGGCTGCCCCCTTAGCCTCTATTTCCTGACACTTCTGATTTTTTTCCCTCTAACCAAAAACCCCACTCTACAATACATACTGCCTGACAAATCCACTCTTCCTTCAGGACCCAGTTCACCCAGGTACGGTAGCCTCAGTCTGCAATCTATACCGGCAGCACTGGGGATATCAGGGAGGCCAGCCTTGACCACTAGGTGAGACCTTTTCTGAAAAGCAAATGGAGTAAAGTATACAAAAGCCTAGTTTAAAGGCCCCTGGATCCAGATGGCAACATGTTCACTTACTGTCTCCATTAAAAAAGCAAAAGCTTTTGTTGTTGTTGTTTTTTTTTTTTTTTTTTTGGTTTTTCGAGACAGGGTTACTCTGTGGCTTTGGAGGCTGTCGTGGAACTTGCTTGGTAGTCCAGGCTGGTCTCGAACTTACAGAGATCCGCCTGCCTCGGCCTCCCGAGTGCTGAGATTAAAGGCGTGCGCCACCAACCCCCGGCTTGTTGTTGTTATTTTTTGAGACAGGATTTCTCTGGGTAGCCCTGGTTGTCCTGGAACTCATGCTGTAGACCAGTCTGGCCTCAAACTCAGAGATCACCTGCCTCTTGCTTCCCAAGTGCTGGGTATAAAGGTATGTGTCACCTCTCCCCAGCTAAAACATTTTTTTGTTTGTTTGTTTGTTTGTTTTTCGAGACAGGGTTTCTCTGTATTGTTTTAGAGCCTGTCCTGGAACTCGCTCTGTAGACCAGGCTGACCTCGAACTCACAGAGATCGGCCTGCCTCTGCCTCCCGAGTACTGGGATTAAAGGCATGCGCCACCAACGCCCAGCTTGCTAAAACAATTTTTTAAGACAGAAAGTTATTGGTAAACCCAAAACATTTAATTACAAGAAGACAGAAGGCACTATCAAACTAAAAGGACAAACAGGAAAAGAAAATCAGTATAAGACACCAGAAGGAACCAAGGTGATTCCTAAGGTGCAGCGAGAAGCCCCAAGCAAGAACGAGCGGCAAGGACAGCCACGGGGCTGTGAAGAGAACGGCTGGGAATGATGTAACTGTGGGGTCTTCCCTGCCCTCTAATAAACAGTCCCAGGTTCCCCAGTCCAGCAAAACTGCAGTGCCCTAGTCTGATGCATCAGTACAGAGATGACTGAATGAGACCAAAAAGGAGGGAGGGCAGAGCAGGGTGGGGCTTGCAGGGACAGTGACTTTGTGAAAGTTGTAGGAGTCCCTGCCTACCTGTATTTCTTCACCTGAACAATCAGGCCTTGAATTAGAAGAAAGGCCTCCTGGGAGACCACCCAGGCCAGGAGGGAATGCACAGCACCTTGTACATTGCTTGCAACGGTTTTGCTTTCATCCCTTACTTGCCCTCTCAGGTGCAAAACTGAGAGCATACGTAACACTCCCCAGTCTCCAGTACACCAGTGACTGGCCCACTCGAGCCTGTCCTCATATCTATTCATCCTTTCATCATTATTCCCCAGTCTCATCCCCCTTCACCCATAAGCAACTCATTTAGAGCAGCCTGGCCTCAATTCTTAGAGGTCCACTTGCGTCTACCTACCAAGTGAGGTTTAGCAGCAAACATCTTTATCTGCCAAATGTGTTTTTATAAAATATATGTTACAATGCAAATCAATAAACATAACACAAAGCTGAATATGGCTGGCCTTGTTTGTGCTTGGAAGTACCCGGGAGGCTGAGGCAGGAGATTAGAAATGCAAGGTCCTCCTTAGCTACATACTAAGTTCAAAGCTAACATGGGCTAAGCAAGTCAATGAATAATAAAAATTAAAAGTAGGGGCTGGAGAGATGGCTCAGAGGTTAAGAGCACTGGCTGTTCTTCCAGAGGTCCTGAGTTCAATTCCCAGCAACCACAAGGTGGCTCACAGCCATCTATAATGAGATCTCATACCCTCTTCTGGCCTGCACGCCAGAACACTGTAAACACTGTATGCATAATAAGCAAACAGTTTATTCCTGTCTCTTTAAAAAAATTAAAAGTAGGCATGGTGGCACACACCTTTAATCTCAGCACTTAGGAGGCAGAGGCAAGAGGGCCCCTGTGAGTTTGAGGCCAACCTCAAACTCTGGTCTACACTGAGTTCCAGAACAGATAGGGCTACATAGAAGAGACAGGTCTCAAAAAAAAAAAAAAAAAAAAAAAAAGAGCACTAACAATAACAACAGACAAAATCTTTAAACAGGTTATTTATTGGAAGTTATAACAATAACTATCAATACCAGTTAAAATAGAAATCCAAATTAAATGAGAACTGTAAATGCACAGTTGGAACCCCAGTGTCCAAATGACTGCATCCCAGTAGTTTCTTGTTTATTTTTGGTTGACAGTTTTAGAGACTTCAATCTATGCTTGCCTGGATTCCTCCAACTAGGCCCATACGATACCCTAATTAGCTATGTACTCATCAATAGACTAATACATTGATGAAGCTGGAACTCATTCTCAATAATGCTACCAGCTAGGGACCCAACCATTACCATATGAGCCTTTTGGTGGGGGACATTTCCTATTCAAACCATAACAGGGTGTATATTAAATTGGTGACTTCTGGCCTTTAATGTGTCTATGAGAAATTACTGGTGCTTGCTTGCACCATGAAATTGGTAAATTAAAACAAAAGATTTACATTTATTTTATGTGTATGAAAGTTTTGCCTGTATGTTTGTATGTGCCTAGTGTACAGAGTGAGTTCTAGGACAGTCAAAGCTACTCAGAGAAACCATGTCTCAAAAAACCAAAAAAAAAAAAAAAAAAAAAAAAAAAAGGCAGCCTGAATTACCTGAAGTGAGGAAGCCCAGCATCAGCTATAGCATCCAATCAGGGTACTGGCAGATGCTCAGTCATCTGCATGTTTTTTGCCTTTTTCCACATGTGTCAGCGACCTTCAGCCATCTCAAGACAGCTGCCAACCCGTGGTGCTTCATGATTTCTCATCTAAGCCAGGCAGAAACACTGCTTCCATAGAGTTAGGACCCAGAAATAAACCCAGGCAGCCAAAGTCACTGATTATTTACTTATTTTGATTCTGAGACAGAGGCTCACTGTGCAGTCCTGGCTGTCCTAAAACTTGCTATGTAGGTTGGGCTGTATGCAAACTCACAAAGATCCACCTGTCTCTGCCCACTGAATGCTGGGATTAAAGGCGTGAGCCACCAAGCCGGATACAACTACCTAATCTTTGAATAAAGATTTTGAAAAATATGTTGGGATAATCTTTTGGACACTGTGTAAAGATATGTCCCTGTTTAACCTCACCTTCCTAAGGCACCTTCTGATTGGTTTAATAAAGAGCTGAATGGCCAATAGCTAGGCAGGAGAGAATAGGTGAGGCTTTTGGAAAGAGGTAGGAACGCTAGGAAAGAATCAGAGGCTCAGGAGATTCACCAGTCAGACTTGGAGCAAGTTGGACATATGGTACTGAGCAGAGGTAATGAGCCACATGGCAAACGTAGATTACTATAAATGGGTTAATTTATTAGAGAGCTGGCAGTCTAAAGAAAGGCGTTACAAAAACATACATTGCATAAAAGATAGCATCCTCAAAAAATGGTGCTGGAAAAATGGATATCCATACATAGAATGAAACTAGATCCCTCTCTCATTCTATACACAAATTGATCCATAATGGATCAAAGACCTTGATATAGGAACTTAAAGTGTTAGGGTAAACATGAAGATCCAGACATGGAGAATCAGGCTTGGTATGCATACCTGTACCCTCAGCACCAGAGAGGTAAAGGATAAAGATCATCCCACATAGCTAATCCAAAGGCAGCCTAGGCTGGAACAATAGTTCAGTGGTTAATAGTACTGACAGCTTTTCCACAGGACCTGGGTTCTATTCTCACACTTACGAGTGGCAGCAGCTCACAACTGTCTGTAACTCTAGTTCCAGGGGAAGTGATAGCTTTTTGTTTTGTTTTGTTTTGTTTTGGTGGTAGTAGTAAAACAGGGTCTTACTATGTAGATCAGGCAGGCCTTGAACTTCCGCCTGCCTCTACTTCCCGAGTGCTGGGATTAAAGGCATGCACCACCAATGTGCGGCTGTTTTTCCTTTATTTTTTAAATTATATATATATATATCACTTAGTATGGTTTTAATTTGCATTCCCTGATGGCTCATTTAAAAATGTATTTCTTAATCATTTATATTGCTTATTTTGATTTGCCCATTTATTAATTGGATAATTTTGTTTTTGTTTTTTTGGGTTTTTTGTTTGTTTGTTTTGAGACAAGGTTTCTCTGTGTAGCCCTGGCTGTCCTGGAACTCACTCTGTAGACCAGGCTAGCCTCAAACTCACAGAGATCCACCTGCCTCTGCCTGCGCCTCCCAAGTACTGGGATTAAAGGCACGCACTACTACTGCTGAGCTCTAGTCCTGTTATTTTGGTTGGTTTTTAGTTCTTTGAGACAGGATCTCATGCAGCCCAGGCAGGACTAGAATCTACTGAGTTAAGGATGACCCTGAACTCCTCATAGTTCTGCCTGTACCTATCAAGTTCTAGGATTACAGGCATGTACCACACATCATCAAGGGTTTTGCTGTGGTTGAATACTAGCTTTGGGAAAGTTCAAATCAGAAGTTCCCAGGAGGGCTTTAGGATATCCTGATCATGAAATTAAGCCAAAAGCACCTAACCAGTTAGACCAGTTGCAAACCCACAGTAAAGATCCTAGGGTCACTAGGGGATCTTTAGACTTTAAATAATCCTAATGCCCTTAACTTGTTCAAAAGTGACATACCAAAAATCGAGTGATCCCCAAAGATAAAGATGAGCTTGCTCTGTAGAGTAGGCTGGCCTTGAACTCAAGAGATCTGCCTGCCTCTGCCTCCTGAGTGCTGAGACTAAAGGTGTGTGCCACCACCGCTCAGCCAGATGGTAACTTTTTTTTTTTTTTTTTGGTTTTTCGAGACAGGGTTTCTCTGTGGCTTTGGAGGCTGTCCTGGAACTAGCTCTTGTAGACCAGGCTGGTCTCGAACTCACAGAGATCCGCCTGCCTCTGCCTCCCAAGTGCTGGGATTAAAGGTGTGCACCACCAACGCCCGGCCCAGATGGTAACTTTTAAGGATAGAATTATTTTCAAATATCTCTTGGTGATTGTGGCTATATTATTAAATATATTAAATATCACACTGACAGATTGCAAGGTAATACAAAGTAAGATTATACACCATATGTTCCATTGTGTGAATATTCATCCCCTTTCTTGCTCAGAGACACGTGGACTGTGTCCAGGCTTCAGGTACACCAGCATTTGTGATAAGTTTCTCTTGAATTGATCCTTAGATCTGTAGTAACTGAGGTAGAGGATGGTAGACGTTCAATTATAGGAGACAAACTGTTTTCCAAAGCAGTTGTGATAGTTGGTCTGAGATGTCAATGTGACCAGGTTAAGAGATGCCTTGGACTGGGGAAATATACTTGTATGTCTACAGGAATGTTTCCAGAGAGGACTGGCCCAGGGGACAGTGGCCAGGAAGGAAAAGATCCACCCTGACTATGAGTGGGACCCTCAAAAGGGCAAACTGCCTGGATGATGAAGGTGAGTATGGAGAAGGCAACCCTCCAGCCAGCAAGTCTTTCTGCTCCAAGTGATACCACCTACTGCTACTGCTGCCCACTGACATCAGACTGATTCTTCAGCCACTCAACACTGACAACAGCAGTAAATTTCCAGGAAGCTTCAGCTTGGATTGAGACTGCTCAGGCACCCTTGGGAACCTAGTTCTCTGCCTCTTCAGTGGGCAAATGGCTATAGGTGAACTCTACCCAGTCTCTACCCAACCCAATAAATCCCTTTTATGACATATACATATATGTGCATATATATGTGCATCTAGATATACATGCTATTGGTTCTGTTTGTTTAGAAAACCCTACCTAATATAGTAGTTCTGGTTTTCTTACCTAATCTGTCTGTCCTCAAGGGTCAGTAGACCCTCTCCTCCTCAATACTTACTGCTTAGCACCAGGCAGATATCCAAGAGCCTATGGGCAGAAAGCCAGGCAGAAGTCTCTCAGCTTCAGTAATGTAGGTATAGAGTAAACAGCAGGCAGGGATTATATGCCATGAACAGAGGCTGTAAGGGTCCTATTCAGGGCGTCGGCCAAGTTCTTTGGAGTTCCCCCTTACCAGCTTCACTTGATTTAAAGTCTGGAAGGTCTTCCAGGGGCCTCAGTCTTAATATAAATCTCAAGAAAGGAGATGCCTTAACCTTTGCTAATGTCCTTCCCAACAGATACTTCTACTACCCAAATAAGGATTAGCAGAGAAAGCAAAAAGAATGGTAATAAAGGAGGGATGAAGAAAGTGGAAAGATAGCTAATAAATCTAAAAGAACTTTTTTTTTGGTTTTTCAAGACAGGGTTTCTCTGTGGCTTTAGAGGCTGTCCTGGAACTAGCTCTGTAGACCAGGCTGATCTCAAACATACAGAGATTGCCTGCCTCTGCCTCCCCAGTGCTGTGATTAAAGTCATGTGCCACCACCACCCAGCGAACTTAAGGAAATAACATTAAAATATTAAAGAGTTTCAAAAAACCAAACAAATAAAAACAAAAAACCCCAAGCTGGCTGGTGGTGGCACATGACTTTAATCACAGCACTGGGGAGGCAGAGGCAGGTGGATCTTTTAAGTCCCAGGCCAGTCTGGTCTACAGAGCAAGTTCCAGGACAGCCAAGGCTACACAGAGAAACCCTGTCTCCAAAAAAAAAAAAAAAAAAAAAAAAAAAGGTGTGTGTGTGGGGGGGGTCCACTGGAAAGATGGCTCAGAGGTTAAGAGCACTGACTGCTCTTCCCGAGGTCCTGAGTTCAATTCCCAGCAACCACATGGTGGCTCACAACCATCAGTAATGAGATCTGATGCTCTCTTCTGGCATGAAGACAGGACACTGTATACATAATAAATAAATAAATCTTAAAAAAAGAAAGTGGGAAGAGCCAAGAAATATTTAAGTTATTCACAAGATACACGTGTGTATGTGTATGTGTGTGCAGGTGCGCGTGCGCACGCACATATGCCCATAAGCAAGGTTTACTATCCCTTGACACTAGAGGCTGCCTTCTTTCAAAAATGTTACAAAATCACTAGTATGCAAGTCAACATGTTATATAATGTCACCCAAAAACACTCTGAGTGAAGTAAACCCTGCTATGCTAGAAGAACTCTTGAAGGATTTGGAGATGGGCCAAAGCTGGCACACACTAGAAATAAAAACAAGAGACTTGAAATAAAATATGAGGAGATTGCTAGGTACTTGGAAAGTAAAAGGAAGGAGGAAGTTGCTACTTTGAAGATGATGAAACCCAGTCATTCCCACAGTCCCAACCATATCCCTAACAGTGCCATAGCTGTCATACAGGAACTCATAGAATACTTGCTATGATGTAAAGATTTAAAAGAACATACCAAAACAGTGGTACCAGAAACAGCTTTTGCAGTCACATCTAAAGGAAGGCCAGAAGCATTCAGCTTAGGAAACCTCTCTCAGTGTAAGAGGATTACCAGCCACGAGCTCAACAGTTTTAGCTACTTATTCCTTAAATTAGATCATGTGCCATATGGAGACACTGGGAAGACTGGTGGGCCTGTGAGCTGATTAAATGGAACTCACCAGTGAGAGAGGGCTGCATGCCTGGGTTGGGTACTTGGGAGAGTGTGCTAGGCAGCTTCAGCTGACCCAGAGAACCATAATGGAATTTAGACTGACATAAAGTCACCAACTATAGGCCCAACTCTATAGCACTTCAACAACTTTATTGACTAAATGTTTTTTCCCAAGTTTACAGCGTAAACTATGGGCTTATTCACCAATTCTATCTAAACCCCTAATTTAGCAGGGACCTTAGTTTAGGCTAAAGGATATAAGTGAGAGTCTGAGTTAGAAACGTGCTGATAATCCACAACTGGGCAGTAGTCCTACTTTTTACTGTTTACAACATCTTTAGAAAATACACAGGATGGAGACAGGCCTTGGAATGCATCTCTGCCACTGGTCTGCTTCAACGCCTCTGACAGAGTCACTGTCTTCCTACTTCAGGACATGGTGACACTATGGCAGCCTATGCATTTTGCAGAAGTACATAGGCCCAAAATTAGCCATGAGGTTTGGAATTACCAGCTCCCCAACTTGGCAGGAGGGGAAGAAAGAGAACGTGTCCATGAAAAGCTTTCGGAAGTGAGACAGGTCTTCCACTTGAACCTTGACGCTATACTGATTGGCCAGAAGCTCAATGGCACCTTGCACCACATACTCATTCTGTAAGTGTGACAGTGAGCAAGTGGAGTAGACAACGTGACCTCCCGGCTTGGTGGCAAGGAGTCCGGCCCTGAAACCAAGAAAACAAAGCAATAACTAGTATACTTCTTGGAAGAATGTGAGCAGCAGAGGGCTAGGAACATAGGGAGAGGGCAGTCTACTACCCGATGGAGTAGACCACACCCAGCTCTAGGAAGCCTCCATGGAAGAATCCTTTGATGGGACTGGAGGTTCAGCAGTTAAGAGCACATACTGTTCTTGTGGAGCACCCAAGTTCAGTACCCAGCATCCATGTCTCAATTTTCTGTAACTCCAAAACCAGGGCAGGGGGATCCTTGACCTGCATGGGCACCTATACTTATGTGGACAGCAGCTTCATGAAGACACATGCATATACATAATTTAAAATACTAAAAATTAGCTGGGCGGTGGTGGCACATGCCTTTAATCCCAGCACTCGGGAGGCAGAGGCAGGCGGACCTCTGGAGTTCAAGACCAGCCTGGTCTACTGAGTTAGTTCCAGGACAGCCTCCAAAGCCACAGAGAAACCCTGTCTTAAAAAAACAAAAACAAAACAAAACAAAAAAAAAGCAAAAAAAAAAAAAAATTAGCCTAGGGGTTGGAGAGATGGCTCAGAGGTTAAGAACACTGACTGTGCCGGGCGTTGGTGGCGCACGCCTTTAATCCCAGCACTTGGGAGGCAGAGGCAGGCGGATCTCTGTGAGTTCGAGGCCAGCCTGGTCTACAAGAGCTAGTTCCAGGACAGCCTCCAAAGCCACAGAGAAACCCTGTCTCGAAAAAAAAAAAAAAACCAAAAAAAAAAAAAAAAGAACACTGACTGTTCTTCCAGAGGTCCTGAGTTCAATTCCCAGCAACCACATGGTGCCTCATAGCTACCTTGAATGAAATCTGGTGCCTTCTGCTGGCATGCAGGCAGAGACTATACACTAAATAAATAAAATAAAAATTAAAAAAAAATTAGCCTAAAAAAATGATCCTAACTCTGCATTGGTGGAACACATCTTTAATCCCAGCATTCGGAGGCAGAGGCAGGTGGATCTCTTGTAAGTTTGAGGCCAGCCTGGTCTACAGAGTGAGTTCCAGGACAGCCAGGACTGTTATACAAAGAAATTCTGTCTCAAACAAAATCAAATAAATAGAAAGAATGATCCTTTGAAGCCTAGTCTGGTTGTGAACTAAACCCCGATATGCTGGCTATCAGTTGAATTCTCTCCTCAGTCATACAGACCCTTGCCCCTCCCACTTTCCTCTTTCTCCTCTCCCTATTACGCACACACACACACACACACACACACACACACACACACACACACACACAATTTTTTTCCCAACTGTGTAGCTTTGCAAGAGCAGACAGTACTCTAAACTGCTGAGTCATCTCTCCAGCTGCTTTCTTTTTCTGAGACAGGGTCTCACTATATTGCCCAGGCTGATATAGATATATACCACCATACCTGACAGCATCTGCTTCTCAAAAACATGCAAGTCACTGGCACTGATGGTAAATGGAGAGAGTGCAGTTATTATTCTCTATTTTTGGTTGTGAACCTAGCCTTTAATAGCTGAGTCATCTCTCCAGCCCGTAGTTAGTATTTTAGAAAGGACAATCTCATAAAGGCTATCACTTCCAGGCAAAAGATTCTTCCCTGTGATGGTCTCAGGAGACTAGGCTCTAATGTCTGAGAATCTATATCACTCACGCGAGAAGCTGCACCTGCAGCATAGGCAACATCTGTCGCTCCTTCTTCCTTGACCGCTGAAAGATGTTGTTCTCTTCTTCATGAAGGGAGTGGCGGTCTGTGGTACATGGCACATCTACCAACACCTACCCAGAGTGTTGAAAGACAAAGCATTAAAGGTCCTTCTAGGCTCTTCTGACTTAAGTCAAAGCAATTTAGGCCCCAAGCCAACCAAGTTCAATGGAAATGCTAGCTCTAACCATTCCTTCATTGCAGAGTACCTGACAAGGGTTCTCATTTTAACCTGACAGAGAACTGTGAAATAATAAGTAGAAAAATAGCATATTTAGAAACACTCATAGTAGCCGGGCATTGGTGGTGCACACCTTTAATCCCAGCACTAGAGGCAGAGGCAGGAGGATCTCTGTGAGTTCGAGTCCAGCCTGGTCTACCGAGCAAGTTCCAGACAGGCTCCAAAACAACACAGAGAAACCCTGTCTTGAAAAAAACCAAAAAAAGAAAAAAGAAAGAAAGAAAGAAACACTCATAGTTAAAAAGCCAAACCAAGCCAGGCATGATGGTACATGCCTGTAATTCTAGTCCTTAAGAAACAGAGGTAAGGCCAAGTGTTGGTGGCGCACGCCTTTAATCCCAGCACTCGGGAGGCAGAGGCAGGCGGATCTCTGTGAGTTCGAGGCCAGCCTGGTCTACAGAACGAGTTCCAGGACAGCCTCCAAAGCCACAGAGAAACCCTGTCTCGAAAAACCAAAAAAAAAAAAAAAAAAAAAAAAAAAAGAAACAGAGGTAAGAGGATTGTTATAAGTTTGAAGGTAACCTGGTTTTCCAGGCCAGCCAAAGGTACAGAGTAAGATATTATCTCAAAAAGGCAGGAGAATCAAGAGCCACAACCAGCCTCAGTTTACACAGTGAGTCTGAGGCCAGCTTAGGTTTCATGAGACCCTGTTTCAAAACAAAAGCTGGGTATAAATAATTGTAATTTAATAACTGATATGAACCTAGGGAAAAATCTTAGTGCTTCAAGGCTCTTTCCTTGGCTATTTACTGAAAATATCCAATTTATACATGATACAGTACTTAATTTACAGATATTATATAACAGAATCAGAATTCAAAATTATCTTAAAACAATGTCAGATGTACAAGTCCCTAGGCTCAATCCCCAGCACTGTTTGAAAAAGAAGAAGGGGACTGGACAGTGGTGTCAGTGGTGGTGGCGGTGGTGGTACACCACTTTAATCCCAGCACTCGGGAGGCAGAGGCGGGTGGATCTCTGTGAGTTCAAGGCCAGCCTGGTCTACAGAGTGAGTTCAAGGACAGGCTCTAAAGCTACATAGAGAAACCCTGCCTCGAAAAAACAAAACAAAACAACAACAACAAAATCATCTTTGGAAAGATTTTTTTTTAACAAAGTAGAAACATGAAGTAAATTACAAATAACCCAGTTTTCAACCAGGCATTGGTGGTGCATGGCCTTTAATCCCAGCACTCGGGGGCAGAGGCAGATGGATCTCTGAGTTCTAGGCCAGCAAGCTCTACAGAGTGAGTTCCAGGATACCTATGGCTTCACAGAAAAACCGTATCTTGAAAAAAAAACAAAACACCCTCTCCCTCCTCCCCAGTTTTCAATATTGATATATTCCTTGGTGAACTAATAAAGTACATACAGAGTAAGAAAAATGAACAGGGTGTGGTAACACTCACTTGTAATCTTAGCAATAGGAGGTAGAGGCAGCAGGATAGGAAGTTCAAGGTCATCCTTTCCTACATAAGCAGCTAGTCTGACGTCAGCCTAGGCCTCCTGAAACCCTATCTAAAAAGAAAGTGGGGTAGGGGGGACAGGGAGGAAAGTTGTGGAAATTCTTGCTATCTCCAAAAGCTGGCTGGACTCGGCAGAATGACTACAGGACACTCATGGATGTGGGGGTCCTGAGTCCTCATGCACATGAACAACAGAGCTATGTGATTTCATCGAGACTAGAAAATCAGTGACAAATATATTTTTACTTTGGTACCAATATATCCTGGATATTGCTTAGTAATGTCAACTGTGAAAGCTGTTGATCTTATCCAGTCGATAAGGGATAGAAGCTGTACTGTTATATCAAACATTTGGAAAAGGCAAAGCTTGTCAACATCAGACATGGCACAGGCATCTCCACACTAGGTAGCATCCAATGTGTGATTACATCATATGCCAGGACGGTTTGCTACCTGGATCTCGGCCTCCAGTGTGTTTATGATTTATGTTCAGATAGACATTTAATTACTTGAAAAAAAAACTTTTTGACTTTCGGAGGGAGGAAGGAAGAGAGGAGAGAGGGAGGGGGGAGAGAGCATGTGAATGCAAGGGAAGGGTGATTGCCCTGCTAGGAGCATGCAAAGTACTAACCGCTCTCCCAACTGCTGTGCAGATGCAAAATAAGGAAGAATGGTGTAGTCTGTTGAGCCCTGAGGTAGCATTCTTATTCGAATCTAAAGTGTCGAACACTTCCCTAGCACACAGCAAACTGAACACTACTATTTCGTTAACGAACAAATTAATGGAGATATCGTCCAGCCAAGGCTGTTTCAAATGCTCAAAGCACTGCCAAGTAAAATGGGAGGGAATTCATTCTATGTCGCTCCACGAGACATAACTAGAGTCAGTGAACAGAAAATGATGAGGAATGTGACAATGAAGATAATGTTGAACACTTACTATAGTCTGTGCAAAGGCATTCTTAGTCAGTCACCTATGGGACGGACAGTACAATGAACCACACTGAAGAAGTTAAAGCACAAAGGAAAGCTTAACTCACAAAGTTTCCAGCTGGCAAGCCATGAAGCCAGGACCTCAAACCAAGAGCCTGATCCAGAGTGCTAACCCTTACCCATAAGGCATGAAACCTACAGATCTGTGTTGTTGTTGCTGTTTTTCAAGACAAGTTTTATCTTTGTTGCCCTGGCTGTACTGGAACTCACTCTGTAGACCAGGCTGGCCTCAAACTCAAAGATTCACCTGCCTCTGCCTCCTGAATGCTGAGATTAAAGGTATGTACCATCACTGTCCATTTTATACATGTATACAATATATAGGGACCATAAATCACATTTTCAATACGTGATTTTAGAGCATGCTAATTAAAAGAAGATAACTAGGGGCTCAGTGGTTAAGAGCACTTGTTGCTTTTGTAGAGAACCCAGGTTCAACTCCCAGCATCCACATGAAGGTTCACAACTGCCTGTAACTCAAGTTCCAGGGAATCTGACTCCCTCTTCTGACCTGTGAGGGCAACAAACACACATGTGGCATACACATACATGAGGGCTAAACACTTGGAGCTGGAGAGGTAGCTCAGTGGTTAAGAACACTGACTGTTCTTCCAGAGGACTTGGGTTCAAATCCCAACACCCACATGGCAGTTTAAAACTGTCTATAACTCTAGTTCCAGGGAATCTGACACACTCATACCAATGCACATAAAATAAATAAATTATATTTTTTAAAATAGACTTAAAAAGCTAAACACTCATACACACAAAAATAAATAGATATAAAAGAATTTTTAAAAAGGAAATAACTTAAAAATATTAAAAGAGTTTCAAAGCTGGGGGGTAGTGGTGGTGCACACCTTTAATCTCAGCACTTGGCAGGTGGATCTCTGTAGGCCAGCTTGGTCTACAGAGCGAGTTACAGGACAGACAAAGCTACACAGAGAAAGCCTGGTCTCAAAAACCAAAAAATAAAAAGGGGAGAGTCAATAACACAGCTGGAGGAATGTGAGAGACACTGTAAGTCTGATAACAGCATTTGGACAGTAGCAATACCAATGGGATACAGAAAACATGCTCATTGCCGGTGGAGGCAAGACTGGAGGAACCTCTAGAGAATTTCTCAAACGTTGTCAAAATCTTAACTAATAGAAACCATTAACAGCAAATTTACTTCACAAAGCATAGAATTGAAAAGGACTGAACCTGAGGATATTTTAATTCATTAAAAAGTCATAGATGTCAATATGAAAACATCACACTGTCATTTCTATTTTGAAAAAACTCCCAAGTTTATATTTTTATATACAAATTATATAAAGGCTATAGAAAAATAAAAATAATAGTTATCTGCAGGAAGAGGGAGTAAATGGCTGTGTATAGGTCTAAAAAGAAAGCTTATTTTCCACCTGATACCCTTTTATACCTACTGAATTTCACACTATGTGCTATATTAATATTCAGAAATAAATAAAATGTTCTCATTCATACTCATCTTTGTGAGGGTTTCCAAGCAACCAAGTGACTTCAGAAATAAAATGTGCCTAATAACTTTTTTCACACTCAGTTAAGTTCAAATTCTTTTTGCTGCCAACTATCTCTAATGAAAATAGTAGCGAGTCATCTAAGCTGAACTGAGAGCTCTGCAAATAGCTCTTTCTCCAAATCACTCATGGAGAACTTTCTAGGTCCAAAAACAGCCCCACACATTGAAAACACAGGGGGTTGGATCCTACCCCTAGGACCTGAGGCCAGAACACGGAGGTCAGAAATCACTTACTCGGTCATAGGTGTCTCCCTCCAGCTCTCCCCACCTCCTGCCATCCCATGAGGTAACTCGAACTTGGTTCCCTTCCCTGATATCTTGAGGCACGTAACTGTGAAGGACCTTCTGTAGTCTGCCTGTTCGGGAAGTGGAGAGATCGTTGGCAGCTAGATTGCCTGTGTGGAAATAAAAAGGGTCTTCAGAAGCTACAACTCAACGGCATATCACACAAACAAAAGGTGTCGATGAAAAATGAAGCCAATTCTCAGGTATAAACAATCAACCCAGACCCCAGAGACAGGGATATTATATATGTGGCACCAAATTGGTCTCTCTGGAGTGAAGGTTGTGAGGACAAATATCTACCAAAAGGAAAAGTAAATAAACAAAGCAGATCAAGAAACAGTATTTCTGCCGGGAAGTGGTGGCTCACGCTTTTAATCCTAGCAGTTGGGAGACAGAGGCAGGCAGATCTCAGTGTGTTTGAGGCCAGCCCAGTTTACAGAGCAAGTGCCAGGACAGGTTCCAAAGCTACACAGAGAAACCCTGTCTTGAAAATACAACAATAAAAAGTATTCCTAAAGAAATATGGTTTCACAGAAACAGTTGACCTGAACAAGGGGGAGCTCTTGGACCCCAGACTGATGTGTGGGTAGACAGACAGCATGGGACTGATCCAGACCCCCTGAATGTGGGTGTCAGTGAGGAGGCCTAGGTAATCTATGGGGCCTTAGGTAGTATTTATCCCTGGCATACAAAAGGATTTCGGCTGCCCATCCCACAATGAGGGATGCTCTCTCAGCCTGGACTCTTGGGGGAGGGCCTAGGCCCTGCCCTGAATGAAATGACAGACTCTGGAGATCCCCCATGGAGGGCCTCATCCTTCCTGGGGCCCCGAGTGGAGATTGGGTGGGGGACTGGGGGGCCTGGTGGGGAGGGCGGGGGAGGAAGGGAGGGAGAGGGAGCTGGGATTGACATGTGAAGCAAGCTTGTTTCTAACTTAAATTAAGAAAAAGCAAGAAAAGGAAAAAAAACAACAGAAATATGGTCTCTCCATTAACCACCTCTTATTCTAAAGCCTAGACTGGCAGTGAACTTGTGGTCACCCTGCCTCCCTGCTAGGTTTACAGGCATACACTAGCCATGCCAATTTATTGTTTGCTTTTGACACAGCTTATTGCTATGCTGCCAAACTGTCCTCAAACTTTTCAAGAAAATCTATTTCAGCTTCCTGAATAGCTGGGACTATATGTGTAGAGCACCCAATCTCTTTGAAACATTTGTGTCTTAGGTATCCACTGCTGTGATAAAAAACACCATGACCAAAAGCAACTTGGAGAGGAAAGGGTTTATTTCGGCTTACAGTTGATAGTCCATCATGGAGAAAAGACAGGGTAGGAGTCAAGGCATTAACCTGGGGGCAGAAATGGAAGCAGAGACCACGTAGGGGCTGCTTATCTGACTCCTCAGTTTGCTTTCTTCTATACCCAGGACCGTCTGCTCAGGAGTAGTACCCACAGTGGGCTGGGCCCTTCCATATCAACAATTAATTCACAACTGCTAATCTGATGGAGACCTTTTCTGAGCTGAGTTCCTCTTCTCAGATAACTAGCTTGTATCAAGGTGAAAAACAAACAAACAAAAAACAGGACAATATCTCTCTCTTGGACTTCAGTAGACACTATAGGTTATTCACCTAGGATTTACTATTATCATCTTATCCCTTAATAACAGAATCCCAACTTTATCAACAGAGAGCAATGTGCACCAACAGAGTACATCTTGTAATTTTCTTTTACAACTAAGTATGACTAAATCTAGGTTTGGTTAGTGAACTGTAGACATAAATATAATGTGAGACCTCTGGGAAGATGTGTATAAAAGGCTAACACAACCATTTCCTTCTGCCTCAAACTGAAATGGGCTGGCTGACATTTTAGCAGCTATCTTGTACCATAATTCTAATCCTAAAAATGTTACCTATAAACCAGGCAGTATTGGCACATGCCTTTAATCCCAGCACTTGGGAGGCAGAGGCAAACAGATCTGAGTTTGAGGCTAGCCTGGTCTACAGCAAGAGTTCTAGGACAGCCAGGGATACAGAGAGAAACCCTGTCTCGAAAAACAACAAACAAATAAGAAAGGATACCTAAACTAAAGGTGCAAAAATAAAAACAGCTAGGGGCTGAAGAGATGTCTCAACAGTCAAGAGCACTGGCTGCTTTTTCAGAGACTTTTTGTTCAATTCCAAGCAACCATGAGGTGGCTCACAACCCTCTGTAATGAGATCTGTTGCCCTCTTCTGACCTGTAGGCATATATGCAGGCAGAAGCATGTATAATAAATAAATAAATCTAAAAAAACAAAAACACCCCAGCTTAAGTCCTTGACAACTATGGAGACTCCACACTGATCCCTAGACCTTCTGGACATTGGAAATTTTTTAGACAAGCATCTCATGTATGCAAGGCACATTCCTATTGTAATAATTTACTACCTTACATTCTTCTTTATTTTTACTCACGTATATATAAATCTGTGTCACTGCATGCCTGTGGAGGCCAGAAGTGGAAATCAGATCCCCTAGAGTTACAGGCTGTTTGGAACTGCTGATGTGGGTACTGGGAACAAGAGTTCACAACTGCTGAGTTACCTCCCCGCCCTACCACCTTTTTGAGAAACATGAGTTTAAGAAATACCAGGTTGCAGCTGGGAGTTGGTGTCCCATGTCAAAAATGCCAGCACTCAGGAGGAAGAGGCAGGCAGATTTCTGTGAGTTTGAGGCCATCCTGGTCTACAGAGCGAGTTTCAGGCCAGGCTCCAAAGCAATACAGAGAAACCCTGTCTTGAACACAAACAAACAAACAAAAACAGACAGGCATTACTGGCACACACCTTTAATCTCAGTAGCACTCAGGAGGCAAGAGGCTAGCCTGGTCTACAGAGTGCCAGGATAGGCTCCAAAGCTACACAGAGAAAACCTGTCTCGAAAAACCAACCAACCAAGCAAACAAACAAAAAAACAAAACCCCAAAACAAACAGAACCAGAAATATCAGGTTGTTTTTAGTACTATTATATGAAGAATGTTCCTGTAAGACTGATGCTAAGGCAGGCCTGTGGCACTTGCCTGTAATGCCAGCACCTTGGAGGCTGGGGGAAGAAATCAAATCAAGAGCTTGAAGTCTGGGCTAAAAATGGGATTCTGTGTTTAAATAAAAAACCAAAAGGCTTGATGATAAAAGACAGCTGACAGCCTCAGAACAAAGAGAAATGAGAAGTGGGATCTGTAATGAAGAACTGCAGGTGTCTACTAGGAGGAGGTTTTGCTTAACATTTAAAAAAAAAAAAAACCAGATACTCTGTTCTGAAGGAATTTTCAGGAGGACACAAAGTGAGAAAGGAAAGATGGTTTCCAGCTCTGCTTCTGTGTTCAATGCTTCTAAGAGTTAACATTCACAGTCCATCCAGAACTCAGTTTCCCCTGCATAAACAAGAGGACTGACAAAGGAAATCTGAGTTTCATGCTTGTCCTGATACTGTGACCCTATTTATGTTCTGGGGTCAAGAAGTCAGTGACTTGGGTGAGTACCTGGTGTTATGATACAGTTTGAGGGGGACCTTGGCGGATTCTGCGGCAGGCAAGGTTGACCAGGCAGACAGAGCTTAAGTGAGAACTTTTATCAGAAAGGAGAGGGAAAGGGGAAAGGAAAGAGAAAAGAGGTAAAGAGAGACAGAGAGAGAACAGAAGAGGGAGCCAGGAGAAGTCCTGTCTGCCCCAGGGAAACAGTGGAAAGAGAGAGGGAAAGAGAGAGCAGAAAGAGCTGGAAAACACGGAGACAGAAAGAGGGTGGAGGTCTTTCTTTTAAAGGGGTCCTTTGCTCCTAGGCTGACCAGGGTACTGCCTGAGTGCATTCTGCCAGGTGACAGGGGCAGGCCAGCATAATGCCTGAACCCTTACACCTGGGATGAAGAAGAGGTGCAGCTAACACCTTGGAAGC
Source organism: Mesocricetus auratus (assembly GCF_017639785.1). Classification (NCBI taxonomy): domain Eukaryota; kingdom Metazoa; phylum Chordata; class Mammalia; order Rodentia; family Cricetidae; genus Mesocricetus; species Mesocricetus auratus. The sequence continues at coordinate 25,718,383 of NW_024429197.1, read as the reverse complement.
ATTTCTCCTTTGCTTGTTTCTTTCCTCTCTCTTCTGATGGGGTCTCACAGCATTCAAACCGGCACAGCCCCCAGCATGGCGCTCTTGCTCTGGACTCACTTGTTAAGCCTGTGCCAACATCTTTTCTTTTTCAACCTTCCTAGTTGAACTTCCAGAAGGATGAAAGCAAATCATGCATGGGCCTATCAGAGGCTAGAGGCTAACTCTAACTGTGCAAGCCAGCTTCGGAGTCACAATAACAGAAGTTTCACACCTAACAGAAAGGCCCAAGGCGGGAGAGGCCTGGCTATGCTCTGGGTCAGATGTGAACACATCCCCTGTGGCTCTCTCAAGCCTAAGGGAAAAGGTGACTTGTACTTTAAGGCAGGATGTCAATCAGTAGTTGGCTAAAGTGAACACTTATAAATGCCACGGTCACCTGTGATACTGAGACACAGAAAGCTTCAGCCTGTTCCCAAGGAAGTCATAACTTATTTATTTAATTTTTGGAGACAGGGTTTCTCTGTGTAACAGCCTTGACTGTCCTGGAAATCGCTCTGTAGGCCAGGCTTGCCTCAAACTCACATAGATCCACCTGCCTCTGCCTCCCTCCTGAGTGCTAGGACTAAAGGAATTCATAATCTTGAGCAGGGAGAAGATACATATCCATTGAGTGATGCTATGGCATGGGGTGCACAGGAAAAGGAACCATTATGGACAAGCCAGCAGCAGCTAGGAGAGAAGACTTCCTGGAGGTAGTACAGTTGACCCGAGGCTTAGACACAGAAAGGATTTAGATGACACAGCTGGGGTGGGGTGGAGGAATCCTAGAAAATGTTACATGAACAAAGGCAGCAGGGTGTTGGAAGGAGTATAAAGAAATGAGACTGTCTTAGAGACAAATCAGCAAATGCAAAAGGGTGAGAGGGTCAAGTGATACATTTATCAGAGCCCTGATTTAATCTGCCTGCAGAAGCCTTGATCAGCCATTTTTACAGTCCTGGCTGTCTTGGAACTCTGTTTTTGTTTTTCAAGACAGGGTTTTTCTGTATGGTTTTGGAGCCTGTCCTGGAACTCCCTCTATAGACCAGCCTGGCCTTGAACTCACAGAGATCCACCTGCCTCTGCCTCCCCCGAACGCTGGAATTAAAGGCATGCACCACCACTGCCCAGCCAGTCAACTGACAATAATCTTAGCAAATTATTATTACCCCTCTAACCCTGGGACCAGAAAGCTTATCACATTCAGTGTGCCCTGACTGGAGTGAAGTGATGGACCCCAACCTGCCTAAGATACCATCCCACGACTTACGGCAACAGCCAGTCTGAAGTAATGCCAGTGTTTTCCCCCCAGGAGCTGCACACAGGTCAAGCACAGTATCTCCAGGCTGCAGACCAAGAGCCAGGACAGGCAGCAAGGAGGCAGCATCCATCAGGTAGTAATCCATGAGTCCTAGGCTGCCAAGTCTGGAAGAGAGAAGGCCATCACACTTACTGGGAATCAAGGTGATCAAGTCCATGCCCTTTAGGGTCAGTGAGCTCCACTCAGCAAAATTATTTTTCAGACATTCATTCATCTATATAGTGTCTACTACTCATTCATTGATCTATATAATATTCACAGTGATTTTTTTTAAGAAATAAGATAAAGGTCTCATGTATCCCAGGCTGGCCTCAAGCTTGCTATGAAGCTGAGAATGACATTGAACTTGAGATCCTCCTGCTCCACTGATGAACTGTGGAATTACAGGTTTGAGCCACCACACCTGGCTTATGCAATGTGATAAAACTCAGGGTTCTCTGGATGCTTGTAACTAAGCTACATCCCCATTCCTGAGTGATCCTTCTGAAATCAGATCAATTGACTTCAAACTAGCCACACGTGCTTCTATCTCAGGCCTTTCAACCACTATGCCTTCTGCCCATAACACTCTTCTTCTAATTGTCCCTGATGTGCTCCATCATTTCTATCAGGCATTGCCTCAAAGTGACCTCTTCAGAGCCACTGCAGTCCCTGGCTAGTCTACCTAAAATAACAGACAGCATCATTCCCATCACTTTCTGTCTCCAGCTGCACTATTTTTCTTTAAAGCACTTGCTCTTCACTTTAAATGTGCAACTGTGTATGCGTGTGCCTGTTTATTTTCCCATATTAGAATGTAGCTCTGGGAGGACAATGATTTTGCCTGGTTTGTTCCCAAGACTTGAAACAACACAGTGCTTGGCACATAGCAGAAACTCAATTTTATTGGGCTACACATCAAGACGCAAAGTTCTTCACTGGTTCAGAAAGAAGGGCTCATCAATTGTATGTACTGGGGTTACCTGAGTTGGGCCGGATGAGGACTCACAGGCCTTCATTGGGTAAAAGGGGAAGAACATTCTAGGCAAAAGAGAAAAGAATGAAGGGCTGGAGAGATGACTCAGAGGTTAAGAGCACTGGCTGTGCTGGGCGTTGGTGGGGCACGCCTTTAATCCCAGCACTCGGGAGGCAGAGGCAGGCGGATCTCTGTGAGTTCGAGACCAGCCTGGACTACCAAGCGAGTTCCAGGACAGCCTCCAAAGCCACAGAGAAACCCTGTCTCGAAAAAACCAAAAAAAAAAAAAAAAAACACCTGAAGACACTGTGAAAACTTGGGCTATGTCTTTGAACAGATAAAGAGAACTTAGCAACGTCTTTAGGAGGAAAAAAAGTGTAGCTTCACTCGAGTTCACTAAGCATGCCAACTAGTCGACAGTCCAAGGAAGTATGACAGGGATGAAGATGTCAATGTTGGATGTTGTTAGAGTTTCTCCTATTTGTTTTTTTTTTTTTTTATGAGACAGGGTCCAGCCCGGCCTTGAACTCACAGAGATCGGCCTGCCTCTGCCTCCCGAGTGCTGGAATTAAAGGCGTGCGCCACCACCACCCAGCAAGTTTCTCCTATTTGTAATGATGCTTTGTGTCTCATTGTTCATTAGATGCCTTCAAACTCTTTGAAGTTGTCAGTAATGGCACTTTACGACTTTGATGCAAGATTTTAACCAAAACCTGAGTTCTTAGTGGGACTTAGTGGGAAAGGCTGGAGAGATGGCTCAGCAGTCAATGGCACTGGCTGCTCTTCCAGAGAACCCAAGTTCAACTCCTAGCACCCACATGGCATCTCACAACCTTCTCCAATTCCAGGGGATCTGGCACACACTTCTGCTCTGCAGGAGCCTGCACACAATGGGGACATACACTCACATATAAAAATAAAAGATAAATAAAATATTTAAAAGCATACTGGGGACATGCCTACATTCTCAATGGTAGAATGCCTGTGTAGAATAGATAAAGCCTTGGGTTTAATCCTTAGTGGCAGGAAGAAGGGGAAAAAAGGCCCAAGATGGGGGTTGAAAAGCAAGACAAACACAAAAAGCCTTAAACCCCGTATTAAGGATTTTGGACTATAACCTACAGGAAGTAATCAAAAGGTTTTAGGGAAATCACCTGGTTAGCTAGTTTGGGGTTTAAAAAGCTGGGCAGGCAGTGACAGAGTGGGTAGAAAGGGTGGATGATCAAGTCACAGGACTTCCTGACCCATAGACCTGTCACCATGAGGACTGTTAGTTGGTGGTGAGCAACCACTCCCCTTCCTAAGATGGAGGGCAGCAAGGGTAGCCTTGGAACAGACTCAAAGATACAGAAACCTAACAAGACAATGACCCTAGAAGGGTGCAATGAGACATGGCACAGTACCACTGCCAGCCATGATAATCCCTAGGCCCCAAGTTACAGCACCCCCAAGTCTTCACGAAGAGGCTCAGGCTTCCATAGGATAGTTTCAAAATCAAACCACACTTGGGTTGTTTGTACCTCATGTTTCACAAAGATTAATAAGAGAAAGGCACAGAACTGCAAACATACAAGCAACAGCTAATAAAAGCTACCCTCATCAAGTCTTTTCCTTCTCGCCCTCCTTAAACTGGTTCAGTTTGGGGAATCTGCTAAAAGTCCAATGCTATGTCACAGATATTATCAGGCTATTCATAAATTGACAGAACCTCCCTGGACTGCTGAGAGAAAGACCCACGTGATTTCATAGGAAGCCCAATGGGGTAAGGGATGATGGGGTCATAGGAAGCCCAAGGGGAGAAGGAGTTGGTAAGAGGCAGTGAAAGGACAAACCATCTCCAGAATCTGCCACACTGCTCACTTTCTCTCTTCTCTAAGAAGCCCTGTAAAGGATGCCAATACTTTAACTTAGATCACACAGCTTTTACTCCTTGACTCCGTGGGCAGCCAATGCCTCGGGACTGCTTGCCAATGCTCACCCAATCTATCTCAGTACATGCAGTAACTAAATGATCTTAAGTGAAACAGACGAAAATACTGACAGTCTTTCTTCTTCTTCCTTTCTTTTTTTTTTTTTTGGTTTTTTGAGACAGGGTTTCTCTGTGGCTTTGGAGGCTGTCCTGGAACTCCCTTGGTAGTCTAGGCTGGTCTCGAACTTACAGAGATCCGCCTGCCTCTGCCTCCCAAGTGCTGGGATTAAAGGCGTTCGCCACCAACGCCCGGCTCTGGCCTTGATCTTAAACTCCTGATCTTCTTGCCTCTACCTCTCAAGTGCTGTGATCACAGGTGTGTACCACTGCACCTGGCTGTGAGAGGTTATTGACAAATGCTGTCATAGGCTCTGTGTTAGATGTTTCAGTATGCCAAATTTCACTTCCTCCTTGCCACGATCCTAGAGGACAGCTAAATCTGCACTCCTCAGCCAGACTTTCTGGGTCTCAAACCTAGCCCACTTCTCATTAGTTGGGTGACTTTCAGTAAGTTATTTCTCTGTACCTAGGCCTCTCCATCTGAAATAAGAGTACCTATAGTAGCCCAATAGTAGAGTGTTTGCCTAGTATGACAGGCTCTGGATTCCAATATTCAGCAAAAGAAAATGAATCTGCTATTATAGACAGGACTCTCAGTTTTTTTGTTATTTTGGATAGTAACAACTTCAAACTCCTGAACCTCCTCCCCTACAGTTCTGTTTTGTTTTGAGACTGAGTCTTGTTGTGTAGCCCATCTAGCCTCATGCTTTATGATAACAAGTGCTGGTATTATAGGCTGGTACAACCATGCCCAGCTTCCTGTTCTTGACTGTGCAGTCTTTTCTTACTGCATTTCATACACATAAGCATCTCCTCAAGACACTGGAAGCTCTGTCTTTCTTCAGATCTGTCACTCACTTGCATTCCTAGGCAACCCCTATTTCCTACCAAAGCCCACTTCCTCTTGTCTCATTTTCACAGGGGCCTGCAGGGGTACACAGTGAGGCAGATGCATTTTCACTGGAAAGGATGCAATGGGTTGCTCTTGTGAAAGGCAGATGTTTTCTATAGGAGACAGTAAGTCAGAACAGGTTCCCAGTGCTGGTTCTGGGGCTCAGACCACCTAGGTCTAAATACCAACTATACCACTTACTCTCTGAAGGATCAAAATCGAATAAACTCCTTAACTTCTTTGCACCTCAAATATAAAAGAGGGCAGGTATTTCCATAAGAGTGTTAACAGAACAAAAAGAGTGCCAGGACGACCCTCATGGTTCCAGATCCTACCTAGCAGGAGGGAAGCGGCTGATATCTCCCCTGGGAAAAGTGAAGCATCGAAGGTTTGGACTGTAGTTCAGGGATGGAGGTGGAGAGAGGTCACTCTCAGGCTCCAGTTCCTGGGGAGAGATGGCTTCTTTCACAAAGTCCTTGGCACCCAGGTGCTCCAGCTTAGCGCTCACATTATCCCAAGCATCAAAATTATTGACCAATGCACTATACTTCTGTTCTGAGAGAAGACTAACACGAATTGATGGCCAAAGATCCCCAAATTGTACACTGTAGGTCATGTCAAAATTTTGCAGAGCAAGCCGACTAGCAGGGAATTCTGGTTCTGTGGTAGCCTAAAACAAAAACAAACAAACAAAAAAGGCAAGCAGATCAATCTTTCTAGTTTTGACTCTCTCTTATCACCTGACTTTACTGTTTTACCTAGGGTTTCTGTTGCTGTGATGAAACATCATGACCAAGGCAACTTGAGGAGGGGAGGGTTTATTTCAGCTTACACTTCCAGGTGACAGTCCGTCATTGAGGGAAGCCAAGGCAAGAACCACAGGAACTAATGCAGAGAGCACAGAGGGGTGCTGTTTATCGGCTTGCTTACTCATGGCTTGCTCAGCCTGCTTTCTTTTTTTTTTTTTTTTTTTTTTGGTTTTTCGAGACAGGGTTTCTCTGTGGCTTTGGATGCTGTTCTGGAACTCACTTTGTAGACCAGGCTGGCCTCGAACTCACAGAGATCCGCCTGCCTCTGCCTCCCGAGTGCTGGGATTAAAGGCGTGCGCCACCAACGCCCGGCTCAGCCTGCTTTCTTATAGCACCCAGGACTACCACCCACAACAGGCTGGGCCTTCCACCATCAATGACTGATTAAGAGACGGCCTTACCCTTACCCCCTATGAGGAGTGAGTGGGGATGGGAGGAAAGGGGAGAGAGGAGGGAGAGGGAACTGGGTTGGTATGTAAAAAGAAAAAGAAAAAAAAAAGCCCCACAGCCAAATCTAATGGAGGCATTCTCAATTGAAATTCCTTCCTTTCACATGACTCTAGCTTGTGTCAGGTGATATAAAACTAGTTGACATATCTACCAACACGTCTGAGCCCCGAGACAAATTCAAACCCACTCAGTGCTCTCTCCTGCCTTTGCATCCTACCTCTGCCTACCAAAGGAGAAATTGGGAATTGGGAGACTGAAGAGTTAGCCTTCATATCACAGCAATGTGAAGGGACACAATACCTCTTATAGTAACTGTGTAGGGGTCTTCAAGAAAGACAGCCAATGCTAGGCACAGTGGTGCACACTTGTAATCCCAGCACTCAGCAGGCTGAGGCATGAGGATCCAGAATTCAAAGTGAGCCTTGGGGCTACAAAAGCAAATTTGAGGCCAGACTGAGTTACACATCAGGAGTCTCTTAGCAAGGTGGCAGAATGGGTGTGACTACCACGTGAGTTAGATCTTTGGGAACCATTTGGTAAAAGGAAAGAACTGATTCCCACAAGTTGTCTGACTCCCCCAGGTATAACATAACATATATGTGCACACATGCACACACCCATACTCATACCAATAAATACATAGATGTCATTTTAAAAAGTTTCCTGTAAGTAATCCTACAACTCAGGGGATAGAAGGGAGGATCATTCTTGGCTACACAGAGTTCAAGACAAATTGGGATACAAGAGACTATCTCAAACACACACCCACACACACACACACACAGAGAGAGAGAGAGAGAGAGAGAGAGAGAGAGAGAGAGAGAGAGAGAGAGAGAGAGAGAGAGAGAGAGAGAGAGAGAAACATGTAAGTCTCAAAAAATGAAAAGGGGCAGTGGGTGAGGGCCTGAGCTGGGATGCACCTCAATGTGTGCTCAGTGTGTGACAGTACTCGCCTAGCACATATGATCCCCTAGATTTGATAACTAGCACTGAAAAGTAGAAAGGGGACTAAGTAACTCAAGAGAAAACTCTTCAAGAAACTATTTCCTCAAGCCCTGGGAAGGGTTGAGGTTTAAGCTTTTTCAAGACAGGGTTTCTCTGTGTAACAGCCCTGACTGTTCTAGAACTGGCTCTATAGACCAGGCTGGCCTAGAACTCACAGAGATCCACTTCCTCTGCTTCCCCAGTACAGGGATTAAGAGTGTGTGTCACCATGCCCATCCAGACACTTTTATTCTTTATAACCCTGTTTTCAGAAACTTGTTCATGTCTACTAGCGTATGAGAGCTCTATGACAGTAATGCTCAACAGGATACAAAAACAACAATAATAATGAATACCTTTCACACCTGGAGCAATGAGAGTCACTTACCTAAGACCGTGCAGTGAAGGGGCAACATGATGCACAGAATCATAGAGCTCAGTTGTTTTAGAAGATTTCCTAGACCCCAGGAAGGCAGAATCAAGACAGTTCAAAAGTCTTAAGATATGAATTAAAGCAGAAACGTCCAGGGTGACTGTTATGGGGCTAGCAGTGAAGGACTCGAGTCCGATTAAAAAGGAACTGAAGACTTCAGATGAGGAGTCCACAAGTTGGTCTGATGTTGCAACAACTGAGATGCTATAGCTTACAGTTTTGTTCCTGCAACTTCTGCTCTAACCTGGGTTTCCGTTATGGTCATCATTTCTTCTTATTGGGGGGACTCTTGCTCCGACCATGACTTTTCCTGTGGTGAGGACTCTTGCTCCTGTTCTTACTTTTATCACCTCGAGGACTCTTGTTCTGCTTTGGTGATCTGCTACGGTGAAATTTTTCACTCTGTCCCTCACTGATGCTCAAGTGGATACACTCACTGTGTTCCTGAGTATCCCTTTGGGTAGGACTGCTGCTCCGGTTCCAACTTCTGCTCCGATAGAAACCCCTGTCTTGGGGACTGTTGCTTCGATTACGAAGGGAACTCTTGTTCTGGCTCTGACTTTTCTCTTGGAGGATACTCTGGTTCTCACTACTATGACATTTACTAATAATAATGGTTGAACTACAGCTGGCATTAGTGCTACAAGTGGAGCTCTTGGGTGACGGCAAAGAAGAGCTGTAGGGAATCTGAGGGGATTCTGTGAGTGGGCCTGGAGAGGACACAGCATAGGTATGAAGGCCACAGGGAATAGTATTGGGGCAAAGTCGAGCTCGAGGGACAACAGGTAAACATCGGGGGTCAAAGGGTGTCCTCAGAGGGATAAAAGAATAGATGTGGGTAGAACAAGGAGGTACCACAGGTTTGCTATTGGGTGGTGGTGAACCCCTGGGAGCTGTGTAAGTGCCACAGGGAACTACAGGCTGACACTGAAAAAGACGCGTAGAGCAATTTAGGGGACTAGAGAGTGGGGATGAAACCACAGAATACGTATGGGTATTGCAGGGGGATACTGGAGATGGTCCGTGGGGACTGTTCTTAGGACATCTATTGGACGATAAAAGATTACAAGGCAGGCACTGGGGATAGGAAGTAGGGGCAACAGTTTTATGGATTCCTGGGTCCACTGTAGTCTCTGGGGGAAGTTCTTTTCGTAAGAAATTTGAAGTAGTTGTGATGGACGGCTCCATAAGGGGACTAGAGAGGCCACAGGACCGGGAGGGAGGCTGAGGAGAGGTGTTGGTCTTATGGGACTTAGGATGATCATGAGGAGTGTGGTGTAGTGTGTTGACCAGGGAACGACACCTGTAGGGAGCGCGTTGTGAATCTGAGAATTTGGGGGACTTCACTTGAGGGGGAGCTGGGGTAGGAAGAGGGGGTTCATTATAACTTCCGGGAGACTGAGGTGGAGCTACAACCTGGTTGCCCTGGGGAGATGGGAAATACAGGGCAGGATAAGGACACTGAGGAAGAGGTGCTTCTATGGGGCAGGGAGGACCGGAAACTACATCACCTGGGGTTAGCAAGAGGTAAGAGTTCCCCCCAGTCTGCCAAGATAGAAAGGATTCTAAGCAAGACTTGTGGGAAGACTGAGGCTGGGATGAGCCAGGAGAACCAGCACTCTCAGATGGTAGGTTGATGATGCAGTAAGGACTCCTAGAGGCAGATACCTGGGACTCTGAGCAAAGATGGGAGTACTGAAAAGAGCCCTCTTGGGGTAAGATGGGAGAGCAAGGCATGACTGCCTGAGAAGAAAGTGGAGGACCACCACTGTTTTTCCCAAGAGATCCATCAAGCTGCAGTTTAGGTTCACAAGAGTCTGGAGGCTTAGGGTGGTCATGGTAAAGGCTGCCAGCCGGTGGGGTAGATGCTGAGGAAAGAGGAGGGTCATTGTAACTTCTCCCGGACGACCAGTGAGAAATGGATGTGGGGACCACCGGTCGGTGAGCAAGAGGAGGTGAAATTGTAAGGCCAGTTCTCAGGGGCTTATGGGTAAGAAGGGGTGAAATTATGGAGTAATTTCCTTGGGAACCAGGCACACAGGGAGTTGAAATTACAGGGCCAGTCTCTAAGGATATGCGAGTGAATTGAGGGGAGGTTACTGGGCTGGTTCTGGGTGGCTGATGAATAAGAGATGGGGAAGTCACCGGACTACAGTAACAAAAGCACGGGCTTGGAGGACACGGACGCTGAGATCTTGGGGAACCGGTCCAGTTGCAACAAAGGTTACGTTGAGGAGAGGGTGACCCCTTAAGGCTGAATCGTTCAAAACAAGGGCTCGGAGGGGATGAACCAGCTAACTCTTGGTTGTACAGCCTTCCCAGGAGTGGAGAAAAGGGTTCAAACGAACACACCCCCTGTGGGGGTGGGGAGGAAGATAAAGGGGGCTGAGGGGGTGGGGAGGGAATCCGTCGGGGTAAGCAAGGAGATGTAATAGTGAGGCAAGAGAAAGGGGGGTTGGTGAACCTTTTGCCTGCATTTGGAGAAAGGCCAGTAGTACAGGTTAGGTGGTCGTTGAACTCTTTCCTGGGCCCCAAAGGCACCTCAAAAGTGAGGACAGGGTTGAATTCCTTACGGCAGGACGATGGAGACCCAGGAGGGAAGGGGCAGTTGTTATGATCTTTTGCTAGGGGTGAGGTTGTGGGGGCTGAAAGTTCAAGGAGGAAAGGAGAAGTGGTCATGGGACAAGAGGGGAAGGGGAAAAGGGGGGAAAGAAAAGGGGAAAGAAGGGATGGAGAGGGTAAGGTAAAGGTAAGCAAGAAAAAGGAACATGAGGCGATGTGACGTCACCAAAAGAATGACAGAGTAGATGACTTAACATAGAGGGGCGGAGTCAGGAGGCTGCTTATGCAACATGAAGAGACGTGGTTAATAAAAGGGCACACAGAAGTGTGACAACAGCTTCGAAAAGGTTAAGGTCCCTGGAATAGATGTCCCGAGTGCAACTGTGAGCGACCGAAAACACAAGGACTGGATAAGCGTCCCTCTAACGTCCCCCCGCCAGACCTTACCCATTTCTTCTTATATCGGTGTCTCCGCGGGACCGGCGTGAAGTCCACGAGCTTCAGCAGTTTCCGAACGCCCCTTACGACGGGCGCAGCCATTTCAGTGGGCAACGCCAAGAAACTCCGACCGGAACCGCAGCTGCGTACTCTCGGGTTCCGGGGAGGACTGAGAGCCGCTTAGACTAGCAGCGGCAAAAGGGGGAGGGAGTTAGGCTTGCGGCTCTCCCAGGGTTCCGCCTGCCTCCGCACGCCAAGTGCAAACACCGCCCGCCAGAGACCCGCTGGGAGCCCCGCAGCGGTGGCTGTGCTAGAAAATCTAAAGATGCTCACGAGGTGTGTGTGCGGGGGAAGCCTCTGGGCTCAAATTGCATAAAGATCCCGAGGTAGAGCAAAATTAGGCCGGATCTGTAGGCAGAAGCGAAATTGCAGGAAATGCGTAGAAGCTTCAGTTTCAAGATCTGGCTTTCACATGATCCTTTTCAAGACTCGGTACCTAGTTTTGTATTCCTTCTGAGAGACTCAGATTTTGTAAACTAACTAAGCCCAACCACACCTGACTCCACCCACCACTCAGGATCCAAGGGATAGGAAGGAGTGATCCATATTTTTAGAAATGATCGCCTGGGAGGGAGGGAGGGGCGGGGCGGGCATCTGACAACAGTATTGTTTTGTTTTCTCTCTTTTTTTTTTTAAATAAAATGCTGCTGGGAATGGATAATTGGAAACACCTGTAATCCTAGCAGTTTGTAAGTGGAGGTAAGAGTTGTAGGCCAGTCTGGGCCACAGGAGACTTAGTCTCAGAAAAATCAAAGACTAATATGTATTATATCTTAAGTTTTAACTATCCTGTAACCTTACTTTTATTCTTATAATGTATTGCCATCTGGTACATATTACCTTATAGTCAGCTAAGTTATATTTATTTATTCGTTTTTCGAGACAGGGTTTCTCTGTGGCTTTGGAGGCTGTCCTGAAACTAGCTCTTGTAGACCAGGCTGGTCTCGATCTCACAGAGATCCTCCTGCCTCTGCCTCCCAAGTGCTGGGATTAAAGGTGTGCGCCACCATCGCCCGGCGTGGTTATAATTTTTTAAATGTTAAAAATATATCAAGCAGAATATGGAACTTGTGGGCCAGTTACCCTTATGGAATTAGTGAGCTCCCGTTCACCAATTCAATGAGGCTGTCTTAAAAAAATACAAGGTGGAGAACATACACCAACCTACAATTTTTTTCTTTTCTGTTTTGTTGTTTTTTGAGACAGGGTTTCTCTGTGTAGCTTTGGTTGTCCCAGAACTCGCTTTGTAGATCACCATGCCTCTGCCTCCCAAGTGCTGGGATTAAAGGCGTGTCACTATGCCCAGCTTCCTTTTGGGGTTTTTGTTGTTGTTTTGTTTGAGATGGGGTCTCACTATGTAGTCTTGGCTAGCCTACAACTCTTCTCTATGTGGACCAGGTTGGCTTGGAAATCATACCTGTCTTCTTATGTTTCCGAAGTGCTAGGATTAAAATGTGTGCCCAAAACAACTCATATAAAAATAAACACATGCCAAAAATTGTATTCATCATCCTATGCCACATGTGTATCTGGCAATGCCTTAAGTAATGAGGGTACTGAAAATAAAGACTTGTTTAAATGAGAATTTGAGTTTCAAAATTTTAGCTACCCACATGAGGCATTATGACTTCTGTTTTTAATTTCAGCATTCTGGAGTCTGAGGCAGGTAGATTTCTTTGAGTTAGAAACCAGCCTGATCTGCACAGAGTTCAAGGCCAGGCAGAGCTATATAGTGAAACAGCATCTGAAACTCTGAAATGATTTTGCTTCTAGTTGCAGAAATCTTTTTTTTTTTTAATGGGTGTTGGTGTTTTGCCTGCATGTATATCTGTGTGAGGGTGTCACATCCCCTGAAACTGGAGTTACAGACAGTTGTGAGCTGCCATGTGGGTGCTGGGAATTGAACCTGGGTCCTCTAGAAGAGCAGCCAGTGCTCTTAACCTCTGAGCCATCTCTCCAGCCCCAGTTAGAAATCTTAACATCCTGAGTATTAAAGTGTAATGTATAGCTCAGTGGGATGTTTGCCTAGCATGCATGCATTGAGGCCCTAGGTTTGATCCCTCATACTGACAAAGCCAACAACAAAAAACCTATAATGTTTGGAATGGCCTTTTCATGTGGAAATCAATTCCATCTTTACTGGGCAGAATTCATTAGTATTACCATGGATAAGTCTAATTACATTGTCATCAGCTCCATACAGTTTCACTTCAGTTCCTACAAAGACATAAGATATAGGCTGGAGAGAGACATGATTCAGTGGTTAAGAGCACTTGTTGCTCTTGCAGAAGACCTGGGTTTAATTCCCAGGCTCACAATCATCTGTAATCCAGTTCTAGGAGATCTGATGCCTTCTGACATCTTCGGGTACCAGGCACTCAAATGCCATATATATATGTACATACAAGGAAAACACTCGTTCACAGACATCTTTTGAAAGAACAAAAAGATGTAAGATGGCCTAGTCGATATAAAATAAACCAGAGGTATACCCTGGCAATACAATGAACATAATCATAGCAAGTTCTTCATCTGCTTATTTATAAACTCTGGACAATTTCTCTAGATATGTCTTACCTCAATAGAATGTTGAGAGTTATTATTGTGTATTTATTTTACAACAGGGTTTAGCTATGTAACCAGCTGGTTTAAAACTCAATGTGTAGACAGGCCTGCCTCTGTCTTCCTGCCTCAGCCTCCTGAGTGCTCAGAGTGAGGATTTGGGCCTTGTAAAATGGCTCCGTGTGTAAAAACACCCAGCAATCTGAGTGTAATTCCCAGGACCCACATGGTAGGAAAGAACCAACTCCCAAGCTGTCCTCTGACCTTCACAGGAATACCATGGCATGTGTCATTGACACCCCTCTGTTGGGGACCAGGTCACTGGCTCTACTTCTTACCTCAGGGCACATTCCAAAACTCAGGTGCCTTCCCACAGATGGCCCACAGCCAGAGATAACCAACCTCCTAACAAAGCTAACACCTACATTCCCTGGTGAGATCTCCTGCTCTCTTATCAAACACCCGCTTCCTGCTCCTAACAGGCCCCTGCCTCACTCCTCCCTCACCCCCCTCCGGCGTCTCCTGTCTAACAACCTTAGCCCCATGGCCAAAGCCACATTCCCCTATTAAAGCCTGTACAGAACTTTGATTAAACAGCTTGATCAGCCATGTTGTCTTGCTGTCCATCTCCCCCTTGTCTCTTGTCTCATTCATTCCAGGTTTCCTTGGGCTTGAACCTGTTGTGCCCTGCAGGCCAGGGCACCCCTCTACCCCTGCAACCACCTCCCCATATATTTTTTAAATTTTAAAAATTAAATGGGAGGGTTGAACTGTATCAACCACTCTTATACTTTCAGGATCTTTTTGTTTTTACAGTGCTTTGGATACAATCTAAGGCCGTGTATTCTATTGCTGAGCTATATATTCAGTCCCCTTCATATTCTGAATTATTGAAAACCCTCCCAAAGCTTGTCTGTTAAAGTGTGATGGATTAGAAGCGGATAAATTTTGGTTATTGTATCATTTATTCATTCATTCATCTGGTTTTTCAAGACAGGATTGTGTGGCCTTGTCCATCTTGAAACTTACTCTGTAGACCAAGCTGACCTTAGACTCAGAGATTTGCCTGCATCTGCCCAAGTGCTGGGATTAAAGGCGTGCGCCAGCACTACCCAGCTGTTGTTTTATGTTATTTTATTAAGACCCAGTCTCACTTGGGACTGGGAAGATGGCTCAGTTAGTGAAGTGCTTACCATGCAACCATGAGATCTGGGTTCAGATCCCGACACCTCATAAAAAGTAGTGTGCTTGAAATTCCAGAGCTGAGGAGGAAGTCCTTGGGACTTGCTGGCTAGCCAGTCAGCATGCTCTATGTTCAGTGAGACTCTTGTCTGGAAAGCAGAGAGCAGTTGAGGCAGAAACCTAGTATGAACCTCTGGCCTCATGCACATCTGTACATAAAATAAAGATAATCCATAGCACATTATATATCTATGAAAAATCACCCAATTTTTCAAAAGAAATATTGCTATGGAATGTTATTTTAACTAGGCAAAGATGTATTACATTTGTTTATATTGTGAAATATTACAAGTATGTAAAGGTGTGTTATTTATGCTGCATTTGTTTAATTATGAAAAGCTGTGTTGCTGTTTCACCTTGTCTAAGGCACCTGACTGGTCCAATAAAAAGCTGAATGACCGATAGGCAGTAGAGGGATAGGTGGGGCTGGAGGGCAGAGAGATAAGTAAAAGAAGGAATCTAGGCTGGGGCAGGGATGGAGGGGAGAGTGAGGGAGAAAAAGACAAACATGGAGTAGGACATACAAAAATAAAGGTTAAGAAGCCCAGAGGCAAATCGGAGATAAAGAGAAACATGTTATAAGTGCCAGTGGAACAAGCATAAGCTAAAGCTGAGCATTCCTAACTAGTATTAAGTTGGTGGTCCGAAGAAAACCTATTACAAAATAGAAAGAGTAGGTTTTTTTGTTGTTTTGTTTTCTGTTTTTCGAGACAGGGTTTCTCTGTGGCTTTGGAGGCTGTCCTGGAACTAGCTCTTGTTCTTGTAGACCAGGCTGGTCTCAAACTCACAGAGATTTGCCTGCCTCTTTCTCCTGAGTGTTGGGATTAAAAGTTTGTGCCACCACTGCCCGGCTAAGAGTAGTACTTCAAGTCTTTTGCTAATAGGGTTGGAGAAATGCCTCATTGGTTAGGAGTGCTATTAGTCCCCAACACCCACATAGGGGGCTTACAACTACCTGTAACTCTAGCTCCAGGGAATGACACCCTCTCATCTGGCCTCTATGGGCGCTGGACCCACATACCCCTATACACACACTTAAAATAATTTGTGGTTTTTCTTTTCATTTTTTGTTTTACAAGGCAGGGTTTCTCTGTGTAACAGCCCTGGCTATCCTGGAAGAAAACAAAGAGAGGAGGGTGGCAGGGGCCAGTCACAGAGTAAGAAGTAAAATTATACAGAAGATAAAAGCCCAGAGGGAAAAGAAGATAGGCAGGTTAAAGGTAAGAAAAGGTGGTTAGAAACAAGCCAACCTAAGACCAGGCACTCATAATTAAGAAGCCTCCAAATGAATTTGAAGGCTGGGTGATGTCCCCCCCATACAAGGCAAAAGAGTAAAAAGTAAAACAACACTCAGAAGGTAGAGGAAGGTGGATCTCTGAGTTTGAGGCCAGCCTGGTCTAAAGAGCAAGTGCCAGGACAGGCTCCAAAACCACAGAGAAACCCTGCCTCGAAAAACCAAGAGAGAAATAATATGGGTAGACTCCAGAGATGTTTTAGCAATTAAGAATGCAAACTGCTCACTACAGAGAACTGGAGTTCACTCCCCAGCACCCACTTCAGACAGATCAAAAACCTTGCATAATTTCAGCTCCAGAGAGACTCCATCAATGCCTTTGTATGTGTGATGTACATACACATCTCTGAGGGCACCTGCATTCATGTGCACATACCACACAAAGATACACACAAAGACAAAAAACAGTTTAAAAATAAATCTTGTCTGGCATGGTGGTGTACACCTCCTAGGACTTGGGAGACAAAGGCAGAAGCCAGGTGGATCTGAGTTTGAGGCCAGCCTAGTCCTCAAAATGTATGGATGGATCTTAAAAAGAAAAAATAAGTTCCTTGAATGTCGATTCCTCTTGCATCAGTCTTGTTTTGCTTTTTAAAAATTCAGGGCTGGGCAGTGGTTGCGCACACCTTTAATGCCAGCACTGTGGAGGCAGAGGCAGGTGGATGGATCTCTGTGAGTTCGAGGCCAGCTGGTCTACAAAGCTACACAGAGAATCCCTGTCTTGAAAAAACAGAAAAAAAAAGTTAATTTTTTAGGTGAATACAGGTGCATACATGCCACAATACATGTATTGTGTTCAGATCCAGGAAACTCAGCCAGGCGTTGGTGGTGCACGCTTTTAATCCCAGCACTCGGGAGGCAGAGGCAGGTGGATCTCTGTGAGTTCGAGGCCAGCCTGGTCTACAGAGCAAGTTCCAGGACAGCCTCCAAAACAATACAGAGAAACCCTATCTCGAAAACCGCAAAAAAAAAAAAAAAAAAGACATCAGCTCCAGGAAACTCTCCAGAGTGGGTTCTACCATGCCTGTGGGATCTGGGAATTGAACTTAGGTCATCAGGCCTGGGCTCAAGAGTCGCTGCCCACTGAACCATATCACATGCATAAAGCAGAATTTCGAGTAGTTCAGACTAGCCTTAAATGTACTATATAACTTCGCATGACCTGAACTTCTGATCTCTGTTACCATTACCTTCCAAGGGCTGGGATAACAAGTATGAGCCACCATGTCTAGCTTCTTGGATCAATCTTGACAATTTGAGTCTTTTAAAGAATTGATGAGAACAGGTAGACAGGTTAGAACAGCACAGAGAAATCTCTTTGGGTTTCAGATGCTATGTGATAACATTCTCAGCTTTTGGATTGGTGAAAGACAGTGGTCTGTGAAGACCTCCCAAAAGGTTTTACATAGTCACATGAGTGGTAGATCAGGTACATAAATGGGCAGTGAATGACCACTTAGGAGACTAAACATGGCCCGAGATAATGTCTCTGGATGAGCAACAGTACAACTCTTTGCAATCAGTCCTAATTAGTGTCTGAGACTTGGTTACAATTCCAATATCCCCAATCCTGGTGAGTGTGGGACTGTTCAGTTTGCAGCCTGCATCACCCTTATGTGCATGCGCTTGCCAGTACTCACTCAGTTCTCTGCTCAGGGTCCTGACAATGTCTCCAGCTACATCGCTACAACTATGGCAGAACCCGGTCTGTTCTCTTTCTTCTTCCTTCCTCTCCCCTGCCCACCCATGTCTCTCTCCCTCTTCCCACGAGGTCCTTATGCATTCCCATGTCTCTCTTCCCCCTCTCCCCACCCAAAAATTCTTCACGAGAGCTTTCTGCATGGCATGTCTGCCTCTTGCCCACCGTGGTGCCCCTTGGTTACAACCAGCCAAGGTCCCTCTCATGTTATATCATAACACTTTTGAGGTGAGAAACTAGGAATTAAACAATTACTTTTACCTTTATGGGTGATAATTTTATACATGTGTAACAATTTTATCACTAGAGATTATTTACTTGCTAGGTCACAGAAGTTAGTTACATTTTATCCTTATACATGTTTGAAAAAGGACATTTTTCTGGGGTGTGGGGTTGGGTTCCTTCATGTATCCTAGGTTGGCTTTGAACTTCTGCTCTAGCCATCCTATTGCTGAGATTATAGGCATGTATGACCACATCTTGTACAAAATTTCAAATTAAACAACATTCTGATGTAGGGACTGAGGAAACAGCATAGTGGTAGAGTTCTTGCTTAGCATGCTGAAACACTGGGGGGGATCCTCAAAGGAAGTTTGTGTCACCTGCCTATACTCTTTTTTTTTTTTTTTTTGGTTGAGACAGGGTTTCCTGTATTGTTTTTGGGACTTGTCCTGGAACTCACTTGGTAGACCAGGCTGGCCTCGAACTCACAGAGATCGCCTGCCTCTGCCTCCCGAGTGCTGGGATTAAAGATGTGCGCCACCAATGCCCGGCCCTGCCTATACTCTTGATATTCAAGAGACTGAGGCAGGAGAACCAAAACTTTGAGGGCCAACAAATATAATTTAGAAAGACTTATATAGCCCAGTAGTAAGGCACTTGCCTAGCATGCACAAGACTGTTGGTTCAATTTTATTGGGGGAGGGAACAGAAAAAATTAAAAACTAAAATAAAGTAAGGGGTGATAGAGGAAAGACAAACAGCAGGTCTGTAGATCAGTTTATTAAGATGGAATTGCTGCCAAGTACATGGAAGAGAAGGTACTTGCCATAATCATTGAGGTTCTCCAGAACTTATGATACGTTAGAAACAAATGGCTCAAAACCACAAGGAACTTCTGATGCCCTGTGACAAGGCTGAGGTGAATGAATCTGTGCAGCTACTTCAACCTGTTAAAGAGTTTGTGGGCCACCTAGACAAGAAAAAGAAAATAACATCACTTGGATTTAATGTCACGATCACAGGTCTTCATACCCTAGAACAGTAGCTTCTTTCTTGACACTCATTCTTAAGCATCCTTATCCATACTTGGACCTACTAACTCCCTTCAGTTACCTAACTCTTCTCTGCAACTCTGAATTTTTTTCATCTACTACTTCTTTTTCATTTATGTGCATTGTGGTTTTTGCCTGCACATATGTCACTGTGAGGGGGGTTATATACACTGGAACTGGAGTTACAGACAGCTGTGAGATGCAATGTGGTTGCTGGGAATTGAATCCAGGTCCTTCAGAAAAGCAGCTACTCTTAACCGCTGAGCCATCTCTCTAGCCCCATCTTCTTTTTGAAGTTGCATGTAATTGCCTGTAAGCTTCTACTAAATAATCACCACACATATCTGTTTTTGGAATTCCCTTGGCAGGAATGTACTACCACCCTACTGCAAATTTAAATTCCTTTCTATTTCTCTTGGATATACATGTAGCATTGGAACTGCTGCTCGGTGTTATCTGTGGCCATATGCTAGATCCATGCTTAACTCTTTCCCTAAAAAGAAAGGATCTCTCTGTTTACACCTCAAGCACCTGAGCCTCAGTGACCTTTCTGCCTTAGACTCATGAGTAGCTCGGACTACAGATGTGTGCTACCACAGCTGGCTCTATGCTTGCCCTTCTGAGGAACTGCCAAACTATTTTACACATTGGCTATGTCACTAAATATCTTTATCAGCAGTGTGAAATTTCCACTTTTTCCCACATTTCTCTATCATGTTAACACCTTCCACCACCCTAGTGATCAAAACCAGGCCTCACTAGACAAGTAGTGCTCTACTACCTAAACACAGAATATAGTCTCAGTAAGGTGGCTAGCCAATCAGTTACCCCCCCCCCCAGCAGTATCTCATTCTATAGACCAGGCTGGCCTCAAACTCATAGCAATTCTCATGCCTCAGCACTCCAAATGGTTAAGTGCTAGGAGCATGAAGACCACTGTTTAGCTTTGCCCTTCCTGTCTTCAGACTGACTTACACAGTGGTCACGTGCATGCAAGAAGTCAAAGAGCTCCTCTGTACAATCCTCTTCTGTCTGTGATCGGGAAGACACACGCTTATCACAAAGCTCTAGCCGCTCCCGGGCCTTGGCACACTTCTCCAACTGCTCACATTGCTCTCTCACTGTTGTTAGGGGGTCCTGACAAATAAATGAGGGAAAAAAGGAAGCTTCAGGAAACATCTGTCAGTATAATCACAAAAATCAAGGTGCTACCTCTGAACATGCAGGCCAGCAGGTAGAACCATATGCTACCAGAAATGGCAGAACAGGGACACCTACTTAATTTTTTGATGTTAAGTACTAAGAAGTTTCAAATTTCTGCTTTCTAAGGTTGCCAGTATGCACTGAAATGCTCAGTCCTGAGAAACAAGGACACCTGGCCAAACAGGAAGTAGATCTACTGGAGGCATCACTTATTAACACAGCATTTAGGATTCGATTTCCCCCGTCTCTTAGGCCTAGCCCCCTACTTGCAGTCAGAAAATGCAAACATGGAGAACTAAGAAATTTCCTTCCAGAGTTCTTTATTAAACCACAAAGAGCAGATGAGTGTCCAGGCCTTTGAGGTGCTGTCTGATTCCTGGTATGACCAAAGAAGCTCCAAACCTAGAAAATATATAGCTTTCTAGGTTCCCACTCCCAA
The DNA here is from genome assembly GCF_017639785.1 of Mesocricetus auratus. Lineage (NCBI taxonomy): Eukaryota > Metazoa > Chordata > Mammalia > Rodentia > Cricetidae > Mesocricetus > Mesocricetus auratus. The sequence continues at coordinate 25,697,716 of NW_024429197.1, read as the reverse complement.
ACACTCCATGGCATAGGAGGTATTAAAGGTTTATTCCATCATTTTCCAAGTTGTCACAGATTCCTTAAAATGCCCTAGCGTTTCATAAAGCTCAAATCTCCTATTTCTAGTAAGGTAATTCAAAACCGGAAGCAGCACTTACCACTAATTCTTCCTCTTCTTCTTCCTACAAAAGGGAAAGAAAATCAGTGTCAGCAGCAATTGTAACATACATTTCCCCAATCATACTGATACTATAATTATGAAGAAAAGACTGTATTAATCATATTTTACGATGTTTTGTCACCCTAGGGTCCTTGCTAATTACAATGCTAAATCCTGCCTCTCCCCAGAAACTAGCTAATTTTTAGAGATAAAATGCAGTCTGCCTGGGACACACCTATCATGTGCCAGTCAATCTAAACCCATATAGCCAGTCATTTCCTTAGGCAAGTCTCACACACAAACTTTGTATAGCCCCTACTCCAGGGCAAAAGATCAACAAGGGATTCAGCATCATAGTTAAGAGCTCACTGAAATTATTCAAACTATCCAATCCTTCATTTGATCAAGTTTTGCCTCCATCATTCCTTCCCACAGAAACCAGGCTCTCAGCCTTGTCTTCCTTGTGACTCCCTGTTTGACTTGGTAAGGTCTCACTCTAGCCCAGACTGGCTTCATACCTGTATCAGTCCTACCTCACCTTCCCAAGCATTGAAATTACAAATGTGAATCACCATACTCAGTTCTCTTCCAAACTTTTATAAAAATACACGTGGGGGGGGAGGGGCATATGCACTTGTGTGCAGGTGTATTCATCACTGTGCATGGAGGCCATTGGGGAGCATCGGGTATTCTCTTGAACGTTACTAGGGAAGCAGCCAGAATGCCCTAATAAGGGCCCCCTCACTGTGTAATGCCTAGCTTTTTTTTTTTCCCGAGACAGGGTTTCTCTGTATTGTTTTGGAGGCTGTCCTGTAACTCGTTTTGTAGACCAGGCTGGCCTCGAACTCACAGAGATCCGCCTGCCTCTGCCTCCCGAGTGCTGGGATTAAAAGTATGCGCCACCAACGCCCAGAGTAATGCCTAGCTTTTACCTGTGAGCTAGGACCCATTCTCTAGTTCTCATGCTTGGGCAGCAAGTGCTCTTAAGTACTGAGCCATTTCTCCAGCCCTAACTTGTTTTTGTTTTTTGAGACAGAGTCTCACTATGTAGCTAGCCTGGCCTTGAACTTGCAGCAGTCCTCCTGCTTCAGCCTGAATGCCTGGATCACAGGCATGTGCTCAACACGCCCAGCTCCTCTGGTTCCTTTTGCCCACTTCTACACATTGTCCTGCCCTTTTCTTTCAAGAACTATAAGCAATAAATTATCCTGTCGTTCTTTCTTCTTCCTGCTCTTTAAATTTACTTTTTTTTGTTTTTGGTTTTTGTTTGTTTTTCGAGACAAGGTTTCTCTGTATTGTTTTGGAGGCTGTCCTGGAACTCGCTCTGTAGACCAGGCTGGCCTTGAACTCACAGAGATCCGCCTGCCTCTGCCTCCCAAGTGCTGGGTAAATTTACTTTTTAATTACTTTTATTGTGTGTGGCTGCACACATGCTACAGCAAACACAAGTCAGTGGAAAACTTGTTTTTTTTTTTTTTTTTCCTCGAGACAGGGTTTCTCTGTATTGTTTTGGAGGCTGTCCTGGAACTCACTCTGTAGACCAGGCTGGCCTCGAACTCAGAGATCCGCCTGCCTCTGCCTCCTGAGTGCTGGGATTAAAGGTGTGCACCACCAATGCCCAGCAGTGGACAACCTGTGAAAATCAGTTTTCTCCTTTCACCGTGTAGGTCCTAGAGATTGAACACGGGTTCTCAGGTTTGGAGACAGGCACTTTTACTATCTCAATGGCCTTTATTTGATTTCATTCATTCATTCATTTTGGTTTTTGAGACAGGGTTCCTCTGTGGCTTTGGAGGCTGTCCTGGAACTATCTCCTATAGACCAAACTGGTCTCGAACTCACATCCACCTGCCTCTGCCTCCCGAGTGCTGGGACTAAAGGCATGTGCCACCACCACCCGACAATGGCCTTTAATTTTTAAGAGTGTCCTGCTTGTAGCCCTAGCTGGCCTTGAACTCTTCATTGTCCTGCCTCAGCCTCTCAAGTGCTAGGATCACAAGTATAAACCACTATGCCCAATCCATAAACTCTCAAAGATAGCTGTCTCCATGTACAACACCTCACCATATTATTTTAAGACAGACACTACTTCACTTTCATCAGTAAGATCTAAGTGTTCAGGACAGTCTACAGTTTATGAAGTACATATAGCCTAATGAAGTACATTAGGATACAATTAATCAGCCCTTAAGAAAGTAACCCCAATTTAGAAGCAACAGTGATTATTAAACACTGCCTGATAATAGACTCAAGCCATCAGATAATCCACTGAGACCTAAAAAACTTAGAAGTATTTTGGTAGTCTTAAGGTGTAACTCAATGATAGTGCTTTCCTAACATTGCACAAAGCCCTTGGTCCAATTCCCACACTGAAAGGGGAAACAAGGTGTCATACACTCAAGAGCATAAGTACCCACGCAGTGCACCAACCTGCAAAACAAAAGTACTCTGCCTTGTCTTAAACAGGTGAGGAGTACTCTCCTGTAATTCCAGCACTTAAAAGGCAGAGGATTAGGAGCTCAAATTTGAGTCCAGCCTGGACTACATAAAACCCTATCTCAAAACAGTAACTAAAGTATCTGGTAAATAGTGATAGAAATAGCTAAACTTTGTCTTTATATTTTCAACTAAATTTAGGAAAACCAACTTTTTTGTTTGTTTAAGATTGTCACTATTTTTTTTTAAACTATGGGTATGTGCGTCAGGGGCTGGTATGAATGCAGGTGTCTGTGGAGGCCAGACACATCAGATCTCTTCGAATCAAAGTTGATTGCAAGCCACCTGATGAAAGTACTAGGCACTGAACTCAGATCCTCTGCAAGAGCAGTATGGGGTTTTATCTACTGCACCATCTCTCCAGCATTTTTTCTAGCCTTTTAACTTGAATATGGAAAATGAAAATGTCCAAACCTAAATTCTTTTCTTTAGCCAACTTAACTAAAATTATAATCACTGCCCTTTGGCTTGCAGGTCAAATAATTATAAAAGTCTATACAACTTCATCTAAGACCTTAGAAACAGTAGGCCCTACATTATTTATTATCCCACCATGTACCTTCAAATTAGTATCCTTTCTTTGCCTAACTGTAAAAATTACCTATAGGAACATCAGCATAGGTCCTGAATCTGCTGCATGGCAGTTATTTGCCTGCCTATATATGCAGCTATCCACATCAGAGAGAAGAGAAAGTAAAGGCACATAGGGAAATAAGACAAGCTAACAATCATGATTCCCAAATCCCAACAAGACAGAAGTACCCTAGAAGGGAGGGAGGGTCAACTGTAACCTCAGCTCTTTACTCTCTCAGTTGGCAAGGCTTCTCCTAAGTGTGAAGTTGTTATTTAGGATATAAATTCAAGTTTTTCATCAAGTTCCTTAAATGATTTATTAACGGGCTGGAGAGATGGCAAGTGGCTTAGAGAACTTACTGTTCCTGCAAAAGAACCACGTTTGATTCCTTACAACCATGTCTAATTTCAGTGCCAGGGGATCCAACACCCTCTTCTGACCTCCCTCAAGACCAGGCACACTTGTGGCGCACAGACATACTTGCAAGCAAAAGTCATATTCATAAAAATAAAAAATTTTTAAAAAGTTACATTGAAAAATCAACCCCCCCCAAAAAAAATTAAAAACAAAACTGACATCAAAGATCAGTGGTAAAGCACTTTCTCAGAATACTTAAGGCGCTGGATTCAAGGTTCAGCATAAGAGTAAAAAGTTCGAGCCGGGCGTTGGTGGCGCACGCCTTTAATCCCAGCACTCGGGAGGCAGAGGCAGGCGGATCTCTGTGAGTTTGAGGCCAGCCTGGTCTACAAAGTGAGTATTCCAGGACAGCCTCCAAAACAGCACAGAGAAACCCTGTCTCGAAAAACCAGAAAGAAAGAAGGAAGGAAGGAAGGGAGGAAGGGAGGAAGGGAGGAAGGGAGGGAGGGGAAGCAAAGTGAGTCGCTTTTGCAAAGTACTGTGGATAGAGCTCTGGCTCTAGTTGTGACATTTGCACTCTATTCCCAGGTGCATTGTCTGTCTGTCTGTCTTTCCCTTAGACAAGATAATGAACTTCCTTGCTTGCTGTCTCATCTATAAAAACGACAAAAAGTAATGTAACAAATATTTAGCTCATGGGAAAACTCCAAGTTTCAGTACAAATAAAGCCCTCAGGACAGTAAGCAGTCAATATTTATTATACTGGTACTCAACCGGGGAAAGAGCTCCCTCTTTCACCACAGAATTACACTGCACAGTCTTTTCTTTTCTTTCTCTTTGTAGCAGCCTTGGCTGTCCTGGGACTCACTTCATAGACCATGCTGGCCTCAAGCTCAGATCTGCTGCCCCTGCCTCCTCAGTGAGTGCCAGGATTAAAGGTGTGTACACCACTGTCTGGTACTCACCACTTTCAGGTTAAATACTGACATATGGCTTACTGTGTCTTTTCCTTGTTTTCTTGGAAACAGGTTCTCACTATGTAGCTCTTGGCTGTCCTAGAACTCACCCTGTAGACCAAGCTGGCCTCCAACTCACAAAGATCTGCCTGTCTCTGCCTCCAAATGCTACACCCTTTTAATGTGCCCTAGGCATGAAACAGCTTTGGCCACCAAGCCAGGCATCAAGCTAGGATGAACGAAAGGCTACTATCTGCTCTGCCCCTGACTGATATAAGGCCACCACCACCAATACGGTGTCTCTTTGCCCACTGCCAGGGTGCACCGCACATCCTTACACTGTTCCAAAACCACTTTTTGTTTGTGGTGATGGGGAGCAAACATAGGCCTTCTTGATGGTAGGCAAACGTTTTACCGCGAAGCTACACCCCAATTCCTGAGCCACTTTTTCACAGAAAGTGGTATAAGGCTTGGGTCCCCGGGACTTCCACAAATAGTGATTCCTGACCTAAGCTAGCTTAGAGACTAACGCCGGTCTATTTCTTTCGCACACCTGTCAAATCAGAACCTAGAAACATCCCACTGACTGAAAACACAGCGTTCTTTTTTTTTTAACACAAGTTTAATCGGTTCAGCATTATAACTCCAGTTAAACCTTCACATTCGTGGGTTGGGAAGCCAGGCCCTGAGAAAGAGTATGCATTAATTTGTCCGAGGTCACTCAACGAATTCTGAAGATGAGTAACGGAAAGAGCCTGCCTGTCTCAACCCCGCGAACCCTCGGAGGAAAGAAAGCACGGACTAAAAGGGCCAGGGAAAGTGCTTTGATGCGCTAGGTCCCGGGGCTCAGGGCGCTGGGGAGCGTAAGAGCCGATGTCCTAGCCTTACCTCTTTGGGGTCTCCGGATCCGGTAAGCATCTTTCGTTCGTCCTCTAGTCCCATGTCAGGAAGCTGTTCGGGACTCAACACCAGGAGAAACAACCTCACCTACTCCACTTCAGGACCGAGAAGGACTTGTAAGGGTCACTTGACGGATATCCGGCGACCTGGCCGGAAGTGCGGCATACTCATCGTAGTCTCGAACACATGCACAGATTGGCCTGTACTACTCGTTAGCTGCAGGTGGTAGGGGGAGCTGACATAGATGCCCGCGAAGGATTTGCCAAGAAACTTCCTTTTGGTCACTCCAGGCCCAAATATATTGATCTACAGTAACTTTCAAGTAGCATTTCCTAAGACACTTGCCGTATGTGCCAACTTACTTGGCGTTCTGTTACAGCGTAGTGACTGATCTTACCCATATCACTTATGGAGCGGTCCTAAGAGCTGACCTCTTCAAGATGGCGGCCTGCGTGTGCCATTCTCGGGCTCGCGCACCTCCCCAAGATGGCGGCGCCCGAGGCCTGGCGCGCCCGGAGTTGCTGGTTCTGTGAGGTAGCGGCAGCAACGACCATGGAGGCCACGTCCCGGGAGGCGGCGCCAGCGAAGAGCTCGGCCTCGGGCCCCAGCGCTCCCCCCGCCCTGTTCGAGCTGTGCGGGCGGGCAGTGAGCGCCCATATGGGGGTTCTGGAGAGCGGGGTGTGGGGTAAGTCGCGGAGTGAGGGGCTACCTCCAGCAGCGAGCGGGGGCGGCCCAGCGGCTAGGGGGCGCGGGGGGCGAGGCCGAGAGGCCCGGGGCAAGGCCCAGCCCGGGGCACTGGAAGTCAGATTATTGAGTCGGAGCATGAATTCCCTGACTGACGGGGCTGGACAGAGTGAAGACTGAGACCAAACGAGCAAGTGGACCCGAACCACGGCTTGCCGCGGGGGGCGCGGGGGGCGAGGCCAGAAGGCCCGGTGTGGGGCAGAGCTGGCAGGGCCCTAGCGACAGGGGCTGGACTGGCGGCCGGAGCCGAAGGCTCGGAACTGACACCGGGCTGAGGCGGACTGGACCGAGGAGTCTCGGATATCGAACCGACGGGCAGGGATGGCCCGGCTGCCTCGGGGCAGGGGCCGAAATTGGCAGGCCAGGCCTGAGGCCAGGAGGCCAGGCCCGGAGCCACCCAAACTGACGGCCCTGGGCCTCCGCTGTCCGCGGGGTACACCCCGCGTAGCGAGACTCCCGAAGCCCAGCGGATGGGCGGGGTGCGACAGCCGAGTGGAGAGCCTGGGAATGGGGTTGGGGGAGAGGCCGAAAGGCTGGGGGCGCCGTGGCCTGTTTGACGGCCCAAGAGCTGAAGGGAGCGCACCGACGCCCTCGACCACACTGTTAAACTGAGCGGCTGCTCCGCCTGCAGAGCAGGGAGCGCCGGAGACCCCTTGGAGGGGCCGGGGCGATGCAGAAGGCTGGAAAGTGAGTGGAGGGAGCCGGGAGAGGATCGGCGAGCAGGGACGGGCTCGAGCGACCGGTCGGCGGGAAGGGCCGAGGAGGCCTCAGGCGGGGCAAGGGCCAGAGTATCCCGGACAGACAAGCCCAAACGGGAGAAGACACATCATGGGGAAGAGGCCTTGGTCCGAATGGGAGGGAACCGAGGCTTCAGGCCTGCGAGCGGCCGGTACCAAAGGGCTGGGACCTGTCGAGGCGGTCCAAACTCAACAGCTAAGGCCAGCGGCCTGGAGCGCCCGGACCAGATGGTCGCAAGAAGGCCCTGCTGTAGGAGTACACCGCGGGCCAGCGGCCTGGCAACTTAGGAGGAGAAAGGGTCTGTGGTGTGAAAAGTGATAGAGAGTTGAAGAGAAAGTTAAGGCCCTCTGAGGCAGGCCTGGCTTCAAGAGAGGGAGGCCATGGGCCTGACAGAATGGTGGTGGAGTAGGGTCTGGCTGAAGTTGGATGAAATCTCAGGTCAGGCCAGATGGAAGGTAGGGGAGGAGAGAGGTAACCCCTGGCCTTGGAATGTACAGGGCATGTTGTTACACCAGGAGGCCCCAGGGTGTTGGTGACATCTTTGCCAGAAGGTAGGCCCTGGTCAGTTGAGAATTGAAGTTGAGGTTTTAATAAACCATGAGGCGCTGGTTTGAAGGACTGAGGCTCCAGATACTTTCTGAGGCCTTACATTATAGTCAGGTAAGTCCTTTTGTGCTTGGAGTAGGCTGCCACTGCGGAGCAGGCCCAAGTGCCTTCCTGTGGGTGGGGGTGGGGGAGAAGAGAGGAGTAAGAAGTTCTCAGGCCCTGTGTGAGTATAGGAGATTGTGAGGCCCTGTGCCAAGCTGAGCAGAAAAGGTCAGGTTGACCCCATGGTGAATGGGAGAAGGGCCTCGGTGGGGCTGAGCAGAGGCTCAGCGAAGTCCTGGAAATGTGGAAGCCTACACCAGCCTGGAGATTCTGAGATACTGATCTTGGCTAGAAGAGGTTAGTGGTATGGAGGTCAAAGCTTGCAGAGAGGAAGCATTTAAAGAAAAAAAAGTATAAGCTAGAAGAAAGCTAAGAAGAATTTCTAAGAATAGAGCTAGGTGGCAGCGCACACCTTTAATCCCAGCACTCGGAGGCAGAGGCAGGTGGATCTCTATGAATTTGAGGCCAGCCTGGACTACAGAGTAAGTTCAGGATAGCCAAAGCCACACAGAGAAACCCTGTCTCAAAAAATTGAGAAAGGAACAGTGGAGTGTATAGGTAGGAGAGATGAGATGCCTGTGTCTGAGAGGGGATAACTAAACAGAGGGGAGCAGGATGGAGAGGAAAGGGGGAGCTCTGAAGGAATGTCTTTCCTGTGTCCTCATCACTACTTCATTATTCCCAGTTGAGCCCAGCCAGGTTGAGAGGAGACCGGAGAGCCTCTAGTGGGCTACATCAAGTAAATAGCCACCGGGCAAGAGCTTGACTCCAGAGAGAACTTCTAGAGGGGCCAAGGAAGAGGCATGTCAAGCAGTGCCATTTTGGAGGGAAGTTGCAGGATAGCCTACAAAAGAGCCAGGAAAAGCTTCTTGAAGGTGGTGGACTAGCATTGCTGAGGGGGGGAGTAAATAGAGGTAACACAAGAGTGTAGTGAAAAACAAAAAAATTAAAAACAAACAGAATGGGCCAGTGAGATAGATAATTCAGCAGGTAAGACACTTGCTGTCAAGCCTGACAAGTTAAAGGCTCCTGCAGATTTTCCTCTGACCTCACATACCTGCTGTGGCACATCTAATAGCACAGGGAAATAATGCTCTCTCATTCAACAGGTACAATGAATATCATTGAATACCTAATAGATTCAAAAAGTACACTAGATTCTTAGATCTTAAGATTCAGTTATTCCTCGGGTAAAGAAAATACACTGAGGAAGAGCTGTGTGCTGGCTCACACCTGTAATCCCAGCACTCAGGAGGTGGAGACAGAGGATTGCCTTGTTACAAGCCAGCCAAGAATGAGACCCAGTCTTTAAGGGGGCAGGGGGTGTGCTGGCCAGGCAGTGGTGGTGCACATCTTTAATACCAGCACTCAAGAGACAGAGGCAGGTAGATCTGTGTGAGTTCAAGGCCAGCCTGGTCTACAAAGTGAGTTCCAAGACAGCCAGGACTGTTACACAGAGAAACCCTGTCTCAAAATGGGGGGGCAGGAGAGTGGTGGCAGTGGTGACAAAGTACCCCTTTTCTACAAGAGTTTAGTTCCTAGCACCTGTGTGGATTCAACACCTTTTGGCCTTTGCAGGCGCCTGCACTCACTTGTACATATCTGCATATAAACACATACATATACACATAATTTAAGGACAATTTTTAAAAGATTTATTTATTATGTATATCGTGTTCTGCCTGATGTATGCCTGCATGCCAGTAGAAGGCAACAGATGTCATTACTGATGGTTGTGCGCCACCATGTGGTTAGTGGGAGTTGAACTCAGGACTTCTGGAAGAGCAGCCAGTGCTCTTAACCTCTGAGCCATCTCCAGCCCCTTAAAGACAATTTTTTAATAGAACAGAGATGCTGTTGACAGAATAAACATAATAATAGCCAATATCTAAGATAGCTGGGCGTTGGTGGCCCAAGCCTTTAATCCCAGCACTCAAGAGGCAGAGGCAGACAGATCTCTGTGAGTTTGAGACCAGCCTAGTCTATAAGAGCTAGTTCCAGGACAGCCTCCAAAACAATACAGAGAAACCCTTTCTCAAAAAACCAAAAAAAAAAAAAAAAGATTTTGACTTAAAACAATTATCAGTTCTTCCCAACTTCTATAGTTCTAAGAGGGAGTATAATAAACTAAAGGACTTTATATCTAGAGTTGGACAAATTCTGACTCATAGTTGTGTGTTAGACGAATTATTTAGCCTTTTCTTTCTTTTTTTTTTTTTAAGATTAGCACTGCTTTTGCAATGAGGCCAAGGGGGAAGAATAAGTAAAGGTAATCCAAAAGCCTGTAATAGGGAGGCTTTCATAGTCAGGCCTTGCCTTGAATTCCTGATCCTCCCACCTCCACTTGTGGAATACAGGAAAAAACTGGTTTTGTTTTTAAGGTATAATGAGTTTAGAGAACAAAAGTTAACTTTAGTTTTCATAGGAAAGTACTTCTCAGAGTATACTCAGGGCCCAATGCTTCTTGGACAGAAGTATACTGACCTCAGAGAGCAGACCAATTTGTTTAACTCATCCTTTCCCCTGAATTCCAGCTGCCTTAAGATAGTAAACTTTGTCTTTTGGTTTTTGTAGCTCTCCCAGGCCCAATACTTCAAAGCATCTTACCTCTGCTCAATATATATTATTTGGAGAGGATTGAGGAAACTGCCCTCAAAAAAGGTAAGTGTCTTTCTTTCTCTTTCTCAGTCAGTGGTTGTGAACAAGGCACCATGATATTCTTTTTTTTTTTTTTGGTTTTTCGAGACAGGGTTTCTCTGTATTGTTTTGGAGGCTGTCCTGGAACTCACTCTGTAGACCAGGCTGGCCTCGAACTCACAGAGAGCCGCCTGCCTCTGCCTCCCGAGTGCTGGGATTGGCACCATGATATTCTTCGAGTAACTTTTATACCTGATACCTGACTAGAAGAACTTCATGCTTCTCAAAAAAAGTACCTTAGCTGGGTGTGGTAGTGCATACCTTTAATCCCAGTACTCAGGAGGCAGAGGCAGGTAGATCTCTATGAGTTCTAGGCCAGCCTGTTCTACATAGCTAAAGCTACATAGTGAAACCCAGTCTCAAAGAACAAAAATCAAAAAAGCACCATCCTATGGCTGGAGAGAAGGCTGAGTGGTTTAAGAGCACTTGGTACTCTTGGAAAGAACCTGAATTTGGGTCTCAACACCCATATGGCAGTACACAGCTATCTATAACTCCAGTTCCAGGGATCCCACATCCTCTTCTGGCCTCTGTGGGCGTCAGACACGTGGTATAAAATGTACACACAGGCAAAACACCACACCACATGAAAACAAAGAATACATCTTTCTTAAAAGTACCTTCACGCTGGGCGTTGGTGACTCACGCCTTTAATGTTAGCACTCAGGAGGCAGAGGCAGGTGTAGACAAGGCCAGCCTGGTCTACAGGGTGAGTTCTAGGACAGCCTCCAAAACAATACAAAGAAACCCTGTCTTGAAACACCAAAAAAAAAGTACCTTCACTTGTATTTTCTTATTATTTCCTAAAGTGTCCTATAACACATGTATACCATCCCTGCTACTCTAAGACACAAACAAGCTATAACTAGAACTTTTGAACATTAGTTTTTCTATTTTACCATACTGCTGTTCCTCATTGGGTCAATTAACATCTAATATTTTGTAATCTTTTAGTTTGTTTGGTTTTTGTTTTTTTTCGAGACAGGGTTTTCTCTGTATTGTTTTGGAGGCTGTCCTGGAACTTGCTCTGTAGACCAAGCTGGCCTCGAACTCACAGAGATCCGAGTGCTGGGATTAAAGGCGTACTCCACCAACACCCAGCCAGTGTGTAATCTTGATGGGCCAAGCAGTCCTAGGTACTTTATCCAGAGAAATTCATCTACTCACTTAATCCCTTTTCAACAGTCCTATGAAATAGATATGAATTACATTTTACAGATGAGGGGAAAAAATTAAGTAGCTTACCCATGATCACATAGCTTTAGAGTAGTTTATTAATATTCAAATCTAGGTGATCTGTCCTTAGAGTCAGTTTTCTTAACTATTCATCTAGCTGTATTGCTCCTCTGAAGCCAGAGGACAGACAATATGAAAGACTGATGTATTCATTCATGGTGGGCAGCAGGCAGCCAACTGATACAGTTCTTCCTATAGGTCTCTCCACTCAGGCCATCTGGCGCCGACTCTGGGATGAGCTGATGAAAACAAGGCCTTCCAGTTTGGAGGTAAGTTAAGGTGCCAGGATGAACTCTAGACTAATCTTGAATAGTAAAAGAAAGTATAGCATACTGACACAAACTGGGAGCTATTGAAATACAGAGATTGGATTTGGGAGTTGAGCACAGGTGAGTTGTCACAATTTTGGGTCACTTGGCATTTAGCATTGACGTGTTTACCATGATTACAGGGTATACAGTAAAGAGTATGATCACAATGGAATGCAGACCCAAGAGTCCTTGAGTTTTTGACTGAGTTGGTGCAGTGGTCAAAACTAGCAAATTAAAAAAAAAAGAATAATAACAGAAGGAACCAACTCATCTTTGGTAACTACAGAAGTTCTGGCTTAGGAGAAGCTGTATAAAAAGTATTAAATGGGGGCAGATGGAGAGATGGCCCAACAGTCAAGAGCATTGACCATTTTTGCAAAAACCCAGGTTCAGTTCTCATCACCTACCTGGCACCTCACAACTATCTGTAACTTCAGTTCAAGGAGATCCAGCACCCTCTTCTGGCCTCATTGAGCACCAGGCATGCACATGGTACATAGATATACATGTAGGCAAAATAAAAAGGACTGAGGGCTAGTCAATGATTGAAGGTATTTATTGTGTGCCCTGTTTTATGAGTGTATAGGACAAGAGAGAAGATACCTTGCCTGGTTCTGCAGTAGTCAGGCTATCTTTCTCCCTGGGATATGGAGAAAAAAGTCAAAGCCACATTATTTGAGTCGCCTTTGAAAATGGGATGTTATTTCTGAAAAAGAGACAATTTAAGAAACAGGAGCTACAGATTAATAGACTTGAATCTAAAAGAAAGTACATTTTTGCTAATCTAAAAGTGAAACTTTAAGATTATTAGTAATAAAGCAAGCTAATTTCAGAAGTAATAAACATTTTGTTACTAAGTATTCAAATAGTCTGCATAACAACTTGATATAAGGATGTTAAGGGCATACAGGGAACTCAGAAGGGTTGGACAGAATCCTTGTGTCCTAAAATTCTATTCACTGACTCAGAAATCACTGGATCTCTTCAACAGAAATAGAAATACTTTCAGTATTTCATTTGCAGTATGGCTGACCAGCAAGTGGTATAAACTATCCAACATCTCAAGCTTTTAAAGACTTATTGTTTCATTTGTTTTATTGGCCCTAATCATTTCAGAAGATAGGGAAGCTTAGACCGGATGATCTAAATTACTTAGACAGAAGTTCTGATTCATTACATACCTAATCCAGATTTTTTTTATGACTCATTCTTTAGCACAAAAATAGTCTTAATCTTACCTATAAAAATATCTGGTGAGAATTTGGAAGTGTATCTCAGTGGTAAGAGTATTTGCCTAGCCTGAATAAGATCCAGTTTTAATCTCCACCACTGCCAAAAAACTACAAAACAAACAAATATAAACCCACCACCACTAAAGAAAACATTTCTTGACTCCTGCTTGGTACTAGGCACTATGATAGTTCCAGAGGACACTGCTCATGAAACAGGAGTACTTAAAACTATGTAGTGTTGTTGTATATAGAGATCTGTATGATGCAGTAGATATTTTGAAAACAAAGTAGTAGGGAAATGAAGGATCAGCTGCTTAGTCATCTGGAAAAATTAGGGCATGTTTCCATTACATTATGTTTAGATAATATCTGTGTAAATTAAAGATGAAATTTTTAAAGAGCAAAAGGACAAAACACCTAATAACAAGTAAGTAGTTTGATGTGTGGTCTCAGAATAGAATGTCATTTATTAAATCGGTAAAACCAAAACAGGAAATAGGGGCATGGGTGTATAGATCAGTGAATATTTGTCTATCAAGTTTAAGACTCTATAATGCAGATAGGGAGAGAGATTTGCTTAATCACATAAAATGGCAGTACCATAAACATATTTTAAAGCTGTTGTTTTTTAAGATTTATTTTTATCTGAGTATGTGCCTGTATGTGTGTGCCAGTACCTGTAGAAGCCAGAAGAGGACTTCGGATTCCCATCTCTTAGAATTAGAGTTGCAGACAGTGGTGAGATGCCATGAATGCAGGGAATTGAACCCAGGTCCTCTGGACGAGCAGCCAGTGTTCTTACCCCACTGAGCCATCTCTCTAGCCCCAAGATTTTTGTTTTTAGTTATTATCTTTGCAGCCTCCATAAATGAATTTTAAATAATCAACTGAAAGGCAACATTTGAAACACTATTTGCAAAACAAAAAAATAAAGAGCTGGAAAGATGGTTCAGCATTAAGCTGTCATGCCTGGTTGTTTACCTGTAACTTAAGTTCTAGATGATCTGATGCCCTCTTCTGGCCTCCATGGATGGGCAGACACACACAAATAAAAATTTAAGATACAGAGAATAAAAAAATTATAAACATCCTAATAAAATGAGCACAGAGTTGAACACATTACAGAAATAAAGCAAGTACCAGTAGGGAATGGAAATACAGTTTAGTTGCTAGAGTACTTGTCTAGCATATTCAGAGTCCTGGGTTCAGTCTACAGCACTGTATAAAGCCATACGTGGTCGTGAATAGAACTGTAATTCCAGCAGTAGAACTATCAAAGGAATTCAAGATTATACTTAGCTATGTATGTTTCAAGGCCAACCTTCCCTGTGAGACTGAGATCCTGACTTCAAAAAACTTCAGTGAGCCAAGTGGTGGTGGCATACACCTTTAATCCCAGCATTTGGGAGGCAGAGGCAGGGTTTCTCTATGACTTTGGAGGCTGTTCTGGAGCTAGCTTTGTAGACCAGGCTGGTCTCAAACTCACAGAGATCCTCCTGCCTCTGCCTCCCCAGTGCTGGGATTAAAGGTGTGCGCCACCATGTAATCTTATTATCAGTGTGTCATTTCCACTATCATGCAAGAGGGTGTTTACCAGGCAATAGTGGTGCATGCCTGTTAATACCAGCACTCAGGAGGGAGGGAGTTAGATCTCTTGAGTTTGAGGCCAGTTTGGTATACAAAGGGAGTTCTAGTACAGGATCCAAAGCTATAGAGAAACTCTGTCTCAAACAACAACAAAAAAAGGTGTTTCATTCCGTTTATATTGTTGTGCTGTAGTCTAGAAAAGGAGTTACTTGGACTAGATTCCTCAAGTATTTTTCAGCATTGATTTTCTTGCACATATTCTAAAGGGTAGCAATGGAATAAAATAAATTTTCCTTGTGTAAGAACTCATGAGAAATTACTGAGATAACCATTATAACTTTATATATTTAACCTTCATAATGACTCGGTATAGCTCTTATAGATGATGAAATAAGTAGAATGAGACCTTTCCAAAAGTTATAGTTAGTAAATGATAGACCTAGCTTGAAGCAATTTGACTGTGAAGTACTGCTTCTACTAGTTGTCTTATGCTGCTAATATAATCATCCCACTTGAGGTATTAACTTTCATTAACAAGTCAGAAAAAGTCCAGCCTTTAGTTATCATACCTACACGTTTCTTAGCCCTCTCATGCAGAAACTGCCACAATAGCTTATGTCTCAATCTTGCATAGATTTTTCATAGCCTTATAATTTACCTGTAAAGTTGAAGGCATATTGAAGTTACTTGCAAATTATTCTTTTGAGACAAGGTCTCATTATATAGCTCTGGCTAGCCTGAAACCCAAGAGATTTGCCTGTCTCTGCCTCCCTTGTCTGGGATGAAAGCCATATTCCTCCATGCCCAGCTTCACAAACAGTTTCCAGGATTGTGCATGTTAATCTATCTCTTGGTACATGCCGATAATCCCAGGATGCTGAGGCAGAATTGAGGTAAGCTTGAGCTATACATATATAGCAAGATCTTGTCCTGAAAACAAAAGGCTGCGTGTAGGCCAACTAATGTGTAGGGAAAGTGCTAGTGAGACCCTGAAGGACTCAAGAACATCCTTTGCTACCATTCAAAACTAAGCATAGGGTCGAGGAATGGTCAATGTTAAAGTGTTGTCCAAGGGCACTTGCTGATATTTCAGAGGACAAAATTCAACTCCTAGCATCCATATGGTGGCTCTTCCTGACTCTTAAAAACAGGTAAGTGCAAGGTTACAGATATACACACAAGCAAAATACCCATACACATATAAGTTAGAAATATGTCCTCTAAGCTGAGTGGTGGTGGTGATGCAGACTTTAAACCCAGCACTTGGGAGGCAGAGGCAGGTGGATCTCTGTGAGTTTGAGGCCTGTCTTGAAAAAACAAACAAAACAAAATAGTGTTGTCTAATATGCACAAGGCCTTGGGTCCAATGCTTAGCATTCCAAAGAAGGGGAAGAAAGGTTTGGTTACCAGCTAAGTTTTCCTGCTTCCCCAGTGTCCTGCAGATGAGCAAGGCATGTAGGTTGACTCAAGCATGAAATCATTCCTGAATACTACCATTACAGGCAAAAACTAGGACAAAAAGACCAGACTTTCACCTGAGGATACTAGGGACCTACCTCCTGATTTGATTGTTTCTCTGGTAGGGAAGATTGGGATGGGTTTGTTAAGGATCAGAGAGAAGCATTTTGTTATAGTATCCATCCTGACTAATAATCAGCTGCTGTGGCAGTAACGCTTTGTCTTTTAAAGTATCTTTACTTCATCTTATTTGATTCATGTAACATCTTCACCAAAAAAACAGGTGTACCAATGAGAATTAGCCCCTGCACTGAATCCAGGAGACTAATTAATACACCTTATGAAAGGATTGTAAGGCCTTGAGCTAGGCGTGGTGGCACATACCTAGAATTCCAGACATGGGAGACAGAGACAGTACAAGGTCATGAGATCCTATCTACAAAACAGAAGCTTTCCAGGGCTTGCAGAGCTCCAGAACCTACATAAAGTTGAAAGTGATTCCACTAAAGTTGTCCTCTGACCTACCTACACACATAGCACACGATCCTCCCCTTCCCAACTCTAAAACTTCTAATTAAAAAGAAACAAGCAAACTCTGAGGGTTGGTGTCTTTCAGAGTAACATAGCCCTTCCCTACCTCTGGTGAACATTAGAATCATTTGGGGAACAGTTTTTTTTTTTATGTTAAAACATTTAAATTTTTTTTCATTTTATATACTAGCCCCAGTTCCCCTCCATCTCCTTCTCTGGGCTCCTTACATCCCCATCCTACCCTGCCCCCCATCCGCTCCTCTGAGGGGACTCAACAAAGTCTGGTATACCGAGTTAAGGAAGGACCAAGCCCCTCCCCCCTGTATCAAAGCTGAACAAGGTATCCCACCATAGGGAATGTGCTCCACAAAAGCCCATTTATGTAGCCACGATAAGTCCTGGTCCCACTGCCAGGACCACCACCACCCAACAGACACATAACTGTCACCCACATTCAGAAGGTCTAGTTCAGTCCCATGCAGGTTCCCCAGCATTCAGCCCATAGTTCATGAGCTCCCACTTGCTTGGATCAACTGTCCCTGTGGGTTTCCCCATCATGGTCTTGATCTCCCCCCCCTCCGCTTATTCATATCCTCGTTCTCTTCAGCTGAACTCCAGGAGCTCAGCCCAGTGCTTGGCTGTGGATCACTGCATCTGCTTCCATCAGTTACTGAATGTAGGTTCTATGATGACAATTAGGGTAGTCACTAATCTGATTAAAGGGAAAGGCTAATTCAGGCACCCTCTCTACTATTGCTTGGTGTCTTAACTGGGGTCATCCTTGTGGATTTCTGGGAATTTCCTTAGTATCTGATTTCTCCCTAACTCCATAATGGCTCCCTCCATCAAGATCTCTTTCATTGCTCCCCCTCTGTATCCCTCCCCCAACTCGGCCATCTCAAGGAGTGAGTACATACCATATTAGGGGGAACAGTTTTTAAAATAAAAGGTCTGAACCTTATCTCAGATGTCACATGTAGACATCTGGGAAGCTGACATGCATTTTGGGATAGTGGGGGAAGAAAACAACTCTATAAGAAATTCTGATATACACCAAATACTGAAAATCTGTTCCCTTCAATTTTTAGTATATCAAAATAGCCTGATGAAGTTCCACTTGCATCAAATAACCTGCCTTGGAGAAAATAAACCTAAGAAGGGATTCCTATACCCAGAGATTTCTGATCTTGTTGACAAGCGAACAGGCAGAAACTAAACATCATGGGGTATGCCAGCATCTTAAGGCTTGATAGTTGGTGCATCCCTACCAAGCTGCAGCCTCAGGGGATGTGAGTAGATCTTTTGGAAAATCGAGTTACCAGTGGAGAACATTCCTGATAGATGTTTCAAAGGACATGTTAAGAAAGGCTTGGGTGGGAGCCAGGTGTGGGTGGCTTACACCTTTAATCCCAGCACTGGGAAGCAGAGACAGGTGGATGGATCTCTGTGAGTTCGAGGATAGCCTGGTCTACAAGAGTGAGTTCCAGGACAGTCTCCAAAGCTACAGAGAAACCCTGTCTCAAAAAAACAAAACAAAGGCTGGAGAGATGGCTCAGAGGTCAAGAGCACTGCATGGTCTTCCAGAGGTCCTGAGTTCAGTTCCCAGCAACCACATCAAGACCAGGTTGGCCTTGAACTCAGAGATCCAGCTGCCTCCGGAGTGCTTGGATTAAAGGCATACGCCACCACTGCCCAGCCATAACTTTTTTTTTTTTTGAGCAGTTTCTCCACATATCATGTAGTTATATAGACCTGCTTCTACCTCTTATATGCTGGAATTAAAGGCATTCACCACCACACCAGCTCCATTGGTGTGTGCACACTTTTAATCCCAGTGCTGGGGAAGAAACAGAACCCTTGAGTTTGATGCCTTGGCAGTCTAACCTACTTGTCAAGTTTCAACCCAATAAGAGCAGCAATGCTGAAGTACAACTTCTGGCCTCTCTGTACCTGTATATACAGACATGCACAAAAGTTACCATTTGTCAGACAAGGGACACTACAATATGTTCCTTATCTGTTTTGTGTCTCTAGCCCCCTTGTATAATGGGGCTACCAGTATGAATTTGTGTAATTAACTAGATTGATGCTGTACTCAGAAATGTTTGCTACTAGAAGGAAACTAAGAGGGCACTTGACAAATGTCTGGTGTTTTCTTTGCTTTTAGAGTGTGACTTGTTGGCGAGCCAAGTTTATGGAGGCCTTTTTTTCCCATGTTCTACGTGGAACCATTGATGTGTCTTCTGATAAGCGTCTTTGTGATCAACGCTTCTCACCTCTCCTGCACAGCTCCCGTCATGTTCGACAGCTCACCATCTGCAATATGCTGCAAGGAGCAACTGAGCTAGTGGCTGAGCCAAACCGCAGGGTCCTAGAGACCCTGGCAAGTTCTCTGCATACCCTCAAGTTCCGCCATCTGCTGTTCTCTGATGTGGCTGCTCAGCAGTCACTGCGACAGCTGTTGCATCAGCTCATTCACCATGGAGCTGTTAGCCAAGTGTCGCTGTACTCCTGGCCTGTGCCTGAGTCAGCCCTTTTCATTCTTATCCTCACTATGAGTGCTGGTTTTTGGCAGCCAGGCTCTGGTAGCTTGCCTTGCCGCCTTTGTGGTGAAGCCTCCCGAGGTCGGGCCCCATCCAGAGATGAAGGGTCCTTATTGCTAGGCTCACGCCGGCCTCGGCGGGATGCAGCAGAGCGATGTGCTGCAGCACTAATGGCCACCCGGAGGAAGAGTGAAGTCAAGCAGATGCCCAGGGCTGTACCAACCACCCGTGTAACACGCCGCAGCACACAAGAAAGCCTGGCAGTAAGTGGGACAGACTCTAAGAGGGAGCTGTACCCTCCAGCCACCTCTTATGAGGCTTCTGGCACCAAGCAGCCATCCTCTGCTCCAGCTGCCACCACCTCTGCCTCCTCTTCCACATCATCCAAACGGGCTCCAGCTAGCTCAGCCTCACAGCCTAAGCCCTTAAAGCGTTTCAAGCGAGCAGCAGGGAAGAAGGGTGCCCGCACCCGTCAGGGGTCTGGTGCAGAGTCTGAAGACCTGTATGACTTTGTTTTTATTGTGGCTGGTGAGAAAGAGGATGGTGAAGAAATGGAGATTGGGGAAGTAGCTTGTGGAGCTCTGGATGGATCAGATCCCAGCTGTTTGGGGCTCCCAGCACTGGAGGCATCCCAGCGATTCCGCAGCATTTCCACCTTGGAGCTGTTCACAGTTCCCCTCTCCACAGAGGCAGCTGTGACACTGTGCCACCTGCTGAGCTCCTGGGTATCATTGGAGAGCCTTACACTTTCATACAATGGTGAGCACCTGAAGGAACAGGTCTGCCTTTGGATCTCTCAACAGCACTGTGCCTAATCCGGGGTGGGAAGTATGTTCAGGGAGGTGGAGATGTAGTCTTTTGTGTTTACAGAGGCAAGAGGCAAACACAAAACACATTGGCATACTGTTGATGTTAGGAGAGAAAAGTAAAGCCTCATAATACGGATTTACTATTAGAACAAAGGCTTCTAGGGGAGTTGATACATTAGCTAGATACAGGGGGCAATCCAGACCTAGCCAGGGTACTGGATTTGTATCATACCAGTCACATCAAAGCAACTACCCAGGTTTTAAGGGCCGGAAGACAGAACAGCAACCTACAAGATAGTCTTCTGTCCTTGTCCACTTTCACTGTCAGCAAAATGTACAATCTGACCAAAACTACCTAAATTGCTAAGCACTACTAAGAAAACACACAGATGTACCATCAGCCTTCTAATACCCTTCATTATATCTGCAAAATCAACTCCCATTCTAGTCTGCAATTTCCAAACTCTCCCTTACTTAGTAAATGACCTCACAAAGAAAATATGTCATACATGAATTCCTTCAAGTAGCCTACTTCTGAGTTCATCCTTTTTTTTCACCTCAATGAAAGGTGCAGCCTTATCAGAAGCTAATTAATTCCCAATACTCTAAATCCTTACTTCCTTTTTTATGGAGGCTTGTTTCTCAGATATTTTAGTATTCATATACTTGGGCTATATCTGACATTAAATATTCTCAAAATGCTACCTAATCTAATTTCTAACATCAACCTATAACAATTGACTTCCCCAGCATAACCTTGCTTAGCAAGCTGTAGAGCCAGTATTCAAGCCAGATAACTTCAAATTCTTCTAAATCCCAAACATTAAGTCAGGCTTCCATCACCATTCCACTTTCTTCTCTTCTCAAGATGTAGTCCTCGATTTTAAACATGTAGTTTGACCCTTTTGTTCCTTCAAAGCCTTCTACAGGTTAAGCATGGTGGTACTCAGAAAGTGGAGGCAAGAAGATCTGGAGTTTAAAGGCAGCATTGTCAACATACTTAGTTTGTAAAAACATGAGACACACACAGCCTTCCTACATAGCCTAGACTGTCCTTAAACTCACAATCCTCCTGCCTCAGTCTCCCATATGGGATTACAGGCATGTACCACAATACCTCCTAATTCTAATTTTATAGAATTTTATTCATGTTTACTCCTGCTTGCCCCTTCATGCTTTATACACCATGTATTTCAGTTTAGATCCTGTTACTCAGTCTTCAGGCCACTGAATATTTATTTTCACATTTTCTTCTCCCTATTTCCTTTATATTCTTTAAAACTGAATGGGGAGCCAGGCCATGGTGGTACACAGTTTTAATCCCAACACCCAGGAGGCAGAGGCATGCAGATCTCTAAGTGGACAGCCAGGGCTACACAGAAACCCTGTCTTGAAAAACAAAATCTGAATTGGGAAGCCAGAAGGTTCAGTATGCATCCTTTTATGTATCTAATTGTACTCTTGCTTCCTTGATTCCTGTTAAATTTTTATCAGGAATATATGGGCAAGAACGCTATGTGCTCCTTGTGTGTAGGGGAGAGAAAAAGTGCTAGTTTAAATTTAGTTAGATGAGCCTGATGGTGGTAGAGCATGCCTTTAATCCCAGCACTTGGGGAGGCAGAGGCAAGTACATCTCTGAGTTTGAGGCCAGCTTGGGTTACATAGCTAGTTCCAGGATAGCCAGGGTTACACAAAGAAACCCTGTCTCAGGGTTAAAAAATAGTTGGATGGTCGGGCGTTGGTGGCACATGCCTTTAATCCCAGCACTTGGGAGGCAGAGGCAGGAGGATCTCTGTGAGTTCGAGACCAGCCTGGACTACCAAGCGAGTTCCAGGACAGCCTCCAAAAGCCACAGAGAAACCCTGTCTCGAAAAACCAAAAAAAAAAAAAAATAGTTGGATGAATAAATTAACAGCAGTTTAAAATACAAGGAAAAGAACTTGTATCTCAGGAGTTATCTAAAATTATTAAGCTGCCATGGTTTTTTAGACTCTTCCCATTAATCCTGTGGGAAATGGTTTGCTGTTTTGTTTTTGTTTTTTCTAGTATGTCAAACCCAAGGATTCATGCACATTAGGCACATGCTCTCCTGCTGACCTAATATGCATCCATTCTACTTTTTTTTTCCATTCCCACCTACAATATACTTGTTTGGACCATCATTACTTGTTTCACAAGTGCATCCATGACCTATGACATCAAGCTCTCCACAGTTTAGCTTTCAAGACTTCCCACAATGCTGGCCCCAGTACATAAGTTGGGTCCTGAGACCCTTCCTACTCATGAGTTGATATCTGAGATAGGACCCAATTATCCAAAATTCCCTCTTCAAGGCCATTTATCTTTGGGAAATTACTTAAAATCAGTGCCCAACTACTAGCACAACCACACCTATCTTATTTTGAGATTTCCTGATGACTAGAGTACAAAGCCCCTACCGCAGGTCACAATTTGCTAGCTACCCAAGGAAAAGGAGAAAATGGATAAGTAATTGATACAAATGTCAAAAATATATGATCCACAGCCAGGCATGGTGGTACACACCCATGGCCCCAGTCCTGGAGAAATAGGAAATGTAAGGTCTAAAGCCTTATCATAAAACAAAATCTGATAATCAGATCCAAAGCTCAAGACTTGGTAGTAATCGATAGAAATAGAGCATTCACTGAATATTACTTCTGCTTAAATTTACCTCACCTGTAATTTAATCTCTTTTGCCATAGGCCTGGGCTCTAATATCTTCCGCCTACTGGACAGCCTGCGGGCCCTGTCAGGCCAGGCTGGATGCCGCCTTCGTGCCCTGCATCTCAGTGACCTGTTCTCACCACTGCCCATCCTGGAGTTGACTCGTGCCATTGTTCGAGCCCTCCCCCTGCTGCGGGTCCTGTCTATTCGTGTTGACCACCCAAGCCAGAGGGATAACCCTGCTGTACCAGAGAATGCTGGGCCCCCTAGCCACATAATTGGGGATGAGGAAATACCAGGTAAAGTGGTGTGCATGCACACACACAGTGATATGTACAGTTGTGTTTGGCTGGGGAGAGGAAGGGAACTTCCAACTATAGCCTGTTCACTTAACCCTGCTGTTATTGTCCTGTTTTTCCTTGCTTCCTCACCAAGACAGGTTTCTCTGTGTACCTTTGTAGACCAGGCTGGCCTCAAACTCAAGAAATCTGCTTGCCCCTGCCCTGAGTGCTGGGATTAAAGGTGTACGCTACCACTGCCCTGCCAGACCTGCCATTTATATAGTTTCTGTGGATCCAAACTCAGGTTTTCACACTTACACAGAAAACACTTAGCCCCTGAGCCATTATACTTTTATTTGCTTGAGTGCAAAGACAGGATTTCATATTTAATGGTTCATTTCTAGAACTTATCATAAAGCCTAACACACAGTAGAAGCAGGACGTGTAGATAATAAACCATTTCCCTAATGAGTCTGCTACATGTAAATAGTGGGCCAGGCCAGGCATTGGTGGCACACGCCTTTAATCCCAGCACTCAGGAGGCAGAGGCAGACACATCTCTGAGTTCGAGGCCAGCCTGGTCTACAGAGCGAATTCCAGGACAGCCTCCAAAACAATACAGAGAAACCTTGCCTCGAAAAACCAAAAAAAAAAAAAAAAAAAAAAAATAGTGGGTCAGTGAGATGACTCAACATGGAAAAGCACTTGCCATCAGACCTGAAACCCTCGTCGTAGAATTAACTCCTGCCACGGTTTTTTTTCTGACCCCCAAGTAGTAGTACACAAATAAAACACATATGTTATTTTTGTTTTGTTTGAGATAGTTTCTTTGTGTAGCCCTGGTTGTCCTGAAATTTGCTTTATAGACCTGGCCTTGAACTCAGAGATCCTCCTGCCTCTGCCTCCCAAGTACTGGAATAAAGGCATGTGTCACCACTACCACCCACCTACATATGTATTCTTAAATACAGACAGCTAATTGGAATTTCCTCTTCCTATCATATGCAGAAAACTGCCTAGAGCAACTGGAAATGGGATTTCCACGAGGAGCTCAGCCAGCCCCACTGCTCTGCTCTGTTTTGAAGGCCTCAGGTTCTCTACAGCAGCTGTCGCTGGACAGTGCCACTTTTGCCTCTCCCCAGGATTTTGGGCTTGTGTTGCAAACACTCAAAGGTAGGAATGGTAAAGGAGGGTAAGTAGGGAACCTACCATTATTCCCTGGGAAAACTAAACCCTATTGTCCATGGCTTCTTCCTCCCACCCAGAATATAACCAATCTCTGAAAAGGCTGAGCTTCCACGACATGAATCTTGCAGATTGCCAGAGTGAGGTGCTCTTTTTGCTACAGAATCTGACCCTTCAAGGTAAGATCCTAATCTAGAGCCTGAGCATTCCTGTGTCCTAACTCTGACACTATCTCAATGTGCAAACTACTATTCTTTCCCTAGTCTTATGTCTCCCTTGACTACAAGGATATGGCACCTTAGGACATTCCTTCTAATGTCCCAAATTCAATTCCTCTTCAAATGCGCACATTTACCCAATTTTTAGTATGTTACTGTGTTTTGTTTTGTAAAGAGCCAGCAGAAATGGTGGTAGCACCCTGAGTGGGTTCAAATTAAAAAAAAAAAAAGTGAGATAATGGGGAAAGGGTGAGTCAGTGCTTGTGAACGCCTTTAATCCCAGTACTCGGGAGGCAGGGGCAGGATCTCTTGTAGGTTTGAAGTCAGCCTGATCTACAAAGTGAGTTCCAGGACAGCCAGAGCTGTTACACAGAGAAACTCTGTCTCAACAAAACAACAACAAAAATATAGTGGGGAGAAATGTGATACTGTGGCATGTCCCCTTCAGGTATTCACTTCTAACTAATCACCACCACTGCAAAGGGATCAGTGGCTACAGAAAGGAGGAACTGAATTTTAAAAAAAGTCCATGCAGCAAACATTTAGGTTCAGTATCTTACTTGAATTGAGTTCCAACATAGCTTGGGACTTTGCAGATTATTCTTTTCAGGACCGTATAAAATGTTCACACACCTTGCTACGACCACCTGGGGCAAGAGGGACAGTACCAGCCTTACTTCTTACCCAAACTTTCTCTTGACAGAGATTACCTTTTCCTTCTGCCGTCTGTTTGAGAAGCGCCCAGCCCAATTTCTTCCTGAGATGGTTGCTGCCATGAAGGGCAACTCTACACTGAAGGGCCTTCGACTACCAGGGAACCGTCTGGGTAGGGACCAGACCCCAGAGAGGGAGGAAGGAACCAGGTCTTTGACCTATAAACTTTTGGGGTAACAGTATTGACTACTCCACTAAGAAGGCTGTAATTGCAATACAGGTATTTGAGTACTAGGTCTTCAGAACTGCTAGAACTAGGGTTTTCTCAAGATGGAGCTAAGATAGGATAGATACCCTTGTTTCCCTGCTCTTGGGTCTAGGTAATGAGTATCCCTCCCTGTCCCTCTCTCCAGGGAACGCTGGCCTGTTGGCCCTGGCAGATGTTTTCTCAGAGGATTCTTCCTCTTCCCTCTGTCAGCTGGATATCAGGTATGCTAGGGACTGGGGAGAGAAGGGATGGGAGAAAGGGATATAGACAAAGCCTAATTGCTTCCCAGATAGCTAATACATCTCATTCCTACCAGCTCCAACTGCATCAAGCCAGATGGGCTTCTGGAATTTGCCAAGCGACTGGAGCGCTGGGGCCGTGGAGCCTTTGGTCACCTACGCCTCTTCCAGAACTGGCTGGACCAGGATGCAGTCACAGCAAGGGAAGCAATCCGGCGGCTCCGGGCTACCTGCCATGTGGTTAGCGATTCATGGGACTCATCCCAGGCCTTTGCAGATTATGTCAGCACCATGTGATGGGGCCCATACCTCACAGTCCCATCCTCAGCACCATCAGCCTGCAGGGGCTGAGGCATGGGCTGCCCAGAATCCCCAACCACTGATTCTGTCATTCTCCTTCTGCCACTTTGTCTGGGGTTTTGTTTGTTTTGTTTTTTGTTTTTTTTTTTTTTTTTGGTTTCTTTCCCCACCCCCCCATCTTCCCTTGCACTGAGGTCCTGGAGGCCCAGCAAGGGCATTCCCACAGCTGAGTTTAGAGCCTTTGGGCCACTTACTCAGTACCCTGGGAGCCCCAGGCTAGGAGGTTATAGATCATTGTCTTCACTGCGGAAAGCCTCCTGCCCCTGCCCTGGGGTTACCTGCCTCCTCCTTCAAGCAGGCACCCAGGCTTTGAGAAGCATAAGAATGTCCAGCACCAGGCCTCTTCCCTCCTGGGCTTACCAATCTGTTCCCAGGCCTCAGTCCCTTTCATGCCTTTATTCCTTTCTTCTTTTTTTTTTAAACCAAAAAAGTTTTTCTTATAAAATAAATTTTGGGCAAACATCATGCAGCCCTTCTTGATGATTTTCTCCTAGAGAACAAAACTGAGCAGAGCTTCATGAGGCAGAGAACCCACTTTCCCTGTATCCTTCTCCTCTAACCACCGCATCCAGACCAGCTGGTTATCAGTGGAGACCCCGCTGCTCCTCATGAGAACGATGATGGAAGACGAAGGTGATGGCTGTAGATGAAGCATCCCAGGCAGCCTGGAGTACCTCATCTTGGAGTCCCCGTTTATCTGTGCTGTGGTTCCACTGAGCCAAATCTGAAGTGCAGTCAGAACCGTCAGGGGGTGGCCAGACCTGGCGTCTGTTTACACAACGGCGGCAATGCAGCCTGAGGTCAGAGGACAGAGTTAGGGTCACTACAGATCTTATTTCTGTGCTGCTCAGGTAGCTCAGGATAATAACAGGCACTCTACCTACCTGTCATGTGTGTCACTGAGGCTGCCTTCGTCCAGGGTAAACAGCTCTTTGAGCTCACCAAGAGAGAAGTGTCTCTCCACATCCTGCTCCTCATCAACCACACAGCTGCTCAGTGCCTTCTTATGGCTCTGCCGCTGAAAGATCTTCTCCTCTATGGTTCCAGTCTAGAAACGGGATGAGATATAAGGCTTATTTAGTCTATCCCTGTAGATATTGAGGGAGTAGAAAAACCCAGGGGTTAAAGCCATCTTGAAAAAGGGTAATCAGTGTAAAGTATAAGCCCTGAGCTAATATCTGTCTTGGCTGAGATTCATTTTTGTAGTTCTTCTAGAGTCAAGAAATTCTGCTGCTTTGCCCATCCAGGCTATTTTCTGCACTAGTGGAGGGTGTCAGGGATGGGGCTAAATCCATTTAGGGTAAAAACAGGTTATCTGTAGCAAAGTTCCCTCCACACCAGGCCCAACTCTCATTTATTCAATATCATCTGACTCATTTTTCAGGTTATATACTAGCAATAGGATGCAAGGAGGAATGAAATATTATTCCTATCCTTTAAATCACTGAACACTTCAAAAGACAGACATACAAACAAATTTGTTTACTGACATTATGGGTTTTTTTTTGTTTGTTTTTTTGGTTTTTCCGGGACAGGGTTTCTCTGTATTGTTTTGGAGGCTGTCCTGGAACTCGATTTGTAGACCAGGCTAGCCTCGAACTCACAGAGATGTGTCTGCCTCTGCCTCCAGAGTGCTGGGATTAAAGGCGTGTGCCACCAACGCCCTTACAAACAAATTTGTACAATGACAGAAGTCTGTGCATGATACTCAGGGTCCCAGTAGTTCAGAAAATATTGAAAGTAGATTTTTTTTAGCTAACTCAAAAAAAAAAAATGGTTTACAAGCCAAGAGTGACATGAAAGCTGGGAATAAAGGGGTTAGAAAAACACAGGTTCAGTTGTTCAGAAGGCTGAGGCAGGAAGATTTCTTAGAAAGGTTCTGATTCTAGGAACGGTAACATATGAGAGTATTAAAAAAAAAAAACTGGATGGTGGTGGTACACGTCTTTAATCCCAGCATTTGAGAGGCAGAAGCAAGTGGATCTCTTGAGTTCCAGGCCAACCTGGTCTACAGAGCAAGTTCTAGCACAGTAGAAACCCCACTCCCCCCACCACACACACAATGGCTGGAGAGATGGCTCAGTGGGTAAAAGCAGTGGCTGCTCTTCCAGAGGTCCTGAGTTCAAGTCCCAGCAACCACATGGTGGCTCATAAGCATCTGTAATGAGATTTAGTGCCTTCTTTCTGGCCTGCAGTGTAGGCATGTAAATAGAACACTGTACACATAATAAATAAACCTTAAAAAAAAAAAAACCTAAAAAGAAAGGATCTCTTAACATACTACAGCCTTAAGAATAATTAGATGAGGATAGTGGGATGGCTCAGTGGTTAAAAGCACTGGCTGCTCTTCCAGAGGTCCTGAGCTCAATTCCCAGTACCCACATGGTGGCTCACAACTATCTACAGTGGATAAAGGAATACATAAGGAGTACATGCAAATAGAGCACTCATATACATAACATAATAAAATCTTTTTTTTAAAAAAGGAAGAATTAGATGAAGAACTGAGACCATTAGCAATAAAGTCAAGCATGAAAGCTGCATGGTACTCACTGGATAGCTACTAGATTGAGGGAAAAAAATGAAGGCAGCTTGTGTCCAAAGTCATCAATAAGCTAGAATAGTCTGCATGATTTGTAGTTATTTACCACTTCTTGGCCCTTTGGGACATGGAACACTAGAAGATTTAGAAAATAGTGCCCTATGAATTGAGCAAGCATCTGAAGGGGACAACAAGAAGCATCTGGAGGAAGTAGGTGGAAAGCAAAGAGGAGGGATGAGGGAGAACAGAATAAAGGACTCAGTTAAGTACACACTGTGGCCAGAGGCAGAAGGGCTAAAAAGAGACACTAAGAAATACTTAAGATGGTCCTGTTTCATGACCCACCCCTACTGATCCACCATCATCCTTACAGACAGCAGTCGGTAAATATAGCAGGTCTTCTTTTGACCATCACGCCAGACTCGGGCCATAGCTTGTTCATCATTGGCTGGGTTCCAGTCAGGATCAAACATGACCAGCCGATTAGCACCAATGAGATTAAGACCACAACCCCCAGCTTTGCTGCTCAGCATGAAGACAAAATCAGGACTCTGGGAAAGAAACAAAGGAGAGGGTATGGGGTACACACACTTGAAACTTAATCTAGGATCATTCTCAGCTCAGCCAACATGTCTCCCACTCTTCTATACTTGCTGAGGACAAGTTGGTATGCCTAGCATTCAGTTTCCCAACCCATAAAGTCAGATTCTAAGTCATCACTGATCAGTTTGTTCTTATGACCCCCACCAGAACACAAAAACAAAAGTAAAACAATGACACACAGCTCTTTATAGCTTCTATCAACTTAATCCCTATGTATTGGTGTACTTACCGATGAACTATTGAAGCGCTCCACAACCTTGGCTCGCTTCTTAATGGACATTGTGCCATCCAGGCGAACATACAAGTACCTGAAGGGATATCCAAAGGTCAAGACCCAAGAAGCATGAATTCCTTGAAGCTATGGCTACCTATAAGGCTAGATTAAGACTTATTAAGGCTGCTCATGCACACATAGTCTGAGGCCTCCCAATGAGAAATACAGAGAAATAAGGGCAGGAATTAAGATCTGTGAGAGTACTTTAAGGACCAAGACATAAGCTTTTGTAGAGATGGAGCTAATGCTATCACAGCTATCAGGGAAGAGAACTTCTCAGGAAAGTCATTCATATAGCCCCATCTTGATAAACATCCAACAATCAGAAAAATCTCGTCATCTTAGAGTACCAGTGAGGGAGACACATCCCTTTGCTAGCCTGGTTAGATTCTTTCCTACCTTCGAGCTCGGCACAGCTTTTCAAAGAGATCCAACGTTTGAGTATAATTAGACACCAGCACAACTTTGTCACTGCTGCGGCTCCGAGTCATGGCCAGAATGTAATCAAGGACAAGCATCTTACCTGGGAAGAGTGACTACTATCAGTCATTACAATTGGTCTTCCCAATGACCCAGGATTGTTACACTTGATATACTGCTTTCAGACAGGATAGCTCAGCACAGAGAGGGAGGGCTCACCTGACAGCTGTGGTTCTACAGCTTTAGAGGTATAACCAGGTGGGAAGATATCCAAAGTACCCTCAAAGCCATCCTCCCCTGTCACACACTTGTCATAGATTAGAGCTGGATCTGAAAACAAATCAAACAAAACCATAACAAAATGCTAGGGACTTTGCTTTTCTAAAGCTTCAACTTCTGGACTCAGCCTTTGGATCCAATCTGACACCTCACAACTAGACTTTTGGGGTCTACCCTCCCAAGTTCCCATAGGGTGTAGCCAGTACCATCTGGAAGTCTGAATGGACAGTATAACTCACTACTCTGTATTCTCCCAAAAAAAAAGAATCAACACCAGAGGTATTGTGTTTTCCTCCTGCCTAAAATACAAGAGGATGTATATATACAAGCATTTACATACACAATACAGCACATCTCAAGCACCAAGGATGGACTGGGCAGAAGACAATGTAGTTTCCAAAGTAAAGGTACATAGTTCACAGAGAAGAGTCGACAAGGAAGGGGTCATGTCTTACGGAGAGTTAGTACACTTGTGGTCTCCGTGAGGTCCCTAACAAAGGTCACCAGCCTACCCACAAGAATTTCCTCTCCCTTGCTCACTCATACAGTCAAGACACTGGGCATGGGCACACTCACGGTTACATAGCTTCTTTAGAGAGGTGATAGAGGACAGTGAAGACACACTCATCTTGCCTTCACACAATTCTTCTTCAGGCTTAGCCTGTCTCAGAAATCTCTTATATAACTCAGTTTGAAGGGGTGTCAGTCTGAAAAATAAAAAGGCAGGAGCTCAACGGAAAAAGCTGGACCAGACATACTACCACCCTAAGAACATCTTGAGATTCAGCCATGCTTCAGAAGCTAAGTTTTTACCCACTTACTGCATGCCTTTCAGTTAATTTCAGTACCTACAACAAACCACCTGCTCAATCTTCACTGGCAGATATTTAGAGAGGATATCTGATGTTCTCCGTATCAGGCACCTAGGGAAAATGAATAAAAGCAAGAAGCTAGTGAAACTAATGTGCCATATACTAGAATAAAAGCTCCTAACTAAATGACCAAGACTTGTTCTATTTTGTAGTATGTCAAACCTATCATTTTATGACATATAGCACAGACTCATCATTCCATAAATGAGATTTGTTTACTTGTTTTAGGGTCTCAATCATGGGAACAAAGACCTTCAAAATTGCCTTACTTTCAGCTTGTTGGCTGATCTTCAAAAGAAAACTATGATCTTGCATTCACCCTGCAGCTCTGTCAGGAAAAGTGGGTCACAAACTTCAGGACTTTTTTTTCTAATTTTTATGAGTATTCTTATATATATGTCTATGCACCATGTTCACACTAGTACCCTCAAAGGTCAGAAGAGGGCACCAGATCCCCTGGAACTGGAATTATGGATGCCACCATGTAGGTGTTAGAAATTCTCTGCAAGAACAAAATGTGTTCTTACCCACTAAGCCAACTCTCCAGTCCCTAAACTGTAAGTCTTTATTGGGAGGCTTCTATCTGCATTTGCCCAGGTACCAGCTGTCATATAACCCCCAGAGTCATTAAGCTCTTAGTTTCTAGGCAGACCAGGAAGAATAGAGGCATCTTCTGAGTATCTGCTGAGTCAGACATGCTAGCACATGCCTGAATCCCAGCATCGGGGAGGTGGCCTGGGATATGTGAGATGCTACCTCATAAAAAGCGAAGAAAGGAAAGAACAAACAGGCAAACAGAAAACCAGCAGCTTCATGGAACACAGTAACTCTGCCATCTAAAATTGGTAGGAAGACATAGCCTTGCAGTTGGGAGGAGCAGGAAATTCATACTGTAATTTATCAAGGCCACATACCAAGGACAGGAATCCAGAATGTGCTTGGCCCTGGTTCATACGAAACCCACTGAAAGAAACAGACCCTCTTGGGCTGGGAGCCACACAAAGATTCTTCAGCTCTCCACAGAATTAGAGTCTGTACATTCAGGCTAAACACAACTGTCAAGAAGGTTCTGAAGTACTAACAAGGATATGTCTTGAAGGCTAACTGCACCAGCAGGTTGATAAGAACAAAACCAGGCCACAGGACTCCCCAGAGTGGAACCTACTCTGTAAGACTTAGTTATTTATTCAGTGACAACTCATGGCACAGATCCCACTCCTTTCCTTAAACACCAGGCCTTAAAGGCTGCAGATAGACCAAGCCCACAGATCTGGGCATCTCCCAAAAAACTTAGAAGATCACAAATCATTTGGAGACCAGAATGGAGGCTACTACCTATTCACAATACTGATGAGCTCCCGCAGACGTTCCTCCCCTAGCTGTCTGTCTGCCTCGCTGGCAGCTGCATCTCGACTCCTCAAAATTGGTAACTCAAAATGCTTCTTGAACTCCTGGGCAGTTCCTAAACTCAGGAGAGAATGGAATATTAAAGCATGTAAAGGCGGAATGATTTTTCGTGCTGCCTTGTGACCAATCACCCTCCCTGCTGAGAACAAAGCTGAACAAAATACAAGCAATTTTCATTTAATGAATCAGACTGCAAAACTGAAGATTTGAGTGGTTAAATACAGTTAGATGGTTTTGCCCTAATTTTTAAAACAAAACAAAAAGCCTTACAGTAATTGTAAATAAACTATAAGGTAATTATAACTGTGGATGTGGCTCAGTGGGTAAAAGCACTAGCAGCACAAGACTGTCAACCCAAATTCCATCCCCAGAACCCATAAAAAAGCTAGAGGCAATGGCACCCATCTGTAATTCCAGCACTGCTATGGGGAGCTGGAAGGCAGAGCATCTCCTGGATGCTTGAAAGCACAGCAGCAGAAACAAAAAAGATCCCGTCTTAACAGGGTAGAAGGCAAGATTCAACCCCCAAAATCCTCCACACGTGTGACACGGTAGCATACATTCATTCACATTCTCTCTCATACACACATACAAAATAGGTTGGGCATGATGGTGCACAGTTTTAACCCCAGCAGAGGCGGGTAGATCTGTTTAGTTTGAAGCCATCCTAGTCAACATAGGAGACTCCAGGCCAACCAGGGCTACATAATGAGACCTTGTCTCAAAAAAATAAACAAATATAAAAGATGCTAGAGGTATGGAGGACAAAGAGATAGCTCAGTAGTTAAGGACACTGGCCACTAAAGACCTAAATGTCTGAAGAACCTTTGACCACTCCTGCTATAGAAGAGGACCCTTTCCTTGTCCCAATAAAAATGTGAAAACAAACAAATCACAATGACCACTCTTCCAGAGAACCCCAGGGTCAATTCTCAGCATTCACAGGATGGCTTACAACCATCTGTAACTCCAACCCCAAGGAATCTCATGCCCTCTTCTGGTTCCTTAAACAACAGGCGCACATGTGATACATAGACATACACGAATGCAAAGCACATATAAACAAAGTAAAAAATAGGGTTTTTTTTTGTTAGGTTGGTTGGCATTTTTTGTTGATTTTTTGGTTTGTTTGTTTGTTTGTTTTGGTTTGGTTTTTTTGTTTTTCAAGATAGGGTTTCTGTGTGAAAGTCCTGGCTGTCCTGGAACTTGATCTGTAGACCAGGTTGGTCTCAAACTCACAGAGATCAGCCTGCCTCTGCCTCCCAAGTGCTGGGATTAAAGACATGAGCCAATACTGTCCGGCTAAATATAGTTTTGGGGTTTTTTGTTTTGTTTTGTTTTTTTAAAGATACTAGTCATATCTATCAGTCTAGAAATCAGGAAAATTAGGAGGTAGGGCAGAGGCAAACAGATCTCTTAGTTTGAGGTCAGCCTGGTCTACAGAGAGAGTTCCAGGACAGCCAGGCTATTACACAGAGAAACCTTGTCCCTCCCACCCCAAAGGGGGTTAGGGATGGGGAGATGGAAAGCAATTGAGAAACATACATGAAATCCATCTCTGGAAAGCACCCATTAACACACAAACATGATTACAAACACACCACTAATCTATGATGTCTGGGATAAAAGAAGACAGTAATTCCAATGGGATGGATGGCTTGGTATGATAGTAGCTGAACTACTAATGGTTCCAGAAATGCTCTATTGCAATAATTTTGCTGGCCAGTCAGTATATTCTGTCTAAGAGGTTTTTCTGAGCACCAGAGCAACAGGGAAGCTAGAGGACCAGCAGATCCCTGGAGGTCACTAGCCAATCAGAGATTCAGTGAGAGACCTTGTCTCAAAAAACTAAGGTGACAAGCAAAAGGGATGGCTCAGCAAGTAAGGCACTTGCTACAGAGCCTGACAACCTGAGTTCAATTCCTAAGACTAGCATGGCTGAAAACTGCTGCAGCATACACATACTTATCCCAACCCATACTTAAATAAAATGTGGGGCTAGAGAGATGGCTCAGGGTTTAAGAGCATATACTGACCATTCTTTTTTTTTTTTTTTTTTTTTTTGGTTTTTTGGTTTTAGGAGACAGGATTTCTCTATTGTTTTGGAAGCTGTCAGTCCAGCCTGGCCTCAAACTCACAGAGATCCACCTGCCTCTGCCTCCCGAGTGCTGGGATTAAAGGTGTGCGCCACCACCGCCCCACTTATACTGACCATTCTTATAGGACTCAAATTCCATTCCCAGCACCCATGTAGGGCAGCTCACAACTGACTATAACTCCAGCTCCAAGGAATCTAACTCTCTCTTCAAAAATCCATGGGCAGCCGGGCGTTGGTGGTGCACGCCTTTAGTTCCAGCACTCAGGAGGCAGAGGCAGGCGGATCTCTGCAAGTTCGAGGCCAGCCTGGTCTACAAAGCCAGTTCCAGGACAGCTTCCAAAACAATACAGAGAAACCCTGTCTCGAAAAACCAAAAAAAAAAAAAAATCCATGAGCAACTGAACTAATGTACACAAACCCTCACAGACACACACATACATTTATAATTAAAATTACTAAGTATAGAGCCCAGCAGTGGTGACACACACCTTTAATCCCAACACTCTTGAGGCAGAAGCAGGCAGATTTCTATGAATTTGAGGCCAGCCTGGTCTATAAAGTGAGGTCCAGTACAGCCAGGGAAACACAAAGAAACCCTTTCTCAAAAATTTTTTTAAAAAGTAATAATAGCCGGGCGTTGGTGGCGCACGCATTTAATCCCAGCACTCGGGAGGCAGAGGCAGGCGAATCTCTGTAAGTTCGAGACCAGCCTGGACTATCAAGCGAGTTCCAGGACAGCCTCCAAAGCCACAAAGAAACCCTGTCTCGAAAAACCAAAAAAAAAAAGGTAATAATAATAGTAGTATTATAATGCTAAGTATAAAGGGATAGAGAGATACCTCAGCAGTTAAAAGCACTTGCTCCTTTTGCAAAGGACCCTGGGTCAGTTCCCAGAACCCTCATGGTGACTAGCAGCCATCTGTACACCTCAAATTCCAAGAGATCTGATGCTGAGGGCACCAAGCACATACATGGTGGTTGGTGTACATACATAAATGCAAGCAAAACAGTCATACACATAAAAAAAAACTTGGAAAATAAATTTTAAAATAATATGAAAGGGCTGGAGAGATGGCTCAGCTGTTAAAGGCTAAGCTCACAACCAAAACTATAAAAAGAATGAAAAAATTTGAAACTAAGGAAGACAGCAAAGATACCTATACACAGGCACCCACATGCACACACCCACATTGGCATCACACAGAATTTTAATGCACACACAGGGATATTTTCAGCTCCAGCCGAAAGGTGTACCATCGCCTACATAGCTAACACTGCCTCTGCAGAACACAAAGGACTCAAGTGGGCTTTCCAGAGTTGCTACCCAATCAAAGCCACCCTACAGTTTTGACTCCCCACTCCTTTTTCTCTTTTGAGGAAAGGTCTAATACAGTCCAGACTGACTTCAAACTCCCCATGTAGCTGGAAATGGTTTTGAACTCCTGATCCTCCTGCCTCCATCTCCCAGGTGCTGAGATTACAAGCATGGGCTTGGCTACTCCCTGACAAAAGAAGTCTTCCAACAAGAGTGTCTATGCATCCACACTGGCAATATCTTCTTGCTCTCTACAGCTGGAGTTATATTCTAAGGACAAAGCAGGCAAGGCTCCTTACCCAAAATGCCTGAATTAACGAAGTGCACCAAGCTGAAATATTCAAGCAAGTCATTTTGGATGGGGGTCCCGGAGATGAGCACCCGACGACTGGTATTCAAGCTGTCCAGGGCCTGGTAAGTCTGATTCTCAGAGTTTTTAAGCCTATGCCCCTGCAAGATAATTAATTCTCACTTAGGATGATTTAATATTCTTAAATGATAAAATTAAATGACAAAGTCTGCAGAGAGAAAAGAGTCACAAGCGTTACAGATTCTAAGGTTGCAGGAACTAGGCAGCATAGCATAAACTGCTTTGCATACTGGCTTGAAGAAAAGTACTGGGCTTACAAAGTAAACCAATGCTATACCCCAAAAGCAAGGATCCCTCTGTTCCCTCCCATTCATCTATTTCCAAACTTCCAGAGCCTTATCACTCACTAGTCTTCCACAGTCCACTTGGCCATGATACAGAACCATGTTTTCAAGGAGTCTCCCCTTCCCTGCCAGTCCAAACAACCCAGAGCTTTCAGGGCCAGGTGCTTCAATATCTTGTGTGAGCCATGATGCTGTGCTCTACCTTCAGGCAGTCCATACAGCTAATCTATCCAAAGAGCTTCCTTCCCTTCACAGTTTGCCCTAACCTGTCCTCCCTGCAGCCATCTCCAACATCTCTTCAAGCCATTTATTTTCAAGAAGATAGAAAAGGACTCTTTTTCTAAGAACCAAGCAGCTAAGACCAGGCAAGTGGCCTTTCTTTTTTTTTGCTGTTATTTTTTTGTTTTTTGAGACAGAGTTTCTCTGTATTAACTGCTCTGGCTGTCCTGGAACACACTTTGTAAACCAGGCTGGCCTGAAACTCAGAGATCTGCCTGCCTCTCTCTGGCTCCCGAGTACTGGGATTATAGGCATGTGCCGCCACCACCTTGTTTGCAAATGGCCTTTCTAAACACAACTTCCTCATTTCCATGCTGGGAAAGCCACCAAAAATAAAAAATAAATAGTCACCCACAGTAAAAGAATGAACAAATTAGAACTGTTCTGTTCAGTCTGCCTTGGATGATGGCATTAAACGAAGACTCTTCCCTGAGTCCCTCATAATCCATATAACAAATGAATATTATCTTCATTTTAGAAATGAAGAAATTTTAGTTCAGAGAAGTAAACAGTCATCCCCCCCCCCAAAAAAATCACACTACACAAGTTAGCAGAGCTGTAACTGAAACCCAGGACTGTCAAGTTTAAAGTCATTGGGCTTTATCTCAACGAGACATGAACTTCTTAAAGCAGATCCACATATTTACTTTCTAAAATACTTTCAATGCACAGAATACAGTCATGCACAAAATACTGCTCAGAGTTATTTGGATGTAAAATAAATTAAGGTTCATCTATGGAAGAATTAAACATAAAATTTTAACTTTTAATGAACATCAATAATTGGGTTCCTTTAAACTGAAGCTCGCTGAAAAAAAGACCTCATACAATTCCATGGGCCTGGTACATAATACACACTTGGATGAAATCTAATAAATGAGCACTGTGAGTCTCTAGATGGGCTAGCCTACTCCAGTTCCTACTGGAGTAGTCACTGAAGCTCCAGACAAGTCCTATCATTATCATCAGATTAAAATGAAAGCAACAACTTCTGAACTAGGTATGGTAGACTATGCTTATAACCCCAGAATTCAGATGCTGAGGCAACAAGACTGCCAAATATGAGTCTAGCCTGGGCTACAGAAGTTCTATGCCAGCCTGGACTAGAGTGAGACCCTATCTATGGAACAATAAATAAATCTAAATGTTCCCAGAGAACAAAAGCTTCACCTTGCTTTCTCTAATACAACTCCTTGACTTAGACCAGGCTCCTAACAGTCACCCTAGACGGTGATAAAATATATACTAGGTTAGCCAAGTGTTGATGGTACATACCTTTAATCCCAGCACTGAGAAGGCATAGGCAGATGGATCTCTATGAGTTCAAGACCAGCCTGCTCTACAGCGCAAGTGCCAGGACAGGCTCCAAAGCTACACAGAAAAGCCCTGTCTTGAAAACACAAAACACAAAATAAAAACAACAACAAAAAGATACCAGGCAGCCCTGAGCACAGGATAGTCACAAATACTCTATCTTAGCCTGCTATGTACTTCACCTGTATTAGGAGGGACTGCCCATCAGGGTATCAGGAAACTCACCAGATAATCAATAAGAGACTTTTCACAAAGATAAAAGGCCAATTGGGAAATAGCTTACAAAAGTAAAATTTTATCTGTCTCCTCCCTAAACCCACACTCTTCTCCCACCCCCAATCTCTCTGTCTGTCTGGAGAGAACTGTCACAGAACTGGAGAGATGGCTCAGCAGCTAAGCATGCATACTGC
This sequence comes from Mesocricetus auratus, assembly GCF_017639785.1. NCBI lineage: Eukaryota > Metazoa > Chordata > Mammalia > Rodentia > Cricetidae > Mesocricetus > Mesocricetus auratus. The sequence continues at coordinate 25,659,398 of NW_024429197.1, read as the reverse complement.
TCTTTCGGACTCAAGTGCTTTACCCAGCACCTACATAGCAGCTCACAACAGTTCAAGGGAACCCTCCTGCACACATGGTATACATACATGTACCCAGGCTTTAGAAACTTCAAAGGCCACTCCTAGTGACACACTTCCTCAACAAGATCATACTTTCTAATCCTTCTAAATCCTTTCGAATAGTTCATTCCCTGGTGACTAAACCATTCAAATACATGCACCTATAGGGCCACTCTTATACCAAGCTGATGAGTAAGCAGTCACAGTTCATGAGCCATCTTTCTAGGCCTGACCCTCCTTTTCAACCTTTTGAGTTTCGAGAATTATAGGCTTGTTCCACCATACCTATATAACACACCAGACTTTCTTATCTCTGTGCTTCTAATCATTCAAATATTCCTAACCTAGAATAAAAACTATCTTTACCAAGGCTTAGGAGACACCAAAAACTGGGATAAGAGCTTCCCCAATCAATTTACTGAGTTCCCATAATAATCCTAAGAGGCAGGTATGATCATTGTATTTTCCAGTTGCAGAAACAGAAGATGACATGGTTAAGTAACAAGTATAAGGTCACACTACTACTAAGTGGCAGAGCCAGGATTTGAATAAAGGTCTCCATAATTCTAAAACCAGTTCCTTTAAACACTGAGCCATGTCTCACTACACATCTAAATCCATTCCAATCTCCAGAGTCCTTCTTTGGTCTAAGATTACTATTTAGAGGGGGGGAAATACCAATTGGCCGACAGTACCTAAACTCTCCTCAGAGTTTTGTTTGTTTGAGGTAGGGTCTTACTATGTAGTCTTGACCTAGAACTAACTCACTACAGACCAAGCCATAAATTCAAAGATCCATCTTGATTGCTGGAATTAAACTGTTTACCACCATGCTCAGCTCTCAAATTTTTTTTTCTTTCTGGTTTTTCAAGACAGGATTTCTCTGTGTAGCTTTGGAGATTGTTCTGGAACTCACTCTGTAGACCAGGCTAGCTTAGTGTAGACTTTGACATCCTGATCTTCTACCACCCAGACTACAAAGAGTTAAGTACCTCATCACATATGACCAGTCCAACATTTCCTTTTTTAAGGACTCCAACGTGAAGGCGGAAAGTCTCATAGGAAATGATGAGAATAGGAGAAGGCACTCTTGCTCCACGCTGGTTCATGAATCCTTCTACAACAGAAAGGTGTCAGAGAACTAATCAGAAGCTCTTAAAGAAAAACAGTCTCATAGTTGTTTAACATAGCCTACAAAGAATTGTGCTGTTTTTCAATGGCACTTTTCCCACTTGGTCCCACACTACCATCAACACTGGCCACAAGTGAACACACAAGTAAAAAGCCTGGGTGGAAGAGTATCGCCATGTTAGTTAACGCTCCATACCCAGTTTTCGGTCTATCTCGTCCTTAGAGCCTCCGTCGATGGCCAGGGGTTGGATCCTCCCTCCAAGCCACTTCCCAACCTCATTGTACCAGTTCTTCACCAAGCTGGAAGGTGACACTACCACTGCTTTCTCAATTTCTGGCTTGCACTCTGGGCTCTGGCGTAAAAGTGTCCACATCAATGTGATGCACTGTAGTGTCTTTCCCAGGCCCATCTCATCAGCCATGATACAGCCATAGCTTCCAGGGATTCGACGACTGGTGACACACTCCCACAGGAACTTCACTCCCTGATGAATAATAACATTTAGTCCACTTGAACACCTACGTAGCCCCTAGCCACACTCCCTTCCTCTGACCCTCATTTACCTCTCTCTGATGAGGCCGCAGCACCTTACTGAGAATAGGATCAACAACCACGTGCACAGGGAGTTTCTCCCTGAGAAGACATAGGCAAGGTCAACCATCAGGAAGCAGTATCCTGCGGACCCAGGAGGTTGATTACACCTTCTCCCCGGGGAATTAATAAACCAGTGAGGTAGTGCTTTAGGAGTCAGAAGATTAAGAAAGGGTGACACTCCTGTCCCCCCTCACCACTTGCCGCTGCAAACGAGCATGGCAAAGGTAGTGAGGAGCCCACAACCTGAGCATAGCCACACCCTCTCCAAGCCACTTGCTCTGGACACAGTGCAGTTGTCATAACAGCTCTGACAACCTATGACAATGCAAAAGGGGGGAGGGGATCACACCAAACACCATCCAATCCTTATCATGGGGTAGAACTACTCAAAATATACCAATGTGCATACTTGTCAAGCTTCAGTTGGTCATGGGCGCTTAGTGGGGGAGGCTCATACAGAACCAAGGCACCTTCTTCCAGAGGGTCATGGAGGGCACGACGAACACCAGCCTTTTTCAAGCCCAATGCTCGAGAGCCCAGAGGACCTGGGAATCAGCAGTCAACCTGTGAGCTTACCGTCTATAATCAGGTACTCCAGCATGCTCAACTTAAATGCCCATCCTTCATGTAACCTTTGGGAATACCCATGACCTTCTTTCCCAGAACTCCTTCAAACCATTTGTGCATCTATTTGACCATTATCTCTTCAGCCCTCAAGCATTTTTTCCTATTATATTTCTCCCATTCAACTACAAACTTCTGGAGGGCTTCATCAGGTTCATCTCAAGTAAATTTTAGCAAGGTATAAAACTCAACAGAAGCCTTTCATATGTGAAAGTTCAGTTCCAGTTCAGGCACAATGCAATTCCTAAAGAAGACAAAGGAAACTAGACCTCCACAATCAACCATATAAAGGAACTAACACTGGGCATGCTTGAACTGAATGAAGGCCAGAATCATTCATTCACTACCAGGCCCACCAAAAGCTTTTGAGCCCTGACATGCACCACCAAGAAGATGAAGGACAATTAATCTTGGCAGCCTCTCACAAATGCATCAGAGCCTTCACATAGGCCTCAGAAGGATCAAAACACATCTACCCAGCCGGGCGTTGGTGGCGCACGCCTTTAATCCCAGCACTTGGGAGGCAAGAGACAGGCAGATCTCTGTGAGTTTCCACAAGAGCTAGTTCCAGGACAGCCTCCAAAGCCACAGAGAAACCCTGTCTCGAAAAACCACATTCACCCATGGACTCACATCTTTGATTCCCAGGTTAGCATGTAAGTTTTTAGTTTATTCAGGAACATTGACACAACTGATATAAAAAAATGGAAAAGATGTGTTAGGCATGGTGATGCACACTTGTAATCCCATCAATTAGGATCCTGAGACAGAATTGCTGTGACTCTGGAGCCAGTCTGGATTATATAACAAAAGCCTACAGCAAAACAAGCAGATGCTGGAGATGTCTAAGCAATCAAGAACAGGCATGGCTATTCTAAAGAATCTGGGAGTGGGGCTGGAGAGATGGCTCAGAGGCTAAGAGCACAGACTGCTCTTCCAGAGGTCCTGAGTTCAATTCCCAGCAACCACATGGTGGCTCACAACCATCTACAATTCAATCTGGTGCCCTCTTCTGGTATGTAGGCAGAACACTGTATATGTAATAAATCTTAAAAATAAAAAATAAATAAAAAGAGAATGTTTCATTTGTTTAAAAAAAAAAGAATCTAGGGGTGATTCTCAATACTCATGTCAGGCAAGCCACACATGCAGGGATCCAATGCCTCTGACCACACACACACACACACACACACACACACACACACACACACACACACACACACACACAGAGCATATACTAACACAGAAATTACCAGGCATAGCACCATACACACTTAGGAGGCAGAGGCAGGCAGACCTCTGTAAGTTCAAAGTTAGTTAGCTTACTCTACAAAGCAAGTTCCAGGTCACCCAGGATTACGCAGTGAGACCCAATCTCAACCAAATCACAAAATAAACTTAAAAAAAAAAAAGAAAGAAAATCAATAAAGTCTCCATTTTACCTTGATAATTTGGAATGGGGACCTTGAAAGGCTTTGACAAAATGCTTCGAATAAATGCTTCCTAAAAAGAAAAACAGAAATTCAGGACTGTTGAAGATATTACAGACCAATAAATAGTCTAACATGTTCCACTTCAGGGTTTTTTTTTAATTCATTCATTCATTTTACATGTATGCGTGTTTTGTCACTATCACCAAGTTAACCCCTCAGCCACATATAAATTTATTGTTGTATCAGTTCTGCCAACTATTTTATTTTCATAAATTCATATCATCATCCTTGAAAATTAAATAGCCCAAAGAGTAGAAGTAATATAAACAGTAGCCATCAGTAAAATATAAACAGAAAAATGACAATTATGGCTAAAAGAGTTAAGTCTCTTTCATTATGTCATAACTGGAAGGCACGGCTAAGACAGTCTATGTACCCCAACCAAGCTGGCCTCAAACTTTGAATTCTCTGGCCTCGCCTTCCTGAGTATTGAGATTATAGGCATGTACCACTTCTAGTTTCCTCCTATCATGATTTAGTTCTCACTAGGAGCCCTATGAGGTCTGCAAGCTGCTGCTATTCCAAGCAAGCACAGAGATACAAACCTATAGTCCTAGTATTTAGAGACAATCAAGGAGAATGCTGAGACTGAAGCCAGCCCAGGTAAAACCTTGTCCCAAGAAGAAAATTAAGCCTGGTGTGGTATTTCATACCTGTTATCCAGAATTTGAGAGGTAGAGGCAGGAGGATCTGGAGCTCAAGATTATCCTTAGCTACACAGTAGGTTTTGAGACCAGCCTGGGCTAAATGAGACGCTGTTTCAAAAAGGGAGAAGGTGCCTGGAGAAACAGCTCAACAGTTAAGAGTACTTCCTGTTTTTTCAGGACTCAAGTTCAGTTTGGGAAGGTTTACAACTATCTGTAACTCCAGCTTCATGGGATCCAACACCCCCATACACACGGCATACATTCATATTCACACATTCTCTCTCTGTGTCTATCTGTCTCTCTCTCTCACAAGGAAGGAAGGAAGAAAGGAAGGAAGGAAGGAAGGAAGGAAGGAAGGAAGGAAGGAAGGAAGGAGTGCTTGTTGTCGTGCACAACAAACTAAGTTGGCTCCCAGGATCCACAGTGAGAACAAATTCCCAGAAGCTGTCCTGACTTCTGTGAGTACCACAGCACATTTGATAAGATGTCCTTCCATATGCTGTCAATATATGTTTCTCTTATTGGTTGATGAGTAAATGTTGATTGGTCAGTAGACAGGCAGGAAGTGTAGGCAGGGCTACCAGACTAGGAGACTTCAGAGAAGAGGAACAGAGAGTGAGTTGCAATGAGGACGGACGGACACGGACACACACACACACACACACACACACACACACACCACGCCATGTAGCTGCTGAAGGAGCAACATGCTGGAGCATTATGGGTAAGCCACAGCTTCATGGTAATACAGTTTAACAGAAATGGGTTAATAATTGAGAGAGTTAGCCAATAGAAGCCTGAGCCATCGACCAAACAGTTTAAAATTTATATAAGCCTCTGTGTGTTTATTTGGTACTAAACAGCTGTGGGACAGGGACCAGGTAGGACAGAAACTTCCGTCTACACACATGCACACCTCCATTCTCACAATACATACACGCTATGACATATGGAGAACATTTCTGATTCTACAGCCTCTACATGTGACCTCTTAACTTAACCTTTTATTTATGGCCATGAATATTGGCCCAAAGCCAGGGAGTGCTTCCTGCCATGGAAAGGTCCAAAACAGGGAACAACATGAAAAGGACATAAGGAGAGGGTAAGCTCAAGTTGATCATGGCAGTGCAAATCCCAGCACTGAGGACACAGAAGCAGGCAGATCTCTGTGAGTCACAGTCATCTACAGCTCTAGGCAGATGTGCAGGAGAGTTCAGAAAACAGGAGCCAGGATTTCTGTGCCATTTCTGGCCTCCAGCAGGGAATGGAACTGCTACTTTGGGGTCCCTTCCCTACCTGACCAGTTTCTATCTGCTCTTATTATTAACAAGTCCGGAGCAGTAGCTCATACCTTTAACCTATAACCCCAGCTCTTACAGAGACAATAAAAAGAGGTGCTAACAAAAACTACCTTTAGGCCGGGCGTTGGTGGTGCACGCTTTTAATCCCAGCACTCGGGAGGCAGAGGCAGGCGGATCTCTGTGAGTTCGAGGCCAGCCTGGTCTACAAAGCGAGTTCCAGGACAGCCTCCAAGACAATACAGAGAAACCCTGTCTCAAAAAACCAAAAAAAAAAAAAAAAAAAAAAAAAAAAGAAGAGCACTGGCTGCTCTTCCAGAGATCCTGAGTTCAATTCCCAGAAACCACATGGTGGTTCACAACCATCTAAAATGGGATCTGATGCCCTCTTCTGGCCTGCAGGGCCATGCAGACAGAGTACTCATACCTAATCTAAAACTAAAAATTTACTTTCTAAATTCTAAAACTAAAAAAATTACTTTCAAGATTGTTGACACTAAAGCCAGGTGGTGGTAGCATATGCCTTTAATCCCAGCACTCAGGAGGCAGAGGCAGGCAGATCTCTGAATTCAAGGCCAGCCTGGTTTACAAGAGCAAGTTCCAGGGCAGCCTCCAAGGCCACAGAGAAACCCTATCTCAGGGGGAAAAAAAAAATAAAGAAAGAAACTTAAATACATACATAAATCAGAATAAGAGGCTACATTTAGGTTCTAAGAAAACAAAAATTCATATTCCAAATTTTAAAAAGATTTACACTAGAACTCAGAAGCCATAGGATCTACAGTGCTTAGCATGCTGTGTTACTGTCTAGGGTGTTCATATTTATTAAGACTCCTAGCCAAAAGCATCAGCCAGGAAGCGGTAGCAGGACTGGGCATGACTAGACCCGAGGATCTGGTCTAGCAACACCAAACTGTGGCACAAGTGTGCCCTCATTCGCTCGTTCCACTAGTTGCTGATAATTTATACCAGATATTGAGAATTCCTTCCCCAAGAAACAATGTCTACTTCCTCCCCTAACAACCAACCATTTCCACTAAAGTTCACCCTAGGAAACCAATGAGTTTATCTGGGTTACTTACAGGGTACAGAGGACAGGTTGCTGGCAGGAGTAAAAGTGACACCAGAGCAACAACACTGGAAAGTCCTCACCCAGTATGGATGACGGCTTCCCAGGAGCTATAGAAGGAGACGTTCTTCATTCACTCTTTCCCAGCCTAGATACTCTAGGGTCCCTCAGACCACACACAATTAGAGAAGAGTCGCATACAAATGGCTGGAATCCCAGATGAGGGTCCAGTGACCCTCCCCATCTCCCTCCTTCTTAGAGAGAATGCCCACTTATCTAATAAAGATGGTGGCTATTTTGCTTGGAGGATAGTGCTCTAGTGTCCTTTCCTTCTGATGGGAGGAGGACGGCACACTCTCCACAACCACCAGTTTCCTGTTTCAGCAGTTACACCCAACTCCACCTCAGCTGTTGCATCCCTGCTAGTTCTTTTTCACCAGCCTGATTAGCCCTCTGCTACCCGGACAACAAAAACACCTTCCATCTTTAACCTCTCCCTTCCACCGGCAAATTTCTGGAAAGAATTTAATGTCTCCCCTTCTGATCTCCCACTCCAGTCTGACCTCCACTCCTCCTAAGGAGTCTGCACAGGGTCATGGTCTGCATGCTTCTAATTCCAATGGACAAGTTTCCATCCTGGTCTTAACAAAGCTAACCATTCTTTCCTCTCAGATATGCTCCCACTCCTGCACTTTTCTGGAATCTCATGCTCAGCCCAGTGGGGGTTTCCACCTCTGCCTCAAATGCCTAAATGCCCTAAAAAGTCAGCGTTCCTCGGGGCTCAGGACTTAATCTTAAATCCCTTTCAACTGCAGATTCTCCCTGATAATCCAACACACTTTGAGATATCAAATGTCTCTTTGACAAAGACCACCAAATCTATTCCTTTTTTTGAATTTTATTTTATATGCATTGGTGTTTTACCTGCATGTATGTCTGTGAACTAGAGCTACAGACAGTCTTGAGCTTCCATCTGGGTGCTAGGAATTGAACCCAGACCTCTGGAAAAGCAGCCAGTGCTCTTACCATTGAGCCATTTCTCAAGCCCCCCTAATCCATCCCACACTCCTAGGCTACACACACATACACATTTGCAACAGCCTGTAAAAGTAAATGCGTGCAGGCTCTTTAAATCCATCATGCCCAAAGTTAAAGTCTTTATCTCTAGGGCCACATTAAAGCTTTTGTGAGAGCGAGACAAGTTTTACCTTTTTTTGTTGTTGTTATTGTTTTGTTGTTTTGTTTTTTGTTTTTTGTTTTTGTTTTTCGAGACAGGGTTTCTCTGTGGCTTTGGAGGCTGTCCTGGAACTCGCTTGGTAGTCCAGGCTGGTCTCGAACTCACAGAGATCCGCCTGCCTCTGCCTCCCGAGTGCTGGGATTAAAGGCGTGTGCCACCAACGCCCGGCCAAGTTTTACCTTTTGAGACTCTTTTTCCATTAAAAAAAAAAAGAAAATTATATACATGTGTGAGTTTTAGGTGTGTTAGGAATAGAGACAAGTTAATTAAAGAAGACCAGGACAGGTCTGAAACAGAAAAACCAAGAAAAATATCCATGCCTTCACTGGTAACCAGACAAATGTAATATGGGCTGTACATGTAACTATATAATTTTTTTCTTTCTTGTTTTACAAGGAATTAAAAAGTCAGCCTGGCCGGGCGTTGGTGGCACATGCCTTTAATCCCAGCACTCTGGAGGCAGAGGCAGGCGGATCTCTGTGAGTTCGAGGCCAGCCTGGTCTACCGAGTGAGTTCCAGGACAGCCTCCAAAACAATACAGAGAAACCCTGTCTTGAAAAACCAAAAAATAAAAAATAAATAAAATAAATAAAAAGTCAGCCTGGGCTACACAATGAGAGTCTGCCTTGGTCAATCAATGGAATTGAAGGCAGCCACTGCTAAAGGGCATTATGTTAGAGGGACTGCTACAAAACAAAATACCTGCATCTACTACCAGTAGGAAACACCCAGGAGCGAAAGGATTACAAAAGACCCTTGATAAAGCACATCCTCCAATGGAAGGTGAGGGAACTTCATGATAATCCCAAAACTATGGCACACCTTGAAATTAAACATTTTCTGCTGGGCAGTGGGGTGTGTGTGTGTGGAGCGCGCGCACGCGCGCACACACACACACACACACACACACACACACACACACACACACACCTTTAATCCCAGCACTCGGGAGGCAGAGGCAGGCAGATCTCTTTGAGTTCGAGGCCAGCCTGGTCTACAAGAGATAGTTCCAGGACAGCCTCCAAAGCCACAGAGAAACCCTGTCTTGAAAAAAAAGAAAAAAAAAAAGTTTATGACTGGGGCTAGACCACAGGCTGTTTTTCCAGAGGACTAGGGTTCATTTCCCAGCACCCACATGTTAGGCAGGTCACAAAAGTCTGTCACTCCTGTTCCAGGGGATCTGACATCCTCTTCTGGCCTCTGCAGTCACCAGGTACACACATGATGCACAAACATACATGCCGGCAAAATACCCATACATATATAAGTAAATAAAGGTTTTGAAAGAGTTCAAGACCACCCTGGACCTACATGAAACAACTATCTCAAAAAAAGAAAACAAAACAAAAAGTCATATACAGTATCTGATCAACGCTACAACCTTCCTCCTTGACTCATTTATTTAGGAATCTCAGTCACTTTAGAACTGATACCCAGTTATAAACAAAAGAAGACTCAAGCAGACCTCCCAGCAGATCACACAGAAGCTAGGGACAAGCTGTTCACTCCACTGTAAAACCAAAGGAACTAGGCACAGACACACACACAAAACCAGGCCAGTTGTACTTATAACTTACATGTTGAGTGCTATCCAGACAGGGTGGTCGGTTGATTAACTGAGTCAAAGGTTTCCGAAAAGGAGACAGGAAACACTGGGTCTCGTTACTGGATTTTTGTTTCTTAGGAGTCTAGGAGAGAAATGGGAAAGCTACATTGCAACACCTGGACAACCCCAGAGACCACCCTACTGGCAATCAGCCCTTGAGTACTTTTTAGAGCCAGGAGTGGTGCTGAGCACATGTAGGTTGAGGCAAGCTAGCAATACAGCTCAGTTGTTCAGTTTTTATCTAGTAAATATAAAAGCCAGTACTAGGGGGCATGGCAAAAAAAGCGCCAGCAAGATATGGTGGCACACACCTATAATTTGGACAATGGAGGAAGGAAGATTGAGAGTTCAAGTCTGTTCTAGGGCTACATAACAACTCTGAGGCTACAGGAGACCCAAAACAAAAACAAAAGTACTTATTGTCAGGCACCACACTAAACTCTTTTTTTTTAATGAAATTCCTTTTTATTTTTAATTTATTTTTATTTTGCATGCATTGGTGTTTTGCACGTGTGTGTATCTGTGTAAGGTTATTGGATCCTCTGAAACTGGAGTTACAGACAGTCTTGAGCTGCCACGTGGGTGCTGGGAATTGAACCCAGGTCCTCTGAAGGAGCAGTCGGTGCTCTTAACCACTGAGCCATCTCTCCAGCCCCCACACTAAACTTTTAATATATATTATCATATATGACTATCACAGCAACCCTAGGTTACTATGTTTACTAGTCTCATCTACCAAGTCTGAAAACTGAAACTTGGTGGCACACGCCTTTAATCCCAGCACACAGGAGGAAGAGGCAGGCGGATCTCTAGTGAGTCTGAGACCAGGCTGGACTAGGAAGTTTGACCCTGTCCCAAAAAACAAACAAACAAAAACAACCAGTGCTTTTAGGAGTAACTCACATACACATACAGCTCCATTCATTACTTGCCTGCAGAGAATGCTGCCCCAAGTTTAGTGCTGAGATTTTTGTAAATGGTGAGAGGGAGCTGTTGTTCCTCTCTCACAGGTAGCAGAGCAACAATGCTAATGAGCCCCAGGCCAGGCACGTCATGAGTTTGAGGCCAGGCTGAGCTATATGAGAGACCCTGTCTCAAAAGGTAGAGGAGAGGGATTGTCTCAAAACAGCTGAGCAGTATGGATACTTGCCACCAAGCCTGATGACCTGAGTTCAAACCCCAAACCCACAAAGAGGAAGGAGATAACTGACTCTCTGCTTAAATGGCATAGCATATACACTCTCCCCATAGCAACTTCAAATAAAGAAGTTAACCCCAAGCCATCAGGCAAGAGCACACTTGTATCAGCTCATCAAGCTATCTGAATCAATGATAACTCTATAAGGCACATCTGAAACGGTCACCAAACACTCTTCTCTTCTTTTTTTTTTTTTTTTTGGTTTTGCCACCAACGCCCGGCTAACACTCTTCTCTTCTAACAAGAAGTGCCTTCTAGGACAGGTATGGTGGCCCATGCCATTAATCCCAGAACTCAGTAGGCAACAGCGGGTGCATCTCTAAATCCAAGGCCAGCCTAGTCTACATATGAGTTCAAGGTCAGCCAGAAAGCTACGCAATAGAGAACTCCTGTCTCAAAAAGAAAAAAAAAAAAAAAAAAAGCCAGACAGAGGGCTGCCAGGGCTTCCAGAGAAATCCTGTCTTGAAAAGAAAGTGTTTTCTAGTCCTTCCTTAAGGGATCCTTTCCTTACATGCTCTCATGTGGAAAAAAAAATTTTGTGTTTTGTTTTATTTTCAAGACAGTATTTCTCTGTATTGTTTTGGAGGCTGTCCTGGAATTCCACTCTGTAGACCAGGCTGGCCTCGAACTCACAGAGATCCGCCTGCCTCTGCCTCCAGAGTGCTGGGATTAAAGGCATGCGCCACCAATGCCCTGCTTTTTTTTTTTTTTTAATGAAGAGTTTCACATATCCCAGGCTCGCCTGAATACACTATATAGTCCAGGGAGGCTCACAGAATACAGATGTGTACCACCACACCCACTTTCTGCAGTACTGGGACCCAACATAACCTATTCCTTGTTTATACTATACTCCTCCCATGAAAAAAACAGAGGCAGTTAGTTTCTAGTGAACCTACCTGAAGAACAGCAGTTTTATTAATCTTACCCCATGTCTGGTACATTGTAACTTTTCATAAGTTACCAGATGTAGACTCTTTTCCTGTCCAAACAGCCCTGTATCCACATTTCCCCTATTCCTTTGAACACTTACTACTGCCCCAGGCTGCCAGTCTTCATCATCAGATGATCTGTCTTCTGGTTTCCTCCTGGCCAACTGGCTGGGAGCTAAGCTCCTCCTCTGTGGGGAACAGAAAGTGAGTACCTGCAGAGACCCTGCAGCAAAGGCCCTCTAAGTATGCTTAAGGTCACACTTACCATCCTGGGCCCAGGCACGTCAGGTGTCAAGTACCCATCAGCTAAGTTAAAAGCCCTCAGCAACAGAGAATGCAGGAGCAGGGCATGCTATAGAGGGGAGCTGCTATATCGTTGAAAAGAAAATCGAAAGAGTCGTCATGGGTGGAAGAGACGCAATCGGGCTGGAGCGTGGGTTCAAACCGGGAATGTCAGTCGCCAGTTAACGCAAGGCTCAAGAAATCCTAAGTGCAAATCTAGGCGGAGCCGGGTGTAAATCTAGGATGGGAGGGGAGGCAGATGACATTGGAGTTTGAATAACGTCTCTAGCTGGGCTGCTTCCCTGAGGGTTATCACTAGCCACAAAAAAAGGGAGAGGCTTAAGTACGAAAGCGAGGTTCCAGAATCCTTAGGAGAGGGGTGGGAATTTACCAGCGCTGGACTGATGCCAAACCTCAATCTGAGGAAGGTCAGGTAGGGACCCAGGAAAGAGTTCAGGGACGTTCACAGTAACCTGGGAAGGGCCAGTAGAAGGTCCAGGTTAGGAGGAGGAGAATCTCAGAAGATGCTGAAGAGAGGCAAAGAGCGTCTCCGGCATCCGGCCCTTAACCTTCCTCTTCCCGAAGCGCGCGTTAACAGCCTCCAGGCAGTGTCAATCGAACCTCCCGCCACTCGGCCGCCACATTCCCCTATTGGCTGCGCTCCGTGATCTTGGCGTTCGACGTTCCCGCCTGAAGGAAGGGGCGGGCAGCTAAGGGTCTTGGATTTCCGCTTAGAAGTTCAACCGACCTTTAAGAGGCGTGGCTTAGCCCGGTGGCTACGACTAGCAGGTGGCCGGATTCGTGCTTGCAGGATTGTCCGCCTTCCTGGCTGCTGAGTTTGACTCAAGCAGGTGAAGCAAATGGATGAACTAGCGTGGAGAGGAGTCGCTACCTAAACTAGATTAGGAAAGGCGGCACATTTCTGGGGATTTGGTTCGGGATCTTAGAGCCATGAGCATCTTTCCTGTGCTAGACTTGGAGCAGAAATCGGAGCTGGAGGTAGACCAGTTGCCAATCGAAAGAGGAACAGAGGCGTTGGTGCTGGGTGGGCTGCCAAGTGGTCTGAGATCTCTTGAAATAAGCCACCTTTTCCTGGGGTGGAGTTGTAATTTTCAAATTAGACATAGTCACCCATTCTCTCAAAACCAGTTTCCCTTTATCTAAGAAGTATTATAGTACCTCCCCTGCGGGTTTATTCTCAGATGCGAATTAAAGTGTGCAAAGTAGTGGAGCCTGGTGGGGAGCACGCTTTTAATCCTAGCACTTACGAATCAGAGGTAGGCAGATCTCTATGAGGCTAGCCTGGTCTACAGAGTGAGTTCCAGGACAGCGAGAGCTCTGTAAGAGACCCTGTCTCAAAGGGTGGAAAAAAAGTGAACAAAGTACTTATCACAGTCCCATTCATCACTAATCTTGAAAGCATACCCATGACAATGACATTTACCACTGTCTACTTGAAAGAATCTTCTTAGCTATAACCCATTTAATGGCCTCAGCTATAAAGTAGGCTAACTGTACCCATTTTGTTTTGTTGTGCGGCTTGGTTTGTTTGTTTGGGGGTGGGGCTAGTGATAGAGCATTAGCTTAGCAAGTGTGAGGCCATAGACTCAGTTCCTTTCACTGCTAACATTTGTTGCTTGGAATACACAGAGAAACCTGTCTCAAAGCTGGAGAAGGGACCAGGCAGTGGTCGCTCAGGCCATTAATCCCAGGGTTTCTCTGTGTAGTCCTTGGCTGTCCTGGAACTTGTTCTGTATACCACCAGGCTAACCTTGAATTCATAGAAATTCACCTGCCTCTGTCTCCCAAGTGCTGGAATTAAAGGTCTGTGCCATCACCTGGCTAGAAAACCTATTTTTAGAGGAAAGAACTCTACCTGGTCCTAGAGAATATATATTCTCTTTTATTATCCTATCTCCCTCATTTCTTTTGTTGTTGGTTTGTTTTGCCTCTTTTGAGACAGGCCTTGTGTATCTAAGGCTAGCCTCAAACTTCTGATCCTTCTGCTACCATCTCTCAAGTGCTGAGATTACATCCATGAGCCACTGGGTTCAACGTCCCTAGTTTTTAACACCATATCCATGACTTCTCCACCCCTAAAGGGTAAAGAAGTTGATTAGCAAGCTAGACTCTGGTCTCTCCATTTTTTAGCAATTGGATTAACTTGTGCTGTTTGTATTCAACCTGTTCAGTCTTTTACTTCAAGAGAAGATAACCCTCTGATGTGGGATCACTCCCAGGAAAGGGCCCAACAATGTGTGGGTAACAGCTCTTTCACAGGGACATTTTGGAGGTTTGGGATTTGTTTGTTGTCATTTTGGTTTGGGTTGGGTTTTGTTTTTGTTTTGAGATATGTAGACATCTCACTGTGTAACCTAGTCTGACGTAGAACTCATTGAGATCCTCCTGCTTCAGCCTTCTGTATGTTAGAATCACAGATTTTTACATCATGCCCAGAGCTATGGAAAAGGCAGAATAGAAAGACAGAAAAATTATGGAAACGTGGGAACGGAAATGAGCCCCACACCCTGGAATCTGGTTGGATCTTCTTACCAGCTAAGAATCAAAAATTCCAGCTAGCAGGGTTTTCTAAGGAACCATGTTGAATTCTCAGCACCACATGGTGGCTCACAAGCATCTATAACTCCAGTTCCGAGGGATCCAATACCTCCTTTTGGCCTTGTTGGCACCAGACATAATATGTGGTACACAAAACATAAATATAAAATAATTGTTTTTAATTTTAAAAATCCAGATGGCAATGGCACATGCCTTTAATCCCAGAACTAGGGAGTGCTAGATTGTGCCAGAGCAGCAACCTGCCTCCGTGCCAAAGCAGTTACATCATCACCTGGCGACAGTGCCTCTGCCATCAGCTGTGCCACATGAGCACCCCCTAAAAGTGCCCGCCTGGCACAGCTCGTCTCTTGCCTCCTTTTCCTCTCTGTCTCTTCTTTCCCCTCTATCTCTTGTCTCTCTTGCCCCTTACTCCTCTCTTAATCCTCTTGATCTTCTCTTGCCTCTCTGTGTGTCTGCCTGCGGCCTTTTGCTTTTTTCACTTCCTCCCTCCCCCCTCCCCCTCCCCCAATAAACCTCATGCACCGACTCTGTTGAGTGTGGTGTATTTGATTCATGACTTGTCTTGGCAGGGCCTGCTGAAAGGTACCCACTTCACTTTTTATCTCTTTTTTTTTATCCTTACAGGGAAGGAGAAGCAGGCAGATCTCTACAGAGCCTGGTCTACAGAGTGAGTTACAGGACAGTCAGGGCTACACAGAAACCTTGGCTCAAAAAAACAAAAACAGGCTGGTTGATGGTGGTGCATGTCTTTAATCCCAGCACTGGAGAGGCAGAGGCAGGCGGATCTCTGTGAGTTTGAGGCCAGCCTGGTCTACAGAGCAAGTTCCAGGACAGGCAGGACAGTTACACAGAGGAAAAAAGACTTTCAGTAGGCGTAGGAGGATATGCAAAAGCAAGGAGCTCACAGAAAAGGACCCCTTGCAAGCAGAGGGGAGGACTCTGTACAAAGGAGCCTTGTCTCTCCTTGAGGGTTAGGGGTTTAAGGGTCTTTGGAGGGGTCTCCCCTAATTTCAGATTGGTCAGTTTTAATAAAGACAGGAAGGCTGTTAGGGTGGGTCTACAACTTTGGGGTGAACACATCCTGGTTTAACCCTGAATTGGTTGGACTGAACCACAAGCTGACGTCCTTATCAGAGAAAAAGCCTGCCAGGCCTTTAAGCTGCCAGGTTTTTGTCTTAGGTCAAGAGGACAAAGAAACAACCAGCCATCTTGAAAATTGACCATTTTTATTGTGTAGTCACAGGTCCTCTCCCTATCTGCTTGTCATGGAATCTATGCTACTCCTAGTCCCTCGCTGGAATTAAAGGTGACTGTCAACCCGAAAGAAAACTGACTCTTCCTCTCCTAGCAGCCATCAAGTTTCAGTTGCTCTCTTTTATTAGAGTGTAATGGTTGGGCTGGAGAGATGGCTCAGCAGTTAAGAGCATACACCGCTCTTCCAGAGGAGTGCAGTTGGATGGCTTACAACTGCTCTAACTCTACCAGAACTTCTAGGGTATCTAATGCCTCTAGCCTTTTCCAGCACCCACACTCACATGCACACACACAGGTATACACATAATGTAAAATAAAAATCAGGAGGCTGAGCCAGGCGTTGGTGGCGCGCGCCTTTAACCCCAGCACTCGGGAGGCAGAGGCAGGCGGATCTCTGTAAGTTCGAGACCAGCCTGGACTACCAAGCGAGTTCCAGGACAGCCTCCAAAGCCACAGAGAAACCCTGTCTCGAAAAACCAAAAAAAAAAAAAAAATCAGGAGGCTGGAGAGACAGCTTGATCGTCAAGAGCACTTGTTTCCCTTGCAGAGGACTCAGGTTCAGTGCCCATCACCCACATGGGGGCACTCACAGCAGGCATGCGCGTGGTGCACATGCATACACCCAGGCCAAACACTCAAAAAACATAAATAATCCTAAAAAATATGTATCTTTAAAAAAAAGTTAGAATCTAGTCTTCCCTCACAGATACTGACAGGCTCCCTACTGGGACATTGTAAGGCCAAACTAGCAGACATGCTATAAACTCACTTCAAAGGGGTGTCATATCCTGTTCCCCATCCTCTTTCTTGCTTCCTGCCTCCAGCCTGGGAATCTGAGAGCCTGGCTGTGGCTTCTGCTTGAGCCTCCCCAATTCTCAAATGGTTTAAGAGGAGGGTATCCGGGCCCTGGAGAGATGGCTCAGTGGTTTAAGAGCACATATTGCTCCTGCAGAGGAACCAGGTTCAGATCCCAGCACACAGAGTAGCTCAAAACCAGTTGTAGGGGCATCAGGCACTCACATGCTACACAGATAAACATACAGACAAGCAAGCACTCATATACATAAAAATCTTTCTTAAAAAAAAAAAAGGCTCCCTTGTTGGAGAGATGGCTCAGAGGTTAAGATCACTGGATGCTCTTCCAGAGGTCCTGAGTTCAATTTCCAGCAACCACATGGTGGTTCATAACCATCTGTAATGAGATTGGTGTCCTCTGGCATGTAGGCATACATGCAGGCACAACACTGTATATATAATAAATCTTAAGAAAAAAAAGAGGCACCTTCCTCTGCCACGTTGCTCTGATTCCATTTAGTTATTCTACCACGACTCAGGCTGAGGCCTGAACACTCCTCCACCACGCTATTATCTCTCTGGGTTGGTGGTCTTTCTCCTTGAATCATTGGGATTAACACCACCATAAAAAAAGGGACAATAGTAATGTTAATCCCCATGATTTTGAGGAGAAAGATCGCCCAAATCATCATGGTCAGATTAAAATAAAATCCTAAGGCTCCAGTAATCTGTCTGGTGTCTCTTTGAGTCCCATGCTCCCTTTCCTCCCATCCCCACCACATTCAAAACCTCCTTCCACTGAGTGGGCCCTGGGGAATCAAACAGGCTTAGCAGCAAGTCCCTTTACCAGCCTGTTATCTTGTCATCCTGGATTGTTTCATTTTCAGTGTTGAGTTTTGAATGTTCTTGAGTGTGTGCTCGGGTGCACTTATATGTGGATGTGTGTAGGCAGATGTGTACAGGTGTCTGGAAGGCAGAGGACAACACTAGGTTGTAGCAGGCTTTCTTTTGGGCCACCAACCAGCTCCTAAATCATGACACAGACATGTCTTATTAGTTAGAATACATGGCCTTAGCTTATGCTTTTTCTAGCTAGCTTTTTTTTTTTAACTTAAATTAACCTGTTTCTCTTCCTCTTGCTTTGCCTTAGAGCTTTTTACCTTTCTTTCACTCTGTGTGTCCTAATCCGTGTCTGGCCGACTGGCAGCTGCCTACTTGACTGGCCCCAGGCATCTCCCTCATTCTCTCCTCTCATTCTCTTCTCTCTCAAGCCTAGATTCCTCCTCCTATTTATTCTCCCTGCCCTCCAGCCCCACCTATCCCTGTACTGCCTACTTATTGGTCATTCAGCTTTTTATTAGACCAATCAGGTGCTTTAGGCAGGCAAGGTAAAACAGCAGCACTTCTTCACATAGTTATACAAACGCAGCATAAACAGATGTAACACGTTTACATTAAGGTAGTAGTCTGCAACACTGGGTATTCATCATGCACTGCCCCTTGTGTTCTGAGATAGGGTCTCTCATTGGCCTGGAACTCACCAGGTACCCTAGTAAAGACTGGCCCATGAGCCAGACGCTTGCCTGTTTCACCCTCCCTTAGTTCTGGCCACCACACCTAGCTTTTTAAATGTGGATTCTAAGGATCAAGTCCAGGTCCTCATGGGCATGTGAGATGATTCAGTGGGTCAAGGCATTTGCTGTTAATCCTGACTATCTGAATTCCATCCCTAGTCCCCACATGGTAGAAGGAAAAAAAACAACTCTTACATGCTGTCATCTGACACATGCACTATGACATACACCCCTACTCCTGATAAACTAAGGTCTTCAAAAAAGATAAAGGAAGTTGTTTTGTCTTTTTTTTTTTTCACTCTGTAGACCAGGCTGGTCTCACAGAGATCTGCCTCCCAAGTGCTGGGACTAAAGGCGTATGTCACCACTATCTGGCAAAAGTAACTTTTTTAAAAGGCTACACAGAGAAACCCTATCTCAAAAAAACTTAAAAAAAAAAAGAAAATGACATGGAAAAGTAGGCATGGCAGTATACACATAGAATCCTAGTCTCAGGAGTCCGAGGCAGGAGGATCCTTGAGTTCCAGGCTAACCTGGACTAGGAAGTGAGACACTGGGTTTGTGATGCCAGGTTTAGTGAGTGGTGTAGTACTTGGAAGATGGAAGCAAGATCAGGAGTTTAGGGTCAGCCTTAGCTGTAGAGTGGGTTCACAAGGCCCGTCTGGGCTGTGTGAGACTCTGTCTCAAGAAAAGAAGGGGGTGGGACGGGGAATGGAGGACACATAAGCATTTGTCTTATCATTCTGGTATGAACTTTATTTCAGAGTAACTAAATGGTCCTGATGTATGATTTTTTTTTTGGTACAGAACTGGAGCTCATAAATAAAAATGTACTAATAGTGTCAGGAAATGACAGTTTTGTAATCCCAGTGAAATGAAAGAGTTATTGGTGGATGGTAAAACAACTTGGTAAAATGTTGGTGGGAAAATTCATGGTGCAGGAATCAGGATATCATCATCTGAAACTGGGAGGAGTGTGGAGCCTGACCTGGGCAGAGAGAAGAGCCCAGGGAAGAGCTGTCCAACTAGGAATATCTGTGCTCTGTGGGACTAGTGAAAAATAAGTCTTGTGTTGTGTTATGAGAGTAAGTCATTATAGAAGTCAGTTTATACCAAAGTATACCATATGTATATATTAACACATGTAAAAGCCCAGAATCATACATATACACATGCATAAGCACATATATACACATATATATTTAAAGATACTTTTCCAAACATATATTGACACATTTACACATTTGAGTATACACCTATGTCCAAGAGAAGATTGAGACTAGTCATCAGGAACTAAAAAAAGAGAAAGAAATGGGTCTAGTATCAACAATAATTAAACACTAAGGAATAAAAAAATGTAAAAAGGAGACGTGTGTGTGTGTGTGTGTGTGTGTGTGTGTGTGTTTCCCAGGGAGAGCCTGGGTTAGTCTCCTGGGAGTATAATTACCTCTGCCTGGAGAAACAGGAACACACAGAAGTACTGTAAAGGAGAAACTGTCAGGGATTCGGCCTACAGAAACCCTGCATCTTGGTCACAAGACCACAGATCTTAAAAAGTCTAAGGGTTTTCACCCAAGTCTGATTCCTTTTCTTAAATTGGCCTCAAACTTGCAACCGGCCCGCCCCAGCACCCTGAGAGCTAGACCTGCCAGCATGTGCCAGCATGCCCAGCCTAACTAGAGTTTGTGGTAATCCATTACATCAGCAACAGCAAACCAATATACTGCCTGATCTCCTAGAAGAGTAAGAAAAGAGTGACTGAGGGGGTGGAGGAGGAGCTATGGATTTCTAGGAAGGCCTTACAATCACCTTGACTTTCATCATCTGCAACAATAATTTATATGTTACCTATCTGAAATTAGCAAATTTCTATCCAACAATATGTTGGTAACAATGGGCTGTTTATAGGATTAAGAAACAATGTTTTTAAATGCTTAATGTATAAACCAGGTTAATTTTCTTTTCATACATTACATTTCCTTGAGGGCTTATACGTACCCATTCATTATTCTTTGAATGTGTGTAATTGAATACTCAGCATGTACCTGGCACCATACCCACAATGACTTTGTGTTCACTGTAACCCCAAATATTTCTAACTGAAACTGCCACTCAACTTCCATTCAACCTATGGTTCAGCCTCACTACCACTACCACCACTCCCAGTTCCCTCCAAATACCTAACACCTGACCTCTCCCATGATCTCATGTCCCCTGGACAGATGGATTCAGGCTCCTGGGTGTTTCCCCAGCTGCCATCTTTGCATTATGGGTTCTGAGGATGGCCCCAGCTTCCTCGGAGAGCAGTGTGCTTTCCCCTGCTCAGGCTTTCACCCTGCCCCATCTCATTCTTGTCTCTCTGCATCTCTTACCTCTCCCCACTTCCCCGAGCTCCCAAACAGCTCCTATCTATACCGTAAAAGCCCATGCTAACAGGACATCCAAGCCTCATCCAAGCAGCCTAGAGGCATGCAGGAAGGACCTGCAGACTCCTCAGATGATGAAATGGAGTCTAAAGGTGACAAGACAGGATGCCCAAAGCAAAGTGTGGTGGCTCACACTTGTGATCCAGCACTCACGAAGCCGAGGCAGGATTGTCCACATGTTCCTCCAGGCCAGCTGTGTAGCTGAACTCCTAATCTGTATCCACATGTCAAGTGCTGGGATTACAGGCCAGACGTGTGGCACCATAATCAGTTAGGTCTCAAATCTTCCTTTGGGCACTGGGGTGTTGACTGAGCAGTATGAACAGCGATGGAGCTGTGGGCTTGCAGGAGGCAGTAGGTTCTCTGACATGCCCAGTGCTACAGTTTACAACAGGCAGAACTGGGCAAATCTATGCCATCTCTCCGCCTAACCCTCTGTGGGATGAGGAAGCTGGTCTCAAAGGCTAGATTGAATCAGTTTAAACGGAGATTTCACCCAACAACTCCAGCAATGTTGCATACTGGCCACAAGGAGGCAGGCAACCTCTTCAGCTCCTAAGTTTATAGCAGATGAACTGTAACTCAGAAAAGGAATGCAGCAGCTTCAAAGAGGAAAGGTGGTTGGCTGTTCAAGGAACACTATAGATGGCTCAGAATGTGGACTGTGACAGGGCATCCGAAATTCCGATCTGAGGAAAAGAGAGCAGGAGTCCCAGAACTATGGGGCACAGTAAGGAGAGGCCTGAGGTCGCTGTAAAAATAGCATCGCTTTGACTGCAGGGAAGAAGAGGATCGTCTATAGGAGAGCAGGGACTGAACTGCTGTAGGGTTTGGTGGTTGCAAAACTAGTGAGGCGTTGGGACTGGGGAGACCAGAGTAGACAAAATCAATTTGGTTACCTTCCCTTCCCCAGCATGGAATTTCTGAAAAGCAGAAAATGACTGTTTTGGGAGAAGACTCCTCCAACTCAGTAGGGTACTCTGAACAAAGATTACCCTTTTCCCCTCCAGTAATCCAATTTCAGGACCCTGGAAAGACAGGGCAGTTACCTGGGACTCAAAGGGTTAACCTCCAAGAAGTCACTCTAGTTTCTTTGTTTTTGTTTTGTTGGTTTGGGTTTTGGGTTTTGGAGACAGGGTTTTTCTGTGTTGCCTTGGCTGTCCTGGAACTTGATCTGTAGACCAGCCTGGCCTTGAATTACAGAGATCCACCTGTGTCTGCTGGGATTAAAGGCTTGAGCCACCACCAGCCAGCTCTTTGTTTTTGAGCCTGGGTCTCACTATGTATATAGTCTTGGCTGGTCTGGAACTCATAGAGATGCACCTGCCTCTCTATGCCTCCTGAGTGCCCAGCTTATTTATTTATTAATCACAGCCTTTGTTGCCCCCTTCTCTGGGCCTGCCCCTTCTCTGAGCCCCAGTATGGCAATTTCCCTGAATTTCTTCTCTGGTGAAATTAGCTAGGGCCTTGGAATCCAACTCTAGAGTCAATTCCAATTACCCTTCAAGTTCCCTACAGGGCTTCCAGTCTCTTTCCCCTGATGAGGCCCAGGGACCACAGGGCCTCTGTCTTTTCCTGCCACAGTTCCACAATGGAGCTCAGACAATGGGCTTCCTTGTGTCTCAACTTCAGGAAGGCATCCTTATGACCAAATGGTGGAAGAATGGCCAGAACAAGGGAAGAGTGAGCACAGAGTCAGAGACAAGATCGTCCCCCCATCTGAGAGTGCCCCCAGAGCCCCGAGAACTCACTTTCCTAATTTCCAAACAGTGGGATGAGGGGCACATAAAAATACAGAGACCAAAAGAGCAAACTGAGCTGTGAAGACACTCGAGCTGAATTCCTGGCAGACAGATCGATCTGGAGCAGGAAACACGGACAGGGCAGGACAGGGGTTACAGGGGTCTGCAGTAAGTGGGCCAAGAATATCTGAGAGCTGAGGTGGAGGCCTCTGAGGTTCTCACTCAGTAAGAGTATCATTGCAGCACTGAACAGGTATGTAGCCACAGAAGTGAGATCCTTGAGGACAAAATGAAACACCATGTTTGAAAATTAAGAACTTGAGAAAAACAGCATAGATATCTGCAGGAATAGAGATGCATTCCCTCTCTTTAGAGACAATGGCAGGACAACAGGGACTAGGATACCCTCCATTCCAACGAGACTGCTATAGAGGAAGCAGTCTTCATGTATCAGGAGAGGAAGTGACATCACTCAGCAGGCAGGATAGGGTTGGTCTCCCAACTCAAAAGGCATCTAGGGGGGCCAATCCATGGAGGTTTGGCCCTGAATGCTCCTCCTCAGTTCTCCATTTTTTGTAAGAGGCATCCCCGGCTCCTAGGCTTTGGATAAGTTGATTATTTCCCCCATCTCTTCAGTGATGCCCAAGAGGCCCTAAGTTTCATAAAACTTCACCTTACTGGGGAGGGGCATGGAGATACCCTTACATCAGGAGCCACAGGCTAGGTCTCTAAAGCCAATATCTCTATGGAAATAACTCTAGGGACCCAATAATTGAGGGATAAATGCAGAGGCTCTCCAGGGACCAGAAGGAGAAGCCAGCTAGGCTTCTGTGGTAAGTGATTTCAGTATAGCTTCTGTCTAGTTGGAGGTTGAGGGAAAATTGTGGGAGACTCGGGCCACAAGTCGAAAGAGCCACAAAGCACAAATAGGAAAAGTTTTTACAAGAAGGTCACATCATCTTGGCACTGTCCCCAGTACCAGTGAGCCTCAAAGCCCTGCTTAGCATTGTCATCCTCTGATATCTCAGGTGGTCCACCTTGAAGCCTGTCCCCTGGGAGCGTCCATGTAGTTGTTAAGCTCCCAAGCTTAGTGGATGTCATGTCCACCTCAGTCCGGGCCCTGTCTTCACTGGGTATAACCTTTGCCCAGTCAATCTCAGGACAGGAAGGCCCAGGGGGTCCTTGTTCATCCAGCTCTCTAGGGGCCACGGTGTCCAAGAAACTGCCAATAGAGACACTGTCCAGCCGGTCAGTTGAACTGGTATCTGGCAAGCTGTCCCAACTGCTCCGCCTTGAGCGACCTGGGCTTCCACCTGTCAGGCTATACTGGCTGCTGGTGAGACTGCTGCAGTGGCTGGTCAGTGTCCCCCGCTCCTCCAACAGCCAACGAACTGCCTCGATACCCTCGTTCAAGGTCACCAGCTGCTGCAGGATCTTCACATCAATGGCTCGAAGGCAAGCCTAAAGAAGTGAGCAAAGAAGTTAGTTCCAGGTTCTAGGCTATGAGTTCCCCAGGTGTTTCCCTAACCTCGTGGTCCAGCCAGCTATGCTTCACTTTCAAACAAACGTGGACAGCCAGATGGAGGAGGCGCACGCCTTTAATCCCAGCACTTGGGAGGCAGAGGCAGACGGACCTCTGTGGGTTCGAGGCCAGACTGGTCTTCAAAGAGAGTTCTAGGACAGCCTCCAAAGCCACAGAGAAACCCTGTCTCGAAAAACCAAAAAAAAAAAACAAAAAAAAAACAAAAAAACACTCAAACATAGGAAAAAAGTAATAAATTTATAACTTTAAATAGAGAAATCAACTGCTACAGAGAATTGTGAGTACCTGGAGGGTCATAACCCAATCCTAGATGAGAGGCATGAGCTAAGACTGGTTAGGCTGGACTTGACCAGGGAGGAGAAGCATTCCAACCAGAGGATGTCCTGCCCTCCAACTCTAAATGCTGAACACCTGACACCACATCACTCCAGGTTAGCACTTCTGGAAGGCAGGGCCTCGTTCATGCATTTTTTTCTGGAACTTCTGATCCTGCTGCCTCATCTCTAGAGAACTGGGATGACAGCCATGCCACGCCTTAGCCAGCTTTATGTAGCACTCAAGATTCAACTCAGGGCTTTCTGCAAGCGAGGCAAGCAAGCACTGTCCATCAGATCACATCCCTAGCCCCCCACCACATTTCTCTTCCTGTACAAACCCCAGCCTGTCTCTTCCTTCCCTACCCCAGGTCTTCAACTCCCTGAGAGCAGTTCCTGTCCAACTCACTTCAGGTTTTCTGCCTAAGGTAGCACAGAGCATCTTGCCTTCAGTCCAGTGATTCTCAAGAGGCTGAGTTGTACTGTGTTGCTTAGGAAACCAACCTGAGCACCAAATTCTTTAATCCTTCAAGAGTGGGATTCCCTGACTGTAACAGCATTATCCTCAGAGAATAGAAGCAAAAGGCTTTCTCACCAGAAAAAAAAAAAACCACTCATTTTATGCCATCTCTTTGGAAGCAGAGAAGATAGAGGCCACCCAATGTTTTTTCCCTGGAGGCTCCCATCTCTTCCCCATATGTAGATCAGATTCTACCCAGCCCAGGTGTCCTGGGCAGGGCTCCTTCTTTGCTCAGCCCAAATCAGGCCTCAGGTTAAAAGCCTGAAGACCAGTTTCTAGATCCTGGTAACTGACTGTTGGGATTAACTATTGTCACTAAAATAAAAGTTCTTAACAGTTGTCTAGTTCCACAATTATGCCCTTATTTTCCATCAAAGGACAAAAACCTATAAGAGCAAAAACCTCTTCAGACAGAACCCTCCTTAAGACCACAACATACATCAGGAGACAAAACTTGAACTCATGCCTTTCCCCCATTCCTTGCCTAATGCTGTCTCATAAACTGCTGTGTGGAGGTGGCTGCTCATAGCAACAGCTCTTTGGGTGGACGATGCCATTGCCATTCCCACACATCTCAGAATCTGGCTTGTCGCTCAACTTCAGACTAGGAAAACAAAGCAAGGGTAGAAAGCCAAAAGCAGGGCTGACCTTGGCCTGAAGGGCAAGCCTTCCCTCATACCGGAAGACAATAAAGAGAGGGACATCTGAAGGGCAGTCCTCAGAGGGCTCTGGTCAGTTCTGCTTTCCGGGCCTCAGATTTCCTGCCCAGCCATTGTGTGTCAGTTAGAGCAGACTACAAGAAGAAATCAATGCTATCCTAGCCTGAGGAGGGAGAAGGGAGCCTGACATGGATTTTCTCCCTCTTCTGGTCTCCAAAACACTGTGGGAAGCTTCAGGCCCCAGGACAGACAGGCCAAAAGTTAAAGAGTTAAAACCAGAAGTTAAATGTACTCCCCTAAAGTTTATAAAGAATGAGAGTCAAAGATTAGGCCTGCTTCCAGATTTCCCGTATGAGAAGCAAGTCCCATGGACATTTGAAACTTATTTCAATGACATGAAATGTCCTTAAAGTGCCTGGCACACAGCAGGTTTTCATAATCAGTGTGGTCAAATGATCTGGGCTCAAATCCTGACTTCGCTCTTGGAGTGACTGCGGGCAGCTGCTTAAGTTCATGTATAACATTCCCCACCTGAGTGAGAAGGGGATAGCATGTAGGAGCAGCGGTACAGCTCAGTTGCAGAGCATTCACCTTGTATGTGCAGAGTCCTGGCTTCAGTACCTCAAGGGAGAAAAAAATGGCACTGAAGAGATAGCTTAGCAGTCACGAGCACTGCAGAGGATCCAGGTTAGGTTCCCAGCACCCACACAGTGCCTCACAACCACCCACAACTCCAGTTCCAAGCAATCTGATGCTCTCTCTAACCTCCATGGGCAACAGGCATGCATGTGGTACACACACATTCACACAGGCAAAATGTTCCCACACATAAAGTTTCCTAAAATTCTTTTCTTTTTTTTTTCTTTATTTATTTTTGGGTTTTGGAGACAGGGTTTTCTCAGTAGCTTTGGAGTCTGTCCTGAAACTCGCTCTGTAGACCAGGCTGGCCTCGAACTCACAGAGATCCGTCCGCCTCTGCCTCCAGAGTGCTGGGATTAAAGGCATGCGCCACCAATGCCGGCTTCCCACTTAAAATTCTTAAAAAAGAAAAATATCATTTATCATGCTGGGCATTGATACATGGTTTATATTCCCAGTATAATTTAGTTTCCAGCCGGGTATGGTGGCACATGCTCATAATCCCAGAACTCAAGGGACTGAGACAAGAGGAATAAGTGTTTGGGGGCCAGCCTGAGCTACATCGTGAACCCATGTCTCAAACGCCAAAACAGAACAACTTAGTTTTCAAAGGATAAACTAGGCAGGCTGTGTGTCTTGAGCAGTTTGTACATGAGGCAAACCAGGCCTCTTTCAGAGGTGAGTACAGTCACAGGCCTGCTCTGGAGAATTTGGCATTCAACTACAACCTTCAAGGCCAAGCACACACTTGGCATTCATATCCTGCCCCCAGGGATCCTCTCTGACCACTCATCCCAGGAGACTCTCTTAGCCTAGAATGAGAGCCCTGGGCTGGCTTGGAGGTCCATGTCCTTCCTTCCAGCCTTCCGGATCTACTTGACACAAGGCTGGGCACGCAGTGGGGCCCCAGGAAGACTTATTAATGGCGCAGCCAAGGTGGGCTTCTGGTTCTGAGCCCCCGCCTAGCTGGCCATTCCTCAGTTCTCCAGAACTGGCTGCAAAATGGTGGCAGGTGTAATTCATCTGTTTCCCCGGAACCAGGGCCCTGGGGAGCCGCCGGGGGCCCATCTGCCCTTTTGGCTCAGAATCTAGACGAACAGCTTCAGGGAAGGCTAGCTGCTACTGTTTCCCTCCCTTCTCCCCAAGAAGGTACAGGTGAGACCCTGGGAGTCTGAAAGGAAACTGAATCCCAGGTGAACGGCCAACTGTGTCACTACTGTCTCTGTTAAGGTCTTAAAATGTTTAGTACCGCGATGGTGGGATGCTTAGGGAAAAGGACATGTTTTTAGTGTGCCCCTAATGCAGGCAGTTTCAGCAAGTATTAATTACCTCACCAAATCTATTTTTGCCTGACTTGAACACCCTGGGGCCTTGGGAAAGAAACCTTTCCCCAGTTTGTCGGAGGAGTGGGTAGAGAAAACGGTTGCCTTATAATGGGGTATGAGGAAATTGGTGGCCTTGGATACCGATGGTAACGCCTCCCTCCTCCCGATTATTGGGCAGGGAAAAGTTCCAAGAGCTGTGCCTACTACCCGGTTCTCAGGATCTACCAACCCTTCATTCACCCTTGGGAGTGAGAGGTCATGAGGTAATGAGACGTCACTTCTCTTCACTTTCAACCCCGGGTATATGGACTTATCTAGGAGGGACCCTCCTCGACAGCCTAACTCCTGGAACCTGCGCCTGTCCCTATAAATAATCTTATGCTGAGGACCCCGTCCCCGTGGCCTGTAGCACCCACACTCACCAGCTCCATCCTCAGCGCCATGATCTTGTCCCCCAAGCCGTGGCCGGTGCTGGGTGCCGCCGGGAGCAGCAGGTCCCCAGAGGTTCCCAGCTCCCACTCGCCTCGAAGCCCGCGGAGCAGCCCTTCGGGGGTCTTCCTGCCCACCTTGCCCTCCACGTCTCGCAAGTCAGGCGTCTGGGACTCCGCAGTCCCCTCCATGTGGGCCCAAGCCAAAACAGGGCTGGGCTACCAGACGCGGAGGTCCAGTTCCCTAGGGTCCTCCCTTCTCCGCTGAGAACGCGGAGCGAAACCGGTGGGTCCCCGCCTGCGCCGCGCTGGGGGCAGGAGGAGGGCGCCGTAACGCTCAGAAAAGCCGCGCAGTCGGGTAGAGAAAGATACCGAGTGTTGCGCACACAACTTCTAAACCTGGATGGCTTGCGAATAAATTTGGGACTGAAGACCTCCAAGGGAGTTCAGTGCTTTCTCCCTACATTGACGCCAGTTAAGCGTGTGGCATGCAGCTAATAAACGTTTGCTGAACAAAAAGTAGATAACTTCAGTCAGAGCTAACATGACCGCAGAGGGTTTGAAAGTCTTTCTGCTAATAGCTGTGCCTGTTACAGAGGCTAGAATATCGCTGCTTAGCTCACAGCTACCTCCTAGCGCCTAGAAATCAGACTAAATATGTAATAGGAGGTATCCCTCTGGCCACTGAGAAAAAACATTATTAAAATCGAAGGGATCCACAGGGTCTTGATCTTGGGCTTATACGGATTTACAAAGGAGGTGCTTCCTCAGCTTAAATATGGGTCATCTGAAAGCCTTGTGAAGTTAGGGCATTGCCTTTTGGGGGAGTTGGGGGAAGGGACAGAGAGGGTCTCACTGTGTGGTTCTGTCTGTCCTGGAACTTGCTTTGTAAAGTAGGCTGACCTTGAAACTCACAGAGATCCCCCTGCCGCTTCCTCAACAGTACAAGGATTAAAGTTCTTTTAAAAGATTTATTTTCTAGCCGGGCGTTGGTGGCGCACGCCTTTAATCCCAGCACTCGGGAGGCAGAGGCAGGTGGATCTCTGTGAGTTCGAGGCCAGCCTGGTCTACAGAGCGAGTTCCAGGACAGCCTCCAAAGCTACAGAGAAACCCTGTCTCGAAAAACCAAAAAAAAAAAAAAAAAAGATTTATTTTCTATTTTAATTACATGTTCATGTTCACATGAGTTGAGGGTTTGTGCTCATGAGTACAGGTGTCTAGAGGCATCAGATCCTGGAAGCTGGAGTTAACAGTTATGAGTTGTGCAAAGCATGTGCTGAGGAATGAACCCAGGCCCTCTCAGAGCAATATGTGTTATTATTACATGTATTACATGCTGAGCCATCTCCAGCCCTGTAAGTCTGCATTTCTAAGAAGCTACAGGGGGCCAGGGCATGCTACTGCTGTCAGGAACACCGTGAGTAACAACGTTTTATTTCTAAGCGTTTGGACTTAACTCTACTTGCAGTTCACTATTACAGAAAGATTTAGAATGAGAAAGTACCACTCCCTCTACTCTGTCACTCCTCTGGGCCCACTTCCCAAAGGCAATCTACTTTCAGCTTGTGGTTTTGCAGTTTGTTTGTTTTTGGTTTATTTATTAATTTACTATATTTATATATTAATTTACTACATGTATGTGTCTCTATGTGGAAATATACACATAAGTACAGGTTCCCCCCAAAGGTCAGAAGAGGGCCTTGGACCCCCCTGGAGTTAGGATTACTGGCAATTGTGAGTCATCTGATGTAGGTGTTGGGAACTGAACTCAGGTCCTACTGTAAGATCAGCCATCTCTCCAGTCCAACCATCCATATCTTCTACCACCCATTCTAGGAGAGGGCACCAGATCTCACTACAGGTGGCTGTGAGCCACCATGTGGTTGCTGGGAATTGAACTCAGGACCTCTGGAAGAGCAGCCAGTGCTCTTTTTTTTTTTTTTTTTTTTTTGGTTTTACAAGACAGGTTGTCTCTGTATTGTTTTGGAGGCTGTTGGTCCAGACTGGCCTCGAACTCACAGAGATCCACCTGCCTCTGCCTCCCGAGTGCTGGGATTAAAGTCATGTGCCACCACTGCCCGGCTGCAGCCAGTGCTCTTAACCTCTGAGCCATCTCTCCAGCCCCCTACCACCCATTCTAAATGTATTCATTTATTATTATTTTGGTTTTTCTTTTCTTTCAGTTTTATGTGCATTAGTGTTTTGATTTTTTTGTTTGGTTTTAGTTTTTCGAGACAGGGTTTCTCTGTGTAGCTTTGGAGCCTATCCTGGAACCCGCTCTCTAGACCGGGCTGGTCTGGAACTCACAGAAATCTGCCTGCCTCTGCCTCCCAAGTGCTGGGACTAAAGGTGTGCACCACCAATGCCTGGTGTGCATTAGTGTTTTGTCATGGGTTTTGCCACTAAGGTTACAGTTATGAACTGCCATGAGGTCCTCTGGAAGAGCAGTCAGCGCTCTTAACTGCTGAGCCATCTCTCCAGCCCTAGTTTTGGTTCTTCAAGACAGGGTTTCTCTGTGTATTCCTGGCTGTCCTGCAACTCACTGTATAGACCAGGCTGGACTCAATCAGAGATCTGCCTGACTCTGCCTCCCAAGAGCTGAGATTAAAGGTGTGCGCCGCCAAGCCTGGCTAAATTTAAATACTGTATACTGACTTCCTATGAACATTTATTTATTTATTTATTTATTTATTGAGACAGGATTTCTCAGTGAAACAACCTTGGCTGTCCTGGAACTGTCTCTGAGGACCAGACTGGCCTCAAACTCACAGAGACCTGCTTGCTTCTGCCTCCTGAGTTCTGGGACTGAAGGCATGTGCCACCACAGCCCAGCTATATGATTTTTCTTTCTTGAGGCAGGGTCTCTTGATGGCCTTGAATTCAGTGATCCATCTACTCATGCCTCCCTAGTGCTCAGAGTAAAGGCTCAAATACATGGACTTGTTTTTTTCTTTGAGGCACAGTCTCACATAGCCCACCCAGGTTGGCTTCAGTTGTGCAGTTGAGGATTTTGAGAATGATCCTGCCTGTGGCTCTCAAGTACTGGATCACAGTTTTGCACCATCATGCCTTACCTCTCCTTAGCATTTCCTGGCCCATGGTTTTTGTGATAGTTTGAATGAGAATGGCCCCCATAGGCTCATATATTTGAAATCTTCCTTCTCAATTAGCGGAAGTGTTTGGGAAGGATTAGGAGGTGTGGCTTTGTTGGAGGTGGTGTGTCACTGGGGGTGGGTCCAGGGGTTTCAGAATGCCCAAGCCATTCCCAGTTAGTTCTCTCAGCTTTGTGCTTGTAGATCGAGATGATATTTGAGCTCTCAGTCCAATGCCTGCCTGCTTGCCTGTTGCCATGCCCCACTACCATGATGGTCATGAATTCTAACCTCCTGGAATGGTGAACATCAATGTAAGTTGCCATAGTCATGGTGCTTTGTCACAGCAATTGAAAAGTAACTAAGTTTTTTGTTGTTGTTGTTGTTGTTGTTTTTTGGTTTTACGAGACAGGGTTTCTCTGTATTGTTTTGGAGGCTGTCCTGGAACTCACTTTGTAGACCAGGCTGGCCTCGAACTCACAGAGATCCACCTCACTGAGGCCCACTTGCCTCTGCCTCTCTAGTGCTGAGACTAAAGGTGTGCATCACCACCGCCCTGCAAGCCAGGTGCCTTAAACCAATCAGAAGGTGCCTTGGCAAAGACACATCTTCACAATGTACAAAAAGATTATTTCATAACGAGACAATAATAGAGATCATGAATAGATAAGATCTCCTATGGAGAATAAACTTGAGAACAGGAGAGGGTCAGAGACTAATATAAGAACGTCTGTTTGTTTGCTTTTAAATAAGAAAAACTTCATTGTAAAGAATTTGCAAAAAAGGAAAATAAACTTATTTTGTTTTTGAGAGCAGATTTCACTTTATAATCTTGGCTGTTCTGGAACTCAGTTTGTAGAGTAAGTTGGTCTTGAGTCTATGGCAATCCCCTGCCTCAGCCTCCTGAATGCTGGAGTGCAGAAGTGAACAACCACGGTAAGCTCTTAGCATCTTGCTATGAAAACCAAATTGGCTCAAACTGAAGATTTTTCTTCCCTCACCTCTGTAGGAATGGAGGAGCAACACCATGCCAGCCTAACAAGCACTCTTACCATGTTGAAAAATAACATCCCTCCATGCAGGAGGCAGGTGGAATTTAGAGAGCTCAAAAAAAAGTCAAGTGTGGCTGGATAGCAGAGGCAGGCGTGTAAGGAGTCTTTCTTTGTCATGACAACCAGCTCCCAAATACAACTCAGAGACTTATTGTTAACTATTAAAGTGTGGCCTTAGCTTAGGCTTGTTCCCAACGGGTTCTTTTGTTTTTTTTCCTTTTTCCTTTTTGGTTTTTCAAGACACGGTTTCTCTGTGGCTTTGGAGGCTGTCCTGGAACTAGCTCTTGTAGACCAGGCTGGGCTCGAACTCACAGAGATCCACCTGCCTCTGCCTCCCAAGTGCTGGGATTAAAGGCATGTGCCACCACCAACCAGCTTCCTGACGAGTTCATATAACTTAAATTAACCTGAATTTCTCTGTATAATAGCCGTGGCTGTCCTTGAACTCACAGAGATCCACCTGCCTCTGCCTCCTGAGTGCCAGGATTAAGAGTGTTCCACCACTGCCCGGCTCTTTTTTTTTTTTTTTTTTTGGAAGTTTATTGGGGGAGGGGAAGGGAGAGGAGGAAGAGAAGAGAGAGGGGAGAGAAGAGAGAGAAATGAAGATAAACAGAGAAAAGAGAGCAATCTATGTTCTTTTATGTGGCACAGTTACCTTAACTCTGAACTGCCCACCCTACTTCCTCTGCATCTGGCTGGCACTTTTCTTCCTCTCCTAGAGTCCTCTCTGTCCCCAGAAGTCTAACTTCTTCCTGCCTAGCTAATGGCCATTCAGCTCTTTATTTATTTATTTATTTATTTTGGTTTTATGAGACAGGGTTTCTCTGTTTTGGAGGCTGTCGGTCCAGCCTGGCCTCGAACTCACAGAGATCCGCCTGCCTCTGCCTCCCGAGTGCTGGGATTAAAGGCGTGCGCCACCAACGCCCGGCTCATTCAGCTCTTTATTAAAACAATCACAGTGACACATCTTCACACAGTGTAAGGGAGTATTTTGCAACACAGCTGGATTTCTGTGAGCTCAAGTCCAGCCTGATCTACATAGGGAGTTCCAGGACAGCCAAGGCTATATGGAGAGACCCTGTCTCAGCCTCCTCCCCCCTCAAAAAAAAGGACTAATCCAGAATTGGAGATGGCTCTATGGTTAAGCACACCACACTTTGACAGCCAAGCTGGTAACTTCCTTTAACTCCTACTTCAGGGGTATCTGATCTAAGCTCTGGTCTCCACTGTCACGCCTGTACATGCACACAATTAAAAATAATTTTAATATTTATTAAACATTTTGATATTTTTAATAATTTGTTTGCTTTTTAAGAATCGGATAATCAACCGTACGGCGGTAGTGACCCACAACTTTAATCCCAATAGTCAGGAGGCAGAGGCAGGCGGATCTCTGAGTTTAAGGCCAGCCAGTTTTACAGAGTGAGTTCCAGTACAGCCAGAGCTACACTGAGAAACCCTGTCTCGAAAAACAAAAACAAAATCGGGCAGTCACAGCACCTATCAATCATGGTTTATTGCATAAACGCTCAGAACACTAGTGGAACAGATTTTGAATCCTCTCCTCCTCAAGCAAGGAAGCAGTTTAGCTGGGCTGGGCCATGCAGGCCTCCTGCTGCAGCCCTCTGATCCTGGAGTATCCAAGGAACTGGCCCGAGGCCCCGGGAACCCGCTTGCTCCAGGCTCCACGGAGCGGGGATCTGCTCTCACGGGAGGCCCACGGGCTGCGACCCTGCTGGAGAAGCTGTGCTGTCGAGCTCTCCTACCACGCTGCAGACGCCAGCCGTGACCGCCGCCCTAAGCGCCGCCCGACGCCCTCTCACCCCGCGGCGGCGGCGGAAGCGGCGGGGCGGGCCGGCTGGGCTGGGGCGGGGCGCAGGCGGCATGGAGGAGGCGGAGGCCGCGGAGGCCGCGGCGCGCGGGGCCGAGCTGTGCGGGCCCGAGAGGGGCCCGGGGCTCCTGAGCCGTGAGTGCCTGTCGGTTCGGGTCCCAGAGGGCTGACGCGGGCTGGGTGGGTCTTCCGAACCTTCCGGCGTCCCTGAGCCCTGGGAGGAGAGGAGCTGAGCCAGATGGGATGGGGTAGGCTGGAGGATTAGCGTTCGGGAGGTCGCTATTAACTGGTCCACCCTGGGACTAGAAAGGAC
Source organism: Mesocricetus auratus (assembly GCF_017639785.1). NCBI lineage: Eukaryota > Metazoa > Chordata > Mammalia > Rodentia > Cricetidae > Mesocricetus > Mesocricetus auratus. The sequence continues at coordinate 25,625,139 of NW_024429197.1, read as the reverse complement.
TGGGGTTTGCACCTTGTAGGCACTGATGAATCGTGAGAGTTGAGTTTTGGCCTCCACCTCTGAGGTCCTGAGCCTGGGCTCAGTTCCTCCAGCCCCAGGGAATTTTCAGGTGATCCAATTCCTCTAAAGATTTTTCCGGTCAGACCCAGAGAAGTTGAGCCACGTTGCTTGGGTCACACAGCTAGCTCAGCGGTGTTGCTAAGAAGTCCTCATCTCTCCAGAAGGCATTAGGCTTTGGGAAAAGCATCTTACTCCATGTGACTCTGTGCTCCCCTCAGATTCCTGAAGTTATGGACTGGCCGGGACGGGGGTGACACCCTAATCCAGTATGGATGACTGGAAGCCTAGTCCCGTCATCAAGCCCTTTGGGGCTAGAAAGAAACGGAGCTGGTATCTTACCTGGAAGTATAAACTGACAAACCAGCGGGCCCTGCGGAGATTCTGTCAGGTAAATGAGGTCCCGCAAGTCGGGAAGGCTGGCCTCCTAACTTTACCCTAGCACAGACTGTGGACTAACTACCTTGGCCACCAGGAAGGGGCAGCAGACTCCAGGAGGGGAAACCTCTGTGTGTCATGTCTTTCTCAGGCAGCGGTTTTAAGACCCAGGATTCTAGAATCAGAACCCAAGTCTGACCTAGGTATCCAACAGAAACCAGAAGTCTGTCAGGAAGGCTTTGCCCCTTGACACGCAATTCTCAGGCAGTGTGACCTAGGTTCTGTGTCTTGTGATTCTCCACTGTGGTTCTGGGGTCCTAAATCCATCTCTGGGAACTAGTTATGGAGGGCACCAAGGAAGCCAAGGACTCAGATGGAAAAGCACAAGAGATCTGGGTAAGAAGGGGCTGATGGAGGTAGATTGTCAGGGGAAGTTCTCCAGGAGACTTCTACAAACCTGTGCCCTGATCGAAAACCACAAGGAGGAGGCCCTAGGTTCTTTCTTCCTGTGTCCCCTACATCCAGGGTCAAACGTTCAGACAGCCTGTACGACCTGGAGGGGATGTGCCTCAGTCATTCCCGTCTTTCCACTCAGACAGGGGCTGTGCTTTTCCTGCTGGTGACTGTCATTGTCAACATCAAGTTGATCCTAGACACTCGGAGAGCAATCAACGAAGCCAATGAAGACCCAGAACCAGAGCAAGACTATGGTGGGGGTCTGCTAAGGATGGGGTGGGGTTGGTCGTCCCGGGATCTCACAGCAGAGGGGCCTGCAGATCCCACAGGGTAAGACTCTGCTAGTGACACATTATCCATACCTGTCACAACAACCCCCTCTCCAGATGAGGCCCTAGGACGCTTGGAATCACCTCGGCGTAGAGGTAGCAGTCCTCGGCGTGTTCTGGATGTGGAAGTGTACTCAAGTAGAAGCAAAGTGTATGTGGCAGTGGATGGCACCACGGTGAGTGGGCCAGCATCTTCAGGCCGTTCAGGACTGGGCACTGAAGCCTTGTTCGTGTGACTGATGGTTGCTACTTGTTAGGATTAAGTGAAAGGTATCTGAAATGTCTCTGTGGCAAAGTCTCAAGTGATGGGAAGCATTAGCAGGCCACTGACTCCCTGATTTACTTATTATATAACCACTTCGTAGTACCTTTGGCTTCAGCCTTGGCCCAGGCACTGGGGTCCTGGAGGTGATGGGACTCGCCCCTCCTAGAGAGGCTTACTGGGATCTTCAGAGTTAAACAGAGACAGCCCAGGGCTCTAGGTGCTGTGAACATGTTAGAAGGTAGATTGTAGAGGAATGTGGTCTTTTCTGATGAGGAGCTTTCTGGGAGAGACGGCCTTCAGGCTGAGTTAGAGCTGTAAGCGGTGACAATGCAGGCAGGCTGGTGTTTCATGCTTGTAGGGCAGAGTCACCATGAACGCCAGGGTAAATAGCTGGATTTTGTTTCTGCCACTGTGTAGGTGCTAGAGGATGAGGCCCGAGAGCAGGGACGAGGCATCCATGTCATTGTCCTCAACCAGGCCACGGTAAGCTTAAGGATGGGAGACCCAGAAGGTTGAAGCTGGACTCTTCCTTGCTGGTAACACTATCTCATAAGAGGTTTGCTCCTGCCAGGGCCACGTGATGGCAAAGCGTGTATTTGACACGTACTCCCCTCATGAAGATGAGGCCATGGTGCTGTTCCTCAACATGGTGGCACCCGGCCGTGTGTTGATCTGCACCGTTAAGGTCAGTGAGTCTCCCTGGCTCTCTTCTCCATGCCCCTAGCTCTGGCTTTGCTCAAGGGAATTGGAGGAGGACAGTTCAAGTTCCAGTCTGAGCCTTGGTTGTTTTTGTTTTGTTTGTTTTTTGAGGGGGGCTTCTTGTTCGTCCTTTAATCAGTTCAGCAGTTACTGAGCACCTGCTGTATGCCAGGTACTGTACTGGTTGCTGAAGATACAGTAGGAAGCAGGACAGAATTCCTACCTTCCTGGAGCTCACATCCCAGTGGTAGCAATAAAACAGTCAACACAGCCTACAGTATCAGGAAATGACAAGAGAAGAAGAAAATGAAGGGGCAGAATGGCATGGCTGCATTTTAGGAAGGGAACACCTCTATTGGGAACTGGAAGAAGAGAGAAATAAGTCAAGTAGTTGTCTGGAGGAAGAACACCCTAGGTAGAAACTTCTAGAATGATCTACGAAAAGGCCCTGAAGTAGGGAGATGCCTAGCAAGCTTGAGGGACAGTGAGGATGCCATTGGAGTTGGGAAAGAAAGAGGGAACTGAAGACAGTTTTGGGAAGAGTGTGGAGAGGTGGCAGGGGGACAGGTGCTGGGCATGTGGCTAAAGGCTTTAGTGACCTTAAATGAGTCTCAGACTCATATTTTTGCTTGCGAGTCTAGCCCTTAACGGCTGAGCCATCTCTCCAGCCCAGAGTCTCAGACTCTTAAGCCTTCGGTACTTTTTTGTCTGTGAAAGACAGTAAGCAAAGAGTATTGTTGGAGCCACTCAATGAGCCAACCTAAGTAAAAGGTTTTCTTTCAATGTAGTGCTGGAGATGTAGCTAGTACTGCAGAAGGCCAGGTCTCCTGGACCTACACAAGTCATGGCGACTGTCTTTTTTTGGTCCTCCAGGATGAGGGCTCCTTCCACCTCAAAGATACAGCGAAGGCTCTGCTGAGGAGCCTGGGAAGCCAGGCAGGCCCTGCCCTTGGCTGGAGGGACACTTGGGCCTTCGTGGGACGAAAAGGAGGTTCGAGCACCAGAAGCAGTCCCCCCTGTAGTATCAAGGGAGGAGCAGAATAAGAGATGGGATATAAGAGTCAGTGGTAACACTTCATTGAAAGTGGGCATGGTGTTGGGAAGAAGCCCATGAGTCTGTGCCTTCATTTTTCCTCATTCCTGCCTTCGGCCAGGTCCTGTTCTTGGCGAGAAACATTCTAAGTCTCCTGCTCTCTCCTCCTGGGGTGACCCAGTCCTGCTGAAGACAGATGTGCCATTGAGCTCTGCTGAAGGTGGGATCAGTGGGAGATGGGCTCTAGGGCAATGCTTGAGCAGAAAATGGGTCTTTGCTTCCTTTGTGAGGTTCTTTTTCCTTGACTGTGTGCCTGGGGCTTACCTAACCTAGCTGGCCTGACACCTTCACCCTGTCAATTTCCTCCCTCCCTTAGAGGCTGAGTGTCACTGGGCAGACACGGAGCTGAACCGCCGCCGCAGACACTTCTGCAGCAAAGTTGAGGGCTATGGGAGTGTTTGCAGCTGCAAGGACCCAACACCTATTGAGTTCAGCCCTGACCCAGTAAGTGAGGCCAAAGCAGTGAGGCTTGGACTCCTTCACAACTTAGCAAGGGCCCTTAGGAACAATCCACAGCTTAGGTTTTCTCTACCTTGACCTAGTAGGAGCTCAGGATGTATGTATACTGAACTCTGAAGTCAGGTTGGGGGTGGGTCAGGCCATGTTACCAGAGTGAGTTGGACTGTGTGGGGGACACGGAAGGCCCTTGTCCCTTCCCTGTCTGCTCCTGAGGCCCTTCACTGCACTGAGAATTCTTCCCTAAATGGAATAAGGGAAGCTAAAAGCTATTTCTCACACAGCTTCCAGACAATAAGGTCCTCAATGTGCCTGTGGCTGTCATTGCAGGGAACCGGCCCAATTACTTGTACAGGTGAGCTGCAAGTGGGCTGTACTCAGCACTGAACAAGGGTGCTCAGGAAGTGGGTGGGTGCTCAGCTCGCCTCCCAGTACAAGGAGGCAGAAAGGTAGCAGGTGCTAGGCCTGTTCAATGTGGTAAACGTGGGACACGTGAGCCCGTTTAGAAACATGGGAGTCGTGAGCGAGAGGACAAAGAAGCCCTAATCTGCTTTCCTGGGCTCCCCAGGATGCTGCGCTCTCTGCTGTCAGCCCAAGGGGTATCTCCGCAGATGATAACCGTCTTCATTGATGGCTACTATGAGGTGAGTGGGGTGGGGGGACCTCAGGCAGAGCAGGACACAAAGCTGTGGGTACTGAGGGCTGGTGAAGGCTGTGAAATATGGGAGGCTTGACATGTTGGGACCTGTAGAGGTGGAGAAAGTAACACGCGTGATGAATGGTGTCCATGCCCCCAGGAGCCAATGGATGTGGTGGCGCTGTTTGGTCTGAGGGGCATCCAACACACTCCTATCAGCATCAAGAACGCCCGTGTATCTCAGGTATTCCTTGGCAAGGGTATAAGGGGCAGATACCTGGTCCCATCTCCTGCCTCAAATCTTATGTGCCCAATTCCCTACCCAGCACTACAAGGCCAGCCTCACTGCCACTTTCAACCTGTTTCCGGTGAGTACCACAGATACCGCAGATCTATGGAGGGAAATTATGTCTTGGAGAAAACTCTTCCCTTATCTGACCTTGTACTTCTGATCTGGAAAATGGGGGAGCAAGCAGTGGCTGAGCATGAGGGTTGGAGACAGAGAGCCATAGGATGAGAGCAATCTCCTTGGAACCATGATGTTCCCTCCTATCCCTGTAGGAGGCCAAGTTTGCCGTGGTTCTGGAAGAGGACCTGGACATCGCTGTGGATTTTTTCAGGTGACAGGGGTAGCCCCCCATTGAAGTGCTTATAAGCCATATGGAACTTCTGTACTTGACTGGGTCTCTAGGCAAGGATTGGTGAGGTGCCTTGGAGAGCTCTGAATGAGCTCAAAAGGTGGGGGAGAGCTTGTATAGCTAGGCGGGCATAGGCTGGGCTTGTAGAGAAGATAGGAAAGGTCAGTGAAGAAAGACCGTGAGACTAGCAGCCTGCATGTCCAACATCATGGTGTATCTGGGTTTGCCCCTCTCTGAACTCTTGAACTCTGGCCCTCTCAGTTTTCTAAGCCAGTCCATCCACCTGCTGGAGGAAGATGACAGTCTGTACTGTATCTCTGCTTGGAATGACCAGGTAGGCTGTGTGGCCAGGGGTTAGTCAGCATGTGAGACTGTCAAAGCATGGAGCTAATGCTCCGTGACACCTCCTGTCCTTAGGGTTATGAACACACAGCGGAGGATCCAGCACTACTGTACCGTGTGGAGACCATGCCTGGGTTGGGATGGGTGCTCAGGAAATCTTTATACAAGGAGGAGCTTGAGCCCAAGTGGCCCACACCAGAAAAGGTACCCAGCAGGCTAGGATGAATGGGCTGGAGTACCTGTCAACTCCAAACCTGTAGCCTTCATAACATTCTATGACCCCAGCTATGGGACTGGGATATGTGGATGCGGATGCCGGAACAGCGCCAGGGCCGAGAGTGCATCATCCCAGATGTTTCCCGATCATATCACTTTGGCATCGTGGGCCTCAACATGAACGGCTACTTCCATGTGAGTGGGGTATTAGGAAGTGGGGTACTATATGGCTTAGTGGTCAAGGTCATGGATTCTCGAGCCTAGTCCTTGCACTTACCAGCCATGTCACTGTAAGGTTCTGTTTTTGCCGGTTTCTCTATCTGGAAGATGCCTGGTGGCTGGAGAGATGGCTCAGCTGTTAAGAGCACTAGTCAGTGCTCTTCTAAAAGACCTGGGTTCAATTCCCAGCACCCACATGGTGGCTCACAGCCATCTCTAACTCCAGTCCTAGAGGATCAGACACCCTCCTCTGTGGGCACTGCACATACATAATGGTGAACAGTCATACAGGCAGGCAAAACATCCATACACATAAAAATAATTTTTTTAAATGCTACCTCCCAGCCGGATGATGGTGATGCACGCCTTTAATCCCAGCCTTTGGGAGGCAGAGGCAGGCAATCTCAGTGAGTTCGAGGCCCGCCTGGTCTACAGAGCCAGTTCCAGGACAGGTTCCAACGCTACAGAGAAACTCTGTCTCAGAAAATCAATCAATCAATCAATCAATAAATAAATGCTGGCTTCCAAGAGCCAAACATAGATCACAAGCCTTGTGATCCCAGCACTTGAGAGGCTGAGGTAGGGTGTTAGTTTGAGGCCATCTGGACTAGATAATGAAGACCCTCAGAAAATAAAAACAACAGCAAAACTGCCAGCTGCCAGTACTTAGGAGATTGAGTCAGTGGGCTTGCCATGATTTTGAAGCTACCCCTTTCCCTTCCCCACAAAAAAACAGTAAGCAAACAAAAAAGCAACAATAACCCAAAAAGAACTACTTTTGTTATGAGGTTTGATCTGAAATTAAAAAAAAAATTAGTGTTGCGATGGTGGTGCACACCTTTAATCCCAGGACTCTTGAGGTAGAGAGGCAGGTGGATCTCTGAGTTCGAGGCCAGCCTGGTCTACAGAGTGAATTCTAAGACAGCCAAGGCTACACAGAGAAACCCTGTCTCTAAAAACCAAAATTATTTTAAAAATTATATGTCTTGAGTGTTATGCCTATGTGTAGTGAGTGCACTGTGTGCCTAGTGCCTGAGGAAATCAGAAGGCAGCATTCAATTCCCTGGAACTGGATGGTTGTGAGCCACCATGTAGGCACTGGGTACTGGAACTTTGGTCCTTTGCAAAAATATCAGTTGCTCTTAGCCACTGAATCATCTCCACCCCCTGAATAAAAAAAAATCTATATATGAGTGTTTTACCTGCTGTATGTGTATGTATCATGTTCATGCCTGATAAGGGGAGGAATCTAGAAGAGGGCACTCAGTCTCCTGGGACTGGAGTTATAGATGGTTGTAAACTACCACCTGGGTGCTGAGAACCCAGGGACCTCTATAAGAGAGTGGCACATACTCCTAACCACTGAGCCATCTCTCCAGCCTCATTATGAAGTTTGTGAGTTCATATATGTAAAATGCATATTTTAAAAACTGTAAACTTTGTATTAGAGTAGCTGGTATTATACATTACTACTGTTCATATCACTGGACTGTGGGTGCAGAAAGGCTATATCTGTTCTAAGCTCCGGGCCTTCTCCTGTCCTTGCAAGTGTTGGCAAACATGTTTCAGCCCAAGATTAGTCAGGATGTCCCTAGCCCGCTCTGTTCCACCTTGCTGTATCTAGAGGTTCACTTCCTGTCATAATATGTGCATTTGAAGCAGTCCAGCTGAAAGGGGTGTATTTAGTTTGAAACCTCCTAGAAGACAGTAAGAACCCCCCCAAAAAGGAAGCTAATAAAAGAGCATTATTTCCCAAGAAAGACCTTCCTCGGGTTATTCATAGAGCCTGAATCAGCAGTTTCCTTCCTTCTAACCCATTGGCTATTGCTATATCCAACAGAAATCTCTCTCTCTCTCCTATCTCTCTCCCTCTCTCTTCCCTCCCTTCCTCCCTCCCTCACTTCTCTCTCTCTCTCTCCCTCCCTCACCACTCTGTCTCTCTCTCTCTCTCTCTCTCTGTCTCGATCTGTATGTGTGTCTCCACCATCCATCTTGTTTTTCTTTTTTTTTTGAGGATGGGGGCCAGGGTTTCAAGACAGGGTTTCTCTGTGACTATGGAGGCTGTCCTGGAACTAGCTCTTGTAGACTAGGCTGGTCTCAAACTCTCAGAGATCTGCCTGCCTCTGCCTCCTGAGTACTGGAACTAAAGGTATGTGCCACTATCGCCTGGCCCCTCTTGTTTTTTAATAAATCATTTTAAATTTTTTTGAAGATTTATTTGTTTGTTATATATACAGTATTCTGTCTGCATGTTTGCCTGCATGCCAGAAGAGGGTATCAGATCTCATTATAGATGGTTATGAACAACCATATGGTTGCTGGGAATTGAACCCAGGACCTCTGGAAGAACAGCCAATGCTCTCAACTTCTGAGCGATCTCTCCAGCCCTTGATTTGTATTTTTTAGGCAGGCTGTCTCCAAACTGTGTAGCTGAGACTGTTGTTGAACCTCTGACTCTCCAGCCTCCATCTTCTTTATTTCTAAGGCTCTGCAGCAAACCTGAGAAAAACCAATGGGAACAGGACTAGTTCATGGGTCAGTAACACAAGCCAAGGGTCCAGCCCAGATTAAAGCTAGCAAAAGCTTATCAAAGATGGTGCAAAGAAAATGGAAACTGCACCGGGCGGTGGTGGCGCACGCCTTTAATCCCAGCACTCGGGAGGCAGAGGCAGGTGGATCTCTGTGAGTTCGAGGCCAGGCTGGACCGACAGCCTCCAAAACAGTACAGAGAAACCCTGTCTCGTAAAACCAAAAAAGAAAATGGAGACTGGAGGAAATCAGAGAGCCCTTTCCAGGCTTAGTACTTCATTTTTGGGGCTTGTAGTTCTGTAGTGGGTCAGTGAGCAGACTAAAAGCCTTGACTTTTATCCTCATTGCTGTTTCAGGAGGCCTACTTCAAGAAGCACAAGTTTAACACGGTTCCAGGTGTCCAGCTCAGGAATGTAGACAGGTAGAGACTGGCAGCAAGCCAAGGGGGTGGATATCTGAAGGCTTGATGGCCAGTCCTTGCTAGTTCTTTCCTGTCCAGGACCTTGGGTATTTACCTCAGCCCTGCTGGGCCTTTTCCCCATGTGACCCTTTGCCCTGCCCATTCCTTTCCATGGACCTGAGGGCCTCGCCTTCCCTTGACTCATTTCTCCCTCCCCTTCAGTCTGAAGAAAGAAGCTTATGAAGTGGAAATTCACAGACTGCTCAGGTATGTGGGACTATTGGGATGCCTGGCAGGGGTAGGACAATTTATGGGCACTGTAGAAAATGAAAACTAGAGTTCTCTAGTGCAAACATTATTAAGAATTTCAAAATGGCTGGGCAGTGGTGGCACACACTTTTTTTTTGTTTGTTTTTTTTTTTTTGTTTTGTTTTGTTTTGTTTTTTCGAGACAGGGTTTCTCTGTGGTTTTGGAGGCTGTCCTGGAACTCACTTTGTAGACCAGGCTGGCCTCGAACTCACAGAGATCCGCCTGCCTCTGCCTCCCGAGTGCTGGGATTAAAGGCGTGCGCCACCAACGCCCGGCCGGTGGCACACACTTTTAATCCCAGCACTTGGGAGGCAGAGGCAGGCGGATCTCTGTGAGTTCGAGACCAGCCTGGTCTACAAGAGCTAGCTCCAGGACAGCCTCCAAAGCCACAGAGAAACCCTGTCTGGGAAAAAAAAAAAAAAGAATTTCAAAATGGTAGCAACAGAGCATTGAATCAAGCCTAGGGCCCTGTGTGCCACACCTAGAAAGTGTGTCCTGTCTTGGTCTTACTTCTCTGTTCTGCCCTCAATGCAGTGAAGCCGAGGTTTTGGACCACAGCAAGGACCCTTGTGAAGACTCCTTTCTGCCAGACACAGAGGGCCACACCTATGTGGTCTTCATCCGAATGGAGAAAGATGATGACTTCACCACCTGGACTCAGCTTGCCAAGGTGCCCCAGGGCCTCACCTACCTCAGGAGTACCCTCACCCTGCATTGTCCCAACTAGCAGAGGGTCTTTGTAGAGTTTTCAACCTCAAAACCTTCTCATGCTCTCAAGAGCCTTGCTTCCTGGCCAGGTGTGGTTGTATGGAGTGCTTACCTTTAATACAAGCACTTGGGGACGCAGAGGCAGGCAGATCTCTTAGGTTTAAGGGCAGCCTGGTTTACAGAGAAAGTTCCATGAGAGCCAGGGCTACACAGAGAAACCCTGTTTCAAAAAACACACACAGGACCTCTCTTCTAGCCCCTTGCTCAAATCCATACTCCAGAGGATGTTTGCTCTTGAAGACTGAGGCTAGGCCTTCAGTGAGCCATCTCCACAGCTTCCTGACCCATCTCTTTCTCTACTCTGTCCCTGCCAGTGCCTCCATATTTGGGACCTGGATGTTCGTGGCAACCACCAGGGCTTGTGGAGATTATTTCGGAAGAAGAACCACTTTTTGGTGGTGGGGGTCCCAGCCTCCCCTTACTCGTGAGTCACCCCTTCTACTCTAGGAAATGTCCTCCTGGGGTCGAAGCATGTCCTCTCCTCTGTATCTTTCTTCTGTTACATTTCAGAGTGAAGAAGCCACCATCAGTCACCCCTATTTTCCTGGAGCCACCCCCAAAGGAAGAAGGAGCCCCAGGGGCCGCTGAACAAACATGAAACCTCCTCCAGGACCCTGCAGGGCTGGGTACTGTGTACCCCCAGGCAGGCTAGCCCGTTGCCCTATCCTGTAGGATTTTGTAGATGCTGGTAGGGGTTAGGGCTGGTTTGTTTTTAACATGAGATTTAATTACTAACTCTGAGGGGAAGGATCCCTCATCCAACACCCCTGCTCCTGAGGTTAAGGTCTATTTATTACTTCCTTGTTGGAGAAGGGCAGGAGAGTACCCAGGACCTCTTTTGGATCTCTGGGCAGCTGACCCTGCCCTTTTTACACCCCATCCTTCCAGGCCTGGCTCAGAATCTAACCTATTTATTGACCGTCCTGAAGGCCTTGGAAATAGGCCGACCCTGCGGCCTTTATTCCCCTCTGGACCAGGACACTGCCCTGAGGGTGGGACTGGCTCATACTCAGGAAACTGCTGTGCCCAACTGATGACAGGCCCAGTTGGGTCCATGTGCTGACAGATTCACTCAGAGACCCTTAGACACTGGACCAGGCCTCTCAGCCTTCTCTTTGTCCAGATTTCCAAAGCTGGACAAAGGTGGTCATTGATTAAAAAAGGAGAAAACCTCTGGGGGTGTGTTTTGTGGTAGCTTTGTGGGGAACACAGTGTGGCGGTGAGGGGGAGAATCATCTGAATGGATGGTGAGGTGTTTTGTTTTGTTTTTTTTTTACTGTCTGCCATAGTTTTATCTTATTGTGGAAGCCATTTGGCCACCAGGGGATGCCCAAGCCTTAGCTTCGAGCCTTTTGTTTTTGTTTGTTTAAGCAGGCTCCACCCTGGCACCAGCTGACTTTATCCCTTCCCTATTCTAGCCTGAGCACCAAGCGGCCGTCTCACCCCTTCCTCACTGTTCACCATCAGGCTGGTCCCTTCTTTGTTGCTCTGGGCCCAGCACCAGTCCCCCAAAGTGCAGTAGCTAGAAGAGACCACAAAGGAATACTTAGGGTTGGATGAGGGAACGGGAGAGCAGGTAAATAATGGAGACGGGAAGTGACTGGGCCAAAAGCAGTGGTGGCCCCAGGGGTGTGGGAGATGATTTTGTAGGATGCTGGGTGGCAGATAGAAGAGCAAGGGTTTCTGTGGCAAGGGAATTGTGTGCAGAATTCCATATAGGGATGTTTTTCTGGAGGAAAGGGCTATGGTTTTCATCAGATTCTCAAGAGGCTAGTAACTCAGAAGAGCATAGGAAAGTCTGAGTTAGTCACCAAAAAATGGACAGTGTGGTCCATTGGGACTCAGATAGCCCAAGGCAGGGGAACATGACCTTTAAAAATAAGTCTGTGAAGGATTAAGATCGGGACCTGAGTAGATTACATTGTAAGAAAGGTTACAGATCCTTTGCCAAGGAGTCAGGAACTTACTGGAATTCCTGCCCTTTATCTGTTGGCTGTGTCGGCCTCTCTTACTAGAGCTCAGCACTTCAATGGCATCAGTGCCCGTGCCTTTGAGATTTCTTGCCACCCTGACTACAGTGTTTGCTGGAGCTAGTGTTTCAGGTGGCAGAGCAGGCACAGGAGTAACAGTTAGTCCATTAGTCCATGATGAAGCCCTCCCTGGGCAAATAAGTCACCTTCATCCCCATCCCTGTACCTGTGGAGGAATAGAGTGGTTGTGTGAGGCACAGAATGCTGGCTAAGGGTTGATGCCAACTAGTTTCTCTCCCCACCTAGAGTTCTAGTAGATTCTCAGTCTGGCCAAGTTTCTGCTGCTTTTTGGGCCCAACAAATGGGTGATAGCTGTGGACGTCTCTGGAAAAGCCCATAGAGACAGATGGGTGGTAGGGAGAGTCAAAGGGAAGGGAGGAGGGGAGCCAATTAGTCAAACCGGGCTTTGCTTGGTAGGAGCCACTATCCTGTGCCAACAGCCTTTTTAGTGCTGCCTCTTGAAGTTCAGTCACATTCAGTTTTGTTTGCTTATTTGGGGAACAGGATTTCTGTCCTGGGATTCGCTCTGTAGGCCACTCTGTCCTTGAATTCAAGTGATCTGCCTGCCCTTGCTTTGGACTACTACTGTGCCAAGCAAGGTTTACCCAGTTTCAGGAGTCAGTCTGGTTGAAGCCTTGGCCTGAGCTTTTCAGCTGATAAGCTGTGGGACTCTGGCAACTAAACTAAGTAAAGACTAGGAATGTACCTCAAGCAGTAGTGTGCTTCCTAGCATACATGAGGCTAGGTGTGATCCCGGGGTTTTATGTGATCCCATATAAAAATCCAGGTGTGGTGACACCTACCTATAAACTCAGCACTTAGGAGATAGAGGCAGGAAGTCAGTGTTATTCTCAGCTATATATAGAAAGTTCAAAGTCAGGGGCTGGAGAGGGGGCTCAAAGGTTAAGAGCACTGGTTGCTCTTCCAGAGGTCCTGAGTTCAATTCCCAGCAACCACATGGTGGCTCACAACCATCTGTAATGAGATCTGGTGCCCTCTTTTGGTGTGTGGGCATACATGCAGATCAAACACTATTAAATCTTAAAAATTTTTCCCCAGCACTCAGGAGGCAGAGGTGGGCGGATCTCTGAGCTTGAGGTCAGCCTGGTCTACAAAAGCTACTTCCAGGACAGCCTCCAAACAAAACAATACAGAGAAATCCTGTCTCAAAAAAACAAAAAAAAATTTTTTTCAAAGCCAGTCTGGACTACATGAGAGCCCCCCTCCCATCTTAAAACAATACCAATAACAACAACAAAAGTGAGATCTTGGCTAGGTATGATGGTGCACAGCTTTTAATCCCAATATTCAGGAGGCAGAGGCAGGCAGATCTCTGAGTTGCAGGCCAACCTGGTCTACATAGTGAGTTCTAGAACAACCAGACTACATATTAAAAAATCAAAACAAAAACAAAACAGCTAGGTGAAGGAGCCAGAGCTGTTGGTGCCCATTGCTATAGGGAGCCTCACTATAATATACTTTCAGCCTGTAAACTAAGTATGCTACCATACCAACCAGGCCACACCCTACAACTACCCACTTCCTGTTCAAGATGATGGGAACATACCCAATATGCCCAGCCACCCTCAGGGCACAAATCTGGATTGGCTGGAGAACATATAAATACTCCCATTAATGGGAGAGACCCTCTCCCCTGTTTTCTTCCAATACAAATGTGTAAATCAACTCCCTCTCCCCAAAGATACACATCGTTAGAGCAATGGATAGGCCAACACCAAAGAAAAGATTTAAGATTCTCCAAAGTAGGGCACACAGCTTAGAGCTACTTATCAGGGTTCCTGGAGGGCTTCTTGGAACCCGAAGAGTGACTCCACCCCTGCAACCCTGACAATAATTCTGTTCTCCCCTTCTTGACTTGGCACAGGCTTATTACTTTCATAGCTTTCCAGTCCAGTGCCCTTCACCAGGAGGGGGAACTTTGAGGACAAAGTCTTCTCATGATACAGGCCACCCCACTCCTCCTCCTCAGGGCCCCTTGGCCTTTCTTACTCGCCCTCCCAGGCCTGAAGCCCTCTTTCCACCCTGCTGAGTCTCCAGCTGCACAGAAATCAGTGCAGTTTAGGCAGGCTGGACCCAAGTACACACAGTCCAAATGGAAATGTTTTCATTGGTTTGTAGTTTCCAAAATGACTTTGCTGGACTTGACTATGCCCAGGCCGTAAGTGCCGTCATCCACCAGTGGAGTACTGGGATCATCAAGAGCGACTTTTACACTAAGTGGCAAGGATTGAAGAAAAGACTCAGGAGATGGGCAGAAGTGGCTGCTTCAGAGACTCTGGAAGAGATGTCCCCCCAGCCCCACCAGTAGAACAAGGGAGACACAGCCTGAAAGAGATGGTCATGTTTAGTCCAAAGTCCAGAGCAGCAAAGGCAAATCCACTCCAGCCCAAACAAGTGTTAAATTTCGTGTCCACTGGGGTCACTGCAGCTCAGCTGTGCCAAGTGCCTCTTCTTGGTTTCCATGTGGCAGCAGCAAGTGGGAAGGAAGAAGCAGTCTTACTCCAGATGGCAGTATAGATACATGGATACGATCATGGCAGCCAGCTGGTGGGGGAGGAACAGGGAGACATGAAAGGACATGATGAGATCCTCAAGGATTGGGTTCCTGCCCACCCTGAAAAGCTTCATGAAGCACTATTTTCTCGATGGTAGAGGACATGCTAGGCATCCATAGGTCTCTGGGTTCAGTCCTCAGCTCCAGAATGAAAACAAGAAATCCTTCTCAGTGGGCACACGCCTTTAATCCCAGCACTCAGGAGGCAGAGGCAGGTGGATCTCTGTGAGTACGAGGCCAGCCTGGTCTACAGAGTGAGTTCCAGGACAACCTCCAAAAAATACAGAAAAACCCTGTCTCCAAAAAACAAAATAACAAAAAAGAAATCCTCCCCTGAGAAGCCTCACAGATGGGCTAATCTGTACAGGTCTCAGGTCTAGTCTCCTCACTGACTTACCTCCAGGGCTGCAATTCCAGCTGCCACACCACCCGCAGTGACTGCATTGGTTCTGATGTCATGCAGAAGCTGTTTGAAACAACCCTTCGGGAAGGAGAGGAAGTATTTATAACTGGCAGAGTCCTACCTCTGACCCATTTACTACTGCTATAAAGCCATTGAAGCAATCCCACCCTTGCAAGGCAGTGGTGGTGCACACGCTTTAATCCCAGCACTCGGGAGGCAGAGGCAGGTGGCTGGCTCTCTGGAGTTTGAGGTCAACCTTGTCTACTGAGAGAGTTCCAGGATAGCCAGGGCCACCCAGGGAAACCCTGTCTAAAAAATAAACAAAAAAAGTAATCCCACTCTCCCATGTCAGCCCATACCTGTACTTGCAACTGCTTGGCCTTTTCCTCTGTGCACGGGTCCTCAAATACCCCACTGTTAGAGTTGAAACAACAGTAAGGAGGAAAGAAGTGATTCTTTTCCAAGTAACGTGAGTTGTTAAAATCTGTATAGTTGTTGAAACCACAGCACTTCAACTGCAGACAAAATGGGATTGGTGATTGATGGGACCTTGGTTTTTTCCCTCTCCACCCCCAAATCCTCCCAGCCCACCTTACCTCTTCCATGGTAGAGTTCCACACGCTGGTGAACTCAGTCTGGTTACCATAGTCTTCTTTGATGGCAGGCACCACCAGCAACGTCAGGAATTGTTCGGCCTGGATGGGTTGGGTCAGAGTTAAGAGACTGTAAGGGAAGGTAGCCATTCACGGGCCACCACCTACTTCTTAGGGCTTTGATCAGTTCCTTGCCCCATCCCTGTGCCTCACCATTGTGGTAAACACCAAAGCAACCACAGCAGCTGCAATCTCAGCAATGAAAATGATGAGGAGGATGACAAAGAACTAAGTGGAAACAAGGAAATATGTTTTAGGGAGGCTTGCCTTCCTTGCCCTACCCGCTCCCACAAAAGAGGCAGGGGGTTCCCATGGTGAGGCTCCCGGAATCCAGAGTAGGTTTTTGGGATTCCCCAGAGGCTGATGTCAGGGATGAAGGGACCCTTGGTTGTGGCCTAGGGAGCTGGGTCTGACATACCATCATGAGCGCACACTTGTTCTCAGAGTGAGCACCGTAGCAGCCCAGGAAACCAAGAATAAAGACCACAGCACCAGCCGCGATGAGGAAGTAGCCCACGTTGACAAACTGCATGGCATTTGATGATTGTGGTCCAAAGATCTTCAGGAAGGACGGTCCATCGACAGACACCCAGATTCCCACAGCCAGCAGGGCTGCACCACACAGCTGGGAACAGAAGTCAGGCTTTGAAACAGTGCTAGCAAATGGTTCTCTTTCACACCATCAAGTCTGGAAACTTTCCCTTTTCTTGACTAGGGACTTTAACAAACTATTGTGCATGGAGCAAAACATTAACTAGTACCAGAACTGGGGCACATAACAAATTCACTAGTCTGTTCACCTGGGAAGATAAAAATGAGATCAGGGGTTCTAGAGGCTACACTAAGCTTTCCTTTTTCTGTAATCAGGGTCCTGCCACATAGGTAAGAAGAATGAAAAGGGGCCCAGTCTCTCATTCTTGGGTTGTGGGTGCCGAGAATAACTCTGTTCTCTGATACTTGGAAGCTAGCAGGTGGTAGTGTTGAGCTGGCTGACAGTCACTATAGTAACAGCGGGGTGAGGCTTCCACCTGCTCGAAACTTTGAAAGAAGGTGAAGGGGGGTTGAGAGGATCACCCACCCGAAGGCCATATTTGATTCCCCTCCTGGGTGCAGCTGCCAGACTCACTCCTTTTTCACCTAGACTTAACCTCAGAGGGAATCTTGAGGCCCTGGGGGGAGGGGTCGGTGGAGGCCCTGACCCCACAGCTCCCAGCAAACCGTTGCTGACCCTAGGACTTTGGTGGATCAGCATTGTGCTCTATGTGCCCAGCTCCCATTGTCCAGCCAAGGAACTGAGTCTGGGATGGGGGGAAAATATATGTATACATTGTGTCTGTATCCCAGGATGTTTGCTTAAGGACAAGTGAGCTGGGCTTCTAGCCTACAGGGTCAAATTTCAAGGAGCCTGCCTGGTTTTCCTACCTTGTTCTGCCCAGTCTGGCAAGGCTTGGGCAGCAGAGGACAGATACCAAACTGGATTTGCCTTTAACCCTATCAGGCCAGACTCCTGGCTGTCCCAATAGTTGAAATCCTAGTACTCCTTCAGTTGATATAAATAAAACCTAATTCATGGGAACCAAAGGAAGTCCAAGGTACAGACTGCATTGGAATCAAAGAGACTACCTACCCTGCTGTGACCTCTTCCTTTTTTCCTTTCTTTTTTTCCTTCCTTCCTTCCGTCTTTCCTTCCTTTCTTTCTTTGGTCTTTTTTTTTTTTTTTTTTTTTTGGTTTTTCGAGACAGGGTTTCTCTGTGGCTTTGGAGGCTGTCCTGGAACTTACTTTGTAGACCAGGCTGGCCTCGAACTCACAGAAATCCACCTGTCTCTGCCTCCCAAGTGCTGGGATTAAAGGAGTGGGCCACCAACGCCCGGCCTTTCTTTGGTTTTCAGAGACAAGTTTTCTCTATATAACAGTCCTGGCTGTCCTAGAACTTACTCTGTAGATCAGGCTGGCCTTGAACTTAGAGATCTGCCGGCTTCTGCCTCCTGAGGACTGGGATTAAAGGTGTGTGCCACCACTGCCCGACTCCTGTGCCCAATTTCTTTAAAGTGGTGCACACTTCATGTCTCTACTGTCTCCCCTTTCCCTCAGTCTTCTCTTGTGCCCCGACACTGCTTGTTTCCTTCCCTCCCTCCCTCCCTTCCTGCTGTTCCATGTCCCCTTCACGGTGGTTATTTTTCTGCTCATCTCTAATATTCCAGTTTCCAAGAATTCACTTTCTTTTAGTTTAAAATATTCACCGGGGTTGGGGAGCGGGTGGAAGATAGACTTTCCCTTATTGTTGCCAGGGTTCCGCCCCACCCCTATAACTCCATTGGCTGCTCACAGGCACATGACTTCCAAATATCCAAGCACCTCCACTGAATACACATGAGCTTGGGAGGGGACCCTTCCTTCTTGCATTCATTGCTCAAACCCATTTCTGAGACTTCTTCGTTCTACCACCCCTCTGCAATGAACCCCTTTGTTTACTGTACCCCTTTTTTCTTATCTCTGTCATTATCTCCAGGACTTGGACCTCATGGCTCAGCTTCTCAAACAAGCCCTATATAATCTGTTCCTGGTTTTCTAAACAATATCAAATTTCATTACCTCTGGGCCTTCCTACGCACTTTACAGCTCCTCCACCCAATGCAAATTTCCAGCTTCAGCTACTTCCTCCAGGAAGGGTTTTCCTACTAGGCTAAATTCAAACCCCTCCAGGGCCTCACTGAGCCTTGGTGGTAAATCTGAAAGTATCACTTTGCAATTATCAGTGTATATAACAATTATCCAGCCTATTTGACAATTATCAGTCCGTTTGGTTTACTGGTCCTCAAGGGCAGTAAATAAATGGCTTTGCTTGCCTTCTATCCTAGCATTGCCTTCTATCCTAGTCATTGAATAAGTTTTTCTTTTTGTTTGTGGCCTCATGCATGCTAAGCAAACACTGTACCACTGAGCAACAATCCCAGTCCCTTAAATGTCAGCCCACTCAACGGATGTTTATTGAACACACAGGGTTGCTAGACTCAGCTCTAAGAGGCATGGATTTGCTCTCCTTTCAACTTTTCCATGTATGCTAGTCACTTTTGCACTATTAACTTAAGCAGACTCTTTGTCCTCTCTGAACCTTGAATACATCTTTAAAAAGGGAGAATTACGGGTGCTGGAGACATGGCTCAGTGGTTAGAGCACTTGCTGCTTTTGCTAGAAGACCTGGGTTTGGGTCCCAGCATCTACCTGGCTGACCACAAATAACTGTAACTCAGTTTCAAGGAATCTAATACCCTCTTCTGGCCTCTGAGGGCACACATAGTATATATATGTGCATATATATACATGCAGGCAAAACACTCATACACATAAAATAAAAATTTTCTGGGCGGTGGTGGCACATGCCTTTAATACCAGCACTAGGGAGGCAGAGGCAGGCGGATCTCTGTGAGTTCAAGACCAGCCTGGTCTACAAGAGCTAGTTCCAGGACAGCCTCCAAAGCCACAGAGAAACCCTGTCTCAAAAAAAAAAAAAAAAAAAAAAAAAAAAAAAAGCCGGGCGTTGGTGGCTCACGCCTTTAATCCCAGCACTCGGGAGGCAGAGGCAGGCGGATCTCTGTGAGTTCAAGGCCAGCCTGGTCTACAAGAGCTAGTTCCAGGACAGCCTCCAAAGCCATAGAGAAACCCTGTCTCGAAAAACCAAAAAAAAAAAAAAAAAAAAAAAAAAAAAAAAAGAATAGGCGGGGGACAGGGGTAGGAATCACTCTTGTTAGCATACACTGATCCTTCCTGGAAGGGTTAGGTGAGAGCCTTAAGCCTCTCCATCCCTAGCCTCCCCATCTTCACCCAAACTCCTATGTGGCAGCCAGGCTATTAGTGGGGCCAGGAATCAACAATGGGAAGACCCTCTGCTTCCTATTTATAAAGGAGAATTTGGAGGGCAGAATCTGGGAACATAGTCTCCTATTCCCCAGCTTGGGCTCTGTTTAGATTGTGACCTGCTTTTGCAGGGAACTTACGAAGATGAGTAGGTTGAAGAGGATCATCATGACCTTAATGAATTTGAAGCACTGCATGGTGGATCCTGGGAAACAAACATGTACACGTTAGAGCCTCATGTCCCACTGCCTTGGGCTGGCCCTGCTTTTTCCTGTGATTTCTCACAAATTTCTCACCCTGTGTGTGGACTCTGACATCGAAGAACTTTCCCAGTTCCCATCCTGACACCGATGCCCACCTATACTACCTAGGTACCATCACCAGAACTTAATTCTCTGATCTTTTGTTTTGTTTTTTCGAGACAGGGTTTCTTTATGTTATTTTGGAGTCTGTCCTGGAACCGGCTCTGTAGATCAGGCTGGTCTCTAACTCATAGAGATCCGCCTGCCTCTGTCTCCCAAGTGCTGGGATTAGAGGCGTGCGCCACCAACGCCCGGCCTTAATTCTCTGATCTTAACCTTCCCAGATTCTCACCCAGGTATTACAAGCTCGACTCCCACACTGCAGGACACTTACCTTTCCTAGTCCTCTTCCTAGATGAATCTCATACTCTTCCAGTTCCCTCCCCCTGGCTTTTTCCAGCACCCCAAACCTGTTTCCACATTGGTATCCATTCATAGGTTAATCTTGGCCCTAAGCATTCACCTGCTCAGGGCTCTTGGCAATAGGTTCTAAACAGGATCTGCTGCGCTCCTGAAGAAACAGAACAGCTCCAGGAAGCTGCCGCTGAATGTGCTGGCAGAAAGATGAGGAATCGCCTAGTGCTCACACAACACTGCTCACCTACAGGTGGGGCAGGTGCTTTAAAAGCCTCCTGTTGCCCGCCCGCTGGCCTGCTGGCCCCACCCATGGTAGATCAACCTCCTCTGCCCCTGCTGCCCCCTGCTGCCTGGAGATAGGTTCCCAACACCAAAAGCAATAAGCAAGTCTCCACCGGGAAATATCACCTATAGACCCTACCTCTCCAGGTCTCAGGAAAGGGGTTTAGGGGGCAGCAGAGTCAAGAGTAGAACAAATGCCGTTTCAGAACTTCTGTGTGCCCTGCTCACGATAGTGTAATATGATTCTTCCCTCAGTGTTCATTGGCACCCAT
Source organism: Mesocricetus auratus (assembly GCF_017639785.1). NCBI lineage: Eukaryota > Metazoa > Chordata > Mammalia > Rodentia > Cricetidae > Mesocricetus > Mesocricetus auratus. The sequence continues at coordinate 25,604,618 of NW_024429197.1, read as the reverse complement.
ATTTGCTCAGGCTGTCACCCATATTTTACACCCAAAACTCACAGTCATGTATATAACATGGACTGGTACTCCTGAATGTGCGCACACACATGCGTGTACACACTAGTGAACGTACACACATTTATTGAAGTATACGTACATACACATATGCACATACATAAACAAGCACCCTCTCTGTCTCTGTCTCTTTCTCTCACACACACACTGTCTCTCTGTCTCTATCTCTGTCTCTCTCTCACATACCCACTCTGTCTCTCTGTCTCTCTGTCTCTGTCTCTATCTTTGTCTCTGTCTCTCTGTCTGTCTCTCTCTCACACACTGTCTCTCTGTCTCTCTGTCTCTGTCTCTCTCTCACATACCCATACTGTCTCTCTGTCTCTATCTGTGTGTCTGTCTCTCTCTCTTTCACACACACACACACACACACACACACACACACACACTCTTTCAAGGAAATGGTCACTGTCTCACAGTCTGGCCATCTCTGTTCTCTCCTCAGAACAGGAAATGGCTCTTTGTCTTCTTCCCTCCATAAAACCTCAGGTTACCCCTCCTTCTCCTCCCTCCATCTTTTTTTAAATATCCTTTTGCCTGCATATCCCTGATATGTGAGCCTAGTTCTCTTGGAGGTCAGTAGAGGACGTCAGATCTCCTGGAACTGGAGTTATAGGAGACTTTGAACCACCGTGTGGGAGGTGGAAATCAAACCAGAGTCCTTTGCAACCTCTTAGCCTCTAGGCCATCTCTCCAACTGCCTCCCCTCATCTTTTTGCCCCTCACCTTTTTCTCCTCTTTTTCCCCTCTCCAAGTTCTCTATGCATGCTCCTCTGTGCAGAGCCCCAGCCATTATGCCAGCAGGTGGCACTGTATGCCCACAAAGGCGACATTCCCACTCCAAGGTTCTGCAAGCCTTTCTTTCTGCGGCTCCCGCCCTGATTTCCCAGGTCACTATTCCCGATTGAGAGGATCCTCACAAGTTCTTGCTCTCCAATTATTCAGGTCAGGGGCTCAGTTCTGGTTCTGCCATTTCTTAGCTGTATGACTATGGGCCTGGAATTTTTTATTTGTTTGTATTTGTTTTTTTGGAGACAGAGTCTCACTATGTAGCTCTGACTGTCTTGGAACTATGTAGACCAGGCTGGCCTCAGAGATCTGTCTGCCTCTGTTTCCCAAGTGCTGGGATTAAAGGTATTAAAGGCATGGACCACCACCGCCCAGCTTGTTTATTTACTTTTTTTTTTTTTTTGAGACAGTCTTTCTCTGTATAACAGTCCTGGCTGTCCTGGAACTCACTTAGTAGAACAGGCTGGTATCGAACTCACAGAGATCCTCCTGCCTCTGCCTCCCCAGTGCTGGAATTAAAGGTGTGAGCCACCAATGCCTGGCATATATTTATTTATTTATTTATTTATTTTGGTTTTTTTCGAGACAGGGTTTCTCTGTGTAGTTTTGGAGGCTGTCCTGTCCTGGCACTCGCTCTGTAGACCAGGCTGGCCTCGAACTCACAGAGATCCGCCTGCCTCTGCCTCCTGAGTGCTGGGATTAAAGGCGTGCGCCACCAACGCCCGGCGGCATAGATTTATTTTTATTGCTTTGTTTTCTCAATAAAAGGTGTCACTGTATAACCCTGGCTCTCCTAAGATCCACTGTGTAGCCCCAGCGGTCCTGGAACTTGCAGAGATCATCTTTCATCTTTCTTTTCTTTTTTTTCTTTCTTTCTTTCTTTTTTTTTTTTTTTTTTGGTTTTTCGAGACAGGGTTTCTCTGTATTGTTTTGGAGACTATCCTGGAACTATCTCTGTAGACCAGGCTGGCCTCGAACTCAGAGATCTGCCTGCCTCTGCCTCCCAAATGCTGGGATTAAAGGCGTGCACCACCAACGCCCGGCTCAGAGATCATCTTTCTACCTCCACCTCCCACATTGGGGGAATTTCTATCTTCTAACAAAGCCAAGGAAGTGTGTGTGTGTGTGTGTGTGTGCATGCGTGCGTGCGTTCATATGTGTGGTGCCTTGCAAAGACTAGAAGACATAGAAGACAACAGCCTTAGATTCCCTGGAGCTGGCGTTGCAGATGGTTGGATCTGCCCAGTATGAGTGCTGGGAACTAAAGGCTCTTCTGCAGGAACAGTGAACATTCTTAGTTACCGCTCCAGCTTGCAAGTGGGGTTTTTAGTTTGTTACCTTTGTGAGGAAGGAGGCAGCTGTAGAGACAGAGAGAAGAGGGTAAAAAATATCCCAGATAATAAGCCAGTGGGTCATAATTGTATTACCAGCTACTCTGGAGGCTGAGGCAAGAGGTTTATTGATCCTATAAGTTTAAAAACTTCTGGGTAAAAGATAGTGAGAGCCCATCTCAAAATGTAAGCAAAAGAAGCCGGGTGTTGGTGGCGCACGCCTTTAATCCCAGCACTCAGGAGGCAGAGGCAGGCGGATCTCTGTGAGTTCGAGGCCAGCCTGGTCTACAAAGTGAGTTCCAGGACAGCCTCCAAAGCTACAGAGAAACCCTGTCTCGAAAAACCAAAAAAAAAAAAAAAAGAAAAAGAAAAAATGTAAGCAAAAGGACTGAGCTTGGTGGTTCATGCCTGTTATCCCAGCACTCAGGAGGTAAAGGCATGTGGATTTCTATGAGTTCTAGGCCAGCTAGAACTACACCAGACTATACTAACAAAACATGCCTTTTTGTTTTTTCGTGGCTTTGGAGTCTGTTCTGGAACTCGCTCTGTAGACCAGGCAGGCCTCGAGCTCACAGAGCTCAGCCTGCCTCTGCCTCCCGAGTGCTGGGATTAAAGGCGTGCGCCACCAACGCCGGGACAAAATATGCCTTAGATGTGCAACGAAAGCATACCTTAAACAAGCAATGTGGGTTTTTTTTCTGCACAATTCTATAAAATAGACTTTCTGTTTTGTTTGTTTGTTCTAGGTTGTTTGTTCATTTGGTTGGTTTGAATTTTTGTTATTGTACATCCGAAGTAGCCCAGCCTGGTCACTGACTCTGTAAAGCTAAAAATGACCTTGAAATCCTGATCCTCTTAGCCTCCACCATCCACATGCTAGGATTATAATTCTAGGCTGCCACACCCATTTTAGACTTTCTTTTTACTTCCTATTTTAAATATGAGGAAAAACAGAAGCCAGAATCTTAAGTTCTTGATAGGATCACATAGCTGGTGAGCAGTAAAGCCAGAGCTCAGCCTAAACAGTAAAATGGAGTCTCTTAGGAGGCAGGCAGAAAAAGCCAGGAGGAGGCTCTGGCCCAGAGCCTGAATAAGCGCAGAGGGGCTCAGCTCATAGGGACAGAGACTAAAAGTTAAGGAAAGCAAAGTGGGGGATGGTGAGGCCCCACAACCTGGGACCTGAAGTTCCTGAAGGACTGAAGGTACAGGAAGGTGACAGAAGGGAGAGAGTCTGAGTTAAAGGGTGGAGAAATGGGAAGATCCCAAGTCCCTCGCCCTAGAGCAGGGCAGGGTAGACCTAACTTTCCTGTCTGCTTCCCACAAGAATGGGCGAAGCCAGAAACAGCATCTTCTACCCACTTTTCTGAAGGGCTTTCTTTTTCATCTCAGGAGGAACTCTGGGAGTTCACATTCTTCCATGCCCCTGGTTGTTATCAAATATCCAGAATGAACAAATAAATGAGCATAGAGTAGCAAAAGGTGAATGCCCCGGGCTTTGGATCTTGGCAGTTACTGGATTTGAACCCCGACTGCCTCTAATTCTATGACTACACCTCACCAAGGTGGTTGGTTTCCTTATATAGTCAATCTTCATTATTCAGATTCCACATCTGTGAATTCACCTAGTCACCACATTCATTTGTAACCACAAGACCAATTCTTGTGTCACTTTTGCAATTATTCACAGAGGATGCACACAGAGGTACAAACTCTAAGTGCCTAACACACATTTCCAGCTGAGGTGTGTTGACTAGGAGGAATCTCTGTCCTCAGAAACATGTTTCAGCTCTTATAAACCAATGTTTGCCCAGCAGCCTAATTACTGCTGACATTTTTTTATTCAAATGTTTTATTTTATTTTATTTTGGTGTTGATGATGATGATTATCATGTCATTAATGATGTTGTTGGCCCAAGTAGCCCCAGTGGTGTTAAAGTACTATTATCTAGTATTCCTAAGCACAAGAAAGTGGTGATATACTTCAGAGGACATGTATGTGTTAGATGCCTGGCCTCCTTTTTTGGGAAGTGGGGGGTTTGGACAGGATTTCTCTGTGTAGCTCTGGATGTCCAGGAACTTGCTTTGTAGACCAGACTGGCCTCACACTCAGAGACCTGCCTGTTCTGTCTCCCAGGATTAAAGGCTTGCACCACCATGTTAGATAACCTTAGTTCAGACAGTTATATTGCTGTTGCTCATGAGTTCAGTGTTGAAGAGTCAACACTACATACTAAAGAGATGACTCATTGGAAGATAATGGCTCATTACTTCTAGCCCTTGGGAGGCCGAGGCAGGAGAATTGCTGTAGGTTCTGGGCCAGTCTGGCCTACAAAACAAGACCTTATCTTAAAAACAAAGCAACAGCCAGGCATGGTGGCACACACCTTTAATCCCAGCACTCGGGAGGCAGAGGCAGGCGGATCTCTGTGAGTTCCAGGACAGCCTGGTCTACAAGAGCTAGTTCCAAGTTCGAGACCAGCCTGGACTACCAATCGAGTTCCAGGACAGCCTCCAAAGCCACAGAGAAACCCTGTCTTGAAAGACCAAAAAAAAAAAAAAAAAAAAAGCCACAGAGAAACCCTGTCTCGAAAAACAAAAACAAAACAAAACAAAACAAAAAAAAACAAAACAAAAAAAAAGAAAAAAAAACAAAAAACAAAAAAAGAAAGAAAGAAAAAGAAAAAAGAAAACCCAAGGGGTTAGAGAGATGGCTCAGCAGCTAAGAGTACTGACTGCTCTTCCAGAGAACCTGGTTTCAATACCCAGCATCCACATGGCAGCTCACAGCTATCTGTAACTCCAGTTCCAGGGGCTGTGACACCCTCACACAGAGATACATGCAGGCAAAACACCAATGCACATGAAATAAAATAAATAAATAATTTTCAAAAAGCAGAACAGAAAAACAAAAGAGTAATTCGGTATTATTGTTTGTTTATTTGATGTATGGTCTCACTATGTAGTCATAGGCTGGCTGACCTGGAACTCTGTCAATGGTTCTCAACCTTCCTAATGCTGCAACTCTTTAATACAGCTCCTCATGTTGTGGTGACCCCCAACCATAACATTATTTTTGCTGCTGTTTCATAACTGTAATTTTGGTACTCTTTTGAATCATAATGTAAATATCTGATATGCAGGATATTTGATATCCGACCTCCAAAGGGGTCTCGACCAACATGTTGAAAATTGCTGCTCTGTGTAGACCAGCCTGGCCTCAGACTCATAGAGATCCTTCTGCCTCTGCTTCCTGAGTGCTGGGACTAAAGACATGTACCACTATACACACCTTCAGCATTTGTTAATTCAGTGTTTATGATGACTTTGTAACTACTGGGAAGAGTGAGCATTAACTTCTATAAATAAGATTAATGATAGAATCTCCTCATAGGACTGTGGTGGGATTCAATGAAATCATGTTTGTGAAGTACTAAGCTTAGTGTCTGGCACATAGTAGATGCTCAATAAACATTGTTAGTATTGTTAATGTGGATGAATAAAAATAACCAAGTGACACCTCCACACACACCAGAGTTCCTTTCCCCAAGGAACCAAGCTGTGATTGTCTGACTCTTGGGCTAGACTCCATGAAGAGGATTGTGAGGAAGTCTGATCTATGTATGGGTGGGGGATGGGACAACCCTGTAACAAAGAGCACCACCCTTAGGCAGGCTCCATATGTCATAGAGAACTCAGTTGTCCTGGCCAGCAGAACCCCTTAGAACCTCTTTGCAGTCATGAGGCCCTCTCAGCTTGTCCGTGCTCCTCGGCCTCGGGGCATGAGTTCTCCCTACCAAAGGCCAGGTATGGGTGGGCACCGGCGCCGGTGTCCCAGGATGTTCAAGTATAGCCGAAGAACATACCGGCAGAAGCCCCGAGGCCCGACTGCCACCAATCTTGCCACCATGGCCACGAACATCAGTAACACCAACACTACTACCACCAGTGTGTGGATCCTCTCACCTCAAGGTCAGTGGGGAAGTATGGGCTGGGGAATCTGTGATTCAGGGTGGGGATTTGAGAAATAGAAGTATTTATTCCCTGTTCTGCTTAGGGGCTCTGAAGGACAATCTGTGAAATTCCATCCCAAGGGTATGATAGGGTCTTGAAGGCACACATCACCAAATGCCAAGGGCCTTAATGAAAAATGACATGACTATGACAGAAATGAGGGGCCTGAGGGAGATGGGTTAGATGTGAGGTTTCCACGAATGCCTGTTTTCTTTGTGTACGTGCATGTGCACTTGCATATATGTTCATACGAATGCATGTGTAGGTCTAAAGACAACCTTGGATGTCATGTTCCTTTTTTGGAGACAGGATCTCTCACCAACCTGGACTTTGTCAAATAGGCCAGGTTGGCTGACCATTGGACAGGAGGGATCCGTGTATCTCTGCCTCCCTTGTGCTGGTCTGGTCAGCATGTGCTACCATGCCCAACCTTTTTACCTGGATTCTGGGATGGACCTCAGGTCCTTATAAGACTAGGGCTTCACTGAGTTATCTTCCCCAGTCTCCACAAATGCCTTAAATTTTTTAAAAAATATTCTTCCTTCTCTTTTGTCTCTCCAGTTCTCAGACACCTCTGTCAACCTGGTGGCTTTCTGATCCTCTAGAAATGCTCAGAAGCGTGGCTTGCACTGGACCTGCTCCTCCAGAGGGCTGTTGGTGGTGAACACCAAATACAATCATTCTGCTGAAGTTGTCTGACTCCATTCTTTTTTTTTTTTTTTTTTTTTTTTTTTTTGTCTGACTCCATTCTTAAGTCTTCCAACTATGCAGGATATGAGGGTAGGGTTGAGGCTGGAGAGCTTTAGAGACAGCTCATGTAGGCCACAGTTAGACGGTGGAAGGACAGGACAAGGTCAGCCAGACAAACCCATCTTTGTCCTCAGCATTTTGATCTGCCCTGTGAGGTAAGGGGCTCTCCTGCCTTACACTCCCATGGGCACAAGGAGTCTTGGAAAGAACAAGAAAGCACAGAGAAGAGAGAGACTGGATGAAAGACAGAACCTCACAAGAGCTCTAGTGTGAGGTACACTGGTGCTGGTCAGAGTGTGCGTGTGGCTGCTCCTGTGTGTGACAGGAGAATGGGAGCATTAAGGCACATGTGACTAGATAGGCTCTGTGACCGAATGTGCTTCTGCTGTCAGCTGTGAGAGTCAAGGAGCACTTGTGAGGCAAACCAAGGCAGCGTTGGCTCTGCTGAGAATGAAGGTCAGGAGGGGGAGGGGGCAGCCTGCAGGAGGGAGGGGGTGCTGAATGGTTAGTGTAGGAGGCTATGCCACCTTCAGCCCCCAGCCACTCTCTGAGGTCAGCGTTTTCCAGGACTGCCAGCTGAGCTGGGGCACTTGGGGGTGGGGCAAGACTGAGTTTGCGTCCAGGAACAGGGGAGGGTGTTGCGCTCTGTCTGGCCTGGGGATTTTCCATTTGGATTTCTGAGTGCATGCCCCTGTGTCATAGGGTTTAACTAGGTCTCTGTGCGTTGTGTTTCTGTGGGATTGTGTCTAGTGATAGTAACATTGTGAGTGTCTTTGTCTCTAATAAGTTCATTTGTGCATGGGCTAGTGTGAGGATTAGGGGGTAGGAGTAATCCCTCAGACCTTTGGTGGCCTATCCTCTGAGGTTTAAGAAGTCTGGCTAATATGAGAGGAAAATGAGTTAAGTACATCTACTATAAGCCTGTCTGAGGAGAGGGCTAGGCAGATAATTCACAGTCACACTGGGTCCAGAGAGTGCTGGGCTCCTCGGTATGGAAACAAGCTGTTGGACATTATTGTACCTAGAAGGTAGCTGGACTAGTGCCCAAGACCCATAAGGGGTCTGTACATACAAACACATGATATAGTCTACTAACAAAGTAGACTTGTAAACAATAAGTGGACTCACAAATATACACCATAATTAGCAAATGCATGGATTCAAGCCCATGCTATAAACAGAGGTCAGTATTAACAAGAATGCAATAGATATCCACCCACCCCATTGCTGGAGGCTTTCCCATACACAGACACAAAACACACATACACCCAGACACAAGAACACAAGCATATAAACTTAAGACACTTGTAATCATACTCATGCAAACTCAGACACACACCTAGACACACTCACCAGACTCCCCTGCCCTTGCAGCCCTGAGGCCCAAACGCCTCCTTCCCCAATATCACTGTGTGCAGTTTGTGTGCACACATGTCTTTGCTTATGTCTCTGTATCTGGGTCTTTGAATGTGAATACGTGTTTCTATGTATGTGTGTGTGGGGCGGGTGATAAGAAGAGGGAACTCGATGACATCATCTCTTCTAGCTATTTTTAGCTCCATCTGCAATGACTTCTCCTCCATTACCCCTCCTCCCCCAGGTTCCCAGTTCTCCTCCCCTCTGGGCTCTCAGAGGAAGCAACAGCCAGAGGTACCCACTCCTTCAGTTTAGGTGGCCCCTCTGGACGATTGGGGGCAACTCACTCTTTTACCCCACCAGAATTCTTTGGAGGCTGAGAACACAGGGGTGATTCCCAGACTAGATGAGGGGGCTTGAGCTGTGGGGCAACCGGGAGTAGGGGCCTGGGTTAGGTGAATTGACCTGGCCGGTCCTGTGCAACTCCTGGGGTGCCTGTGCTGCTCAGTCTGCAGCTCTGACTCAGTAGTCCCTGCTGTGTTTAAGGGAGGTGCTAGTTCTGGAGACGACACTGGTGAAGACAATGAGAGCTCTTCCTCAACAGGCGACAGGACACTGGGAACCTGGCAGCTTCGAGGATGACGTCTGTTTCTTTCACTTTCTCTTCTGTCTCCCATAGGTTAGATAACATAAGGAATCCAGAGGGAGCGCGCGCGCACACACACACACCCCTTACCTCGCACCCTTCTTCATTCCAACAATTCTACCTAGAGACTTCTACAAGCAGCGCTTTCTTCTCACTCCCTAGCTGTGCTCTCAGCCCCACACCAACCCAAGCAGACGATGGGCCCTCCGCTAGTCACATCCACTTTTAGACCCCTCCCCCCGAGTTGCTCCGTGGGAAGGTCGCTGTTCTCCATCTGGAGATGGGAAGACTGAGGAGGGGGGTAGCACAGGCTCACACCTTATGGTGCTGGGGGAAGCAGGTGGAGGAGGAAGTGGTGGCAGCTGGCACAGGTGCAGAAGGCACAGCCCAGGCGGGGAATCAGGTGAGGGGGAGGAGAACGGTAGCCTGAGGGGTCCATGCCAGGAGGAGGGCTTCCTGCTTTAGCCAGCCTTGGGCAGCCACCGGAAAATCGGGTTTGGCAGCTTCAGCCCTGTGCTGTGCTGAACTGTTCTGCCGGAAGGGCTGGAGGAGGGGGGTCCAGATTGCTCCTGGGAGGTGGCCTGGGGCACGTCATCCTCTTCAGAAACAATGAAGTTCAGGGAACATTTTGAGATCTTTTGGAATGTAGGAAGAATAGTTCTAAACTGGAAGCACCCCTGTTTCTCCCTAACCCTACCGCGATGCTTTACCAGTCCTGGTTCCTTTCTTTCTTGGCCACAGAGTCCCCACAGGAAGGGGTTTTTTGAGCTCAGGTTCCGTGTGTAAGTTTTTCTGGGAGTCTGACTCAGGCGGGGCACGAACAGTCAAAGGATAGGGTCTGGCTGAACCAGATGATCCCTGGGGCAGGAGGCTGGAGTTCCCTTGTCACTAAAGGGTCAATCACCGGAAGCCAGCTCCAGGCCCACAATACAATACTGGTCACCCCACCCTTACCAGCCCTTACCCACACCCCCAGTTCCGGCCTCTGTTCCTTCCTCATCTCTGGGGAAGGCTACAGAACTCCCTAGGAAATCTCTGTGTTCCCTTGCCTGGCTCCTTGCCCTGGTTTAACCCTCCCTCCCCTGTCTCTAAACTCTTCCCCTGGACTCTGGGACGAGCCAGGGAGGAAGGACTTAAAGGAGATTGCTTCACTCAGGTTCTGAACCTTAGATAAAGGGCAAGAGGGAGATAGGGTGGGTGATCTGCTGCTGGGGTTTAGCATTGGATTTCCCTGTGGCCGCAGGAAGAAAGGAAACTCCTTTCTTTCCCTAGCCATCTCTTTCTTCTGCCTTTAGTGGAACCTGCAGAAGAAACCACAGCGTTGAAACGCAACTTGTAGAAAATAAACCCAAAAACTCAGGCCAAGCAAGCACTGGTTGTTGTTACCATATCAACTACAAAATTCATGAAACATGTGCAAAAAAGTCATGTGAAATTCTGGATTCATAGAGTCCACAGTTAAGATATTGGCATCAAAGAGTTTTACTATAAAATTTTAGAAGCTGAGGAATCTAGAATGGTGGCATCTACTGAATCCCTGCCCACCCCCCCCACACACACAGGTTAGAATGTGCTTACGTTAGAAGTTTGAGGTGTCAGGGAATTCCTACATTCAGGTGGATGTCTAAGTCAGATTTTCTGCTGCAGATAAAAGCAGCTCACGTGTGTGCTCAGTGGGAGAGGCAGGCAGCCTTCGGTGCATGAGATTAGACTGACATAACAACCTCTATAAATGGGACAGACGTAGACTTTGTCCATGAAGAAGAGTTCCCGGCACAGGAGCGCAGGGGAAGTGAGTTGCAGGTGGAGTTAGCGTGGCTATAAAAACAACGAAACAGCCTAAAGAAAGAATCCATGGTTGGGTGTGGTGGCACACAGCTGTGGTTCCAGGATTTAGGAGGCTTGAGGGGAAAATCACTTGAATTCATGAGTCTAACACCAGCCTGAGCACCATACCAAGACCCGCATCTCAAAAAAAGGAAAAAGAAGAAAGAAAAAGGGGGGGAGGGTATCAACAAAAAGGTTAACACAGCAGCCCAGCCCTAGTACCTCCAGCTTCTCTATGATTAGGGTTGGCTACAGTCAAAGACATTTCTGAAGGTGTTAGCAGGGGACAGTGGATCAGGAGGAGTTCAAGGCCAGCCTCAGCTATGTAGCAAATGTGAGGATAGGCTGGGCTACACGGAGTCCCTGTCTCAAAAAAACAAAACAAAACGAAGTCAGGTGTTGATAGCGCACGCCTTTAATCCCAGCACTCAGGAGGCAGAGGCAGGCAGATCTCTGTTAATTTGAGGCCATCCTGGTCTACAAAGCTACACAGAGAAGCTCTGTCTCAGAAAACAAAAAACAAAATGAAAACAAAAATAAGCCTGGTGTGGTGGCATACTCCTCTAACCCCAGCACTCAAGAGGCAGAGCTTGAGGCCAACCTGGTCTATATAACAAGTTCTAAACCTGCCAGGGCTACATAGTGAGACCCTGTCTCAAAATGAAACAAATCCACCAAAACAGAATCAAAGACATTTTGTAATGTTACCGGGGAGTCCTTACTACATTGCATGTTAATAACCCCATGGCAGACTATTTTTTATGGTCTCTGGAAGAGGCAGACTTTAGGCGGATCTCTGTGAGTTTGAGACCAGCCTGGACTACCAAGCGAGTTCCAGGACAGCCTCCAAAGCCACAGAGAAACCCTGTCTCGAAAAAAAAAAAAAAAAAAAAAAGAGGCAGACTTTATTCAAAGATGCTGAGCTGATCCTTGATTTACATCAATGCCACGTGTATTCCAGGTGGTGGAGTTCAGAGTCCCCACAGCAAGGTCCGGAGAGAGAGTCTTGTTGATGGCATCTATTTGAGATGGCACTTAGAGGAGGTGAGCATCTAAAGAAGGAGGGAGTAAACCAGAAGCTTGGAATATCATAGCTCAAGTTGTTCAATATTTGACCCTCAGAACCACAAAAATAAAATAAATTGAAGTTAAACAAAGGAGACTTTTATATGTTCAGTTGGTTTTTGAGACAAGTTCTCACTATGTAGTCATTATTGGCCTAGAACTTGCTCTGTAGACCAGACCGACCTCAGAATCACAGAGATTGGTCTTCCTCTGCCTCCCCAGTGCTGGGATTAAAGACTTCTGCCTCCACCACCACCAGCTAGTCTTGAGGGGAAGGTTGGACTGAGACCCTTGCAGAGCTTTGGGGCTGGTTATTGGTTAACAATAGACATAGTTACCTAGTGTTTCTGGGAAGCTACTACAAACTCAAGAACCCCGCAGGAGCAGTTCCAAAGACAGGCAGATGCCAGGCCTTGCTGGGCATGGGGGATGGTGCAATGGCAGCTGAAGGACCTCACATTCAGCTGATGTCTGTGAATTCAGCTCAGTATCGTCTGAATTCTGACCTCTGCCACACCTACATTTCATGCCCTGCTATTGCGCACCTGCCTATCTACATACTTACACCCGCAGGGTGATTATGGCAAAACCTGTCACCTTTCTAGGATCAAACCTTCTTTGCATTTTGTGAAGTCTATCTGGGTCCATAGGACATCATTTTATTATTATTATTACTTGTTTACTTGTTGTTTTCAAGACAGGGTCTCACTATGTAGCCCAGGCTGTCCCAGAACTCACTATGCAGACTAGGATGGCCTCAAATTCACAGAGGTCTGCCTGCCTCTGCCTCCCAAGTGCTGGGATTAAAGGAGTGTGCCACCATGTCCCAGCTGTGTTAATATTATTTATTCCTGGGTTTTTTTTGGAGAATGTCTGCCTCACATGTCTCTGCATTAAACAGCTTCCTGGGAGAATGAAGGCAAACGGCAATAGACATAGTGCTTACATTTGACATTCTTATGTCGATGTGTGTTTTCGTAAATCTGATAAAATGTCCACAACTGTCACTCTAGTGTTTTGTTTGGTTTGGTTCTATGCATTGAACCCAGAGCCTCTGGAACATGCTAAGTATACACTTTACAGGGAGCTACCCCTACCCCCTCAAGTTCTCATGGCTCTGTTAATAGATCAATGGGCTCAAGCTCAAGGAGAGTAAATAGCATGTCTAAGATTACCTGCCTAGGGTGTAACAACTGGAATTACAAGTCAGATTCTATCTGAATCTGAGGACCTTGGCTTCAGATTAGCATTAATTCCCTTCAGTAGATAGTGAGAGCCCATCCATGGGAGTCTCAGGGAGCAGTGGCCCAAGAGTCCAGCATGACAGGTGAAAAGTCTCATTCTGAGTATGTGATAGGTACTCAGGTCCTTGTGTTGAGGGAGGAGGAATGAACTTTATTGGAGATGGCTGGAGACTGGAGTAGAAAACATGGTAACTGTGAGTTTGTCCTCTGGTATTCATAAGATAGTGTACGTGTCAAAAAGGGACTGTAAATGAGTCTTGGAGGCTTTCTGAGTAGTTTGGTTCTCAGTAGCCTGGGGCAGTGGGACTTTCCCATCGGGATAGTATCATGTTGTGTTGATGCTAGATCTGCCGCTTTGGGGTTCCTGGTAACCTTGCACAATTGCGTTACTAGCTAATTCAAAGGCGATGGGAGGATTTCAGATCTTCTGATACCTGCCCAAGGTTGGGTCATCCAAAGAGGCTGAGAGATCCAAGAAATCACTAGTTATAAAGGGCTGGAGCTGGAGGCAGCCCTGGAGGTCATCTCATGCAGATCCCTCTAAGAGAGAGGAATCTAAGGTCTACAGAGGGAATAGGACTTGACAAAGGTCACACAACAGCCATGGTTATCTCCATCACCTGCCAGGCACTCACTCCACAGATGGATTCTGGTCTTGAGCCTGGTCTTTTTTTTTTTTTTTTTCTTTCTATGAGACAGGTCACACTATGTAATCATGGCTGGCCTGAAATTTGCTACAGAGCCCATGCTGGTTGGTCTTGAATGCAAATCCTCCTATTTCACTCTCCTAAATGCTAGGATTACAGGTGTGTGCCACCAAGCTCAGTGCAAAGGCTTAAAGGAGAGGCTTAAAGAACTGGCAAAAGTTTAGCTGATGCAGCATGGGAAAGGACTTTTCTAAGAAATAGCATGAGTAGAGTGGAATTCTGAGACAGCACGAAGAGAGCCAAGGCTAAGACTTAGGGTATGCACTGTCTGTGCTTTGTGAACACAGTAGTTAGTAGTCACTAAGATGCAGGCACCCCATGCCCAAATGAGGATTCTGAGAAGACAACACAGCTAAATGATTCTTAATTGAGTGCTGGACTAACATACACATACAGACACACACACACACACAAACACACACACACAGACACACACACACACATAGAGACACACAGACACATTCTCTCTCTCTCTCTCTCTCTCTCTCTCTCTCTCTCTCTCTCTCTCTCTCTCTCTCTCTCTCCTATCTCTCCTATTCTCCTATCTCCTCCCCTGGCTCAAAAGAGGAAGAGGTGACTAGAGACCACCGCAACCCAAGTTTCAAGGCCAGTGGGCTTATCTCTGCCAGCCCAGGGGAGGGATGGAGGCATCCTCAGCTCAACTTTGGAGCTTTGTGAGATCCCTGAGCCCTTCCCTTGTTGCAGTGATGCAAATCCGGAACGGATTTGTTACAGGCATTCTTTCCGTGGAGCAGGCAAATAGGCGCCAGTACCTAGCTGGGAGTGCTTCTCCTGGCCCTGACCTAAGCGCAGCAGGGCCTGAGATGGGAGTTCCCTCTCAGCCAGGAATCCTGAAGCTCCAGCCAGGGGTTTTGGGATAGGATGGAAGGTGGGATTTCCTTGTCAGGATAATTAATGGAAGTGAACTGGGCCAGGAGAAGAAAACTGATGTCTAGCGAACCCTGCAGTCTTAGCCAAGTAAGAGTGGCAGCACATTGGCCTAGAGATCTGTGACAGGTTTTTGGTGGGGGAAATGTGAAAGTTTGTGGTTGGTGAGCAAGTTCAGGGTTGATGGGCTGGAGGATTCTGGAATTCTCAAACCACTGAGGGGCTACTCCAAACACAGTTTTGGCTACCAAGAACCAATTGGACCCATCCTTGGCCTTGAGACTTCCTCATCTGTCACATGGTACCTGCTAGGAGCAGGAAGAAGGGAATGCATGGAGCTCAGTCTGCTGGCTTTAGCAGATTAGAAGCTTTTGATTGAAAGGGAATGCTGTCTGTGGTGGAGGCTGATGTCACCATGGGGCAGGGCCAGATAGGTGTGTCTCCATGTATTGTTTTGGAGTGCCAGGGTATTTCTTTGGTTTCTTTGGCTGAGGTCATATTATATTAGCTCAAGGATTGGACTGTCAGGAGAGGGTGACAATACTCTATGCCACCTTAGAGCTGAGAAGACTGAGACTGAGACTTAAGTACGCAGGTCTGTGTGTGATACATTCTCACAGTATTAGCTGACATCTGCTCTAAGAAGACAGAGAAAGTTCCAGGGCCAAGGATCCTAAGTAGAGCAATGTAGAGGGTTAGTGAAGACCAGAGAAGGAAATGGGAAAAGCTTCCTGGAGGTGACGCCATCCCTACAGCCCTAGAAGCATAAGCTCATTCTTGGACTCCTGGCCAGTAGTAATTGGCAAACAGCCACTGCCTGCAGCAAGGAAAATCTAGTCATCTAAGGGGCCTGTAGACATAATGTGCCCACAGAGCCTCCATAAGGGCAGGCTGGGCTTCCTTCAGACAGGCTACAGACCACAGTTTTGGGCATTGGTCATCCCAGGATTTGGTTGCACTGTTGCAACACTGCCAGTTGAAAGCTAGTACCTGCTCATTTTCAT
Source organism: Mesocricetus auratus (assembly GCF_017639785.1). Taxonomy (NCBI): domain Eukaryota; kingdom Metazoa; phylum Chordata; class Mammalia; order Rodentia; family Cricetidae; genus Mesocricetus; species Mesocricetus auratus. The sequence continues at coordinate 25,588,946 of NW_024429197.1, read as the reverse complement.
ATCAGAGTTCAACATAGGATTATGTTCATTTCCTAGGTTTCATTTTACTTTAAAACTCTGTGTGTGTGGTGTGTGTGTGTGTGTGTGTGTGTGTGTGTGTGTGTGTGTGTGTGGTGTGTGTGTGTATGTGTGTGTGTGTACACTTGCAGTAAAAATAAAGAGAAACAACCCCTGCCAGGTCTACCTCTGACTTCCATATGTGTGCCTTAGCACTTAAGCAAACCCTCCTCCACAAATTAATTAATGTTAAAAGAAAATGTTAGACAGAGTCTGTCTAAGAAAGACTGGCACCCTGGGCTTGTTGGCACACACCTTTAATCCCATGACTTGGAGGCAGAGGCAATTGGATCTCAGTTCAAGGCCAGTCTGAACTAGTTCCAGGACAGACATAGTGAGACTCGATCTGAAAAAACAAAGGAAAATCAATAGAGACCAGATTTGAAAGGGGCAGACCCCCTGGAAATCTTGGCACAGACACAAAGAAATAAACTTAGTCCAAAGCCACAGAGAAACCCTGTCTGGAAAAAAAAAAAAAAGAAATAAACTTAGAAAAACTACAAGACAGGTGACATATATGCTGATCGCTCTACTTGGGAACAGCTCTGAGACTGGATAAGACATGATAAATCTTGTTGGTTACAGAGTCCTCATGACTTATTATTACATACCATCCTTTCAAATAGCATGGGTAGAGGTTTGGTTATACAGTCCAAACAAATTCATAAAGTTGAGAGATGTCTTTTACCTGTTTTACCATAAAACAACAAATCTTTTTTGACTGACTTGTGTACTACTCACAGTCCATACTTGTGTTAATGAAGATGTGTATGTTACCTTTGAAAGTTTGTGTGTTTTCAGAGCAAGAAATCAGACACTAATGAAAATGTGTGGCCCAGGTGGTTCAGCCTCTCAGAGTGCCTCTGTTGCTGTTTCCTCAGAGTTCTGTGTTCAGAACAACTTCACGGCTGCTGGCTGAGATGGTCCAGCCTCACAGACTATTCTAGCCAGAACTTCAGATAAGCCTTGTACTTTGCCATTACATAGAAACTGGACAACAAATGTTATAGCTAGTTTTCTTAGGACTTGACCATCATCTCAGTTTTCTTGGGGTCCTCAGGGGAATGCCCACACTCCTAAGAGGTGGAGTGGATGGTTTTTGATCATTCAGTGGGTTATGGATGTTTGTCATCATTTAGTGGGGATATAGGAATATAGGATAAAAAGACAACTATTCAATCGTGCGTTGGTAGCCCACTCCTTTAATCCCAGCACTTGGGAGGCAGAGGCAAGTGGATCTCTGTGAGTTCGAGACCAGCCTGTCTAAAGAGGGAGCTCCAGGACAGGCTTCAAAGCAATACAGAGAAACCCTGTCTCAAAAAAAAAAACAAAAAAACAAAAAACCACAAACAAACAAACAAACAAAAAACAAAAGGACAACTGTTCATCTCAAATATTGTACATTGAGCCGGGTGTTGGTGGCACACGCCTTTAATCCCAGCACTCGGGAGGCAGAGGCAGGCGGATCTCTGTGAGTTCGAGGCCAGCCTGGTCTACCGAGGGAGTTCCAGGACAGCCTCCAAAGCCACAGAGAAACCTTGTCTCGAAAAACTAAAAAAAAAAAAAAAAATATATATATATAGTACATTGACATGGATTTTTATATATTGATACAAATTTAAGGTTGTTTTTGTGAGTCACCGTGTGGTTACTGAGAATTGAACTTAGGACCTTTGAAGAGCTGGTTGACACGGTAAAATAATCTGTTTACCTCAAAAAAGAAATTAAAGATCATCTAAAATTTGATAATTTGGGGGGAGTGCTGAATCTGTTAAACTATTTGTTCCTTTCAAAGAAGAAATCCTTTCCAGATTCTCCAAGCTTTAGGATTTTTCGGTCAAATTGGCTAAATCTGAAGCACCTACCAAGAGACCCCACCTTTCAACATGGTGGCCACTCAGTCACTTCCTGTGAGTTTTTCTTCTCTTTCTTTCAATGAAGTTGCTTTATTTTTCTTTGTTACATTATTTATGGATTGTGTGTGTTTCTGTACTAACACACATGTGTCATAGCACCATGTGGATGACAAAAGCTGTTTTTCTCTAGCCACCATATGGGTCCTGGGTATCAAACTCAGGTGGTCAAGCTTAGTGGCAAGCCACCTCATTGGTCCCTTGTGTAGTTTTCTGATTGAGAGACTGAAGCGGAGTCTTGTGGGCAGATTTCAGAATGGAAGGAGTTGCTGGGAGGAGACCCTGAGGTTTGTTACTATAATAGCCTAGCAGAGGCTTTTTGTTTTTTGTTTTTCAGCTGCACACATTTTCATTTAGCTAGCTAGCTGACAGTTTGTCTAAGTGGAGATGAGGGATGGTGGAAGACAGCAAGCTCATGCCTTATCCCCGTTTCCAGAAGCTTCAGTACCAGAGCCAGAGTGTACGTGTGTTTGGACAAGGGCTAATGAATGAACAGGAGTTAATTGATAGGTTCTTGGGCCCTGTGCATGATGGTCAGCTGATCTATCTACAATAGTGTGATAAATACCCCATTCAGTCCGGGGGGGGCAGTCACAGCTCAGAGAGACCCAGTTACACCCTGTTACTGCTCTGAAGACAGAAGCGAGGGGTAATCGCTGCTGCTCCGCAGATGTCTTCTCTGAGGGCAGTCTCCATTCCAGGAGACAGAATGAGATTTTTCATGGTCAGAAACGTCACACATGATTCCATTTTCCACAGAGGAAATCTTCACATTGAAATAGAGCAAGCAATGAATTTTTTTTTTTTTTTTTTGGTTTTTCGAGACAGGGTTTCTCTGTGGCTTTGGAGGCTGTCCTGGAACTCGCTTGGTAGTCCAGGCTGGTCTTGAACTCACAGAGATCCGCCTGCCTCTGCCTCCCGAGTGCTGGGATTAAAGGCGTGCGCCACCAACGCCCGGCACAAGCAATGAATTTTTGCTATTGCCTTTTTTTGTTTTGATTGTTTGTTTTGTTTTTTGAGACAGGGTTTCTCCTTGTAACAGTCCAGCCTGTCCTGGAACTTGCTGACCAGGCTGACCTCGAACTCACCTGACTCTGCCTCCCAAGTGCTGGGATTAAAGGTTGATGTCACCCTGCCCAGCTGCTATTGCCTATTTTTAAAATAATAACAAAAGACAGAAAGCATGATGGTGCATGCTTATAATCCCAGTACTTCAGAGGCTGAGACAGGAGGATCACCAGAAGTTCAGTCAGTAAATTTCAAGTCAGCATGGACTATAGAATGAGACCTTGTCTCAGAACAGAACAGAACAAAACAACACACAACACAGGGACTGGGGATATGCTTAGTGTTGAGGAGCACTTGTTTTTGCAGATGACCAGGGTTGGATTCTTAACACCCACATGGTGGTTTAGAAACACACATACTACAGGGACCAGACCCTCTTCTGACTTCTGTGCACATGGTACATATGCATAAATGGAGTCAAAACACTCACAATGAAATAAATGAATGCATAAAATGAATAAAAACAAAAAACAAAGCAAAACAAAAACCAATGGAGTATTATTTGTTTGATACAACTTCTGGGGTTTCTGCACTATTCCACTGTTCTTTGTCCTATCCTTTCTCAAATTCCCCACTGTCTTAGAATTGCTATTGCTGTGATGAGACACCATGACCAAAGGCAACTTGGAGAGGAAACGGTTTATTTGGTTTACACTCCCACATCACAGTTTGTCACTGAAGGAAGTCAGGATAGGAACTCAATCTGAGCAGGAACTTGGAGGCAGGAGCTGGTGTAGAGGCCATGGAGGAATGATGGTTACCGGTTTGCTCCTTCTGAATTGCTCAACCTGCTTCCCCTTCCCCCTCCCCCAGAGACAGGGTTTCTCTGTCTAACAGTCCTAGCCATCCTGGAACTCACTCTGTAGACGAGGTTGGCCTCAAACTTACAGGGATCTGCCTACCTCTGCTTCTGCCTCCTGTGTGCTGGGATTAAAGGCATGTGCCACCATTGTCCAGCTGTGCTTGCTTTCTTATAGAACACAGAACCACCAGAGAAGCGATGACACCACCCACAACAGGTTGCGTCCCTCCCCATCAATCATTAGTTAAGGAAATATTGATGGCTGTGATAGCATATGACTTTTAATTCCAGCACTTGGGATTCAGAGGCAGGTGGACCTCTCTGCCTGCTCTACAGAATAAGTTCCAGGATGGTCAGAGCTACATAGTAAGACCCTGTCTCAGGAAAAACAATAAAAACAACAGCAACAACAACAACCAACATGAAAATGCCCTAGAGGTTTGCCTGCATCCCAAGCATATTGGGGCATTTTCTCAACTGAAGGTTCTCAGATGATTTTTAGCATGTGTCAAGTTGACATAAAACTAGCCAGCACACTATCTAAATCTCTCATTTTAAAGAGAACATCCAAGACATTGTGTGTGTGTGGTGGGGCGGCGGCACAGGGAGCAGTGTAATAGTAAGTGCTCAGCCGGGTGTTGGTGGCGCACGCCTTTAATCCCAGCACTCGGGAGGCAGAGGCAGGCGGATCTCTGTGAGTTCCAGGCCAGCCTGGTCTACAAAGTGAGTTCCAGGATAGCCTCCAAAGCTACAGAGAAACCCTGTCTCGAAAAACCAAAAAAAAAAAAAAAATAGTAAGTGCTCTGGTATGGTGAACACATTATCAAGAATATGAAGTGGGGCCAATGAGATGGGTTAGTAGGCAAAGACACTTGCCAAGCAAGCCTGGTGTCCTAAATCAACCCCCAGAACTCATGTTTGATGGAAGGAGAAAAGCAGCTTCACAGGGTTCTCTTGTGGCCTCCATCATGTATGCACACACACACTCAAAAATAAATAAATTGCTTAAGGCTGGGTGTTGGTGGCACACACCTTTAATCCCAGCACTTGGGAGGCAGAGGCAGGCGGATCTCTGTGAGTTCGAGACTAGCCTGGTCTACGGAGCGAGTTCCAGGACAGCCTCCAAAACAATACAGAGAAACCCTGTCTCGAAAAACCAAAAATAAATAAATAAATAAATTGCTTAAGTGAGAGCAAAATCTTTATTGAAAATAAAAATTAGTACAAATGTAAAGTATCTTAGCCAGGCTTGGTGGCACAACCTTTTAATCCTAGAACTCTGGAGGCAGAGGCAGGTGGATCTCTGGATTCAAGGCCTGCGCTCCCAACGCCTGGCTCTTTTTGGTTTTTCAAGACAGGGTTTCTATGTGTAACAGTCCTGGATGTCCTGGAACTCACTTTGTATACTGACCCAGTGGTGCATAGCCTTAATCCCAGATCCCAAGAGGCAGGAGGCAGGTTGATCTCTGTGAGTTAAAGATTAGCTTCGTCTATATAATGAGTTTCAGGCCAGCCAGAGCTACATAGTGAGACCCTGTGTCAAAACAAAGATAAGATGGATGGGCCTGGCAAGCTGGCTCAGTGGGTAAAAGTGTTTGCCATATAAGCATGATACCTTGTGTTTGGTTCCTGCACCCCACATGAAGCTGAAAAGAAAGAATGGACTCCACAAGGCTGTCCTCTGCCTTCCTGTGTGTGCCTTTTTAATTAAAAAAGAAGATAAGAGCAAAAGAAAAAGACACATGACATTGACCTAAATTTAGCCTCCACATACATGCCCACATACCCACATACATCTGCACACAATTTTACATTCACAAACCATAGATACACAATACACACAAATTAAAATAGCTCAGTGGTTAAAAGCACTTGCTTTCTCAGAGGACCTGGGTTCAGTTCCCATATCTAACATGGTAGATGGCTCATAACTGTAACTACAGTTTCAGGGGATCCGACACCCTCTTTTGGACTCTGAGGGAACCAGGCAGGAACACGGTGCACATAAATATATGCAGGAGAAACACTCATACACATAAATAATCTTTAGGAAAATTGGAACCCATAGTAAAAGTTGATGTGGTCACATTGCCTTGGCTAGCAATGCAAGGAAAGACCACTTTGAGGAGACAACATTTGAGGCGAGACTCCGAGGAAGGGAAGGTGGTAGACACAGCAAAGACGTGGGGAAAGCAGCATTCCAGGTAGAGGGAGATACCATGTCCTGAGGCCTCTCTGACCCTGTTCCATGACAGAAGCAGAGGTGGTGGTTATGTGTGGAAGAGCGGTTAGAGGAGGTCACATGAGACACAGAGGAGACCCTTATGATCAGGCCTCCACTTACCGCTCCCCATTTTCTGACACTTTCAGCTGCCTGCACCCTGCTTTTTAGGAAAACGTGAACTTTTTGTTCTTCAAACAAGATGTTCTCTTTTTATATGAATGAGTTGTGTAGATTGTCCCCTCAAGCTGGGGATTCGTGGCTATAACCATTCTCTTTCTCTCTCTCTCTCTCTTTTTTTTCAGTAGTAGAAGTTTGTAGCTTGGCATGGTACACACCTTTAATTCAGGCAGAAAGATTTCTATGAGTCTGAGGTCAGTCTGGTTCCAGGATAGCCAGGGTTACATAGAGAGACCTTGTCAAAATAAAATGATAAAGTAAGAATCTTGGCAGGGTATATAGAAAAAGTCTCTATTTGGTCTGGACTGCCTGCCTATTTTTGGACTGCTATATGAAAAGTAAAAGGAGTTTCACTCTTGTTTGACACATGGTTCTTTCTCTCTCTGTTTTCTTTTTAGACTTGGTCTTTCTGTGTGTCTCAGGTAGACATCAGGCTCATGATTCTCCTGCCTACATCTCTTGAATGATTACAAGTGCATACCACTATACTTAGGTTGGATATTTTATAATAGCTTGGGTTCTGTTCTTTCTTTTGTCTGGTGAATTATTTTTCTTTTTTTCTTTTTTTTTTTTTTTTTTGGTTTTTTCAAGACAGGGTTTCTCTGTATTGTTTTGGAGGCTGTCCTGGAACTCACTTTGTAGACCAGGCTGGCCTCGAACTCACAGAGATCCGCCTGCCTCTGCCTCCCGAGTGCTGGGATTAAAGGCATGCACCACCAACGCCCGGCTGGTGAATTATTTTTCTTTCCCTCCATTCCTTTCTTTCTTTTATTTCCTTTTTCAGACAGGGTCTTACTCTGTACCCCAGGCTGGTCTTGAATTCAGTCCTCTTGCCTTAGCCTCCTGATCAATGTGGTTACAGGTAGTTACTATCATGTTTGACTTGTCTTGTGAATGAGTTCTTTTGTTTTTTGGTTTTTTGAGACAGAGTTTCTCTATATTGCTTTGGAACCTGTCCTGGCACTCACTCTGTAGACCAGGCTGGTCTCTAACTCACAGATATCTGCCTGCTTCTGCCTCCCAAGTGCTGAGCTCCTGGAAACTAACATCATTTACTACATGTGGTCACTATTGGAGATGGGAAAAGCTTCTTGGAGATTTTGCAACAGAAGATGAAAAGTTGTATATCTGTAAGATAACCAACTACTGACAGACTTATTCTTGACTTGAGAATCCCTGGAGAGTTAATTCCTACAAGTAGGGAAGGATTTGCTCATGTTGGAATAACTTTGGTTTAAGAAAAAAAAAAAAGAAAATGTTATTAAACAATGAAAGTAGTTACAGAGAAATGGGCCAAGGATAAGTAGACTATACATTGGAAGTTCTATCCAGAATTTTTATTTTATTTATTTATTTTGTTTTTTGAGACAGGGTTTCTTTGTATTGTTTTGGAGGCTGTCCTGGAACTCACTCTGAAGACCAGGCTGGCCTCAAACTCACAGAGATCTGCCTGCCTCTGCCTCCCAAGTGCTGGGATTAAAGGTGTGTGCCACCAACGCCTGGCCAGAATTTTTAAAAACTTATGTTAATTGCGTGTATGTGTGTGTTGAAGTATGTACTCATGAGTACAAGTGCCTGTGGAGACCAGTGGGGCATGTTGGCTCCTCTGGAGTTAGAGTTATGGGCCATTTTGAACTACTTGATGGCACATATTCTTTTTTTTTTTATTTTTGGTTTTTCGAGACAGGGTTTCTCTGTGGCTTTGGAGGCTGTCCTGGAACTAGCTCTTGTAGACCAGGCTGGCCTCGAACTCACAGAGATCCACCTGCCTCTGCCTCCCAAGTGCTGGGATTAAAGGCGTGCGCCACCAACGCCTGGCTGATGGCACATATTCTTAAGTGGTGAGTCATCTCTTAACTCCTATCTGGGTTTACTAAAAGGTCATTGAAGATTACCTTTGGTCCACAAACTCCTTACTACTTCTAGAAAGAAAGCATATCAATATTGAAGACAATAGCCAAGATAATATTGGGTAATTTGCACATCAGTGTAGATGTAGATTTCTGTTAGCCTTTATGAACTATAAGATTCATAAAAAACTGAAGACACAGCCGGGCGTTGGTGGTGCACGCCTTTAATCCCAGCACTCGGGAGGCAGAGGCAGGCAGATCTCTGTGAGTTCGAGACCAGCCTGGACTACCAAGCGAGTTCCAGGACAGCCTCCAAAGCCACAGAGAAACCCTGTCTGGAAAAAAAAAAAAAAAAAAAAACTGAAGACACTGTGAAAACTTGGGCTATGTCTTTGAACAGATAAAGAGAACTTAGCAACGTCTTTAGGAGGAAAAAAAGTGTAGCTTCACTCGAGTTTACTAAGCATGCCAACTAGTCGACAGTCCAAGGAAGTATGACAGGGAATGAAGATGTCAATGTTGGATGTTGTTAGAGTTTCTCCTATTTGTTTTTTCGTTTTTTTTTTTTAATGAGACAGGGTCCAGCCCGGCCTCGAACTCACAGAGATCGGCCTGCCTCTGCCTCCCGAGTGCTGGAATTAAAGGCGTGCACTACCACCACCCAGCAAGTTTCTCCTATTTGTAATGATGCTTTGTGTCTCATTGTTCATTAGATGCCTTCAAACTCTTTGAAGTTGTCAGTAATGGCACTTTACGACTTTGATGCAAGATTTTAACCAAAACCTGAGTTCTTTGTTTTAAAAATATACTTGCCAGGTGTGGTAGCGCATGCCTTTAGTCCCAGCACTTGGGAGGCAGAGGCAGGCAGATCTCTGTGAGTTTGAGACCAGCCTGCTCTACAAGAGCTAGTTCCAGGACAGCCTCCAAAGTCACAGAGAAACCCTGTCTCGAAAAACAAAAAACAAACAAACAAAACATACTCTAGTAGAGCAGTGGTGGCATACAGGCATATCTCTGAGTTTGAGGTCAGCCTGGTCTATAGAGCATGTTCCAGGACAGCCAGGGCAGCACAGAAAAGTCCTGTCTTGAAAAACAAATAAATGAAAATTACATTCTTTTTTAATATAAATTAAGAGTGTATTACAAAACACAAAATGTTAGTTTCTCATTATCAGTGATTTAAGAGTTTGAATAAAAATGACCCCATAGGTTTATATGGACTGGCACTATTGGGAGGTGTGGCCTTGTTAAAGTAGGTGTGGCACTGTTGGAGGAAGTATGTCACTGGGGGTGGGCTTTGGGATCTCAGAAGCTCAACCCAGGCCTACTCAGTCTCTTCCTGCTGCCTGTAGATCCAGATGTAGAACTCTCAGCTCCTTCTCCAGTACCATGTCTGCTAGCATGCCACTGTGCTTCCCACCATGATAATCTGGACTAAACCTCTGAACCATAAGCCAGCCCCAACTTTATAAAAGTTGCCATGGTCATGGTGTCTCATCACAGCAATAAAACCCTAACTAAGACAGAACCCTCGGTGGATCTAGGATCAGGACTTCTGTGTTCAGGCTAGTGGTCAAAAGCCAGGCTCAGGAACACACTAACAAACACTAATTGGCAATCTCTATGAGGAGGTAATATATCATTTAAAAAATTTTAATCTTTATGTATATTGGTGTTTTGCCTGAACATATGTCTGTACATTGCCTATATAGGCGAGAAAAGGGCATTGGATTCCCCCCCCCCAATGCAGTTACAGACAGTTGTAAGCAGTCATGTGGGTGCTAGAGATGGAATTTAGGATATCTGGAAGGGCAACCAGTGTCCTTAATCACCAAGTCATCTCTCCAGCCCATGGTGGTGTGTAAGATATATTCTTGAATGTGTTCAGCATTCTAAAAACACATAGGAGCCCCAGACAATTGGTTGTTTTAACTGCTGAGGACAGGTGAATAGAAAGGCCATTCAGTCAACCTATAGACTTGGTTCTTTGTCTTCGTTTTTTTTTTTTTTTAACTTGGTTTGTTCTGGACTTTTGAAACAGGACCTCAGAATGTAGCGCAAGTTGTTCTTGAACCCTTGGCCCTCCTCTTTTCTCAGCCTCCTGAGTTCCGGGATTACAGGCAGTCGCCCAACCTATAGACTTGGAAGGGCCTGAGAGTTGATGGTATTTGGGGAGAACGTCACTCAGAGTATGAGGAGAGAGTCCTTGTTAGGACATTCTACTGAGATGTGAGAGTGATGAGCACCAGATGTGCAATGTGATAGAGGAGCTTCTTCTGTGGCAAGCGCAAGTTTCAAGGTCTCAGTGTTTGCTGGCTCAGTGTTGAATGCTCTGAAAAACCCAGAGAAGGGAGAGTTTATAACACAGGGCTATCTGGGTACTCTGCTCTGTCAGGGAGAGAGCATAAATACACCTACATCTGAACTGGGCCTGGATAAACTCTCACGAAAGCAGAAGGTTCAAAAGGCCAGTAGTCAGAGGTCCAGTCAATAGGAATTAGGTTCTGCATATAATACAGAGTATTAGATCTGTTCTAGAACAAAGTTTGGGGGGAAGTTACAGCTGCCAGGGTGGTTGTTTAAATAGCCTAATTGTTGAAAATAAGCACCAGGAAAGAATAAGCAAAGGTCAGTCAGACCACAGGGTAACGAAACTCAGTTCACGCCATGTGCCTGTAGTCCTAACTGCTCAGGAGGCTGAGGCCATAGGATCTCTTGAATCCAGGAATTCAGAACCAGGTTGGTCAACATAGTGAGACACCAGCTCTTAAAACTGCTAATAAAAAACCGGGCGTTGGTGGCGCACGCCTTTAATCCCAGCACTTGGGAGGCAGAGGCAGGCGGATCTCTGTGAGTTCGAGGCCAGCCTGGTCTACAGAGCTAGTTCCAGGACAGCCTCCAAAGCCACAGAGAAACCTGTTCTCGAGAAAAACCAAAAAAAAAAAAAACTGCTAATAAAATAAAAGGCATTGATGACATACGCCTTTAATCCCAGCACTTTGGAGACAGGGGCAGGTAGATCTCTGAGTCTGAGGCCAGCTTGGTCTACAAGGCAAGTTCTAGAATATCCAGGGCTACACAGAGAAACCCTGTCTCAAAAAACAACAGTAAAACGAAACAGAAGTGACTGTAGATGCCCATCAGGATTCTGATGATTTACAACTTCTTTTTCAAGACAGGTTTCTCTGTGTAGCCCTGGCTGTCCTGGAACTCACTCTGCAGACCAGGCTGGCTTTGAACTCAGAGATCTGCCTGACTCTGCCTCCTGAGTACTGGGATTAAAGGTGTGTGATACCAACGTCTGGTTCATTGGATCTTTTCAAATCTTTTTTTTTTTAAATATTTATTTATTATGTATACAAATCTTCTGCCTTCGGGCCAGCAGAGGGCATCAGATCTCATTCAAGGTGGTTGTGAGCCACCATGTGGTTGCCGGGAATTGAACTCAGGACCTTTGGAAGAGCAGTCAGTGCTCTTAACCGCTGAGCCATCTCTCCAGCCCCAATCTTTTTTTTTTTTTTTTTTTTTTTTTTTGGTTTTTCGAGATAGGGTTTCTCTGTGGCTTTGGAGGCTGTCCTGGAACTCACTCGGTAGTCCAGGCTGGTCTTGAACTCACAGAGATCGCCTGCCTCTGCTTCCCGAGTGCTGGGATTAATTTTCAAATGTTTAATTTTATTTGTATGTGTGTGTGTGTGTGTGTGTGTGTGTGCGCATGTATGCACATGTATGTGTGCAGATGTCTGCAGAGTCCAGCAGAAGGCGTCAGATACCTTGAATCTGGAGTTACAGACATTTGTGAAATGTTAGGATCTGAATTCTGGCCCTCTGGCAGGGCAATAAGCACTCTTAACCAATGAGCTATTTTTCTTGCCCCTAATAGTAGATCTAACAGTAGGTCTTTAAGTTATGGGGAGAGAAGCATGAGAATAGAAACTTCAGGATAGAAACTAAAAGAGCGTTGGGTGGTGGTGTAGCTTAGTTTGTAGACTGTTTACTTACTATGCATGAAGCCATAGGTTCACTCTCCAATACTGCATAAGACCAAGCATGGAGAATAGAGAGGTGGTTTAACTGGTAAAATATGAAGACTCCAGGATCCATGTAAAATCTGGGTGCAGCAGTATAATCTATAACCCCAGTGCTGGAAATAGGTGACTGGAGTCAGGTGGAGTCTTAGAGCTCACTGGCTGGACAGTCTAGCTGAAATGGTGAGCTCTAGGTTCCTGTAGAGACACTGTCTCAAAAAATTAGATAGAATGCAACACAGGAACACATCACATGTCAACCTCTAGCCTCCACTGGCATGTGGACCTACATACACAAGTACATATACAAATATGCACACATGTAGGCACATACATACTAAAAAACAACAACATTAGGTGTAATGGCACGTGCCCATTATCCCAGTACTTAAGAGCTGGAAGCAGGAAAATCAGAAATTCAAGGTTGTCTTGGGATGCCTGAGACCATATCGAGAGAGAGAGAGAGAGAGAGAGAGAGAGAGAGAGAGAGAGAGAGAGAGAGAGAGAGAGAGAGAGAGAGAGAGAGAGAGAGAGAGAGAGAGAGCTGGGCAGTGGTGGCACACGCCTTTAATTGCAGCACTCAGGAAGCAGAGGCAGGCGAATCTCTGAGTTTGAGACCAGCCTGGTCTACAGAGTGAGTTCCAGGACAGCCTCCAAAACAATACAGAAAAACCCTGTCTCAAAACAAGGAAAAAAAAAGAAAATCCAAAAACCAAAACCAAACAAAAAACACCGAAGGAGGTTGTGGATAAGCAGGACTCCTAGATAAAAAGAAATTTCGGTTACAGCATTCAAGGTTGAAGCACATCAAAGAAAAAGTCAAAGGATGGGCTTGGTGCCGGGCGGTGGTGGCGCACACCTTTAATTCCAGCACTTGGGAGGCAGAGGCAGGCGGATCTCTGTGAGTTCGAGGCCGGGCTGTACCGACAGCCTCCAAAACAATACAGAGAAACCCTGTCTTATAAAACCAAAAAAAAAAAAAAAAAAAAAGGATGGGCTCGGAGTTTGGCTATGTTTACCTCTTTTTTTTTTAAGATTTATTTATTTATTACATATACAGTGTTCTGCCTACATGCCAGAAGAGGGCACCAGATTGAATTGTAGATGGTTGTGAGCCACCATGTGGTTGCTGGGAATTGAACTCAGGACCCCCGGAAGAGCAGTCAGTGCTCTTAGCCTCAGAGCCATCTCTCCAGCCCCCTATGTTTACCTCTTACTGAGGGTGGCCCACCCAGGAAAAGGATTCACCTTTGTCTTGTGGAGGGATAATTCCTGGAAGAGGGGTGGCAGTCAGAAAACTGCCAGCTATCTCCTAAGAGGCTGCTACTATTATTTTAAAGACAAGAGTCTTGCTTGCTATTTTTCTCCAGATTGCTTCAAATTCGTGATCTTCCTTCTGCAGTCACTTAAGTGCTGAGATTATATGCATGCACCACCAAGTCCATTTTCCTGAGGTTTTAATGGAAAAATTCATGTAAAGAAAGCACCCAAGCCATCTCCCATCACAAAGGTAGACTGGACCAGATTTAAGCTTAGCAATGATTATGAGCCTTGGGTGTCCTAAGAAGCTTTTTTGTTTGTTTGTTTGTTTTTTGTTTTTCAAGACAAGGTTTCTCTGTATAACAGCCATGGCTGTCCTGGAACTTGCTCTGTAGATCAGGCTGGACTCGAATTCACAGAGAGCCACCTGTCTCTGTCCTGAGTGCTGAAATTAAAGGTGAGGCGTGTACCACCACAAACTACCCCTATACAGCTTTTAAAGATGAGGGGTGAAACATCTGTGGTTACACACCTTGGTAGTACTCAAGAGAGGTAGGTGCATTGTTGGGGATCAAGGCCAAACTGTAAAGTGTTTAAAGAGTAGAAGGGCAGGGTATCTGAATGATCTAACTTCATCTGTGTAAACAGAAGTTTCTGTCCTGCCTGGTCCTGCAGCAATTTAGTCCCAAAAAACACACAGAGGCTTATATTATTTATAAACTGTTTGGCTCATGGCTCAGGCTTCTTTTTGGCTATTTCTTAATTATTAGCCCATTTCTATTAATTTGTGTTTCTTCACATATTGGAGAATGCCTGATGTCCTATCTTCTGGATAACACCATGGCATCTTCTTCCATGACTTACTTCTGCATTCTCTTCACAGAATTCTCCTAGTCTGGTAGCCCCACCTATACTTCCTGCCAGCTATATCCTATCTGTCCATTGGCCAAAACAGCTTATTCATCAACCAATAAGAGAAACATATATTCACAACGTACAGAAGGACATCCCCCATCATATCCAGGTATAGAAGTCACAGAAAAACAAAGGAAGGAAAGCCAAACATTTCCATTCTCTCTGCTGCCACTCAGGGTACTTTAACTTAAAACTTTAGTTTGGAGCTGGGCGTTGGTAGCGCATGCCTTTAATCCCAGCACTCGGGAGGCAGAGGCAGGCGGATCTCTGTGAGTTCGAGGCCAGCCTGGTCTACAAAGTGAGTTCCAGGACAGCTTCCAAAGCCACAGAGAAACCCTGTCTCGAAAAACCAAAAAAAAAAAAAAAAAGCCAAAAAAAATCTTTAGTTTGGTGAATTGTTTGAAGTTCAAAATGTACAAAGAGAAGCTATCACTCACAGAAAGACAAAGGCAACTGTTCATCCTTCCTTCCTCCCTCACTCCCTTTCTTCCTTCCTTTCTTCCTTCCTTCCTGCCTTCCTTTTCCTTCAAAGAATGGATTGTGACTCAGGGAAAGCAGCACAAGATATAGTTTGGAAACTCAGACTCTAGGAAGTACTTGGAAGTCTGCATACTGAGAGGAATGGAATTTTTGTTTGTTTGTTTGTTTCTCGAGACAGGGTTTCTCTGTATTGTTTTGAAGGCTGTCCTGGAACTCACAGAGATCCACCTGCCTCTGCCTCCCGAGTGCTGGGATTAACGGTGTACGCCACCAGCGCCCATGGAGGAATGGATTTTGAAATGGATTTCCATAGATAAACTTTATTGTCTGTGGGTTCTCTACATCATAGATTCTATTTTTAATTTTTATTTTATGTGTATGGATGTTTTGCCTGCATGTTTGTATGTACAACTGGTGCCTGCAGAGGTCAGAAAAGAGCATTGGTACCCCCAGAACTGTATTTAAGGATAGTTGTGAGCCACTCTGCAGGTACTAAGAGTTGAACCTGGGTCTTCAGTAATAGTAACAAGCACACTAAAGTGCCAAGTCATCTCTCCAAACCCTTAATTCCCTTTCATGTTATTATAATATGCATTTATTGTGTATAATTACATGCTATGTGTTGTGTCAGGGTTGGAGGGCAATTTGAATTGTTTCTCTTCTGCATGTGGGTTCTGGGATTGAACTCAGGTTGTCAGACTTCACAGTATGCATCTTTACCAGCTAAGTGATCTCACCAGCCCTCACATGATGATGATGATGTTTTTTTGTTTTTGTCTTTGTTTTTGTTTTTTTTGAGACAGGGTTTCTCTGTGTAGCTCTGGCTGCCCTAGAACTCACTCTGTAGACCAGGCTGGCTGGCCTTGAACTCACAGAAGTTGCCTGCTTCTGCTTCCCAAGTGCTGGGATTAAAGACTTGCACCACTACTGCCTGGCCAAAAAAAAAAAAAACGAAAACAAAAAAACTATCTTTTTTTTTTTTTTGGTTTTTCGAGACAGGGTTTCTCTGTAGCTTTGGAGGCTGTCCTGGAACTCACTTTGTAGACCAGGCTGGCCTCGAACTCACAGAGATCCGCCTGCCTCTGCCTCCCGAGTGCTGGGATTAAAGGCGTGTGCCACCAACGCCCGGCAAAAACTATCTTTTTTTGAGATAGGATCTCTCTCTATATATATTCCTGGAACTCGCTATGTATATCAGGCTGGTCTCATAGAGATCTGCTTGCCTCTGCCTGCTAAGATTAAAGGCTGGTAACACCATGCCTAGCTTTATATATTTATTTATTAGTGTGCATGTGTGTATTTGAGATATTGGAGGAACATGCGTAGGTGTGGCAGTCACAAGATAACCCTGTGGAATCAGTTCTCTCCTTCTGCCTTCACGTGAGTTCTGGATATTAAACTTAGGTCACGAGGCTTACTTGGCAAATGCTTTTGCCTTCTAAGCTATTTCACTGGCCCTTCTTCATTTTCTTGAATATGTTCATCATGTTAGAATATTTGCTGTTGTATTTTCCAAAGACTTGCCTATTTAAAAAATTCTCCTTAACTAGACTCAGTGATTTGTTCCATTGTGACCATGTGTCCTGTCCCCCAGAATTTCTCTGTTACTATATGGCAGATTTGTGTTCTGCTGGATGGAACTGCTTCTTATACCTTGATCCGCCCTTGGAGAAGCATCTCAGGGAAAGAACACTGAGGAGGAGTCAGATTCTTGCTAATTGTGTTCTAGTTACTTTTCTGTTGCTGTGATTAAACACCATGGCCAAAAGCAAAGTGGGGCAGGACAGATTTATTTCATTTTATAGGTTACAGACCATTAGTGAGGGAAGCCAGGGTACAAGATCGAGCAGGAACTAGAAACCATGGAGGAATGCTGCTTACTGGCTTGCTCCAAAACTTACCTTCAACTATCTTTCTTACATAGCCTATGCCCACCTGACTAGGGTTGGTACCAAACACAGTGGGCTGAGTCCTCCTTCATCAGTTACCAAGGAAATATCTCACAGGCACGTACACAGACCCATATGATAGGGAAATTCTTCAATTGAGGCTCCCTCTTCCCAGGTGTGTTAATTTGACAAGCAAAATTAGCTGTCTTACATGATTTGAGCATCTCTACTCTATTCCTTAAGCTAGGTTTTAGTAACAGCTAAAGTCATGTATGATGACAGTGATACTGGGTCCTATGAAAGACTCAAGCTTGAAAGTGTCCCTTTATAACTTCAACAATTTTGCTTAATCTCCATAAAAGTTGATGACATGGAATATCACATAGGACATAAACACAGGCTATGAAAAGACTTATATTTTTGCTGTTAGTATTATTAGTTCTGGGGATTGAACCACAGCCTTAGGCATAGTAAGTGTGCAGTCTATGACTGGGCTATACCTTCAGACCCAGAAGATGCACAGATAACTGCTCCCACTGTATCAACCATGGGAAATTAAAAACAATCACACTGTTATTGAGCTCCTAAAAGTCTTTAATGTTCTTACTTTGCATTTAACATTGTCAAGGCCAATCCAAGATACTAAATCAGATGCTTAAGATCCAGATGGATGCTGAGCGTTGGTGGCGACGCCTTTAATCCCAGCACTCGGGAGGCAGAGGCAGGCGGATCTCTGTGAGTTCGAGGCCAGCCTGGTCTACAGAGTGAGTTCCAGGACAGCCTCCAGAACAATACAGAGAAACCCTGTCTCGAAAAACCAAAAAAAAAAAAAAAAAAAAAAAAAGATCCAGATGGAAGTCAATTCCCTAATTGCCAAAAATTATTTTGGAAGTCCGAGCTTGGTAATGTGCTACCTGTTTAGGTTTTTATGCAAGCGATTTTTGACCCATGCTGATGTCAGGTTTTTGCTCATAGTTGGGGGGTTCCACTGTATGATCAATAGGTTCTTTTGCTTTGAGTAGCAATCATGGGAGAAATATATGCCAGAGCAAAACCATCCACCTCACAACCAGGATACAAAAGGGAGAGGCAGAAGAAGGCTGGTCCCCCTGTCTCCTCAAGGGAACACCCTCAGTGACCTCAACCTTTTCCACCAGACCCTACCTCTTAAAATTTCTATTCCTCCAAGTAATGCCAAGAGGAAAACAAGCTTTTTTTTGTTTTTTGTTTTTTTGTTTTTTTTTTTGTTTTTCGAGACAGGGTTTCTCTGTGGCTTTGGAGGCTGTCCTGGAACTCGCTCTGTATACCAGGCTGGCCTCGAACTCACAGAGATCCGCCTGCCTCTGCCTCCCGAGTGCTGGGATTAAAGGCGTGCACCACCAACGCCCTGCAGAAAACAAGCTTTTAAAACATGGATCTTTGGGAGACACTTAAGACCCAAGCTATCAAATACAGTTAGAAAAATGAGGGGAAAAAGTGTTTTTGTTTTCTTTTGAGGCAGGGTTTCTCTATATAACAGCTCTGTTTTGGAACTCACTTTGTAGTCTAGGCTGGCCTTGAACTCAAAGAGATCTGCCTGCTCCTGCCTCCCAAGTGCTGGGGTTAAAGGTGAACACCACCATCACCTGACAAAAAATTTTTGTTTATAGAAGTGTACCAGAAGCCGGGCCTTGAACTCCCCTTCCCCCCAAAAAAAAGTGGGAAATTACTAGTAAATTCTCAGAGAGCAGATTTGTCAGGTTCTAGGCTACACCCTATTGACTGTCAGGCTTCCCAAGGCCCAACTAATTGTTTCTGGTAACTGGCCACTGCAGGTCTCCTCCCCTCCTGTGCTCTCCCCTTCTCTCCCTTCCCTCTCTTTTTTAAAGAGACAGGGTGTTGCTGCTGTGTTGTCTATGCTCATCTCCAACCACTGGGTTAGGGTGATCTTTTTTCCTGTTGCAGAGCAGCTACAAACACAGACACACACCAGAAGCACACTGATGCTCTCTTCACTAGATACACTCATCTGTGTCAAGCTGTGAGACAGGTCTAGCAGGAAGTTCCTGTCTGTCTTAGTTATCATGCTCATGGTGGCATTTGACGTATGGTCCAGAACAGATTGTTACTAGTCAGTCTATGAGTGTGAAGTTTGATGGAGTGATAGACAGGACTCAAAGCAAGTGTATGTACAGAGAAAACATTAAAGGCTTTCCAAGGAAGAGGACCAGAATTCCCTGAAGGGATACAGCTTCAAGACCTGATTGATGAGATTATAGAGAACATTTGGCATTCTTGGCTGCCTAATAATATCTGAACATTGTTCCCATCTTGGAGGACTCCCAAGTCAGATGGGAGGCAAAACCCATAAACTGATATGATATTGAATATAGTTCCAGAAATAAGGTAATAGTTTAGGATTTGAGTTACCTATGCAGTTCAAAATCTCTAATTAAAGATACAGAGAGTAAAAACTGCACAGTGGTTCAGAGTGTAAAGTCAGGGGCTTTGGGATTCTTGAATTGCAAGTAATAATCCTGTTGGATTAGTTTATATAATTGTTTATATGATCAGCTTCATTAAATCTGAAAAAGAAGTAACCCTGATTTGGACCCTGTGCCTAAAGGGTGTTAATTGGGCCCTTTTCTTTGGGGGTCGGTTGAGACAGAGTTTCTCTGTGTTGCTTTGGAGCCTGTTCTGGAACTCTCTCTGTAAACCAGGTTGACCTCCAACTCACAGAGATCCACCTGCCTCTGCCCTCTGAGTGCTGGGATTAAAGGCGTGCGCCACCACTGCCCGGCTCTCTCTTGGTTTTTTAAGACAGGATTTCTCTATGACTTTGGAGACTGTTCTGGAATTAGCTCTATAAACCAGACTGGCCTTGAACTTACAGAGATCCACATGCCTCTGCCTTCTGAGTGATGGGACTAAAGGCGTGTACCATCACCACTTGGCTTTTCTTTTTTATTTTTTAACCATTTTTTTAATATAAAGAAGATTTACCTTGCCTCATGATAAGTTAAGTTCCAGAAGGTTAAAATGTTCAAGCTAGGCAGTCACATCTGATAAAATCTATTTTTAAAAGTTTTTAATTAGCATGTTTTAATTATACATAATAATGGGTTTCACTGTGTTATTCTCATTCATGTATATAATGTATTTTGATCATATTCACCTCTCATTATTCTCTTATCCATTTTACACTCTCACCAATCTCCTCAACTAGTCTCCTTCTACTTTCATGTCTGTGTGTGTGGATTAGAGTTTTTTGCAGGATGAGGGGTTATTTATAGGAGCACGGGCAATTTACCAGTAACTACATCACTGAAGAAAATGTCTCTCCCACCACAGCAACACTAATTGCCTATAGATCTCCCAGAGGGGTGAGGCCCCATGAGTCACTTCTTACAAATAGCAGTTAAGTGCCCATAAATCCTTAAAGAGGGGTGGGGCCTCAAGTGTCCCTCCCACCTTCATGACAAAATGTTGACCCGCCAAAGCTTGTGCAGGTCTTATTCTAGTAGTCACAGTTGCCAAGAGTTCAAGAGTGCAATGGCAATGTCATGCCCAGACCACAGTGCTCTGCAACACTCCACCCCTTTCTCTGGGTCTTACGTCCTTTTTACAAACACTTCTGTGATAGTCCCTGAGCCTTGGAGGGGTGATATAGATATTCAATTTTGGACTGAACGCTCAACAGTCACTTATTCTCAGAATTTTTGGGGGGTGGGTTTGAGACAGGGTTTGTCTGTATTGCTTTGGAGCCTGTCCTAGCACTCGCTCTGTAGATCAGGCTGGTCTCAAACTCACAGAGATCTGCTTGCTTCTGCCTCTGCCTCTGCCTCTCCAGGGCTGGGATTAAAGTCTTGCTCCACCACTGCCTGGTTATCCTCAGAATTTTGATCAGTTAGGAGTCTCTGAAATAACTGCTGCCCACTAAAAAAGCTTCCCTGACCAAAGCTGATAGAACTACTAGTCTCCTAAGATCTTTGTAGCACATAATGTGACAGAGGGCATCACACGGTAGGAGTGTGTATGAGAGAAAGCAGAGAGTAAACTGAGGAGGCTGCATTCAAAGTGTATCAACTCATACTCAAGGTAATTAATCTAACCCTCAAGAGCTATTAGGCTCTCTGGAGATGGGCCTCAACTCCTCCCTCAGAGTGGTGCCCCATGACCCAATTTTCTTTCACTGGGCCTTACTATTGAAGGTTCTACCACCTCTCAATGCCTTTACTTTGAATCAAGCTTCCAGCACATGAGCTTGTTTATTATGACATTTATATTACAAGTATGAACTATACTCAGCTGGGGGGGGTCAAGGTCTTGACAGGGGAACCCACATTGATGGCTGACCTGAGCTCCCATGAGTTAGTGACTTTGGATTGACTGGTAGCGAGCCTGCATGGGACTGGTCTAGGCCCTCTGCATGTGTGTGTGACAGTTGTGAAGCCTGGTCTGCTTGTGGGGTTTTTAGCAGTGGGATCAAGGCCTGTCCCTGGAGCTTGAGCTGCCTTTGGGAACCCAATCCCCATGCTGGGTTACCTAGTCCAGCATTGATGCAGGGGGAGGAGCTTGGCCCTGCCCCAACTTGATATGCCATGCTTTGTTGACTCCAATGGGAGACTTGTCCCTTCCTGAATGGAGACTGTGGAGGAGTGGATGCTGGGTGGAGATGAAGAGAGGTAGAGGGAGGAGAAATTGTGGTCTGTATGTAAAATAGATGAAAAAAATTAATAGAACAAACAACAAAAGAAACAAGTATATACTAGATGCAATCAAATCCATCGCTTCATTACTATATCTACTCCTTTCCCCTCCTGTTGGCCTCCTTCCTATTCCAAAGAGTCCCTTTTTAATTTCCTGTCTTTTTGTAAAACTCTATATTCTATATATGAGAGAAGAAAAAAACTCATATTTTTCTTTCTGATTCTGAATTATTTCACTTAACAATATAAAATAAATTCCATCCATTTGTTTAAGAAACAATTTTTTAGGAACTTTGTCATGGTGATATATGCTTTTAATACAAGCACATCAGGAAGACAGAGCCAGGCAGATCTCTGTGAATCTGAGGTCAGCTGGTGATACATAGTGAGACCCTGCTTCAAAAAAATTTTTTGGGCCGGGCATTGGTGGCACATGCCTTTAATCCCAGCACTCGGGAGGCAGAGGCAGGCGGATCTCTGTGAGTTCGAGGCAAGCCTGGTCTACAGAGTGAGTTCTAGGACAGCCTCCAAAACAATACAGAGAAACCCTTTCTCAGAAAAGCCAATTTTTTTTTGTTTTTTTTTTTTTCGAGACAGGGTTTCTCTGTAGTATTTCAGTACTGGGGTGAACCTAGGGCCTTGTGTATGCTAGATCAAGTTTATGGATCACTCTGATTAGAACTGTATCTCCAGAACTTTTTTTTTTTTTTTGAGACAGGGTCTCTATGTATCCCTGACTGGTCTAGAACTCTCTATGTAAATCAAGATGTTATTGACCTCCTAAAGATCTTGCCTCCCAGCCTTCTTTTTACTTTTAATTTTGAAACAGGGTTTCACTGATCCAGGCTGGTCTTGAATTCATTCTGTAGCCCAGGCAATCCTTGAACTTATGATCTCTCTGTGTTTAGGAATATAGGTTGTACCACCAGACCCAGCCTTTGTTGGTTTCCAGTTTCCTTTGAAATACAGTGTTAGGGTGAACAATACCCATAGCCAACTCCAGAGGTTGACTCTGTTACAAGTCCAAATCTTTAAAGAGTGTAATTTTTGGGGGGGTGCTATTTCCAAATATTTTGAATGGAACACTAATTAACTTGATCAGGGTGGGGTCACTTATGACCAGGAGAAATGTCCTGTACAAGTTGAGAAGGGAAGTTTCATGCTGAAGTCACCAGAGTTATTAGAAGGCACCCACTACAACAGGACAATTGACTCATCAACCTAGGACAATGATCTTTACACACTGTCATGCCGCCATAACCCATAAGCAAAGCCCTTTGGGTTACCTGACCTAGCCAGTAGGGTCCTTAAAATGAATGAATCATTCAGATACACGGAAGGAAATAAATGAAAACATTCTCCAATAAAAGTGTCCCCCCAAGGATATCACTATGCAGAACCTGGTTAGACCTTGAACTCACAGAGATCTACCTGTTTCTGACTCTCCAGTACTGGGATTAAAGGTTTGCACTAGCATTCCCAGACCATGAAACCTCTTAAAAATAAACAAATGAGGGCTGGAGAGATGGCTCAGAGGTTAAGAGCACTGACAACTCTTCCTGAGGTCCTGAGTTCAATTCCCAGCAACCACATGGTGGCTCACAGCCATCTGTAATGAGAACTGGTGCTCTCTTCTGGCCTGAAGGCATACATGGAGTGCTGTAAACATAATCAATAAATACAACCTTTAAAATAAACAAATGAATAAAATGAGAAAATATTAAAAGAAAATTAAACTGTGGAAATGAGTGTGATGGTTTACCCCTATAATCCCAGCACCTGGAAGACTGACACAGGGAGATTACAATGAGTTTGAAGCCAGTCTAGAACTCTAGGACCAGCCAGCCTAGGCTCCAGAGTAAGAGTTTGTCTCAAAACATTAAAAAAAAGAAGGTCTGGTGTTTGTGGTACTACTTTCCTAGGATTGCAATAGTGTGTTACCACAACTGGCTGGCTTAAAACAATAGAGATCTATTCTTTCATAACATTGTTGGGCAGAAGTCCAAAGGTTCAAAGTCAAGATGTTGGCAGGATTAAAGGCATGTGCCTCTATTGCCCGGCCTCTTCTTTTCTTATAAGGATATTTGTCATTGGATCTAGAACCCACCTTAAATTAAAATGGTCTCATCACAAGATCTTTAATTAGACCTTTGAAGATTTCTTTTCCAAATAAAGTGATATTTAGAGCTTCCTGGGCTCAAGGCTTACCACATTCTTAGATAGCACTGGTCGAAATGGTTTTAGGGTATAATCATTTTCCCTAATATATTACTCAGTCAAAAAAAATAAAACAAAACAGAGTAGTTATAGTGGTCTGTTACTGAGTCAACATTCCAGAAATGAAGCAATTCATGGGTGAGATGGGTATTGCCTGGTTCTTATTTGCAGGAACCTAGAAGAACACTGCAGAAGCAGCATTCACAAAGCCCGATACCAAACTCAGATACTGGGTTCAATTCTTCCATTATCTTGGAAAAGAAGACATGATCCAAGGGACAAGTTTCAGCTGTGGTTGGAGGATAAAGCCTGCAGTCAATTCCAAAAGAACAGAATCACGAGGTTAAGACTCATCAGTCAGAGGTCAGGAAGAGGCCCAGAGAGAGACTGTTACAGAAGGAAGATGGGGAGGGTCAAAAAGGATAGTATTGCCCGGTGTTGGTGGTGCACACCTTTAATCCCAGGACTCAGGAGGCAGAGGCAGGCAGATCTCTGTGAGTTCGAGGCCACATTGGTCAATAAGAGCTAGTGCCAGGACAGCCTCCAAAGTCTCAGAGAAACCCTGTCTTGAAAAACCCAAAAAAAAAAAAAAAAAAAAAAAAAAAAAGATAGTATTTTGTTTTGGGCTGTGATTAAAGGTGTGGGCCACCATACCAGGCTGTCCAAACTATTTTTGTCTTTCATACTTGTACTTCTCTTACTCAGAGATTTTGTTTGTTTGTTTTTGTTTTTGTTCAAGACAGGGTTTCTCTGTTTTGTTTTGGAGGCTGTCCTGGCACTCGCTCTGTAGACCAAGCTGGCCTCGAACTCACAAAGATCTGCCTGCCTCTACCTCCCAAGTGCTGGGATTAAAGGCCCACCAACGCCCGGCCCTTACCCAGAGATCTTTTAAATCATTTATTTAGATGTATTTATTCAATTTTATGTATTTGAATGTTTTGACTGCGTGTATCTATGTTCACTATGTACATCTCTGGTCAGAAGAGGGCACTGGATACCCTATATCTGCAGTCAAAGATGGTTGTGAGCTACCACACCGGTGCTGGGAATCTGCAAGAGCTATAAGTACTAGAAACAATTGAGCCATCTTTCCACCCCCTCAAATTATCATCGCTCAGCTACCTGGAAGCTACCTCATTTCCTCGGATCTCCAGGATGATGCATCTTTAGAAACTGATGTAGAGATTGCAAAAGGCCTTTTTAAAAGTTTTTATGTATTTATTATGTATAGTGTTCTGCCTGCATGTATCCTTGCAGGCCAGAAGAGGGCACCAGATCTCATTGTAGATGGTTGTGAGCCACCATGTGGTTGCTGCTAATTGAACTCAGGACCTCTGGAAGAGCAGTCAGTCAGTCAGTGCTCTTAACCTCTCAGCCATCTCTCCAGCCCAGACCTTTTGTTTTAATACACTTAGTGTAAACTACTTGAGATTTTGTTGTTGCCTGCAATTATCCCCACTTTTAAACTTGGATTGCCCAATAAGAAAACTGGGCTGGTTTTAACCTCAAACAATGAAACATATAAAATGGATCCTGATTTTGAGACCTGTGGCATTATAGTGTACTCACATATAATCTAGAAAGGTAGCATAAACTACAAATTGATCAGAACTACTGAAATAACTGCAGGAAGTGAGCACACTTTAAAGCCCTATATGGAGTTACATTTCAGAAACGAGTTGGGTTGAAAAAATGAAACCAATTCCTTTTCTAGCTGCTGAGCTTTCCTGAATTTCCTACAAACTGCTTGGAATTTTCCAAACAATTCACAGCTGATAAAATAGAAGGGTGGTGGAACTGAGTGTCTGTGGTGAAAACCCTGAAGGCAGCCGGCAGGAGAAGGTCACTGTGTCTCTATTGGTTCCTGTAACCAAAGAAGTACTCTCTTTCTTTTCTTCTTTTTCTTTCTGTCCTTTCAAATAAAGCAGGAATCAGCTGAGGGGCTATGGAAAGAACGACTAGGGTGATCTGAATCTAGAATCGGGTAGAACCTCTTTGGAGAATTTACTTGTAACATTTGCTGTCCACTCAGTGTGCCAGGCACACCCTTAGCTGGGCATGGATGGCTCAAGGACATGCTCTCCACCCACAAAAAAAAAAAGAATTTTTTTCGAGACAGAGTTTCTTTGTTTACTCCTGGCTGTCCTGGAACTGGCTCTGTAGACCAGGCTGGCCTTGAACTTATAGAGATCTACCTGCCTCTGCTTCCTGAGTGCTGGGATTAAAGGTGTATGTCACCACCGCCCAGCTCTTTCTGTCTCTCTCTCTCTCTCACTCTTAAAAGAAAAAGTAAAGCTGGGTGTCATGGTGCACACGCCTTTAATCCCAGCATTCAGGAAGCAGAGGCAGGTGGATCTCTATAAGTTCAAGGCCAGCCTGGTCTACAAAGTGAGTTCCAAGACAGCCAGGGCTGTTACACAGAGAAACCCCGCCTTGAAATCCCCTTCCCTCTCCACAACACAAAAAGCAGAAAGCAAAATATTATTTTGTGTTTATAGATGTTCTTCTTGCATGTGTGTGAAACTGTGTGCATGTATGGTGCTCACAAAGGCGGCATTGGATCCTCTGGAACTAGAGTTATAGTCAGCTGTGAGCCACCCTGTGGGTTCTGGGAATCAAGGGTGGGTCCCTAGGAAGAGTGGCCGGTGCTCGTAGCTGTTGAGCCATCTCTCTGGCCCCAGGGATTTTTAAAGAATGTTTGTAGAGCTATGTCTAACAACCTATGCTTTAACACACAGCCCAAGGCTACACAGAGGGATTGCTATGAACACTTAAGAATAACTGCCAGGAAAGGGGAGTTTACTACTTTTATACTGTAGCATGTTATATGGAGGATAAGTTTTTATTGTTCTGAGACCTGCAAGAACGTCACTATAGTCGATTCTTTTCTTTCTGAGACAGGTCTCATGTAGTCTAGACTGACCTTGAACTCTCCATGTAGCTGAGAATGTCCTTGTACTCCATACTTGAGGAATTCATCTTTATATCAGGCCTATTATTGACAGTTAAGATACAGGAAGAACTATGTGAGAGGAGGCTAGAGAAGTTGGTGGGAACTAGAGCATCGAAGGCCTGAATGCTAGGCTAAGAAAACAGTTTCCCAGAGGACAAGAGAAACCACCTGAGTTCAAGTAGAAGAATGACATGTAGGTTTTTGATGTAATTTTAAAAAGCTGCACTAAAGAGAAAGACGACATATGACAGAGCTTGGGTGGAGGTTTATTTCTTCTTCCCCAGGGGTGAGGCCTTGAGCTAAATCCCCAACCCAGGGTGGAGGAGTTTTTATTGGGGAAAAGTGAATGGGAAGAGGGAACGGGGAGACCAGCCTCTGGGGACAGGAGTGACAGAAGAGAAGAGAGAGGCAGAGAGAGAGGAAGAGAGAAGGAGAGACAGACACAGGCAGAGAAGCAGACAGAGAAAGAAAGAGAGAAAGGGAGGTGGGCAGGGCCTTTTAAAAGGGAACCTGGTGAATGTGCACAGGTGGTGCTCTTAGTGGCTGCAGCTGAGGGCATGTCCCTCAGAACCCCAAGGCCAGGATAGATGCCTGAATATTAACAGGTTTGTTTTTGTTTTTTTCCCAGTGCTGGAGATTGAACCCAGAGTCTTGCCTGTGTTAAGCAAGCCCTTTGCCACTGGTGCCATTGCCTGTGTTTGTGCCTGAGAGGGGGAGTGTGGATAAAGAAATAGCAAGTAGAAAAATTATAGATAATACAGAAAAGACAGACAGAGGATAGGGCTGAGAGAGAACTCCAGTGAATACTGGGAAAAAAGCCCAAGTTTATTACACACAGTCTTTACGACACACTGGATTACACCTTACAGTTTATTTATTATTTTTATTATTTAGCACCATCACTCTAACTGTGTGGTGTACGGACTAAAGAAGGCAAGAAGATTAGGAAGAAGCTATTCAAGTGTGATTCAAGAAATTGAGGGATTCTAGGGACTGAGGACACAGCTCAATTGGTAGGGCACTTGCCTAATATGTAGGAAGCCCTGGGTTCGGTCTCCAGAACTCCACACAATCAGGTATAATGGTACATGCCTGTCATCTCAGCACTGAGAAAATAAAGGCTGAAGATCAGAAGTGCAAAGTCATCCTTGGCTATATAGTGAGCAAATTGGAAGCCTACTGGGCTACATGAGACCCTACCCTGAGTAAACAAAATAGAACAAAACAAAAGGAAAGAAAAAAGTAAAAGATTCTGGCAGGCTACAATTTGGGTTAGCTTTTTCAATGAAAAAATTTAAAAGATATACATCTGGCTGTCCTGGAACTTGCTACGTAGACCATGCTAGGCTAGAACTCAGAGATCTGTTTCTGTACTGTCTCCTGAATGCTGTGACTAAAGGCATGTACCACTACTTAAGATATCTATCTATCTACCTACCTACCTATGTTTGGAGACTGTTCTGGAACTCTCTTTGAAGACAGGCTGGCATCAAACTCAGAGAGATCCTCCTGCCTCTACCTCCCGAGTGCTGGGATTAAGGTGTGTGCCACCACCTGCCTGGCCTTGAGGTATATTTTAATTATTTATTTTATGTATATTAGTGCTTTACCTGTATGTATGTCTTTGCACCATGTGCATACCTGGTGCCTATGGAAGCCAGAAAAGGGCATCATGGGGTGCTGGGAATAGAACACTGGTCCTCTGCAAGAGTAGCCACAGCTCTTTTTACTGCTGAGCCATCTATCCAGCCCCTCAGTGAATCTTTTTCAGGCTTGAAGTTAACTGTATGTATTGGAGAAACAGAAATAAAGTGACCTCATGTTTAAACCAGGTACATAAAAAGTTCAAGGATGTAAAAGTTCTGTCCCAAATATGTCTACTGGGAAGCTTCTACTTACCTGCTTATGTGTCTAGACCAGCAGTTCTCAATCTGTGGGGCATAGCCTACCTTTGTGAGGCTGAATGACCCTTTCATAGGCTCATCTATCAGGTATCCTATATATCAGATATTTACATTATTATTCATATCAGTAGCAGAATCACAGTTATCAAGTAGCAATGAGAATGATGATATGGTTGGGGGTCACCACACACGAGGAGCTGTATGAAAGGGTGGCAGCATTAGGTAGGCTGAGGACCACTGCCCCAGATCATCACTCCTTTGAGGCTCCCACAGCATTCGGTCATTTTCACTTTCCATGCCTGCCATTATTTAACCCTTTGTTGGCCCTGCACTATGAATCTAGAGAACTCGGTATTAGGGATTCTTTCTTACTCCTTTTTGTATCTCTAGGTAAAAGCATTTGCCAGCTGAGTTAAGAGGTGAAACTATGATGTCACCAAAATGACAACGAACCTGTAGTGGAGACCTGGGACTCTAGTGTCAGCTTTGTTACTAAATGATTGCATGACTTTGAACATGTTCCTTCACAGATTTGAGTCTCAATTTCCTCATCTGTAAAACGAGAATAAAAATACAACCTTCTCCGGGGCTATGGAGATTAAATGAGGTAACAGAGCTCACCAGCTGCTTGCCCTGTTTGTGCCCTGCCCTAGCAAAACAGCCTGGACTATTGTCCCTGTCATCTGGATCTCATTTGCTCTGTCTCCTGGTGAGAGCCAAGCTGAAATCTGTTGCCTTGTTGGAGGGGTCATTTGTAGAAGTGACATACATATCATTCAGGTGGCCTCTGTGTTGCCAGAAGGACATACATTAAAAGAGAGGAACATTTCAGGCTACAGAGATATGTACTCATATCCCTGAAAGCTGAAGGAGAACCCAAGGTGGGGAGAGCGAGCGTGGCAGAACAGATCTCCATCATGTGCTGATCGGTCTAAGCTCGCTAAGTCCTGAGCGTCATCAACATTTGGACAAATGCCACTTCTATAAAGCCTTCTCATTCATCTACTGTCATAATTTCTCAGTGCCTTCGGCTGATATGATTAACTCTATCATGACTATCCAAGTGTTAAGAAAGATGAGGGGAAGTAAAGAAATTGCAGATGCCGTATAAGAGAGATGATATTCAGAATGATTTTAGGTATATCTATCTCAAGAGATGTCTATCAGTTCCCAGGTGAAATGTCTTTCTAGAAGATCTACTAACATTGCTCTTTTTGCAATATAAAGGAAACTTTTCCATCCAAAAGCACATGGCTTAAAGAGGCCCTAGAAGCTGTAACTGATAATTTTTAGTGTTCTCTTTGCTTTCCGTTTATTAAGTGAATTTATTTAGATTCATGGACTGGGTCTCAGTAGACAAGTAGTCAAGGGAAGGTGATGAGAGGGAGAAAAAGGAGATTGAAGTTAGTGGAATTCTTCCTCAAAAGCTAAAGTCAGTCCTAATGTTAAAGGTAATGGCCACAGGGAAACAAGATACATTTTCATTTTGCCAAGCTTAAAAAAATATTTTGTGTTCAGATGGCACCTTTAATCATGAATAACTCTTGGCTGAGTTCCAGGCAGATTATTCTGGTACCGAGGACTCTGAGATCATATACTATATTCAGAGCACAGAAGAAAATTTTCATCCATTTCTGAAATATGGAGGGGTGGGTGGAGTATATTTGAACAGTTTCTAACAAAACCATACTAAGGTTAAAAAAAAAAAGAAAGAAAGGGCATCCCAGCTATTTGGAGTTCAGAAAGGTACTACTCTAATTATTAAGTGGCATTTTTTTTCATTCTGAGTGTTTCACAGTAAATTAGGTTGCATAAATTCAATGGCAATATCCTATTTCAAGTATATAAATGAAGGCAATAGTTTTTGTTACCCAAGGCTAATTTAAATTGAAGAAAAAAGGGAGGCAAAAGAAAAAAAAAGCAGCTCCCAATGTAGCAGGTTGTGACCCAGGAGTCTGAGCTCTTAAAGCTGAATTTAATCCACACTCAGGCCAAATATAATCCCAGGATGGAAGTGTTCCAGGACATCAGAGCTAACATTTTCTACCTTTGCCAAAGAACCAGAGGCAGTTAAATGACAAGTAATCAGAACATTGATTCTGTTTTCTTTTCTGTTTTTGGTTTTTTGAGACAGGGTTTCTCTGTATTGCTTTGGAGCCTGTCCTGGAATTCACTCTGTAGCATGCTGGCCTCAAACTCACAGAGATCCACCTGCCTCCTGAGTGCTGGGACTAAAGGCGTGCGCCACTAAAGCACAGTGATTTAAGCATCTTTTTTTTTTTTTTTTTTTTTTTTTTTTTTGGTTTCTCTGTGGCTTTGGAGGCTGTCCTGGAACTCACTTTGTAGACCAGGCTGGCCTCGAACTCACAGAGATCCGCCTGCCTCTGCCTCCCGAGTGCTGGGATTAAAGGCGTGCGCCACCAACGCCTGGCTGATTTAAGCATCTTAAAGGGGATGTTCTCTCTCTGGACACCACAGCCTCTTGTGCCACTCATTTCCTGGACACCTAGACGGTCTATTTAAATTAGAGATTTGGGTCATACAATTTTTGGTGGCAAGGCTGAACATTGCTATCTTAGAGTTACTAATGCTGTGATGAAGCACCAGGATCAAAACCAACTTGGGGATGAAAGGGTTTATGTCACTCACAGTTCCATATACTAGTCAATCATCAAAAGCAGTGAGAGCAGGGACTCAAACAGTGCAGGAGTCTGGAGGCAGGAGCTGATACGGAGATCATGGAGTGGTGGTGCTTGTGGGCTTGCTCCACATGGCTTTCCCAGCCTGCTTTCCTATAGAACCTAGGACCGCCAGTCCTTCCACATCAATCACAAATTAATAATGCCCTACAGGTTTGCCCACAGCCTAAGCTTATGAAGCCATTTCCTTAAATGAGGTTCCCTTCTCTTCAATGACTTCAGCTGTTTCAAGTTGACATAAAAGTATGCAGCACACTTTCTTTATGCCATGTATCAACCTGGAGCATTTGACTTATACTGTGTTACTTTTTCACACCATCCCCGTAAACCTTAGATATTAGAAAGGCCTGGGTGATTACTCTGTACTTTAGAAACTGAAAAGCCTCACTAACTGATGAAAAGTGATCCAGGCAAAAGCAACTGTGGAGCCATGAAAGCCATTATCATTTTCCATACTCTGTCTCTTGACTTTTTGTTTGGGAATGCACAGGGACACCTGTGAGCAAACATTCACCAACTTGCCCTTGACCGATTGTTCTACCTTTTGAGTTATCGAATGTGAATACTCTTGGCACTCAGATATGGTGAAGTAGAGACTGCTGGGAAGTCAGCCACAAATTATAGTTGATCTTCCAACATCTTCTACCTGAAGGAGCAGTTCAGGAGATTAAAATTAATGAGCCCTTCCTCAGAGCTGCTCTAGCTTTTGAAATACATTTCAACTCAAGAGATGGAAGAAAGCATCTCAAGGATTCTAAAGGAATTCTCGTGTGCTTTTGAAATTTGTTTCCTTTAAAGCTTAACCCTATTTGTGTTTCCTGGATTATTTTCATCCCTTTACTTTGTATCTGGTCTGTACACATTTTTTGGTTTTGACTGTTGTTTCTTGGGTCTGTCTCAATGCAGGACTTTTTGTTGTTGTTGTTTTCAGAAACAGTTTCTCTGTGTTGCCCTGGCTGTCCTAAGGCAGACTTGCTCTAGGCTGGTCTCACACTCAACCTGCCTCTGTCTCCAGAGTGTTAGGATGAAAGGCGTGAGCCACCATTGCCGGCCTAACTCAAAACACTTTTAAGAAAAGCAGAACCACCTCAGGACGATAAAAAGTGGCGACTGTTCCAGAGGCTAATCAATACACAGAGCTACTCAGGGTTTTGCTAGGGCTTGAATCAGGTTGTCAACTAAAACACAATGGGCTTTGTTGCTCCACTATAAAGGAGGAAACAGCAGTTTTTTGGCCTCCTCAAACTGTATTGAAGAGCAGGATGGCAATCCCAGACACAGGTTAGAGCTGTTCAGTATTTCCCAGCAAGTTAATTAGCTGTTTCTGTAATGAATGGAAATGTTCAGCAATTTTCTACTGAAGCTGGTCTCAGAACTTTAAGCTTGGAGGGTGGGGACTGTGTGAGAAAGGGGGTCTGTCAGGGAACAGAAATAGCGGCTTTTTGGCGAGAGAATCCAACACCAGTGATTTATCTCAGAAATCACACACTGTAATTCCAGAAAAATTTTATGAGAACTGGAACTGGAGGGCCTGCTGAGATACCTCACTATTTACTTGAGCGTTGAGTTACTTTGGGTTCAAAAGTCCTTCAGTAGGAAGCAGAGTATCGGCAAAATGACTCCCCAAGAAATGCCCAAGGTTCAGGTGCCCACAGGGAGTGGGGGGGGGGGCGATGGGCACCTTGTCCGGACGGGAACAGTCATGCAAGTGGGTTTGGCGTTCTTTGCTGTATCTGATGATTTAACACAGGGGTAGGGGAGGGCGAACGCAGCAAGGTGAAGAGGTTTGTGAGGAGGAACCCTGCTCTGAGACTTTCAATGGAGCTGAAGAGTGAGCGCGCCCAGCCAAGTGACAGCACGCCCCGCTACCACCGCTCCCCTCCCCCGCGGCTAGTCTCCAGGCAGAAGAGTCTAGCGCCAGCCCGTCCTCCCCCTCGTCACTAGTCCGGGCGGACCGAGCCACAGCGGGAGCCCCGCCAGTCTCCGGGCAGCTTGAGCTCCCGAGCGCTCGGCCAGCCTGTCAGTAACCGCCGTTTGCGCCTTCATTCTTTCTCCCCAACCCCTCCTCTTCCTCCTCTTTTCTTTTCCCCTTCTGCCTTTGTCCCGCTTAGTAACTGAGGTCCGACCAATCGCCGCCTTACCGGCCGGCGCCGGCTATCTTCTGATTGGCCCGCTGGGGGCGCGCAGCCGTCTCCGCTCCTCAGCTGGAGCAGGGCAGACAAAAGACGCAGGCTCGGGCTCCGGCAACCGGGATCAGCCAATCACCTTCTGCCCCCCCTCTCAGGGCTGAGCTCGCGTGCGCCCGGCTCTGACTCCTGGCGAGCGGCCAGCGCCCGGGCTGTACCATTCTGAGTGAGGCTGGGGGTAGGGACAAAGGTTGACTAAAGAGTAGAGTCTTACGCGGTGACAGGGAGAGTTAAAAGTCGGAGTGGAGGACTATAGTAGTAATTGTTTCTCAGGCACTTGACAATCTTTGCATGTCAAGATGGTGCGGAGTGGAAAGGACGGTCGTGCTATCGGCCGTTCCCCCTGCCCCGCACGGTTGGGTGGCGCCCCAGCGGGGGTGGGGAGGGAGGGCGGGGGAGGAGGTCCCCTCCGCGCAGTTAAAATGAAACTCTAGTGGTTGGAGCCCGGGCAGAGCGTGAGGGGAGCCGGCGCTGGCGGGGCTACATCTGCTACCCGCGCACAGCCGTGCTTATTGGACTCTCCAACGGGTCGCCATCCCGAAGCTGAGGAAGCTTGGGTTCCCAGCCTGACGCGAACAGAGCCTGAGTCCAAGTCCCAGAGGGAATCGCTCTCTGCAGACCAGTGGGACCCCGAAACTTGAACGCAACCCCCCTTTTTCTAGCCTTTGTCACTTCCCCGGCTTTTCCCCAACGCATTCTTTTTTTCCTCTTCTCCCATTCTCCTCCGAAGGACACAAAAGTGGCTTCCGCTGAAATATTAGAAGGCGGTGGGAGCTCTTCGCTTTGGAGAGCGATTGTGTAGGAAGGATTTTTCGGGAAGCGGCTTTTTAACACCACTGCTCTCTGCTTTCAGAGCCTCTCTGTAACCCTCTGAGGTAAAACCCCGTAGCTTGAAAGTTCGGGGCATTTTGTTGGGTGCTGTAGGAGAGAGGGGGAGGACCTTGTCCTCATCCCAATAGTTGGCTGGACTTGTACTGGCCGTTGGAAACCCCGAAGTACATTTCCGTTTGGAACTTTAGCAAATATATACATATATATTTAGATTTTAAAATATCAGGTAAAAGATATATATGCTTTCTATATATTTCCTGACGACCTGCCCCTGACAGCGCGATGTACAATACGGTGTGGAGTATGGACCGCGATGACGCAGACTGGAGGGAGGTGATGATGCCCTATTCGACAGAACTGATATTTTATATTGAAATGGATCCTCCAGGTATTTGGGAGCGAACTTTTTATTTTTATTTTGTAGATGGGTCTGATTTGTGCTTAACAAAATCCCGGTGATGTTTCAGGCCAGAAGTATTCTTGGGTGCGCCAGGTTCCGGATGAGGGACAGATTGCAGTTAAAGCTGCAGTAAAACTGCTCTGGCTTATACCTTTAAAGTTTGCAGTTAGGACCCTGGTCCCATTGTCCTGAGAAGGTGGGGGTGGGGGGAGAGGAGGGGGGAGGGAAGAAAGATCGGTTTTAGGTTTTGCCTTTGCATGTCATTCAGGTTTTTGACGGCCCTCCACTTTTTTTTTTTTTTGAATTTAAGATTTCTACCTGAAAGAGATGTTTTATAAACCATGCGTGAAGACAGTCTTTCCCTTTGTGGGAATTCCTTAAAGCTTACACCTTAGCGCAGTTGTCTGATTTGGTTCCTTGTATTTTACCTTGGTTAACTTCAGAAACTGAGTTGCCTTTGTGATTATTCATTTTAAGACTCCCAGTTTCTCTCATAGAAACCAAATGCCGGTTAGTGATTTTCAGGGATTGGGCGGTCTTATTCATTCACGGCCTTAGTCTGAAGTTCTTTTCCATCTGTACATATAGTCTCTTAGGTCTGCTTGCAGTATTTTATTACTCGTTAATTTATGGTGATTTAACTTAATTTGGGTGTCAGAATTGATATAATTTTGGCTCTTAAAAATAGAACCTTTCTCTTTCCTGTGAATGGGCTTATATACATGTATATGACAGGTTTCTGTATGTGAACATGTGAAATATATATAAATATATTTTTATTTGAGAGCTTTGTCTGAGGCCACTAGAGATATTTTGTGTCTCTGATAGGGAAGGAAAAAGAAAGGGAAATGAAAAAGTTTGTTCTTTAAAGTATGCCTCATTTTAGGTTATTATAGCTGTCAGATATTCAAACCTTCTTTGCAGTTACCGACAGTGCTTTATGTAATGATTTTGAATAAGCAGAGGGCCTTTGTAGTTCCTTGTGTTTATTGAGGATGAATTCGCTGTCTTTTAAAAAATGGGTTATAGTTAAGTCTACAGAATAACGTTTGTCATTAGGGAACCTTATTATTATAAGAATGTATTTTTGGAAACGTTTAAAAAGAATGGAGTCCATGCAAGTATAATGAAGAATAAATGTCTTGTAGAATGTATGTAGTAATTATTTCTTGTGTCCTTGTGAATGGAGACTTACCTTCTTTAAAAATTAGTGATAGCCTTAAAAACTAATACTAATATTGAATCACCCTTTTTGAAAACTCTTAATTATCACTAAGAATTTTTCTCTTTTCCTTTGTTTTAGAACTGTCTTGGTTTACTTCTGTAATTGTGGTTGTGATCCACATGCAGCTTTCGGTGTTTTGTAAAGTTTTGTATGATTTGCCACCCAGCTATTGTGTTTTCCCTTTGTTTCGCCCAATGGTAAAGCATCGCTTCTGTTAAATACATTTATCATTCATGTGTTCAGAAATCCAGTAAACCACTGTATCTCTCCTTTAATGAGTAAATAATGCTATATATCTGTATTTATAAGAATTATATGCACATTGCCTTGGGATCATGCTGGATCATATAGTATCTTGCCTTCCATACATACATACAAAGGGAATTTGTTGGGTGGGGGAGCTGAGTAGGGAGAAGGGTAGAAAATGAAGAATGATTGAAAAATTTTAATCTTATGGAAAATATTGGCCAAGTTGAGTTAATATATGATTTATTTATTTATTTTTGAGATTGAGTCTCACAGTATAGCTCAGGCTAGCCTGTAGCTCTGTGTGGTGTAGGTTGGTCTCTCAAACTTGCATTCCTTCTGTCTCACCCTCTGAAGTGATGAGATTACAGCCATGTACCACTGTGTTTGATCCAGAAATTATTGTTTAGAAAGCTGTTTTAACTATGCAAAGATGCGGGTTTTAATATGGTTGAATAGAAAATTCTGACCTAAACTTTATTTTTTATTGAAATAAACTTTTTGAGTTTAAGATGTTTATCCTTGAATGAAATTCTGTATACTAAATATTCAGAACACGGAAAATCCCTTTGTATTATCTTTTGTTTTGCATCCTTACTAAAGAATATGCTTGTTACCAATAATATTTCAAAATGAAACTGCTTTTAAACATGTTAAAACATTGACTGTAAAGTGAATTTTTTTTGTTATTCCTTTTTTTTTTTTTGAGGCACTAAATGGCTGGCATGGAACTAACAGAAATCCACCTGCCTCTGCCTCCCGAGTACTGGATTAAAGGGGTGAGCCATCACACCTGGCCTAAAGTGGATACATACACACATGTATATATATATTTTGAGAGTTTTATACATGTTTTGACCATTTCCAATCCTCTCACCAACTCCTCCCAGTTCCAGCCCCTCTTTCCTAGCCATACAATTTCATGTCCTTTTTTGAATATTTCTTAATGGAAATAATGTGAATGCCAACTTTGTTTTGTGTGATAAGTTAGGGTTTAGAATAAGTTAAAGTATTAGTAAATTATCAATGAGATGATTGGCAGAATGTTTGTCTGTCTTTTCTTAGGGTGGCAGGCTAGGAAAAAGTTCTTTCTTCCAAGACTGGTGAAAGTGTACTGTTTTCCCATTTGTCTTCTGTCTAGAATATAGTTTTTGTTTGTGGATGTTTTGCCTGGGTATATGTCTGTGTACCACATGCATGCCTGGTGCCCTCTGATGCCAGAAGGGGACATTGGATTCCCTGGAACTGGGGATACAGTTATGAGCCATGATGTAAGTGCTAGAAATTGAACCCCTGGTCCTCTGGAAGAGCAAAAAGGCTTTTAACTGATGAGCTATCTCTAGTCCCCATTATACCATCTTCTTGTTAAAACATCATGTGATGATTTACCTACAAGGATACAGTGATAAATCTTAAATCGTCCAGTGGTTCTGGGTGGTGGCGGTGGAGGCCTTTAATCCCAGTACTCAAGAGGCAAGCCTTTGAGTTCCAAGCCAAGCGTGGTCTACAGAGTGAGTTCAAAGACAGCCTGAACTACACAGAAAAAGCTAGTCTAGAAAAAAACAAACAAAATCTTCTAATTGCCTCTTTTGCTCTTTAAAAACAAAGTCCTAGATTTCTTACCCTTGCATGTGAATCCAGCTATTCTCTTTTCCTAATTTTCTAGTCCATTTTTCTTCTGGAGTCTATCATAGCTTCTGTAGATTTGTTGTTGTTGTTGTTGTTATTGTTGTTACCTGAATGTACAATTTTGTCTTCCTGTCACTTACTGGTCACTTGTCAAAAGTTTATGTTTCAATTTCACATCAGATGCTTTTTTTTAAGCCCCATAAAATACATTCCCTAATACCCTTTGTTAGAAGACATCCTTCCCTTTTCATTTCTTTTAGAGTACTTCTTAGATGGAATTTATCATATTTAGAGTTGCTACTGCATTTATGTGCATTTTGCCCTATGGAATTATCTTCCTACTTGGTTGGAAGTTTCTTAGCTTTTTTAGGGTCTTGGAAGTAGAAGACAATTTAATCAATTTATGTTGAACTAATGGACAACTAAGGAGAATTGTTTCTAGATTTTGGTGTTTTTTGCTTAAGGTCCTTGGTCACCTCATTACTTGGCTATTGCAATATCCTAACTTTTGAGTTAGTTTATTTGTCAGGGAATAATTGTTTGGAATATTAACAATATTTTGTATATTTTTATGTTGATTTTAGTCTGAACTATAAATGTAAAATTTTTTCCTGTTATTGCATTAAAAACTGTCTTCCATGTGGGTGGTAGTGGCACACAGTTTTCAAGTCTTTAATCCCAGCATTTGGGAGGCAGAGGCAGGCTTTGAGGCCAACCTGTTTTACAGAGTGAGTTCCAGGACAGCCAGAGCTATACAGAGAAACCCTGTCTCAAAACAAAACAAAACAAAACAACAAAAAACCCAAAATATAAAAAATAAATAAAAATTGAATCTAAGTAGGAGCTTAATATCTTTTTGAAAAATTAATTACATTTGTTGGTTGATTGATCTTATATGTGTGTGCCATGGTGCACCTCGGGCAATTAGAGGACAATTTACAAAAGTTGGTTTTTTTCTCATCATGTGACTCCTAGAAATCAAACTCAGGTTGTCAGGCTTGGCAGCAAGCACCTTTACTCTCTGAGCCAATTTTGTGGCCTGGGTTTGATATTTTAATGTTCCTGTATTTTGTGGCAACTATAGAGATAATGTTTACATGAAATGTGAAACTACCTTTGAAATGTTAACATTAGGGTTGGAAATACAGTTCTGTTGTTAGAATGCCTGTCTGGTATACAGGATACCCTGGGTTTGATCCCCAACATTAGGTAAACTGGGAGTGGTGATGTAGGTCTTGTAATTCCACTCAGGAAGATCACAGCTACATAGTGAGTTGAGACTAGACAGATATGAGATCTGTCTCAGAGAGAGGAAGAGAGAGAAAGAATAATATCCAGAGTTACGGTTGTGGCCTGGACTCAGCAGGTAGAAGTTCTTCCTGACAGTGTCCAGCCTGATTGACCCCTAGGATCCACACGGCAGAAGGAGAAAACCTGCATAACTTGTCTCTGACTTCTGCCTGTGCACTCCATATGTGTGCACCCACATATCCATGTGGGGACACATACACTATATAAGTAAAAATGTAGAATAGAAAAGAATAATTAAGCTGGGTGTGTTCCTGCACTCTTAAGAGATCTGCCTGCATCTGCCTCTAGCGTGTTGAGACTAGAGGTTTGTGCCACCACACCTGGGTTCAAGTTGATTTTGAACAGGTGATTCTCTTGCTTCCATTTCCCAAATTCTGGGATTACAAGTGTAATCACTCTTACTCAAATTAGTGTCATTTAGAAAATGATATTTTAATGTGAAATAAATGGTATAAAAGATATACCAATTTTTTTTTTTTTTTTTTGGTTTTTTGAGACAGGGTTTCTCTGTGGCTTTGGAGGCTGTCCTGGAACTCGCTCTGTAGACCAGGCTGGCCTCGAACTCACAGAGATCCGCCTGCCTCTGCCTCCCGAGTGCTGGGATTAAAGGCGTGCGCCAGATATACCAATTTTTATTACTTCATATATTATAGTTTATCCAATGTTGGTTCTTTAGAAGTGTGGTAACTCTTCCATTTGATAATGCTTTTTAAACTTGTCATCAATGTTTTGATACTAGTTTTACATTTTTTTTCTCAGAATGTAAAAATGTTGAACTATCTTTTTACGATTTTTGTATTTAACAAGATAGGTAGAAAAAGAGTTACAGGGTTGAGAATGTGACTTAGTTGTTAGAGTGCTTGACTAGCATATAAGTCCTAGATGCTATGTCTAGCACTGCATTAAGTTGGGAATACCTCCAGCTCTTAGGAGGAAGAAGCTGGAGGACTAATCAGAAAAATAGGGGCATCCTCAGCTACATATTGAATTGGAGGCCTGCCTGGGATACATATTTGATTACTCTGTTACAAAGATTTAATAAATGAATTTAAAAAAGGAATTACAGATATGTTTGTGACATGATATATTTTTTTGTTTTGTTTTAAAAAATACAGCATACTCGGGCGGTGGTGGCACATGCCTCTAGTCCCAGCACTCGGGAGGCAGAGGCAGGAGGATCTCTGTGAGTTTGAGACCACCTTGGTCTACAAGAGCTAGTTCCAGGACAGCCTCCAAAGCCACAGAGAAACCCTGTCTCGAAAAACAAACAAAAAATACAGCCTGTGCAGAAAGAATACAAGCGCTAGAAATAGATGATATAAACTCTAAAACTAGCATTGCTTCTTTTGTGTGTTTGTAAATTGCTGAATGTGTATGTATATGTATAGGTCCATGTGCACACGTGAATGTGTGGAGGCCAAAAGTAGACACTGTTTTCCTTATCTTTTGAGAAAGGTTTCTTACTGAACCTGGCACTCACTGATTGGTTATACTGGCTGGCCAGTGAACTCAGAGGATCTCCCAGCTCTGTATACTCTGCCCTAGAGTTATAGATGTACAAGATAACACCTGACTTTTTTTGTAGGTTCTTGGGTTGAGAACTAAGGTCCTCAGGCTTGCAGGCCAACCACTTTACCTACTCAGCCATCTCCTCAGCGGCATATTATTATAGACTCAGTACAGCTTTATGCTTCCTTTGTACTATTTCTTTTAGCCAAATAGCTATCCTTATAAAGCAGATACTTTGTTTCACTTTATGAAGGATACCAAGACTTAGATAGGTTTAAAAACAAGGCTCAGGCAGGGAGGTGGTAGCGCCAACACGCCTTTAATCCCAGCACTCAGGAGGCAGAGGCAGGTGGATCACTGTGAGTTCAAGACCAGCTTGGTCTACAAGAGTTAGTTCTAGGACAGCCTCCAAAGCCACAGAGAAACCCTGCCTCGAAAAAACCAAACCCCCCAAAAAACCAAAGGATCACAGCAAGTAAAAAAGTGGGCGTGTCTGCCTAACTCTAAAGTCCAGACTTTTGACCAGCACCTGGTACTGAGTTGCTATGTTTTTGATTTCTTTTTTCTCTTCCTTGTAAATTTATCCTGAATTCTGCATCTAGGTTGATCCCACCAAAACGTTCTTTTCACTGTGTTGCTATTTTACTAACAAAAGCTGATAGTTTATTACTTTTAAACTAGGTATGGCTGACCTTTAATAATACAGTGCCAGTTTACACCTTTATTACTAACCTGCCTACACTCTTCTAGCCAGATTCCTTGTAGCCCAATAGTCTGGGTATATCTTTTTATTTCTGTCCCCAAGCTTTTGCTTATACTGCTTCTTGTGTAGTGCATACTGAGTACCATCATGCCTGCATCTTCAAAGCATGATCCTGTGCTAGATATCTTTCCTTTTTAAAACTTTCTAGTTTTAGAGATTCTAGTACTGCGTGTTTTTTGTTTGTCTTAAGCTTGTTATCTTTATATGAAATTATATTTCCTGAATGTAATTTCATTTATTTCTCTAATAAAGTGAGCAACAACTTCTTTTTCTTTATATTTATCTGAGACAGTCTCACTGTGTAGCAGGATCTAGAACTCCCTTAGGTAAACTAGAATGACCTTGAGCTCATTTTTTACCTTCTGAGTGCTGGGATCAAAGGCATGTACCACCAACCACATCCGGCTCGATACCGTAAAATTCTTTGTGTGGCTCATTTCGTTTTTCTTTTCTTTTTGGAGTGTGTGTGTGTGTGTGTTCTTGCTGTGGATGTGTACATGTTTGTGCATACTTATGCATATCTGTGTGTCTGTGTATTTGAACGGTAGCAGCTGACATTTGGGTGTGTTTCTAGTTCACTTCCCTTCTGTCTTCATTGTTATTCCTACCTTCCTTGAGGCAAAGTCTCTTAGTGAATTGAGAGCTCACTGATTGGGTGGATGTGTGCTTCTCTGGGCCAGACTGGGAGCTGGGGGGGGGGGCGGGGTAAACAGCTGCTCCTGGCTTTTAGGAAGGTGTTGGGAATCTGAACTCAAGTCCTTATGCTTGCTAGGCAGGTCCTGTGAATGACTGAGTCATCTCCCCAGCCCCTGATTGTACATATTTGTAAGTGTATTTAAAGAAGATCATCTCTTCTAATAAGTGAGACAGCAGTAGTCTAAGTTCAACCATCAAGTCATACCATTGTGTATGTACCACGCCAGTGTGGAATCTACCCAGTGATCTGGTTTTGAAGAGTGAGAACAAAGCCAAAGGTAGTACCATCCACCATTATCTAGCCTTGGATGTCCAGAGCATGTAGCCATGTAATCTCGAATTGTATTAATATTTTAAATTTATTGATATTATTGTTAATTGTTATTGTTATTTTTATTATTACTGAGGCAGGCTTGGTGACAGACACTTTGACCCACTGACGCTATGTAGTCCTGGCTATCCTGAACTATGTAGATCAGGCTGGCTTCAAATTCACAGTGATCTGCCTGCCTCTGCCTCCCAAGTGCTGGAATTAAAGGTGTGCATTAGACCGGGCGGTGGTGGCTCATGCCTTTAGTCCCAGCACTTGGGAGGCAGAGGCAGGAGGATCTTTGTGAGTTTGAGACCAGCCTGGCCTACAAGAGCTAGTTCCAGGACAGCCTTAAAGATACAGAGAAACCCTGTCTCGAAAAACAAAACAGGAAAAAAAAAAATAAAGGTGTGCATTAGCATGCCTAGCTAAATTCTTTATTTTTAAACTTATGATAAATTTGCCATGATTCAAAATTTATAATGATTATACATTTTTTATCTTATTGAAATGAATTGCTTTTAGCCTGTTCTTTTTTGCCTTCTATTTGTTTTACTTTGTGTGTGTGTGTGTGTGTGTGTGTGTGTGTGTGTCTTACATGTGGTGATCAAAAGGCAGCTTTCAGGAGTTGGTTCTCTTCTTCTACCCTGTGGGTTCAGGCTTGGTGGCAGGCTCCTTGACCCAATTAGCCATTTCTCTGTCCTTAGAGTTTGTTTTTTGTATTTGACTTTTTTTTTTCTCAGACAGGGTTTTGCTGAACAGTCCTAGTTTGCCTAAAGCTTGCTACAAAGACCAGGCTGTCCTCAACACACTGAGATTTTCTTGCCTCTGCCTCCTGAGTGCTAGCATAAAGATGTGCACTACCATGTCCAGTCTCTATTAGATTTTTTGAATTTCAGTTTTGTAGTGAGATACTTGGTGTGGTATAATTTATTAATAATCAATTTTCTGCTATTGGGATATGCTTCATAAAAATAGTTACTGTTTTCAGGGCAAGTTGCATAGCTGATTCAAAATGGCATAAGAACTAAAAATTTATCTTTCCATGTAACAGGCTTCAGGGTTTGTTCATTTTAGCAGCTTAACAGTTTCAGTCAAAAACTCATTTTGTTCAGTTCATATACTGCTCTAGTCTTCCATGCTTGAGATTGGCTTAACCATCAGGTTAGTAATAAAATGGTTTCAGTGATCCCAGACAAGCTCAAAACACAGCTTCTAAAAGAAGAAAAATGTCTGTTTTTGTGCCTCAGTTTTCAGAGAGGAGACTCCAGAAACCTTTCCCAGACTTCTTTCATGTCCTTTTGCCCAGAGTCAGGTCATAAGCTAGTCCTGAACCAATCACCGTAGATCACCCTTACACTAATTGTGTTCCTGAAAGTGGAATGGTGTTGGTTTCCCCCAAGGCATACTGTTGTAACCTGGAGGGATTCTATTAGGAAGAGGAGGAAATGGATGCTAGGTGAGATATCAACAATGGCTATGACTTGGAAAACTATAGCTTTCTTCAAGATTATCTTTGTGTTTGTACATAAAAATTATTAGGAAGTTAATTTTTCCTTTTTTTTTTTTGTTTTTTTTTTGTTTTTTCGAGACAGGGTATCTCTATGTTGTTTTGGAGGCTGTCCTGGAAATTACTCTGTAGACCAGGCTGGCCTCGAACTCACAGAGATTTATCTGCCTGCCCCTGCCTCCTGAGTGCTGGGAGTAAAGGCATGTGCCACCAACACCGGCTATTTTTTCCTCTTTTTTAGAACTAAAATTTGGTGTTGGGAAGCCTGTTTTCACTGAGTTAGAGTTCACAAGGCCAGATAGTACATATTAAGAGTTAAACAAAAAGACAGTGAGTTGAATCAGTGAAGAAGGGCATTTGCTACCAAGCTTGGTGACCTGAGTTTGATTCCTGAGACTCACATGGTAGAAAAGAGTTACTCTCCAACTTCATAGTTGTGCTGTGGCCGTGGAACACACAGATAAATGGATTAAAGAACAAAGAAGGGCACTGCAAGGTTGCTCAGTGC
This sequence comes from Mesocricetus auratus, assembly GCF_017639785.1. NCBI lineage: Eukaryota > Metazoa > Chordata > Mammalia > Rodentia > Cricetidae > Mesocricetus > Mesocricetus auratus. Next base: position 25,544,701 of record NW_024429197.1, on the reverse strand, counting down.
ATAAAGTGCTTGTGCAGACCTGATGGCCTGAGTTTGATTCCCAGAACTCACATAGAGGTCGAAGGAGAACTGACTCCATGAAGTTGTCTTCTGGCCCTACACAAGTGCTGTGGTTTGAATGATTTTACACACAGCACATACACTTAATTGGCACACCAAATAAGCTCTCTGGGTCACCAAGTTAAAAAACAAACAAAAAAACAAAGGTGTGTTTGTGCATGCTTTTAATCCCAGCACTGCACTCAGGAAGCTGAGGCAGGAGTTTGAGGCCAGCCTGAACTTCATTGTAAGAAAACTGTAAGACATTTTCCTGTTTTCTTGTCAGTTACTATAAGATGAAGGTAACTTCTCTGGCTGATATTTTTCTCAGTTCAGGAATATTAGGTCTGGAATAAAGTGTATTTGTATAGCGACTAAAAACATGAGAGAACATTGCATAATTATGAACTGTTTTTACATTTTAATGTGTGTATGTCTCTGGGTGTCTATGTGTATGTGTGTGTATGCATGCATATGCATATGGAGATTAGCAGACAACTTGTGGGAGTTGGTTTTCTCCATACGGTCAGAGATAACTTTACCCATTGAGCCAACTCAATTGACCATAAACTTCAAAGTCTAAAGTAAATGAAGTAAACTTGGAGTGGGTTATGATTTGAATACTAGTCTAAAAATTAGGACATTACTATAAAGTAAGTTGTAAAATTATATCTTTTAATTAAAACGTATGGTATACCTAAAAATTGGTTGCCTTTCTCTCCAGTATATTGGAAACTATAGAGTCTATATCATAGAGATAACTTTACCCATTGAGCCAACTCAATTGACCATAAACTTCAAAGTCTAAAGTAAATGAAGTAAACTTGGAATGGGTTATGATTTGAATACTAGTCTAAAAATTAGGACATTACTATAAAGTAAGTTGTAAAATTATATCTTTTAATTAAAACGTATGGTATACCTAAAAATTGGTTGCCTTTCTCTCCAGTATATTGGAAACTATAGAGTCTATATCATAGGATGTTTAAGAGAGTTGGCTTTGGATTAAACTGCCAGAGTTGATAATGTGTCTCTGGGTAAGTATTTTCCCCATATAAAAAGATGGTGGTGAGTCTAGGGTGATAGCTCCATTGGTAAAGTACTTGCTTTAACAGACATAAGGACCGGGGAAAAAAACTGGAAGTGGTTCTAATCCTTCAGTAGGGTAACTGTGAAAGTTTATTGCACATGTGTGTGCAAGTGTGTTCATATGATGGTCAGAAGGCAGTCCTGGGTGTCTTTCTCGATTGCTTTCCACATTATCTCTCATTGGACCCAGCACTCACTGGTTAGCTAGGCTGGCTTGCCAGTGAGCTCTAGAATCCCTCCTGTCTCTCCTTCCCAGTGCTGGGAACACAGGAGTGCACTGCCATGCCAGGTTTTCACATGCATGCTGGTGACCCACAGTCAGGGTCCTTATGCTTGTGCAATAACACATTACCCACTGAGTCATCTCCATGGCTCATACTTTTGTGTATTCACTGATATTTTTAACAAATGCTTGACTGCCAGACACTGTTGTAGGTGCAGCAGTGAGAAAAACAACGGTTTTCATGTGGGGACATTTTGGGATGAGGGAAAAGAATCAACAAATTCATAAGTATAATATGTAGTGATTATGATAAACACTATAAAGTAATACCAAAGTATAGAGTCTTGAGTGGGGGAACTGATATATTAACTGGTTGGGCAGGAAGGCCTTCCCTAAAGGAAGTGAGAAAGCAAGCATGTAAATATATGGCAGATGTGAGAGCAGGGGAATTTGTCAAGAAGGTAGAATATCTAATATCTTACCTTGAGTCAGGACCATCTATGTTAGTGACATACTCAGGGATCACATGGGTCAGTGTGACTGGAGTAGAGTGAAGAAAATGTATAAGAAATAAGATGCAGAAGAGATAGCTCAGTGTTGAAAGCACTTTCAATGCAAGTGTGAGGACTTGAGATCTGGTCCCCCAAACAGTAAACCTGGGCACAGTTGCATGGATCTGTAACTGCAGGCTCCTATGACAAGCTAAGAGCAGAGGTAGAGTTCCTGGAGTGCTGGTATTAAAGGTGTGCCTGTGTGCCCAGCAATAAAATTAATCTTAAAGAAAAATAGATGAAGACAAGTAATGATATTAGGTGGTAGAGCATCTTGTTATGTAGAGTACTGTAAGCCACTGTAATAATGTTGACTTTAAAGCTTGAGTGAAAGCCAGTGAGATAGCTCAGCAGGTAAAGGCACTTCCTGCCAAGCCTGTCTATTTGATCTCTGGGACCTACATGGTGGAAGGAAAGAACCAATTCCTTGAAATTATCCTCTGACCTCTACACAATACTGTGTTACACCTGTGCTTGTGCACAGGAACACACACATGCACACAAAATGCAATGAAAAAACTTGGGTGAGTGAAAATCCATCAAGGTGTATTGAATAGTAATATCCGATAGCTGCCTGAGGAGAGTAGATTGTAGAAGTAGAGAGACTAGAGGGGGCTGTGGAAGTGATAAAACAGTAGTTGCATTCTGAATATCATTATTACCAATTATGTGGAATGTCACTTCAAACTGTCTTTTTTCTAGTTTCTTAGTTCTATATTTATTTACATAAGTTAATTTAAAATTAAGTAAAACTATATATTTTACTATTTTTTTCTCTCTTAAAGTGCTAGTAGAGGTATATTTGTCCTTAGTTATTTTAAGAAGAGTTACTATAAATTATGATTATAAACAATTTGGTATAAACCTAGTTTGTACTCTACTTTACTTTAAAAGGTAATTTTAAGAGACTGGAGAGATGCCTCAGATTGGCTGCTCTTCCAGGGGACCTGAGTTTGATTATCAGCATCTGCGTTGTGACTGGTGCCGCACAACTATTGGTAACTCCAGTTCCAGGGGATCTGACACCCTCCTGGCCTCCAAAAACACCAATCATGCATATTGTACATAGGTATACATGCAGGCAAAATATCAGTAAAGACTTTAAAAATTATTATTCTTTTTTTTTTTCTTTTGGTTTTTCGAGACAGGGTTTCTCTGTGGCTTTGGAGGCTGTCCTGGAACTCGCTCTGTAGACCAGGCTGGCCTCGAACTCACAGAGATCCGCCTGCCTCTGCCTCCCGAGTGCTGGGATTAAAGGCATGTGCCACCAACGCCCGGCTTAAAAATTATTATTCTTATTTGTTTTCTGAGACAGGGTTTCTCTGTGTAGCCTTGGCTATCTTGGAACTTGTTATATAGGACAGGCTGGCCTCAAACTCATGAGATCCATCTAACAGAGATAGGTATTGAAGATTTACTGATTGAGTCCATATCCTAATGGGATTTATAGCCTAATAAGGAATAAAGAAGCTAAACTACTAATAAGAAATACAAATAATTTAAATAGGTGGGTCAGGAAACTAGCTCACAGGTAAAGGTACTTGGTTCACAGCATAACAACCTGAGCTCAGTCCCAGAGACCCACATGCATGCATCTGTGAATACATGATACAGCAGCACTTTCGTTTTTGTTCCATTTAGCTGCATGTTTTGACTTTTAGAGAGCTACCTGCTTACTTTTTTTTTTTTTTTTTTGGTTTTTCGAGACAGGGTTTCTCTGTGGCTTTGGAGGCTGTCCCGGAGCTAGCTCTTGTAGACCAGGCTGGTCTCGAACTCACAGAGATCCACCTGCCTCTGCCTCCCGAGTGCTGGGATTAAATGCGTGCGCCACCAACGCCCGGCCTACCTGCTTACTTTTAAAAGTGCCACTGGGTGATTTAGACTTGTGGGGCATTAATTCAGAACATGGGAATTAGTCTTTCTCCAAATAATCATAAACTATAAGAGCAGCAATTACATGTCTGATCTGAGCTGTTCTTTGGTTTCTAGGTTCAGCAATGGAAATTTAGAGCTGTCAGATAAAATACATGCTATGTATCTCCTACAATATTTGGGACATACTACACTAAAAATTATTTGCAATTCAAGTTTATCTGGGCATTGTTTATTTGTATTTGTTTAATCTGGCCATCCTAATTTAGGGAGAGGCTGTTGACTAGACCATATTTTCTAATATATTTTCTATATAGTGATGTGTAACTTGATTCAGAAGATATCTGAATAGAAAATTCAACAAAAAGGTGGTTCCCTTTGGCTCCTGGAATTACAAGTATCCTCATTCCTAAGACATAAAGATTATGTTACATAAACATACCACTAAAAAGAGTGATGTTGACAGTAATTAGACCATCTCAGTGCTTTAAAAGATCACTGTCTTAAAATCTGGGTAGCTTTCTTGTCTACATAGTGGCTGTTAGAACTACTTGAAGGGTTTGTTAAAACATATTGTTGAGTGGGACTTAGCTTCAAGGTTTCTGATTTAGTAAGTCTGGCATTGAGTTGTAGGAATTTGTAACAAGTGCTTTGGGTGAGACTGGCACACTTTTAGAACCACTGCTGTGACATATCAAGGCCTATTCCTGGAGCTGAGGAACAGGTTAGTCCAACCTAAATTCTTTACCAATGTTGGGAGGGAACAAGGTATTTTGGAGAGATAATAACTATGTCTAGTAAAAAGAAAAAAAGAAGACTACTGTTTTTTTTTTTTTGTTTTTTTTTTTTTGTTTTTTGTTTTTCGAGACAGGGTTTCTCTGTGGCTTTGGAGGCTGTCCCGGAACTCACTCTGTAGACCAGGCTGGCCTCGAACTCACAGAGATCCGCCTGCCTCCCGAGTGGTGGGATTAAAGGCGTGCGCCACCAACGCCCGGCTGACTACTGTTTTTTGGATATCTAGTTTTCTTTCCTTTTATTTAGACAATAACTTCTTGATTTTTTAAACAAATAATTCCCCTGTTATGAAAACCACAAAGATATGTATATGTGTGTGTAATATATATATTAAAGGATGCTATAGGGAAAACAGACTCACAGATACAGGACAAGGTATGACCCGTTACAAAGTCCTTTTGTTCTGCCCAAGGTAGCTGGAACGGCCCATACATGCTGCTTCATACCACCTGACCTGGTCTTCACAACCTACGAGAGGGCCTAACCTCTCTATCTCTCTCCTTTTAAGAGATCATGTCTGCAGACAAGAAGCCATGCCCTAGCTGGGTGGTGGTGGTGCACCCTTTTAGTTCTAGCATTCAGGATGCAAAGGCAGGTGGATCTATGTGAGTTCCTCAAGGCCAGCCTTGTCTACAAAGCTAACAGAGAAACCCTGTCTCGAGAAATCAAGGAAAAACAACAACAAAACAAAATAAACAAACAAAAAACCATGCCCTAAGGTCAGTACCCCAAAGATATTGGTGGAATGAATTTTTATACTTCCCCTTTTTGTCCACAACTTTTCCCATACCTTTTGCAATTGGTGTGAAATAGGTGGAGATGACCGAATTCATGGCCTAAGGGAAGGCTTATGATACACTCTTGATCAATAAAGACAGTTGCTGGGTGACTAGCCCCTAGCCCACCAGTGAACAGGACAGTGATTGTAATCAATGAACATTCTATTGACTGTCCTTATTAGTAATCTGAAAATGACAGAAGCCTTGTCTTCAAGGAGCTCAGTCTACTGTTAAGGAAACCCACACATTAACAACTACATAACTGGGCAGTGGGGGTGCACACCTTTAATCCCCGCACTTGGAAGGCAGGGGGAGGCAGAGGCAGGCAGATCTCTGTGAGTTTGCCTGGTGTACAGAGTGAGTTCCAGGACAGCCAGGGCTGTTACACAGAAAAACCCTGTCTCAAAAAACAAACAAACAAAAACCAAGACAACTACGTGTAATACTTCCCTTTATAACTCCTTACCTTTCTTCAGGCTGTCATTAAATGTACATTTTCATTATATGGATATTATATTAACTCCTTTACTTTTTTTTCTTCTGTTTTTTTTTTGAGAGGTTTTTGAGAGGCTAGTCTCAGACTCTCAGAGATCTGCCTGTCTCTCCCTGCTAAGTGCTGGGATTGAAGGCATGTACCATCACCATCTGGCTCTCCTTTACTTTTAAAATTACATTTTATATATTTATTTGTGTGTATGTGTGTGCTGTACTGTGTTCTGAGGGTTCAACCTTGAGGGTGATGGTCGAAGATTTTTACAGAAATCTGCATCTTAGTGGAGGTTCTACCATAGTAGGCAGATCAGAAATAAAGATCCCATTTTTGTAAAACAAGTAAAATACAAGATATATTTTACATCTTTTTAAGATTGTATGAACACAGAGAAAGGTATAAAGGTATATTTCAGGTCATGTACTCATTCAGTGGGATGTAGAAAGGTAACAAAACAATCTTTGTGTTATATGGGAGCAGATAAAACAGTATGTAAATAAGAAGTAAATATAGTTTGGTAGATAGCCAGTAACATTTTCTATATTATCTCTAAGGGAGGTGGAGGACAGAGAGGAACTGCTGTTTTATTTTGAGTAGTCAGAGAAGGCCTCACTGCTACAGTGATTTAATTTATGTAGAATATATTCAGAAATATCTAAAACATAAATGTGCAGTTTATTGAATTGATATAAAGTGAACTACCATGTAACCACCTCCCACATAAAGATGTTGAAGATAGCCAACCTCTCAGAAGTCTCAGGCACTCCTATTTCCAATTATATCCTTCATACCGACAGAGGTAATTATTAACTTGACTTTTTATAGTAATTGCTCCTTGTTTTATATCTCTAAATGATACAATTATTTCTGGTTGCTTTTGAGTTTGTTATACATGGAATTTTGTAGAATATGTTTTATTCTTTCTATTCAATATTATTATCTATATTTTCATGTAATGGTAGTAATGGTAGTAATGGTAGTAAAGGTGTATTGTTGTATTTTAGTTCATTTTTTACTCTTTTTCATGGACGGGGTTTACTCTATAGCTTTGACTGGCCTGAAACTCCCTATTTACATCAGGTTGGCCTCAAACTCACAAAGATCCACCTGTCTCTACTTCCTGTGTTCTGGGATTAAAGGCATGTACCACTGTCATTCTTCTTCCTTTCTTTTTATAAGAGTTCTTATCATGATCCACATGGATCTAAAATAATCTTCCTATTTTAAATAATTTTACTTTTTTTTTTGACATTGTTTCTTACTATAAAGTCAAGACTGGTTGAAGACTTGTAGTCTTCCCAGCCTCCTGAATACTGAAATGATGGCAATCTTCCTTCATTTTTTTTTTTGTTTTGTTTTGTTTTGTTTTTTGAGACAGAGTTTCTCTGGCACTTGCTCTGTAGACCAGGCTGACTTCAAACTCGCATTGATCCACCTGCCTCTGCCTCCCGAGTGCTGGGAATAATGGTGTGTGCCACCACCTTCCGGCCACTGCAGACCCTTTTTAACCAAGAGATGTAACATATTCAGAAGCTTCAGGAAATGGTATGTGAACTTTTTTTTGAGGATAGTTATTCAGTCGATAACTCTAAATTTGAAGATAAAATTCCACCAACCCAAGCTGGACTTGCTAGCACAGCACTTGAGAGGCAGAGGGTGGCAGATCTCTGAGTTTGAGGCCAGTTTGGTCTATAGAACAAGTGTCAGGACATAGAGAAGCCCTGTCTTGAAACAAAACAAAAACCATTTCAAAAAGGGAGTGGGAATGAAATTGAAAGAGAAGGGGTAGGGATGGATGTTATGTGAGGTATAGGAGCCTTGAGAGGGTTGTATGTTTGGATGAGCTATGGGTATCTTGGTTTACTGAGAGTGAAAAGTGCCTGTGGAGAAGTACTATAACAATGAGCCTGGAAAAGTCATCAGAGAGAAGGCTATGAGAGGCCATAGATGCTATGCCGAGTTTGGATGTTATCCTGTATGGAGTAGGTGATTTTTGAAGTAGTCTGCTAAGTGAGGGTGATTTGTTTTGAAACTCAGAATAAGCAAAGAAGTTAAGAAAAGAACCAGGAAAGCCCACAGATGCATTTTCAAAAAAAGAAAAAGATTCCTGTCAGTATAAACCCCAGGTGATTATGTGAAAAACATGGTAGACGCTACTGTACTTTTTCTGTAAGGAGGACCTTAATAATACATACTTGGTGAGTAGAACAGAAGTCAAAGTAATAGATTTAAGAATAAATATGAGGTGAGCAAATGAACAGGAAAAGTAAATCACCTTTAGAAAACTTTTATGAAGCAAAGGTAACTAGAGAGAGAAATGAAAATGAAGAAGTTTTTTTTTTTTTTTTTTTTTTTTGAGACAGGGTTTCTCTGTATTGTTTTGGAGGCTGTCCTGGAACTCACTCTGTAGATCAGGCTGGCCTCGAACTCACAGAGATCCACCTGCCTCTGCCTCCTGAGTGGTGGGATTAAAGGCGTGCGCCACCACCACACGGCCAGGTTTGTTTTTTTTTTCTCGTGGAGTTTTGTTTTGTGGTTTTTTTTTTTTCAAGCAGGGTTCATGTAGCTTAGGCTAGCCTTGAACTTGCTATGTATCCATGATGACCTTGAATTTAGGATTCTTCTGCCTCCAACTCCTGATTGTTGGGATTATAAACATGTACCACTGTGCCTGGTTTATGTGATGTTGGTGTTCAAACCCAGGGCTTTATGCATTCTAGGCAAGAATATTCCTGTCCTGAGAAACAGATTTAAAAAAATTAGAGTGGACTTGTTTCATATTTTGACAGTCTCTATAGAGATAAAAATTGAAAACAATGGGACTATGTAATTATCTTAGTGAAGGAAGAGAAGTCTTTGTCCAACTTAGAAGGCTGAACTTGAATTTCAAGAAGAATTCAGGGTGGATGACAAAATTGGATGAAATCAGATTATTTTTTTTCTGGTAAAGGACTCTTGCAAGAGGAGAAATAGAAAACAGTTCTCACTTGTTTGTATTTTGGTTTTCATAGTTTCAGGTGTTTGTGGTCAACTGCAGTCTGATAATATTAAATGAAAAAATCTAGAAACAGTTAATAAATTGTAATTGCACGTTGTCCTGAATAGTGTGATGAAATCTCATAATGTTCCATTCTATCATCTCCTTTGTCAAGTATAGGCCCTGTTATTCATTTAGTAACCATTTTGTTTATTAGATCAACTGTTGGGATATCTTAGGGCTTGTGTTCAGTTAACCCTTATGTAGTAGCCTAGAACTATAGCACAGGTGGGCATTGGTGGCGCATGCCTTTAATCCCACCACTCGAGAGGCAGAGGCAGGCGAATCTCTGTAGGTTTGAGGCCAGCCTGGTCTATAGCGAGTTCCAAGACAGCCTCCAAAACAATACAGGGAAACCCTGTCTTCAAAACAAACAAACAAAAAACCCAAAGCAAAACAAAACAAAATAAAAAACTATAGTGCAATGCCTTCTTCTCTTACCTTACTTTATCCCATCATTTAGGCATTGTACCATCACCTTACAGCATTAGAGAAAGGTAGATATAGTATATTATATTAAGATATTTCAAGAGGGACCACACTCATACAAACTTTATTATGTTTTTTAATGTCTTACATTTGCATTATAAGTTGAAGGTATATAAGATAGTGTCTATTAGAGTCTAGAATTATATATGGTTTTAGGCATCCATTTAAAATCTTAGAATGTATCCCCCATGGATAAGAAGGGGGTTAAGCTTTATATTAGAGTGGCCACTGATCACTCTGTGGGGGTGGAAAAGGTGTCTGCTTAGAGTCATATGGATAAATTACCAACAGAATGGTAATGTCAGTTACCATTAGAAACTGTAAATTGGTATTGGCTTGAATTTCTAAGCTATTGTGATTTCCTTCAGCAGAATTCAGAAGTTGTGGCATAGTAATAGTAGAAACAGGTTTCTGGGCTTTCCTGCAGTGATATGATAAAAGAATAAGGAACTAGCTAGGTGCTGGCAAGACAGTATTGATCATTGAGGGGAATATTTAAGGTGGTTATATAACATTCATTTTGGCCATTACCATTTCATTTAAAAGTTTATAGAAGTGTTTTTGTGCAATCTGAAAGTATTACTTATTGTATAAAATGTTAGTAATGACCAATTGTAATATTCTAGAGATTTTAAGGAAGTGATGAAAACATATTCTTCAAATCACAGTACTGGTCATACCTATTTGCATATAGGCAGTCATTTCACAGGAATTATTAATAATATTCTATTGGTGAAGAAAATGAAGTATAAGGACTGAAGAGATGACTCAGTGGGCAAAACACTTGCATGCAACTAGAGTTTTAGGACAGGCTTCTTACCCCACCTATAATTCTAGCACTTGTAAGGCAGAGATGGAATCCTTGGGTCAAGCTAACTACCTAGAATAGTCATATCAGGAATCTCTGGGTCCATTTGAGAGCACCTACCTCAAAAAGTTGGAGAGGCTAGAGCGATGGCTCAGCGTTAAGAGCACTGACCACTCTTCTAAAGGATCCTAGTGCCTATGTAGCAGCTAACAACTGTCTAACTCCACTTTTAGGAGATCTGATGCCCTCTTCCAGATGCTGCAGTCACATATAGAAGGACCTACATGGAGGCAAGACACCAACAAAAAAAAATGTGAAAAAAATTAAGTAGAGCCTGGTGGTATCCCAGTACTCAGGAGGCAGAGGCGAACAGATCTGTGTGAGTGAGAAAGTTCCAGGACAGACAGGGCTACACAAAGAAACCCAGTCTTGAAAAAAAAAAAAAAAACCAAAAAGGAAAGGAAGAAAAGTAGAAAGTGTTAGAGAAAACTCTCTACCCACTTATGCATATACACATATGTGTCTGCACATATTTGAACACACATGCACATATACCACAGACAGGGTCTCCCTATGTAGTCCTGGCTAGCCAAGAACTCACTATGTAGACCAGGTTGGCCTCAAACTCAAGAGATTCATCTGACCCTGCCTATTGAGATTAAAGGTGTGCAGCACCAAATCCAACTTGTGCTTGATACTTTTATGTATGGAAGGAACATTCAAATGTGAAGCATCTTACCTTAATCCATAAGATATGATAAGAATGATGTACTCTGCTAAGAATTAGAGTAGGGATGGGGCTGAAGAGATGATTTAGAGGTTAAGAACACTGGCTGGTCTTCCAGAGGTCCTAGTTTAATTCCCAGGAACCACATGTTGGTTCACAATCATCTATAATGTGATCTGGTGCCCTCTTCTGGTGTGCAGGGATAAATGCAGGCAGAATACTTTGTACATAATAAATCTCAAAAAAAGAACTATAGAACTAAACTATATGTGAATTTTGTATTTTGAGGTGTTCATAATTACCATCTCAATAAGTTTTTCTTTCATAAGTAGTTACTAGGGGTGGTGAGACGGTTCAGAGGGTGAAGGCACTTGCCGCCAAGCCTGATAAGTAAATTTGAACATGGTAGAGGGAGAGATCTGATTCCTGTTGGCTGTCCTCTGACCTTTGTGCCCAGGCAAGGGCACGCAGATAAATAAATGGGAAAACAACACCATTGTTAATCTGCAGAGTTTGTAGATAAGTCTCCATTTAGTGGATTTTACCTTCAAATGGATATTTGATATACCTTGATAGAACTTATCTGTTAACTATAAAGCAAAGATTAAAAGAATTGAATGGACTAAGAAAGCTACCTTCTGAAAAATTATACTCTCTACTCATTTTTTCTTTCACCCCTCAATCCTGGTTATCATTTTTGTTTGTTTGTTTGTTAATATGGAATGTTTTTTCCGCATAGTTCAAGGTGACCTTGACCTTCAGATCCTCTAGCTTTCACCTCTTAAGTGCTGGGCATGTTCTACCAGGCCCCTAGCTCTGTTTTTGTTTTTTTGTTTTTTGTTTTGGTTTTTACGAGACAGGGTTTCTCTGTATTGTTTTGGAGGCTGTCGGTCCAGCCTGGCCTCGAACTCACAGAGATCCGCCTGCCTCTGCCTCCCGAGTGCTGGGTGTGTGCCACCACCGCCAGGCCTAGCTCTGTTTTTGTAAACGACTATTTTTCTTTATTTTATGAGATAGGGTCTCTGATATAGCTCAGTCTGGCCTCAAATTCAAATTCACAAACTCTTGCCTCACCCTCTAGGTTAGCGTGACCGGTGTGTATGTGTGTAGCATTATACCTGGCTATGGTTGAGTATAACTGTCCTTTTTTTTGAGACAGGGTCTTACAGCAGTCTAGGCTTGCATGGAACTTACATTATAGCTCCGACTAGCTTTGAATTCAGGGTGATCTTTCTGCTTCAGCCTCTTGAATGCTGGGATTAAAAGTGTTTGCCACTGTGTCTAGGAGACATTTGACTATTTAATTATTTTATTATTTTATATGTATATGTTTTACCCACATGTATGTCTGTGGCCCACATGCATGCAGTAGCACCTGAAACCAGAAGAGGTCATCTGATTCCCTGGCACTGTAGTTAGAAATGTTTGTGAGCTGCCATGTTGTTGCTTGATATTGAATTCTGGTATTCTAGAACATCCAGGGTTCTTAACCAGTGAACCATCCCCATTTGACTGTTTAAAGTTCTTGTGTTTTGAGGCACAGTTTCTATGTATAATTCTGGCTGTCTTGGAACTTGCTCTGTTGATCAGGCTAGCCTCAAACTTGGAGATCAGCTTCCTCTGCTTCTAGAGTTCTGGGATTAAAGGTGTGCACCACCATGCCCTGCCAATTTATAGAACACTTAGTTTGCTTCCACTTAGCTATTGTAAATAGTTGGTTATTGGTATGGAAGTGCTCATGTCATATCCTTTGAAGGTCTAACTTTTTTCTTTTGAATATACCTATAAGCAGGACTGATCATCATATAGTATTAAAAACTGTTTTCAGAATAGATATTTTAATTTAAATTAATTTTTAATTGATATATGAAAACTGTACATATATGTGGGGTACCACATGATAGCTATCTGTCTTAGTGCTTAGATCGAGTTAAACAGTGTTGTGTTTTGTTTTGTTTGGGATAGGGTTTCCCTATAATAGCCCTGGCTGTCCTGGAACTTGCTCTGTAGACCAGGCTGGCTTTAAATTTATAGAGATCTACCTGCCTCTGCCTCCCAATTGCTGGAATTAAAGGTGTAAGCTACTACCACCTAGCTAGATCTATATTTTAAAAAGATCTCATCTCTCTCCTGTTTTTCAAAACCATGACCTTGATAGGCAAGTACTTTACTGTTGAGCTATGTCTCCAGCCCCCCCCACCTTTAAAGGTAGGATTTCTGTATGTAGCTCAGGCTGACCTTGTATTTAAGAACCTCCTTCCTGTGCCTCTCAAGAGGAGGGGTCATAGATCAACATCTTAATATTTTACATGTGCATGAAATCATGTTGTATTTGTATTTCTGTGTCTTGCATATTTCGCTTAACATTTTCCCACTTTCATGCTACAAATAACAGAATTTCTTTTACCTTTTTTTTAAAGATTAAGAAATTGTTTAGGTTTATTTATTCTGTTTAATATGTATGATATTTTGTCTGCAGTACATGTGTGCCTTGTGCCCAGAGAAGCTAGAAAAGGGTATCACATTCCTTTCAATTAGAGTTACAGATAGAGACTATCATGTGGGTACTGGGGATTGAACCCTGGGTCTTCTAAAAGAGCAACAAGTGCTCTTAACTGCTAATCTCTCCAGCTCTTTAAAAAAAATACTAATTTTATTTTAAAGTGTGTATGTTGTGTGTGTAGGTGAAAGTTTCTGCCCTGCCTGGTCCTATAGCCTTTTAGTCCCAAATAAACACACACAGGTTTCTATTAATTATAAACTGTTTGGCCTATGGCTCAGGCTTCTTACTGGTTAGCTCTCTCTCTCTCTCTCTCTTAATTATTAACCCATTTCTATTAATATTGTGTATCTCTACATGGTCTTGGCTTACCAGTGATGCCTGGACCTCCTTATCCTGGTGTGTGTGTGTGTGTGTGTGTGTGTGTGTGTGTGTGTGTGTGTGTGTGTGTGTGTAGGCAACCTTGGAGGTACCTGATGTGGGTGCAGAGAATCCTCTGCAAGAGCAGAATATACTCTAAACTACTGGCCCATTCCCACTACCAGTGTTTTTTTCTTTTTTCTTGAGACAGGGTCTCACTGTGTCTCCCTGGACACTTGGAGAACTCACTATAGCCTCAGACTCACAGAAATCCACCTACCTCTGCCTCCTGAAAGCTTGAATTAAAGGCATGTACCACTATGCCTGATTCCCACCCCCTTTTAATGGCTACACAGTATTGTGCATATATACTATGTTTTATCCATTCATCAATTGATTTATATTTAGGTTGTTTGTATTTCTTATGAATAGTGCCTCAAGAAACAGACAGCATAGGTTTTTCTTTAACACACGACTTCCTTCATAGGAAGAGAGTAGAATTGTTGGATCATGGTTCTATCTTTCTATTTTGACAACTGGGTCATACAGTTTTTCTTTTTTTCTTAATTACCATAACTTTGCCAACAATTTTTTTTTTTTGAGACAGGATTTCTCTGTGTAACAGCCCTGGCTGTCCTGGAACTCCTAGAGATCTGCCTGCCTCTGCCTCCTGAGTAGTGGGATTAAAGGCGTGCTCCACCAACACCTGGCTAAAATATTTTTTAAAACTATAAATACATATGAAAAATTTGTCATTTTTGTTACTTTTTTGGGGGTGTAGTGCTTGTCAAACTAATTTGTATTAGTTACATTCACAGTGTTGTCAGTTATCAGCCCTACTTATTTTAAAAGTTATTGGCTGGGTGATGGTGGCACACACCTTTAGTCAAAGGTGTGCAGATCTCAGAGTTTCTGGCCAGCCTGGTCTACAGAGTGAGTTCCAGTATAACCATGGGTACCTAGAGAAGCCCTGTCTCAAAAAACAAACAAAAATCCTGCATGTGTAGGCAACATTGTGTGGGCTGATGCTTGGTTTGTTTTAACAAAGTAGAATTTTAAAAGATACTATTTATTATAGTATCAGCAGGGAAAGTAATGGTTGAAAAATCATGTCATGGGAAAGACAATTTGATGTTCTCTCAGGTAATGACTTAAAAAGCCATATTATTTAATGGAATGTGGTATTGACCCCCAATGGGAGATAAGAAGTATCTGCTCAGAAACTGAAACTCTTAATATATATCCCTAAGTACTTAGTAGGTAAGTGAGGAAATGAACTGTTTTAATAGTTAATGAAACAATTAATGGAAAATAGATTTTTTTACTTAAACATATATATAGATAAGTTCTTAACTTATTTGTATAATTGATCATATAAATGTGAAAAACAAAAACGTTAGAAAAAATAAGGATGTATTTTATGATACAGAGGAGGAAGATAGTAAACACTCTTCATAAGACTTGAAATTTGAAAGACAAAGTTTGGCAAGTATGTTTATTAAAACTTACAGTATGCAAGCCAGCATTGTGGGTTTTGTTTGTTTTCAACCTAAATGTTTGAATTCCGTGACTAAGCCTCCCCACTACCAATCTAGGGCCTCTTGCATGCTTGGCAACTGTTCTTCCATTGAGTTACATTCCCAGTCCTTTCCCCCAGTCTCCCCCCATCCACTCCTCCTTTCTTGTTAGAAAAGGGCAGGCCTCCATGACTGTCAGCCAGCCATGGCATATCAAGTTGCAGTAAAACTAGGAACTTCTAATAAGGTTGCATGAGGCAACTCAGGAACCAAATGTTCCCCAAAGCAGGTACCAGAGTCAGAGACAGCCCCTGCTCCCACTGTTAGGAGTCTCACAAAACGACTAAGCTCCACAGCTGTAACATGTGCAGAAGGCCTAGGTTAGTCCCATGCAAGCTCTCTGCTGGTGGTTCAGTCTCTGTGAACCCCTACAAGCCTCCGTTATTTGATTCTGAGGTTTTCTTGTGGTGTCCTTGGCCCCTTTGGCTCCCATAATCCTTCCTCCTCCTCTTCCACAGGATTCCCAAGGTCTGCCTAATGTTTGACTGTGGGTCTTTGCACCTTCTCCATCAGTTGCTGGGGGAAGCCTCTCTGATAACAATTGGACTAGTCAATAATCTATGGGTATAGCAGAATATCTTTAGGAATCATTTCATTGACTTTTTTTTTTTTTTTTTGGCCAATCATCCACGATTCTATCCTAGGTCTCTGGGCTGTCTGGCCTATGGGTCCTGGCACTCCAGGCAGCGTAATTCCCAGTCTTTAAAACAAAACAAAAACTTTCAACTTTTCTCCTAATTGTTGAAGTTATTGTTCATTTTAAGTATGGGATAGTCTTTAAAAATTTTATTTTTTATGTATATGTATGTGTGTGCCTTCATAAGTTTATGTGTGTCTTGTATTCAGGAGTCTGTGGAAGCCAGAAGAGGGTATAGGATCCCTCTTGGAACTGGAGTTGTTATAGGTAGCTATGATCCACCATGTGGGTGCTGGGAACTGGATCTGGGTTCTCTGTAAGAGAAGTAAGCTCTCTCTCTCTCTCTCTCTCTCTCTCTCTCTCTCTCTCTCTCTCTCTCTCTCTCTCCCCCATCATGATATAGTCTTTTTTTGGGGGGGTTTTATGAAATAGTCTTTTAAAAGACATAATTTGAGGGTGGTGGTGGTGGTGGTGGTGGTGCATGCCTTTAGTCCCAGCACTCCAGAGGCCGAGGCAGGCATATCTCTGAGTTTGAGACCAGCCTCGTCTATAAGAGCTAGTTCCAGGACAGCCTCCAAAGCCACAGAGAAACCCTGCCTTGAAAAAAACAAAACAAAATAAAACAAAAGACATATTTTGAAAGAAAAAATAAGCTGTATTTGGTGGCACCCATCTTTTAATCTCAGCATTTGGAGGCAGAGGCAGTTGGATCTCTCAGTTTGAGGCCAGTCTGTCTGCATAGTGAATTCTAGGCCAATTGCAACTACATAGTGAGACCTTGTCTCAAAAAGAAGCATAAATAAAGATCATCCTTGGCTACCTATGTTCAAGGCCAGTCTGGGCTATATGAAAGACCCTGTTTCAAGAGAAAAGAAGAAAAAAAAAAAACATGTCTTCAAAGATAAAATGATAATGTAGTTGAGCCAGAAGCTCAACCAAACTACCTTCCAGAAACCACAGATTTCTGCCTCGATGTCACTAACACACAATACAGGTTCTGTGTAGTGATTGCCTATTTAATGTTTTCAGTCAGAGATTAGTGTTGACAACAATATCTGATGTGGGACTGGGATTTAGTTCACAAAGCAGATTGGTGGTTGGGGCATAGGACAGGTTAGTGTTACTGAGGAGTACAAATCATTCCGCCAGGGGGATTCGTTTGTCTGCATGAGCAACATTGTTCTGTCCTTGATGCTGCATGCCACGTGTTCAGTGAAGTCTGGATTGAATGTGGCAGGTCACTGATGCTGAGGAAGATTGTGTTTAATCATTGTCTTTGTAAAACAAGTTGATTAAGCTGCCTTGTTTAAAATCTTAGATGAGTATTTTGTTTTCTGTATTTCTACAATTTTATTTTTAAGCTTTCAAGGAATTGAAAATTTAATTAAAATAACATTTTTTCTTTCGAGATGGCTTCTAGAGTAAATTGATTAAATAGTTATTTTTCTAAGTATTTTTGCATATAAACAGTTATAATACTCTGAGCAGTTCTAATTTGTTGGTTTCTTTTTTTTTCTGCCTTCAAAATAAAGTAGTTTTGGTTTAGGGAATATATTTCAAATGCTTATTTTGTTTTATTACATATTTTGAACCTTTATAACACTTAGCTATTGGGTTTTTTGTTTGTTTCTTTTTGTTTTGTTTTTTCGAGACAGGGTTTCTCTATGGCTTTGGAGGCTGTCCTGGAACTAGCCCTTGTAGACCAGGCTGGCCTCGAACTCACAGACATCCTCCTGCCTCTGCCTCCTGAGTGGTAGGATTAAAGGAGTGAGCCACTAACAGCCCGGCTTTTTTGTTTGTTTCTTTCTTTTGTTTGTTTGTTTTTTGTTTTGTTTTGTTTATTAACAGTAATTAGTAAAGTTGATGTTATGTTTCCAGAAATTCAGAATATGGTTCTACTAACAAAATATGAGTCATAATACCATGGCTGGAACTTTCTATTGGAATTCATCATTTGATAAAAACATTTCAGGTTTGTTGTATGTCTTATTGATAATTCATTTGCTTTTGATGGAATTTAATCTGTATAATCCTTTAGTTTCCTTATATTTAATATCCATAGCATTCTGGGATTATACAGCTGAGGAGTGAATGTAAATTTTTCCTTCCTTCCTCCCCCCCCTCTTAATTTTAACATTTTTTAAAGCTGAGAGTTTTTCACACCAAGGACTGTTGGGGAAAGGGTTTACTGTTTGGAGGGCAAACATTTTGTTTTATTTTTTAAACAGGCTCTTACATGTAACTCAGGCCTGGAACTCTGAGTTCTGCTAGAATCTGCTAAATGCTGGATTACAGAGCTGCATCACCAGGCCTAGCAAAGAAGTTTTTAAAAACCAAATTTGAAAAAATAAGAAAGGGTGAGAGTATTGAGGGACACCACAGTCTTTTTTAGAGAAGGTATGGGGCCATCTCTTCTGTTTTATTGTATTGCTTTTGTTGACATTTTTTTCTTTTTTAACTTAAAAATTATTTTATGCTTTATGTTACTGAGAGTTGTGAGTCACTATGTGGGCTAGGAATCAAAACTGGGTCCTCTGGAAAAGCGGCCAGTGCTCTTCTTAACCGTTGAGCCATTACTCCAGCACCCCCAGTTTTTTGAGAGGTCTCATGTATACCAGTATGGCTTCAAATTCATGAGCCTCCTGCTTCAGTATCCTAGGTGGTGTGTGCCACTATGGATGGCTCTTACTGAAATCTTTGAAGAACCTCCGGCTTCATACAAATAGCTATTTGCAAAAAGGTACTGTTTTTTAATGGTTAATTTAATATTTAAATTTCTTCTTAATACATTGCAAAACTTCACAAAGGTTAGTTGAAATGTGGAATCTGAAATCATCTTGAGGAACTTAATGTTGCATTAAGGGGGCTGGAGAGATGGCTCAGCAGTTAAAGATATTTGTTGCCTTTGCAGAGGATTTGGTTCAGTTTCCAGCAATCACGTGTGGCTTGAAACCATCTGTAACTCCAGTTCCAGGGATTCAACACCTCTTCTAACCTGTGCAAGGTTCTTCACCCATGTGGTACACATAAACGCTCAGGCACATATGCACACATAATATTAAAAACAAATTCATTGATTTGCTTTGTATTGTGGAAACTCCTCTTACTCATGCATGCTTTTTAATATTATGCATAAAGCGCTTTGAAAATATTAATACATTGTCTTAGTTACTTTTCTGTTGCTGTGAAAGACATCAGGTCCAAGGCACTTTACAGAAGAGTTAGTTTGTAGACCAGAGTTCCAGGACAGCCAGGGCTACACAGAGAAACCATCTCGAAAAACAAACAAAAAAAGCTGAGCTGAATTGAAGCTCTATGCGAATGAACAAAACTTGTTAGTGGAAGTCTTTGCTGATTAAAGATAAGGTGACAAGTACCTTTTTTATTGGGTAATCCTCAAGATTTGCGTTTTTAGATTTTTTTAGACTCTTTGTTTTCTGCTTGGGGTTTAAATTTAGCATGGAATTCTGCTGTTTTCAGGAGAGGATTCACTTCTTTATTCAACTGTGTTTGGTGTTCGTGAGCCTAGACCTTCTAGTTATTTTTCCTGAATGTGTAAATTGACAGCGTGATGCTGTGATGACAAAAAAAAAAAAAAAAAAAAAAACTTAGGGGAGAAAGAAGCTTTCTTTGGTTTACAAAGTTCCAGGATATAGTCCATTATTATTGGGAAGTCAAGACAGGAACTCAAACAGTTAGTTATGGTGCATCTACAAATAAGAAGAGGTGAGTTGGGCGTTGGTGGCGCGCACTTTTAATCCCAGCACTCGGGAGGCAGAGGCAGGCAGATCTCTGTGAGTTGGAGACCAGCCTGGACTACCAAGCGAGTTCCAGGACAGCCTCCAAAGCCACAGAGAAACCCTGTCTCGAAAAACCAAAAAAAAAAAAAAAAAAAAAAAAAAAAAGAAGAAGAAGAGGTGAATGCATACATTTGTGCTGTGTGATTTCACTCAGCTTGACCTCTCCATTTGCACAGTTCAGGACCCCGAGTTTAGGGAGTGGTGCCACTTCCTGTGGTCTGTGTCTTCCCATAGCCATTAACTTAAGACATTCTCTCACAGACATGCCCAGAGGCCAAATCAATGTAATCAGTCCCTTAGTGATTACATTGTTCCAGTGTAATCTGTTATATCAACCTGACAAAGCTAACCACCAGGAGGCTAGTAGGGGAGGGGAGGGCTCAGTGATTAAAAGTGCTTGCTGCTCTTAACTGTTGAGCCACTTCTCCAGTCCATATATATATGTATTTGAGACAAGTTTTCTCTGTGTAGCTCTGGCTGTCTTTGAACTCTCTATATAAAAGTTCCCAGGTTGACCTCAAACTCAGAGATCCTCCTGTGTCTGTTCCCAGCAATAAAATAAATCTTAAACTGTTGTGCCCAAGTTGCAAAGTCCCCAGAGACCACCAGGAAGACAGACCCACTAAACTGCAAAAGCAAGGTTTAATGATTGTTCATCCACCCATGACAGGGTCCCCGTCTGGCTAGCTGTTGCAGCAGCCTCCGGAGGGACTGAAGTTCCCTGTCTACTGCTAGGTTTTATAGACAAAAGTTACAGGATTACATCAGTAGGTATGGGCTGGCTTCTGATTGGTTGACATTTGGGAACAATTAGGAGCATTTATCGATAGTTTTCAGAACTATATCTTGGAGACTACAGGGGAGGTTTTGGCCCCTCCTGGAGTTTCTTTTGTGGCCAAACAGTTCCCATGAACCAAGCATCTAGGAGACTGGGGGGTGGGGTCTGGAGTTTCTTTGTGTTCAGTTTTGGCCCCAGACTCCAGGAGGCCAGAGGTTCTGGGGTTTCCTTGCCTCAGACGCCTACGTGTCTTTTCTGTAGCCTGTCATGGCTGCTAAAGCAGGGGCTGAGTGAGGGTCTGGTCCCTTTATTTCTAAATTAGTTTAGTTTACCCCTTTTAAAGCAAAGCTAACCATCTCACAGTCCTTGTGTAGGGTGTTGGGGGAGGATGATGACTGCCGGCTCCTTGGTGGAGCTGGGGAAAGAACGGAAGGTCTAACTGTTCTCTGAGCAGACACTCAGCCAGTTCTATTTTGGGGCCCATTCTTGCTCTTTTAGATTTATTTATTTGTGTATTTTATATATATATGAGTACTCTGTCTGCATGTTTGCCTGCACACCAGAAGAGGAAATTAGATCTCATTATAGATGGTTGTGAGCCCCCATATGGTTTCTGAGAATTGAATTCAGGACCTCTGGAAGAGCAGCCAGTACTCTTAACTTCTGAGCCATCTCTCTAGTCCTTGGGGATCAATCTTGAATTTTTCCTTTAGAGATACATTGTTCCTCTTCATTCCTTCAGGGTACAGTAATATGAATCATATTGCTTTTGAGTGGACTTCCTTTCTTTAGTCACATGTTTAGTTTTCTGGGATCCACCAATTCAAATTTGTCTTGTTTGTTTTACTTTATTGATTTTGTTGCTATTCTCTGTTGTCTCCCCTCTGAATCTCTTCACTCTTCTGTCTAAATATTTGTTTTATTATCATTTAGAACCGATTTATCGAGGAAATAAAGAACCACATGTAGCTTCTTTCCTACGTTCTACCAACTATGTTCAGGCTGCTTTGTTAGCTGTTTTCTAAAGAAAACTGTGAAAGTTGGACCAGCAGTAATTGTATCACCTGGGAACTTGCTAGAAATGGAGACTTTTAGACCCCAAGGCATATCCAGTAACTTGTGTTGTAGATTTTACTTTGTGTGAGTTATTTCGTTAAGTGGAAAAGTAGAAGAATTTTAAAAATTTAGTAGTTATAATTTCAACGGTAGCTAGTTTTATAAGCTGAATCAAAACCTTTTCAAACAAGATAGGTATTAGCTAGGGAAGTGGCTTGCTGACTTACATGCACAAGGCTCTGGGTTTGATCTCTAGTGCTACCAAATGTTTCTTGTGTGTATAATAGCAAGTTCTTCCCCAGATAGTAATTTCAGCAGTCTTATAGTTCTGATTCACACCCCTCCAACAAACCAACACACAAACAAAACCTTCAAGGCCTAAGTATGTATCAGTGTAGTGCCTGCCTAACAGGTTCAAGGCCCTAGGTTCAGTTTCTAGTATTACAAAACAAAAAATAGCTTTATTGCAGTAAAAATTACATGTAACACGATAAATAAAAGGCCCAGAGACAGATATTGTGGTTCAAACTTCAAGTTGAAAAGTAAAGTAGTGAAGCACTAGCTCTTACCACTGCCTCAGACTGAATGGGCTGATCGTGCTGTGTAGGAGTGAACCCTACTAAGCTATCCACCCATGAGGGCGGAGACAAGTAAATTAGCACAGGTAGATAGAAAAGGAAGTGAAAGGAAAAGGACCCTCTCTTTTTCTCTTGGAAGCCAGCCACACTTCTAACTCCTAGCTTGTGTGACACTCTCTCTGGTAAATAAATATATTGTTTTCCCTATAGCATTGACTATCATCTATAGTGCTGCCTCTCCTCAGCATGGCTGTAGAATCCTGAGACTGAATGTCTTCCTGTCCTCAATGTGGCTGGAGAATGAATGTTTGGTACTGAGTCCTTGTTGGCAGGCTGCATATTGCAGTTACAAGGAAACAATCAATCATTTTACTATTTACCTTGAAAGTTAATCTTATAAGGAATCTTAAAGGAATCACAAACCTAAACTTTCATATATAAAGAACAGTAAGCTAAGCCAGGAGTTAGTGGTGCATGCCTTTATTCCCAGCAGTCAGGAGGCAGAGGCAGGTGGATCTCTGTGAGTTCAAGACCAGCCTGGTCTACAGAGCAAGTTCCAGGACAGCCTCCAAAATAATACAGAGAAACCCTGTCTCGAAAAAAACAAAAACAAACAAACAAGTCAACTGTACTTCAGATCCTAGGGTGCAGGCCCATTTATCAATAGTTTCTGATATCAGGAGATTGAGGGCAGGAATAAGTACAAGGAATTAACCATCCCTTTTGATCACCAGTCAAACCTAGAAAAGAAAGTATGGCAGCTAGCAACAATTGGGCTGTTTTGAATTTTTGACCCTAACCTCAAGACACCTCTCCTTTGTGATTTGGGACATTTCTCTCTGACAAGTCCTTGGACTGAAATTCTTGTCACTAGGACACTTGCCCTTCTCTCCCCTATCCCTGCTCTTGCTCCCTACATGTTCTCCGCTCACTCTTGGAGCTTGCTCTGTCTCTTTTGCCCATCTTCTTACTCTGCTCCTTGAATCTCTTTTCTTCTTCAAACTCAGACATTCCATTAAGGCTAGAAGTCTTACTGCAAATGGAACTTGTACTACTGAGAGCCTGAAAAGCCCAGCATGCATTAGTTAGATCTTTACTTGTGTTTTGAAGATGTTAAGTTTTACTGAAGTAAAAGTTTTTTTTTTTGAAGTAAAAGTATTCTATGAGGAGGAAAAACCTTTACCTTTCTGGCAGCTATTCATAGTGTTTCAAAAGTGCCCCCTGGTTACATTAACATGAGAGCTGGTTTGACTGGCAGTTATTTGAATCTTATTGCAAATAGGTTAAGGAGCTATTCCTGGGTGGAAAATGAATGATTTACATATACAAAATAACATAAATTTCTCTTCTAGCTCTTCCACCAAAGCCGCCTAAGCCAATGACTTCCGCAGTTACAAATGGAGTGAAGGACAGTTTCATTTCTCTTCAAGATGCAGAATGGTACTGGGGAGATATTTCCAGGTAACTGAAATGCTACCCTAATTGAATGCAGTGATTTTCTTTGATTCTGAGAGTTAGTAGTTAGACATTTTAATGCTCTACTGATTTTCATTTAAAGATTACCATTTTAAAAATTGTATATGGGAAACCTTAAAAAGTTTATTAATCCCAGCACTCGGGAGGCAGAGGCAGGTGGATCTCTGTGAGTTCGAGACCAGCCTGGACTACCAAGTGAGTTCCAGGACAGCCTCCAAAGCCACAGAGAAACCCTGTCTCGAAAAACCAAAAAAAAAAAAAAAGGTTTATTTAGGGGTGGGTAAGATGGCTCAGAGGTTTAAAGATGCTTGTAGCCATGCCTGATTACCTGAGTTCAGTCCTCTTCATCCTCATGGTGGAAGAAGAAAACTGACTCCAAAAGTTGTTCCCTAACCTTTGTCCGCAAACATGCACAAGTATGCACACACCAGCATGTGCACACACAAACACACAAAAGAAAAAATTTAAAGAGTCTTTAGGGGGCTGGAGGGATAGCTCAGCTGTTAAAGGCCAGGCTCACAACTACAAAGAACCTTTAGGACCTGGAGTAATGACTCAGTGGTTCAAAGAGCACTTATTGCTCTTCCAGAGGTTTGATTTCCAACACCTACATGGTGTTGGAAACATACATACACACACACACACACACACACACACACACACACACACACACACACACACACACACCCCTATAACTCTAGTTCGAGAGGATACAATGTCTTCTTCTGGTCTCCACAGACATGTGGTGAGCAAACTTACAGGCAGAACACCCATACATATTTAAAAACATTCCTTTTTTTAAAAAAGTGTCATTCTTTCATTCTCATGACAAAATATCAGAAAGATCTTTGGGTTATTGGTGTGATTATACTTTTTCATACTGTGTCAGGGGTGAGCTTTTGAGTAGATGATCCTTATATGTTTAAGATAGTTACATATTATTT
Organism: Mesocricetus auratus; assembly: GCF_017639785.1. Classification (NCBI taxonomy): domain Eukaryota; kingdom Metazoa; phylum Chordata; class Mammalia; order Rodentia; family Cricetidae; genus Mesocricetus; species Mesocricetus auratus. The sequence continues at coordinate 25,520,096 of NW_024429197.1, read as the reverse complement.
ACATAATAAAAGATACTTGTTTTAGGTACTTACATTCCCTTTACCTCCTTTTTTTTTTTCTTCAATTTTAGATAGGCTCTCATTCTGAAGTCTTGGCTGGCCTGAAACTTGCTATGTCACTCACAGAGATCCCCTTCTGCCTCACCTGTGTGTGTCAGCATGCCTGGTCTTCCTTTACTTTTCTCTGTAGTCCGGTCAGGGCTTGAATTTGTGATCCTCCTCAGCACCACCTGGCTTGGCTCTTTACCTTTTTCTCCCTAAGGCAGTGGTTCTAAAATCTTTGCACAGGAGTCAGTTGAGGTGGAGCCCAAGAATCTTTGAGGCTTGTCTTGCTTTGTAATCGGTGCTGACCTAGAACCATTGCAAACTTTTGATGTCTTGCCTCGGCCTTTTTAATGCTAGGGTTACAGGCAAGTTCCACCATACCCATCCTAGATGATTTTGATGCAGTTCTTTTTGTTTTTTTTTCATTTTTTGAGACAGATTCTGTCTTTGTAGACCTCGCTGTCCTAGAACTTGCTCTATAGACCAGGTTGTCCTCAAGCTCACAGAGATCTGCCTCCACCTTCTGAGTGCTGGAACTAGAGGCATACACCACTACACCTGGTTTGAAGCAGTTTTTATTATTATTATTATTATTATTATTATATATCTTTTTTTTAGTTTTGAAACTACATTTCCTTTCTTCCCTTTCCTCCCTCCAACTCCCATATATCCTTGCATACTCTCTTTCAAATTCATGACTTTTTTTTGTAATTTCTTTATATAGCTCATTCTCAGAAATAGACATCCAAGACAGATCTGCTTTTTTTGTGTAAAATGTGGATTTGGAAAATTTTGAATACAGAGAGGGAATATATGTATACTCATATTTTTAAATTTATTTTACATACCAACCACAGTTCCCCTCCCTCCTCCCATTCCCTCCCCCTCCCTCCTTTCTAAACCACCCCTATCTACTCCCCAGAAAGGGGCAGGCCTCCCATGGGAGTCAACAAAGTATGGCATATCAACGTGAGGCAGAACCAAGCTCCTACCCCCTGCATCAAGTCTGAGCAAGGCATCCCACCCTAGGGAATAGATTCCAAAGAGCCAGCTCAAGCACCAGGGATAGATCCTGGTCCCACTGTTACACGACAGCCACCCACATGCAGAGGGCCTAGGTCAGTCCCATGCAGGCTCCCTAGCTATCAGTCTAGAGTCTGTGAGTTTCCATGAGCTCAGGTCCCATGAGCTTGGGTCAGTTGTCTCTGAGTTTCCCCACCACGATCCCCCCCAATACAATCCCTCCTCCTTTTCTTCACCTGGACTCCTGAACCTCGGCCCAATGCTTGCCTGTGGGTCTCTGTGTCTGCTTCCATCAATTATTGGATGAGGTTCTATGATGACAATGAGGGTAGTCACCAATCTGATTACAGGAGAAGGCAAGTTCAGGCACTCTCTCCACTATTGCTAGGAGTCTTAGCTGGGGTCATCCTTGTGGATTCCTGGGAGTTTCCCTGGCACCAGGTTTCTCCCTAACCCCATAATCGCTCCCTCTATCAAGATATCTCTTTGAAACTCCCTCTCCGACCCTCCCTCAACTTGACCATCCTGATATATCATGTTCCTATCCCCATCCCCTTCTCCTTACTTCCCCTGTCCCTAGTTTACCCAGGAGGTCTCATCTATTTCCCCTTCCTGGTGTGATCCATGTGTCCCTCTTTGGGTCTTCCTTATTACCTAACTTCTCTGGGGCTGTGGATTGTAGCCTGGTTGTTCTTTGCTTTACATCTAATATCCACTTATGAGTGAGTGCATGTGGTGTTTGTTTTTCTGGTCTGGGTTACCTCACTCAGGTTGGTTTTTTCTAGTTTTATCCATTTGCCTGCAGATTTCATGATGTCATTGTTTTTGACTACTTGAGCAATATTCTATTGTGTAAATGTAACACAGTTTCTCTTTATCCATTCCTCAGTTGAGGAGGGTCTAGGTTGTTTCCAGGTTCTGGCTATTATGAATAATGCTGCTATGAACATTGTTGAGCAAGTGACCTTGGGGTATGATTGAGCTTCTTTGGGTATATGCCCAAAAGTGGTATTACTGGGTCTTTTTTTTGTTTGTTTGTTTTTGTTTTTGTTTTTACGAGACAGGGTTTCTCTGTATTGTTTCGGAGGCTATCAGTCCAGCCCGGCCTCGAACTCACAGAGATCCGCCTGCCTCTGCCTCCCGAGTGCTGGGATTAAAGGCGTGCGCCACTACCACCCGGCATTACTGGGTCTTGAGGTAGATTGATTCCCAATTTTCTAAGAAACCACCATACTGATTTCTAAACTGGCTGTACAAGTTTTCACTCCCACCATCAGTGGAGAAGTGTTCCCCTTACTCCATAACCTCTCCAATATAAGCTGTCAGTGTTTTTGATCTTAACCATTCTGACAGGTATCTCAGAGTTGTTTTGATTTGCACTTCTCTGTTAACTAAGAATATTGAACAATTTTTTTTCTTTTCTTTTCTTTTTTGGTTTTTCGAGACAGGGTTTCTCTGTATTGTTTTGGAGGCTGTCCTGGAACTCACTCTGTAGACCAGGCTGGCCTGGAACTCACAGAGATCCGCCTGCCTCTGCCTCCCGAGTGCTGGGATTAAAGGTGTGGGCCACCAATGCCCGGTGCTGAGCAATTTCTTAAATGTCTTTTGATCATTTGAGATTCTTCTGTTGAGAATTTTCTGTTTAGGTCTGTACCCCATTTTTTGGGGGGGTTTTATGAGACAGGGTTTCTCTGTTTTGTTTTGGAGGCTGTTGGTCCAGCCCGGCCTCGAACTCACAGAGATCCGCCTGCCTCTGCCTCCTGAGTGCTGGGATTAAAGGCATGCGCCACCACCGCCTGGCTCTGTACCCCATTTTTAAATTGGATTATTTGGTATTTTGATGTCTAGTTTCTTGAGTTCTTTATATATTTTGGGGAGCAGCCCTCTGTCAGATGTGGGGTTAGTGAAGATCTTTTCCCATTTTGTAGGCTGCCATTTGGTCTTATTGCCCATGTCCTTTGCCTTACAGAAGCTTTTCAGTTTCAGAAAGTTCCATTTATTAACTGTTGATTTCAGTGTCTGTGCTACTGGTATTGTATTCAGGAAGTAATCTCCTGGGCCAATGTGTTCAAGGCCACTTCCCACTTTCTCTTCACCCTTTCTGTCAGTTTCAGTGTAACTGGCTTTATGTTTGTCTTTGATACACTTGGACTTGATTTTGGTGCTTGATGATATGATATGGATCTCTTTGCAGGCTTCTACATGTAAGCATCCAGTTATGCCAGCACCATTTGTTTAAGATGCTTTCTTTTTTCCATTGTATAATTTTGGCTTCTGTGTTGTGGATTTATGTCAGGGTCTTTGATTTGATCCCACTGACCCACATGTCTGTTTTTATGCCAATACCAACATGTTTTCATTTCAGCTCTGTAGTAGAACTTGAAGTCAGGGATGGTGATGCCTCTGGAAGTTCCTTTATTGAACAGGATTGTTTTAGCTATCCTGGGTTTTTTGTTTTTCCATATGAAGTTGAGTATTGTTCTTTTGAGGTCTGTGAAGAATTGTGTTGGGATTTTGATGGGGATTGCATTGAATCTGTAGACTGCTTTTGTTACAATTTGCCAGTTTTACCATGTTAATCTTACCTATCCAAGAGCATGGGAAATTTTTACATTTTCTGATATCCTTTTCAATTTTTTTCTTCAAAGATTTAAAGTTCTTGTCATACAGGTCTTTCACTTGTTTGGTTAGAGTTACCCATATATATATATATATATATATATATATATATATATATATATATATATATATATATATATTTTTTTTTTTTTTTTTTGGTTTTACGAGACAGGGTTTCTCTGTATTGTTTTGGAGGCTGTTGGTCCATCCTGGCCTCGAACTCACAGAGATCCGCCTGCCTCTGCCTCCCGAGTGCTGGGATTAAAGGCGTGCGCCACCACCGCCCGGCAACCCCAATATATTTTATGTTATGTTATTTGTGGCCATTGTAAAGAGTGTTTCTTTTTCTTTTTCTTTTTTCTTTTTTTTTTTTTTTGGTTTTTCGAGACAGGGTTTCTCTGTATTGTTTTGGAGACTGTCCTGGAACTAGCTCTGTAGACCAGGCTGGCCTCAAACTCACAGGGATCTGCCTGCCTCTGCCTCCCAAGTGCTAGGATTAAAGGTGTGTACCACCAATGCCCGGCGAGTGTTGTTTCTTTCTCAGCCCATTTATCATTTGTATATAGGAGGGCTACTGATTTTTTTTAAGTTAATCTTGTATCCACATCACTGAAGCTGTTTATCAGCTGTAAGAGTTCCTTGGTAAAATTTTTGGGGTCACTTATGTATCACTATCCTATCATCTGCAAATAGGGAAAATTTGACTTCTTCCTTTCCAATTTGTATCCTCTTGATCTCCTTTTGTTGTCTTACTTGATCTAGCTAGAACATCAAGTACTATATTGAATAGATATGGAGTGGACAGACTTCCTGATTTTAGTATAATCTCTTTGAGTTTGACTCCATTTATTTTGATGGCATGTATTGCATTTATTATGGTTAGGCATGTTCCTTGTATCCCTGATCTCTCCAAGACCTTTATCAGGAAGGGGTGTTGGCTTTTGTCAAAGGGTTTCAGCATCTAATGAGATGATCATATCATTTTTTTTCTTTCAATTTGTTTATATGGTAGATTACATTAACAGATTTTTATGTGTTGAACCATCCCTGCATCTGCATCTCTGGGTATTTTATTGAGTATTTTTGCATCAATGTTCATGAGAGAGATTGCTCTATAATTCTTTCTTTGTTGCCTCTTTGTTTGGTTTGGGTATCAGGGTAATTGTAGCTTCATAAAAAGAGTTTGGGAATGTTCCTTGTGTTTCTATTGTGTGGAACAATTTGAGGAGTATTGGTATTAGCTCTTCTTTGAAATTCTGGTAGAATTCTGTGCTGAAGCCATCTGGCCCTAGGCTTTATTGTTGGTTGGGAGGATTTTAGTGATTGCTTCTACTTCATTGGGGGTTATAGGTCTATTTAAATTATTTATCTTGTCTTTATTTAATTTTGGTATGTGGCACATATCCAGAAAATTGTCCTTTTCTTTTAGATTTTCCAATTTTGTGTAGTACAGGTTTTTGAAGTATGACTTAATGATTCTCTAGATTTCCTCAGATTCTCTTGTTATGTCCCCCTTTTTATTTCTGATTTTGTTAATTTGGATATTCTCTCTTTGCCTTTTGGTTAGTTTGTTGATTTTTCTCAAAAAACCAACTCTTTGTTTCATTGATTCTTTGTATTGTTCTCATTGTTTCTATTTTATTGATTTTAGCCCTCGATTTTGATTATTTCCTTTTGTCTACTCTTCCTGGGTGAATTTGCATCTTTTTGTTCTAGAGATTTCAGGTGTGTTGTTAAGTCACTAGTGTGAGATTTCTCTAAATTCTTTATGTAGACACTTAGTGCTATGAACTTTCTTTTTAGCACTCCTTTCATATTGTCCCATAAGTTTGGGTGCATTCATTTTCATTGAATTCTATGAAGTCTTTTCTTTATTTCTTCCTTGACCAGTGGTGATTGAGTTGAGCATTGTTCACTTTCCCTGAGTTTATAGATTTTCTGTATTTTGTGGTGTTGCTGAATTCTAACTTTAAGCCAAGATGATCTGGTAAGATACAGAGGGTTATTCCAAATTTTTTTTTTATGTGTTGAGATTTGCTTTGTGACTGAGTATGTGGTAAATTTTAGGGACGATTCCATGAAGTGCTGAGAAGAAGGTATATTCTTTTGTGCTTGGGTGGAATGTTCTATAGATGTCTGTTAAGTCCATTAGAGTCACAATATCTTTTAGATCCCTTTATTTCTCCGTTAAATTTCTGTCTGGCAGACTTGTCCATTGGTGAGAGTGCATTGTTCAAGTCTCCCACTGTTAGTGTTTGAGGTTTGATGAGTGATTTAAGCTTTAGTAATGTTTGTTTTACAAATGTGGATGCCTTTATATTTGGGGCATCAATGTTCAGAACTGAGCCTTCATCTTGTTGGATTCTTTTCCTGTGATTTACATGAAATATCCTTCATCTCTGTTGATTAGTTTTAGTTTGAAGTCTAATTTGTTAGATATTAGGATATATTGTTAGGTTCATTTGCTTGGAAGGTTTTTTCCCAACCCTTTACTCTGAGTCAATGTATGTCTTTGAAGTTGAGGTATGTTTCTTGTATGCAGCAGAAGGATGAATCCTGTTTTCATATCCATTCTGTTAGTCTGTGTCCCGTAATAGGTGAATTGAGTCCATTGATATTAAGAGATATTAATAGCCAGTGATTTTTCAGTTCCTGTTTTTTTTCTTTTTGGTTTTGTTGGTGGTGGTAATGCATGTGCGTTTCCCTTTTTGGGATTATCTATTGCCTGTGTTTTCGTGGGTCCCAGTAACTTCCTTGGCTTGCAGTTTTCCTTCTAGTACAGTAGGGCTGGATTTGTGGGTAGGTATTGTTTAAATCTGGTTTTATTGTGGTATATCTTGTTTTCTCCATCTATGGTGATTGAAAGTTGGTGTTTTGTTTTTTGTTTTGTTTTGTTTTTTTGAGACAGTTTTCTCTGTGGCTTTGGAGGCTGTCCTGTAACTAGCTCTTGTAGACCTGACTGGTCTCATCTTCACAGCAATCTGTCTGCCTCTGTCTCCCGAGTGCTGGGATTAAAGATGTGTGCCACCACCGACCAGCGTTGATTGAAAGTTTTGCTGAGTATATTAGTCTGGGCTGGCATCCTTGGTCTCTTAGTGTCTGCATGACATCTGTCCAAGCCCTTCTGATTTTCAGAGTCTCCATTGAGAAGTTTGGTGTAATTCTGATAGGTCTGCCTTATATGTTACTTGGCCTTTTTCCTTTGCAGCACTTAATATTCTTTATTTTGTATGTTTAGTGTTTTGATAATTATGTGATGAGGGAACTTTTTTGGTTCAGTCTATTTGGTGTTCTGTATGTTTCTTGTGTCTTCATAGGCATGTCCTTTTTTTGGTTGGGGAAGTTTTCTTCTATGATTTTGTTGAGTGTTTTCTGTGCCTTTGAGCTGGAATTCTCCTTTTATTCCTTTTCTTAGGTTTGGTCTTTTCATGGTGTCCCAGATTTCCTGGATGTTTTGTGTTAAGAATTTATTGAATTTAACATTTTCTTTGACCAGTGAATCTATTTCCTCTATTATATCTTCAAAGCCTGACATTCTCTCTTCCATCTCTTGTATTCTGCTGGCTATGCTTGCATCTGTATTTCTTATTCATTTACCCAGATTTGCCATTTGCAGAATTCCCTCAGTTTGTTTCTTCTTTATTGCCGCTATTTCCTTCACCTTTTTTTCCTTCAAGGGCTGGATTGTCATCTTAAGTTTTTTTTGTTTTTTGTTTTTTTTTTTTTTCCTCGAGACAGGGTTTCTCTATGGCTTTGGAGACTGTCCTGGAACTAGCTCTTGTAAACCAGACTGGTCTCAACTCACAGTGATCTGCCTGCCTCTGCCTCCCAAGTGCTGGTTTTAAAGGCGTGTACTACCAACGGGTGGGTCATAAAGTTATATTTAGGATCATTTTCTTCTGCTTGGGATGTTCAAGTCTTGCTGTAGTAGAAGGTTCCGGGTGCTGCTATATTGCTCTTTATGTTGTTGAATGTATTCTTACACTGCTGTTTACCCATCTGGGTTTGGGATAATTATAGGTACAGATATTGATTTTTGTGATGCCCTTGTTGAATGTGTCTTTTGTTCCTTTATTGTCTGTTTCCTTTATTTTCTTTTGGCCCGAATGGCCAAGGGTTCTGGTAATTGGCTAGTTGTCAGGTGGAGCAGGGTTGTCTCACCTGAGGTTTGTAGGGGTTTGGTTGCCTAGATCACAGCATATAGTTGAATTTTTCTGGCTGATGTGGGCTTTACTTGTGCCTATGGGGTCTGTTCTTCTAACTGTGTGGGTTGTCATGTGCCTAACCCTCTTCTTCCATCTGGTGTGAGTGGAGCCTATAGGGTCTGCTGATGTTGCTGGAGAGGGCTGTTCATGGGGTTAGGGTTAGATTAGGGGTTAGAGGAGTTAGGGTTACGGAGGCTGCTCTTCTTCCAATTGGTACAGGTGGTGTTTGTGCCTGTAGGGGCTGCTGATCTTGCGGGGAGGGGGATGTTTGGCCAGGGGGAGAATGATGGGTTTGGTGGCTTTGGGCAGCCGAGTGGGTCTTGTACGTTCCAGTGTCCAGTGGGTGGCAGTGGTGGTAGTGTGACCGGCCTGCAGGACTTTTACCTGCTGGCTGGCTGCTAGGGCTCATACATTTTTTTTGAATATTGTATCTTTTATTTATTTTCTTTCTCATGAAACTTTAATGGGTCTCTAATGGCTTTTTTTTTTTTTAAAGATGGAATCTCACTGTGTATTCCAGTCTGGCTAGAAGCATGCTCTGTAGACCCTGCTGACCTTGATTTAATCCCCCACCTCAGCCTCATGAGTGACCATTAAAGGCTTGCACTACTATGCCCAATATCTATTTTATTTCCTTTTTCTTTTTTAAACCCTGACTGTTGATGTTAATGCAGGCTGCAGTTTGATGCTGGAGTACCATAATATACCACCAGTTGGCTCCCAAACTGTGACATGGAGACTTCTTATTAGTTATGAGTGCTCGGCCTGATCTTATGCTTGTCCACTGGCTTTTAGAACTTAACCTGTTTCTCTTCATTTATGTTTTGTCTCGGGCTTTTTACCTTTCTTTCTTTCAGTATGTTCTATTTTCACTGCTTCTCGGGGCTGGCTGGCTGGCTGCTCTGATTCTGGCCCTGGGCATGCCCCTCTCCTTCTTCTTCTTCTTCTTCTCCTCCTCCTCCTCCTCCTCCTCCTCCTCCTCCTCCTCCTCCTCCTCCTCCTCCTCCTCCTCCTCCTCCTCCTCCTCCTCCTCCTCCTCCTCTTCTTCTCTTGAGCCTAGATTTCTCCTCCTACTTATTCTCTCTGCCTGCTAGCTCCACCTATCTAGCTATATTGGCCATTCAGCTTTTTATTAGACCAATCAGATGTCTTAGGCAGACAAGGTGAAACAAATGCAACACACCATAGTGTAAAAAATGTGTTAATATCTTTACATCATTAACAAAGGCAGCATAAATAAATGTAACACACCTTTACACAGTTAAAGTAATATTCCACAACATAAAGGTCATCTAAGTTGTATTTTAAAATCATGTTCTACTGGAATTCAAGGATCTTTCATGTCCTATATTTCATTGAATAATGTTTCTGAAATTCCTAAATTGCAGAAGAAATTTGTTATTAACATGAATTCAAATTAGAGAGCATGGTGTTGATAGGCTGTGAATGTCAGTAACAGCTGCATAAACAACGCCCTCCTTCTTATACAGCTGTGGGTTTGTCTTGACACTCTTCATGTTCAGACCTGCCTAAGAAAGCCCTAAAGGCATAGTAGAAACAGGATCTGTGTAGACAGTTGAAATCTGGAGGAGTCAAACATCAAGTAGTTTTCCCCTAGATTACATAATACCAAAAATAAAAACAGAAATCGTTTCCATGGGAAGGACCTAGGTGACCACTGGAGACTTGAGGGTGTTGTAACCTTCCAGCTAATCTTGATAATAATTTGTGAAGACAACCTGTGTTTAAGATTTTTTCTTTTTCAAATGTTTCCTATAATTTTACTTCTCAGGGAAGAGGTAAATGACAAATTACGGGACATGCCAGATGGTACCTTCTTAGTGCGTGATGCCTCAACAAAACTGCAGGGGGACTACACGTTGACCCTGAGGTGAGTGCCTTCCTGCCTTTGCTAGTGTCCTCCTGGCACGAGTATGTAGAGAGTTGTGTATTTTGCTAAGTCTTTTTATATTTTATTTATTTTTGTGGCGCCAGCGCCACAAGCAACTCCAAGGTATCAGGGAAAGAAAGACCAGACATCCAGCTGTTTGTACTAATAGAATGCATGTGTTGCCTTTATTACCAGGAGAGTGTGTGTGTGTGTGTGTGTGTGTGTGTGTGTGTGTGTGTGTGTGTGTCTTCATTGCAAGTGCTAAGAGGTCCTTCCCTTGTAGGAGGGAGGAGTTTTTTATACAAGTGTACAGCACAGTGGAAAAAACCCCAGGTAGAAAAGATCGTTGTTTTCCTCCTGCTAGATGTTGATGTCAGAGGGTCAAGGCCAGGGCAGTAAGCCAGGACTAGAAAACAGAAAGCACTTGGACTGGAAAACAAGTTGCACTTGTAGGCTGACCAGCAACTCAGAGAGACCCCATGGGGCTGGGTCCCAACATCTCTCCCCTTCTTTATATATATAAATTAGCACCTATCTCAGGTGACTAGGATGTTAATGTCAATCTTAGTATACAAAAACAAACATTTATAAACAATATTTGGGAATGTGGGCGTCGTTCTTTCCAAGCTACTTCCTGCTGTTAAGGGGCACTGAAATACCATGGGGATCATGACAAAAACAAAAACAAAAAAACCAAACCCAGAACCCTGTTGAAGTTCTTGTTTTTGTGGTCTGTAAGGCTGCATCATCTCAGCTGTTTTAGGTGTTGGATCACTTGGGCCACTGCTTCAGGTGGTCTTGCTTCATCAAACCATACTAGTCTGGAAGGAACCCACAGCTTTTTATGTTCTGTGGAAACAAAAGTAGAAATTCTTTTCCCAAGTAACCTGTCCTTATATTTAAATTTAGAAGTCAAAGCATTTTCAAAACATGTAAGTTGGATTAATTTAGCAACATTAATAATCAAATGTCTTTTAGCAGTTTTTGTTCCTTTCTTAGCAATTAAACAATTTAAAGACAACACAACTGTACACAGTATCCAGACTCTCTGTGTATTTTTCATTTTATATACTTTTAACTTTTCCTTTTCTTTTACTTAATACCAGTACCTCCTTTATTAACCGTTACCAATTTTCAATTCACCCGCTTTTAATCCATCCTCCAACTGAGGGTGATCTCTCAGGTTCCCCTTTCTTTCCTGACCTTGGTGTCAGGCAAAGGCCTGGAGATTTAATCCAATCCACCCTCCAACCTAGGGTGATCTCTCAGGTTCCCCTTTCTTTCCTGACCTTGGTGTCAGGTGAAGGCCTGGAGATTTAATCCAATCCACCCTCCAACCTAGGGTGATCTCTCAGGGTCCCCTTACTTTCCTGACCTTTGTGTCAGGCGAAGGCCTGGAGATTTAATCCAATCCACCCTCCAACTGAGGGCCATCTCTCAGGGTCCCCTTACTTTCCTGACCTTTGTGTCAGGCAAGGCCTGGAGATTTAATCCAATCCACCCTCCAACCTAGGGTGATCTCTCAGGCAAAGCCTGGAGGTTTGACCATTTAATTTTACTGTTAAAAATTGAGGTACCTGTTTTTAATTCTTTTCTTTCTCGAGTCTTCTATCTGGCCAATCTTTCCCAGTCTTTCCAAGTCTCTCTGGATCTCAGTGGAACCTCCAATTGCTGTGCCAGCGCCACAACCAAGTCCAGGGTATCAGGAAAAGAGAGACCAAACGTCCACTTGTTTGTACTAATAGAATGCATGTGTTGCCTTTATTACCAGGAGTGTGTGTGTGTGTGTGTGTGTGTGTGTCTTCATTGCAAGTGCTAAGAGGTCCCTCCCTTGTAGGAGGGAGGAGCTTTTTATACAAGTGTACAGCACAGTGGAAAAAACCCCAGGTAGAAAAGATCGTTGTTTTCCTCCTGCTAGATGTTGATGTCAGAGGGTCAAGGCCAGGGCAGTAAGCCAGGACTAGAAAACAGAAAGCACTTGGACTGGAAAACAAGTTGCACTTGTAGGCTGACCAGCAACTCAGAGAGACCCCATGGGGCTGGGGCCCAACATATTTTTATTTAATTTAGGTATATAATTTTAGTTTAGCCCATATTTAACTTTATAATCCCTTTCCTGTACATAAAATGTTTAAATACCTGTTTTATTTTAAATATATGTAGCAATAAAATAAAAAGGGTAAAATTTCCTAAATGTTATGGAATAAATAATATATTATCTTACTCTCTTCATTAGTGAAATAAATGTCATGGGTGTAGCTTAAGGTTATTAATGAGCCTGTCTAGAAAAAAAACTCAATTTTTTCCTAATGTGGGCTCTAGGAAGTAGAATTCAGCATAATTTTGACAAAGCAAACAATAAGTAGGATAAGCTTTTAAAGTTATATAACTTAGCTGAAGTTTCAGTATTCTTTAGGAATAAAGACAAGCAGTGCTTCCTAGTCTAGGACCACCTTTAGGATTTGATGCTAAAAGGAATGAGGCTGGAAATTGGCTCAGTGGTTAGGAACACTGCTGCAGAAGACCTGGGTTCAATTCCCAGCACCCTCATGGGTAGCTCACAACCAACCCTCTGAGGTTCCAGTTGTAGGGGGTACCTTTCAAGCCTGGGGTGTATATATAAACATATAAGCAAAACACTTGTACACACATAATAATTGTTTATTTTTCAAGACAGTGTTTTTCTATGTAACAGCCCTGGTTGTTCAGGAACTCACTTGGTAGACCAGATTAGTGTTGAACTCACAGAGATTTGCCTGCCTCTGCTTCCTGAGTGCTGGGATTAAAGGTGTGCTTTAAAAATAAAATAATTTTTCAAAAATTAGAGGAATCTTCAATATTTTCTAGTTTACGTGGGTTTCTCTGGATGTAGGAATTCCTCGACTAGCATTGCTCAAAAAAGGGGCCTGTGATATTCCTTTAGAGACAGTCCATTTTATTGTTGGACAGTAATACAATTTAGAAGATTATCTTTGCATGGGGTATTGTTTCTAGGATTGGGAATACTGATAGACTTAAGTCATGGCTTTACCCTGAATAGTTTATAATCTAAGTGTATAATTGTGGAGTACGAGAAATAAATATGCCCTGTATCTTAATTGTTTCATTAAAGTTCATCCAATCTCCCCATCTTTCTTTCTCTTTCCATTTGTTTTTCTTTGGTTTGTTTGTGTCGGGACAAGATCTTTCTAAATACCTCTGGCTGTCCTGAACAGAACTTGCTATGTAGATTAGACTGGCTTGGAACTTACGAGATCTGTCTGCTCTACCTTCCAAGTACTTAGAGGATAGATGTGTGCCACCATGCTCAGCTCCTCCTTTTTAACCCCTGTAACTGTTGTTCTATTTTCTGTCTATAAATTTTATTTCAGGGGCCTCATATAAATAGAATCGTACTGTATTTATCCTTCTGTGTCTCCTTTATCATTCTTCAGTTTAACATTTTTGAGGTTCATATATGTGATAGCATAGATTTGAATTATATCACCAATAAGGCTGAATAATATGTTGTATGCATATAATATATTTATCTATTCATTAGTTGATAGATGTTGACAAGAATGCTTTAAGGTTTTCATCCATCTAGAAAAGATTGGCAAATAGTTGGTTTTCAGTAAATATTGAATAGAGGACAGATTAAATGACAGGACAGGGAGCCGGGCAGTGGTGGCACATGCCTTTAATCCCAGCACTCGGGAGGCAGAGGCAGGCAGATCTCTGTGAGTTTGGGGCTAGACTGGACTGGCAGCCTCCAAAACAATACAGAGAAACCCCGTCTTGTAAAACCAAAAAAAAAAAGAAAAGAAAAGAAAAGAAAATGACAGGACAGGGAAACTTTCTCAGAGGAAATGGCATTTGAACTGTCCCCTTATTGGTTTTTCTAGGCAGACAAATGATGAACTTAAATTTAATAAACACTTAATCTCAGTTATATAACTACACAGGTCATTTAACAAGTTAAATTTTTTGTCTGTTGTAACTCCTATCTGTCACGTCTGCTGCCTGGCCTGTGTCCGAGAACGTGCGGAGGGTGTCGGGGATTGACAACACAGAGACTTGTTCAACGATATAAAGAAAACTTTAAACAGGCTCCAAAAAGGTTCAAGAAAACTTCCTAAGAAAAGCTCCCACCAGAGAAGCTTCTGCTCTCTCCTCTACCCTGGCTGGTTCTGCCCTGACACCAGAGGTGGATGTGTGTGGGTTTGAAGGTGCGGTTAGTCTTTGGACAAGGTCGAGGTCAGGGCAGTTTCCGTGGGAAGGCCTTTTCCAGGAACTTATTGCCCCGGACATTGTATCGTTTTTAGCAAACATGTTTTTACTAAACATTGTCTTACAGCTGCCTACTCCCAGGCAGAAGGGGAAGTGGGTCTCTACTCAAGGTCTGGTGTTCCCACACCTATCCAGGAGGCAAAGTCAGGAGGATTATAAATTCAACCTTACCTGGGTAACTTACTGTCCCAAAAAAGAAGTGAAGGGTAGAGGGGCTAGGGAGATCACTCAGTAGTTAAGAGTTGCTGTCTATTCTTTGAGAGGGCCTGAGTTCAGTTCCCATCATCCACATGGCAGCTTATAACCATCTATAACTGCAGTTCCAAAGTATCTGATATTCTCTTCTGACCTGACCTGTATGAGCACCAGGAAAGCACATGATGCACAGATATACACACAGGCAAACACCCATACACATTTTAAAAATTAAAATAGGATGGGCATACAGCTTAGTGGTGGAGTGCTTGCTTAACATGAATGAGGGCTCTAGGTTCCATTTCCAGTGCTGCCAGAATAACAAAACAAAACAAGTTTTGCTTAAAGGACCACTTAGTCAGATAAAGACAAATGAAGTCAGAAAACTGTATTGAACAAGAGTTAACGTAATAGAGTTTCAAAAAATATGCTTTGGGAGCTGAAAGAAAGGGAGTACACTGTTGAGGGCACATTGAAATCTGATCTTCATGGAAGAAATTATGTTTTATGTGTCAAAACAGGGATATCAGTTGCAAAAGTAGGTAACACTAGGAGCAAACACAGGTGGAAGTGAGAAATTGGAACTTTTTTTGTGTGTGTGATGCAGTTTCATTTGGTTTGGATTCTAGCTGTGTAAAATTTGGTTAAGAGGAAGTGGTAGGGGATAGAAGGCTTGGGAACTTAGACAGTCTTGAATTCTAAAATGTGGAATTTATATTTAATATTGTAGGTGGATAAAGTTATGGTAAGACTATATTTTTAAATGAAAGTAAGCCAGGCATTGGTGGTGCATGCCTTTAATCCCAGCACTCGGGAGGCAGAGGCAGGTGGATCTCTGTGAGTTCGAGGCCAGCCTGGTCTACAGAGTGAGTTCCAGGACAGCCTCCAAAGCCACAGAGAACCCCTGTTTCAAAAAAAAAAACTGAACAATACAAATATATTGAAAGGAGTTTAAGGAAGGCTTTTGAGGTAATGACCTCTGAGAGCTGAAGGATCAGAAATCGCCAGCCAAAACCAAGCGTAGGTGGCACATGCCTTTAATCCCAGCACTCAGGAGGCAGAGACAGGCAGATCTCTGAGTTTGAGGCCAGCCTGGTCTACATAGTAAATTCCAGACCAGCTAGGGCTGCACAGTGAGAAGCTGTCCTGAAGAAAGAAAAGCAACAGCAGCAACAAGGGGTTGGGTGACTGGGGAGATGGCTTACTGGGTGAAAAGTGTTTGCTGCCAAGGCTGACGAACTTGTTCAACCCTGAGAGCCTCCGGGTGGAAGGAAAGAGCCACTTCTGTATGTTGTCCCATGATTTCCATAAACAACGTAATGTTTGAAATATTACATTTTCCTTCTAAAGGAAGAAAGGAGCTGGTATTCTCCTTAGATGGTAGAGTGCTTGTCTACACATATAAATCCCTAAATTGTATCTCTAGAACTGGAGGTGGGAACAGGACAGTCTAGAGTTAGGATATTCTTGGCTAGTAGAGTTAGCTGGCAGACTGGTTACCTGAGACCCTTCTCAGAACAACACCCCCACAACCACAGAAAAGGAAAGAAAGAACCGGAAGAGAAGGAAGGACTGGGGCCAAGGAGACAGACCCTGGATTTGGTAAAAGTTACTGGTGACCCTTCCATGGAAGAGATGAAAGTGAAACTGGACTGTAGAGAATAATAGTAAAGAAGCTTTCAGGTCCTTAGGCATCTTTTAACTGGGGTTGGTGGGGTGACTTAGTAGTTAAAGGCACTTGTGCAAAGCGTAGCAACCTAAGTTCAATCTCCAGAGACCAGTGGCATGTGCCACTCTTCCAATAATAGTATATTTGTAAAAGACAAGCATAAAGCAACTGTTTAAACTTAGTAACCAGGTAGTCTATTAAAAAAAAAGAAAAAAGAAAAGAAAATGTCCTCACCAGGTTGGCCTGTGGGCCAGCATGCAGTGCATTTTCTTGTTGATGATTGATTTGGGAGGGCCCAGCTCACTGTGGGTGGGGCCATCCCTGGGCTGGTGGTCCTAGGTACTATATAAAGCAGGCTGAGCAGGCCATGGAGAACAAGCCAATAAATAAGCAGCACCCCTCCACGGCCTCTTCATCAGCTCCTGCCTTCAGCTTCCTGCCCTGTTTGAGTACCTATCCTGACTTCCCCCAGTGATGGACTGTTACCTGGAAGTATAAGATGAAATAAACCCTTTCCCACCTCCAAAAAAAAGGATACTATGTAATTAAAAATGTCTAGAATTTATTGTCTGCCTGGCACTGACCAGGTGCTAGGATCCAAAGAGGAATATCACTATTCTTTTGTTTAAGAAGGTTAAACTAAGGGAGAGAGACATAACTAAATGAAGATGTATCTTCATTTCTCTGCTGCTCTGCTTGGAGTCCATGGTCCGTTATTATAGTTATCTCTGTAAGACTATCAATTTTTCTTAAATTCCATTTGTTACCTACTTGTGGAGAAAAAGCCAAAAAACACTTTGATTTCACAATTTTATTTTGCATACCAAGCCCAGTTCCCTCTCCCTCTCCTCTTCCCTTGCCCCCCACCAACCTCCCATACCATCCCTCCATCCACTCCCCTGGGAAAGTGAGGGGATCATCAAAGTCTCACATCATTTGGGGCAGGGCCTAGGTGTTCCCCCATGCATCTAGACTGAGAGAATATCCCACCATAGGGAATGGGCTCCCAAACTGTACACTAGGGATAAATACTGGTTCCACTACCAGAGGCCCCATAGACTGCCCAGTGCTCCTAACTGACACCCACGTTCAGGGGGCCTAGTTTGGTCCTATGCTGGTTCCCCAGCTGTCAGACTGGGATCCATGCACTCCCACTTGCTCAGGTCAGCTGTTTCTGTGGGTTTCCCCAGCATGGTCTTGACCCCTTTGTTCATCACTCCTCCCTCTCTGCAACTGGATTCCAGGAGTTCGGCTCAGTGTTTTGCTATGGATCGCTGCTTCTGCTTCTTGACTACTGCTTTAAATGGACCTTTAGCAGCATCCAGCTTCATTTCTGCATTCCATAATCCCTTTATCCTCTCAGTTTTCTACATGAAAACCTACATGTTCTTTATTTCCAGTCCACATCTTCAATTCTCCCTTTTAGCTAAAGAACTCAATTCCTGTTCACTGGGGATGTATACACATAGGAACTTCCTCATACTCTTACTTCCATAGCTATCAGTATTTGTCCACTAGGGTGAACACGTTGCCTTCCTCCAAATAATGATTGTTTCAGTCTGGGGCTACATTTCTATTCGTGGAATGGCTCTTACCCACCCTTCTAACACACTGATGATGGCCATCACTATATGGATTATCTTGTCTAAGTTTTAGGTTTACAGCTCAGAGGTAGAGTACTTGTTTTACATGAACGAAGCTCTAGTATTGCCCCATCCTCCACTTCCCCAAATAATTATCCTGTCTTCTTTTCTCTTTCCTCCTTTTCCTCCTCTTCTTTTAAAAAATAAAAACAAAACAAACGAACAAAACCAAAACAAACCAAACAAAAACCAAAATTGGACCTCACTGTGTAGCTTGACTGACCTGAAACTTTCTATGTAGACCAGACTGACCTAAAACTCAGAGATCCCATTTCTGTGATCACAGGTATGTGCCACCAAACTTGGCCTTATCTTTAGTTCATTTTAGTTAGCTTTATTTACTATCACTAGCTAAAACCTTTTAAGATTTCATTCAAGGTTTTACTTTGCCAAACCTAGTGCTTATTAGATCTGTTGATAATTTTATTTTGAAAATCTTATTTTGAAATGCTATTTTCAAAAAAGATTTAGTTATGTGTTTTTGTTTGGGTAAGTTCATGTGAGCACAGGTGTTTGTGGATGCCAGAAGAGGCAATCGATCTGGAGCTGGAGTTAAGGTGGTTGTGGGCTACTTGAAATGGAGCAGAAGACCTGGATTCTGTCCTCTGCACCTCCTGCTGGCAGCTCACAACCCTCTGTAAATCTAGTTCCAGAGGCTCTGGAGTCTTTGGCCTCATCAGACACCTGCAAGCTTGAGGCACACACATGTAATTAAAAATAGTAAGTCTTTTTTAAAAATTAAAGCCTTACTATATAGTCTGTAAGCTGTTTCATGATCTGATATCTCCTCTTACAGTACTTATTCTTCTCTCTTGATCATTCAGCCCCAGAATCACTGGCTTCCTTGCTGGTTTTTCTTTCTTTCTTTCTTTTTTTAAAGATGGTATCACTATGTAGCCTGGAACTTTATTTGCAATTTTACTTTTTAAATTGTGTGTGTGTGTGTGTGTGTGTGTCTGTCTGTCTGTCTGTCTGTCTGTCTGTCTGTCTGTCTATCTTCAGGTGTGCCAGAGTGTGCTTGTGGAGGTCACAGGGCAACTTCTGAGTGCTGGCTTTTTCCTTCTGCTAAGTAGGTTCTGTGAATGAGTTGATATTGTCGGCAAGGGCCCATATCTGAGAGGCATCTCTGTAACCCTTCTTTAATTTTCTATTTTTGTCCTGAGGCAAAAGGATTATCACATATTTGAGGCCAGTTTGATCTACATGGCAACTTTCAGACAAACCTGGGTGATGATGTAAACCTGTCCCAAAAAGCCAAAACCCAAACAACAAAAAAGCACCCAAATCAGAATGCAACCCTTTCCCTCCCCAAACCTCAGACCTCTGAAATGCACATATGGTCTTTTGAGTTTGTATGGCTTGTTTGTCATTGTGTCCATAGCATTTTGTGTAGTTCCTGGTACATAGATGTTTGTGGGGTCTGTAAACTACAGGGCCGGCAGAGTAACCAAGGCAGGAAGGAAATCTGGTTCAACCGGACTTTGTTATCCAGTGTTGGTTCAGACTTTTAGGGTCTGACCCTGGGCAGTTTATTTTAGACATATTTAAGCACAGCACAAATTTGGGGAAAAAAGTTTCTTGATGATAATTAACTCAATCCTGTGTGTACAACAAATTTAAGACATGTTTACATTGAAACTCTTCCAAATGATGAGGTCCATTGACTCAGAAACAATGCTCAAGATAAGGGTCTAGGAAGAATGACTGAGCTAAACTAATAACCTGTGGGAGTCAAGAGTGATCTGGTCCTAAGATAACACAGAAGTTATCTAGGCTGTTGTAAAGTACAGGTGACATCTCCCATAAGATGGGTTTTATTGACTGAGAAGCAATGTTCATCATCTAGCAAGGAAGAGTCTGGGGTAAACAAACATTATAGTCTGGGGGATTCAGGTTAAGAGGCCCTACAGGGGGCTGGAGAGATGGCTCAGTGGTTAGGAACACTGGCTACTCTTCCATAGGTTCTAAGTTCAATTCCCAAAAATCACAGTGTGGCTCTCAGTTCTCTGTATGGAATCTGATGCCCTGTTATGGTGTGCAGACAAACGTGCAGACAGAGCACTCAAATACATAAATTAACAAATCTTAAAAAAAAAAAGACTGGTACTACAGAGGGCAAAGATTACCAGGTGTCTTAGTCAGGGCTTTATAGCTGTGAAGAGACACCATGATTATAGCAACTTTAAAAAAAAAGATTTATTTATTATATGTATACAGTGTTCTACCTGCATATATTCCTGCACACCAGAAAAGGGCACCAGATCTCATTATAGATGGTCGTGAGCCATCATGTGGTTGCTGGGAATTGAACTCAGGACCTCTGGAAGAGCAGCCACTGCTCTTAACCTCTGAGCCATCTCTCCAGCACTGATTACAGCAACTCTTATAAAAGAAAGCATGTAATTGGGACTTGCTTATGGTGTCAGAGGTTTACTCCATTGTCATTATGGTGGGGAGCATGGCAGCATGGAGGCAGAAGTGGTGTTGGAGAGGGAGCTGAGATCTGCAGGCAGCAGGGAAAGACAGACTTAGGGCTTGGCAGAGACTTCTGAAACCTCAAAGCTCACCTCCAGTGACACACTTTCTCTAACAAGACCATACCCCTGAATCCTTTCAAATAGTGCCACTCTTTGGTGACCAGGCATTCAAATCTGTGAGTCTGTGGGGGCCACTCTTATTCAAACTGCCACACCAGGTTATTAACTACATCCATTCCTAGCCCTCTGGGTAGAAAACAGGTTATACATCGCCCCTGTTGAGATAACCCTGTGTTTAACATTCCTTGTTTCCCTAGTGTTTAGCTGTGATTGCAGGGACCTCATATCCTCTGCAGGCATTCAGCACATTAATTTGAATGAATTTTAAGAGAGACCATCTTGGATTTATTTTTAGTATATGTGTGTTTATACACCTATAGTAACCACAATCAGGTGGTTCTTCTAATGTCCATTTTATAGAAATAGTTCGTCATTCATCTAAATACTGGCCTAGGCCTTGTGTAATTTGAGTTTCAACGAGTCCATAGACTCAGAACTATCTTGTTTAGTCTTTCACAAATCCAGTGTATCATTTGTCATATATAATAAATGCACAGCATAAAGAATGGTAATAGCACAGTATTTTGCTTTTATATAATAAATGAACCTGATGAGGGTTTAGGTTATGCTTCTACTGTTTTGGGGCTGGAGAGATGATTCAGAGGTTAAGAGCACTGGAAGTTCTTCCAGAGGTCCTGAGTTCAATTCCCAGCAACCACAGGGCAGATCATGCCCATGTCCTTCCTTGCCAGAACACTGTATACATAATAAATAAATACTATTGCTATTTTAATTTTATTTAGAAATTATTTTTTTCTTCTTTCTTATTCGCAGCCCCCCTTTTTTTTTGTCATCCGTCCCCCATCCCAAGAGCTTACAGAGATCCGCCTGCCTCCGAGTGCTGGGACTAAAGGCGTACGCCACCACCACCCAGCATCTTATTTCTCCCTTCTTCAATTTTCTTCTCTTTGATTTTCTTTTCTGGGGCAAGGTCTTGTCTTGAAGCCCAGACTACTGGCCTCACACTTGTGATCCTCCTTCAAACTGCATGACTGCAGGCATGTGCATAATCAGGTCTTATGAATGATCTTTTAAAGGATTGTTTGGATTTGACTCAGTAAATAAAGATGGTCTGAGCTACTTAAGCATCAAATTATGTATGTAGTGAAACCTTGAGTGTTTTGGAAATGATATTGAGACATGTTTATGATTCCCTTTATATAGAGCTGACTTCAGATGAGCTGTCCTCATGAGACTGCCTTTGTTTTCCATGGCAAATTAAAAAAAAATAATTCACAAAATAACCAAAATTATTTCCTTATGTTTTAGTTATTTTTAAGTTAATGTTTTGGGCAAAATTTGTTGATACTGAATGTTGTATACATTTGAGGTTTTTGTTTGGTTTTGTTTTTGAGATAGGGTCTCTATATAGTCCTTGCTGTCCTGGAATTCACTGTATAGGTCAGGGTGGCCTGGAACACACAGGCTTGGGGTTAGAGGTGTGCACTACCACGTTCAACCTAGATCTGTTCTTTTTTTTAATAACTAAGATAGTTTATGAACAAAACAAATAGGAAAAAACAAAATAAAGGAATGTGCCAAGTGTGATGGCCCTGCACTCGGGAGACAGAGGCATCCTGCTCTGCTGTTAAACAGATCTGACCCACAGAGTAAGTTCAGGAGACAGAGGCATCCTACTCTGATGTTAAACAGATCTGACCCACACAGTAAGTTCAGGACAGCCATGGCTGCAAACAGCACTCGTCTCAAGACATACAACAGAACAAAGAAGAAAAAAAAAAGTGGAAGAGGAGAAGGAAAAATAGGTAAGAAAATGATATATGCCAGGCAGTGATAGTATGCACTTTTAATCCCAGCACTCAGGAGGCAGAGGCAGGTGGATCTCTGTGAGTTCAAGGCCAGCCTGGTCTACAGAGTGAGTTCCAGGACAGCCAGGGTTACACAGAAAAATCCTGTCTTGAAAAAATAATATCAAAATGAATATAAACTTGCAAACACATTGTTAATATATGCTGTTTTACCTCCTCTAGCCTTATTAGCATAGTAATACATTTATTTGATGTAACTAAATTTTTATATCTCTATTTGAAATTAGTGTTTAAGAGAAATCTGGGGAAAATGCTACAATTATTGTTTTGTTGTTCACAGGAAGGGAGGAAATAATAAATTAATAAAGATCTATCATCGAGATGGTAAATACGGCTTTTCTGACCCCCTGACATTTAATTCTGTGGTGGAACTCATTAACCACTATCACCATGAATCTCTTGCTCAGTACAATCCCAAACTTGATGTGAAGCTGATGTACCCAGTATCCAGATACCAACAGGTATGACCATAGACATTCTCATATCATTATTTTATATAATTTTAGTCTATTTATCAGGCTCATTGGTTAAAAAGAAGTCTAGTTTATATTTATTTTCCTGATTAATCCTGAGTGTGGTGGTGCTTGCCTTTAATCCCAGCAGAGGCAGGGGGACCTCTTCGAGTTCCAGGCCAGCCAGGGCTGGCTGTATGAATCTCTCTCTCTCTCTCTCTCTCTCTCTCTCTCTCTCTCTCTCTCTCTCTCTCTCTCTCTCTCTCTCTCTCTCTCTCTCTCTCTCTCTCTACACACACACACACACACACACACACACACACACACACACACACACACACACACACACACACACAGAAAGAAGGAAAGAAGACATATTCCTAAGTAGCATTTTAGGTATTTTAGTTTAGTTTTTTTGGTTTTGGTTTTTGAAATAGGGTTTGATATTGGTAGGCTGACTTTGAAATCACTATTCAGTTAATGTCGAACTTGAATTTCTGATCTTCCTTCCTCCAGTCTCCTGAGTTCTAGGATTGTAGCTTTTGCTCTCATACCTCACCTGTGTAGTTTTTTTTTTCTCTCTTGGGGCCCACCACCCAGCTCTCAAATAAATATACAGAGTCTTATTCTTACTTATGAATGCCTGGTCTTAGCTTAGATTGTTTCTAGCCAGCTTTTCTTAACTTAAATGATCCATCTACCTTTTGCCTCTGGGCTTTTACCTCCCTCTGTTCTGTATACCTTTTTTATTTCTTACTCCATCTCTGGCTATGCGGCTGCTCTCATTCCCTCACCCCCGCCCCCCAGACAGAGTTTCTCTATGTAAACCCAGTCCTGGCTGTTAGAACTTGCTTTGTAGACCAGGCTGGCCTCAAACTCTCTGAGATCCACCTGCCTCTCCCTTCCAAGTGCTGGGATTAAAGGTATGTGTCACCACCGCCTGACTGAAACAAGTTTTTAAAAATTCTGGCTCCTTCTCTCTTTTTTTTTTTCACTCCTCCTCTTCTCTTTTTCCTCCTATTTATCCTTTCTGCCTGGCAGCCCCACCTATCACTCTCCTGCCTTGCCATTGGCCATTCAGGTTTTTATTATCAAGTGTGTTAAGCAGGCAAAGCAACGTAGCTTCACAGAGTTAAACAAATGCAATATAAAAGAATGCAACATATCTTCACATCATTAAACAAACATTCCACAGCATAAATGAATGTAACACATCTTCAACTAATATTCCACATCAGGGAGGTGTATATAGAGGCCAGAGGTCATCCTTGAGTGTTAGTCCTCAGGAGCAATCCACCTTTTTATTTATAGTCAGGGTCTCTCATTGGAACCTGAGTTTACTGATTAGCCCAGGCTGGATAACCCTTGAGCCCCCAGGAATCTACCCATTTTTAGTAGTGGGATTCAAGTATGTGGCACCAAACCTCACTCTATACTTACCAGCTGAGTGTCAGATTCATGTTTACTGTATATATAACAAGCTGAGCTATCTCTCCAGCTTCCTTCCTTCCTCCCTCCCCCCCTTCCTTCCTCCCTTTCTCCCTCCCTCTGTCCCTCTCTCCCCCCTCCCTCCCTCTCTCCCTGCCTCCCTGCCTCCCTCCTTTCTTAATTTAAAAAAAGTGTGTGTGTGTGCTCGTGCCTACCTGTGTGTCCTTGTGCTCACGTGCCTGTGCCTGCAAAGGCTAGAAGACATGACATTTCATCTCTTGGAGCTGTAAACTACTGGAGGTGAGTGTTGGGAATGAACATGGGACCTCTGAAGAACTTAAAATCTGGTCTTAGTGTCACTAAAAAGTGTTTTTCTTGCCGGGTTGGTGATACATACCTTTAATCCCAGCACTAGGGAGGTGAGGATGCTATGAGTTGCAGGCCAGCCTGGTCTGCATACTGAGACCCTATCTTAAGAAACAGAATAAAATAAAATCCTCACAAAATCAAAGTGTTTTTGGTGCTTAGTATTAAAACAGTGACTTCTAAAGTTGAAATATAATATGAATGTAAGCAGACTTGGAAAAACATGTTAGAATTAATAACATTGCTTTGTTTTATTTTTGTCTGTCTGTGTAGGATCAGTTGGTAAAAGAAGATAACATTGATGCAGTAGGTAAAAACCTGCAGGAGTTCCACTCTCAGTATCAGGAGAAGAGTAAAGAGTATGACAGGCTATATGAAGAGTACACCAGGACATCTCAGGTGAGATCCTAAGTAGTTGACTGGATAAAATTCTGCTGTCTTCATATCTTAACTGTCTTTTGAGATTTTGGTGATACAAATATACTCCCATTCATACCTTTTTTGTTATTGTTGTTTGAAATACAACAAGCTAGGAATGTGGCTTAACTGGTAGAGTGCATATTGTTTGCCTATTAGGTTTGACCCTAGCATCACTTAAAACTGGATGTGGTGGTGCAAGCCTTTAATCTCTGGCACTGGGGAGTTGGAAGTTGGAGGATCAGAAATTCAAGGTCATCCTCAGCTGTATAACCAGCTCAAAGCTTATCTGGGATTCATGGGAACCTGTTTCCTTTTTTTTAATTAGGTAATATTAAATAAATAGTTGTAGATTATAGAAATTAACAAAATGACAAGTTCGTGAGATAGAAATTAATTTTTGTCCATATGGACAGTACAGGGCTGTTTCAGTAGTTCTACAGTCATGATGATTCTTGGATTTTTGTTTTATGCTCTTCTTATGTAACATGAGCAGTCACATAAGATAAGGGAAGAATAGGAAAATAGGAAGGAAAAAGGAAGTCTATCCCCCCATCCCCAGGGTTTCTCTGTGTAATCCTGGCTGGCATGGAACTCACTCTGTAAATCAGACTGATCTCAAACTCAGAGATCCACTTGCCTCTGAGATTAAAGTCATGTGCCATCTTGTCCAACAGGTTTTATGCTTTTTAAGACAAATTTATTAAATGTGTATGAGTGTTTTGCTTGTGTGTTTGTGCACCATGTGCATGCCTGGTGCCCATGGAGGTCTGAAGAGGCCATCAGAACTGGAGTTATGGATGGTTGTGAGCCATCGTGTCGGTGCTAGAAATCAAAAGTGGGTCCTAGCCACTCAGCCATCTTTCCAGCCTGAGGGTTTCTGCTTTAAAGTTTGTATTTCTGTTTATTTTATGAAGTTGATAGTAATGACCCTTCTTGGAGTTTTTTTGTTGTTGTTTTGTTTTGTTTTTGACACAGGGTTTCTTTGTGTAGCTTTGGCTGTCCTAGAACCAGACTGACCTCAAACTCACAGAGACCCACCCACCTCTGTTTCCTGAGTGCTGGGATTAAAGGTGTGAGCCACCAATGCCCGGCTTTTCCTAGTTTCTTAAGTTATCCAATTAGATTATTGATTTTAGAACATGCTTCTCTTAAAAAAATAACTTGTTATTAGTATGTGTGAGGATAATAGTGTCACTGCACACTTGTGCAGGTCAGAGGACAACTTTGTGCAGTCATTTAGAACCTGCGTGGTCTGATGCCAGGGCCTTTTTACCCACTGACAGTTTGCTTTCTGTCGCTGTGATAAGAGCATGATCAAAAGCAGCTTGGAAGGAAAGGTTTGTTTCATCTCACAGGTGTAGTCCATCATGAAGGAAGTCAGAGCAGAACCTGAAGCGGAAACCATGAAGGAATGCTTCTTTCTGACTTGCTCCCCATGGTTTATTCAGTTTCCTTTTTTTTTTTTTTTGACAACCCCAGGATTGATTCAGAACGTGTCGCACAGACTTTTACGGGTTAGTCTGATGAAGTATATTCTCAGTAAGGCTTCCTCTTCTGAGATGGCCCTACCTTGTGTCAAGCTAATAAAAGTAACCCACACCCCTTGAAACTTTCCACTACCGTCCCTCTCCTACTGTTTTTTTAATCATAGGTGTTTACATCTATGAAATTCCCTGAATATTGCTTTGTCACACCCCGTAAGTTTTCTTATGGGAGTGATTAGGTTTCATTTATCTCAAGGCATTTTTCTAATTTCATCTGCCATTTGTTTGCTTATTTGTTTGTTTGAGTCGAGGTCTCATTGTGTGGTCCTGGCTAGTTTAGAACGCTGTGTAAATGAAAGTAGCCTAGAGCTTACAGAGATCTGTCCACCACTGTCTCACAAGCCTTCAGAGATCTGTCTACCACTGTCTTACAAGCTTACAGAGATCTGTCCACCACTGTCTCACAAGCCTTCAGAGATCTGTCCACCACTGTCTCACAAGCCTTCAGGGATTAAAGGATACCACCACATTTGGCCTTTGTCATTTAGTTTTGAGTCATTAGTTGTTTAGGAGCATGTTATTTAATCTCTGTATCTTTGTTATTTTCTGGTTTTTCTTCTGTGATTGATTTCTACTTTCTTTTCACTGTGGATCAGAGAGGGTCTGTATGATTTCAGTCGTTTAAAATTAATCAAAACTTGAAGAGATGGCTCAGCATTTAAGAGCAATTGTTCTTGCAAAGGATTTGGGTTGGCTCCCAACACCCTCATGTTGGTTCACAAGCATTTGTAGCTATAGTGTGAATCAGATGCATTGGTAGCTATAGTATGAATCAGATGCCCACCTTTGTCACGTCTGTTGCGCGGCCTGTGTCCGAGAACGTGCGGAGGGTGTCGGGTATTGAAAACACAGAGACTCGTTTAATGATATAAAGAGAACTTTAAACAGGCTCCAAAAAGGTTCAAGAAAAACTTCCTAAGAAAAGCTCCCACCAGAGAAGCTTCTGCTCTCTCCTCTCCCCTGGCTGGTTCTGCTCTGACACCAGAGGTGGATGTGTGTGGGTTTTTGAAGGTGCGGTTAGTCTTTGGACAAGGTCGAGGTCAGGGCGGTTTCCGTGGGAAGGCCTTTCCCAGGAACTTATTGTATCGTTTTTAGTAAACATGTTTTTACTAAACATTGTCTTACAGCTGCCTACTCCCAGGCAGAAGGGGAAGTGGCCAGGAACTTATTGTATCGTTTTTAGTAAACATGTTTTTACTAAACATTGTCTTACAGCTGCCTACTCCCAGGCAGAAGGGGAAGTGGGTCTCTGCTCAAGGTCTGGTGTTCCCACACACCTTTGACCTGAAGGCATCAGGCACAAATGTGGTGCACATATAAAACCAATGCCCTGCCCCTCCTTTTTTTGAGTCAGGGTCTCACTATATAGTCCTGGATAGCCTGGACTCACTATGTAGATCAGGCTAGACTTGAACTCACAGAGATCTATGTGACTTTACCTCTCAAGTGCAAGGGCTAGCATTAGAAGTTTGTGCTAAGCCAGGTGTTGGTGACATACCTCTTTAATCCCAGCACTCGAGAAGCAGAGGCAGGAGGATCTCTGTGAGTTCGAGGCCAGCCTGGTCTACAGATGGAGTTCATTTTTTTTCTTTTGTTAATGACTATTTTATGCATTTTCCCTTCAAATCATATAAAATAGAAGAGGCAATACTTGGGGTATAGCTCATTGATAGAATCCGGTTTTGCTCTCTAGCTCTGGAAGAAAAATCCCCCAAAGCTTTATGATATATAATGGTCATTTCACCATCCATATAATGCTGATCACTTTAATGAATTCAATCGGTAAAAGTCTTAATAACATTTTCTCCATTCTACCACCACATACTAGGCTCATCACAGTTAATTCATCTGGAAATGCTAAAGTAATAAAAGACATTGAAACTGGAAATTAAGGTCTAGACACTAGACACACACATGGTAAAAAATAAATAAATGTCCTCAAGCCTTCTGACTCCTGCAGGCTTTCTTCCCCCTCTTCTGTGGGGTTTTCCTGGCTCTGCCTAGTGTTTGGCTGTGGGTCTCTGCATCTGCTCCTATAAGTTGTTGGATGATGCATCTGTGATGACAGTTGGGCCAGACACTTTTCTATGCATATAGCAGGATATCATTAGAATCATTTCATTGACTTTTTTTTGATAGTCATGTTTGGTTCTATCCTGGGTCTCTGGGCAGGCCAGCCTCTGGTTTCTGGCCATCCAGGCAGTGTCAGGCATGGGTTTCCTCTCATGGCAGGGCTTCAAGTTGGACCGACCAGGCATTGGTTGGCCACTCCCACAAGTTCTGCATCACCATTACCCTAGCATATCTTGCAGGCAGGACAGATTGTGGGTCAAAGGTTCTGTGACTGGGTTGGTGTTCTGTCCCACTGCTGGAAGCCTTGCCTGGTTATAGAAATGGCTAGTTCAGGCTCCATATCCCCCATTTCTGGCAGTCTTTGCTAGGATCACTCTCACAGGAGCCAGAGGGATTGAGAACACTAGGAGAACATGACCCACAAAATCAGGACTCACAGAGACCAAAGCAACAATCATGGACACTTTGTGTAGCTGAGCTAGGTCCTCTGCATATGTTATGATTGTGTAGCTTGGTGTTCTTGCAGAACTCCTAACAGTGGGAATGGGAGTGTGTCTTTGACTCTTTTGCATGCTCTTGGGACCCTTTTATACCTACTGGGTTGTTTTGTTCAGCCTTGATAGGAAGGTTTGTACCTATTGTCACTTGTTACGACATGTTTGTTTGGTTGATATCCCTGGGAGGTCTGCTCTTTTTTTTGAAGGGAAATGGAGGAGGGTGGATCTGGGGAGAGAGGGAGTGATGGAAGCAGTGGAGGGAGGAGAAAATATGATCAGGATGTAATTTGTGAGAGAAGAATACAAATAAATAATGTTTTTAAAAATTGAAATTAAACACACATTAAATACACACATACATTAAGGCATACAACAGATGTAGCACAAATATCAAATAGCTAGAAAAGTTATCAAAATAATTTTTTTTGTTTTTGTTTGTTTTTTGAGACAGGTTTTTTCTGTATAGCCCTAGTTAGTTGCTCTGTAGACCAGGCTGGCCTTGACTCACAGAGATCCACCTGCCTCTGACTCCTGAGTGCTGGGACCAAAGGTGTGTACCACCAACACCCAGCTCAAAATAATTCTTAATAATTAAAAAGATAAAAATGGAATCAGCTTCCACACAAGACTATGGACCAGCACATTTTGGCCATTTGAATTATACACCTTTTCAGCAGAAATCTGGTGTTCTACTTCAAGGTAGTCTCACCTGTAGGCTTTACTATATTGATTCAAAATAGTCACATCTTCCTCCTGACTTAGGCAAAGCCTTAGTGTTATAGTAGTCTTTTATAGCTTGTGACCATTCAAATAAATCCTGTTCACTGTGTCTTCAGTATATATACAGAACCTAAATGTTTCTCATCACCTTTACTACTGATACCTTGTCCAAAGATAGCATAATTTCTTGCCTAGTGTGTTAATTTTTCTGATGCTATGATACACCTTTAGTCCCAGCACTGTGATGGCTGAGACATGCAGATCTCTTTGAATTTGAGGCCATCCTGGTCTGCATAGCCAGTTCTGCACCACTTTGGGATATTTAACAGACATAACATGCAGCATACGATAAAATACTTGAGAGAGTCAGCCTCAAAGGGGGGGAAAGGTTTGCTTTGAATTGTAGTTTTAAACGTTTCAGTGTAGTATCAGAGGAGAGGGAGAGAGGCCAGGGTTCTGCTAGCTCCTTTAAAGGTGTGCTTTCAGTGACCTAACTTCCTGAAGGTTCTACCTCTTCCCAGCTTCCAGGAAGCTGTCCATAAAGCCTTAACAATGAGCCCTTGGGGGAACACTGCAGATTCAAGCTTCCTCTACTTCATAAGCCTCCTAACTGATACTCTTTCCCCCATCCTCCACTCTTCATCTCCTAAATCAGTTTTCACCTTATCAGCCAGGTCAAGTCACAGTCTTCTGTGTTTGTTTTAGTGAATGTGTGGAAGACAGAGGTCAAGCTCAGGTGTTGTTCATATGGCATTGCCCACCTTGTTTTTTGAGATAGGATCTGTCTGAAGTTTGTCCAGTAGACTAGGCTAGCATTTGTCTCTACCTCTCCAACATGGAGACCAAAAGCACATGACTGTCCCTGGATTTTTATGTGGGTTCTGGGGCCAGATTCAGTCCTTTAGCTTGTGTGGCAAGTACTTTGCTGACTGGGCTGTTGCCACAGGCTTACTCCTTGTTTTTAAAAAACAAACAAACAAAAAGCCCTCAACATAATCTCCAAACCCTGTATTAGTCAGGGTTCTCTAAAGTTAAAAAAAAAAAGTGTGAGCTCATTGTATACTTGAGGCAAGCCTGAATTTCTCAACATCCTGTCTGTACCTCTTGAATGCTAGGATTGTAAACATGAGCCACTATGCCTGGCTCTGACTTTAGTTCATTAATAATGTTTTTTTTTCTTTTTTTTTGAGACCGGGTTTCTCTGTGTAGTACCAACTATCCTGGAACTTACTTTGTAGACCAGGCTGGCCTCAGACTCAGAGATTGCCTGCCTCTGCCTCCCGAGTGCTGGGACTAAAGGTGTGTGCCACCACTGCCCTGCTTCATTTCTTGTGTGTAAGTGTGTGTGCATTCGACAGCATGTGTGCGTCAGAGAACAGCTTCCAGTGGTTGGTTCTCTTCCTTTCCTCAGGTTTGGTGTCTGTCAGATGGTTTTTCTCACTGAACCATCCTCTTAGTCTGGACATTATTCCTTAGAACTGGTCACTGTTCTCTCCTGGCTTACTGTTTTTGAATACACGACACCTGATTCCCACCTTGCAGCGTTTGCATTGGCTGCCTGCTTCAAAAACTTTGTAAAAACCTGGCTAACTCGCTTGCTTCCTTTAAGTTTTCCCAAATGTCATCATCCCAGTAAGGCCTACCTGGCATCTTTATTTAATAAATTTGATTTATTATCGAGGCATAGTGACAAGTGCCTGTAATCCCAGCACTTAGAAAACAGAGGCAGGAGGATTGGGTATTCAAAGCCATCCATAGATACATATAATGACTTCAAGACCAATCTGGGTTACATGAGACCATGTCTCAAAATGAAAGCAAAAATTAAAATTGTAACATGTTACTATGTGTAGTGGTATTATATACCTATCATCCCAAGACTAAGAGACTAAGGCAGGGGGATTTCAGATTATAGGCCAGCCTGGGCAATATCGTGAGGTCTATTTTAAAACAAACAAATAAGCAAACAAAAATCCCATACAGCAACAACAAAATTAATGAAAGGCAAGAGAGACGGGTGAACAGGTAAAGGTACTTGCAGCAGCAGCCTGGAGACCTGAGTTTGAGTCCTGGCCCCCATGGAAAAGTGGAAGAAAAGAACCAATTTCACCAAGTTGTCCTCTGACCTCTACAAACATGTCATGGCATGAAATCTGCCTCCCCATAACAATAATTTAAAAGCATTAGTAACTTCAGTTGGTTACTTCTACCTTGTCATGAAGCCAAACCTTAGTAGAGTTCAGAAATCTGTATACTGTCTGAGTCCTGGGTGACAGGGTCAGTCTCACAAATTCTCTTCATTGTCCATCAGGTAGTTTGTGGTGTAGTGTGTTCTTAGTAAACATTAATTGAAATTGGTTAATGCGAGGTAGTGGCAGAACTGCCCTGCTAGTGTAAGAATTTCTAGAATTACAAATATACAATCTGGCCATCTTTCTGGAATCTTGTGCACAATCATTACTTTCCTGAGAAGCACACTGAAGCCCTTTCTGAAGATTTTAGGGCCATCCTGAATCAAATGCTAATGCAGTGTATTGTATCCTGGGATGGAGAGGTGGCTTAGCAGGTGAAGGTGCTGCCTCTAAGCAAGATGATGCAGGACCCACAGAGTGGTAGGAGAAAAACAGTGACTTCCACAGGCAGGCACCTTGCTGTGCACATAGGCATACACACAAAAATTAAAATAAATATAGTAAAACATAAAAAATATTAAAACCTTGATATCCTCAGAGGTCATTAGAATGTATGAGAGACTAAATGACTTAATCTAATTGGCATTTTGGAATTAGTAAGTCTATTTTGTAGGATTTTTAGGTTTTCATCTTAGTACATCTGACTTTAGTAGATATTCTCTCTGCTTTTTTCTTCTAATTAGATTAGTGATGAAGCTGGAAAATTCAGCCTGCAATTTTGTAATGAAAGGGATAATAAATAAACTCTACACAGTTCTTCTGGGAATAAGATTTTGAATATTGGTATATGAACTCCTCATCTTTCCAGTCACTCTTTCAGTTAAGGATTAGTATTGCAATAATTGGTGCACCTTGTAGTCATGGTGTTCATTTTGTCAGTCTCTTGGCAATTGATAGGCCTTTCTGTGGCTCTTAGCCATAAATCAGGCAATGGTTCTTTTTACTTATTCTATAATCTGAAGTGTTTTATATCTACGTAGTAGAGAAGGGTTGAATAAAGAAACTGTTTTTGCCCTGCTATAGGGTCTTAATAATTCTTTTTGTTTGTTGAGATAGGATGTTATACAATCCAGAGTAGCCTTGAACTTTGTGTTGCCAATCATGACCTTTAAATTCTGGTCCTTGGATCTCTACCTTCTAAGTGTTGGGATTACCCAGTAATTTGTGTATGATAGACAAGCATTCTAACAATTGAGATACATCTCCTGTCCCCCCACCACCTCCACCAGTGCTGGGGACTGAATCAAGGACCTTTCATATGCTAGATATTACTATTGAACCACAAATCTAGTCTGCATAATTGGTTGATAAAGGCTTATAATCAAAATTACAAGATTGGTTTTAAGATGAAGATTATAAAAATATGATAAAGTGTTTGTGTGTTTTTTTCATTTAGTTAAAGCTGGCCTTAAGCTTTCTCTGTAGATGAAGTTGGCCTTGAACTCCTACTTGCCTACTGAATGCTGAGATTATAGTCAGGAACTACCCTGCCTAGTTATTAAGTGTATATTGTTTATTTTCCTCCTGTAGGAAATACAGATGAAGAGGACTGCAATTGAAGCCTTTAATGAAACTATTAAAATATTTGAGGAGCAGTGTCAAACCCAAGAACAACATAGCAAAGAATATATTGAGCGATTTCGCAGAGAGGGGAATGAAAAGGAGATTGAACGGTAAGTGTACTTAATACCTCCAAGTGAGTAATGAAATAAGACTTTTTTTCTTCATTAATAATTTTTGTCCTGTTTTTTTATACCACCTCAAGTTGCCCATATAAATGTTATACGGAACTATTGGCTGTTCACAGTAATGCATGGTACCAAATGGCATCTTTTCTTTTTTATATGTTTTCTTTTCTCCGCAAATTCATATATTTATATTTTTTTTCTTTTTTTAAATTGGTGGTTTTTGCCTGTATGTCTGTGTGAGGGTGTTGGATCCTGGAATTACAGACAGTTGTGAGCTGCCATGTGGGTACTGGGAATTGAACCTGGGTCTTCTAGAAGAGCAGTCAGTGCTCTTAAATGCTGAGCCATCTCTCCAGCCCCTTACTCTGTAAATTCTTAATCCTTACCCATCCTGTAGGACTTAAGTTAGATATAAACTTTTCCAGAAGAGTCTTCTATTTAGGGGTGTTGTGTAAGTGTTCATACAGTGTCGGGTCCTGATCCCAGTTATAACATATGCTCATTCAATTGCAAACTCACTAAGAATATACATGCTGGCTTCCCCCCCAATATAGCCCAGCACATATGTCTGTCACAGTCATCCTTTATGTAATCTGGGAATTGTGGCACGTACCTATAATCTGCTGTTCCAGAGACAGGCAAGAGGACCAGCCTGTGTAGCATAGTGAGACCCTGTCACAAACAACAAACCCAACAAGATATTATGACCCTGTTTATGCTTCCTGGCCCTCTGCTTCTGTTTTTATTTTAGCTTTAATATGTCATATTTTCACAGAATTATGATGAATTATGATAAGTTGAAATCACGTCTTGGTGAGATTCATGATAGCAAAGTGCGTCTAGAGCAGGACTTGAAGAAACAAGCTTTGGACAACCGGGAAATAGATAAAAAAATGAATAGCATCAAACCGGACCTGATCCAGCTGCGTAAGATCCGGGATCAGCACCTTGTGTAAGTAGTCTGGGGCTGAATGCTGAGGGACACACCAGCATCAGGTAGTACTAAAACTAGAAATGCCATCAATGGGAGAAGAACTTGGAAACTAGAAAGCAATATGTAAAAATTTAGGAATGTAGTCCTATAGTAGTAGGAGGTCCCAGAATGGCACAAACCAAGTCAGAATATAGTACTCTGCTTCATGGAGATACTTGGAAACTCTCAGACAAAATTAGCAAAGTGTTAAAAGAGTAAAAAGTACATGTTGGGGCTGAAGAGATGGCTCAGTGGTTAACAACACATGATGTTCTTCCAGAGGGCCTGAGTTTGGGTCCCAGCATCCACATTGTGGCTCATAACTGTCTGTAAATCCAGTTCCAGGGGATATGGTGCCTTCTTTGGACTCTGTGAGTATTAGGCACGTGCATGATGCACAGGCATACTTGTAGGCAAAACAGTTATATTATAAAATAAATCTAAAAAATTAAAAGTATGTTGATGTTTTCTTAAAACTAGAAACTGTAGTTTTATGATAGAATCACAGAAGAATTATTCATTCAGGGTAAATTCTACAAAAAAGTAAGCAGAACAGGTAGTTCCTTAAAGGATATTTATGCTTGAGAAATGAAATTTGGTATGTGGTGACACATGTCTGTAATCTCAGTTCTCAGGAGGCAAAAGCAGTAGGTCCAGGAGTTCAAGCCCAGCTTCCGCTACATAGCAAGTTTTAGGTCAGCCTGGGCTTCATGAGGCCCTGTTTAAAAAACAAACAAGAAAAAAATATAGTTGTGGTGCTGAGAAGGTGACTCAGTGGGGAGAGGCCACCAAGCCTGACAACATGATTTCAGCCAATGCCTGGGACCCACATGGTGGAAAGAAAGAACCAACTCCTATAAATTGTTCTCTGACCTCCACTAAGTGCCATGCCTCCTCTCCCTAAAGTAAAAAACAATGCATATTTATAAAAAATAAGAGAAGTGTGTGTATAGTAGGTGTTGTTGTTTGCTGCAGCTATGGGCGATGAAACACAAACCACAAAACACAACAAAACCCATGTGGAGTTTATCAGGAAAGGGAGCAAAGGGAGGGTTAGGTGTTTGCTGACCAGGAGCAGAAATGCAGGGAACAGGCGGGAGATGCTTTCTTTAAAGGGAAAGCTTGCACATGCGTACAGAGTCCTTATGCAGCCACACAATGCATGATGTAGCCACACAATGCAGGGCCCATTGAGCTGTCTAAGTGTCTGCCTGAATGCCAGTGTATGTACCCTGCCAGTTGTCAGGGGGCGGGGTCAGCATAATGCCAGGATATCAACAGTAGGTATTTGAGATCCTCTGAGTAATAAAAAACAATGCTTTTTAAAACATTTTTCTTTATTTTTATTTTATGTGTATGAATATTTTGCCTACATGTATATATGTCTGTATATGAACTGTGGTGGTTTGAAAGAAAATGGCCCCCACAGGGAGTGGCACTATTAGGAGGTACGGCTTTGTTGGAGTAGGTGTGACCTTGTTGGAGGAAGTGTGTCACTGTGGGGGTGGACTTTGAGGTCTCCTTCTCAAGCTCTAGTCAGTGTGACAGTCAATTGACTTTGTGTTGTCTGTAAGATGTAGGACTTTCAGCTCCAGCATATCTGCCTATAGGCTGCCGTTGTCCCCACCATGATGATAATGGACTGAACCTCTGAAACTGTAAGCAAGCCACCCCAATTAAATGTTTCCTTTATAAGAGTTGCCATGGTCATGGTGTCTCTTCACAGCAATAGAAACCCTGACTTAGATATGGACCATATTCCTTAGGAGGCACTCCATGTTGGATCCTTTGGGACTGGAGTTACAGGTAGGTGTGAGGTTACCTTAAGGATGCTGGGAATGAACCCTGTGTAGCCTATGCTCAGTGGTGGAGTTTCTCTGTCCTGGCAGCTGCTCTCAAATAACCATACTGAGACCTATTATTAATCATAAATGCTCAGCCAATAGCTCAGGCTTGTTACTAGCTAATTTTTTTTTTACCAGTTAATTCTTACATCTTAAATTAGCCCATATTTCTTATCTATGCTCTGCCACGTGGCTTGGTACCTTTTCTCAGTAGGTAAAGTTCACCTCCTTCTCTCCAAGTCTCCTTGTGATTCTGAGGCTCCTCCCCTTCTTTGTTCTCTCTTTGTCTGCAAGTTCCGCCTAACCTCTACCTGTCCAGCTATTGGCCAGTCAGCTTCTTTATTAGCCCAGTCATGATGATATATATATTCACACAGTGTAAAGGAATTTTCCACATGTGCTCTAACTGCACTTTCTCCAGCTCCCAACTCCCTCTTTTTCTTTTGGTTTTTGAGACAGTGTTTCTCTGTGAAGATTTATTCATTTTTATGGATGAGTGTTTTGCCTGCATGTATGTTGTACTCCAAGTGCATTCTTGGTACCTTTGTAGCTTCTTGGGCTTCTTTTCTAACATTGCCTCAGGTTTAAGATTTTAGTGTTATGAGAGCTTTCTTTGTCCCAGCTGGTCCCTTCTCAGCCCAAAAATAAATACACAGAGACATATATATTAATTATGAAACTGTTGGCCAGTGACTAGGGCTTCTTAATTACTAATCCATTTCTATTAATCTAAGTATTTCCACATGGTCTTATCAGAGAAGATTTGGGACCTCTAAGTCTTTTGGTGGCTACATGTCTTCTCCTCTCTACCTACACTTCCTAGAATTCTACTCTTCCTAGTCCTGCCTATATTCTGCCTCTTTGGCCAGACTGTTTTATTCATCAACCAATCAGAGAAACATATGTACAGAAAGATTTTCTCCATCATGTCAACATGTGAATTTTAGGAGGACACAAACCACTCAGAATGTAGAATGATCTAGACATAGAGCCTTAAACATTCTTTCTATAGTTTTAATAGAAGAATTTAGATTATTGCTGGCATGACTACATGTATTTGTAATCCCAGCACTTTGGAGGTAGAGACCTGGAAATCCAGGAGTCCAAGACCAGCCACACACACCTATTCACATACATACTACATACACACTCCCACAAAACCACCTATCCATCCATTCATATACATACCACACATACTCCCATACCCTCTCTCCACAAACCACCTACACATATCCACACTACCCACCCATTTACACACCCCGCCATTTTACCCATATACATATACTACCACCCCACAAAACCACCCACCCACATTTACCCCCATACACATAGACCTACTCACACACTACCAATACCAGAGAAATAGACAGAAAAGGAAAATGGGGACTCAGAAGAAATCGTGGTGCAACTTTTTCAATTTAAGTTTCTTACCTAGTGTGCTTATTCTTAGTAAAGAGATTAGTTTCTGGAGCTGGAGAGATGGCTCAGAGTTTAAGAGCATTGCCTGCTCTTCCAAAGGTCCTGAGTTCAATTCCCAGAAACCACTTGGTTCACAAGCATTTGTAGTGGCATCTGGTGCCCTCTTCTGTCCTATAGCCATACATACACGCAGCAGAACACTGTACACATAGTAAATAAAGACCGTGCAATCAAAAAAAAAAAAAAAAGAGAGAGAGGGAGATCAGTTTCTTTAAACAAAGAACTTGTTGGTGCTAAGGATGTTTAGAGAAAGGTGTTTGGATATTTTGCCAAAATAAGTGATGGTATAGTGGGGTGGGATATG
The DNA here is from genome assembly GCF_017639785.1 of Mesocricetus auratus. NCBI lineage: Eukaryota > Metazoa > Chordata > Mammalia > Rodentia > Cricetidae > Mesocricetus > Mesocricetus auratus. The sequence continues at coordinate 25,482,131 of NW_024429197.1, read as the reverse complement.
ATGATTAAGATAAAAAATGACCTAATTTTATCTCTTTTTCCTGCTTCACTAAGTATCAAAATGAAATTCAACTTAAGTAAAGGGCAAGTCTTCCTGAGGAAGTCTTCAAAAATCTGCCTTTTAGAGCTTTAAACACTTAGGTGTGATGCAGATTATATAACTTACTTGGGGTCAGTGGCAGATACTAAGGTGATCCTAGATTGTGAAGATTCTCTTAAAAACATTACCAGCAAATATTTACTGAATATTGATTATCTCTGTGCATGTACTGTTTAAGAAGTTGGCAATAGGGGGCTGGAGAGAGGCTTAGAGGTTAAGAGAACTGGCTGCTTTTGAGTTCAGTTCAGTCCCAGCAATCACATGGTGCCTCACAACTATCTATCATGAGATTTGGTGCCCTCATCTGGCCTACAGGTGTTCATGTAGTCAGAACACTGTATACATAATAAATATTTTAAAAATTGGCAGTATAGCCATAAGCATAAGAGAAAGCTCTTCAAAACAACATATAGCTTGGTGGGGGAGATAAGCATAAACATTAAAAATATAAAATAATTAATTTTGTGTTGCATTGGTGGTGCACACCTTTAATCCCAGCACTCGGGAGGCAGAAGCAGGCGGATTTCTGTGAGTTAAAGACCAGCCTGGTCTGCAAGAGCTAGTTCCAGGACAGCTTCCAAAGCCACAGAGAAACTCTGTCTCGAAAAACCAAAACAACAACAAAAAATACTTATTTTTATATTATGTATGAGTGTGGGTGGACAGTGTAGAGGCCAGAGATCCCCATGGAGCTGGGTTGTAGGTAGTTGTGAGCCACCATATGGATCCTGGGAACTGAACTGGGCTTTCTGTAAGAGCAATGTGCGCTTTTTAAATAATTTATTTTTATCTTATGTACATAGGTGTTTTGCCTGTATGCATGTCTATGGGTGCTGGGTGCCCTGAGGTAGTTACAGTGTGAGCCACCTCTCCAGCCCAGTGTGTGCTCTTAACCACTGAGCTGTCTTTCTAGCCTCCATGGAAGTGTTTTTGCTTTATTTTTAAAGACTTATTTATTTATTTTTATTTTACACTTTTTCATTATATATTAGAAACAAGCTTGTTTCCCATGTCAGTCCCAGCTCCCTCTCCCTCCCCTCCACACCCACTCCCTCCCCTCCATGCCCACTCCCTCCCCCCTAGCCCCCCACCCAGTCCCCACTCCATTCCCCAGGGAGGGTAAGGCCCTCCATGGGGGATCTCTAGAGTCTGTCATTTCTTTCTGGGGAGGGCCCAGGCCCTCCCCATAAAGACTTATTCATTATGTATAGTGTTCTGCCTGCAGGCCAGAAGAGGGCACCAGATCTCATTACAGATGGTTGTGAGCCACCATCTGGTTGCTGGGGATTGAACTCAGAACCTCTGGAAGAGCAGCAGGAGCTTTTAACTTCTAAGCCATCTCTCCAGGCAATGAAAGTGTTTTTTATACTCCTGCTTTCGAACATGAACCTCCGCTATGTTTGAATGCAAGTGTGTGTGGGATTCTAGAAAAAAAAAAGAAAGTGCCTAATTTCAAGTCGTTTTCTGTGTTTATTCCTTTTTCAGAAAAAAAAAAATCCATTGTGGCGTTAATTGAAGGAAAAGTAATGGGGAGATAAATTTAGGGAAAATTCTGGCCACTCTATTTTCTAGGGAAAATAAGAGGTTCCTGGACTTTGAAAGTTTGGCGGATTTCGACATATTTCTTTTGTGCAGACAGATTCTGACACAGTGTCTTCCCTCTTGGCAGATGGCTCAATCACAAAGGAGTGAGGCAGAGACGCCTGAATGCCTGGCTGGGAATCAAGAACGAGGATGCTGATGAGTGAGTTTCTCTGCCAGAGGGCTTTGTTCTCAGTGGAAGACTCCTCCCACCATGCGTGTGGAGAGTTGCGCAGTGTCACCAGCAGTACAGGGGACTTTGCGCCCATTTTGAACTGAGTTGCCTGAAGAATATGGTGCACAACTGAGTGTGGAAATCCCCCACTTGCGACTTAGTTGCATACACTGCCACTCAGATGTCTTAACTTACTGAATGAGTTCTGTAGTTTCTACACCAGAGTTAAGTAGTAAAAGCTGTTTAAAACTCACCTAATTGCAATTTTACTTTGTTATTTTATAAAGATTAAGAATAACATTTTATTAGTTTTAGATGAAAGAAAACTGATTTCTAGAATAATATTTCAAATATTTAACTTTTAGAAGCTATTTTATTAATGAAGAAGATGAGAATCTGCCGCATTATGATGAGAAAACCTGGTTTGTGGAGGATGTCAACCGAGTCCAAGCAGAGGATTTGCTTTATGGGAAACCAGATGGTGCATTCTTAATTCGTGAAAGTAGCAAGAAAGGATGCTATGCTTGTTCTGTGGTGTAAGTCTTCTCTGGGGAATGAATTAATGAAAGTCATCATAAAATTGAAATGGAATTAGAGTATGGTGATAAGAATTCATGGTTTACTTAGATCATCAGTGTTTAGTTAATGGTTATAGGATGTAATGGATTTTAGTCTGGCCCTGTTGCTTCCTTACTGTGTAACGTGGGTATGCATGTAACTTACTGTCCCTTGTTTAGTCTCACCTGTAAAGCAAAGGTGATAATAATGCTTGACTTTGAAGTAAATGCTACCTACTAATGTTGTTATGATTATGACGAGACTGTAAGACGGGGTATAAAACAAAGATGACTAAGTGAATGCTTCCAAAGAGCACAAGGCTTAGACAGCTATGGATGTTTTCCTTCATACACAGAATATAAGTATAAATATAAATAACATAAAAGTGAAAGGGGGACAGCCAAGGCTACACAGAAAAACCCTGTCTCAAAACAAATACTATTTGGGAGAATGGGGGATGGGGCGGCAATAGAAAGAGGATAGCCAGGGGAATATATGATCAAGATACAGTGACACATAATGTCTCAGAAATTCTACTGGGATCAGCAAGATGACTCAGTAGGTAAAAGCACTTGCCACGAAGCTTGATGACCTGAGTTCAAGACTCATATGGTACAAGGAGAAAACAACTCCTTCACTGATTTCACATGTATGCCATGCATATATAATATGTGTGCCCCACGATAAAGAAATAAAAGTAATTTTAAATGTGACTTTAAAAAGTCACATTGAAACCTGTTATTTTGTGTGCTAACTTTAAAACAAGGAGGACCATGAAAAGAGGACAAATGAAAAGGATTCACATAGTGATGGGATTACAGGTATAAGCTGTCAGACCTAGTTTCCAGGTTTCATTTCATAAAATATCTACGACAAATAGAATCACTGTGAAATAGTTATCATTAGTAAGCCTTTTATGTGTGGAAATATTCATTCTGGTATGGGAGCTAGAGGTTTGTGGAAGAGGTGTTCGAACTGAACCCTAAATCATGAATGCTGTCTATGGAAGAAATGAAGCAGAATGGCAAAGTACATAGTGTTACAGTCATCTAAGAGTAGCCCGCCTACAGCATCCCACTTTGCCTGACTCTGCTTAAATTGTGTGAGTTGAAATGACAGGGGAGCCAGTTCTCACCAGACTTCAAGTCTTTTAAGAACAAGAAAAGGAGGGCTGTAGCATGTCTCCTGCAGCTGATAAACACTTTCAGCAAAGTGGCTGAATGCAAAGTTAACTTAAAGAAATCAGTAGCTCTCCTATATGCAAATGACAAGTCAGCTGAGAAATCAGGGAAACATCTTTCACAATATCCTCAAATAATGTAAAATGTCTTGGGGTAATGCTAACCAAGCAAGTGAAAGAAACATCATTCAAGTCACTTAAGAAATTGAAGGCAAGCTCTCATTGAGAGTTAGCTCTTCTTTGGCCGGGTGTTGGTGGCGCAGGCCTTTAATCCCAGCACTCGGGAGGCAGAGGCAGGCGGATCTCTGTGAGTTCGAGACCAGCCTGGACTACCAAGCGAGTTCCAGAACAGCCTCCAAAGCCACAGAGAAACCCTGTCTTGAAAAACCAAAAAAAAAAAAAAAAAAAAAAAAAGAAATTGAAGATATCAGAAGATCCCATGTTCATGGATCAGTAGGATTCAAATGGTAAAAATGGCTATCCTGCCAAAAGCAATCTACAGATTCAATACGATCCCAATCAAAATTCCAACACAATTCTTCACAGATCTTGAAAGACAATTTTCAGCTTCATCTGGAAACACAAAACACACAGGAGAGTTAAAACAACCCTGAACAATGAGAGAGCTGCTGGAAGTATCACCATCCCCAATTTCACAGTTGTATTACAGAGCAGTAGTGAAAACAGTGTGGTATGGCACAAAAACAGACACATTGATCAGTGGAGTAGAATTGAAGACCTACACATAAACTCACACGCATATGGACATCTAATTTTTGATAAAGCCATAAATATACATTGGAATAAAGAAGGCATCTTAAACAAATGATGCGGATCTAACTGATGTTTGCATGTAGAATTCAGATATATCCATAGTTATAACTCTGTACAAAATTCACCTCCAAATGGATCAAAGACAGCAACATAAAACCAAATACACTGAACCTGAAAAAGAGAAGTTGGAGAATAGCCTTGAACTCATTGGCACAGGAAAAGACTTTCTGAACACTGTTAACACAGGCACTAAGATAGACAACTAATAAATGTGACTTTTAAACAGAAAAGCTGCTGCATGGCAAAGGACACCATCATTTAGACAGCATGACAGCCTCCAGAATGGGGGAAAGAGGACATTGTGATTGGAAATAGGTGCATAGAGGTTGCAGGCTCTCCCTCCCTCCCTCCCTCCCTCTCTCCCTCCCTCCCTCCCTCCCTGTCTCTGTCTCTCTCTCTTTCTCTCTCTCTCTCTCCCCACACACATATTCATTTATCTATATTTTTTGATAGGGTCTCAAGTCTTACTTAACCCTGTTATATATCTGATACCCTTAGCTTCCGATAATCAGGCCTCTACTTCCCAGGTGATGGGTTCTACTATGTCTAGTTTATACAAAAGTGTATTTCTGTGTACTAGTAATGAGTAACCCAAAATGAGGTGACATGCCATTTAAAATTATGAAATTCTGAGGAATTAAACAGATTTGTACAGTGATATCTGAGCAATGTGATTGATTGAATGAAGCTAAAGAATTTAGTCAGTGAAGACATCTGTATGTTATTATCTACAGCAGTGGTTCTCAGCCTTCCTAATGCTGCAGCCCTTTAGAACAGTTCCTTATGGTGTGGTAACCTCCAGCTATAAAATTATTTCATTGCTACTTCATAACTGTAATTTTGCCACTGCTATGAATCATAGTGTAAATATCTGTGTTTTCTAAGGGTCTCAGGTGGCCCCTGTGAAAGGGTATTTCAACCCCCAAAGGGTCAGGACCCACACACAAATTGAGACCCACTTGTCTAGAGGCAGTTTTCCTGTTCTATTACACTTACTCAGCTCCTTGAAACACAATAAACTTCATTTTCTTTCCTCAAAAAATATTTGAAATATCAGTACTTCATAAAATTAGACTACAAAGTTAGTACAATCCTAATAAACTCCCAAGTCCTAGCTGAATATTTGCAGAAATTAACAAGTTTTCTAAAATTCCTATGAAATGCAAGGGACCCAAAATAACTAAACCAATCTCAAGAAAGGAAGCTGTAGCACTACCACCTTGATTTCAGAGCTCATGATTGTGAGCTATAGCAGTCAACACTGAGGAGGGATTAACAAAGGATAGACATATATGTGGAATGACAGGAAGTGAGGGCTGAGAGGTTAGGTCTATATTTATAGTTAGGTATCTGAAGTCAAGCCTTTAAAGAGGCACAGTTATGTCTGATTGACAGGGTACTTGTGCTTGGGATCCTTTGTATAACTGTTGCTCTGGGCTTTTCTGTCTACTGTGACCTGCCTTAGCATTTTTCTGTGGTTTCATTGCAGCGCGGATGGAGAAGTGAAGCACTGTGTGATCTACAGCACTGCTCGAGGATACGGCTTTGCAGAACCCTACAACCTGTACAGCTCGCTGAAGGAGCTGGTGCTCCATTACCAACAGACATCCCTGGTTCAGCACAATGACTCCCTCAACGTCAGGCTCGCCTACCCTGTCCATGCACAGATGCCCTCGCTCTGCAGATAAGCAGGGTGGGAAGAGACATGGCTCTCCAGCATTTTTCTATGGTTTTAATTAGACTACGATGAGGGCATTCTTTCTACGTAGACTGCTTGTTTTGCACAAGTGATTCTGTGAATGTGAAATGGAGAGGCCGAGCAATAGCTGGCCAGAATTTGGGGATAACTGAGGGGCCCAGGGTTTCTGGACTCAGCTGCGCTGCTGCACTCATGTATTGAGCTGGAAGCAGATACTGGTTTCATGGGGGTTTTGTTGTCAGGCACCTTGAACACTTGTGGGTGGGGGTGGGGTTTTATTTGGAAGCCTCTGAAGAGTTCATGTCCTCTTGTCTTCAGCTCTGAGAATGCAGCAGGTCATGGTTTTGTTGGGAGTTGTTTTGCTTTGACAGTCTCTTCCCATAAGAAGCAGCTAACTTTGGTTCTGTGGTAAGATGGGGTTTGGTTTGGGGGGGGGGGGAAGGCAACCAAAGGAAATAGGGAGGTGTGGGATTTCATTTACAGAATCTAAACCAAGGAGGCAAAAGAGCCCTTCAGTCGATGTTAAATTTTACCAACATAATTTAGGCGTCAGAATCTTAGCATCTCCTCCCTCTAACGCACTATGTTCATGAACCAACAAAGCAACATTGCCAGACCAGGGTCTAAGGGGAAACAGTGACACTAGTAGCTGAATGTACACTTCTGTACCAAAACTTGAAAGTGAGAAAACTAGAAGTGTGAGTTTTAACAAACACTAAAACTGGTCAGTGTGTCTGCTTTTGCCCTGGCCTTGTTTCTGAGATGTTAGAATTGTCTTGTGGGGATAGTGAGCTTTGAGTCATATTGAAGTCAGTGCTTGTGTGGTGCTTCTTTAGCCTAAGGAAGGATGTTTGAAACCTTTGTAACTAGTTTTATGAGTAAAGAAAAGGTGCAATCCAGTGCTTTTAGATGGCTTGATATATACCAAATAATGATAGAGAACAACATGGTTGTGTGTTTCCCCAAGTTTAAAAGCCTTGCCAAAACTATACAAGGATTAATTTGCCTTCATCTCCCCTTCCTTTTCTGGGTAGGGTTTAGGGAGCCATAGGTAGCTAAAGGACTCAGTGTATGGTCAGAGACCTCAGTAAATCACAGACACGTGGGCCCTGTGTCCAGGGTGAAGGGCCCATCACATTACACATTATTAATGTGGTTGAAGCTTTTGCCAAGAGACGGGATATAGCATGGAGTTCAGACTATCTGAGGAAAAAATCTACAAGCTTTCCTGTTTGCCTTTTTTTGTGAGCCTGCCATTCAATTAGTGTCACAGCCTCTCCTCATGCTTCAGTGGCTGTGATTTTAGGCCAGGAATCTTCTGCTCCATGTGGCTTAGGCCTTCCAGCTGAGTGAAATTTGTTAGGTAGAGGGCAGGCATCTATTCTTGGCTTCACATTTATTTAACAGAGTCCAGCTGCTTCAGAGCCAACCCTGGAGCCATAACAGACTCAGTGTGACTCAGCTACTTGGGCCATACTGCCATGCAGTCAGGCATTCTAGTTGAATAAGTTAAGCAGCCGGTACCTGGGTCATAAGGCATCAGGGAAGATCAAACTTGGGGGCCAAAATAAAGATGAACACGATTTTCCCTGAGCATTTATCTTGATGGCAGTGTCTAGAAAGAACCACAGTATAGAGAGATGATCAACAGTTTTAGAAAATTGTTGTCACAGTAAGGATAGGAAGAAAAGGGCATGTCATTGTTGTTGACTTTTCTTTATTCATGCCCAGTATGGAACGAGAGGAAATTGACCTCCCCCAGCCACTGTTCAAGGCCCTGCCTTTCTCAAAATTGCCAGCTTGAAATATTGCTCAGTTCACCTGGTAATGCCAGGCTGCTTGCTGATTAGAATACCCATGTGACTTTGTATCTGATTGAACTTGCTGAAGCAGGTCCATGGTCAGGGTAAGGTGCAAGGAATCCCTGTCTGGCACTAAAATTCTAGTATGTCCTGGATGGAATATAATATACATCTGCAGTATTGAATGATGTCATTATTTGTAGGGCAGATATGGGGGAATGTTCAGGAGACAGAGAGCAGAATCTTAGCATCTACACTTGGGCTGAACTGTGGAGAAAGGCTGTTTTTCAGTTCTATATTCTTTACCTCTAAGTGATCCACTTTGTGGGATCTAAGTACAGGGATCATTTAATAAATTGGAAGGTATCTTTTTCTGACAAGCTGCCACATGATTTACTTGGTCCTGAGCTGTGGAAAGGGCATAAGGACCAGTCTGCTACCAGTGCCCTGTGTCTGGGGGAGTCAGCGTGCTACTACGGCTCCATGGCTCAGAAGCAGGTCTTGGTCTTCTTTCCAAGTCTAGCTTAATGTTCTGTCCCATGACCTGGCCCTGAGACTATACCTCTTTTGGCATCTTAACTGCAGTCTCACTGACTGAAGCAAAGGGTAAAGAGACAGATTAACTAACCAGAGGGCAGATGAGCCAGGCCCCAACATGAAAGCAGCTTTTGGTTGGCTCGATATACTTGTCTTTTAATAACAAAGCAATGCTGTTTACACCTGGCATTGTTCAACCATAGGTCGGTTGCCTATGTTCTTGTCACTGCTCCTGCCATAGATGAAGATAGCCTACAGTTCCACTCCTGCATTTAAGTCCTAGGGTCTCCACATCTACTTCAGACTCCTCGAGCCAGTGTGTGGTGTCTTCCATGTGTCTCACCTTGCTGCAAGGCACCAGCTCCATGCATTCTCCTGATCTAGAAAAAAAAAGTGTCTGAGCAATTTCTGGTTTCTAGGATGATCTCTGTTGCCAGTTAGGACCCCAGAGTAGAGCTCTGTGAAGTTTCCATGGCATCAAACACCAGAGGGTCTGTGCTTGGCCCTTTGCTGCCAACTGCTCAGTTTTGACTAAGCTATCGTCATTTGTGATCGACAACCTTGTTTCTTTACAAATCCTTGCATGTAACTTTGGTATCCTGATGTTTCTTGTGAAAAATCTATTCTGTTGTCTTTGATGTAATAAAAGAATTCACGTAGTTTATGTAAAAATACCTGACTCAGAAGGAAGCCAATTGTGTCTTGTGTTGGGACCATTTTTGCAATTGTTCTTGTCACCAAATGTGTTTGGATGTTGCTGTGCAGTTGTGGGGAAGGGGTGGGGGGGGGAATGTAAGGCAAGAACATTGTTGGGCTTTTTTTTTTAACCTTCTCCAAGACTTGGATGGTCTGGCTGACTTGCTCCAGATGCAATAAAAATATTGCTATGAAGCCCCTTTCTGTATTCTTGGAATGGAAGGCAATGGTCGGCTTGGGGCAGGGTAGGGAGGACGGTAGTTTTAAGGGGCTAAATGGGGACCACTAGAGGTTCTCCCTCCTGTGAGAGGAAATCAATACTTAACAAATCAAACTCAAATACTAATTGAAAAAATTGAGAGCCATTTCCTCCCCTTAGCATCCATTCTTAGTTAAGTGCATTTTATTGGTTATCATGCCCAGAAATAAGCATTTTCTCATTCTACTGTAGCATCAGGAGAAATGGACTTACTAGTCTTACCGTCTTGTCCCTCTCTAAGGTACTTTATCCACAGGGTCAGGGAATGCCTGTTTTGTGCATTTCTTCCCTGCTGTGTCAGAAGTACAAGTCATGAACAATAGGTAGCCCTCTTCCAACCAATTCTATCCTTCATATGTATTTTGGATTTTATTTCCTCTCACCTCTGGAATCTTTTCATTTTTTTTTCCCCCAGCTGGATCAATACTACATTTTACACTTAAATGGCTGGGTGTATAGTCCTGGAGAGATGGTTGACCTTGCAGAGGGCCCAAGTTCAGTCCCCAGCACCCACATGGCAGCTTACATAACCCTGAAATTCCAGTCCCAGAGCATCTGACACCCTCTCTGGCCTCCGTGGCACTGTATGCCTAGTGGTGCAGATATAAGTAAGCAACACCCATACACAAAAACTTTTTTACAAAACAAAAATAATTTGGCTGTCCTCTCACTATTAAATTCTATTCATACCTTTCCCTTAGTATCTTTCTTCACAGCAAGAATCTCCTTCACTCGAGATTTCCTCATATGTTATTATTCAAAGCTGTGCCCTTTGAAGTGCTAAGTACCCACTGCTTGTTTTCTGCATGAGAACTCATCCACTTCACAATGGGACATTCGCCTAGTTCTCTGACATGTTTCAGCTAGAGAGCTTTTCTAGTCTTCCTTACCTTAGGGCTCTTTGCCTAAATTTTGCCTCTATTACTGAATTCACCTACTATGTCTAGGTCAATACATTTCTCTTGCCTAGAATTCCATTGTAAGGTATCTCCTATTCAGTACATTGAACGTAGTAGCATGGGATGCAGGGTGTGGTCTGAATGAGAACAGCGTCACAGGCTCATGTCTGAATACTTGGTCCCCAGGTGATGGAACTGTTTGGGAAGGATGAGGTGTGTGACCTTGTTGGAGGTGTCTCAATGGGGTGGGGGTAAGCTTTGAGGTTTCAAGGTTCCTGCCATTCCTGGTATTCCTGCTCTTTGCCTTTTGCTTGAGGTTCAAGATGTGAACTCTCAGCTCTCCCTGCTGCCATGGTGGGGTTTGTTGTTGTTAGGGTCTATTTATCTCTGGCTGTCCTGGAGTCACTGTGTAGACCAAGCAGGCCTCAAACTTGAGAGATCCTCCTGCTTCTGCCACTCCAAGTGCTGCTGTGACTAATATCTCTATCTATTTATTTATTGGTACTGGCTGTGTCAACTCAGTGTTGTGAATCTTTTGGGTTTACTTTCTTATTTCACTCTATGTTCCCTGGGCAATCCTTATCTTATGTAAGTTTAATTATCATCTATCTTCTGGATAGTTCTCATTGTTGACAGGTTTGTGCACTCTTCTCTGGCTCATGCGAGCCATCACAACCTGTCTATACTACAGCCAGAGAATAGACAGGCTAAGACAAACCTGATACTACTTGTCCGAGACTCTTCGCACACAGCCAGCAGTGTTGTCACTTGGGCTGATGCCCTTGTATGTACATCACAAGATGCTTGGTGGCCGTGCTTTCCTCCCACTCCCTTCCGACCTCCCAGGACTATTTCCAGGGAACTTCCTCCATGCACCCCCTCCACCTATGCCATGGTGCTTCTGACCAGGTCCTGACATGAGCTGTCCTGTGGTCTTCCAGAAAATAGCCTGTGACCTGATTTCTGTACCCAGTGCACCAGCCCAGCCTTTGCAGCTAATAGGGAAGGTATCCCAGATGGACCAGGTGTCTCTTGGAGCCACCAAGTCTTCTAGCCTTAACGAACCAAGCCTGGTTCCCTGTCCTGTGATGCTAACTCTAATCTGATGTACTTCTATTCCAAAACAGAAGTAAACCGTGTGTAGCCTTAGCTAGCGCATAGCTTTTATGTAGAAAGGCTTCAGTTCATGTTGTATAGAAACCTGTTATTATCAATCTAATTTTTGGAGGTTACCATTTTCTCCATAGAAGACAAAGCTGCAAGCTGTAGTGGACTGAAGTACTTGGTCTCCAGGTCTCCCAGAGGTAGATATTAGATCATGGGGGAGGTAGCATTACCATCAGTTCAGGAGGTTTGCCAACTCTGGCAGAGAATCTTCCAGCCTTTACATACCAAGCGTGCTTTCCCTTACCTACCCTTGGGTACCATGCATGTTTTCCCTGTTTCTCCCTTCTACCCCTACACTACTCACAAGTACAGTTCTACTCATTAAGGACTGCTCACTACAATATCAGAGATGGTCATCCGTCTTGTCAGCATTGTATCTGGTCACTCTACCTCCTATTCTGAAGCTTTTTCCCGCTCTTGGATCTTGTGTGCATTGTTATTGACTGGACTCTCATGCCAGACAATTCTACCACCGAATTTTATATCCCAATTCCCTTCCTTTGTTGTGCCCAGGGGTGTCACTGTTGATAAAATGTAGCTCTCATTTCTGTATATTTTATTACCTTCTGGGTACCCCATATATACCTCAAAGAAAATATATTCAAAGTTAAACTCATCACTTCCTTGTGTCAGAGGCCTAGTGTCAAGAGGCCTGAGTTCTAATCCCAGCCCAAACTGTCCTGCCTAGGGCAGGAAAGCCCATTTCCTTATGGAGTAGGCAGGAATGTTAGTGGCCACAAGTCCTCATTCAGTGCTCTGTTACCTACAGAATCTGGGGGCTAGCCTTTGCTTTGCTCCTCGTGTACACTGATGGCTATGCAGAAGGATGGAAACCAGAGTCTGTCTTTAAACTGTTGTACTTTGAGTTCTTTTTGGTCCCTTGAACACAGCAAGTATATTGTGGCCACTCCCCACTCTCAGAAAAACTTACTATCCAGCACCCACTTATGCCTGAGCTCAGATATTTCATGATCTGAGAAATGCAGCTGGATTGAGTTCTCTTCCAGAGAGTGGGAACATAGTCATTATCACCCCCGTAGCAACAGGCCCCAGACCTAGAGTCATTATACACCTGACCAATAGAAAGAAGTAAACAAAGGCCAAGATGGTTTCCAGGAGGGTGTATTACACAGGTGAGTGCAAGGAAAGCAAACCCAACTGCTATGTTTGCTTTAAAAGCTCATCTGATGCTAGTGCCAAATCCTGATGCTTTTGCTGGCCCCCAGGTTCTTGACTTCTCCAGAGCAGGCTTGGCCCAGTTTCTGGGCTGAGGGGGTAGGCTCTGCATGGAATGTCCTGCCTTCTGTCACCTGAGGCATCAGGCACTTCCATGATGCTCAGGGCTGGCTCCTCTTTCTTCATTTGTTCACATTCAGACTCCCACAGCCAGTTGTGGCTGGGGACCTCATCAAGTGGATGGGTTAGCCCAGGGATACTACGTGACTGTGGCTTCTCCTGCTCAGGAGACAGGCTCTTAGGAAAAGTTTCAATTGTGGTTTCCAAATCTTGGGAGTTAACTGGCTCACCCGTCCTTGTTATCTTCTTGTTTGGGGATGCCCTGTCTGGACCTTCCATAAGGAATTTCCAGGACCATGTTCCAGGCTTTCCAGGGGTAGGAGTGGCAGCAGAGCAACTGGAAGGGGGGGTTGGTTCTGAGGAGCGGGGACACAGTGCACCTGGTACCTGTGGGGAGCGATGCTGAGCCTCCCAGCAGCCTTCAGAGGGCATTGTGGGTCCAGATGTACTCAGGCTGGGGGCTTGTAAGGAATCGGCAGCTTCCTCAAAGGTTTGTGGTCTCCAGACCCTCCTCTGGGAAAGCCCAGGAACTTCTATTTGGGAGGAACCTAGTATGACCCCTGTCAATAGGCCTGAGAGTACAGTTCCCTGGTTCTTTAGAGCCCTGTTCAAGAAAGTGTCCTCGTCCCTTCCCTTTCCTGAACCTGTAGGGGGTAGATTCTGGCCTGCTTCTGGTTGGGGGGCCAATCTTGGCTCTTGTGTGGCCTGGCTCTTCTCAGGTTCCTCATCAGGGTCGTCTTCGGAGGAGTCTACTTCCCGGATAGCTTCTTGTTTTTGTAGTGACTCTCGGCGTTCGGCTCGATCCTGTCGGAGGGTCCCAAGGGCCCGTGAAGGAGCAGACTGCAGCACCCCTTTTCCTGGAAGTGGCCCTTTCCCAGATAGCACACTTCTGGCTCCAACGACCTCCAGAGGGCTTGCTTCCCTGGGTGGCAGTTCCTTCTTTAGCTCACAGCGGGGCAGGTCAAGACTATGCTTGCGGGAAGGGGCCAACTTCTTCTCTGAAGCTGCCAGTGCAGCAGCCAGCTTTTCAGCAGACTGCACCCTCTTAAGCAGTGGAGAACGGGGTGGTTCTGCACTCTTGGGCCGTGAGAGCTGCCTACCTAGTGGAGGAGACAAGTGAAGTTTGGTAGGAAAGGCCTGGGCTCCGTGTCCGGACAGAGGCGATGGGGAACGCTGAGGCGAAGCTGCTGCTGCTGCTGGTGGAGAAGGGGTATGGGCCAATGGTGACAGGGGGATGCTGCCTGCTGACTTGCGCCGTGGAGAGCGGTATTGGCGCTGGAGCTTGGGCGCCAGACCATGTAGAGAGCTGGGCCGTGTATGTCCGGAGCCAGCAGGGGAACTGGGCACACTGGAGCTGGGAGAGCTGCTCTGCGATGAATTCCCTCCCACTTTGGTTAGATGCATGGATGGAAGGAAAGAAACAGAAAATAGCACATCAGTGTTCATTGTTAGAAGTGACTGAGTGGCAAGGCAGAACTTAACACTGGAATGCCCTAGGGCTGTCCACTTTACACTACTGGTGGATGAGAGTTCTCGTAATCCACCCCTATCCCCTACCCATTCCTCCCAAGACTTCTGGCTCTTTAAGAGTGGGCTCAAAGAGATTTAGAGTGGGGACTATGGGAAGCAGAGGGCTCAGGTTCATTCCTATTTCCCAATGGGTGGTTTCTGATCTGCAGGGAGCTCCCTGTACCTGAGTGCACAGCATCAGGAGCTACCCGGTAGCCCTGAGGAGGAGATCGCGGAGAGAGGCTGTGGCTGTGTGTAGGAGAGCCTGGACCACTCTCTCCTGATGACAAGGAGCGGTTAAGGGAAGAAAGGCTGCGGCTGGTGTGTAGCAAGGAGGCCTGCTTGGTGATCTTCCGGAACAGGGAGCTTCTTTTTCTGCTGCAGAGGTAAGGGCAAGACTGAGTTGCACAGGACAGATAACACTCTAGGCCGGGAGCCCAGACCCACAGCAAACGTGAGCACCCAGGTTCTCATGGCAAACCTCTGGATCAAGTCTGTCTCACCTTTCTTGTCCATCCTTGCCCCGGTTCCGTTTGCTCCTTCGGGCCATCTTGGCTTTGTAGCTGCCTTTCCGAGCTGGCCCCACTTTGATAGATGTATTCTCTAAGGGAGTTGTTGATATCGATACCTTGTTTCCACTCTGGGAAGCCAAGCAGAGAAAAGCATGACACTTTGGCTATGGGTGGTAGCTATTTTCTTGTCTTGCTCTTCCCCTGTGCTGCACACCACAGTTCCGGCTTTTGCTCTCACATACTGACTTGTACATCTAAACTAGTGCTCTTGTTCCAAGGGGCGCCCCAGAGTGATTAGGAACGGGAAGACAGCAGCATCTCTCCTGTCCTGCTCATCCGTCTCCCTCACACTTTAGAAGAAGAGGCATTGGCCTTGGCTAACAGAGGCTAATTACCATAGGGAGAAACTCTCCGGTATGCCCCTATATCTGCCCTGTGTGTACCGGCACTCACTCCCGCCCCCGTGACGGCTAGCCCCGGCCATTCACACCCTCACACGACAGCGTCTCCAGCACTGACCTTCAGCACCAGCTCCACCACTTCTGTGTGGACCAGCCCATGCACAGGCTCACCATTGACATGGGTGATGAGGTCCCCCTGACGAAGCCCTGCCTCACTGGCTGGACCACCGTCCTCCACATGCTGCCCCAGGAAGAGAAGAGTCTTTAGTCTGGACCAAGGCTCTGCTGCTGTGATCCCTTGACCACCACCCTTTGGTTTCTGTGACAATGTGGGCAGTGACCAAAGACAGGGCAGATAGGCTCTGGTCAAGGGAGGGCAGGAGTAACAAGGGACAGCAGCTTTGCCTGGCCAGACATACCCACACCATGTGGTGTACAGTGTAGACATCTGAGTCACCCATGTAGACACGAATGGCCCTCAGGGTGAAACCATACTTCTTGCCAGCTCGGTGGATGATGATGGGAGGCCTCAAGCTGCCAAGGGCTGGCAAGAAGTCCCTGCTTGGAGAAGAGTCCCTGGAGGATGGATTAGATGGCTGGGAATGCGGGGACATGGGACTGGCCAATGGTGAGCAGGTGTGGTGTT
The DNA here is from genome assembly GCF_017639785.1 of Mesocricetus auratus. NCBI lineage: Eukaryota > Metazoa > Chordata > Mammalia > Rodentia > Cricetidae > Mesocricetus > Mesocricetus auratus. The sequence goes on along the minus strand of NW_024429197.1, from coordinate 25,466,281 downwards.
CTAGAGGAGAAACCAAGACTTAGCGACATTTGAAAACAACGATTTATTTCTATTTTATGTGAATATATCTGTGTGAGGGTGTTGAAAATTTAACCTGGGTCCACTGAACCATCTCTCTCCAGTCTCATATATCCATATTTTAAAAATGAAGAACTTAGGGCTTAAAAGTGCCAGACAAGGTATTCAATTCAAGGTCAAGAGCCTTTAGCATTGATGATTTAAACATTAACTCTTTGCCCCTAACCCTACAATCTTATGCCACTCCAACCCTGCCCTTTGGTGCACATGCATGCACATCACAGAACCACCACAAATCTTCAGAGACTCTGCTGCATGGTAAGGAGGCAGTCTCTCAGACACCTGCTTGCACAGAGACTCCTGTAGCCTCCAATGCCCTTCCTATGAGTTTTATTTTAGTTCCCTGGTGGCCTTACCTGAAGGAATGAGGAGGGAAAGGGCTGTAGCTGAAGCAGACTTGATTACTTTGTTGACAGGGCGAGTGGTGCGCTTCTCTATAGAGTCTCCAGAGAGCAGCCGGTGACGAGCCCTACGCACAGCTAGGTCGCTGATGGCTTTGGCTGCAGCTTCCTCAGCCAGCTGTGGGGTCCCACGGCCTCTTGTCTCCATGGCTGTGGGCCCAAGTGAATAATGAGACCTGCAGTGTAGCTAAGCCTCCCTCCCTATAGTGGAAGGCCTATGCCTTTCACCATCCTCTGGGCCACACCTGGGCAAGACCCACTGCTTGGGCCAGGCGGCTCTTCATCCAGTACCAGCTGCCTCTCCAGTGGTCGCTCAGTGACAGGCCCAGTTGACCCCTCTCCAGAAGGGGGTGTGAGGACCCAAATACCCTCCTGCTGTGGCCTCCGAGGGGTGCTACTGGTCTCATGGCAACGAGGCACATCTGGGAGTCCTGAACAACGGTGTCGCACTGTCATTGGAGGACTTGAATCACTCTCTGTGTGGGATGACTCAGACACAGACAACCGCTTCCGTAATCTGCGAAACAGAGGGCCCAGGTACTACAGGGTGAGGTGGCCCGGGGCCTTTCCCTCTCCTGTCTCTGCTGAGACTACCTTAAGGTATAATTTATAGTCACAGACATCTTCATACATTTTGCCAGACGTCCCTAGCGAATGTCATTTACCTACCAACACCCACCCCTCCAACATTTGATGTGACAACCAAGGGATAACTTGATCTACCCACCCTGGTGAGCCCTGGGTGCTTACATCTCGGGGGAACCAATCACCCAGCTGCGGTCTTTGCCCTTCAGCCCTGCCAAGCTATCTGAGCGGTCTTCCTTCTCCTCACTCAGGCTGCGCTTGGTTGGGGGTGGTGTCTGGCGTTCCTCAAGCAGGGAAAGCCGCTCCATGCTACTGTAAACCTGTGGGCACAGGAGACATATGGTACGGCTCTGACAGCTATACTTTCCAAGGAACAAAGGGTCCCCAGCCTTGATGCCCTCTTCCATCCAAGCTGCTGACCCGAGTCTGGCAGGGCCTGGGTGACCCTAGAAGCTCCTGCTGTATGTAACCCTATCCCTCTGATCTCTTTTTCTGGAAGTGATCCTATCAGAATTCCTTGAGCCTGCCATAGGTATGTCCTCCCAATCCCCTAGCATCCTGGGCTTCCTTAGTCACACCTTGCTGAACCTTGGAGAGCAGGAAGAAAACTGGCGGATCTCAAGGCAGCCATCCTCACTCACTTCCTCTTCATCCTCAGAGTCTACATGGTGGTATCGTTCTGAACGGGCTAGACCAAATACAGTTTAATTAACGTCAGCACCCTTGTTGGTGGCATCCTGGTGGTACCAGCAGGGCCCTGAGCAGCTGCTCAGCTGCTCCTGACCAAGGGATGCATGGATATTTCCTGGCAAGGTGAGGATCATGCTTCACTTCACCCCACCAGCAGTCTTACTGTCAAAGTAGCTGGTATCATCCTCTGATTCCAGCTGAGGTATAAATTCAGCCTTTTGGCGAAGAAGTCCTGTCCAGTCCAGACCCATGAAGAATGGGTGCTGCTTTACTTCATAGGCACTACCTGCAGACAGAGAGATGGGGGACAAGATTAGCTGCATGGAGTATAGGTCACTGAGTCATGTGAGAAGTTAGAGTATAAGAAAGTAGGCCTACGAAGTCTCAGTTCAAGGAGTCTTCCTTCTTTGCCTACAGGAATAGGGCAGAGTTTCAGGATCAAGAGGAACTTTACACTGCACCTTAGGGTACACAGGCTCAGCCTTCCTTACCCCTTTCCAAGTGGCGAGAAAAGCCCAACTTACTTGTGCCCAGTCTTTCTAGTGGGTTCTGGTGAAGCAGTTTGGAAGTGAGGTCTTGGGCATCTGGTGGGAGTGCGTCATCACCCTCAGGCCACACAATCTCATCTAAAGTTTCACAGGTAAGAAAAAGGAAAACATGTGGGTAGAGCTGAGAGACGCAGAAAAAGGGCAGTATAAAGGAAAAGGCTGGGCTTAGAGCTCCTCAAAGCTTGTCTGGCACTCCAGTTCCTAAAGTCCTATAGGTTCCACCCCTCCTAGGGCAGTCTCACAGTCCCCAGAACATAGCTTGTTCTTTGATCCAGTGGGCACAATGCGAACAGTGACCTCCCGCTCCTGGAACTCCAGCTCACCTGCCATTTTACTCTAGACATTTTACTCACACTCACAGATATAAGCACAGCCCAGAACACCATGACATAAAAACGACATGAACATGCTGCCTTCCAGGCATACACACACATTCAGAAAAAAGAGCCTCCCAGCTGTATGTGTACAGCATGACTTCACACTGATCCGGGGTGACAGTACCTACCACTGATCACTTGCCCAAAGAGCTCCTCCGGAGTGTCTCCAAAGAAAGGGACGCAACCCACCAGGAACTCATACAGGATTATGCCCATGGCCCACCAGTCCACTGGCTTCCCATATCCCTGACGCAGGATCACCTCAGGTGCTATATATTCCGGGGTCCCGCATACCTGAGCACAGAGAAAGCAGGCTGGCTCAGTATCCTGAGGCTGGAGCAGAGAAATCTCAGCTTTCCTTAACTAATAAACAGGACCAACAGCAATCCCAGGGACCCAGAGTTAAAGGACTTCTTGGTCAGAGAGTTTCTGTATTTTTCCTAATTAACCAAAACATCTAATTCTAGCCTAAAAACATCACTCTCTAAACTCTGGCTCTTTTGGGTCTGGTCTTAGAGTTGGTTCCTCTCCTCAGAACAGAATCTACCAGTCACCTGTGGTCATCACAACCTGAAATGTTAAGTCAGAAGATATCCACTAGAAGTGTGGAGCTGTGTTCCAAGAAGGACACACCCAGGAGAGCTGAGCCTCAGGCTGACCTCACATGAAGATATATCAGTAGTTAAGACACCTATTTCATTCATATCCTAGGGAAAATTTTATACCCGTTTTCACAGGGCTCATCCTGTTTTCCAAATGTGCTACCTATTTCAATGCTTCCCTGAAACTAAAGGCAAAAATGTGGGCACTCATATTAATACCCGGCCTGATTTCACCCCCAAGTTTCCCCCCATGTTTCATACCTGCTTGTCTAGGAACTCCCGGGCATCCTTTTCAATGTGGCCCTCATACAAGTTGGTTGTCAAACTCATGAGGCCAATTTTAGAAAGTCCAAAGTCAGTGAGTTTGATGTGCCCCATGGATGTAATCAGAAGGCTGTGAGACCACAGAAATAAAACCATGGAGTTATTTCGCAGTTGACCCTTAGTATTGATTTAGGGTTAGCCTCTGCATGATACTAAGGGAAACAAACGGGGAATTAGGCAGCTATAAAGCAGCGGCCCTGGCATTGTATCATTTTCTAGCCCTCCTTACAACTCCATCTCTGTTGTTCTACCTGCATTCTATACCTGGATAGGCAGTGGCAGAAGAGACTTCCTCCATGACTGAGACAGCCATCCTAAAGAAGCTGCTGTAGTCATTAAGAACACCTATCATAAGTTGAGGGACTTATAGTATCCATCTCAGGGAGAAGATGAAATCTCTTTTCATCCTTGACGTGGGAGGAAGAAACTAGAAACCAGAGACTGCTTTACATACTTTGCCCAGGCCATTCTACTTGATGCTAAGGGCTTCACCCTGCCATCCCTCTATTCTAGGGATTCCCAATTACTATCTCTTGTTCCGATTTCATTCATTTTTTAATTTGAGATGGAGCTTCTTTGTATACCCCTGGCTGTCCTAGAACTAACTCTGTGGACTAGACTGACCTGCAGCTCACAGAGCTCTACCTGCCTCTAGTCGAAAGTGCTGGGAATAAAGGGGTGTGCCACCACTGTTTGGTCCTGACTCCTTTAGTGGACCCTATGTCAGTTGCTCAGGTCACAAATTCAAACCATTCCAAACAAAGTCAGGTTTCCTACCTGTTTCATCATCTGAGTAAGAAATATGTTTTATGACCTACTAAGTTCTGTGCTAAGTGTCTCCAAACTGTTTCGGAACTGGGGATGCTATACAGTGAAGGAGTATCTCACTAGCATGCATGAGGCCTTGGTTTTGATCCACAGCAAAGAGAGAAAAAAGTGGGGACAGCGACACCATTTCTAGAACACTCAGCACAGCAACTATGCTGATTTCATTTCAGAAGGAAGGAATATGAGACTCAAAACCGACTCAGTTAACAAGCACAAGTGGCCACCTGAACATGGGTCTGCATAGTATCAAAGCTATTCTTCTTTTTCTTTTTTAAAGACAGGGTATCTTTGTGTAGCCCTGGCTTCCCAGAACTCGCTCTGTAGATCAGGCTGGCCTCAAACTCACAGAGATCCACCTGCCCCTGCCTCCCAAGCACTGGGATTTAAAGGTGTGCGCCACCACAGCTTGGCCCAAAGCTATTTTTTGAGTCATTCTTATATGTGCTAATTCTTTTGTTCTGCTTGGTTTCTTCTGTTTCATTCTAAGACATTTTGTTTGTCCCACTTATCAAGAGACTTAAGAGGAAGACCTGAACAATAGAAACAGACAGTGGGCATACTTGTCAGGCTTGAGGTCACGGTGCACAATGCCATAGTTATGTAAGTATTCCAAAGCCAGTACAGTTTCTGCAAAGTACAGACGTGCCATGTCCACAGGCAGGGCTCCAATGTTCTTCAGCAGAGTGGCACAGTCTCCCCCTGTAAAAAGTCCAGGCTATCATGTTCCAGTACCCTGATCCAGCTGGTTCTCTGCAGTCCCTAAGGAGATAGCCTCACAGAATAGGCTAATGCTGAACCCTGTGTCTCCAACCCTTCTGCTACTAGTGTGGGTGGGAGACAGGTACTAGGAAGCAGGAAATGGATTTCTCTGTGGCTTTGGAGGCTGTCCTGGAACTCGCTCAGTAGACCAGGTTGGTCTCAAACTTACAGAGATCCACCTGCCTCTGGGATTAAAGCCGTGTACCACCATCGCCCAGCAATACTAAGTTTTTTAAGGATGGGAATACTGTATTCAACAAATTCACTTGCTAAAACATTCCACTGAAGTAAAAACTTGGCTTTATATAGGTTTGGCTTTAAGCCTTAGGGAAAATATGTTTGTAGCTGTACAGAGTGAGGGAGTCCAAGGAAGGACCACTGCAAAGCTACTGCCTGTCCCTCCCCAGGCTCTGCCTAAACTGTTCTTCTAGTCTAGTGCCAGAGTATGTGACAGTCCCTTCACAAGTCATCAGCTGCGGCAATCTTGGTGGAGTCCCACCTTGGGCTTCTGTGGTTGCTACCTAAAGCCTCTATATCCATTTGCACTGACATTAGGGGAAGAAACTTTCTAGCTGCTGGGTTACTACATCTGTCCACCTTTCTCCCTGTGGATCTATGTGCTCACTGTGGCCAGTGGTCTCAGAGTTCCTAAGCAGAAACTGATGACAAAGAGGTCTTGAAAGCTGAAGCCTGAAGCTTCACCACTCTACAAAAGAAGCTGTCCTTAATTAGGGCAAAGGCCCAGACTGCACTTTGACTTCCACACAGACCACGTTCCCCCAGTACCTTCGACATATTCCATCACCATGCATAAGTGACGCTTGGTCTCAAAGGAGCAGAACATGCTGACCACAAAGGGGTTTTCAGCGAACGTCAGAATGTCGCGCTCCACAAATGCCTGCTGGATCTGGTTCCGTAGGATCAGGTTCTGCTTATTAATCTTCTTCATAGCAAAGCGCTGCCGAGTGCACTTGTGCCGCACCAGAAAGACCGCCCTGGGGAAGACAGCCAGCCCAGCCCAGCACCCAAGGGCTCTTAGCACCTCAACTGTATATTCCATAACCCCAAACAGCCTCTTCATCCCTCATATGTGCAGAGAACAAAAATCTTGGGGATATGCCTACTAGTGAGAAGAATCTGGGCTTCTGGGCTAATTAATTCTTCCATTTCCTGGAAGAGCAGTTTCTAGAACTCAGAGGATTGCTACAGGTGGGAATCCTGCCTGGGCAAAGAACCAATTTTCAGATGCCAAAGGAAACTGCTCTTGACACTCCAGGAGAATTCAAGGAGAGAGTGGGTCCACCTTGGGACATCTTTTGCCCAGGGGATTGGGAATCATACACATTCAGAGGGAAAAGACCAAGGATCGATTCAACTCTAGTTCTCGCCTCAATCTGACCCATGCCTTTACCCATAAGCGCCATTGCTGATGAGCTTAATGGTTTCAAAGTCCTCTTCAGATGGGGTCTTTTTATTTGGCAGAGATGCCCCACGACCCTGGAAGACAAAGGAAAAGGAAGGAAGTAGGTATGATCTTTAGAGCACATATGCTTGGGGAAGCTGTGTATCCCAGTGTCAGCTCCTGCCCATTCTTTCCTAGGAACCACAACTCATTATTGGCAGCATCAACTCCCCATTGTTAGTACTGGCCTGCCTTTGGGGTTCTCACAGGATACGTCCTCAGCTGCAGCCACTGAGAGCACCCGCTGTGCACATTTGCTATGTTCCCTTTTAAGAAGTGGATCTTGCCCACCTCCCATCTCTCCCACCACTCTTGTAACCAGGGACCAGTCTCTGCTCCCCTCTCTCATCTTCCAATAAACTTCCTTTGTGAGCTTTGTTGCATGGTGTCTTTCTCTCTAGCGTAGCTTTTTAACTACAACACCCATCCTTTCAGGTGTTCTTTTTTTTTTAAAGACTTATTTATTGTTATTTTATGTGCATGACTATTTGCCCACATGTGTGACTTGTGTCTATGGAGGCCAGAGGAGGGCATTGGATCTCTTGGAACTAGAGTTACAGTTGGTTGTGAGTCACCATATAGGTGCTAAGAATTGAACCTGGGTCCTCTGGAAGAGCAGCCGGTGTTCTTAACCTCTGAGCCATCTCTCCAGTCCCCAGGTGCTCTTTTAAAGCAAACTTAAAGGGCTTCAATCTCCAAAATTGCAGCAGGAGCTCAGGATCTTTACCTCAACTGAATCATCTGTCTCTGGAGTATCAGGACTATCATAGCTGCTCAACTGGGCCATTTCTAGAAACACAGCAAGAAAATTGCATAGCAGTGATAAGCATTTCAACAATACCCTCAGATCACACAACAGATACATGTGCAGTAGGTATTAATACTTAGTGTATCAGCCCAAAAATATAAACCCAGTCCTGTGGTTCTATCATCAGTAAAGTACAGATTTTAGACAGGGAAATAAGCCAAGTGCTATTACTTTATAATTTCTAGAAGTTCAGTGCCATTTACATGGCCTGGCACAATCTAGAAAAGCTTCTCTCAAATTTGGGGCATTTCCTTCAGGCCAAGACTACTTTACTTATTGGGGCAGGGAAGCAAGCAGACAGGGGCAGAAAACTACAGAACAGGACAGGGAAGCCCAATGCTCATACATGGGCTCATCATGATGTCCAGAAGAACAGAGCTAAACTCTAAAGCAGAATGGACAAATCTAAACAGGAAGGCCTATCAGGTGGCCAATAGGAGAGGGAACTATGTAGAAGGGTGATAATTTTTTTAAAATGTTGATTATGGCCTTTTCTTGTTGACCTTGTTTGATCTAAATCCAACCTAGCTGGTCCCAAGGGAAATGTGAACAGTGGTTCCAAAGGAAAGGCCATGTAACTGCAGAGTTCACAGAGTGTCTCCTGCAGTCCTGAAACCCCTGAGGTCACATTATGTCCACATCTATGCTAAATCTCTTTTTTATAGCCACTACACAGCATGCTTACCCTCTAGGGGATCCCGTGTGAGGCCCAGCTGGCTAACAATGTAACGGGGAATGTCACATTTAATTCCATGTCCCTCTTTGGCATGACCCTCAGCTGCTTCTAACAGGTGATAGAATTCTTCAGGGTCAAATTCCTGTACCAGAGAAAAGAGGTGGTCATTGGGGAGAGATACAAGCATATGCTGCTGCCTTTCTTGGCATTAAAGCACATACTATGGGGAAAGAAATTTGGTCTCTAGACATCTGGAAACAGCAGTTATAGATCATGGAACAAAGCTGCCTTATAGGTCACCTCTAGATGATTTCCATAGTTAGTCATCTTAGAAATAAGCACAAGAGCTTTTGATTTCAAGACAGCTTAGCCTAGTCACCTGTCACAAGTCAGATTCTTTCAGCCAGGTGGCACTTTCAGATATGTTCAGGTGGTCAGCCTGGAGCACTCCTGGTATATACTCAATCATAGCTGATTTAGCATAAGGTAGGTCAGACTAATAGTTCTGACTGCCAGTCCTTCAAATACTTGCAAATCATATTTAAAAGATAATTCACCAACAGAAATGTTAATGGTACTGCCAGTTCTGCTGTTGGCAAGACACTTGCTTTATATCCCCTGCTCCCCACCTGCATATCAGCCCTCCATGTTGACTCACCAGGCATTCCAGGAGACGAGCTGGGCGGGCAATGACAATCATCAACTTCTTTACCAGCTGTATCACAAAGGCTACATCTGAGCTCTCTGAGCGCTCGTGAGCCTACAAAAAAAAGAAAGGTTGTTTACACAATTATCCAGACTGCATAGAGCTAACTGCAGGAAAAAATATGGAACTCTATGTTGAGGAGTCAACAGCAAATCTTTGAGACACAGCCTACACTGAATTTCCCCCCTCTATTACAAGGGTCAAGTAATTTAGAGAACAAAATTGGGAAAAAATTGGTAATTGGCCAGTTAGAGAGCACTCAAGTGTTCTCCAAAGGCACCGACACCTAACCTCAGGGATAATCAGTCGGAGGAAAGGTCTGAAGGTTTAAGCAAGACTGTAACCTGAGCATTTTATGTTTATTTAACTTTTTTTTTATGAAACAGGGTTTATCTGCATTACTTTGGAGGCTGTCGGTCCAGCCCAGCCTCAAACTCACAGAGATCCACCTGCCTCTGCCTCCCCAGTGCTGGGATTAAAGGTGTGGGCCACCACCGCCCGGCTGTTTATTTAACTTTTATTTTTCAGTGGGTATAGAAAACTCAGGTCATCATTCTTCGTGGTAAATACCTTTGCTTGTTAATAAGATTCCTAAGCTGACTTTAGTACCTGGGTTTAGGAGCATATGTCCACTGTCTAAGCTGACTAAGAGGCTCTGGCAGAAGGATCACTGGAGTCCACTAATTCAAGACAAACCCAGGCTACACAGTGGAAGCTTGTCTTGAAGAAAAACAAAAAATCCTTTTAAGTCATTCAATGTTAATTCTTTGTATGATATACCTATCAATTTCTGATTTTTTAAAAAAGATTTATTTACTTATTATGTATATAGTGTTCTGCAGGCCAGAAGTGGGTGCCAGATCTCATTACAGATGGCTGTGAACTACCATGTGGTTGTGGGAATTGAACTCAGTACCTTTGGAAGAGCAGCTAGTGCTCTTAACCTCTGAGCCATCTCTCCAGCCCAATTTCTTGATTCTTTTTGAAAAGTATTTTAAATTACATATATGTATGTGTGTACATCTGCATGTGGATATGTGCACAGAGTACAAGAGTCCATGGAAACTAGAGACCAGAGGCACTGGATCCTACTGGAGCTGGTGTTTCAGGCAGTTGTGAGTTGACAGATGTGGACTCTTAGGAACTAAACCTAAGTCCTCTAGAAGAGTATTATGTGCTCCTAACCACTGAGCCATCTTTTCAGGAATCTGCCAACTCACCATTAGGAAAAATGTGAAAAGAAAGCTTTTCTTTATTTTGTTGACTTTTTCTTTTCATTTTGCATGTGTATATGTATGTCATGTTTGTATGGATGCATTTATCATATAGATGCATGTATGTTTAGAAATTCATACTGGGGTATCTTCCTTTATTGTTTTCAAACTTTTTTTTTTCTGAATAGCCTCGGATGTCCTGAAACTCAGTTTGTAGAGCAGGCTGGCTCAAACTCATTTTTTAAGACAGTGCTTCTCTTACTGAGTCTGTCATTCACTAATTGGCTATACTGCCTAGCTAGTGAGCTCCAGGGGTCCTCTCCTTCCCCTAAGGGATTCTAGAAACATGCTGCCACACTTGGCTTATTACATAGGAACTGGGGATCCAAACTTAGGTCCTCAAGTTTATGTGGCAGCCACTTTATTAGCTGACCCATCTCCCCAGCTCCTTGATGTTTTTTCTATTTTTTAAAGATAGACTTACTATGCAGCCTAGGCTTCAGTCTCCCGGGTGCTGGGATTATAAGTGTGTGCTACCACATCTGGCCGTATTTTATTATATTATTTCTTCTAACCAAGTATCCACCCCTGCTGGGCAGTGGTAACATACAACTTTAATCACAACACTTGGGAGGCAGAGGCAGGCGGATCTCTGTTGAGTTTGAGGCCAGCCAGGCTACAGAGAAACTGTCTCAAAAAAACCAAAAAAGAAAGAAAAGAAATTTCCACCCTAGTACTAAGAATTACTAGGGCCTCATAAAAACTAGGCGAGTACATTTTTACTTTTTCATGTTGGGTGCATGTGGACATGTTTGTGCTATGGTATGCATGTGAAGCTTCTCTCCTTTCACGTAGGTCTGGGAGACCAAACTTAGATCATCAGGCTTGGTGGCAAGTACTTTACCTGATCTTACTAGCACCAGAATATTTTTTGTACAGAAACAAACAACTGCTTTTCATGGGAATTGGACATTCTCAAGTTGCTCTTATACAAAATTTATATTTAAGTATTCATTTTGAAATGAGAATTTTTTTATAGATAGAATTAAATAAAACTTTCTCACTGTAACTACTGCCTACTGAGTTATATCTTCCAGGGTACAGGGACTGATTTATTAGTCGTCTAGCATTTGGCAGTAATAATCATGATCAGTTTGAATCTTATGTCCCTAGATCAGCTGGTCCCTGACATTCCCTGCTCTTTCTAGACCCACACCAAAGTCTTGTTTGAGCTTATCACTGTGTCAATGAAATATCAGTTAATGGACACACTCACAGCCCTAGCCCTGCTTCTCCTGGGTTGACAGTTAGAAAGCTATGCTGAAATAAATGATTTTCAGTAGAAGACAGATCATATATCCACTACTGTATTTTATATTATTATTTGTATTTGTTTGTTTTAAGGTCTCACTATGTAGCCCTGGCTCGACCTGACACTGACTTAGATTTACTAGGATCTGCCTCAGTCTCCCAAGAGCTAGGATTCAAGGTGTGTACCATCACATCTGGTCAACCTCTGTTTCATTTTTTGCTTTTGGTAAAAAGTCAAATACCTGTGTATAATACCAAGGTTAGTTGGTATTGGTAGACTTCAACTACCAATGTTGGAGTCTCAGGCAGGGTAATGGCTTTGGTTTTAGAAAACCACTCACAGTGGGGCTGAAGAGATGGCTCAGTGGTTAAGAGCACTAATTGTTCCTCCAGAGGACCTGGGTTCAATTCCCAGCACTCACAATGCAGCTCACAACAGTCTGTAACTCTAAGACCTGACACCCTCACACAGACATACATGCAGGCACAACATCAATGCAAATAAAACGAAAATAAAATTAAAAACTCACAAAACTGAGTTCCTCTGAAACTAAGCAGGTTTCTCTTAGTGATGGAGAGGCCCAGGAAGGGATATGAGCTTACCAACACCAAAGCAGGAAGTTCCTACATACTGCAAGGAGACCTGGTGGTGGCTAGCAGCTGGGAAGAGTAGGCTCTGGTAACACCTGAAATTACCTTACCTTGTAGAAGTTTCATCAGTCCCCAAAGCAACACACTTACATCTTGCAAAAGCTTTTCCAAATTCTCTTGAAGTTCGTAGAAATAGTGTGATGTAATGAGGCCACTCCGAGATTTGTCCAGGCAGTCTCGGGCCATCTCAATCACCTGATGATGAATGAAGCTTAGGGTGCCATCTGCCAAGGGCAACACACTCTCTGGAGTGTTACAGGAAATGAATTCGGCTAGTCGCTCTTCCATTTGTGCTGTGGCCTGGGAATAAAAGAAGAGATGATGATTCCCTTCTGGTCCCAGCTTAGCCACAGCAAATTCTGAAGGACTGGATCTCTGTGTGCCTTACTTCCTCATACTACCTTGGAAAATCTAATGAAAGAAGACACGAAGAGGTCACTTCAGATAAGTCAGACAGCCCAACACCAGATTCGAGGCCCTGTCATCTTGGTTTGCCGGTCTCTTGCCATACCCTGTAACGCAAGCCTTTAGGTTCTATAAACACACAGGTTTGCTAGTCTCTTACTGGTCATATTTCATGCCACTGTCCTTGTGTCACATTCTCTGGAGGTGGCTCAGAGTTACTGGTACTGTTGCTCCTCATCTTACCCAAGCATCATCAATCCCCAGATGAGTCTTTTGCTTCCTGGGAAACAAAAGTTCTCTTTCCTCTGTGTCTCACTTGGTCTCCCTGACTGTGTAACTCAGTGCATAGATGACATTGGTTTCTGAACTTTCTATGCACAAGTCAGAGTTTCATTATCACAGGGTTTTCATATTAAACATGAGTTCAATACAACAGGTGCTCAGAGAACATGTACAGAAGGTACGAATCTGTCTGGTTTCGGGAGCCAGGATGGAATGCAGGGTTTTGAATTGCAATATGACCCTGGCCTAGATCCCCAGCAGAGAAGAATGGAGGTCTGGCTCAGAACTCTTTTGGACCCTTAACTCTCTTAGGTTTTGACTCTGTATGTATACAGAGAGACTTTAAAAAAAGGAAGAGAAGGAGGGGAAGGAATCTTAACACATTTTCTCTAACAACAGTGCATCTTATATGAAGGAGAAAGGAATAACTATAAATACCAACACAGTGCTAGGTGTGTCAAAACACATCTCTGTACAAAAGAAGATGAGACACACAAGATACATTTTTAAATACTGCACACTCTGGAATTTCATTATGAAGTACAACAACATGGCTTCCCAGCTGCTTTCCTGCTCTTCCTTTATTCTTACCCCTGTGTCTACTTTAAGGCTACCGTGTAGAGTCCAGAGAGAACAGATTAAACAGAGTAATAGCTAATATTACTGAGTACGTATGTCCTGCATACTGTTAGAAAACTAGTGTTCATTTCTTTTCATGAGACAGAATCAAATAGGATCCTATTATTATGAGTTGTCAATGAGGCAAAATGAAGATCAAGGAAGTTAAATAATCGGACCAGAATCTTGAAGCTAATAAATAGAGCAGAGAGAATGTAGGCAACCTGGGTCCTTGTGACAAAGTTTCACTGGTGTATGTCAAGAAAGAAAAACCCAGAGCATTTTTGTCCTCTTCCTCTGCTGTCATGTACATGCAAGAGACCGTATAGTTTAAGGGAAGGACTTCCGAGGGTAACAGGAAGCACATACACCAGATACAAACAGACAGACGATCCAGGGAGGCCTGGACAGAGAGGATAAAGGAGGCCTGAGCACCTCAGCCCCCAATGTCTCTCAGGTAGGGCTTGTGATTGCTATTTTGGTTGTCATCTTGACTACATCTAGAATTAACTAAAATCCAAAAATGGCTGGGCACACCTGTGAGAAATTTTGTTTAATTAAATCATTTGAAGTGGGAAGATCTACTTCTAATCTGTATCTTTGAGGTGGGAAGACGCATTTTTAATCCAGATCTTTTTTTGATGAGAAGATCCACCTCTAATCTGGGCCACACCTTCTGCTTTAAAGTCTATGTAGAAGACTTCTCTTTTTGCCTGTTTGATCTTGCCCTTGCTAGCAAGTCCATTCCTTCACTGGCATTAGAATCTTTGAGATTCTGGTGTATATCCTGAAAACCAGCTAAGACACTTAGCCTCATGAACTGATCATCGACTCAATCATTGTACTTTACATTCAGAGGCAGCCATTGTTGGATTAGCTGGGTCACAGCCTGTAATCAGTCTAATAAATCCCAAGTCGTTCTTTTTTTTTCTTTTTGTTTTTTGAGACAGTTTCTCTTTGTAACTCTGGTTGTCCTGGAACTCACTCTGTAGACCAGCCTGGTCTGAAATTAGCAGAGATCCGCCTGCCTCTGCCTCCTGAGTACTGGGATTAGAGACATGTACCACCATCACTCAACCCATAAATCCCATTTCTATATAGATTTATTTTTTTATAAATTCTGTTACTCTAGAAAACCCTGACTCATACAGAGCTGACTGCTTTCTGTAGGAACCAAGTCTACCCTCAGAAGGTCAAGTATGAGCACACAGCAAGTGGTTCTTGATCAGAGTTGCAAATTCACACCTGTGGTGGCAGTCCTATAATCCCAGCATTCACAAGGCTGGGATAGGAATGAATTTGAGGCTAGCCAGGCTCCAGAATAGTTCTTGCTACAAAGTGAAACTGACTGAAAAAACAAAAACAAAAACCAACCAAACAAAACAAAAACAAAAACAAAAAACAAAAAAAGGAGCATAGCGGAAGGGCAGAGGAGACAGGCAAGTGATGTCCTTGTTCCAAAACTAAAGTTTGTAGTAGGAGTGTAAATACTATTTTCCAGTTATCTTGGGATAGGACCAATCTTCCTTCTCACTTTGAAAATGCAAATACAAAGTTAGCAAGCCATTCTAGTTCTCCTGCCTCTTGCCCTGTTGTTCTCTTGACTGCTTTTTCTACCAGCTCAGCATACCTCTAGTTGTGCATGTTCTGGGGTGCTACTTAAGAAATCTGTGTCAAATGAAGGTGAGACCAGAGGGTAAATAGTGTCGAGGGTGGGAGAAGGAGGTTGGGGACAACATTGAGTCATGAATGTGCACAGTAAGAACCTGGCTTCTGGTTCCTTTCTTCTTTAACACATGATGTGACACTCTCCTCCCCTCACAACTTGCTCTGGAGTGGAGAAACAGAAGTTCTGTAAGTAAGGACCTCTGCTTTTCTCTTCTTGCCCCCTCTAGATGCCTTTAGAGCACTTGACCTCCTCACTCTAGAGTCTTCCTGCTGGGTTGGCCATAGGTAGTCATCCTTGGATATTATTTTTTTCCTTAAAAAAATGCTTACCTTGGGGAATCTTTCTTTGTACACATGATTCATCATTATTATTTCACTGTCGAAGGAAACTGGGGACCGTCCCGGACTGAATTAGAAAGAAACAATCATGTTATTTTAATGCCACAGAAACATCAATGAGAAATATGGCCATCCCTTGTGCCCGAGCCCCAACTGTCTCCAGCATCCCAAATATTTTTACATTCATGAGAGCTAAGTTCCAGGCTTCCTTCATTTGTAGAGTTCCTAACACACTTGTCTATATCTTTGAAATGGTATTATGTGGAAATAGGCTACCTTCCTTCAAGAAGTGTAGCTTTCACATAGCTCTCTCCCATGACTGAGAAGAGGGGAATATACTTGCCAGCCAACCCATGGCTTGCTTCCCTAGGATAACCTCTTTCAGAAAAGGACTCTCTGTCCTTATAGCTTTGCTTAGTGGGATAAGCAAACATGTCCTAGGAATCAAATCAAATAAGCAACCAAGGAAAGACTGTTTATACCTATTTTCATTTCTAAAACAAGCTACAGCCAGCGGGCTACACTGACTGTCACCTAGAAGATGAAAAAGCCATAATGAGTTCTAAGTTTAGGTCTTTATCTGAAAAGTCGACAGTAATTTTTCAGCCTTTTAATAATTTTTTATTGTAACCTGTAGCTTTCCATTGTGATCATATCTCCTCAAACATTTCAAATATTGAGTCAAACAGTTGAATATCCAGCTTAGTGCCTAGATACTTGAGCTCAGCTGTCAGCTGGGTTAGGTTTAGAACTGTCCTTTGGCTTTGTTTTGTTTAGGGACTTCCTTGAATGTCACCATGGTCCTCACAATCTCAATTGGCTTGTAAGATACTCATAGTCCCTGTGAGTTGTGAGACCATCATGATCTGGGTGTGCCTTTATGAAATCAAGAAAGTCCCCGGGATCCACACTCTCATTGTATTCTTGATCTTTTGCATTTAAGCCCCAGTCATATTTTCAATCTGTAAGTCTGAATTATGTCTTTGTGATCTGGCCAATGACTCCCTGTCACTCACAGTGCCAACATGAGATTTTTCCTGGAACGTACAGCTCCTCTGGAATTACAACCTTTACTTTAGCTAATTCATCATTTTATCATAACCTAAGGAAATCTGAACTTAGTGATTAAAGTCATGCTCATTTTCAGAGCTGATATCATGAGCCTCATTTACTGAATGGAGTCTGCAGGGAAAAGAAAGCCAGCTACTGACACTTGATGCTGAAATGGTTGAGTGTTATTGTACTTGACTCACTCAAGTTTTGCTTATGTTTGACCAGGAGGCAGCAAATTACAGTTTGTGGTCTGTAAATAAAGTTTCTAAAGGAAGCTGCCCAAGGAAGTTAACTGTACTGCAGAGTAAAGTGACAATTTGATAGAAATGAGTTGACTGCAAAGTCTAAAGCATTTACCCTGGTGACTCTTTGCGGAGCCCACAGGTACTAGGGCAACAGGTACCCTTACCTGAGGCTTCGGGAACGGGGCCGCATAGCTGGAGACTGCCGTCCCTCCTCATCTGGTACATTCTCTGTGCTAAAATGCTTTGTCAGAAAGTGTAGCTCATCAGCTGTAGGCTGGAAAGGTAACTGATGAAGCTTTTCTTGTGAGGAACATGATGACTAGAAAACATAAACAAAATGCACCAGCATTAAAGATACATGCAAGGAATCTAGAGAACTAGCTCAGTGGTTACGAGTGCTTGTAGCACTGTCAGAAGGTCAAGGGTTCAGATACCAGCAGCCATACACAAGCTGGGTGAGTAAAACGTAGATTCTTCTACTTGAACTCTTTGCCTTCATTAAAGCTTTTAGTTAGAATAGCAATTAACCAACCATGCTTCCTGCTCCAAAAATATTCCAGTTGAACAAAGGCACTTCCATAACCCTGGTCCCGGGGACAGCTCAGCAAAGTTTCCTTTAGTTGTTTGTTATCCAGAGAATAGTTTTGCTGAGGTTAGAAAGACCATGGTGGGATTCCAGAGAAACTACAAGTAAAGAAGATGCAGCAGCAAAGAAAACTGTTTTTAGATCTAGACTTAAACATTAGACTTGGTATAAAAAACAATCTCAAGTTCTCAACAGGGGTTAATACCTAAGAATTTCTGACAAGAACCCTCCACTCACAGCAGACCATCTGAGGGAATAAGCTGGTGCTGTGGTGGAATTCCACAGATGTAGGCACTCTGTAAATGTCACAAAATTCCAGGACCCCAGAGCTCTTCCTTTACTCAGCAAGATTGGCCCAGAGAGCAGGGAAGTCAGACATCACTGGCCCAGTTTTCACATACCAATCAATTGAGTGCTTGGAGTTCAACCACCAAAATATATTTAGTGTTCAAGCTTAAGTATCAACTTAGGGAACTGTAGTTAGGGTCATCAAGTGAGAAATGAGCTCTGTCTGGGCCAATAGTACAATCCTCTCTCATGAAATGTTATAATGCATGATGCTTAAAAAAAATTCTTATTTTGTGTGCCTGAGTGTATATATATATATATGTACACATGTATGCATAAGCTCAGAGAAGTCAGAAGGTGTTGGATCCCCTGAAAACTGGAATCACAGGCACTGTGAACTGCCATGTTGGGTTCTGAAAACTGAACCCAGATCCTGTGCAAGAGCGGTGCTCTTAATGACTGAGCCGTCTCTCTAGCTCCTGATGCACAGGAGTTATAAACAGCTTGTGTGGTTTTCATAGGGTTTTGGTTTGTTTCTAAGGTGTAAATAGAATACTTACTCATTTGCAACTAAGAAGAATCTAGTGGGCAATGTAAGTTATAGCATACAAAACTGGTATTTTAAAGAATTTCAATAACTGGATGTGGTGGTACATGTTAAGCTTTTGAGGCCAGCCTAGAGTATACAGTGAGATGGAAATGCTGTCTCAAAGTATGTGGGGTGGGGGTGGGGGGAGTCAATACCCCGATAAGCTGGAGTAGTAGGCCGGTCTACTAAAGTTGAATGAACATTAACACTTACGTGCTACATATATACACACAGAAAGACACAAAAATATGACTCTCCCTTAGGGTTTACAAAAAAACATTTGTTTGAGTAAAGGATTATGGGAAAGGGGGGTGTTTATTAGGGGAAAGAGTTATGCTTAACTGCCAGAGACCAATAAGACCTCTGGTTTACTAGTGACTTAGAGGTCAATGGAAGAACTAAGGACTTTCTCTTGCTTGTGATTCATGACTATACATAAACCAAGCAGAGAAGACCTAAAGACTGACAGAAGAAACAGGGCTGGGGTCATCAAGTTTATGCTCTGCAAACTTAAAGCACTACTTGGTCCTTTGCTGACAAAATTTGTCATCTTTATCATCCCAGCTTTGCTGAAAAGTTGTTCCAAGAGGAGGATGCAGGATCAATTATACATATCCACAATAAGCATATTGGAGGGAGCTATCGCCCAAAAACTGAAACTCTCTCTTAAACAAATATTTTAGAGACAGATCTAGCTTTTTGTTGACATAACAGAGATAGCAAATAATCTCTTTAAGGTTTTAACAATGATGAAGGCTACCAAGCCTTTGGGAAATGGAAAGAATGATAAGACTTGATTTCAATCCTAGAACTAAGGTGTTGGGGGGGGGGCAGGGACCATGAACAGTAGCTCCCACACTTGCTCTCATGGCAGAGAGATGTTCTTTTCTGAATTCACTAGGAGGAACTGCGGAGAGAACGGGCTAATCCTTCCAAAGGCCTTATAAATATAATCATGGCTGTGAAAGTTATCAAGGCTCTTCCCCTCAAAAAAATCTTCTTATCCTCAAGAAATCTTGCTGATTTTGGAAGAAAAGCTGAGTGTTATTTTGCAGGACTGGATGGAGACCAATTATCTGTAAGGAAATACTTCCAGAGTGAAGAAGGTATGATTACAGCTCTGGCTACTTACCGAGACAGTAGAGCTAGGAGTATTGGTTCCATATCCTGAAGAAGGCAAAGAGGCCAAAGACCAGCGCCGTCCATCAGTCCTACATAAAAAGTAACATTATGAAGTTTCTAGAGTCCCATTCTAAGCATCAGGGCCTGCTTGCTTGTGTCTACTGACATTTTTGGGCAGTTAATACACTGACTCACAACACAAGGCATGTTGTCTGTCTAGCATGAGTTCTCACACCTCTCATTGTGTGGGACTTGCTGCGTGACTTTTATTTCAGAGATACCTACCAAAATTACAGAGTCTGTGACTCTGAATCAGAGCACTGGTACACACACACACACACAACCAATTTAAGGCTTTGGTGACACTGCATGTATGTGGAGGTAAGAGGAAACGTGCAGGAACAGGTCATCAGGCTGGCAATCAGCACGTACATTTGCTGAACCATTTCGATGACTCATAAAAAGGTGTTTGTTTTTTAAAAAACCCGGGGATGGTGCACACATCTGCGAGTAGGAGAACAGCCTGATCTATACAGCAAGTTCCAGGCCTATAAAGTGAGATCTTGTCTCAACAACAACAAATTTTTTTTGTTTTTCGAGACAGGGTTGCTCCGTATTGTTTTGGAGGCTGTACTTGAACTCCCTCTGTAGACCAGGATGGCCTCGAACTCACAGAGATCTGCCTGTCTCTGCCTCTGCCTCTGCCTCTGCCTCTGCCTCTTAAGTGCTGGGATTAAAGGTGTGCACCACATATGCCCGGCAACATTTTTTTAAAAAAAGGAATGTATATTACATGGCTAGTGAGATGACTCATTGGGTAAAGATACTTGCCGCCAAGCTTGATGACCTGAGTTTGATTCCAGGGACCCATGATAAGGAGAGAAGTAAGGCCCGTGGACTGTGTTCTGAACTTCATTTGTGCTCTATAGCATGCGTGTGAACACACACACACACACACACACACACACACACACACCTGATAAATAAATGTAAACAGCATTAAAAAATATTACCTTATGCCATATCCCATTATCCAGACAAATAATTATACATCCATGTCATAAAAGCTGCAGCTCAGATACCTGCTTAATTTTTGTCTATGACAGTAAAGCACAGAACTGTGTGGTAAGTATTTTTAAAAATCCCTAGTAGTAAGCTCCTCTGCCAATGCAATAAACCAAATCAAACTGAATTAGTAAGACCAGATTTAATAAACAGTGCAAAGCAGAACGAAGCAATTTCCAGGTGACTCTTGGAAAGGGAGGAGAGAGATCACATGGCAGTTCTAGGGTCTAGGTCTTAAATACCCTGTAGGTGTGTGGTCTGGAGCCTCTCAGGGAGAGGAGCCTCCCACTGGCAAGCATTCTGAGTGTGTGGGGGGGGGTTTGGGGGAGGCTGAGGCAGAGCTTCTATCTACACACTGTGGTTCCTAGTGCTCAAAGCTTTAAGCCTCCTTCCGAAAACAGCCAGAAGCGTCCCCAAAGTCATAAACAGTCAACAGTCACTTCCTTATTCTTTTACAAGGTTAAATGGTCTTGTTGGATCCTAGGGAGGCTGTAACTATTTGCTACTGATGGATATTTATTTCAGACTCAAGTAGTGTCCATTTCTTTCTCTCAGCCCACTGGCTTAGGGAAGAATAAAGTTCCTTTACAAGGGGTGCACATATGGAAATGACTTGTAGGAATTGGTTCTCTCTACCACATGGGTTCTGAAGACTGAATGCATGTTGTCATGTTTGACAGCAAGTACAGTAACTTGCTGAGCTGTCTTGCCAGACCTAAAATATTCCTTCTTTGGAGCTTGGTGGCATATCCTTCTCAAGTTGAAGCTAAATAAAAAGTCTTTGCTACCATTCACTGAATATTTTAAATTTGTTTGTTTGTTTTTCGAGACAGGGTTTCTCTGTATTGTTTTGGAGGCTGTCCGAGAACTCGCTCTGTAGACCAGACTGGCCTGGAAAAACAGAGATCCACCTGCCTCTGCCTCCCGAGTGCTGGAATTAACGGTGTACACCACCAACGTCCGGCTATTTTTAAAATTTTTAAACTCATTTTTATGTGTATAGGTGTTTTGTCTGTGTGTATGTCTGTGCACCACGTTTGTGCAGTGCCCATGAAGGTCAAAAGAGGGAGGGCTTCAGCTTACCTGTGCCTGAAATTACTGACGCTGGGAAAAGCCATGTGGGTGCCTGGCTGTAAACCCTGATCTTCTACAAGGGCAGCCAGCACTGTTAACCACTAAGCCGTCACTCCAGACCTGGTCCACAGAGTTTTGTTTTGTTTTTTTAGAGGTTTATTTATTAATTATGTATACAGTGTTCTGTCTGCATGTGATGTGTCCCTGCAGGCCAGAAGAAGGCACCAGATCTCATTACAGATGGCTGTGAGACATCATGCGGCTGCTGGGAATTGAACTCAGGGCCTCTGGAAGAGCAGCCAGTGCTCTTAACCTCTCCAGCCCCGACCCACAGAGTTTTAAAACATCAATAATGGAGGATCTTTAGAAGCTAAGCTCTGACTACGATTTGCATAGATTTGTCTATTTGTTCAAGGTCTCTGTTATAGAAGAGGATACTTAAAAACAGAGGAAAACAGGAAAAAATCTTGCCAGAGTTTTTCTTTTTCAAGTCTTCCTCCTCATCCTCACCAATATTGTTTAGCTTTTCTACCACGATTTGTAAAGAGAGGTTCCATGCCACATGCACAGGATTCAAATGTCATGCTACTCAGTCAGACAGACAGACAGACAGACAGACAGACAGACAGGCAGACAGACAGAGAGCTCATGTAAATTAGAACTCTGCTGGAACTCAGTCTCTGAGGCAAAACAGTGTCCAGAAAGGTGCTAAAACACGTGTTCTTTCTTACCTCTTTGATGGAGCCTGGGTGGTCTATAAGAAAGCCACTCAAGTCCAAGAAAAAAGAGCTCGGCAAAGATTAGTCAACTATAACTCAGGAAAGGATTTCCTATGGCCTGTCAAATTTGGTTTTTCACAGGTATTTTTCAGTCCTTTAGATCAGCAGTTCTCAACCTGTGGATTGACCCCTTTGCAAGTCGAAATACCCTTTTTTCACAGTGGTTACCTAAGCCCATTGGAAAACGATATTTACATTATGATTAAAAACAGTAGCAGACTTACAGTTATGAAGTAGCAATGAAAATAATTTTATGGTTGAAGTCACCACAACATGAGGAACTATATTAAAGGCTCACAGTGTTAGGAAGGTTGAGAACCATTGCCGTCCCCCCCCCCCCAATGCAAACCACTTGCAAATAGCTACTTCTCTGTACCTAGTAAAGGGAAGGGATCAAAGTCAGTATGAAATGTGATCAATGAATGTCTGTTTCCTCTGTTCACCTCACTAGGAGACTGAGGAAATATGTGAGAATGAGGGTGATTTGTCCCTAGGCTTGAAGGCTTGGAAATTATCCAGCAAATTTTGTCTCCAACCATGAGCTTTCTGAGTCTGAGTTCCAACAGGTAACACTGAAATCCCATATGACCTCTTTACTAGAAAGGCTTAAGGTTCACAACCACATTCAGAAAATAAATCACCGCAATCAGCTCTCCCATCAAACACAAAAGTCATAAGTTACCCTGACTGGACATGCAGAGCATTAGTCAAGCCCCAGCCCCATCACACCCATTATTACCTGTCTGCTCTGTGGCCATGGCTGTAGTGAAAAGATGCACACGTGAGAACCAAAGGGAATCAGTACAAGCAATTCAACCCCCAGTATTTTGTATAGCTTGTCAGAGACAAACCTTTTGTTCAAGAATGTGTGTGTGGCAGTCTGAAGTAGAATTGTATGACGGATGGTCTATCCTTAGCATTAATTAAATCTGTCTTTTCTGTGATATGATACAAATCTGATCCTGAAGGGATCCTTACTCTACACACCTGGCCATTTTTTCTCATATGTTCTATAAAAGGATTGCCTGGGGACTTACATTCCATGACTACAACTCAAATGTCATACTCCCTACCCAGACATGTCTGGGTCACACTGGTTGGTATCGGGCTTCAAAGCCTTGGCTATTCCTTCAAGTCAAATGAAGCAGTTACCAGGGCATTCCCTCAGCTTAGAATAGTCTTTATGTTTTGTCCTCATGCCCAATTCAGTAGCTACAACTTCTTAGTCTCCAGAGGGGCCTTTTATATCCATCTGATGGGGTCTCTGTTCCCTTTCTTTTCTTTCATTCAGCATCATGTTCCTTCCCTTTAAGGTATTTATTAGTTTTCAAATTTGTCTTCCCTGCTGTTTTTTTTTCCCCCAGAGTTGAGGATGGAACCAGGGCCTTCACTGAGCTAAACCTCGAACCCCTAGTTTATAACTATGCATTCCTTTGCTTCTTTATTTACTGTTTTATTTGACCACTCATCTGATCAATAAGCACTAAGGGCTTATTATTTACCAAGAGGCAGTTTCCAACATATTTAAAATATCTCTAATTAAAAGATGATTTGATTCTAGTTTAGGCAAGATAGAAAACATGCAAGCAAGAGGATATCACACACTAAGATAAAATGGAATGATTTGATTAAGAATGTTCAGACTTTTGTGATAAGAAAAGGTCTCTCTTGGGCTGGAGAGATGGCTCAGAGGTTAAGAGCACTGACTGCTCTTCCAGGGATCCTGAGTTCAATTCCCAGCAACCACATGGTGACTCATAACCATCCACAATTCAATCTGGTGCCCTCTTCTGGCCGGCAGAATACTGTATATGCGATAAATAAATAAATCTTAAAAAAAAAAAAAGAAAAGAAAAGGTCTCTCATTGGGTGGTGGTGGTGGTGGTGGTGGTGGCACACACCTTTAATCCCAGCAAGTGAGAAACAGAGGCATACAAATTTGTGAGTTTGAAGCCATCCTGGAACTACAAAGCTAGTTCCAGGACAGCTAAGGCTGTTACACACAGAGAAAGTTTGTCTTCAAAAACAAAACAAAACAGAAAAGGTCCTCTTCTCTAAGGAGATAGCATTTAAGATATAAATGACAAGAATGAGTCAACTAAATTAAGGTATAGGGGAACAGTTTCCTTATACCAGGATGAGTACACAGATTATCTAGTAATATCAAAGTATCAAGAAAGCTGAGTGTGTGTATGTATGTTCACTGTGTTACCATGGAGTAACTAAGCACCCAAAGAGTCTGGCTCAAAGTTAGTTCTCAGTAAACACTTACTGCACAAATAGGAAATAATCCAGTGCCACCTATGTGAATCTGGTAACATGTCTTGTTGTCCCACCTCATACTTAATCTGGTACTAAATTCATGTACAGTCTACATTTATCAGTTCAGCACATTGTTATAGTTCCTACCTGAAACCTTGGTTAACTAGATGTTAATTTATATAAGACATGTGAGTTCACAGAACAAACACACATGAGATATCTTCAGAGTAAAGCAACTGAACGAGGAGAGAAGCACCAAAGTCAGTCTCCAAGACCCTCCTCACCTGTCCTTTTCAGCAATACAGAATTCTAGTGAAGAATGGGATGCATTTCTTCTCAGTCCAAATGAATAGTAAGTACTAGTCCCATCAATCTCTTCTGTTTCTGCTTTATTTTTAATGATTTATTTATATTTTATATGCATTGATGTTTTGCCTGCATGCAAGTCTATGCGAGGATGTTGGATCCCCTGGAACTGGAACTACATACAGACAGTTGTGAACTGCCTCATGGATGCTGGGAATTGAACCCAGGTCCTCTGGTAGAGCAGCCAGTGTTCTTAAGCACTGAGCCATCTCTCTAGCCTTTAATTTCTGTTTTTATTATTTTAATTTTTTTGAGACGGGATCTCACACAGCCCAGGCTGTCTCCAAATTCAGTAGATAGCTGAGGATGACCTTCAAGTTCTATTCCTCCTGAGTGCTGGGGTTACAGGTGTGAGTCATTAGACTTCACTTATGTGGTGCTCTATGCATATTAAACAAGTTCTCTACCAACTGAGCTACAGCCCCTGACCTCTGCCACACCTTTTAAGAAAGTAATCCCCTACCCCAGCGCCACCCCTGCGACAAGGTTTCTCAATGTAGGCCCTGGCTGTCTTGAAACTCTATCTGTAGATTTTCCTGCTTCTGTCTCCTGTGTGCTGAGATTAAAGGTGTGCGCCATGACTGCCTGGCCATGAAAGTCGTTTTACAGTAGAAAATGCTCTTAATTGCAAAGCTGGACCTTTACCACTATCTTTTCTAATGGGCTTTCCCATTTTGGACTAAAGACCAACTCTAACACCACCACCTCAAAACCAAACAAGCAAAAAAAACAAAACAAAACAAAACAAACAAACCTACATTAAAACAAAACCCCCACAAACTTGAACTCTGGCTAAGAGAGAATCTTAGAATAAGTTCTGAATTTAAGTCACGCATGTGTAGAAAGGTTTAAAAGGTCTGAAGAGATTCTGTCAGTACAGGCTTCTCCAGAGGCCACTTAATGTGGAGCTCTCAGGGCTGCTAGGAGAGGCCAGAGGCAAAACTGTATCACTTACAAATAGGAGAGAAATGGTATATGCCAAGTCCTTCCAAACTTAGGTGATAGGTTTTTCTGTACCCACACTTGGGCTCCCAGCTCCAACTGAGATTTGTAATCCTTGCATTTGGGAAGCAGACACAAGGTGGATCTCTGTGAATAAGCACCCCGTATGGTCTATGTAGTGAGTTTTAGGTCAGCCAGGGCTACAGAGTGAGACCCTGTTCTTTAAAAAACAAAACAAAACAACAAAATCTGATAAGTAAGGTATGCCAGGTCCATTTAGCTTCTTGGAACTAGATGGGATACAAGGTAAGAGTGTTACTTTGGATCTTTTCAGAGCCCATTTTCTTATTTATCATCTGAGGCTAACTCTTCATTAGGGTATAGTGCTATGGAATATATTTTTAGGGCACCAATGTCTTGTGTTAAAAATTATAAAAGATGAATCTACAATTTTTTTGTTCAGCTACAAATACATAGTCACTTCAAAAGCAAAATTTGAGCAAGATAATTATAAATGTGGGAAGAGGACAAAAAGGAGTTTTGATGGCTGGTAGTTCAAGGTAACCCAATACACATGAGAGAGCACTGATTAAAGGAGGACTCTGCCATTTAGCAAGCACACAAATCAGCCAAGAGGCAGTGGCACACACCTTTAATCCCAGCACCTGGGAGGCAGCACTCTGAGTTCAAGGCCAGCCTGGTCTACAGAGCAAGTTCCAGGACAGCCAGGGCTACATAGAGGAAAAAAAAAAAAAGCACACATATGGCAGTCAGAAGAGTTCTCAAGCAACTTACCTACGGGCAGGAACAAAGGAAAAGTGAGCAGGAGCATTTGGAGAGAAATTCCGAGGGCTATCCAAGGGACTGTTACCTGTGGTAGAGAAAGGCAGAGAAACATCTATGAGGCCTGCTTTGGGGGTGAAATGTGAGGCGGAGTGAAAATGGTATAACTTTCAGATAAGAAGCCTTCTCTAGCATTAAGTTAGTATATCCGATTATTTTCTTATTAGCAGTGTATGACTCTTTATAAAAGTTTGACAGGCCAGAGATTTTTCTCTCTTGCTTTCAAGTTGTCTGTGACAACCTACAGCTCTCTGACATCCATTCTAAAAGTAATAGCAATTTATATGCTTCCTGCCCTCCCAGGAAATGATCAATTTACAGTATTTCAAAGGCTTAAAGATTTTCCTAAAGACAACAGGATGGCTAATCTAAAAGTTACTTGCACATATAACTTCGAACACTGCATCCAAGGGGCTAAACAGTAATATTCATACTTTAAGGGTAGACAGAAATTCTCTGGCAGGAATTCTGGATAGAAGCATATCATAAATCCAAACTCTGAGGCCTGAAAAGCATGGTCAACCTCCTCAATTACCATTTTCAAGTGTTCCTATTAACTTTGTAACTAAAAAACTCAAAATCTCTGAACAAAATGATGTGCTTACATTTATGCTAGTTACTGGCATTTTGAGACAGAAACCCAGGTTGTTTTTGAACTTTCAGTCCTTTTGCCTCAGCCTGGGTTCACTCACAACCTGATGTTTTAGTTTGTGAAATGGAGTGTATGTATCTTACTAAGATGCCTAAGATAGCCTACAACTCTTGAGCTTCAGTGATCTTCCTGCTTCAGCCTTCCACGTAGCTGGGACTATGGCTTGCTACCTAGACAGGAAAGATATGCAAACCATGTATAATATCAGAGGATTCCAAGAGAATCTAACCACATTACAAATGTATGAAGTGCCAGGTGGTGGTGGCGCATACCTTTAATCTCAGCACATGGGAGGCAGAGGTAGTCAGTTTGAGGCTAGCCTGGTCTACAGAGTGAGTTCCAGGACAGCCAGAGCTACACAGAGAAACACCCTCTCAAAAAAACAAACAAACAAACCTAAAACAAAACCAATGCATAAAGCAGTGTCATTGAAGGAGTGGAGGAAAAACTGTTGACATAAGAAACTAGAAATGGAGTCTATAAAACTAAGGGCAAAAGGAACTACAAAAGGAAGTTCTGAATGCAAGTTGACAAACTTGTTTCTTACAGGGTACAGGGAACTATTCTGGCATTACCATGCATTTGTACTGTAAATGAGTAATTAAATATATGGGTGGCAGATGGTAGGAGCTGGGTTTCTTATTGTTGGAATGGAAATCTATAGATCAGCAAAGAGAAAAAATGGAAATGAACCTAAGTGAGGTAATCCAAAAAGACCCAAAAAGACAAATATAATTATGTACTCACTCATAAGTGGATATTAGACATAAAGCAAAGGAAAACCAGTCTACAGGACACAACTCCACAGAACCCAGGTAATAAGAGGAACCCTAAGAGAGACATACATGGATCTACCTAAGAAGGGGAAAAAGACAAGAGCTCCTGAGTGGAGGAGGATGGAAGGGGATAGGAGAGGAAGGAAAATGGGGAAAATTGTATAGCTCAATACAAAAAAAAAATTCAGACAACATAAATAACACAACCAATTTTACCTAATTGACATAGAATACAATGCATAGTAGAATATACATTCTTTTCAATGACAGAAGACTATCATTGTCTTAGTTAAGGTGTCTATTTCTGTGAAAAGACACCATGACCATGGCAACTCTTAGAGGAAAACATTTAATCGAGGGGACTTTCAGAGATTCAGTCTATTATCATCATTATGGGAGCATGGTGGCATGTAGGCATATGGGGTGTTGGAGGAATAGTTGAGAGTCCTACATCTTGCAGGTAACAGGAAGTTGACTGACTGACAGTCACACTGAGGGACGCTTGAGCAAAAGAGACCTCAAAGCTCTCCCCCTCTGTGACACACTTTCTCCAACAAGGCCATACCCACTCCAACAAAGTCACCTCCTAATAGTGCTACTCCCTGTGAGATTATAGGAGCCAACTACATTCAAACTACCATAATCATATTCAGAGCCCTAATAAAATGCAATAATTTTAAAGGATTTAAATCATATAAAATACTTTTTGAAATTTAATGATAAGTTAGTAAAAGAAACAATAAATCTTTGGGATTTTTCATTAATTAACAAAAGGGTATAGTGTGTATACAGTGGGGGTCTGTGAAAGTTTTTGGGGCAAAAAAAAAAGCTTTTGTAAAGCAAGGGGGAAAAAATGATGGGTTCCTATAGCCTGGTAGTCTATAAGATTATAAACATTCCCTCCAATGGTCCAGAGCTATTCTGATCCCACCTCTAACTGAGGTACTATAATTCAGCTGTGAGAAAAAGCACAAGGTCTTAGTGTAGATCTCAGTCAGGTTATGATCAAATCTTCAATAAGATTTCCATACTTCTAAAAATAGTCCCAACCCCTGGGGTAGGGGGTTCCTTAAGACACTGATATTTCCAACTGACTGGCCACAAATATTTTGGGTCTCCATAGTTCCCCTTAAGGGTACAAAAATTCACTAGAACAACTCCCAAAAGCAATATATACTTATTCTATCTGTATTTCTAAAGAATATACGAGGGGAGGGTTGTCTGTGAGGGAAATCAGAGCTTCTGTGCTTGCTTTGTGGAATAATGAAGTATCACACTATCAGCACATAGATGTGTCTACAAATCAGGAAGCTCTACTGAGCTTTTGTGTCCAGGTTTTGTTTTAAACTGGGATTTCATTACATTGTTAAGCACTCAATCTTGAGGCCTAGTCTCTTTCTTGGAGGTCAGGTTGGCCCAAAGCCCCAGCCCTGTAACCACAAGGTTAGTCTCTCTGATGACCAGCCCTCAACCTGAAATTCCCTTACGGGTTCAGCATGAGTTACCACTTTAACAAACAAGCACTCCGGTGTCAGAAGTTTATTTTAGTATATTACAAATGCCAAAGTCTAACAGAATATTTGTATACCTGCCTTTATTGTGAATCTCTTTTTCAAATACGTATTTTACCTTAAAAAGTCCAAAAGGTGGCCAGACAGTGGTGGCACATACCTTTAATCCCAGCACGTGGGAGGCAGAGGCAGGTGGATCTCTGTGAGTTCAAAGTGAGTCTGGTCTACAGAGTGAGTTCCAGGATAGCCAAGGCTACACAAAGAAACCCTGTCTTGAAAAACAAAAACAACTCTAGGGAGAACTGGTCCTGCCTCTTGCTGACTGAAGCACACAGGAGAGAGGGTCTTATTCCTCACATGGGCACAATAAAGCTGGCCTTCTCTGAAGGGCATGGGCAAGCTGGCTGTCAGGACATGAGGATGGAGCAAGCTGTGCCCGTCTCCCATGTGGTGGACAGGTGAAGGAAAGATGCCCTCTTCCCCTTGCCCCTCAACACCTGTGGCAAGTGGGGGGCCTGACTCAAACCCTTACCAGCTGCAGCACTTGAAGAACTGGCCCTATGACTCACCAGGGCAGCACAGCAGAGTTGACCCTGTAGAGAGCGGTGCCAGTGAGCCAACCCTGAGGGCATGAGAGAGGCCTAGCTGGTACCAGCTTCCTCATCTGTGGTGGTGGGGGTGAGGGATAGATGCCCTCCCTTCTTGCCCCTACCACCTCCAGATGTCAAGGGATCTGACCTTCCCCTTTTACCAGCTGCAACACTAGGGAAAGTGAACCCTGCACCTTGTCCAGGCAGCACAGCAGAGCTGACCCTGTTGCTGGGGGAAAGGGGACAAGACCCACAGGTGAGTCGGCCTGGAGAATGTGAGCATGGGAGATCTGGCCCCACCCCTCATATACCTATGTTGGCATGGATGGAGGAGAGATGTCCCTCAGCCTACAGCTGAGCAGGTGGGAGAGCTGGCCCTGCACAACCTAGACAACACAATATATTCTGCCCTGGAGCTGTGAGCATGGGAGAGCTGTCCCCCCTTACCCTTCCCTGCTCCCTGGCATCAAAAGAAGGAACTGCCTCTCCCCCTACCAGTTGAGGCACACAGGAATGTGGACCCTGCACCTCACCTGGGCAGCACAGTAGGGCTGACCCTATTGATGGGCGTAGGGGATGGGTGGACCATCTGAGAATGTGAACACGGGAGATCTCCTATCCCTCATCTGCATATGGTGGTGGTGGTGTGTGTGTGGTGGTGATAGGGGGGGGTCCTCTCTGCATCTTGTCCCTGGCTGCCTGTGGCTGGTGGGAGAGCTGTTGATGTCCTTCACCAGCTGCAGCACTAGGGAGAGTGGCCCCTACACCACACCTGGGCAACACAGTAGAGCTGGCCTTGAAGGTGTAGGTGTGGTAGAGTCAAGCCTGAAGGTGTGAAGAAAGCAGAAGTAGCCGTGCCCTTTGCTCATCACTGTAATTGGTGAATTAACCAGTGCAATGCTGGAGAGCTCACCTTGGTGGTGAAGATGGGGGTCTGGGGGTTGGACCAGACCCAGAGTTATGGGTTGGCCTACCCCAACATCCACCCCATCTACAATCTTCTGAAGCACATGAAAGAGCCGGTTCTGTAGATCCAAAGCTGCAGAATCTCCATGACACAGAGCAACAAGATATCCAAGACAAGTCCTAGTGAGGGCCCAGCATTGATAGTGTAGCAGAAATCAAAGGCCTTGACCAGACCAATGACTCTTGGCAATGAACATTTGCATATAAGGGTACATGGATAAAAGGGCTTGCTGTGTGACTCACTACGTCACACTACAGCTTCCATAGCTAGGTTTTTCCTTTTCTTTTTTCCTTCTTTTTTTTCTCTCAAATTTTATTTTGTGGGGGAGGTTGCAAGGGAAATGAATGGGATCTAGATGCATGATGTGAAAGACACCAAGAATATATAAAAAGAAAGTTTAATAAAATAAAAAAATCACTCTTTTTGCAGCTCTGCCTGTTACAGTAGACATTCTTTGATACCATCTACCTCTGGCAACCACTAGGCTCCTTTCTGTTCCTAAGGAATTCATGGAAAAGGAATTACATAAGAAGTGGCTTCTTCTGCTATAGTTTTTCAACTTTCTGTTTAAAAAAATGCCAACCTTTCTGCAAAATGGTTCTACCATTTATGCTCCCACCATCAAAACAGGGCCATTGTGTGTATATAAACATACATACATACATACATACATACATACACACACACACAGACAGACAGACAGACAGACAGACAGACAGACACACACACACACACACACACACACACAGACCCTGATCACTTACTACGCCATTATTGGCAATCATAGAAGAAAATCATCTTGTGACTTTGTTTTTAATTTCACAATTACTAATAAAATTAGTGTATATTTTCATATATGACTTCAAATATTTTTCAATCATACTATTTATTTACAAGGGTTCTGAATCCGGAGCCCTTTGTCATACATCATAATTACTTTCTATTTCATGGCTTGCCTTTTTACTGTCTTTCTAGTTTTTGTTTTTTTTTTTTTGGGGGGCAGGGTTTCGTTGTGTAGAACTTGAAGTATCTTTTAATAACTAGAAATTCTTAATTTTCTTTTAAAAAAGATTTATCATGTATTCAGTATTCTACCTGCAGGCCAGAAGGGGGCACCATATCTCCTTATGGATGGCTGTGAGCCACCATGTGGTTGCTGGTGCTCTTAACCACTGAACCATCTCTCCAGCCCTGAAATTCTTAACCTGGCCTTACCCTAAACCTCTCCAGCCAAGGTTGCTTTCTGATTCTGATTCCCATATAATCCAGTCATTTTTGACCACATGCTCTCTTAGTCCTCCTCTCTTTGCCTGTTCCTCATTTATGTAGGCCCAAAATAGATGTGGATGCCTTCCTTGTTTTCCATTTCACTAACTGAAGTAGGGTCTCTTGTTGAACCTAGCACTCAACAATTCCAGCTATTCTAGCTGGCCAGGTTCAGCAGAGAATTCTGGGTACAGGGATCACAAGCAGGCTTTCAGGCTCTTACGTGGGTTCTGGGGCTTCAGATGTTTGTCTGGCAAATGCCATATCCACTTAACCATCTCCTAACATTTATTGATACAGATACTCAACTGTCTCAATACCACTTAATGAAAACTTCTGTCATAAATCAATCGTCTATGTATACTTTAGAAGAAGAGTCCTAAATCCAGTCTTCCTAACACGTGTTCCTTGTCTCAATTAATGGCATCCTTACCCATTAATCACCCAAGCAGGAAATATGGAGGCACTGCATACCAGTTGATTTACCTACTCATATTATCTGCTCATGTATTTCTCCACTTCTAATGCCCTCTTATACCTGGATTATAACAATGGCCTCTTAACTGGTCTTCCAATTGCCACCTGTGGCCTTCCTTTTAGTAACTTTAATTTTTTTTTTTTTTGGCTTTTTCAAGACAGGGTTTCTCTGTGTCTTTGGAGGCTGTCCTAGAACTAGCTCTTGTAGACCAGGCTGGCCTCGAACTCACAGAGATCCGCCTGCCTCTGCCTCCCGAGTGCTGGGATTAAAGGCATGCACCACCAACGCCCGGCTTTTTTAAATTCTAAGGGCACTGGAATTCCTGGAACTGGAGCTACAGATGGTTCTGAGTCACGTTGTGGGTGCCCAGGCCTTTGGAAGAGCAGCCAGTGCTCTTATCTACCAAGCAAGCCATCACCCCAGTCCCAACTTGGGTATTCCTAATTAGATAGTTATATACTCATGGCAAAAAGGTAGTAGCAAGCTGAAAAGGGAAAGCTTTGCCTAAAAAAAAGTGTTTTAATGTGTGTACATGCATACATCCACAGAGGCCACAAGAGGGCACTCGATTCTTTGGATCTTTGGAACCAGAATTATGGACATTTGTGAGCCATTCAACATGGGTAGTGGCATCTAAACTCCAGTCCTCATAGGCTATTAACCTATCTCTCTAAGCCTCCGAAAATGGTTTTGTTTTTCTTTTTGCTACTGTGATAAATACTCATTTCAGGATACTGTGGTTCTAATTTTTCTAAACTTTTGTCTGTATTCCTATTAAATCTATTTTCTATATTCCAAAAAAGAAATTTAAGCATGTAAACCTTAAACTTTGTGATTTAACCCTTAAAGAACACTCACTTTTTAGATTAAGAAACAACCTTTGGGAAATTTTATAAACTCTCCTTCCAGGAAAATGATGCAGGCAAATGTGTAAAACTGGCAATACAATTTTAGGTGACTTACAGACCTCATAAAAACATTCATAGTCCACGTATCTTAGGTAAAATAAATAAATAAGTGCCACAAGACATTAATATCTTAACTCTTTATATAACTGATAGCCCTCCCTTCTTGTTTAGCCTCTCAACCAAATTCAATTAGCACTTTGTAACCTGGAAATATACACTACGAAAGCCTGTACTTATAATTTCTTAAATACAGCATTCTATCTGATACTTATAACTGTTGCCTCTGCTTGAACCAACTCTGAAAACACCTTATTATACAACTCACTTTGATTTTTGATAGTAAAATAAATGAGCATAGGTTTACTATAGCCCTTAATATTTCAGGTTGCACCCTGGCTATGAGCTGGGGCAGCTTCCTCTGCAGTCCTTCCATGTAGCCCCTATAACACTAGACCTAAATATCTTACTAGCTTTCCATTTCCTTCCAGGCATTACCCCTTCTTTGACATAAAAATACTCGGCTCTGAAATCATGCCATCAGAAACTACTTTCTGAAGTCATCTAAACATACATATACCTTTTCACATACGCTTCACTGTAAATATTTTTACTCCTGAATTTCTGACATTCTTTTTATCATGATTTTGATAAGTGGTTTCAATGTTCTCATAGGTAATCTTTCAGTATCCCAGCCTCAAGAAATTTCTATTGAATGCCAAACAAGGCTGACAAATGTTTTATTACCCTTATGACTCACTGAGCCTGGTTCTGCATAAAAATCAGTTTTGTCTTTTTTCCCTCACACTTGTTTAAGACATTACTTTTAGAATATCCTCTGTCCTCAGGCTCTCAGCTAATTATCTCACTTTTGACCTCAGGTAAGGAACAAATACCTCCAATAGGCTCTCGTAACTGTACCCTTTCATGTCTGTGCTGTGGTCCCACCCTCTCAATTACTTCTAAAGAACATATTAAATGTCTGAGTTCCTGGTCAGGGCCAATCTTCTGCTATGTACTAGATCTCATTTCCTCAGCCACACAAGGATGCTATGGCAGCCATTCCCCTTTCTCATGAATGGCCAAGTTTTCCCTCTATATGAAATCACTTCCATCCACACACACTACATTTCATCCCTACTTTTTTTTCTCCTGCTAGAGAACTAAACTAGGATCTTCTTCATACCAGGCAAGGGCTTTACACCCCTGAGTCATATTGCTGCTCTACTACTTTTTACGTTAGATTGCTATTTTCTTTTTCTTTCTTCTTAACTGCCTAGTCAGGGTTGGCCCCTAATACCCCATTAAAACAGCAAACAAAACCAACACTGACACCACACTGTTATGTTCAGAGGGCAGTCCTCAGACTTCATGCCAGTGATGTGTCCACCTGAAACACTTGATCTTTCTAATGTTGGCTCCAGAATACTAGTGTTTCTCAGTATTATTTTTTGTGCTCTCCTTACTCCTTGACCTCCAAGAGTTATAATGTTCCTTAGTACAGTCATGTATCTTTAGTCTTTTCAGTTTCTGCTCATTTACCCGATGATCTCATCTAGACATACATCTTTTTTAATTTATCTGCTATGTTTATACTCTCTGCAAGTAACTTCCTGGTAATGAAGACAAACACACTGAACTACTTCTATAATGCACAGAAGACACCTCACTGTAAGGAACGCAGGACCAGAGGTGCTGAGATCAGAGGTGGAGCTTCACGGAGATAGGACTAACCTAACTGGAGGTAGTATCTACAGAGTACAAAGAAGGAAACTGAAACCATGAAATCTAAAACAAATAATATGTTTAGGGTACAAGTCTAGGGTTGCTCACTGCAAAATTAAAAGTAGAAAGAACCTGAATGTTGAAAACTGGGAAGCCAAAATTATGAGTATATTGAAATGACTGATAACAAAGGAGTAGAACTGAAAAGACTATATAATGAGTCAAGTGCTACATTATTTTACAAAATAAGAAGGCAAGATCTGATTGCCAGAGAAGCTGAGGTTATAGGACAAACACTGCTTTCCACAGTAAAGACAAAGAAGCAGACACAGAAAATCTGAATTAAAATCTCCATAGGAACCAGTAGAGGAAGAAAGAAGAATAGAAAGGTCTGAATACCAATGTATGACTTGTCCAAGGCTCAGTATAGACTATGGATAGAGTAAAAAACTACAGGATAATGTATTTTTTATTTAATATGCATGAATGTTTTGCCTGAATAAATGTCTGTGTACCATGTGTGTTTCTGGTACCTGAGGAAGCCAGAAGGGAAGTCAGAAGAGGGAACTGGACCTCCTTGAAGTGAAGTTACAAATGGGAGCTGCCATGTGGGTGCTAAGAACCAATCCCAGGTCCTCTGCAAGAGCAGCCAAAACTCTGAACCACTGAGCTGTCTCTCTAGCTCCTAAGTATTTATGAATTTCATCCACAGGACAGTTACCAGATCCTCACAGTGAATATTTAAAACTTCATCTGATTACAGCAGAAGGAGAGGAAAAGGAATCATTATGAAATAGTCAGGGCATTCTGTTCTTAACAAAGCCTGCCCTCTGAGAAAATACTGTACTGGTTCTTCATCTATTGAGAAAGGAATGCCCAACTACTAGTAGTTATATAATCCTCCTGCCCACATAATTTGGGGGGACAAAACTAAGATACACTAATTTATGGCTCAGCAGGCTACAGCATCCAAAGACTTAAGACTCAATTATACAACTATAGAATACTTCTCTCCCTACCTTATCAATGTTACTAAAGATTGTTGTTAATTTATGTAGT
The DNA here is from genome assembly GCF_017639785.1 of Mesocricetus auratus. Classification (NCBI taxonomy): domain Eukaryota; kingdom Metazoa; phylum Chordata; class Mammalia; order Rodentia; family Cricetidae; genus Mesocricetus; species Mesocricetus auratus. The sequence continues at coordinate 25,429,806 of NW_024429197.1, read as the reverse complement.
ACATTATAATCCAACTAATTACACAAACTGGGTTTGGTGATGCAAACCTTTAGTTTCAGCAAAGCAGGTGGATCTTAAACTACGCTGGTCTACATAGTGATTTCCAGGTCACTGAAGGCTACATGGCCAAGACCTTGTCTCAAAACAAAACAAAAAAAGTTACAAGGCATTCTAAAAGGTAAAAGAGGCGGCCAGGCAGTGGGAGAGCACACCTTTAATCCCAGCACTCTAGAATAGAGGCAGGCAGATCTCTGTGAGTTCTAAGCCAGCCTGGTCTACAGAGTGAATTTCAGGATGGCTAGTGCTATTATTCAGAGAAACCCTGTGTGTGTATGTACACATATATGTATATGTAAACACACATGATAGACAAAGAGTTTTTCCCCCCCATCTTGGAAAAAGGAGTAGTTGTAGTGGTGGAGATACACCTTGTCCACAGAAAAGCAGACAGGGATTACACCCCCACAAACAAGATGACAGTAGAGTGAAAAATTTTAAGAGGGGCGGGGGAGAGAGAGAACAATCCTACAATTTTACACCCTGTGAAATTTTCATTCAAACATAAAAGGGAATACTTTTTCAAAAAATATTAGCAATTTGATAACAGCAAATCTATTTTCAATGAAGTATTTTTAAATTTATTTTTATTTCATATGAATTGGTGTTTTGCCTTCTGTGTGAGGGTGTTGGATCCCCTGGAACTGGAGTCACAGACAGTTGTGAGCTGCCACATGGTTGCTGGGAACCCGGGTTGCTTTTTAGATTAGTTTTCGGTAATAACAAAACTTAAGATATATACTCTGTCCCCACACATGAAAGAGGCTCTCTCTTATCACTATTCCATACCAGAATGGTACGTTGGTTGCAGGTGGTAAACCTGCCCTGATAAATCCTTACTATCCAAACAGTAGTTTTGCATTTTTACCACTGATGATACACATTAGACACATTTATGATGATATGTGTTCCCTTTTGTAGTACCATGCAGAACATTTCCACTGCTATACCTATTTTGTTGATTTTCTCGCTTGTTGAACTAGCTTGCATTTCTTAAATAAGTCCTACTTGGTCATGGAGTATAGTTTTTTAAGCATTGCTATACCAACTTACTTGTTAAATTTTTTTTTTATAATTTTCATCTGTTCCTGAAAGACCATAGTCTGTTTTTTGTGGGTTTTTTTTTTTTTTCTTTAGAGACAGGGTTTCTCTGTATTGTTTTGGAGCTGTCCTGGAACTCGCTCTGTAGAGCAGGCTGGCCTCGAACTCACAGAGATCCGCCTGGCTCTGCCTCCCAAGTGATACGATTAAAGGTGTGCACCACCATCACCGGCTTGATAGTCTATGTCTTTAATTGTTTAATTGCTGGTTTCAGATTGAACTGAGATGCACTCCTCATGCTTCTCTCTTCTAAAAGAGCTTGTGAGGAAATGTCTGGTTGAATTTATGAAATGAACCTGTCTGGAACTAGTGCTTTCTGTCTTGGAAGGTTATTAATTATTGATCCTCATCCAGGATCCCCAAGCCTACCATAACCACCCTCTGCTGAGTCTTGAGGTGCCAACTATCAGGTAAATTCCTGAATTGTCCAGGAAAACTCTGTACTCTGTATTCTGTTTCTGACTGTTGGAGCTCCTTCTGTGAAGCCTGTAAGATCTAGACAGACATGCTGGAGGATCACAGGCTGGGATCCCTGTTGGTGGGCCCTTCTGAGGGGGACTAGATCCTCCCAGTTCCTTTGTAGAGACTGGGTGAGTCACAACTACAGACCATTAATCCAGTATCTCACTTTCATATCTGTACATGGCCGCCTGTTTTGTCTATTACTGTGTATCTTTGGTTGTGTTTGTCCTGCTACCGTGGTTGAACATGCTGGGGGAAAAAAAAAGGGCAAGACACCCAGCCGCCCTCCCACCCCCAAGCATTTTCCTTGACTGTTTAAAAGATTTCAGGGACAGTGGTCAGTTGGTCAACTCTGGAATCTCTGTGAGCTGGAGTAGCCATCCTTTCAACTAACTGTCCCACAGAAGGCACTTTTAACCCATCGCTCATTAGGAGGGCTAAGGATGTTATCTATGGACACCCTGAGCAGGTTCCCTTCATCAACATATGGAAGAACCTGGTGCAGACACTCCCCACCCCCATCTAGCGAAAGCCATTACTCACAACCAACTTATGGGGATTCTCAAAAGTGTTCTACTTGGGAGACGCCAAAAACTCCACCAAGGATCTCAAGTTCTCAGCTACCCCCACCCCCCAATTCCCCAAGGGGGACTGGAGGAAGACCTATCATCAACCAGCCATATCTTCTTTCCCTACCTATTCAACCCCAGGCTGGGGCCCCTCTCCCAATATCAGCAAATATTCCAGAGGAGGCTGAGTCCATCCTTAGTCCCTCTTATAACACGGTAAATAAAAGACCCAGAGACAGATATTGGGGTTCAACATTCAAGCTGAAGATCAGAGAAGCAAAGAAGCCAGCCACTAGCTCTTATCACAGGGGCAGTCCTCAAACTAGTCCATTTACTTTGAAAATTAAGAGAAAATACTTTATCCTATCTTAGTTAGTCCAAAATCTTGTACCTAATTTATTTTCTACTCTAATTGGCATTATCAAATTATCTTTTAATGTCACTCAACATTTTACATTTGACATTTCTTTAGTTTATTTTCTGAGTCTGGTAAACAATGAAAGCTGTAACTAGTCTTCAACTCCCTCAGAGACCCAAGAAAGAAATAGTATTAACTGAATAAGCAGGAAGTGGAAGCAAGTGAATTCCAAAAAATGTGACAAAAACAGTTGACTGCCTGGAGAGTCACCTAAGATTTCTCTGCAATGTTGAGGCATCAATCTTCAGCCTATATGCCTAGCATCTCTGACAGACTTTTCTGTAAAGCAGTATTTTCTCAAGGAATGCTCTGCCTTGTCTTGGCAAGGTTTGCAGTCACTCTTTTTGGTGTCCTGCTTGTCCAATTTGGACAGCACACTGTCAGCAGTTGAGGCAAGGGCACCTTCTTGCCCAGTGGCTTACTTTTGTCACAAAGAAAGTAAACTCCATGTGAAGTTACTTTAATGTCCATCATCTTCTCTGAAGTAGATTGGTTCTGCCAGGAGCAGACAATGTCTCACTGTTATAAAAGAATACCTGTTATTAAAACATCTTAAGTGTGATATTATGTAGATCTTGGAAGTGTTTGAACACATTTTTTTTTTCTTCATTTTTTTAAAATTTAAATTAGAAACAAGCTTGCTTCACATGTCAATCCCAACTCCCTTGCCCTCCCCTCCTTCCCGGCCCTCCCCCCCACCAGGCTTCCCCGGTCCCCCTCCCAATCCCCACTCTGATCCCCAGGGAGGGTAAGGCCCTCCATGGGGGATCTCCAGAATCTGTCATTTCATCCAGGGCAGGGCCTAGGCCCTCCCACAAGAGTTCAGGCTGAGAGACCATCCCTTATTGGGGGATGGGCACCCAAAGTCCATTTGTATGCCAGGGATAAACACTACCCAAGGCTCCATAGATTGCTTAGGCTTCCAAACTGACACCCACATTCAGGAGGTCTGGAACAGTCCCATGCTCCAGTCTGAGGTCCATAAGCTCCCCCTTGTTCAGGTCAGCTATTTCTGTGGGTTACTTTCTGTCACTGGATTCCAGGAGTTCAGTTCAGTAGTTTAACTGTGGATGTCTGCCTCTGCCTCCATCAGCCACTGGATGAAGGTTCTTTTTCCTAGACTCTCTGGCAGTGGGATTGTATGCTGGCACTCCCCTGATTCATGTCTAAAATCCATGAGTGAGTAGATACCATGTTTCTCTTTTTGTGACTGGTTGCCTCGCTCAGGATGGTTTCTTCTAGTGCCATCCATTTGCCTGCAAATTTCAAGATTTCACTGTTTTTTTCCCCGCTGAATAGTACTCCATTATGTAAATGTACCACATTTTCTCTATCCACTCTTCAGTTGAGGGACATCTAGATTGCTTCCAGTTTCTGGCTATTACAAATAATGCTGCTATGAATATAGTAGAACAGACGTCCTTGTTGTAGGAATGTGCGTCTTTTGGGTATATGCCTATGAGTGGAATTGCTGGGTCATGTGGTAGACTGATTCCCATTTTCCTGAGCAATCTCCATTACTGATTTCCAAAGTGGCTGTATGAGTCGGCACTCCTACCATCAGTGGAGGAGTGTTCCCCTTCCTCCACATCTTCTCCAGCATAAACTGCCATTGGTGGACAACCTCTCTTTCTAAAGATGTATCTGTTTGGCCTTGATAACATGCCTAAAATGAGAAGTTTGATTGCAATAGTTGACTAATTACTCACCTACATTTTATTATCTAATACAGTTGGTAATAACTTTGAAGAACTACAAATTTGCATTACATTGGTAAATGAGCTGTATAGGTACAATACCTTGAACAATATATAGAAACATATATATCATGTTTTAACCGATTAATTTCAAAGTTGTATCAATATACAATATTTGTATACCATATATATTTGTATACAATATATAAAAGTCCATCCAATATAAAATACTTAAAACTAGTAGCTGCTTTTAAGGGTAGGTTCAATAATCTTGCTTTATATCTCATATCTATACTTTTTTAGAAATAGATTCAATAATCTGGCTTTTTATCTTATCTATATCCTCCCTTTTTTTCAAAAGTAGATTCAATAATCTACTCTTTTATCCTACCATATCTGTATCCCTTTAATAAAAAAAAAAACAAAAACCTTGAATCTAATCCCCTTTGTTCAACTTTCTTCCTGACCATAACCAATTTCTCTCAACCCAAAATCACTTACAGGAAGGTAGATGAAACCTTTATCTAGGATTAGTATTCTATATACCTGACATCATGACAAAAACTTTAAATACATCTATATTAATCTTACAAATTTTTATATATAGTATTTATGCTTTAAGAAAAGCTGTTAAAAGTCAATGTAAAACCAAAGGATTAAGCCGGGCTTTGGTGGCGCACACCTTTGATCCCAGCACTTGGGAGGCAGAGGCAAGCGGATCTCTGAGTTCGAGGTCAGTCTGGTCTACACAGCGAGTGCTAGGACAGGCTCCAAAGCAATACAGAGAAACCCTGTGCTGAAAAACCAAACCAAACCAACCGAACAAATAAACAAAAAACCCAAAGAATTATGAGATTAGTTGTGCTATGATAGACCTTAAATATATGTTTTCCTTCTGTTCCATATCAGGTGGCTCTTCTGACAGGAGACAGAGATTTCTGATTTTTCTTTAACAAGTATACTTGGGTTTAGAGAAGCAGAGAGTCACACTCCAACTCCAAAGCCAGCTTTAATCTTTAAATGGATTGGGACTACAAAAGATCCATTTGTATTATGTCTGTAGAGAAAAAGAGAAACAAACATTTGGGAAGATTTATAAAATTTTATTCTGTTGGAAATGTGATACATCAATAGGTCAATTTACTCCTTGCCTGGGGACCATTTCTCTAGATTATTTGTCTTTTTTCTTCAGATGTCTCAATTGTTCAGTGGTCTGATTCCTTAGATGGATGCCTTTATTCTTCTGAAAAGACAAAAATATAACCCTTCCCCAACCCTAAATTTTGGGGAGACTCTCCTTTGGCAACTTATATCTGATCAAATGAAAAACATTTGTTAGCTTTATAGGTTAGTTTAAACAGCCATTGCTGCTTGATGAGCAATCATTTCTTCTAATAAAATGGTGTCTTGTTCAAACTGAATCATTATCAATTTTGATGGTATCCATAGCTTTTCACCTGTGGAAACAAAAGCAAAACTTCTTCCCTAACATAACACATGTCCTGGTTTCCATTCAGAGGTCAAGCATCTTTAAAGCATGTCAGTGGATTTAATTCTGTGGGTTTTTTTTCTATTATCCAATATCTATCCCCGGCTGTTGTTCCTTTCTCAAAAGCATTCAGAAAATTCAAAGTTAATAAAGCACTATACAATCTATTTTGGGGGTTTGTATCATCCCATTCTATTTATTTAGCATATCATTTAGAGTTCAATTTGATCATTCTATAACTGCCTGCCCTGTAGGATTGTGTGGTTTATCTGTAATACAATTACAGATGTATTATTATTTTATTAATAATAGTATTATTGTTATAATATGCAAAAGACTATTTCATTTTACTAGAGGCATATGCTGGAGCGTTGTTTGTCTTTGTTTGTACAGGTATACCCATGATGGCCATAACTTCTAATGTGTAATTACCAAATTATCCTTTCCAAACTCAAAGCAGTTGCCCATTGAAAACCTAAATAGGTATCAATGCTATGGCGTTCATACTTTAATTTTCCAAATTATACAAAATGGAACACATCCATCTGCCAGATTTCATTTCTTTAAGTACCCTTTGGGTTGCTTCCTGCAGGTAGAAGAGTTTGGTTGTATAAAGAAAAAGTAGGGCATTTCCTTATAATGTCCTTGGCATGTTGGCATGTTTTTCAAACCTCTGCTAGTATCATGGAGTTTTTAACCTATAAATGATTGATCAATCTCATGATTACCTTGTGCTAGAGGGCCCGACAGATCTGTATGGGATGGGATGTGTGTCATATATATGGGATGATTACTGTCCTTGCCTATGTCTTGCCACTGAATGAATACTAAATCAACTCTGTATCATCTGGTATAAATTAAGCAGTTTCAATACGTAAAACAACTCTTTCTTCATATTGGGTATCAGTAACTATTTTAAGAGGATCTCTATGATCCATTAACACAAAGAATGGCATATAATTCTGATGTTTGGACAGAATTATAAGGACTTAGATACACTTTACTTAAAGTTTCTGATTTGTAACCTGTGTTTCCTGATTTATGTGCATCAGTATAGATGTAAGGGCTCCAGTTATTGGTGTTCCCCATATAATGTGAGGAAGGATCCAGTCAGTTCTATTTGTAAGTTTAATTCTCTTCCTTTTGGGATAATCTACTGCAAGCTTTTTGCCAGGGTTCACTGTCTACCAATAATTAGTCAGTTTCATCATTAGTAAAAGTTACTATAATTTCTGCTGGATCTATTCCTGCTAACTGACAGTCTCACATTTCCTTTTAGAAGCAACTCAGAGATCTTTTGTACATTAAGTTCTTAATTTTTTACTTGGTTAATGTGGTGAAAAAGATCCATTATATGATAATATCTTCCCCCCTGCATTAAAATTCCTGCAGGGGATGCTTAGAGGGTGATATGACTAGAATGCGGTTAAGCTTTGGATCCACACAATCCACGTGTGCCATCTGTAATTTGTTTTCCACCAATGCCAATACTTTCTCAGCTTCAGCTGTTAATTCCCTGGGACTAATTCAGTCCTTATCACTATCTAAGGTTTTATATAATTAATGAGTTGGATCGGGTTTTATCCCAATAATGTGCCATAGTAGATGGCAAATGTATCCTAGCAATCTTTGAAAGTCATTAAGAATCTACAACCAATCTCTCTTAATTGTACCTTAGGGGGGTCTAATTTTTTGTAAATCTATTTTATAGCCTAAATAATTAATAGAATCTCATCTTTATATTTTTTCAGGGGCAATTTGTAAGCGCCAACAAGGCAAATTTTACTTCTTCAAACTTTCTATTTAAATTATCTACATTTGGATCAGATAGTAAAATGTCTTCCATGTAATGGTAAATTATAGATTAAGGAGACTGCTTATATACTATTACCAGTGGCTGCCTTAGAAAATACTGGACCAGGGTGGGGCTATTTAACATTCCCGGTTCCATTGATAACTCTTAGCAGCCTGAGAATTATTATAAGAAAGCACTGTGAAGGCAATTTTTTTGTCTTTTTCTTGTAATGATATACTACAGAAACAATCTTTAGAATCAATAACTATGATAGGTCATCTTTTATGCAGTAGAGAAAGCAAAGGAATTCCACACTGTAAAGAGCCCATTGGCTATATCACTTTATTAACAGCTCGTTAATCTGTTACCAATAACAAATACAGGAGAATAGCAAGGGTGTTTGATTCTTCTAATGCTGAGCATTTAGTTGCTCCTGAACCAGCTCTTCTAAAGCCTACAGTTTATCTGTTGTTAAAGGCCATTTTGCAACCGATACAGGTTCATCTATTAGCCATTTTAAAGGTAGGGCTGTTGGTGTCTTTGGAAGATTAGCAGCTGTTGCATCCTGTTCTTGTACTACCTGAATGATTGATGATTATTCTTTATAATAACTTCTTTAAAATTTTCCAGAACCATATGTTAATTTGTTTTGTTTCTAATTTTGAGGTATGTTTATTTTATTCCATTGCTATAATAAATCACGTCCCCACAAATTCATTGCAATACTAGTAACATAAAGCTTTAACATTCCTCTCTGTTCTTCTTGCCCCATACATTTGAGTCATCTCCTGCTCTGTTTTACCTGAGAAAAAGTTCCAGTACCTAAAAGCTGACCATTTATCTCTTGAAGAGGACAATTTGGATGCCAAGATTCTTGTGATATAATGGTTACGTCCATAGCTGTGTCTATCAGACCTTCAATGATAACACTTATTTGTACATTTAATTTTGGTCTCTGTTCATTTATAGAAGTTGACAATATACTAGCTTTGTGATTTTTTTTTCTGACCTTCTTGTTCTCTCTTTGAAAACTCTATCATCCAGAGCAGTATGTTTTCTTACAATAGGTATTAGGTTCTTTAATTGTTCAGGGAAGTGGTTTTCACCTCAACAGGAAAGGATTGAACTGAATTTGGCATACAGTGTTGCACAGGGTCTTTTGAGAAGCCCCTTCAAGGCGTTTCCCGAAGGCAAAGTATTAACTTGATAATCTCTTGTCAACCTACATTCCTTTGTCCATTGCGTGCCTTTGACGTACCTTTTGCATAATCCAGAAGGGAGGGTGTTCTGTTTGGATTATGTTTATAAAAAGAATTGTGTCTACAGGTGCCATGTTTACAATCCCTTTTCAGGTGACCTTGCCTGCCACAATGAAAACATGTGACGTTTCAATTTTTCTTTAAACCTCTTAAAACCACTTTTCCTACCCATGGATCATCATCATGGCCATGAGCTTCAATATTAATTATATCTGGGATTGAATCCTCCAAAGGCGCTGATTTTGCTTTTAAAGTTCTAATTATCCTTTTACATAGAGCATTAGTATTTTCAAAACTCACTGTTTCATTTATTATTATTCTAGCTTCTCAGTTTGATATCATTCTCGCCTTTAAACCTAGCACTCAGGAGGCAGAAGCAGACAGATTCTGTGAGTTCAAGACCAGCCTGGTCTACAAGAGCAAGTTTGAGTACAGCCTCCAAAGCCACAGAGAAATCCTATCTTTTAAAAAAATAAGGGTCTGTGAATGCTTCCATTGGGCCCTGTATAACTTCTGTAAATGATTCAATTTTCTTTCCTGCTTCTCTAATTCTGTCCCAAGATACAAGGCATAAATTCAAGAGGTGATCATCATATTGACATTGCCTTTCTGAAGTAGCATATTCTTCTCCAAGATTTTGATCTTGGGAGATATCTATACCTCTAGCTTTATCCTGTTGTTCAATATTCTTAGCCTATTCTCTGAACCAGGAAGTCCATTGTAATTGTGGTCCAATCTATAAAGATAACCCTATTACAAACTGACCACTTGTTTATTTTCTGCTTCACAAATGGTGAATGGATGGCATATGAGATTACAGCTTTCTTGAATTTCCCTAAATCTAACATTGCCACAGGCTTCCAAGTACCTCTTATAGAAATCTCTTTCATTTGGCACTTCCTGTAAGGTTACTGGCTATATTAAAGATGGTTCTCTTAAGACCTTAGAGTGGCTGAGCATTGGTGGCGCACACCTTTAATCCCAGTACTCAGGAGGCAGAGGCAGGCAGATCTCTGTGAGTTCGAAACCAGCCTGGTCTACAAAAGCTAGTTCCACAGAAACTAAAAGCCACAGAAAAACCCTGTCTCAACCCCCCCCCCCAAAAGACCTTAGAGTATTCATTTTTAACCTGAAAAGTCAATGCTGAATTTGTTTCTCCATGTAATTCCTCAATGTGGATTTGAATATTTTTATAACCTGTTTTAATAAGTTTTTCTAAGGCCTGTACCTTAACATTCATATCAACCAACTTTTTTAGAAATAAACCATGAAAGCCGGGCGTTGGTGGCATAGATCTTTAATACCAACACTGGGCAGGCAGAGGCAGGTGGGATCTCTGTGAGTTCGAGGCCAGCCTGGTCTACAGAGCGAGTTCCAGGACAGCCTTCAAAACAATACAGAGAAACCCTGTCTCGAAAAACAAAAAACTTATAGCATTCAAGATGAGGTTAACAAATGATCATCAGCCTACCTTGAGATTAATGGAGGCTTTAGGGCATACTCTCCCATGGACCCTGAAGCAGCTGAACACAGGTCAGCAGTGGTCCTAGCTTTAGTCAACCAAGTAGCACCTGCTATTAGAAAAGGGCTCTAAAAAAATAGGTGGCTTAGCCAGTAAGTCGATAAATGACTTGATGGAGGAAGCAAATAAAGTATATAATAATAGAGAGACTCCTATAGAAAGATAAGCCAGACTGAGGATAGAGGAAAATGAAAGGCAAGAGAAGATTAGGGCAGTAGAAAGAAAAAAAGATCCAAGAGCCAGAGCTGCTGCAGATGAAAAATAGGCTCACAACATGCTTTGCATGCTGCTAGCTGCATTGGTTGCATATCCAGAGGAAAAGTGAAAACAACTTCACCGTCTGGCCCAGGAACCAGATAAGGTGCCCTGAGAGAGAGCAACAAGTCAAAGTTACAAAAGAACCAATGCCCCTATTGCAAGGATATTGTGCACTGGGTCAAGGAATACCACAGAAAGGGGGACCATGAACCCCATTGCAAGCTGGCAGCTGAAGCAAGAGAAGAAAGAGACTGAAGGACGCCCTCCCCAAACCCTACTCTTGGAGGGGAATTTTGTCCAATTTATGGTTGATACAAGTACCTAACAATCAGTTCTGACAGTACCCCTGGGTCCAATATCAAAGGAAAAACTTGGGTATAGAGGGCTATAGGCATGAACTAATACTCATAGACTACTGGAAGACAGGTGGACCTTGGGATGGATCCTGTATCCCTCTCTTTGCTAATCATACCTAAGTGCCCATACCCGCTTTGGGGAGAGACCTACTCACAAGATGGGAGCTCAGATATATTTGACAAGGACAGGGTGACCATGACTGACTGCGGAGGGTGGTGTTAATAACCTGGCATTATGCTGACAGCTCAAAGGGCCCTGTGTTGCTTGTCTACGTCATGCAAGCGTTACATGGCTGCATAAAGACTCTGTACACAGAAACCGGGCTTGGCCAGTGCAGCTGAGCCTCATTCTAAACTGTTCCTTTTCCCAACAAACTTCACGTGGGTTTGTTGAGCTGTGTGGTTCCTGTTTCATTACCTGAAGCTGCTCAAACAACAACAAAGCCTACTTGGCTTTCGAAAGGCACAACCCTGAAAAAGGATTCAACAGACAGCTGACCTGGTCCTGACAGCAGGGTTCATCCACCATATTTGATGAGGCACTTCATGAGGACCTGGTGGTCTGTCAGACTGAATACCCCAGAATCACCCTCCTACAGTATGCGGATGACCCCCAGATTGCAGCTGCCACTGAAGATGATTGGTAAGGTAGGGACAAGGGATTTACTTCAGAGTCTGGGAACTGCCAGGAAAAAGTAACATACCTAGGTTACATTCTAATAGGGAGACAGCACTGACTACCAAAGGCATGTAAAGAGACTTTGTTAAAAATACCTACCCCAACCAACAGGAGGCAGGTTAGAGAGTTCCTGGGATCAGCTGGCTTCTGTCACTTCTGGATCACAGGCTTTGCTGAAATGGTCAACTAAGTATGGAGCCACTTGGGAGAAAGGCCCTTCAAATGGAGGGATGAACAAGAGCGAGGGTTTGCCCATATTAAAGCAGCCCTATTGTCTGCTCCAGCACTAGGACTCCTTGATATCACAAAGCCCTTCTGTCTATATATACACACACAAAAAAAAAAAGGTAGCTAAATGAGTCCTAACTTAGAGGCTTGGACTGTGGCAAAGGCCAGTGGCTTATCTCTCAAAAAGATTGGACACCGTCACCTCAGGGTGGCACCTGAGCTTGAGAATCATAGCAGCCATTGCCTTACTTGTCAAAGATGCAGAACACAAGGTTGCCCTAAGGCCAGAACTGACTGTGACCACACCTCAAACAGCCTTCTGAGTGAGTGCTGGTTGAGCAATGCAAGGATAACCCACTACCAGACCCTCCTCAACCTCCCTCCCCCCCCCCCCCACATTTCACCTCATCAATCGTCCTAAATCCGGCAACCTTGTTCCCTGACTAAGACTTGGATCAATCAATTCATGACTGCTCTGAGATACTCAGCCAACTCCACAGGACACAGCCTGATCTAAGGAACCAACTGATGCCAGAAGCTGAACTTATGTGGTACACCAATGGGAGCAGTTTCATCAAAGATGGAATGTGGGTGTGGCAGTGGTGATGGAGAGAGAGGTCATTTTGGCTGAGTCTCTGCTCCCAGGGACATCACCCCAAGAAGCAGAACGGATCACCATGATCAAGGCCTTACAATTATCAGCAACTATAAGACATATATATGTATAGCGGTGGTGGTGCACGCCTTTAATCCCAACACTCAGGAGGCAGGGGCAAGCAGATCTCTGAGTTCAAGGCTGGGCTGGAACCACAGCCTCCAAAACAATACAGAGAAACCCTGTCTCATAAAACCAAAAACAAAACAAAACAAAACAAAACAACAACAAAAAAAACCCTGACCCTGACAACCCCAAGACACAAACTTAAGGTCAGATCTCCCAAAATACCCACTCTGCTCTTTGTCTTATTAACCCTAGACAGGGCCACATCAACCCATAAAACTTTCCTGGCACCTCTTAGGAACCCACGGATGTAAGTGTCCAGGCATTATACTGGCCCACCCTCTGTCAGCCAGCAGGATGCACCCACTTACATTCAGGCAAATATTTACTCAGCCCAGGGCCCCTACAGCATCATGTCACTATGTCATGTGTTGCATCGCTGAGTAGGACACTATACATATGCACAAATGTTCTCTTTTAAGCAAGCCCTATCTGCCTGTCCCCACCCCACTCCCACTCCCCCCCTTCACTTCCTTTCTTGGTCGATCACCACAAGCTCTCTTCCCCCTCCCTAATCCCACTGTACCTACTGCCTAGTTTAAGAGCTCTGGCTTATTAATTCTGCAGTAGTCCCCCTCTATCTTGTGGTGCCTAATCCCTACAACCTTCTCTCCACTATCTCCTCAGGGACCTCTCATTTGTTAGTTCAGGATCCAAGGATGCCTTTTTCTCTATCCTACTCAGTTCAGTCTCAAAATATATTTGCTTTCACCTGAACTGACCCTGACACTCACCTCTCAACGCAATTCACCTGAACTGTTCTACTTCAGGAATTCCCCAACAGTCCACATATATTTGGCCAGGCCCTAGCTTCTGACCTGCTCTCTCTGTCTCTCATCAAATCTAAATTCATACAGTATATGAATATTTTGCTTTGTAGCCTATCCTTAGAAATTAGCCAAACTAACACCTCTGCTTTTCTAAATGTCTTGTCCAGCAGAGGCTATAGAGTCTTAACTTCCAGGGTCCAACTGTCTACTCCTCAGGTCACCTACTTGGGACCAACCATTACCCCCAAATCACAAAGCTATTACTTTAGACAGAAAAAAAGCTAATCCAGTGTCGTGCAATCCCTTCTACTAAAGAGGGTATTTTATCATTCCTAGGAATAGCTGGATTCCCTCTTTTTCCCTCCTGGCTTGCCCCTTATATGAAGAAGCATTAGGCCAACCACATGAACTTTTCCTTAATCTGTTACTAAGCCCTTTCAGAAGCTCCAACAAGCTCTCTTCTAGGCTCCAGCCCTTCATCTCCCACACCTAACTTGTCCTTTCTCCCTTCACGTAACAGAAAAAGAGGGATATGTCCTTGGGGTCCTAAGCCATCAGCTGGGGCATTCCTTTGTACCTGTAGCACACCTGTCAAAAAAAAAACTAGATCTAACACGCAGGGATGGCGATACTGCTGAGCTCCTTATTCATGAATCTAAAAAATTTTGGGTCACCCACCACTACCTTCTCCTCTTACAACCTGTCCCATCTCCTAACTTATAAAGGCTTACAAACTCTACCTCCTTCCCAAGTTCTTCCTCTCCAGGTAGTATTAATAGAAGATGCTACACTTCAGAGCCGAGACTCACCTCACCCACCACAGGGAGTTCATACACTACAACCCATGTCCCCACAGTTACCCCCTGACACTTGACAAATTCTGTCCTATTTACATCAGCTCTTTCATCCTAATAGTCGGGCTCTGTCTCTTTTTATCAACCTTCACCTCCAGCCCACTCCAGAGGACTTACATTCTTAAGAACTATTACGGCCTCTTGTAAAACCTGTCAGATGTCAGACCCTAATTCCAGGTATCATAGTCTTCCTTTTCTACCCACCAGGCCAGGGGCTCTCTCCCAAAGATGCAAAGTCTTGCATCTTGACTTTACCCACACGCCCACAGTCAGATGAGTCAAATGTCTCTCTGTGTAAGTGGTGTTTAGGGTGGACAGAAGCGTGTCTGACCTCTATCAAGAGAGCTCAGACAGTCCCTGGCCTCCTTCTTTGGGAAATTATGCCCCGATTTGGAATTCCAGCCTCTCTTTAGTCAGACAATGGTCCTGAGTTCACCTCCCAGATTTCCCAAACCTTACCTAAAGCTCTCAGCATCCGTTGGCATTTTCATATTTCATACCTCCCCAAGTCCTCAGGAAAGACAGAAAGACCTAAGTGCTCCTTTAAAACACTCTCATTAAAATGTCATAGAAACTTCACCTTGACTGGGTCAACAACATCTCAGAGACAGACATCCACACTCCCAGACTCAAAAACAAAAAGATTCACAGAACAGATTTCAATGTTTTCCTATTAACAGCCCTCAGAAACCAAACACCTGTGCCTCCTGAGTGTTAAGGTGACACCATAATGAGGAACAGGTGCTTTAATGTTTGCTTATGTAAAGATAAAAAACTAATTGATAATAATAAAAAGTGATTTGAGACATTTAAAGAATGAAACATGCTCTCTCTCTCCCATTATGCTACTTTTATATATATTAAAACTCCAAAGTTCATAGTCTTAACATTGATAAAAATCCTGATAAGCTATTAACCTAGCAAAATACTACCACTATGTGAATATACCACCTTTTCTGAAATATGGACTTCAATACAAATTATGAACAGTGAAAATGCTAATGTGTTTAGAACTTACCCTTTTATAAACTAAAAAATTTCTTGTAAGTTCCAGGAAATTGACTTAGATTCACTTCAAACAAGCCAGACCCACTCCAGATTATGTCAATCAACAGCCAAAGCCCCCACTACCTTTCCCTGCTCTTGACACCCCCACTCCCTCAATTACCAGGTCCTAAGACATTTTTCCCCCTAAATTTAACTTTATCTTCTGCTCTGATAGCATCTCACCAGGTCCAAAAAACACCGGCAGTTCCACATAGCCTGGACAGCAGTGAAATGAATCAGTTACCAGCACCTCAGCTTTCTCAGGTCCCCTGAAGATGGTTGATAACCTCTAAGACCACGGGAAGCAGTCTTAAGAACTTGGTACCTCCCATCCCTGTCCCAACTGGATCCTCTTTAATACCTCACCTTTTAATAATGAAAAAGGTGGGAATGTTAGGTAGGGTACAGGCACTATATTGGTCCGCCCCATCAGGTTGTGCCCACTGGCATTCAGGCAAATACTTACTCAGCCCAGGGGTCTTACAGCCATGAGTCACTATGTCATGCGCTGTGTGGCTATGTAATGCATTGTATGGCTACGTCATGGGTTGCATGGCTGAGTAAGGCTCTGTACATAGCACAAATGTTCTCTTTTAAGCAAGTTCTGCCTGCCCCCCCCCTTTCTCTCTCCCCACTTCCTTTCTTGGTCAATCATCACAAGCTTCCCTCCCCCACCACTTCCTAATAAACTCCCATGTGGATTTGTTGCACTCCGTGACTCATTTCACCACCACCACCAAACCATCTAGGAGCCATATTTATCCTTCGGTTGATAGCCATGGCCCCTGTCCCCCCACTCCCAGGGGGGCAGAATACACAAAAGATAGGGTTCAACAAAATACTGGCTCAATTTGCACCACCCTTCCTCCCCAACAAAGCACCAGATGGCCCCATGCTAATTTGGTCTCCTTATCAGGTTGCTACATCCCTAGACACACCATACCCTGTTTCCCCACTTCATTGTCTACTGCAGCCAAACTAGAACCAAGCCCTCTCTTGGGTTTGTTAGAGGCTTCCTACCTGGTCCTGAGTGCTACTACACCAGACTTCACCCACTCTTCTTGGTTGTGCCTTGATACCAAATCCCCCTACTATGCAGACATAGCAACAAAGGGAAACTACAGAATCTGACCAGATCTCTCAATGTTGTTGGCAACAAAAGGGGGAAGCCAGACTCACATTAAAGTTGGTTTAAGGAATTCGGCTTTTGCCTAAGGACCATACCTGATACCTGTAGGGAAAAGGAACCAGTCAAAGAAACACACCCTGAGCAGAGCCAAAGAAACACACTTTGTCCCTGGAATCAGAGTCAGTGAAAGAAATAAACCCTGGCCCTAAAACTAGAGCCAATGGGCTAAAAAGGACCAGAGAAAGAAACACACTTTGGCTCTAAAACCAGAGCCAAATCTGACCCTAATCCTGTGCAGAAAACTAACCAACCCTTGAACAGGAGCTGTAGCCAATATGAGCTTAGCATTAAAATCTGGCCAATCCCTACCCTGAAAGCCCTATATAAACCCTGTGTCTATTCAGTTTGTGGCTGTTCCTGCTCCCGCTGACCTCTCCAACTGTGACAGAGGGCAGCCACTCTCCTGGATTCTTCCCTCCCAATAAACCCCTTGGATGAGCTTTGAGTGAAGACCTTCTTTCACCCTGGGCAGAGCAGAGCAGAGCCAAGCCAGGAGGGCCGAAACACTTTTGCCGGGGAAACCTTCCCCTGGCAGAGTGGAGTTGTTAGACTTGGCTCTCCACTCCAGGAAACAGAGCTGAACCATAGCAACTTCACCCAGGGAAACCTTCTCCTGCCTGAGCAAAACTGCTACACTGGGCAAACATCCCCAGCTGGAAGACCCTCTCCTGCTGGAAAAGAGCCGATACACTGGAGCAGCCTTTCCCTGAGGCAGGGCTGTAAGCTGCTATGCTTACTACAGCCTGTGGTAGTCCTTGGCTCCCGAGCTCCAGGATACCTTTCTATCTGAGCTGTGTAACACTATGAGTATTCTGTGACTCCCGAGTGCCAGAATACCTGTCCCATCCGATCTGCCCAAAATGCCTACAATACCTATAAATCTCTAGGCAGCCAGATGGTCTAGACACCTTCTCAGAGGTATCTCTTACCCCCAGAGGATGGTAGGTGGGCATGTTCCTCTGGGATGGCCCCTAGTGTTCATGTACTAAGTCAGACTAAGGTGTATGTCCAGTTCCAAAGATAATGTATCATACAGACAGATAAATCAAAGACTAAAAGGATATCCGACCTGACTGAAAAGGAAGCCTATAACCACCCTCATACTAGGTGTCCTCCTGAGCCTTGGGCTGGCAGGTACAGGGACTGGGATAGCATCTTTGGCAATGCACAAGGTGGGCTTTGTGCAGCAATAGTATCACTCCCGAGTAGTTAAGGAATCATTAACCAAAGTGAGAGAGGGACTAGTAAAAAGATAAAAGGAACCATCTCAAGGCTGGTTCGAATCTGTTTAATGGCTCTCCATGGTTAACAACCTTAGTCTCCACACTGCCAGGGCCCCTGATAATTCTAATACTCTTACTCACTTCCAGCCTGTATCCTGAATAGGTTGCTCGACTTCGTTAGGAAAAGGATAACAGTGCAGTTAATGGTGCTACAGTCTCAATACATCCCATCAGAGATTCTCAGAGAACCCATGAGTGGGTCCTCTAGGGTTACTTCTAGAGGAGGTAAGGAGAAACCCAGGCCTTAGCACAATGATCTGAGCAGGAAGCAGTCCCCAACCCCTCACTCAGCTAGATGTGACTGCCCTGCCTTTGCCTTAGTTACAGGAAAGACCATGAACACCTCCCTGACAGGGAGAGGCCAATCAGAAATGGAAAACAACTCCAGGTGTCCTTCTGCTGAACTAAAATGTTGCAACTTCCCGGACATGAGCCAATCCCAAGTCTGTAACTATGCAGTTGTAGAATCCTTCAAGCCCCACCTTGTCTAACCATAATAAAAGCTCCCACCCGGCGCTGCTCCAGGTACCTCCTGCTCTGCTGCTGAATTAGATGGATGGAGGAGTCAATTGGGCAGAGGCCAGAGTTAACATACAATAAAGACTCTGCTTTTGCATCGTATCATGTCTCTTGGTGGGTTTTTTTTTGGGGGGGTCTGGATTTTGGACACAACAGTATAATCTATATTCATCCATGGAATGGGCTTTCATGCCAATTCCTCTCTGGATTTTCTGCCATGATTTGTTGAAAGATAATGATGATGCAAACATTTATGAAGTACTAGGCATGTTATAAATACTAACTTACAGTGTTAAAGTTCATAGACACAGGCAGGCAGAAAGATCAATCAAAGCTACTTTAGTAAGGAAGATTTAGTCTTAAACTCTGTCAGAAATCTAGAGATAATCAAAAGATAATCAATTTCAGAGAGCAACAGCCAGCAGAAATTACTGCCCAGTACTCACATTTACAGCTATATACAGGGTCTAGATAAGCTAAATTTATTTTTATGTAATGAAAATACAGGTCAGACATATGCTGAAATTCTCCAAAGTTCTAGGGTGGGAGTGCTATTTAAACAAAATGAAAACCCACTTAAAAAAAAAAAGCAGCCGGGCAGTGGTGGCGCACACCTTTAATCCCAACACTCGGGAGGCAGAGGCAGGTGGATCTCTGTGTGTTCGAGGCTAGCTAGGCTGGACCGACAGCCTCCAAAATAATACAGAGAAACCCTGTCTCGTAAAACCAAAAAAAAAAAAAAAAAGCAAATAAAAAACAGGGACATATATAAGAAAAATGAGGGCTTTTTCTGTAAAAGTCAAATGTGTCTATAATTCCCTGTAAACCCTTTGTGGCTGGTGACAGTTTTTCAGATGAGCCCCTTCTCCAAAGAGGAAATTTAAATCAGAATTCCTCTCAGGTTATTGACATCTAACCAAACAGTAAACCACAAGCAAAAAGACAAACCTACAAGGCTATCCAGTCTTAATGACTTTGATGTCCACCTGTTTCACTACTAATGTCCCCTGTTATTGTTCAAAGACAAAGGTTAGGATAAGAGTTCCCAAGGATTAGGAAATCCAGGAAACAATCTTTGAGTGACCTTCTATTTTTCCTATCATTCCAAGTCTGCTCCATTTCCATTAATCCTAAATTAAGAGGTGTAGTGAAAAAGGTCCAGCCAAAGAAACACACCCTGAGCAGACAAACACACTTTGGCCCTGCAACCAGAACCAAAGAAATGTACCCTGACCCTGAAACCAGTGCCATTTGGCCCTGGAATCAGAATCAGTGAAAGAAATGCACTCTGGCCCTAAAATTGGAGCCAAAAGGCTAAAAAGGACCAGAGAAAGAAACACACTTTGGTCCTGAAACCAGAGCCAAATCTGACCCTAATCCTACGCAGAACACTAACCAATCCTGGAGCAGAGCTCTAGCCAATCTGAGCTCAGCACTAAAATCTGACCAAACCCCACCCTGGAAGCCCTATATAAACCTGTGCCTGTTCAGCTTGTGGCTGTTCAGGCTGTTCTGGCAGAGAGCAGCCACTCTCCTGGATCCTTCCCGCCCAATAAACCCCTTCAATGAACTTCCGGTGAAGATCTTCTTTTGCGGTGGCAGCGGAGCAGAGGCAACCCTGGGCAGAGCAGGGCGAGCAAGGCTATAACACTTTTGCAGGGGAAACCTTCCCTTGGCAGAGCAAACCTTCCCTTGGCAGACCGAGTTATAACACTCCGCTATCCACTCTCCCGGAGCAGAGCTGAACTGTAGCAACTTCGCCCGAGAGCAAAGCTGATACACTGGGCGAACATCCCCAGCTGGAAGACCCTGTCGTGCCAGAGCAGATACACTGGGGAAGCCTTTCCCTGAGGCAAGGCTGGCTGTAAGCTGCTAAGCTTACAATAACCTGTGGTAGTCCTTGGCTCCCGAGTTCCAGGATACCTTTCGATCTGAGCTGTGAAACACTCAGTATTCTGTGGCTCCCAAGTTCCAGGATACCCATCCCATACCGATCCAGCCCGAAATGCCTACAAGAGGTTCTGTTGTAAACATTAACAATGAACTGCAGGGTACCTCGCAGTTCCTTCAGCAAAGGTGGGTCTGACTCTCATGATACAAGCCATTAACAAAGTACCTGGCCAAGTCAAATGAGGTCTTCTGACCCTCTCCTAGGATGAAGTGTAGGCCTGAGTCAGTGTTAACCTCATTGTAAATACGGATCTCTCTTAATCAGACTAAAGTAAATCAGCTCTTACATTATAAAAGTTCATATTCTAGACAGAGCTGATATTGACTACACAAAGTCATGTGTTTAAGTTCTAATATGTAAAATCAATGTCAAAATGAAGTAAACATCCCTCACATTTTTGTTTTCTTTGAATTTCAACAGGGAAAATAACAAGAATTTCATAGGGTAGGAAAATCTTGTAGATCTGATTCTTGGGCATGGAAGGTGTGGTTTAAGAGTTTTCTTCAAGATCAAAACATCCCAGCCTGTAGGGAAGCTTAAGAGGGAAAAGGTAAACAACTCAAAATAGCTTCAGGAAGTCCCTAAAACTGACCAGATGCCCTAGGGCCCTCCTGACAGAGGAAACAATAGAAGCTGAGAGTTCCTTAAACAAAGCTAAGCTACAAAAAAAAATGACTCTCACACTAGCAAAGCTACAAAGAAGACTCTGAGACCAGACCAGCTGCCTAAAAGAAGCAAAAAGGCTTAGACCATCTAAATCACTTGGAAGTGACACTCTCAAACCTGCCTGCAGGTTGTCCAGTGTGCTCTGGATCCCAGCCTTTGTGAGCTGTCACCTGTGCTGGGGCGGGCTTTGGTGATATAGCTATCCTTGAGCCATTTCTGTAACTCACTGGCTACCACGAGTGGACTGCAGTGGTACCCATAGTTTGGTTTGTCATGTGATCCCTATCTGTGATGAGTTGAAGATGTAAGTATTGTGTCTCTCCAGAAAAAAATTTGTCGCACAACAGTAGGACAAAATGCTACTGAATGGTCATCATGTGACCCAAGACAACTAAGGCCATATGTGGGAAAAAACATTAGAACAGAGGCCATGGATCAAAAGAACAAGTGTCTTCAAGAGATGTACAAGATTAGAAGGAAGACATAAGGAGTCAAAAGTCCACTGTACAAATTCTCCCACAGAAAGCAAGTAAGTCTATGAACTCTATATGCATTATTCAGACAACGCTGAAACCACAATGTGAGAAATAGGAAAGGAACCTGGTATTTGTGGATATGTCTTGTTAAACATTTTAAAACCTGTAAGCACTTACCTGTGTGGCCATGGAGTGGGGAGTGTGGCCGTGGTAGTGTAGGTGATGTGTTGGAAGTTACAATCAAGCTCTTGCGGTTACTTGTCCGACAACTGCAATAAAAACAAAATGTCAGTTATAACCCTGTCCACGGCCTAAAGTGGTAGATATGGAGGCACTCAGTCAGCTGAGTGGCAAGACTCCCTTGGTTGAGCAATACAGTGCTTTAAACTTCACTGCTCAGCAATTACTATACGAAACACTCAGACTTCACAATTCAGTGTGCTCTACTTTGGAATAACTTTTGCCACTGCCTTGGCTTTTTGTCTTGACTAGCATTTTCCCACCATTAATTAAGTTTGCTTCCAGGCCAGGCGGTGGTGGCGCATGCAGAGGCAGGCAGATCACTGTGAGTTTGAGGCCAGGCTGGACCGACAGCCTCCAAAACAATACAGAGCAACCCTGTCTCGTAAAAATAAAAAAATAAAAAAAATAAAAAAAAAAGTTTGCTTCCAGAAGAAACCCATGAACATCTTTAAGGGCAATAATCTTGTTCTAAATTGTAAACTTAAATTTGGGAATTAAATACATGTCAAAATATTATTTTATCTAGGTTGGTGTAGGACACTTGCCAAGCACATGCAAGACCCTGAGTTTGACCCCCAGCATAAATTAATAAACAAATACACAAAAGACTCAATTTTATCTCACAAATTCAATGTTTTCTCATAAAAAAATGAAACCAACTAACACAGACTGTTAAATTATTATTTTTACAGATAGTTAATTGATGAATTACCTAACATTCACATTTTGGAGTTCACAAGTCAGTAGAACTGAATTTCTATACAAGTTAACAATGGACTTGTTTTTTCAATGGTCTGAGAAAACCAGATCATGATGAAAAGCCATTTTAAGCCATATTTGTTACTAAAAGGAATCTTAAAATGTATTTGAAAGTCAGCCTATCTTTTAAAGACACCAGAAAGGAATATTTAAAACATCAGGAAGAAAAACAAAAAGAAAAAAGGTATTAAGAACTCTGCTTCCCCTGCCAGCCATGGGCCATCCACCCCCACCCACCAGGGGCTGACTGGATCCTCAAATGAGGCATAGAAAGATCAAGATCAGTATGGTTAATGAAAAAGTAAATGAAAAATAAATAAAGCAACAACAAGATAAAAAGTCTGAGGGGAAAAAAAAAAGAAAGCTAAAGATGGTGAAAATCATGTCATTTAAAGCCAGCCAGCAATCATGTGAGAGTCTTGGATGATGATCCCAGAAAGCCAGTAAAGATTAGAGGATGCATTTAGTGGAAAAGTCTTAGAAGAAGCTGATGAGTATAGAGAAGCACGACTAGTACTGGATTCCATGAAGATAAAAGCCTGCGACTTTCCTGCACAGTTTGTTGATTCATCTTTAAAAAAGTAAAAAGGCATCAAGGATATTTACCATTGAGAGTAATCGAAATATATGTTTACTGAATAGACTACCTTTTACATCGTAGGCACTGTTCCAGGTGCTGGGAAAGTAGCAGGGAATAAACAGACCTACGGAAAAAGAGAAAACAGGAAAAAGAGGAAGAAGAGGTAAAGAGGAGAGGAAGAAAAAGGAAATGAGACTGTACTGGGAATGGAAGAAGTTGTACCCAGAGAAGGTCTGACTCCTGAGAAGAGATCTGAACAGAGCTCTGAATGTTCTCAAGACAGAGACACGAGATCCCATGGTAAGGATATATAGAGAAAGAAGATATTTGCTATGTGAGAGACTCGGACCCCAGAAAATCCCTGATCTGCAGCCTCTCCACAGACCTTGAACCGTTTGGCACCAAGCCCCAATCCAGTAAAAAGAAACACACCCTGGATTCAGGACCCAAGCCAGCAAGAGACACTTTATCCCTGAGAATACAAGAGGAAAAAAAAAATGCCTAAACTCTGAAACTAGTGTCAAAAGAACACACCTGGCCCCTAGATTTGGGACATGTAAAAGAAATTCGCCCAGGCCCTAGAATGGGAGCCAAAAAGCCAAAAAAGAATTATATAAAGAAACACAGTTGGCCCTGGAATAGGCACCATCTTTGCCCTGACTCGAAACTAACCAATCCCTTGTTGGGTGTTGGTGGCACACTCCTTTAATCCCAACACTCAGGAGGCAGAGGCAGGCACCTGAGTTTGAGGTCACCCTGGTCTACTGAGCGAGTTCCAGGACAGCCTCCAAAATAATACAGAGAAACCCTGTTTCGAAAAACCGAAGAGAAGAGACGAGAAGGGGAGGAATTTCCCCCTAAGCCAGTGGTTCTCAACTTTCCTAATGTTGTGACCCTTTAATTCCTCATGTTGTAGTGACCCCAACCATAGAATTATTTTTGTTGCTACTTTTATAACTGTAATTTTGCTAGTTATGAATCATAAATTAAACTAAACATCTATGTTTTCTGATAGTCTTAGTTGACCCAGTTAAAGGATCATTCAACCACAAAAGAGATCACAACCCACAGGTTGAGAACTGCCCTAAGCATTTCGTTTAAAACTGTACCCCTCCCTAACTCTATCCTCCTTTCCTGATACAGTTTTCTCCACAGTACTTAACATTATCACAACACTAAATATTTTACTCATCCATTCTGCTGTCTGTTTTGCCATTAGATTCTGAAACTCTGAAGAGGACAGTGACTTTTATGTTTGCTATGCTAATTGCATGTTGCTAAAGAATGTATGGTAGGCTCTCAAATGTTTACTAAATGAATAAACTAATGATTATGATTTGCAATAGGACTAAATTAAGGCAATATGTATTTACCTGTTACATGTAAATCAAATTATTATATTCTAACTTACTATGTATAAAAATGAAAATCCCATAAAACAAAGGATGAATAAATTGATTTGAACTACATTTACTTCTATAAACTTTGAAATAAAATACAGAACACCAAAGATCCTATTTCTAGGCCACATGCCTTTTAACAAAGGTACACATAATCTCACTTGGCTAATCTGTTAATAGCTACATGAGGGAGAAGAAAGGTCAAACACTCTGGTACAGATGCCATGATCAGCTGAGATCCAAAACAAAACACTAGCTAACTTTTCCCCTTCAAGAGGCTCTAGCCATCTCCCCAGGGTCGGAAAAGGATCAACTTCATTCTTTCATCTCAGTGAGAAGGGACTTGGGGTCTGAAGAGTCAGGTATACTAACTCAGTTGATGAAAAGTAACCTGAAAACTGACTGAGCTGATGCTCTGCTGCTAACTACAAAACTCTGGTCAGTCCAAGTGAAGCCTGGCATTCCATCTCACATGCCTCACTGTGGTCATCTCAATGGGCAGTGGAAGCAGGGTCTCTGGCACCCATACAGGCTCTGAAATATCACTGATGGTGAAGTAGCATAGAATAGGCAGGATGCTCAGCAGATTCCTTAAGCACCTCCAAATTTCCAATCCCAGAGGTCTAGTTTCTCTTTGAGCACTTGGCTAGTTCCTTTAGGATCAGGAAAAGACCACTTTTGTTTCATTCAAGATAAACAAGATAAAGAAACCTTGTCTCAAAAAACAAACAACAAAAGGTGATAGCAAAAAGGGAATAATGATTAAACTGTAAAATCATGTAACTCAAATGAAAGAAGCTAGAATTAAAATACTACAACAATTACATGTATGTGAAATTTTAAATACATGTCTTCAATCCTAGCATTCCAGAGACAGACAGATCTCCATAAATTCAAACTCAGCTTGGTCTACATGGTGAGTTCCAGGCCAGCCAAGACTAAATAGATCCCGTCTCAAAACAAAATAAACTGTCAGGCCAACTGTTGCCTAGGGGTAAGACTAACATTAAAAATTAAATATAAATGGGTAAAAGGGAAGGCCCAAGAAAAGGAAACATTCTACACTTTGACTATGGTAACAATTGTTTACTTCTCTAAATGTAAAAACTACCATATCACTTATAATTGGTATGTTAGACAATAAGTAAATTGTATCTTAAAAACTTATTTTTTCAAATCCTGTACCACTGAACCACATCCCCAACTTACCTGTGGTATAATCAGTGGACTTAACTCTCTTTCCTCCCCTTCCTTCCTTAATAATTCAGCTTAGAAAATAGGAGGCAGTCGTAGTGCACACCTTTAATCCCAGCACTTAGGAGGCAGATGAATCTCTGTGAGTTCATGGCCTGCCTGGTCTACAGAATAAGTTCCAGGGCTGGCTCCATAACTACTGAGAAATCATGTCTTGAAAAAGAGAGGGAGGGAAGGGGGGAAGGAGAGAGAGAGAGAGAGAGAGAGAGGGAGGGAGGGAGGGAGGGAGGGGAGAGAGAGAGAGGGAGGGAGGGAGGGAGAGAGAGAGAGAGAGAGAGAGAGAGAGAGAGAGAGAGAGAGAGAGAGAGAGAGAGAGAGAGAGAGAGAGAGAGAGAGAGAGAGAGAGAAACCATAAGACACCTCTGGGGTTGTGGTGGTCATGAGGGTCAGAGTAGGTGATGAGGTACTTGACAGATGTTGAGATGTTATCTACTTAAAGAAAATAGTGATATTGGTGTGTCATAAAGTGCTGGAAATCAACAAGGTAAGGAAAGCTTTTGTACGCACACATGATCAGTGGGTACAGAGATTAGATGTAAAGTGAAAAAAAAGTAACAATATTGAGGATAACTGGAGTCAAGGTTCTCATTAGCAAAAAAACAAAAACAATAAAACAGAAACTAGAAAAAGCTAGAACGAGTTGGAATTGAAAGCAGAGACACCAAGTAAACCAAGTGTTTTAAGATATGTGTATTACATGCACGCATTACCTAAAACAGTGTACATAAGTGTCAGCAACTTCTTTTAAATAACATTCTCTACTCACAAGAACTATACAGTTTTGCAGAAATAGCTAAATCCAAGGCTAGAGAAAAGAAGGTAAGAGATAAACCAAACAGGAATACTTTATGGGGCCAAAAAGGAAGCTTTCACAAGAATGAAACATTTATCATATATATTTGATATATATCATATCAAAAGGACACAGAGGTCAACATTAAGAAGTATCCCTGGAGCCGGGCGTTGGTGGTGCACGCCTTTAGTCCCAGCACTCGGGAGGCAGAAGCAGGCGGATCTCTGTGAGTTCGAGGCCAGCATGGTCTACAAAGTGAGTTCCAGGACAGCCTCCAAAGCTACAGAGAAACCCTGTCTCAAAAAACCAAAAAAGTATCCCTGGACCAAATGGTGTAATTTCATCACCAACA
This sequence comes from Mesocricetus auratus, assembly GCF_017639785.1. Lineage (NCBI taxonomy): Eukaryota > Metazoa > Chordata > Mammalia > Rodentia > Cricetidae > Mesocricetus > Mesocricetus auratus. The sequence goes on along the minus strand of NW_024429197.1, from coordinate 25,402,999 downwards.
CATATAAGGATAGTGACAGATTTTGGGCCGAGAGGTGGTTTACAGTTAACAGGATCTAAGTTAGGTTCCCAGCACCTATATGACAGTTAGCAACTGTCTGTAATGCCAGTTCCTGGGGGATTCAACATCCTCTTTTGACCTCTGTGGGTACAGCACTCATATGGTGCACAGATAAAAACATAGGCAAAAACATGCACCTACATGTGTAAAATAAGTTAAAAATATTTCAAAAAACAAATTATATCACATTATCACATTAAGTAAAGTAGGAATCGATTAGGTTCATGTGATACAGTTGGGTGAAGAAAAAATAATAACAAAAGCAGAAAGTTTTCTAAAGGACTATTTAACAACCCAAGTAATGTAATAATGCACTTAAAGCCATCAATCATCAAGGACACTAAAAATCAGTGGGTAAAGTCATTATTCTTTGTATCTATGTGTCTATGTATATATGTGTCTATGTCTCTCTCCCCTTCCTCCCTCCTTCCCTCCCTCCCTCTTTCATTGATTCTGGGTTTCAAACCCAGAGCATTAAACACGATAGACAAGTCATTCAACCACTGAGCGACATCGACAACTCAATGGATCAAATTATGATGAGAATAATTTGAAATTTAAAAATTTGATGAGGAATAGGGGCTTACAAGAACAATTTCATAAAAATATTTGTCAATTAAGAAGAGATTTAAAACCAGGCATTGGTGGCACATGTCTTTAATCCCAGCACTTGGGAGGCAGAGGCAGGTGGATCTCTGTGAATTTGAGGACAGCATGGTCTACAAGAGCGAGTTCCAGGGCAGCCTCCAAAGCCACAGAGAAACCCTGTCTCAACACACACACACACACACACACACACACACACACACACACACACACACACACACACACACACACACAGAGAGAGAGAGAGAGAGAGAGAGATTAAAACGTGCTGGTAAAATGGTTCCTTGGATAGAGGGGTTTGCTGCCCAGCCTAATGAACTGAATTCCATTTCTAGAACCAACAAGGTGAAGAAAGTCAGAACCAACCTCCCCAAGTTGACCTCTGACCTCCACATATGTGTTATGAGTGCTCAACCCAAATATATTATAGTTTTAAAAAGTGTTTTAAGGGCCGGGCGGTGGTGGCGCACGCCTTTAATCCCAGCACTCGGGAGGCAGAGGCAGGCGGATCTCTGTGAGTTCGAGGCCAGGCTAGACCAAAAGCCTCCAAAACAATACAGAGAAACCCTGTCTCGTAAAACCAAAAAAAAAAAAAAAAAAGTGTTTTAAGGTGAGCCAGGAGGTGGTGGCACACGCCTTTAATCCCAGCACCCGAGAGGCAGAGGTAGGAGGGAGTTCGAGGCCAGGCTGGACCTACAGCCTCCAAAACAATACAGAGAAAGGCTGTCTCGTAAAAAGTGTTTTAAGGTAACTACACTGAAAACAAGTATGTATTACCTTACTCAGATTACCAAAGTTAACTTCATAGTATAATAATGAAGCCTGAGTGGATGACATTCCTACCTGAATCTAATTCTAATGATGTATCAGACAAGCGTGAATAGATGAATATTCTATCAAATGACTGGTTGTGGTGGGTTTTTGTTTTGGGGGAGTTATTTTTATTTTTAAGACAGGGTCTCTCTGTGTAGCCCTAGCTGTCTGGAACTCACTCTGTAGACCAGGTTGGCCTGGAATACACAGAGATCTATCTGCCTATGCTGCCACTGCCCAGCTTCCTCTTGTTTTGTTTTTAATTCTGAAGTTACCATTTCTTGAACAATTTATCCTCTGGTTTTATTTTTATAATCTATTTACCCTGTATACAGTGTTCTGTCAGCATGCTTGCCTGCATACAAGAGGCCATTAGGTCTCATAGGTGGCTGTGAACCACATGGTTGCTGGAAATTGAACTCAGGACCTCTGGAAGAGCAGTCAATGCTCTTAACCTCTGAGCCATCTCTCCAGTCCATCTCTCATTTTTTATATCACTCTCTTATTATAAAATTTTCTCCTGCAATTTGAATTGTTTTTGTTTTTTTTTTCAAGACAGGTTTCTCTCTTGACTGTCTTGAAACTTGATTTATAGACCAGGTCTCACACTCACAGAGATCCACCCACCTACCTCTGCCGCCAAAGTGCTAGGTTTAAAGGTGTGCACCACCACCACTCAGCCTGAAGCTTTTTCATGTAACATAATCCTACTTACCTATTTTTGTTCTCATTTCCTTTACTTTTTGGGTTATACTGGATTAGATCTTTATGCTGCAAGACTTTACTGGGACAGTAGCTGAAACATGAATTAAAGTTATGAGTCATGTGGCAGTATTTATGAATTTCCTGGCTGAAATGTATATGTCATGATTATATCATGATTATAAAATGTATATAGGAAGTATATATTATTTAGAAACTGATCCTTGGATGCATTAGGGTATGAGGGAGGGTCTAAGCTTGTTCTGTAAAGAGATGCATAGCGTCTTGGCTTTAGTGGGCCACATGTAGTCTGTATTGCATGTTCCTTATTTTGTTTTGTTCTAAATATGTATGTGCTATGGCACATATGCAACACACACACACACAGTAACGAAAAACAGGACCCTGTCATCTGTGAAAAAGGAAATCATATGTCTTTATATGTATCTCTATCACTTTTTCTTGTTATAAGCTAAAACTTCAAATGGTATATTAACACAGAGAAGCCGGGCGGTGGTGGCGCACGCCTTTAATCCCAGCACTCGGGAGGCAGAGGCAGGTGGATCTCTGTGAGTTCAAGGCCAGGCTAGACCAAAAGCCTCCAAAACAATACAGAGAAACCCTGTCTCGTAAAAAAAAAAAAAAAAAAAAAAGACAGAGAAAGTGGATATCCTGTTCTTTTTGCTTTCCTTTTTTTTTTTCTATTTGGTACAATGTTGGCTACTGGTGTGTCATGAGGAGTGGACTTTACTATATAGAGATATGTGGCTTTTATTTAAAGTTTCTTCAGGGATTTTATCATGAAGGGATGTAGAACTTTGTTAAAGGCTGTCTTGAAGCTATTGAAATTGTTTTTGTTTTGTTTTGTACCTTAACCTGATAGATGTTTTGTACTGTATTTCTTAACTTCTGCATATTGAGTCAAGCTTGGATCCCTGAGATGAAAGCAATTGAGTCATTGTACCTGATCTTGCATTTAATTTACAAAAATTTTATTGTGAGCAAGGAATGGTGGCACCCACCTTTAATCCCAGCACTTATGAGGCAAATACAGGCAGATTTTTATGAGTTTGAGACCAACCTGGTCTACATATGTCTGGCATCAGGCCAGACAAAGTTACACAGTGAGACCCTGTCTTAAACAACCAAATATAAGAAAGAATTTTACTGCAATTTTTTTGTATCTATGTTCATCGAATAAATTCGTCTGTGCTTTTTTCTTTGTATTCTTATTCAGTTTGGGTATCAAGGTATCTTGATACTGTCAAAACAGAGGCTTCAAATTTTGCTTCATTTTGGAGGAGGCCCACAAGAGCATCTATCCTTTTGCCATGTAAGTCTGTAGGAAGTCTCTTCAATCTGTGGCTCAGGAGGTGCCAGTGGATCGGCATCAACTGCAAATTTCAGAAGGAAACTACCTGTTGATGACATTCAAAACTGAAGGGACTATTGTTAGATGCTGTATGGAAGGAATTACTAAGCAACAGGAAGTGAACTAGAGTCCTTCAAATACTGGGCAATGGTGGTGCACGCCTTTAATCCCAGCCTTCAGTTTGAGGCCAGCCTGTTCTTCAAAGGGAGTTTCAGAACAGGCTCCAAAGCTACAGAGAAACCCTGTCTCAAAACACCACCCACCCAAGAAAAAGAGTAAAGAGTCCTTCAAATACCAATTATCACTCTCACAAAGATTTCTTGCTGTAGCCAGGTGAATCTCTTGTGAGTTCAAGGCCAGCCTAGTCTACAGATCTAGTTCCAGGACAGCCAGGGCTACACAGAGAAATTCTGTCTCAAAAACAAAAAAGAACAAAATTTTTTTTTGCAAAAAATTTCTCCGTGCAAATCAAGAGAGCTATAGCAATTAAAAACTGACTTCTGTGTCCCACAAAGTTGCTGATACCAAACTTCTGTTCCCAGTTAATTTACAGGTAAGTGACTAAACAGAGAAACAAAATAAATAACACTTTGTGTTATTCATTACTTGAGGACAGATAAATCAACCAATACATATAAAGCACTCAAAAATGTTTAGTACAAACAAATCTCAGAAAATAGCACATACTCTTATTCTTTAGTAATTTTATTTCTCAGTCTTTTCTTGCTTTTTATTTTTAATTTTATTTCATTTCAAGCAAGGCCTCATAGCTGGCTTTCAACTCCAATCCTCCTGGCTTCACATCCCAAGAATTGGAAATTTTATAGGCATGCATACTAAGTCCAACTTCACAGCTTTTCTTGATAAAGCATGATAAAACACAATAAAAAGAACCTGCTACATTTCTGCTAGGTTTAACAAATGTGTGAGTCAGTCAAACATCAATATCTGATATCAAAAACATGAGCTCAAATATTAAGATTATTAGATTTTTGTTTCTGAAGATGATGAGGAAGCCAATCAGAATAACTTTTGTGTCTTTAATACTAACCAGCCAACCAACAAACCAAACAACAATCAGCCAGGTATGGTGGTATACAGTTGTACTTCCTTCCAACTGCTTAGGAGGCTGAGGCTTGTAAAAGGCAGATCTTAATTGGTCTAGATAATAAAAAGGCCAGGGTCAAATATAGAGGGAAATGCTGAGAGATCAGAGAGAAGCAGCAAGCCACAGCACACCTTACCTCCTAAGCACCACAGGAGAGAAGAGAGCAATTTCCTGTTCCTCCCTGCTTATATCCTGTTTCTGCCCAGTTACATCACTTCCTGTCTGTCTGTACAGACCTCCAAGACTTCTATGGTCAGCTATCGGCAAGCTCCATTCTCAGATCCCCCCCCGCCCCGGGCTTTATTTATTCAAGAAAGATATCACCACCGCGGCTGAAGACCACTGAACTCTATGAGGTTAAGGCCAGGCCAAGCTGGGCAACATAGTCAGGCCCCATTTAAAATAAGTCAGGGGCTGGAGAGATGGCTCAGAGATTAAGAGCACTGACTGCTCTTCCAGAGGTCCTGAGTTCAATTCCCAGCAACCACATGGCGGCTCACAACCATCCGTAATGAGATCTGGTGCCCTCTTCTGGTGTGCAGACATACATGGAGGCAGGATGATGTATTCATAATAAATAAATAAATCTTAAAAAATAAAATCAGGGAAAATACGTAAAACAACAGACATTCAACAGAAGGGAAACTTATAGAATAAGCACTAAGATCGCTTCAGCTCACTATGTAGAGAATATTCTAGAAAGCAACACATGAAGGAGATGCACAAAAGAGCCCAAAAATCTCTCTGAATTGAGGAGACAGAATTTGAAGAGGATAAGTAGGCTAGAATTTTCAAGACAGAGTACCAGAAGGAAGACAGCTACAGAAAGAACTATGGAAATCTTCAAAGCACAGTTGGCTTTAGCTGAGTACTAATCACTGAATGAGAATAAGGAAACTGCTAGAGAAATCATGCAGGTAGCATACTCCTCCACCTCACACACAGACACAACACTCCATATTCCCACCAATCTGATTGCAAAAACTTACAAAGCATAGAAACAAGAATACTCGGAAAGTATATCTTAAAAAAGGGGAAATGAGTTCCAAAATCTATTCAGGTCACATAAAAGATTAAAAGTAATCCCTAAAATGGCTTAATAACTACATCTAGAATCTTAAAACTAAAGTAATACAAAAATGTTCTGTAAGCAATCAAAACCATCTTGTCATATATTGAACTAATATTTTGCACGGAATAGGAAAAAATGGAATAATACACTAATACAGTGAACAAACATGGAAACAAGTCTACTAGAAAACAGAAGATTCATATTTTCATTAATGTAAGATACTGCTCAAGGTTGTGTGTTCTAAAACTATAGAGTTAGCTAATCTAAGTCATGTGCCAAGACTACACCTACAATAGGCATCACTGTCTAGCCAACCTCAAACATGCATGAAAAGGTGCCTGAAGGCAAGGCCACATTCCTGGCATTGTCTAACACTATCCCAAGACCTGCAGATTTTGATCTCCAAAATCAAATTATGTCATTTAAATCTAAATATGCTAAGTAAAAACTACTTAACCTTTTGATTTCTCTGGTACATTTTTTCTAGCAGAAAACTTGGCATATATATATTTTTTTTCATTAATCAATCTTCTGTTTACAAACTTTAACCCCAATTGGCTTCCAAGACACCTTTTCAGGTCTTGCAGAGCAGTTCCTCCCCAGTCTTTACTTTGCTGGTTCTTTGTTATCTCCCTGCCCTCTAAAAGTCACACTGCTGACTCTGTCCTTAGACATGTCTTCATTTTCTATCAACAGGCAGTCACAGATGATCTCATAAATCACTAATATGCTCTTAATTTCTAATTATACTACCTGTTACCTTCTCATTGACTATGTAACTACCTGTCCTGCAATTTTCGAATATTACTTACCTCCAATTTTTGGTCACTGAATCCAAAATCTTTAGCCATTCCTAACTTACCTTTTTCTTAAATCCCACACTGACTCCATAAACAAATCCTATCAATTATACCTTTAAAATAACACACTGGGTCTAAGAATATGGTTCAGTGGGTAGGTAAAGTACTTACTGTGTAAACATGAGGACCTGAGTTCAGAAGATCACCAACAACCCATACAAAGGCCAGGGGAGGCTACATGCACTTGTAATCCCAGTGCTGGGAAGGTGAAGGCACTGAGTTCAAATGCCCAGCAACCCAAGGAGTGGCTATATGAACTTGCAATCCCAGTGCTGGAAAGGTGGAGACAGGAAGGTCCCTGGAACTCATTCACTGACCAACCAGCTTAGCTGAATCTGTGAGTTTGAGGTTAAGCTTATGTTTTAAAACATAAGAGAATGTTTGAAACAAACACCCAACACCTAACTCTGGCCTTCACATGCATGTGCACATTCATGTATTCATATTTGCACACTCATGTGCATGGATCCTCTCAAACAAGTAGGTATACTACACCAATACAAACAACAAAAATAATTTCCCAAAGAAACTTTTCACCTGTACCATCATGGGTTCAAAGAACAAGGGTATCTTACCTAGACAATGCCACTAGTATTCTAACTATAACCAGAGTGGTAATTTTATTTACATTTGATTTTTATTTTATATATTTGTGGCAGTCAAAGGAATGTTAAAATATTTTCAGCAGTCAGTTCTTTCCTTGCACCATGTGAGTTCTGGGGGCTGAACACAGGTCATAAGGGTTGGCTGCAAGTACCTTTATACACTGAGTCATCTCTCTAACCCTCTTTTAATTACTTTTGAGATAATGTCTCATGTAGTCTAGGGTAGCCTGTATACGCATACTAAGTATCCAGGTTTGCCTTGAACTCCTGACCTTCCTTGCTTTCAATTCCCAAGCGCTAAGATTTAAGGATTACCCTACCATGCCTGTCACAGGGAACCTTTATATTTATAAATTCTTGTGCTTTAAACATTTCATGTCTACTTACCTCACTCAGCATAAAAACAAATACACATACACTGGGGCCTTCAAAGCTCCACTTAATCTGACCAGCTCCACATTCCTCCTCACACCTCATTTCACAGTATTCCCCGCCTAGCTTATGCCACACCAGCTTTGTGGAACTCTGCTGTACAAATCACACAGGACCACTATGGGGGTCAAACCATCCTTTCATAGGGGTCATATCAGATATCCAGCATATCAGATATTTACATTACAATTTCTAACAGTGTAAAATTACAATTACTAAGTAGCAACTAAATAATATTATGGGGATCACCATGACACGAGGAACTGTATTTTTTGTTGTTGTGTTTTTGCGGCAGGGCTTCTCTGTGAAACAAACAGTCCTGGCTGTCCTCGAACTTGCTTTGTAGACCAGACTGGCCTTGAACTCACAGAGACGCACCTGCCTCTACCTACCCTGTGCTGGAAGCAAACATGTGCTCCACTACACCCAACCAAGAAACTGTATTAAAGGATCACAGCATTAGGAAGGTTGGGAACAATATCCTAGACCAAGTTCATGACAGGCAATACTGCCTAAGCTTCAACACTCTTCCTGTAAATAGCTTTAGCAGGGCCCTGTCACAACTTCCTTTTTTCTATTTGTATGTTTGCTGTTTTTTGTTTGTTTGTTTGCTTTTTAGAGATAGAGTTTCTCTGTCCTGGAACGAGCTCTGAAGACCAGGCATGTCTCAAAAACAGAGTGAGTTCTGCTTCTGACTCCCAAGTCCTGGGATTAAAGGCATGCACCACCTCCTCCTGGTCATCCTTCTCTGAGGTCTTTTCTCAATGTCAATTTATCACTGAGGATGGTTAATCCTGCTCATCATATTTCTACTCCCTCTATCCTGCTACTTATTGTATTATATATTCATTCATTAACTCTGTCTCCTTCCACTATAACCTAAGTTCTCTGAGGATAGGAACTTCACCATTTTGTGCTTTGTCTCCTGTACCTAATGCAGAAAAGTATAAAAAAGTAGGAGAGCTATTTTCATCAGATGGAATATCATTCGGCCTGTTTTTAGGATTAAGTGTGAGTGTGTATTTAATGAATCATTTATTTTACTTTATCCGAATCTTCTGCCTGCATGCCTGCTTGATCCCCTGGAACTAGGGTTACAGTTGTGAGCTACCATGTGGGTGCTGGGAATCAAAGCTGGATCCTCCTCAGGAACAAGTGCTCTTAACTGCTGACCCACCTCTCTGGGCCTTATAATGCAGATATCTGTGCTATATAAAAGATGGATGTGTTATGAGGTGGTCACAGTCACAGGGTTAGGATGCCCACAAAAATATCTTATTACCAATATACTACCCTATACTTTCTTCAGAAAAATTAAAGATAGCAGAGATCCATGAAGGACTTATATAGCCTCTTACCAAATTCTTCCCATTACTAAGGAGCAAAGTACAGACTTTATCTATGAGACCAAAAACAATCGCCAATAACCAAATCAATTCATTGCAGGCTTCCTTACCTCCACTGCAGTGTGCGGCTGGAACAGGGACTGCAGGGACTGCTGTGGGCTTGAGGGTTCAAGAAAAAGACAAGAGGAGAAGTAGACAGCACACAATCAGCACTAAATGGGAGTTTAGCCAGGGAGAGGGCTGGAGCTGATGAGGGTGAGAACATATGCTGATTTACGTCAGCTCCTCGGCAAAGAGTAGAGATTCTGACAAGGTATCATAGTTAAAAAAAAAAAACAAAAAACAAACAAACAAACAAAAAAACAGGGTCAGTGTTAATTTCTCCACCAAAAAGAAGCATATTCAAAGTAAATTAAGTTCAAGCAAGAGGCTTTTAAAAAGTAAGTGGTCAAAAATCATTCTCAAATATTCTATACCAGTACCATGTTGGCAAACAGCACACAGACTAAGCCTAACCCACACACAGAGGACAGATAGTGCCTCAAATTGTACATGTCTATAATCTCAGTGCTTGGACAGCTGCTACATGAAGGTCATGTGTTTAAAGCCAGCCTGGACAACATGTAGGCTCTGCCCCAAAAGAGTTATAGGCCCCCAAAATTATGGGTATACCTAAATTTTCACAAACGTAACTTACTTTCCCTTGCATATATAAGTTAGAATTCACTAAACCCTACAATAAGATACTCTGTTGTTATCCTGTAAAATAATGCTTAGTTTTTAAACCTTTCTTCTTAAGACTTCTCACTAAGTTGCTCAAGCGGTCTCTATCGTGTGGTATCCTTACTTCATTCAGCCTCCCACAGAGCTAGGATTATGAGCCCCCATCACCATACTTGGCAGTCTTAAATCTTATCACATAATTAATGTGAGGTTTAGTCACTTTAATAACTATGTTAGCAGGATTATTTAAAAAACTGTAAAAAAAATCTCATTTTTATTTTTCTCCTAATTACTACTCTGCAACTTAATTATACAACTGTCTATAGTCTAAAAGGGACAGATAGTGCCTCAAATGGTACATGTCTATAATCTCAGTGCTTAGGAGGCTGATACAGGAAAATTGTGAGTTTAAAGCCAGCCTGAACTACATACCAAGGCCCTGCCTCAAAAGAGTAAAATAAATTATAGGCATGCCTAAATTTCCTGCAACGGCTGCAGTCTACAATGGATTGTTTGGGGGGAAAAAAGATAACAGCAGTGGCCAGGGGTGGTAGCGCTGCCTTTAACCCCACACAGTGGAGGCAGAGGCAGACGACCTCTGTGAGTCTAAAGCAGGCCTGGTCTACAGAGTGACTTCCAGGACAGCCAGGGCCACACAGAAAATTCCTGTCTTGGAAGGAAGGGAGGGAGGGAGGGAGGGAGGGAGGGAGGGAGGGAGGGGGAGGGGGAGGGGAAAAAGAAAAAGAATTAATAAACTACTTACTAGCTCCTCCATCAGGGTTATTTTTTCAAATTCGCCTCTAAGGCTGATACAAGACTCCCCAATATAATTTATTCAGCAATGTTCAAAGATCATAATTATTGGCCATGCATATTTTTGGAAATTTACAAACTCCATTTAAAATCATGCTCAGCTAACAAGTCATGTTTACTTTAAATACCACTTCAGTGGATTATGCTTTCTTTTGTGATCTTTTTACTCTAGTCTCAGTCTGGTAAATCAAGTTTTGGGTTTTTTGTTATTGTTTTCTTTAAAGTATATGAATACACCAATTGGAATTCAAATGAGTGCTCTTTTCTAAGGACTAGTAGAAGTAATAATTCAATGAATGAGCATGCTAAGGACTTCAACCTACAAAAAGTCACTGTGAGCACTAATACCCAGGAAGACGGTGTGCTCCCTCCACTCTGGGATTTAAGGCAGGGCTCAAACATAATGCGGAGACATGGACACTAGGATTCTTTCCTCATCCATGACTTACTCAATGAATTTCTCAAGACTTCTTTACTAAATAAACCTGAACAGATCTTGGGGAAACCACCCTGAAAACAGAACACCCCCCTCCCCATTTCTCTGCTTTGAAATTTTCACTTCATGGCTTCTAAGCCAAAGGAGAAACAGAATTTAAGGCAAAGGATACCACTTGGATCTGCAAGGAGACCTGAGGTTAGGAGCTGACAGGCCAAGGGTAGAAATGTATTCCCCCCACACCCTGAGTCAAAGAGGGAATGCTTTTCATTTCCCTTTTTTTCTCCCTCATTCTTGAAACTTTTATTTTCAACTTTAACAATAACTTTAGAGAGCAGCCTGGTCTACGGAGAGAGTTCCAGAACAGCCTCCAAAACAATACAAAGAAACCCTGTCTCGAAAAACAAAAACAAACAAACAAAACCAATAACTTTAAAAACTTGCTTTCAAGGCAAGGGGAAAACTAAAATTACTGTTAACCCAGCTTCCCCAAGCACCTAGGAACCCCTAAAATTACACCTGAATCAAACAAAAACAAACTAAAAAACAAAACACAAAACCACAGGTTGCTACCAAGGACCTCTCTTTTGACCTTGAATTGACAAAGTCAGCTCCACCCTCTTCCTAACACATTTCCAAAGCAGAGTCTTCATCCAAGCAAATGAAGTCAACTTGGCATTCGTTCTTTTTCTGACATCTGCCAGTTTTGAGTCAGAGACCCCAACCTCCTTACTGAATCCGCAGGCACGGTGCTCCCAGTCTCTCTCTCCTCCGTTTCATCATTCTCCTGTCTACTCAAGATCTGCCTCTCACAGTGGAATCTCAGCAGACACTTCTCTCACATAAGGGGTATTTTAGCCAGTGAAAACCTAGAAAGGTTCCCAAAACTCCTGGATAACATTAAGGTATATTTCTCAAAAAACAAAAAAAGTAACTAGATTGGCAGTCAGAATCCCCTCACAAAAACCAAGAGCCCAAGAGAGGGAAAAGTTCCAGTTCCCAAGTGAATCAGCTGTCCTCTGATCTGCCTGACATCATTCACACTCAGCCTGCAGCAAATCAGAGACCCAGAGAGCACCTTGTCCCCTCATGGTCACAAGCACCCTCCCCCACAAATCTGTTGTACCCTCCCACCCTCAGACTTGGCAGCAGCAAAGGCTCTGGCAGAAATTATACATACCAACTTGAAAACTCACACTGTGTCAGAAATACTATTAACCCCGGAGCCGTAGGGCAGGATACAAACAGCTGTTGCAGGGGGGAGGGGATTGGATGAAAGCCTCTTACAGATCCCAAATTGGTAAATTAATGAGCTAAGAATAAGTAGGTATTTGGGCAACGCTATGCATTCTCAAACCCAGGCCTGGTGGAAGATAACAGGACTTTAAGATCCTAAGCAGTCATTATTCAAATTCTAAAACTGACCAATTTAAATATTTATTCTTTAAAACTTTGGCATCAATTTTATTAAATTTCGATTATTCTCTTGTCATTTCAATAACCTTAGTAAGAACTGAGGTAAGAAAATAAGTCCAGGCATGGTAATACCTAAACTTGGGAGGTAAAGGCATAAAAATCAGATTCATGGTCATCTTTGCCTACACAGCAAAATACGACCTGTTTCAAAATAATACAAACAATTGTAAGCCCAGAAACTAATGTAATTTGATCTAATAACTGTCACAGAAACCATTTACATTAAAGACATGTAAGACTTTAATGTAGCTGGGCAGTGGAAGTGCACGCCTTTAGTCCCAGCACTCAGGAGGCAGAGGCAGGCGGATCTCTCTAAGTTCAAGGCAGCCTGGTCTACAAAGTGAGAAAGTGAGTTCCAGGACAGCTGGGGCTACACAGAGAAACCCTGTCTCAAAAAAGAATTTTTAAAAAAAAGGGGGGGAAGGACTTTACTGTAAACTAATGTATACTTCAGTTTTCCATCTGTAAAATGAAGATAATTAAGGTACCCAACATAGATGAGTAATGTGTAAAACAGAAAGTGCACAGCACAAGAGAAAGAACTGTGGAGTGGTTACTGTTACACACCTTCCTATTTTAAAGAAGGAGATGCACCTGAGTAATAGCAAATCATCTGAGAGAAACAGCCTGACCTGTAGAAAGCTAAGCAACCAAAGGAAACTGTGCAGGAGCTAAAGAATAAGAAGTCTCATCCCTTGCTCTAGAGTATCAGCCAATTGTGACAGGCTCTTAACTCATCTACACAGCAAAGTATGTTCAACTGTTTTCCAGGTTAAAGTCAAAAGATTAATTTATACTCTAACCAGTGCTTCTGCAACTGCAGGTTTAGTCAATCATCAATTCAAGGGATGGGGCAGAATCAACTTTTTTTAAAAAGGAGGAAACAAAATATAGTATGTCACAGTATTATACATAATAAGGTTAAATGCTGTTTTATGAAATCAGTATGTTACAATTACTACTGAAATATATAAAATATGTGTACAAACATTTATGATAAAATTTAATGTAAAATGTTACTAAAAATCTAAAACATTTGAGCTGGGTAGTGGTGAAGCACACCTTTAATCTCAGCACTTAGAGGCAGACGCAGAACTCTTTGAATTCGAGGCAAGCCTGATCTATAGACCAAGTTTCAGGACAGCTAGGACTACATACAGAGAAACCCTGACTTAAAAACAAACAAATAAATAAAAAGTTTCTACCCAATATTTTCCAGTTCTTTAATGTCTCAACCAAAATGACATAAAAATCTATCTTTATTAAGTGCTTACTCAATAGGTTAAAACCTAAGTACTTCCCAGGCAATTCACATATACTCACAGAAGCCCTATAAAATATGTACTATTAATATTATCATTATTTCAAACAACAGTAACAACCCAAAACCAAAAATATGTACTATTTATTTATTTATTTATTTTTGGTTTTTCAAGACAGGGTTTCTCTGTATTGTTTTGGAGGCTGTCCTGGAACTCACTCTGTAGACCAGGCTGGCCTCGAACTCACAGAGAACTGCCTGCCTCTGCCTCCCGAGTGCTGGGATTAAAGGCGTGCACCACCAACGCCCGGCTAAAAATATGTACTATTAATATTATCATTATTTCAAACAACAGTAACAACCCAAAACCAAACAAGAGAGTAAGCCATATTGGTAAATTGAAAATAAACTTCTCCTCAATTCTTATGCTTAGTTAATCTATGTATGAATCTTATTAGCCTAAAACATCCCTATCTTCAGTTTCTGAACCAAATTTCTGAGCTACACTTTTCAGGAAAAGTGTTTGACAACAACAGCAAACAAGTTTTTCTCTATACTGCTTTGCACTAATAACTTCAGGAAAATCAGCACAACATTGAGTTTCTTCAATAATACTGAAAATGGAAAATATTTATGATCTTTAGAGATTATAAAGTCATACCGTATTTAACACCAAAAAGGCACTACTTTCACCTCCATAGTTTAATACATCTCCAGACAGAATACTGTTTATTGGCATTGGAGTCCATGTATCAATACCCCTGTGCCTTTGCCAGGATTGGGAGGGCCTAACACTTTATTGGACTAATAGGGTACAAACACAGTAGCACAGCAAATGAAATGTCCAACTTTTCCTATTCATTCATAGAAATAGTTGCAGACTATGTTATCACTCAAATTAGAGAGAAAGGGCCTGTGGGATACATCATTCACTTTAGAGATCTGATAAATAGTACAAACAAAAACTAAGAAACTAAGTTGCCTCTGTCACAAAATGGAATGCCAAAATTCTACCCAAGAACTAATTGTTCAGAATGCAGGAAAATTATCATATCTTTTTCTCATTCTCTCCCTCCTTAAAAGTGTGGAGGGGAAACTATCAGAATGCCATTGATGTGACAAAAATAAATATAAAATAAAACAACCTGGAAACTTCAGAAAGAGAAAGAATTCTGAGAATAATGACTATCCAAGCAGAAAATGGTCCAAGAAACAAGGGAAAAGACAAAATAACCCGTGACATCTATCCTCTTATGAGTCACAAATACAACTGATGTCTAGCCTAGAAAATTATCTTCCTCTGGTGGTTTGAATAAGAATGACCCCCCCCACAGGATCATATATTTGAATATTTAGTCATCCAGGAGTAGCATATTTGATAAGGATTAGGATGTGTGGCCTTCCTGGAGGAAGTGTGTCACTGGTGGGTAGGCTTTTAAAAGAATTTCAAAGGCCATGCTAAGTCCAGTTTCTCTCTGCCTTTGGATCAGTTCTCTCAACTACTCTCCTGAACCATGCCTGCCTGCCTGCCTGCTGCCATGCTCCCAGCCACGATAATGAACTAAACCTCTGAAACTGTGAGCAAGCCCTCAATTAAATGCTTTTTCTTTTAAGAGTTGCCTTGGTTATGGTCTCTTCACAGTGACTAAGACGCTTCTGGTAGAGTAAACACCAACTTACCTGATTTAATTTTGTTTCAATTCATAGCTCTATAGATACTCATAATATATAGGTCAGTGTTCATACAGTAGCATAACATTTTGGAGAATTATGGAATTCATATTAATAGACTATGTTTGCCTATAGGCCTACATATAACATGTAAAGCAAGAAATCAATACTCTATACTAATAACCACTTAAAATTAGAACTATTATTTAGTATATATTAGATTTAGAAATGATGGAGGAAAACAACAGAACAAGTGGTCACTGGATAGGAAAAAGTATAAATAAAAACATGAATTTGTCTGGGTATGGTGGCACAAACCTTTAATCCCAGAAGTTGGGAGGCAGAAGCAAGAAGATCTCTTAGCGCCAAAAAAACAATAAAATAATTACCTGGTAATAAGAAAATTCATGCTGCATCTTTTAAAAAGTACTATTCAGCTAAATAGATTATAATAGGAACAAAAATAACAAATTTTATGTGTGTTATTGAGTATTTTGAAAACGAAATCAAGGAATAAAAGTAAAAAAACTCAATAGCTTAACTTGATACAAAAATATAGTATTTTTTGAGACATAATTAAAGAAAAACTTTCAATTTTAGGCATTAACATACTAACAAACTTCTACTTGTAACTGTGAAAATACTAAAATAAAACTATTCTAAACAAAACACAAGGCAACAGCTTTCAGGCATAAGAAACAGATAACACAGGTAAGCAAATTTAGAAAGAAGGGGACTCTTAATAACTGAAGGAGGTCAGGCATGTTAACACACACCTGCAAGTCAAGAATTCAGAAGACAAAGGAAAAAGGATCAGTAGTTTAAGCCATCCTCTACTCCAAAGAGTTCAAAGCCAGTCTAACATACATAAGACTCTGCCCCGCAAAAATAAGTTCATTAAAAAAATAAAAGTCAATGCCTGTTTTTCTACTGCATAATAAATGACCAAAAATTTAGTCAATTAAAGCAACACATATTTATTTGCTTGCAGTTCTTATTACAAATTCAAAAGCAGCCTAGGTGTTTCCTATTTAGTGTCTCAAAAACCTGTAATCAACATATTATTAGGGCTATTTTTTTTTCACAAGGAATCCTGATTCAGAAAAAAACCCATAAGTTCAGATCATTGGAAGAATCATGTTTTTTGTGATTTTAAGAAAGACAATCCTAGTTCTTTGCTGGCTATCAACTATAAATTACCCTTACATATCCTAGAAGAAGCTACCTTAGTTCCTTTTTACCTGGTGTATTAGTTACTTTTTCTTATCGTTATGATCAAATACCAGGAAGGCAGGTATACCAGGAATACCAGTCCAGTCCAGTCCAGTCCAGGGTGACAGAGAGAAGTAGCTGTTTCGCTGCATCCACAGTCAGAGAAGAATGCTATCTACATTCAGCCTCCTTCCTCCTTTTTCAACTAAGTCTGGAGCTTCCTGCCATGGAATGGTTTAATCCACTCTAGAAACTCCTTCACAAGCATGACCAGAAGCTTGTTTCCTAGGCAATTCTACATTATATCAGTTTTGCAATCTATATTAACCATACCTACCTTTCCTAAGATGGGTGCTTACTTCACTAAACCAATACAGGCAGTCTATGAGGAAGTGTATAGCTATAAAAACTATATATTTATATTGTAATACAGTTACGGGGCAGGAGAGATAACTCAGAAGTTAAGAGCACTGGCTGCTCTTCTAGTGGATCTGGAGTTCAATTTCCAGAACCCACATGACAGGTCACAACTGTCTGTAACTCCTGTAACAGGCATACACACAGGCACATAAAAATAAATCAATAATTGGGAAATAAAAAAGAATGTAATATAGTCATCCCAATGACCTGAAAATGCTTTGCCATATCTTACTAGGAAACAACAAACAACTCAGTATCTTCAATATGGGCTTCAGTTATCTAAAATACTCATTTAGTAATTACATTACTTTAAAACTTGTTATTAAATATCTTATGGATCAATGTAGTACCCTCACTTCCCCCAGACAGGGTTTCTATGTAGCTCTGGCTGTCCTACAGCTTGTTCTCTAGACCAGGCTGATCTCAAACTCACAAAGATCAGCTTGCATCTGCCTCCCAAGTTCTGGGATTATTCCGGACTCTCTTCCTTTTTTTTTAGATTTATTTTTATTTTATGATTATGCATATTTATGCATACAGTATTCATGGAGGCCAAACGAAAAGTATCAGATATCCTGGAACTGGAGTTACAAATGCTTGTTAGTCATCATGTAGGGCATAGTTTCTCAGTCTTTGGGTCTCAACCCCGATGTGGATTGCATATCAAATATCCTACATAAGATATTTATATTACCATTTACAACAGTAGAATAGCAACAAAAATAATTCTATGTTTGGATCACCACAACATAAGGAACCGTATTAAAATGTTGCAGCCATTAGGAAGTTTGAGAACCACTCACTGATTGATGTAGGAGATAGAAATCGAACCTAGGTCCTCTGGAAGAACAGCTTGTGCTTTAAGCCACTGAGACATCTCTCTAGCCCCAACCCTGACTCTTTATACATGGTAATTCCTAGTTATTTTTAGCATATATATTGAATCACAAGATTATCATGTCATAATATTAACCCTCTGAGTGATTATTTAAAAGTGGGTGTGGAACAGGCTGGACAGAGAAACCTCCCTTCACATATGGCACCCAAACACCCACACAAAGCCTGAGAAAGCTTTAAAAAAAAGGGGGGGGGTCCCTAAACAAACATAAGAACACAGCCAAGCATGACTTCTTTTTTTCTTTTTTGGGGGGGTTTCAAGACAAGGTTTCTCTGTATTGTTTTGTAGGGTCTCCTGGAACTTGCTCTATAGACCTGGCTGGCCTCAAACTCAGAGATCCGCCTGCCTCTGCCTCCCGAGCACTGGGAATAAAGGCGTGCGCCACCAACCTCCGGCAAGCATGACTTCTTGTAACTGTCTTTTTTCAGGTAGGCTATTTACTAGTGGCAAACAGAGGCACACCTTCTTTAAGAGACAGGTTCGGTACTGACAACAGGTATGGCTCTTTCCGGAGGTCCTGCTATGTAACACTTGAATGAGGTTTGTGGGAAGCTGGCTGTATGCTACTTAGTGACTGCTTCCCAGAGTTGTGGTGGTAATCATGACTCTTGATAGTACCTCCTCCCTGAGACTAGGTGCTCAGAGAACTGAGGGGGAGAGGCCAAACACAATGTGCTAGCACCATTCACTAAAGCTGCGCAGTGCAGGCAGCTAACATAGCAGTTTTAAGATTCATCTCATGCAATCAAAAACAATACATATATGCAATCAAGACAGATTCAGACCAGGGGAAAAAAACCTCTTAATGGGTTACAGTGTGTTTAAATATGTACATAGGCTTGGGAAAGAGAAAAAAAAGGTATTAACAATCATATATCTTAAAAATGATTTAAAAATAATAAAGTAAAAGCCCAACAGAACAGAGTAACAAAAATATATAATAAGCCACGTAAAAATGGAAAGTACGTAGAGTCTAGATTATATATATATTATTATGCTATCTTTAACTGCTAAGTGACTATGGGTTTTAAAAACTGCTATATTAAACCGACCTATATGCTTTTAAATTATCTTGATTTCAAAATTTAAGTCAAAAGATAAGACACTTTGGGAGAGAAGTTTTGCTTTTATTTCCACAGGTCAGGACTTGACCATAATTCTAAATTCTAATTTTTTTCAGGGTCCCTCAAAGATCACCAAAGCCAACCAATTAACAAGATGTAGTCTAGAGAACTATGTCCAAATTCTCAAAATATTGTTTATATTTTATTTATTAATTTATTATAAAATATTTAAAGGGGATTGGTTACAAATTGTTATTGGTCATAGTCAATCTCTCATAAAAATTATGGAAAGGGTAGATTACTGAATTCACTTTAGTCAAAAAAACTGTTAATCTCAAAATATTTTACATTGGCATGGATTTTAGTTTATTGATATAAATTTAAGGTTACTTTGATATACTGATGTATATTTCTAATCTTGTTTAAGGTAGTTTGTCTATACAGCTCAACTAAAATGTAATATATAATTAAGAAATACAGATTGATAGTCATCTATAATAGTCAAACTTAAGGTCATGTTAGTTAGGTTTTCTAGATATAAAGATATATTTCAGATACATAGGTATTCTTCAAACATTTCAAATACCTACAGAATATGACATTAAAATGTTTTTTAATAACTAGACTTTTCATGACAGTAAAACATGTCTGCTCCTGGTAGCATCAATGTAATCCAGAGAAGATGATGGGAATCAAAGAAACTCTGTATTTATTTTCTTTATGGCAAAAGCTAGGCACATGGACAAAGAAACTGGCCTTGCTTCAATTGATGACAGTTACTATCCAACTAAACTGGTAGGACACAAGAAAGGTGACTGCAAAGCTTTGACAACACTGGGTAGGACAGTCCTTCAAAAGTCCCAGTTTCACAGGAAAGTCTATCAGATATTCTAGGCCTATAGGCCAAAGATGGATGATTTAACATTAAAGAGGAACCTTGAGTGGCTGTTAGGCGACCAGCTGCTTCTATCATTTCTCACATTTTTTGGAAACCATTTGCCTGCACTTGCTGCTTACTCAGGTAATATTATTTCCTTCTCAGGTCTTCAATGGATTTGAAGACTGGGTACTAAATAGTTTTTCTTAGTTATGATAAAAAGATAAATTAGATAAAAACTCCAGATTCACCAAGATAAAATAGATAATAAAATATTTTCTCTAATTTTGTCAAATACAAATAGACCAGATATTATAACTGTCTTGTACGTAATTTTACTATATTTAAGTTCAAGCCTTCCTTTTTGAAGTGACAGAAAAGGGGACATGCTGAGGAATGATCATTCCACATGCTGTGAATATGTATTGCTATCATTGATTAAATAATAAAGCTGATTTGGCCTATAGTCAGGTAGAAGAAAGCTGGGTGGTAAAGCCAAATAGGGAGATAGGGAGAAAGGAGGGAGGAGTCAAGAGAGATGTGAGCCAGCTGCTCAAGTAGCAAGATGCCATAAAGCCACATCCATTTGGCAATACATAGATTAATAAAAATGGGTTAATTTAAATGTAAGAGCTAGTTAGTAGTAAGCCTGAGCTAACAGACCAAACATTTTGCAATCAATATTAAGCCTCTGGATTTCTCTATGTATATATAGTCCTGACTGTCCTGGAACTTGTCCTATAGATAGATCAAGATGGCCTTAAACTCAAGAGATCCACCTGCCTCTGCCTCCTCCGTGCCGGGATTAAATGCAAAGTGTTACCACCACCCAGTTGTTTTGTATTTACATGGTATTAAGCAACTTAATTCATCTGTTACTTGTATCTTCTTAATGGATTTTTATCAGAACTTTTACATTCCAAAGTTAATAACCATGATCAATTAGTAGCCAGAGATTGTGTTCTCAGCAAAGAAAGCTTATCTCAGCTACATGGCAAAGGAGTCAGCAGGTATTTAAAACTACTGACATGTCAAAGAATAGACTCTTGAGCACAGGCTTCCGGTAGTATCTCTAGGACAACTGGAGAACTTCCAGATCATTCCAGTGGACTGAGTCAGAATTTCCAGAACTCTTTTTAGTAGAGAAGCAGACTGCTAACATCTGACTATAGTTACTTGTCTAAAATATTCGTTTAATGTTTATTTTCTAATATATAAAAACCCCATTATCTTTCTCCATAGGTTATTTATAACCCTTCAGTTTGTAGCCTCAACTCATATAATGAAACACTGATAAATCACATCTCATTCTCTTTGGCTCTCCTCCAACCAGAATTGAGAAAGGCTTATTAAGACTCCTCCCTTTTAAAGGCGTTGGTGGCACACACCTTTAATCCCAGCACTCAGGAGGCAGAGGCAGGCGGATCTCTGTGAGTTCAAGGCCAGCCTGGTCTACAGAGTGAGTTCCAGGACAACCTCCAAAACAATACAGAGAAACCCTGTCTCAAAAAACCAAAAAAAAAAAAAAGAAGAAGAAGAAGAAGAATCCCTCGAAACAAATATTTCATATACAAAGTAAAAGGGGTAAGCTAAACTCAAAGGCTTCACATCTAATAATATAGAAATAAAGGGACCAGACCCTCACTCAGCCCCCTGCTTGTAGTTATGACAGGCTACAGAAAAGATACACATGCCTGTGACACAAGGAAACTCCAGATCCTCAGGCCTCCTGGAGTCTACGGCCAAAACTGAACAGAAAGAAACTCCAGACTCCACCCCACCCCCAGCCTCCTAGATGGGAACTGTTTGGCTACAAAAGAAACTCAGGGGAGACCAAAACCTCCCCTGTAGTTTCCAGGATATAGTTCTGAAAGCTATGTACAACAGACCACCTGCACATAACAAGACAATACTATAGAAACCACAGAATGTTCCCTCTCAGCACTGACCAATTAAAATAATTGGTACACAGGTATTTCAAGCCAAAATAAGACTTAGAGAAATTCTCCTAATTGTTCCCAAATGTCAACCAATCACCGTATCTACTGGTGTAATCCTGTAACTTTTGTCTTTAAAACCTAGCAGTAGACAGGGAACTTCACTCCCTCTGGAGGCTGCTAATCAGTCGGCCAGAGGGGGTCATTGATATGGTTGGATGAGCAATCATTAAATCTTGCTTTTGCAGTTTAGTGGGTCTGTCTTCCTGGTGGTCCCTGAGGACTTTGCAACTTGGGCACAACACAAAGAGAAGAAGAAGATTTGAAGAGCTAAAAGCCAAGGACATGGGGAAGGACCCCCAGATCACAATTAGAATTGTGAAGGCAATAAGTAAGTTGTTCCTTGTGATGGTGACCCTCTTCTATTCCTATTTAAACATACAGATTCTTTGCCATTAACATCTTTTAACACCTACAGGTGGAATGAGGTGTTGCCATGGAGTGTGTTGTACATTTTAATAAACTTTTGTTTAAAAAAAATCACTAAGTGGTTACCATCTATAGTCTCATTCAGCCACTCCTACCTCATCTGTGAATTTAAAGCAAATTCAATGTGGAATCTTGCCACAGCCTACTGTTTCATCTTTGTTGTAATCTGACTTCTGTATCATCTTGAACTAAGCCAATTCATTTAAAAGGCAGGGGAGGAAAGGCATGGGGGGGGGGGGAGACAGACAGACAGACAGACAGACAGTCCTCCCTCCCTCCCTCCCTCCCTCCCTCCCTCCCTCCCTCCCTCCTCTCTCTCTCTCTCTCTCTCTCTCTCTCTCTCTCTCTCTCTCTCTCTCTCTCAGGCCAGTCAACAGTTCAAAAGGTAAAGAAAGGCATTTTGCCATCGACCCTGATAACCTCAGTTCAAGTCTCAGATGGAGAGAATGGGTTTCTGCTGGTTGTCTCATGATTGCACATATGTTGTAGCATAAGTTCATCCACACATACACTAAATCTCTTTAGTATACATAATAAACAAATACTATTATACCCACCTCATATACATACAATAGCTATATTTTCATAAGGAAAAGTTTCAAAGTCATTGTTTATCATAGTTCTTATACATGCACAGCTAGCCAGTCCTTATTTTTCTACAGATTCTCTTACTTTCACCTCCCATCTCCCCGTAAGAACACTGAGATACATATATGTGGTACCAAGCCCAGCTTTAGGTGAGTCTGGGTGATCTGGCTCAGGTCTTCATGCTTGTACATCATGCACAGTATCCACTAAGAAATATGCTCAGCCTGGTGTTTTCAAAATTTTGACCCATAGTCAGTCAATGGCCATGAGAAATCCAGCAGGATAACCTGACATTCAACAGGCTGACCCACCACATGAGTGATAGGGAGCTCCATCTGCCAA
The DNA here is from genome assembly GCF_017639785.1 of Mesocricetus auratus. Lineage (NCBI taxonomy): Eukaryota > Metazoa > Chordata > Mammalia > Rodentia > Cricetidae > Mesocricetus > Mesocricetus auratus. The sequence goes on along the minus strand of NW_024429197.1, from coordinate 25,379,816 downwards.
GGCCGTGGAGTCACTAGCTGTGGAAATCAGTTGTTCCTGTCTGTAATTTCTCTCATGAGTCACCTCATCTCTTCCCTAAGAATAGCTTTGGGTGTTTCCACTACTTGAGTGCATTTATCTCATGAAAAATATTCCATCTTCTGGGCACATTAATCTGTGGGAAGTCAGGAGGATGACTCTTCATTTGGCTTTATAATCTTGATATATAGAATATATTCTGGGAGCCTTGAATTCTCAAAAAGGCCCCCCAAAAAAGAATTCCATCTCACTCGGGCATCAGCAGTGAAGAGTGCCCACTGCTTACCCTGAGGCTGGAAGCAGCAGCCTCTGGATTTTACACTACAGAGCTTTTGTTTTTCCCTTTGATAGAGTGCTGAGAAGTCCCCTTTAATCAACTAACATTTGACAAAAAAGCTAATGCTGAACAAATGTCACCCCTTTTCCTTCTGCAGCTTATGCTGGTTGCCACGGCTAACATAAAGCTGTGTTCCCAGCCGCTGCGGAAGAAATGTTTGAGAGCACATAGCAATGTGAGCACAGAGCAGTGCCGTGCTTTCCTCCCCTTTTCCCTACAAGTATCAACTACAAACTTCCAGCTTAACTAGCCACACAAATGTAGTTTTATGTACTGACACACCTTCTCCCTTCTTAGAAATCCAAGCCCCTAACTCCATTAACCCTTTCCTGGCTCCTAAGTTTTTGCCTAACATTTTACAAGTCACATCCCCTCTGTGACATCAGGGGCCTGCATTTGCCAGAGATTTGCTAATTATGTCTGTGTGGATATATAAACTAGTAACCTTGTGAGATCTGGGAAAATTCTGGAAGAATAAATAAAGACAATGAGAAGAATACATGTATGAGCTGATTCGTTCACCCTCAGATACCCTTAGCAATAAATATCCCATGCTTGCTTAGCATCCTGTCTGAACTCTGAGAGGACACCAAGGCTGGAACTTGGAGGTCCTTGATATTAGTCAATTATAGTAGATGTTGGTATGAGTGTACATTAGGTAAAGGTGAATCAAGTAACAATTGACAGGCCTTAGCATAGAAACCTTAATTCAGTAAATTCACATTCTACCTTTTCTTCCTCTGCATTGCCAGAGATGGAATCTCATGCATGAGCCTCAAACAAGTTAAGCATATACTCTGCTGCCCCTGAGTCACTTCTCAAACACTAAATTATGCTTCTTAACACACAATCCAGAATTCTAATTAGACAAAACAGCAATGAGTCCCCAAAAATTCTTAGGAAAAAAAGTACCCAAACAAGACATAAGAAATTAAAATCCAAAAACAAAGACTACTTTCCAATTTCCACTAAACTTGAATCCAGAATAAAATGGAGAACAAGAGCCTGTTTTAATCTACTCTCTAAACGTGGCAACCTTTGCTCCAGAAGAACCATACTCTGTGGTGATATCTTGTTTCTACAAATAAAGCATGTCTGAAGATCAGAGGGTGGAGCTTGCCACTAGCTAACAGACAGACAGGAAGTGAGATGGCTAGGCCGAGAAAGGATTATAAGCAGGAAGAAACAAGAACAATGTCTCTGTTCAGCTGGGAGGTTATCAAGATAAAGGTGGTTGTAGCTTGTTCCTTCATCTCTCTGATCTTTCAGCTTTTACCCTGATATCTGACTCCAGGTTTTTATTATTAAAACCTATTAGAACGTGTGCTACAATTCTCCTCACCATAGCTATGTTGTAAAATACAGACACAAAGAATTTCAGATTAATTCCCTAACATCGTTAGCTTGATAAATCTACTAAGAGTAAATCCCAAAATAAGTATGTAATTGTGATGGATATATGACAACACCTTTACCAAACTGTTAGACAAAATTTGGGTCAGAGAAGTGGATTAGGGGCAAAGAGGTTACTGAGGGAAAGTCTCTAACATAATGGGAAACATAGCAGTAAACAAGATTCTTTTTTTTTTTTTTAATGTAAATGAATGTTTTGCCTACACAAATGTCTGTGTACCACATGTATGCCTGAGTGTGCCTGCTGCCCATGGATGTCAGAAGAGGTCATCATATCCCTTGGAAATGGAGTTATGGGCGTCTGTAAGTAACCATGTGGATCCTGGGAACTGAAACAAGAACTGAGCCATCTACCTTTCCAGCACCCAAAAAACAAGACTCTTGGATGAGATTTCTATAATGGATACTAACAATAGGATCTTAAGGAAGTTCCCAATCAGGAGATCATTATGGAAAAAAAATCATAATGGTAACGACCATCTACTTACAAGCTGCCTCTCCTTGGAAGACTCAATTCCTTCTGAAAAACAAAACATATAAACAAGTTAGACAAAAGAGAAGCGCCCATCTGAATCCTATTAACCTGCCTAAATGGCCTAAGAAATGTATAGCATTGTCTTAATAACACACTAATGTTTTTATGTAGTAGTTTCTTCTTTTGCCTCTAAAATTTGATGAAAGTTGGGCATGGTGGTGGAAGCCTTTACCCCCAGCACTCAGAAGGCAGAGACATGCAGATCTCTCTGAGAACCAAGCCAGCCAAATCTATACACTTATTACTAGGACAGCAAGGGATGCACAACGGTTGTGACCATTCACTTTTCCATACCATTTCAGAAATAATAATCTATTACCAATATTCAGCCATATTTTATATTCAGAAGAGATTTTACTCTTATGCTAAAATACAAATAGCAATAAAATGACAGTGACATAAAACACAGAAACGTGAACTGAAGGATTTCAAAGTCTCTCTATTTCACATGAATTGCTAAGACCTAAAATGTGTTGCTTTGAAAGTGTTTGTCAAATAATTCAATTGTTGTTGGACAGTGGTGGTGTACACCTTTAATCCCAGCACTAGAGGGACAGAGGCAGGTGAATCTTTGTGAGTTCAAGGCCAGCATGGTCTACAGAGTGAGTTCTAGGCCAGGCTCCAAAGCTGCACAGACAAACTCTTTCTCCAAAAAAAAAAAAAAAAAAAAGATTCAATTGTTAAAAATCTATTTTTATTACATAAAACAACCCAAACTTTCATTTTTTACTCATTTCATATGAATGACTCAAAATGATTTTATATCTTAATTACTATCAATTAACATTTTTCTTTGGTTTTTGTAATTTTCATATTAATTGCTTTCAAAAACAGCTTTTGTTTATATAAAAGTTTATATAAAAGGCAAGAAAACTATAAAAAATGTTAATGAAACAACAGTCTGAGTCAGTATGACCTCTTTATTCTTCCCTCTTAAAAGGAAGATCTCATAGATGGTTACAGTATGTTTCCCACTAGACGTAACCATCTTCCCAGTGTAGGTTCTAGTAAGTCTTTGTACCAGTCTTTAGTTGTTAATGAATTACAAAGGTTTCTTATCATTAGCAGCAAAGATATAGAACAAATAAAGGGGGAGTATGCTTCAAAATATTTTAGTCAAACATTATAACACAGAAAATAAAATCAAAAGATTATTACAAAGACTAGATAGTTCAGTAACATACTTAGCATGCAAGCATGAGAACCTATGTTAGTTCTCCAGAGATAACATAAAAAGCCAGATGCTTAACAATTTCAATGCTACAGAAGCAGAGATAGATCTCTGGGGCTTGCTGGCCAGCCAGCTTCATCTAATAGGGCAGGCCCAAGTCCCAGTGATACAACCTAACTTAAAAAACAATGACACTCTCTGGCCATGTTGATGCACACCCTCATCCACATATGAAACCATATAGATCCAACTTAAAACATGTAAAATAATAACTATGTGTCTATAATATGTAAAAAGAAATCTATATTAACTATTAAGGATAGTTCTAGTTAACGTTTTATGTACACCCTTACAGTAAGAATCAGAGCCCATGTAACTTGCTTTCGGTGTTTACAGTCCCAGCTCTAACAGTCCCCTTTTTAAAAATCCTCCTTAAAACTCAAGTTTTCTCCATTGGAGTGTAACTGGGTATACAAAACCACACTCTAGGACAGGCCCCATGGCCAGGAGTAGTTGGCCAACACAAAACAAATTCCATGGTGTGTGTGTGTGTGTGTGTGTGTGTGTGTGTGTGTGTGTGTGTGTGTGTGTGTGTGTGTGTGTGTGTGTGTGTGTGCGCGCTTTTTGTTTGTCTTTTTTTTTTTTTTTTGTCTTATTGTTTTTCGGTTTTGACTCTCCAGTTTGTTTTTTTGTTTTTGAGAGTTCACCTTTCTACACATCCTTACTATTAACTAGAATGTGGTTTTTATTTGTCTGTGCTAATATTGCACAATTTCTCCTGCACTTGTTGTTCATTTGTAAGTCTTCTGTTTTAGTTTTATGCTACTGTGATTAAAATGCCATGACTAAAAGCAACTTCATGAAGAAAGGGTTTATTTTAGATAACAATTCCAGATTAGAGTCAATAATAACCGGAAAGCCAAAGTGGCAGGAATTTAAAAGTACTACACCAGGCACATTTGGTATTCTTTAAAGATGCACAATTACAACCTACCAATTGAAAACTAAAATGTAAAATATTATCAAATAATTATTGTAAGTTAATTATTAATAAAATATTCTGAAATTATTGTTAAGTTATAATCATTAAAAACACATACTCTCCATCTTTTTACTCATCAATTGTTGCTGTGGAAGGTTTTAATTTTGTCTATTCAAATGTATCCGACTTTTCTTCATATTATAATCTTTCCTGGATGCAAGAAATCTATCACCTATCTAAGACATGAACATATGTGTAATAAGTCTGTTAATATATCTAGACCGCTTTGGCATATGGAAAATAGAAATGCCATTATACATACAAGTCCTTTGTCACATGTTTTCCCATTACATTGTAAATCTAAGATTAATCCAGTCTTTATATTAGAGTTCTAAAATGTCTCTTGAATGCCATCACAGCTTTCCTTAAAGTATGCTGTACTAAACCTGTTTAGTTTCTCAGTTCAATCTTGTGATAATTAAGATTCAATATCACGGCAGGGCGTAGGTGGCGCACGCCTTTAATCCCAGCACTCGGGAGGCAGAGGCAGGCGGATCACTGTGAGTTGGAGACCAGCCTGGTCTACCGAGCAAGTTCCAGGACAGCCTCCAAAGCCACAGAGAAACCCTGTCTCGAAAAACCAAAAAAAAAAAAAGATTCAATATCACTCAGCCAGGCATAGTGAGAGGCACATACTTGGTTTTTTGGTGTTTTTTTTTTTTTTGTTTGTTTGTTTTGTTTTGTTTTTTGTTTTTTTGTTTGTTTGTTTTTGGTTTTGGTTTTGGTTTTTGGTTTTTCGAGACAGGGTTTCTCTGTATTGTTTTGGAGACTGTCCTGGAACTAGCTCTGTAGACCAGGCTGGCCTCCAACTCACAGAGATCCGCCGAGGCACATACTTGTAACCCCAGTACTTGGGAAATTGAAGCAGGAGGAATACAAGTTTGAAGCAGGTTACAGGCCAGTCTAAACAACAAAACAAGGTTGGGGAAAGAAGAGAAAAGAAAGGGAAGAAAGAAAGGAATTTAAAAAATAAAACAAAAAAACACCATCACATGAGGCTAATTCATTATTTAATCAAAACTATTTTGGAAATTCTTTAGAATTTACTGTATAAACAATCTTGTCTTCTATCAAGACTGAGAATTTTATTTCTTTCTACTTTCCATAGTTGCTATAAAATGAATATAAGTGCAAACATCTTGCCTTGTTTCTCATCTAATCTCAGGGGGAAAACATTCAACTACTTGCCACTAAATGTTAAGATAGCTTTTCATAAATAACAAAAATAATAAAGCTCCCCTCTAATATTAATTTGCTTAGAAGTATTTATTATTTTGTATAGACCAGACTAGCCTACAGCTTGACATTCTGCTGCCTAATCTCCTAAGTACTGAGATTCTAGGTTTGTACCATGTCTAGCTTATATCTTGATTTTCATAATGGATAATAGTATCTAGCTTCCTTCTCATAAAATCTGTCACATTTTTGTATTATAATTATGCTGGTTTCCCAAAAAGTGGCAAGGAGGTAACTGTTCTATTTTCTGAATGAACTTGTATAAAATATATTTGTTAAATCATAACTGTTCCCACAAATAAAATTATCTAGGCCTGGGGGCTTTTATTTAGGATTTTGGCCTCTGCTAGTGAGATCCATGATGTATTTCCTCTTCAGAAATAGTTCTTATCCATACTATATTTATACTATCCCCATTTGAATGTTTGTCTCCCCTTCATGATTCATATTTTACTTAAACTCCAATGTGACAGTATTATGAATCGGTTGGTATCTTTTGAAGTAAAATAAATCATAGGGGATCCTGCCTTCCAAATGAGATTAATGTCTTTATTAGAGGCCTCATTCAACATTTGGCTCATTTTGCCTTTCTAGATTCTGCTACACAAAGGTGAAGCAAAAATGCCCTCACCAAACATAAAATGCCTGGACAGTCATCTTAGAATTTCCAAGACTCAAAATTATGAGAAAATATCTTATCCTTACAAATTACCCAGTCGGTGGTATTTTGTTATAACAGCATGAATGGAAAAGGAAATAATCTACATAAAATACTGAAAATAACTCTTCCTGACTTTTTAGAGAATAATTTCACTGAGTACCATGGGCATAATTTAGGTAACAATGATAAGCAAGCACAACTATATAAAAGGAAACCCTTTATAGTACAGAAAGTTTATCAATAGAAATGAAAACATCGAAATTCATCTTACTGATCTATTTTCCTCATCACTTCTTAGACCTACATTTCACACACAAGGCTCCAGATTACCACATTCTGTGCCAAAGTCTTTGGTAGAAAAAAGGACTAAATTCTAGTAGAACAAGAAATAGCCTCTAATCTAGCAAGGGCAATAAAAGGCACAATGACTTCCCAATCTTTCTTAAACCAGGGAATATTAACAGTATGTTTGGTTTAAAAAATAAAACTACATAGTAAGAAATCTGGGTTTAGGCAAATAACCATAAGTTCTCTGACTCATCATCTTCTCTTAGAAACAAAACCAGTATTATCTGACAGTACATTCTAATATCAGTTGAAGCTCATCACAGCTTTCTCTGATCTGTGTTGTTCCGATTACTTCAAACACTCTGCATTCTTGATAAACTTTCAATTAGTGTGCCAAACACCTATCTCCCTTGAAATAGGAAAACAAAATTCCCTTAATTACTACATACCTCTTTCCAATTACTACTTCATCAAATGAAATGTTAGTCTCTAAAAACTATTGCTATTCCCCAAACTCTAATATATATTATTTCAAGAATCTCTACAATTTCATTAGCCACTGTAGGTCCTTCAAACTCATGCATTTGCATACTTCCTGTTGAAGATACTCCCCCCAAAAAAGAAAAAATTAGAAATTTTCTGATTATCCTGGGGCCGGGCGTTGGTGGCCCACGCCTTTAATCCCAGCACTCGGGAGGCAGAGGCAGGCAGATCTCTGTGAGTTCGAGGCCAGCCTGGTCTACAGAGTGAGTTCCAGGACAGCTTCCAAAGCCACAGAGAAACCTTGTCTCGGAAAAAAAAAAAAAGCTACTGATTATCCTGAAAAAACTTAAGTCCATGAAATATATTCTGAAGTCATAGAGAAGACTACACATATTAAATGCTAGAAACCATTTACTCCCTTTCATTTACCATAAAGCAAACTTCTGACAGTATTACACATGTTAAATGATGCCATGTAGGAATCACTGCTTATATATTTATTACTCAGTGTTCAAAATAACTAAACCCATAAAATATTTCCAAAGAAAGGACAAAGGCCAAATGTCCAAAGGCAATAACCACTACACCATGTAAATATGCAAAAGCAAGAGTCACAAGGCTGGTGCTTGTCTTTAAGTCCACAGTCACCAGGTTAGGGGAAGGGTTGTTGTCCTGAGATGAAAGGTGTAAACTATAGTTCTCTGTTAGACTGATTCACTCTTGTGTAGATCTGGGTGGCCTTGGACTCACAGAGATCTGTCTACCTCTTAATCCTGAGTCCTAGAATTAAAGGTAAGTCCTAGGATTACGGTTGCTGGGATTAAAAGTGTGTGCCTTTGCCGGGCGGTGGTGGCGCACGCCTTTAGGCCCAGCACTCGGGAGGCAGAGACAGGCAGATCTCTGTGAGTTCGAGGCCAGCCTGGTCTACACAGAGAGTTCCAGGACAGCCTCCAAAACAATACAGAGAAACCCTAAAAAGTGTGTGCTTTTAATATGTACCACTTCTATGGATTTGCTTTAATAAATCATAAATAATACATCACCACAGAGTCTCAACTGGCCATCTGCTTCCAGAGGCAGGACTAGTTTACAATCAATTGAGGTGCTGGCAAAGGGGTTGGGGGAATTCAGGAGATCCCCCAAATAACCCAGGCTTTATGCTGAGACTAAATGTTCTCTCCACAAACTGACAACCAAGCCCCACTGCTGAGGACAATACCCACACAACCAATTGAACATGAAGAAGTAGAGCTGGTGACTAAATGGAGCCTACATTCCAGTCTCTTTAGTGTGGGAAGATACTCTGAAGAAACATGGGCACCAAACTAGCCACAAAACCTTTGGCCTACAATTTGTCCTGCCTACAAAATATGCTAAGGCAGTGGTAGAAAGACACTTGTGGGAGTAGCCAATCAATATCTGCTCTGACCTAGGCTCACTCCAAGAGAAGGAACTTGTACTTGACACTGCTTGGATAAGCAGGAACTAGAGATTAGAGACTAGATAGCCTAGAGACCTGGGGTAAAAACCAAACACTACTGGTCTTAAAAACAAAAACAAAAGAACACACACACACACACACCATACACACACTAAAATGAATGATTCCTAATGTTACTCTGCTATACTCATAGATGGGGGCCTTAGCCAGTCATCACCAAAGAGGTTTCTTTCAGCAGCAAATGGGAACAGATGCAGAGATCCACAGCTAGACATAATGGAAAGAGTCTAAATTGAAGATCTCCATCAAATCCCTCCCCCTCTGTGCTCAGGGAATTCCACAGAAGAGGAACAGAAAAATCGTAAAGAACCAGAGGGGATGGAAGACAGCAGGAGAACAAGACCCTTTGAATCAACTAAACAAGGCACATATGAGCTCACAGAGGCTGAAGCAGCAGGGACCTCTGAGTATATATTATAGCTATTAGTTTAGTGTTTTTAATGGGACTCCTGACTGTGAGAACAAGTGGGTTCCCGACTCTTGTGCCAACTCTTGGAACTCTTTTCCTCCTATTGGATTGTTATTATCTCCAATTTAGATAGGACAGTTCTTCATATTATTATTTATTTTATCATAAATAATATGGGGGAGAGAGGAAACAGGAGAGCACCTTCAATTCACAAAGAACTCCAATGTTAAATGTTTCTCACTGCAGCTGTTTCAAAAGCAGAAAAAGAGGATGAAAGTCAAGTTTTACCATGAGACCTACATCTGAACTGCTTTTCATGCAGAACGGTCAATCCCTATACCAGATTAAGCTCCTTTAGAAAAGCCCCTCACATGCAATCTCCAGGCATCTTTTTAACAGTAAATGTATGGATGTGCAGTATATGATTTTTTCATTCCCTTCTTTTTGCAGCACAGAGAATTCCAGCCCAGGAATAACGCCATCACAGAGTAATAAAGCCAAGCTACGATTCTTCCAACTTGTGTCTCTTCTTTCACATAAATCATTAAATACTCTAGTATTTGTTATCACAATTTTGTAGCAAAATTATAGTAGTGTATTTTCTTTTACTTACTCAACTTTTTAAAAATTTCTTTTATTTTCAAACAGCTGATCTGAAAAAGGCTGCCTTCACTCACACTTGACTTGATTTTTTCTGCTTTTATTTTAATTTCCATTCTTTTAATATTCTTGATTATGTTTATCTGTGTGTGGGTATGTGCCCATGAGTACTGATACCCAAGGAGGCCAAAGGCATCAGATCCCCCTGGAATTACAGGTGATTGTGAGCCATCTGATAAGGGTGTTAGAAACTGAACTTAGCCTGGGCAGTGGCGGTGCATGCCTTTAAATCCGAGCAATCAGGAGGCAGAGATAGGCAGAGTTTGAGGCCAGCCTGGTCTACAAAGCGAGTTCCAGAACAGCCAGAGCTGTAACAGAGAAGCCCTGCCTACACACACACACACACACACACACACACACACACACACACACACACACACACACACACACACACACACACACACACAGCCACCCCAAGAGAAAAAGAAACTGAACGTAGGTCCTCTCCAAGAACAGTACACAGTTAACTATTGAGCCATCTCTCTAGTCTCTAGGCTTAGTTTTGGGGATTTTGTTTCATTGATTTGGTTTTGTTGATACACGGTCTTACTACGTAGCTCTGGCTGTCCTGGAACTAACTATGTAGACAAGGCTAGCCTCAAACTCAGAGATGTGCCTGCCTCAGCCTCCAAAGTGATGGGATTAAAATGTGTACGCTACTATGCTCAGCTTTTGTTTGTTTTTTATTAAACAGTCTTCTTTAAAGTCATTGCAGTTTTCTCCCAGAAGTTAGGAATCACTTAGTTACTTAGCTGTGTCATTTGTTTTGAGACACAGTCTCCTTATGTAGCCCTGGATGGCCTCAAACTCACAGAAGTACCTTGTGCAAGGACCAAAGACTTGTGCGACAGTACATCACATCAGGCACTCTCATCAACTGAACAAATCAGCATCTTTATAAAACTGCTGTCTTTACCATTATATACATCTTTACTTCTGTCTCTCAAAACATTTCATAGTTTTCTTACAATCGGCATGCTTCTTTGTAAAGGTTATTTTTTTAATATGGGGAAATTCTATTGTTAGAAATGGTGACGTATCTTCTATGTATTTTTAATTGGCTACTGCTAGTATATTAGAATATTATTTTTTATCTTATATCTGATAACTTTCTTCAGCTGTTTGAGACAAGTCTCATGTAAGTCAGTTCTGCCTAAAATTCACTACATAGCTGAGGTTGGCCATAAACTCTTGCTCTTTCTGCTGCCGCCTCCCCAGTGCTGGCATTACAGACTTGTGCCACCAAACCACTCCTAAACATCCCATTTTCTTTCTGAGAAGAGAGATGTATACCAGAAGGATCTCAATATCATTATATAGCTAACACAATTTAAACATATGCCATCACAGGCACAAGAAATCATGCCTAGTTTATACTTACTGGGATTCAACACAAGGCACATCCATGCCTAGAATGCACTCTTAACTGAGCTATATATACTTAGCCAGGACCTAAGCTTTTTATTTTAGTAATTTTTAGTTAACTCCTTTGGCATTTCCCGCAAACAACAACCTCAATATATCTGTTAGAATTTTTTTCTTTTTACTCAGGATTTATGCAGTTTTATTTTTCACTTATTATGCTGTCTAGAACTTTTTAAAAATAATAACAATGAGCCGGGCGGTGGTGGCGCACGCCTTTAATCCCAGCACTCGGGAGGCAGAGGCAGGTGGATCTCTGTGAGTTCGAGGCCGGGCTGGACCGATAGCCTCCAAAACAATACAGAGAAACCCTGTCTCGTTAAAAAATAATAATAATAAAAACAATGGTAAGAACAGATATTCTTTACTTCACTGTTGTGGTCATTCATATATTCAGCAAATGTGGCTTTGTACTTGGTCTATTCTCATCACTGGCTATATAGAATGGCAAACTAATTAGACAAAGTCCCTTCTCTTGGGGATATATTTACTGTGCTGCTTCTTCCAAGAAATCTCATAAAGAAAGTTGGTAGGATGAAAGCAGCTTTTACCTTGGCTGATTTTCTGAAAAACCTTTAGGTAGTCTAACTTATTTCACAAAATTAATATGAGTACTTACTTAACTAGGTATACAATTACCTTTAGTATGCTTAGGCATAGAAACCTAAAACTTGCATGCAAAGTTTTATTTCTTTGAATAACTGAACAATCTAAACTACTGATTTTCAAACACTGTTTCTATTTCAAAATGTGTCAGTGCCGTCTTCTAGAAAATAAACCTTAAGGTAATAATAAAAAAGAACATAAAGCTATTGAAAACAAAAACGCCCTCCAGCTATGTAATCCTACGGTTTGGTACTCTCACTAGACAAAAATAGATTCAAAAGAAAGGGCTTCAATAAACAAAGTAGCAGATCTTGGAAAAAGCCTTAGTGGGGGGGGTGGGGGACACAAAAACAAAAACTTAAAATTCACCACCAGAAGAATAGGATTCCATTTGTAAATACCAGCAACTCAAGAGAAATACATATATATTAGGAATACAATTAAGTATCTTTTATAAAAACTATTATTTTTAATTAGCAGTTATACTTGCCTATACACCATTACTTATGGGGGGGGGGGGTCTTCTGAATACTTCTTAAATGTATTTCAGAATTTTCCTAAGACATCAATTGACAAATCACTGAATCAACTATTGGAGGAGACAATGTAACCCACAGGTGTTTGTGATATGACTTTTGAATTTGATATGACTTGCTGAAGAATTCAGTGGATGTTCTTCTTGGCTTTTGAGTGTTTTCAATACAAAAATATTAATAAGACCACCATCATGAAGCTGGAGAGATGGTTCAGTGGTTAAGAGCACTTATTGCTCCATCAGAGGACTAGAGTTTGGATACTGGCACTCCGTCTGGTGGCTCACAAAATGCCTATAACTTTAGTTCTGAGGTATCTGATGCCTGCCCCCACCACAAAATGTCAATCTCTGTCTGTCTGTCTGTCTGTCTGTCTGTCTGTCTCTCTCTCTCTCACACACACACACACACACAGAATAAAAAGCATAATCATAACTACGAATACCATTTGCTTCAACTTATTTTAAGTTTACTATCCTCTCCTACATACATTCTTTCTGAACATACTAAGAAATCAAAATAAAATTAATTCACAGGAATTAAGAGGACCCAGTGTGCTTTTGGGAGGGTGGAGGATAGTTTTACAAATGTAAAATAAGCCAAACTAAATATTTTTCACAACTAGATCATCATAAGTTGGTTAACTAGCTAGAATTTATACTGAAACCATTATTGTATCAATTGTCAAAATACAATCAGTGATAAATTAGCTGATCTTATCTGCATCGTATGATAAACATCACCAAATTTGAAAGAATATGACAAGTCATTTTAATGCTAAAGGTACTCATTATAATTAAATTTAAAGTTTTCTATTAGTCTCTGTATTTCCTCTCAAGTCTTAAATACCTTTGCCTTTTCATGTACCAAATATTTAGGAACTGAGGAAGATGGAAGATGGATGGACAGATGGATAGATGGACAGATGGACAGACATAGACATACAGGCAGACATAAATGGATGACATATATGCAAAGATTTAGAAAAGTTCTTAATATTTTATACAGAATCAAATGCTATACATACATTAGGGGGAAGAGACAAGTGTGATGGTCACAAATAGAATGTTTACATATCTAATGTTGAAAATTAGGTTTGTATCCAATATAGGTTTGATTCAATTGATCCACTCATTTAATTCAATGCAAGTAAGGACAAGCAGCATTTTTCTATCAAAAGTAATAATAGCTAAGCTAAGGTGTGGTAACACTCCCTGCAATACTAGCTATTCAGGAGGTTTGAGAAAGGAGAATTTGGAGACCAAACCTGAACAATACAGCAGGACCCTGTTTAAAAGAAAAGAGTATCAAGGTATATATGACAGAATAAAGAACTTAATGGCATACCCCTACCCTGCATGCACTGAATAAAATTGCAACAATGTGATACAACTTCAAAAGGCATTAATAGTATTCTTTTAAAGGCTTTCTTTGACTCACCTGTAACCCTCTCCTTCTCAGAATACTGGAATCATCCATAGCAAAGATCAGACCAAAAAAAAAAAAGCCACTCCCCAGACACCAACAACTACTAGCTCCTACTTACTGCTGGATAAAGAGATACAGTCCATTCAGCACAGCAGGCAATACCCAGTAACCCACCACACTGCTAATCCAGCCAGCATCAGGACATAATTATCACCTAATACTAAGAAATATTGAAAGCTCTCACTAGAATCAAAGCAAAAACAGAGAATATATTTGACATTTGCTTTCCTTTTCCATACAGAGCTTCCTTTGTCTGAAATTATCTTTAATACCAAAAAAGGAACAAAGATCCCAGGAAAAGAAATTCCAATCTTTGCTATCCAGACTTCACTGCTTATTAAAAAGGTTTGGCAAACAAAACAATAGTCTCCACCTACAGCTACTAAGCTTATAAAATCCGTGTCACGTTTTTCTTTCCAAAAATAAAACTGCTCCACATCCATTTCTGAAGGTAAAAAAAAAAGAAAAAAAAAAAGAAAACGTATTATTCTGCTGCCTGTTTTCAGGCTCAAACTCATGCAAAAACCAGTTATTGTTTTGGCTAAGTCGGCAAAATTCCTTTCATCCTTTGTACAGACAAAGCAAATGTCAGATTCTTTCGATACTGTCACAAGCTCTTTTGTTTCTGTATGCTAGATACGCAGATCTTCTTTTGGACAGTCTTGAAGCCTCTTTCTCTATCCCTGCCCCCCACCCCGAAGCCCGGATCACTGCTAAGGTTGGTCTCATTGCTCTTTTATGTCCTTGTGAGGAGAAAGTGCACGTGTTGTGAGTTCTGAGCATGGATGATTTTATTCATCTATTCATCGCTGACAGTGCTGCCACAGGAAATGTTCCCCATTCCTCCAGATGTCTAAAAGGACACAGCAAGCAAAAGCTTAGCTTCACCCAAGCTATAATAAGCTCAGAATTCTTTCTTTGGTCACTGCCTGCCATACTTACAGTGGGACTTCTGCCAAGTTTTAGGATGTCTATTCCTTAAATCATGGATCAAAACACTTTACAAGATTTCAAGAGCAAAAAGGTTAGCTTGTATTGTAAGATTGTGTCACTTAAATATTCCTAAGTGTTTAAAATTTCTAGCAAAGTAGGAATTGTTAAAATCCTGGTAAACAATGGAACTTGGTGATTTTTCTAATAAATCACAGGAAAATTCATGAAAGTGGGACTACATAATCAAGACGATTGATATATTATCTCCTAATTTACAACCATTGTTCTTCAAACCACAATACACACTGCAAAAACTATTAACCCCACAAAGTTCAGGAATTAACTCAAATTTCTGTATTTTGACAGAGAAAGGTATGTGCAGAACACCTGAATCAGCCTTTTATAATCTCTAAGGAGTAAACACAACAACAGCTATAGAGCAGATTCAGTCTGTATCCCACAGGAGGAAAAGCCCCCCTCCTATAGCTATAACAACTGCAACCAAGTCTGGAGATTAAAGGGAGTCCTCTTTAAAAGATCTTTTTTTGATCCTCTTACAAACTGACTACTGGAACAAGAGTTAGCCTCACTGCTGAAAATAGCACAGAAAACAAGATGCATCTCTCTCTCACTCATCAAAAAATTTAAATCCTTTAACACAACCAATGTAGTTGTTCGTTGTAAAAGCTAATAAATCCAACCTCCTTCTTCCATTTCCTCTTTAAACAACTAGATTATATCTAGTGGAAAAACAAACAAGACCTGAGCAGACAGCTGATTTGCATAAGGTGTGCAACTTGGTATATTACTATCTGCAAAGTCACAGACTTTTAAAGCCATAGAATCTATCAAACTACCTTTACTAGCCAAAACATATATGAGGAGAAATCAAAGAGGAATTAATTCAAATTCAATTTGTAGAAATATTTTTAAAGTACATTCTGATAAGCTGTTCAGATCAAAGATTCAAATCTCCTACCTATTAAGGGCTCATTTATTATGCTAACTCCTGAAATAGAGATGAAAAGACTAATTATTTTTGAGTATATTCAAGAAAAGCTCAAATCCTCAGTGAAGCCAAAGAGAAATAAGTAATGACCTAATATGAATCCTATATCAGGTACAAAACAAAGTGTACAGGGGTTAAAAGGAGTTAGTTTATCACACTGGGAAAGCGGCAAAAAAGACTTCCAAGGAAAATGTCACCTGGTTACTGAAACTAATGTTTCAGAAATACCAGTGCTTGCTTGTAACAGGACTTCATACCTAAAGCATGTGCAGAATTGAAAACCTTTCAACTGGGCATGGTGGCACAAACTTTTAATCCCAGGTCTCAGAAGGCAGAGGCAGGTAGAATTTCTTGAGTTTGAGAACAGCAAGTCTACAAGCAAACCAGGACTACATAGTGAAACCCTGTTTTTGGTTTAAAAAAAAAAAAGCAGCTAAATAATGGCCCCTTTCCTTGACATTCAAAGCCCCCATAATCTACAAAAGAGTAGATTCTATCTCCATCCCTTATTGAAACAGAAAGAATAATACAGTATTTCTGAACATATTCCTCCTCAAATACTTTCTGATTAAGCACCTTGTAAGGTTGTTAGAAAGGGGCCACTGAAATGATATTTTTAAAAAAGAAAGTTCATCTTTGAGATTTATCTTATATTTATCTTATATATTATCTTATATTTATGTATGTGTGCCTGTATGAGTTATGTGCACATTTGTGCAGGTGCCCACAGGGGCCATGTAGGTTCCAGGGATTAAACTCAGATCATTGCTAGTCTTGACAGTAAGCACTGCTACTTACTGAGCCATCTCATTGGTGCTTCTTAAATTGAGTATCTAGTAGGCCAGACTGTACATTCTGCCCAAAATTTCCTTTTATAACTTAACAGTTCATTAATTTTTTTTCAAAACTTTGCAACCTTCTAATAAATATTCAGTATTAAAACAGCATTTGTATTTACAGTATACTTAAAGTATTTACTACTGAGTAACTGAAGGAAACTGAAGATGAGTTATCAGAGAACTAGGAAGAAACCCAAGACTGAATGCTATGAAAAAAAAAGAGCAAGGTTAACAGTAAAACAAGCTGCTCTTTTTTGGTGGTTTTTTGAGACAATGTTTCTCTATTGTTTTGGAGCCTGTCCTAGAACTCACTAGGTAGACCAGCCTGTCTCTGCCTCCTGAGTGCTGGAATTAAAGACGTGTGCCACCAATGCCTGGCTGAGCAGTCAGTGAGTGCTCTTAACCACTGAGCCATCTCTCTAGCCCTCTTATAGTTTTCCTATTTCACAGAACGAATTGCTTGATTTGGAAGCTTTGGCTCCTTTACTGTAAGGTTAAACTTGTACTTGTTTAAATGTTCCTCATCTTGTCTCTGTTCATGCTCTGCATCCCAGCCCGTCTAGCCAACATTCATTTGTTTGCCTGGGAAGGAAACAAAGAGTTGAGTGGAGGGGCTGCAGAGATGGCTTCTCACTGTCTCCTCTTTCAGAGGATTTGGGTTCTGTTTCTATAACCCACATGGTGGCTTGCAGCTGTCTGTAACTTGAGTTTTAGGGGATCCATCACAGTCTTCTAGTCTCTTCTGCATGCAGGTAGGGGCACATGCTACCTTCAGGCAAAATTCTCATACGCATAAAATAATAGATTAATAAATTAATAACATCGGTTGAAGCTGTCTAAATATTTCTATTTACTCTCAATTTGCTCATCTCATACAAACTGTACAGCCGACTGTTTCTGGACTTTGGCTTCTACCACCCATGCACCCACCCCCCTAAACTATTAAAAAGATTCCAAGGGTTTCCAAAACTGTACAATCAAGGGAATCTTCTTTGGCAATGGGCCTCCTACGCAGCTTGTTTTACTGTTAACCAGAGGACATAGGTTCAATTCCCAGCACCCACATGGCAGCTCACAACTGTCTGTAGCTCCATTTCCAGGGGATCTGACACCTTCACACCAATGCACACAAAATTAAATTTAAAAGAAAAGAAAATTATCAGATAGCAAGAATATTGGAGACTGAAAAGAACTAAGATACTGGAAAACAAAAATATGAACAAGAAGATTCAGGTTAGCCGATAGTGGTAACACACGCCTTTAATCTCAGCACTCGGGAGGCAGAGGCAGGCAGATCTCTGAGTTTGAGGCCAGCCTGGTCTACAGAGCGAGTTCCAAGACAGAAACCCTGTCTGAAAAAAATAAGAAAAAAAAAAAAAAAAGGAAAGGAAAGGAGAGAGGGAGGGAACAGTACATCATTGCCAAATATGAAAACCTGAAGTATGGCTGTGAATGAAGATGATGTTGTTGGCCACCAGCACCAGCTCCAAGGAGCCTAAGAGACCCCTAGAGGCTCCAAGGGGAGATGAGCACGAGGAAGTGGTACTGGTGGTGGTGGAGTCTGCAGAGACTACAGTGTCCCTGGAACAACTAGAGAAGAACAGGTCCTATGGGAAGATGCTTTTAAAAAATAGACTCAAGAAATTGGAAAGAAATATGGTGGAACAGAGCCATGTGCATGGGGGAGCATAGAAAAATTACAGATCCTTGACAAATGGTATGGGAGCAATATGGGGGCACAGCTGCAGCAGACAAAGAACATGGCATTAATGAACAGAGCCATTCCTAAGCCTGAGGGCCAGCCTGCAACATGGAGCTGCCACTGCTGCCCTCCAGGCTGAGAGAAGGAAAGCAAAGAATCCCAGGGATGCCTGCAGGCTACAAGCACAACAGTCATGCCTGGTGAGCCCTGGGGTGGCTGGCACTGAAAGCAAGGAGGTATGCACAGTGTGAATGTTGTGCGACATACCAGTTTGCAATGCCATTTACACAAACAAATAAGCAAAGGGGGGGTGGGAAAGATGGAGGAATGGAGCAGTGTGCGCAGTGGAGAGGTGAAATTAGAGCAGTGACAGGTAGGGGGAAAGGATGCAATGGATGGGAAATCATGTTGATACTGAACAGGGCGGGCAGGGTGGTATGCAACTCCCTGGAGATAGCTCAGGCTCTGCCCACAAACAGGCTGCCCAGACACACCAGCATTCCGTCTCAAAGCAGCAATAGAATGAAGATGGGGGACAGTCCATTTTCTTGACTGGGCCTCCTTGAAAGTCCTCCATAGTTGATGCTGCCCCTAGAAGTCATGTTGGTATCCATGATTCATGCTACATCTAGGGTATATGCTGGCATCTGTGGTCCTTGCTGCCACCCCAAACCATGTTGATTCCCAAGAACCATATGGACGTCCATGGTCTGTGCTACTGCTGGAGACCATGTCGATGTCCATGGCCTGTGTCTGCGACCACACACCATGTTAATATCCATAATTCATGTTGCTGCCAGAGACCATGTTGATGTCCATGGTTCATACTGCTACCCATAGCCATGTTGGTGTCAGTGGTCCTGCTGCAGCTGTGTTAATGTCCATGGTCCATGTTGCCAAAAGTCATGGGGATGTCCAAGATCTAGGCTGTCACCTGAAGCCATATTACTATCTGAGGGCTATGTTCTGCTGGAGTCAGGTTGATGTCTGTGGCCTCCTGTGCTGCACCAAGAGCCATGAAGACCGTGTCATCGTGGTCTGTGCTCCCACCTGATTCCATGTCAATGACCATTGTCCATGCTGTGACTGGGGGCCGTGTATATGTCAGTGGTCAGTGTTTCCACTACAGGCCAGGTTGATGTGTATGTGGCCCGTGCTGCTACAGAGAGCAATGTTAGTGTCCGTAGCCTGTGCTACCACTGAAGGCCATGTGAAAGTTCATGGTCTGTGCTGCCACCTGAAGCCATATTGATGTATTTAGCCTGGGCTGACACCTGAAGGCCATATTGATGTCTGTGGTCCATGCTGCTGCCAGGGGCCAAGTTAATGTCCATGACCCTGCTGCAGTCAAGAGAATGTGCTGATGTAGATAGCCCATGTAACCACCAAAGACTATGAGAATGTGCATGGTCTGTATTGCCACCTAAGGCCATGTTGATATTCATGGCCTGGGCTGTAAACTGAAATCACGTGGGAATACATGATCCATCCTGCCACTGACTGTAAAGGGCAAGGAAGCTTATTTTGCAGTGATATCGAGGACTACAGACTGACAGTTGAGAATGAGAGACAGAAGGTTTCTGTGACAACCTCTCTTCCCCCCAGTCCACCCCACCCTCTAAAAAAGAAGTCTAAACAGGAAGCCATTGAAGAGACTCCTAAAAGTTGTGATTGAGATGCTGAAGGGCAGGTCTCCACAGGTGATGGCTTCTGGAGGGGTGGGGTGGGGAAGGACTCAGTTCTCTTTAAGGGGCTGGCCAGTAGGAATTTGATCATGCTCCAGTGAGTATATAAGCAACACAAGTATATATAGTGAGTATATATAGAACTGTTTTTTCTTTTTCTTCTTTTGTTTTGGAGGAGATCACAAGGGTGGAAGTGGGCCTAGGAGGGCTGGAAGTGAGTGTGATCAGAGTACATTATGTGAAATTTCCAAATAATAAAGATATTGTGTTAAATAAAAACACGGTATTTGTAAAATATAAATAAAATGTTTGTACAACTGAAAATGTAAATTCAAGTATAGGATCTCATTATTCAACTTGAGTTAAAATACCTCTTGTCAGAAAGTGTTTTGCCAAGGCTTCTTACAAAAAGAACCATTTAGACATTTAAATATTTGCTCAACAAACATTAATTAGAAGTTTTCTGTGTACCAGGTCCTACATAATCTATCTCCCTCAAGACACTCAGCACCAGAAGAAGCTCAACTAGAGAGACGGTTCAGCTGGTTTTGATTTCCAGCACCCATATGGCAGCTCACAACAATTCCAGGTTCTAGGTGACCCGATGCCTTTGACTTGAGCAGGTACCAGGCATGGAAATAATACAGACATGCATGCAAACAAAATAACCTCCCCAACACACACACTTTTAGAAATCAATTATCTGTTGGGCATGGTAGCCTACACCTTTAATCCCAGCATACCAGGATATAGAGGCAGGAAGATCTCTGTGAGTTGGAGGCCAGCCTGGTCTACATATTGAGCTCTAGGACAGTCAAACTACACAGAGCTACACTGTCTCAAAATAAATAAAAAGTCTAAATAAATGGAAAAGCATAGTGTGCTTTTAGGCAAAATGCAGTTTCACAAGACTCACTATGATTCAGAGTAAGAAATAACTATTTATTTAATGTTTATGAGAGTTTTGCAGGCATGTATGTGTACCACATGTATACCTGGTGCTCAGAGAGGCTACAAGAGTACTAAGACCCCTAGAACTGGAGTTACAGATGGTTGTAAACCTCCATGTGGATGCTAGAAATTGAATCTGGCTCCTCTAAAGGAGCAGCCTATGCTCTTAACTGCTGAACCATCTCTCTAGCCCCTCTAGTTTTTATCCCAACTCCTGATAAAAAGCTCATACTCCCTTAGAATTTCCTTTTTGTTCTAATGAGGAGACTCTTGCTGAGATTATGAATGAAAATTAAGTACAATGAAAACTATGCCACAATCAGAAACTGAGAACTTTGCCACACACTCCCCAGGCTGCAGATTGTACTAATAACCAGGAATGCTTTTATGCATGAAGCTTTCATAAAAACCCTTCAACTGCAGGATTCAGGGAGCTTTTAGGGATAAACACATGGCAGTGTCTGGAGGCTGGTGTGTCCAGAAAGGGAGTGAAAATAACATGCACACTACTGTTAAGAGACTTGTTAAGGGACCAGCCACCTCAAGAATCCAATCAGGGGAAATACAGACATACTGAGGCAGGAAAGGAGTTTATTTTAGGTTTAGCTAGACCGAAAAGGCAGCTATTTATAGTATCTTGCCCATTAGAACAGCATCTTCATGATTCCAAAGGGAAGGACAACAGCAGGGAGCCAGAAAGTATGCATATACACGGCACTCTCAGTAGGCTAAGTTCTGGGTGCATCTCTGGTTTCAGTGTTCTTCTGGGATCCTCCTAGCACCAGAGAAACAACTATTTCTATTCTAAGTATGAGAGAACTAACTACAGGAAGCTGTAGAAGAGAAAACAGGTTAACGGAACAAAATGTAGTTAAAAGGAATAACAACTGCATTCCTTTAACCCCCCAATTTTATTTTTTAATTTATTTATTGGGGGGAGGTTCGAGACAGGGTTTCTCTATATTGTTTTGGAGGCTGTTCTGGAACTTACTCTGTAGACCAGGCTGGCCGTGAACTCAGAAATCCGCCTACCTCTGCCTCTCGAGTGCTGGGATTAAAGGGGTGCATCACCAACAACCGCCCAGTAACCCCCCAATTTAAAGGTACTTCTGTTACATTCCCACATACCTCACACACTTTATTCATCTCTATCCACTGTTGCATCCTTTATAATAAATAGATAAACACAGCATTTCCCTAAGTTCTCTGAGCCATCCTCGCCAATTATCAAACCTAAAGGAAGAGTCAGGAGAACCACAGGCATTGAGTCTGAAACAGAGATAAAATAACCTTGGAGCCCCCAGCCAATAATAACTAGGTTCACAACCAAAAGTTTCTGTTGCCAGGAGTAAATCTCAGTCCTTTGACTCAAGTAGTTCATTTCCAGTGAGACTAAAAATTAAGACAAATCATGTGAAAAAAAATCAAAAAGTAGAAGTGTGATAGAATTACAATAAAAAAAAAGTGCCAGTAAAAACAAAAACAAATCTGAGCCGGGCAGTGGTGGTTCACTCCTTTAATCTTAAGAGTTTGAGAACAGTGGTCTACAGAGTGAGCTCCATGACAGCCAGGGCTACACAGAGAAGCCCTGTCTCAAAAATATAAAACCTACATTAAATTTTAGTGGGATGGCTTAACAGGTTAAGGTATTTGCTGTACAAGCCTGGCTAGCAACCTGAATTTCACCTCTAGAATCCATGTAAAGATGAAAGGGGAGAAGCAATTCCACAAAATTGTCTTAATACACACACACACACACACACACACACACACACACACACACACACACCCATAGTGTACATCATACACATATGCAATAAATAAATTGCTAGAAATCACATCAAAAGTTATAAACCATCACAGGTGGAAAATCAATTAATCATATTGTAGCAAGAAAAATAAAGACCTAGAGACAAATATTGGGGTTCAAGCTTCAAGCTGAAAATCAGAAAAGCAAAGCAGCTAGTCACTAGCTCTTATTCTACCTCAGAATGAAAGGCGTTCCTGGCTCCACCAAAACTCAGACTGTAACCTATCCTCAGAGTGACTGGAGAATCCTGAGACTTCAATGTCTTCCTATCCTCAATGTGGCTGGAGAATGAACACCTGATCTGACTACTGAAGACCCTGCTCCTATCCTTTATACCCATCTAGTACTGGGATTAAAGGCTTGAGATCCCAGGTGCTGAGATCATCTTTGTGTGAGTTGTTTCTCTTTAGGAATGGATCAATCTTGTGTAGAACTGGGTGACCTTGGACTCACAGAGATCAGTCCACCTCTTAATCCTGAGTCATAGGATTAAAGGTATGTACTACCACCTCCTGGATTCTGCCTGCTGGGATTAAAGGTGTATATCACCACTGCCTGATCTCTATAGCTTGAGGCTGACTTTGCTTTCTGGATCCTCAGGCCACCTTTAGTAAATCATAAATATCACATTATATTCTTACGTTTTTTTTTATGAAATAGAATCTGATAAGATATACAAGACATAAAACAAAAAATGTGAAATATTATGGAAATAAATTAAAGATTTAAATAACTACAGATATCACTCAAGTTAATGGATCACAAGACTCAACATTGCTAAAGTGTCCAATTTTCCCTAGTCAACCTATTGGTTTAATGCAATACCTATCAAATTCCAGCAGCCACCCAACCTCATTCCCTTCCATCCTGTAAGTACTTTAATCCGAAATGTTCCTCTCACTGACTTATCTTACTTAGTAGGAATGGAATGGCAGAAATAAGCCACTAGGGGTAACCTTTTTAAAGGCTCTACCAATCTCTGGTTCCAACTGAGGATTCTGCCTCCGAGTCCGCTACTATGTAAACAAGCTGCAAACTCATGTTCCTATCACCAAGGACTGAACCACTTCCAACCATGCCGTCAGAATAACCAAGATAGGGTGAAATTTCTCTGAATCCATGAGCTAAAACAAAATTCTCCTCCTTTCATTTTTTATTGGATATTCTGTCACACTAGTACAAGGGTGACTTACAGACTTCCTTCCCTTCATTCTGGTAAATATTAGCAAATTGATTATAAAAATAATGTGAAGGTAGACATATAGTACACATCTGTAATCTAAGCATGTGGGAGGAGTCAGTATTATTATTAAGTTCAAGGCCATCCTCGGCTACACAGTAAATTTGACACTAGTCTGAGCTATATGAGACTCTGACTACACACACACACAAAAAAAGTCAAAAACACACAAAACCAAAAGGAAGTAGAACCAAATCAACTTTGAAAAGGAACAAAGCTAGCTGTCTTACACTATGTAACATCCAGACGTACTTAAGTACTCTAATAAATAAAATCATACTGTCAACAGAGAAAATAAAGTTAGAGAAAGAGGCTAAGAAATCATTTTTAATAGAAGTAAATTAGCAAAAAATGACAGTTCTGTGGCAGAAGGTAGCTCAGTTGATACTGAATGCTTGCCTAAAATACATGAAGCCCTGAGTTCTGAAACATCACATAAAATCCAGTCTGTGGTTCCCAACACTTGGGAAATAGATACAGGAGATCAGGAATTCAAGGTCACTATCAGCTACATAGTGAGTTTGGTCTACAAGAGAGAGAATAGGCTGAAGTTGTTGAAGGACAGACAGCATAAGGGAAAAAAAATCCTTATAACAGTTTTAGAACAAATAAATATCCACATTAAGATATATATATATATGTATGTATAAACCAAATCCATGCCTCATGTTATGTACAAAAATCAGTTCAAAACATAAGAATACTAGAAGAAAATAAGAGAACATTTTTAACATCTTGATTAGGCAAAGACATTTTTGATACATCAAAAGCACAACCCAGAAATTATAAAATATTTGAAAACTGGAGAGTTTCAAGGTGCTAGAGAGGTGGCTCAGTTAAGAGAAATGGCTGCTCTTCCAGTGAAACCAGGTAATTCCCAACATACAAACAGCAGCTCACAGCTATCTATAACTCCATTCTCAGAGGATTTGAAACCTTCCGTCCTTAAGGGCACTGTACACTATGGTGCACATACTTACATTAATGTAAAACACCCAGACAAATTAAATCTTAAAAGACAATAATACTTTCCCCTGGCTGGCAGCACAGAGGCCGCAGGATGCCTGGAGTTACTGTAAAAGACGTTAACCAGCAGGAGTTCGTCAGAGCTCTGGCAGCCTTCCTCAAAAAGTCTGGGAAGCTGAAAGTCTCTGAATGGGTGGACACAGTCGAGCCAGCCAAACATAAAGAACTTGCCCCCTATGATGAGAACTGGTTCTACACATGAGCTGCTTCCATGACACGGCACCTGTACCTCTGTGGTTGTGCCGGGGTTGGCTCCATGACCAAGATCTATGGAGGACGGCAGAGAAATGGTGTCAGGCCCAGCCACTTCAGCAGAGGCTCCCAGAGTGTGGCCACCGTATCCTCCAAGCCCTGGAGGGGCTGAAATTGGTGGAAAAGGACCAAGATGGGGGCCACAAACTAACACCTCAGGGTCAGAGAGATCTGGACAGGATTGCCAGACAGGTGGCAGATGCCAACAAGAAGCATTAGAACAAAGGATGCTGGGTTAATAAATTGCCTCATTCATAAAAAAAATAAAAAATAAGCCAGGCGGTGGTGGCGCACGAAAGCCGGGCGGTGGTGGTGCACGCCTTTAATCCCAGCACTCGGGAGGCAGAGGCAGGCGGATCTCTGTGAGTTCAAGACCGGGCTGGACCGATAGCCTCCAAAACAATACAGAGAGACCCTGTCTCGTAAAAACCAAAATAATAATAATAATAATAATAATAATAATAATAATAATAATAATAACAAAGGGAAAGCAATTTTTTTTTTTGGTTTTTCGTGACAGGGTTTCTCTGTGGTTTTAGATGCTGTCCTGGAACTAGCTCTTGTAGACCAGGCTGTCCTCGAACTCACAGAAATCCACCTGCCTCTGCCTCCCCAGTGCTGGGTTTAAAGGTGTGCACCACCACCACCCAGCTGGGAAAGCAATTTTTAAAGAAAGAAAATTGTTTAGAGGAAAAAAAGCAAAAACTGAAGAGATGGCTCAGGGGGCTGGAGAGATGGCTCAATGGTTAAAAGCACTGGCTCCTCTTCCAGAGGACCTGAACTCAATTCTTGGCACCCATGGCAGATCACAATTGTCTGTAATTTCAGTTCCAGGGGATCTGACACCCCCAAACATACATACTTGCAGGCAAAACACCAATGCACATTGGATGGATGGATGGATGGATGGATGGATGGATGGATGGATGGATGGATGGATGGATGGATGGATGGATCCAGGTCATGGTAGTACATGCCTTTAATTCTAGAATTCAGGAAGCAAAAGCATACTGATCTCTGTGAGTTCTAGGTCAGCCTGCCCTACAGAGTGAGTTCCAGGACAGCCAGAGTGTCACAGAGAAACCCTGTCTTGAAAACCCCAATAAACTAATTAAATAAAATAATAAAATAATTAAGGAAAAAGAGAAGGAAAGAAGTCTTAGTAGTTAAAAGAATTTATTGCTCTTCCAGAGGACAAAAGTTCAGTTCCTACCACTCGCATCAGGTAGCTCACAGCTGTTTCAAGGAATCCAATACCTCTGATCTTCTGAAGCACCCACTCACACTTGTGTACACACACACACACACACACACACACACACACACACACACACACACACACACACACACGTAAATAAAAGGGGACTAGAGAGACAGCTCAGTAGTTAAAAGCATTTGCTACTATAGCAGAGCACCTGGATTTGGTTCCTAGCATCAACATGGTATCTTAAAACCACCTCTAATTCTAATTCCAGAGAATTAGACACCCTCTTTGGCCTCCATGGACAACCAGACATATAAATGGTGCACAGACATGCATGCGGGCAAAACACATGCATAAAATAAATTTTTAGAAAAAAATTTTTAAAGGAAAAACAGGTGTGGTGGTAAACAACTGAAGTGGGAGAAACAAGGGTATACATAGGAAGAGGAAAGAAGAGCTAAAAACACTAAGGGTACTTGAAAAGGCTAGGATAACACTATTTTATAGGCTTAAAAATGCCTAAAATAAGCCGGGCATTGGTGGCGCATGCCTTTAATCCTAGCACTCGGGAGGCAGAGGCAGGCGGATCTCTGTGAGTTCGAGGCCAGGCTGGACCAACAGCCTCCAAAACAGAGAAACCCAAAAAATAAAAAAAAAAAGCTTAAAATATATACCTATTTAAAATACTTAAAAACACAAATGTACATATGTGTATACTCATGCACACTGAGAGGGAGAGGGAGAGGGAGAGGGAGAGGGAGAGGGAGAGGGAGAGGGAGAGGGAGAGGGAGAGGGAGAGGGAGAGGGAGAGGGAGAGGGAGAGGAGATTGATTAAATGGAATTACACCAAACAGGGTCATGACGTGCACCACCCTCCAAAAAAAAAAGGTATTTAACAAAATACCCCAATACATAGTTGGGTGGTGATGGTGACTGCCTTTAAGCCCAACACTCAGGAAGCAGAGGCAAGCAGATCTCTTGACTTCAAGGCTAGCCTGGTCTACAGAGTGAGTTCCAGAATAGTCAAAACTGTTACACAGGGAAACCTTGTCTTGAAAAACCTAAAAAAAGGAAAAAAAAAAAAAAAAAAAAAAAAAAAAGCAATGCCAAGCATGGAAAACTTCCCTTAGAATTGTTGGTCAAAAGGGTCCAAGTGATCCCAAAACAATATAGGCTACTGCCTCTGCCCTTGGTTGCTTCCCAGAATTTGAAGGTATAACCCTACTGTTGAAGACACCACATACTTTGGCCACAGGATTTGAATCAATCTGGAACTTAAGTAGTAAACCTCTTTCCTGAGAGCTGGCCTCCATAGTATCTGAGGTACTATGCAAACTATCAAGAAAGAAAGGCCATCAATAGTCTTACCCAACACTAATGACCAGATCAGCAAGCTATTTTCCCATGGCGTAAATGTGGTACTATCATTTTGTGGCTAACCAACAGCTATCTAATTAAATTAGGGCCCTCTGAATTAGGAGGTAATTTATCCCTGGTACTTTTTAACCTAGTCAACTACCTGTGGCTGGTCACAGAACCTACTACCAAAATTTCCTAAACAAATGTAATTTCTAACAATATTCTAAATACTTATCTAAATACACAGATAAGTGTGGATCTCATCCTCATAAAGGAAGCTGATTTCCTGCAGTAAATAGATGACACTACAGAGACCCACAACTGTCAAAATGCATAGAATGATGAGTATTCATTCTAACTGCTACAACTACAACAAACCCCAACATCTAAGAAACAAGGAACATCATAGGTGAGCAGGTAGTAACATTATAAAAAAGCCAGAAAGCCATGACACCTGATGCTAGACAGTATCTTCTAGACATGTCAAGAATGCTACATTCATGAATTCTAAACAATATGATTGTCTTCAGGCTAGAGAGGTGGCTCAGCTAAGAGTACTGTCTTCTCTTCCAGAGGACCTGGGTTCAATTCCTAACACCAACATGGTGGCTCAGAACCATATATAATTCCAGTTCCAAGGAACCTAGCACCCTCTTCTGGCCTCCAAGGTGCACAAATACACATGCACGCAAAACCACCATACACATAAAATACAATAATTAATTATAGTTGCCTAAACAAGACATACACAATAACAACATCAGCAATAAAAAGGAATCAGTTATTTTTACCTCCAACAACTTGAAAGAAATTTCAAAAAGTATATTGAGTAAAAGAAGACTGGTAAAAATAATATACAGAATATAATTCCATTTATATGAAAACAAACAGAAGCCAGGTAATGGTGGTGCACAACTTTAATCCCAGCAACCCAGCACTTGAGAGGCAGAGAATGGTAGATCTTTGTGAGTTTAAGGCCAGCCTGGCCTACAAAGCTAATTTCAGGACAGTCAAAGCTACACAGAGAAACCATATATAAAAACAGTGTGTGTGTGTGTGTGTGTGTGTGTGTGTGTGTGTGTGTGTGTGTGTGTGTGTGTAAATAATAAGTTTGAAAAGATGGCCTTTTAAAAATCAGTTTGGTCTACATAGCTGGCTGGTTCCAGGCCAATTCCTTAGTTACATAGTAAAAAAAATTATAAAAAGCTTTAGAAAAGAAGAGTAGGCCAGATGGTTCAGTGGGTAAAGAGCACTGTCATCAAACCTCACGATCTGAGTAGACCCACCTGGTAGAAAGAGTGAACCAACTCCTGCAAGCTATCCCATGGGCATGTCTGCTACAAACATCAGGAGCACACATGTGTGTGTGCATGCACAAACACACACCGACTTTATGGAAAAAAAGACTGTAAGGAATAGCTTGGATTTTTACATTTTTCTTTCAAATTCATAGCATTTACGTGACATAAAATAATCTGAGGCAGTGCGGTGGTAGAGCACACCTTAATCCCAGCACTCAGGAGGCAATGGATCTCTGAGTTCAAGACCAACCAACCTGGTCTACAGAGCAAGTTCCAGGACAGTCAAAGATACACAGAGAATCCCTGCATTGAAAAACCAGTATAATAATAATAATAAAGTAATAATAATCAGAAATTCTATTTAAATTAAAAATATAAAGCCTTAGTGAGACATCCCTTAACACCCATTAGGAATGACCATTAGAAAGACAAAGATATACTCAACTTGGAACACTTACATTTTGTTAGTAAGAACATAAAATGCTGTAACAAACCAGTTATGTGGTTCTTCAGGAAGTTAAAAGTAGAATTCTCAGACAATCTAGCAATTCCATTCCTTGGTATCTACTCAAAAGTCCTAAACCATATACTCAAATATTTGTACACAAATGCTCACTGCAGCACTATTTCAAAACAGCCAAAAAGTAGAGACAATCCAAAAGTCAATCAAGTGATGACAAATAGATACATAAATCTGATACCATAATCCCACCCCCTTACTCTCAGAAGGTATGCTCCAAGACTTCCAGTAGATAGCTAAAACTATAGGTAGTACCAATGCCTACGCAGTATGTCTTTACCTTTTTGTTCTATTTTTTTACATGTGTGGTTATTTTACATATAGTAATGTCTGTACCACCTTCTGCCTGGTGTTGGACCCCCTGAAACTGCAGTTACAGACAGTTGTGAGCTACCTTGTGGGTACTGGGAAGTACACATAGATCCTCTAGAAGAGCAGCCAGTGCTCTTTTGACTGAGCCATCTCTCCAACCACTATATTATATTTCTTTAATTGCTTACCTTTACACCAAGGCTTGCAAAGCACCAAAATTCATTTGTGGTGTGTGCCCACTTCAAGGGTTTCATGCTATAAAACCAAAGTCCTTATGAGATTATCTAAAACAAAGAAATCAGCAGGGCCTAAGATGGTTCCGTGTGTGCTATGTCCATGACCAGATCAAGCAGTCTTCCTTTACTGAGCAGCATAAAATCGTTCCAAGTGTTGAAGGCACAAGCAGAGTCAGAAAGCAAAATAAATATGAAGCTTCAAGTAATAAAAAAAAGCCAAGGCTCTATCAAGAAATATGTTTACGCAAGATAGGACAGTCTTTAGGAACCAGCTCTCTCTATCCACCATGTAGGTCTGGAGTATGTCAGGTTTGACATCAAAAGCCTTTATCCATCTGGCCAGGCACCAGGCTCTCTTTCAAAACAAATTATGTACCCAGAAGGAACAAGAATTTTACAAGACCTACCTTAATCTTTCTGAGAGCAGCATTCCCCAAAACTTAATGACATTCAACTAGGTCCTACCTCAACATCACCACACTGAGAGCAAAGCTCTGCTGTATGAACTCTCAGAGAACAAACCATAGTAACAGGCATATCTATGATAAAGTTTAAGTTACAAGGTTGTATTAAAACAAGTACAGTAATATATGTAGTAAAATTGCCATATAACTAAGCTGTTCTTGTGCTTCAGTTCAATTATTAAGTAAAATCAGCATTACTAGGATGGTTGTCTGATAATGAAGATGGTTATTAAGATACAATCTAAGTGAACAACATATATAGCTGAAGAAAGGAATGACTCACATCCTGGGAACAACTAAGCAGGACGATACAAGCTTTCATCAATCTACTCACAATACATGCCATTTAAAAAATTATACATTATTTGTTCCTGGAAATTTCCAGGATATATTTTTAGACTGCTAAAACCTCTTGTAAACTAAAACCTTGGACAATAAAAATACAGATAAACAGGAACAACTATATCTACATAATGGAATCTTATTTACCCATAAAAGGGTAAATATATATATGTTACAATGGAAAAAAATCTTTTAAAACTAACCATTAAGACATTATCTGAGGCCGGGCGTTGGTGGCGCACGCCTTTAATCCCAGCACTTGGGAGGCAGAGGCAGGTGGATCTCTGTGAGTTCGAGGCCAGCCTGGTCTACAGAGCTAGTTCCAGGACAGCCTCCAAAACAATACAGAGAGACCCTGTCTCGAAAAAACCAAAAAAAAAAAAAAAAAAGACATTATCTGACCTCCTTTGTCTGACAATAATAAGTCCTCACTTCAAAAAGAATTCTCCTTTATACCTTCATAAACAAACTATAAAGAAATCTAAACAAGCAAACCTAGCTGGGTTTCCACAAACTATTAGCATCTATTAATAACCATTTCTATACCAGTTCTCCACACTTCAATTATGCCTAAAAGGCTCCATAAAAAAACCTAAAAACCTAAGTTTACACAGCTTCCAAATGACTGAGAACATGGAGGCTTGGCTTATAGGCAGTCCAACAAGAACTCATTCATGTGCCATGGGGATGGTGCACCTCAACTCACAGAGACACTTGGGACTCCTCCAAACCTCACCTTATGTAGTTCTGCATCGGTTTGTTTATCTATATCCTTAAAATATCATTCATAATAAACTGGACATTGTATATTTCCTGGGTTCCAGCTAACAAGTTAATCAAGCCTATTCAGATAGTCATGGAAATGCAAGTTTGTAGTCAGTGAGAAATTCCAGGGGTCCAGACAGGCAACTAGTGTCTGAAATAGTTACCCTAATTGTTGGGACTGAACCTTCAAATGTGGGATCCTCAAATGGTCTACGATCATAGGAGAAGTCTATGTTGTGATATGTAGTAGGAAAAGCTGAAATTGTTTTCCTTTAGTAAAATTACATTAATGAAAAACTTCAAAATACCACAGTTCCTAAAATAACATATCATATTCAATATGTACATGTTGGGCAAGAGTTCTACCACTGAAACTATATCCCCAGTCCCAATGTAGGACATTGAGAGGTGGGTATTTATTTGTTTTAACAAATATTCCTTACAAAATGTATCACGAGGAATCTTTTATACATCAAGGTGATAAAGTGATGATTAAGAAAAGGAAAATAGTGTTGACATCATGCCAGGCTGGTAATGACATTTAAGCAACCTTTTTATATGGGCATCATACTTCAAGCAACTTTTATAAATCCAATCAGATATAACACATAGCCAATATGCTTATCCTAAAAGTTCTCTACTCCTTTAATAACTATAAAATTATTATGTACCAGATACACTCATATAACTAGGAACACAATGTAAAGACATACTCCTAACAAATGATCATACCTGTAAAAAAGGCAGTATCTTCTCAAAATAAGAAAGGGTCAATGAAGATAGCTCAGGGTTAAGTAAAGGTGCTTTGTTTTCAAGCCTGATGATGACCTACATGATCCCCAACATCCACACAATGAAATGAAAGAGTCAGTTCTCACAAGCTATCTTGGAATCTTGGGATTTACATACTATACATGTGTAGCGGCACATGCACACAGAGAAAAAGAGAGAAAGCGAGAGGGAAAAAGCAAACAGACAAGTGTAATTTTGAAGATTACTCAAGAAAACAGAGACAAGAAATTAACATTATTTTATAGATAAGAAAATGAAGGCTCAAATTAAGTTTAGTCTTCACTCAAATTCAGTCAGTATCAGACAGATCTTGGTCTTCTAATTTCTCACCCAGAGGTCTTTCTGCTATATTATCTATTATATAGCCCTGGCTGACCTGGACTCATAGACATCAACCTGCCTACACCACCACATGACCTCTGTTATGAATCTTCAACACTAAATTTTAACAGTGTATACCTTTTGGGGGGTA
Source organism: Mesocricetus auratus (assembly GCF_017639785.1). Lineage (NCBI taxonomy): Eukaryota > Metazoa > Chordata > Mammalia > Rodentia > Cricetidae > Mesocricetus > Mesocricetus auratus. Next base: position 25,346,799 of record NW_024429197.1, on the reverse strand, counting down.
GGAGGAGTATCTAAGTAGTCCTGGTTGTCCTGGAACTTACTGCAGACCAGGCTGGCCTTGAACTCACAGAAATCAACCTGTCTCTGCCTCCTGCGTGCTGGGATTTAAGGCATGTGCCACCATGCCCATCAACAACATACACTTTTTAAAAAATAATTACAATCTTGAACAAAATGCTATTTTTGTATCCATCCCTAGGAACAGATAAAGATATAAATATATGATCTGATTTATAACATGTCCTGGGAACCGCCAATTAGAATCATAGTTTCTACATACACAATTAAACCCTCACCATGTCCCTTTCAGTACATGCTTGAAATATTAAATGAGAAGTCCAAATACCTTTTCATAAACACAGTATGTCAGTAGTTCTCAACCTTCCTAACTCTGCAACCCTTTAATACCATTCCTCACACATGTTGTGGTGACTCCCCAATGATAAAATTACTTTGTTGCTACTTCATAACTGTAATTTTGTTACTGTTATAAATGGTAACGTAAATATCTTATATGCAGGATACAGAATATGTGCATATCCACAAAGGGGTCATGACCAACAGGTTGAAAACTACTGCACTGTGTAGCTGGCCTAAAAATTAGAAGATTTGCTTCATTAAGGGATTTTGTTTGCCTTTTTTCTAGACTCCAATTAAGTCTAGCCTTTGCAAAGTTACCTCCCAGATAATTAACAGTCAAAACAACTCTTGGTTGCTTTTAGTTTGTTTTGGGGGACTTGGGGGTTTGGGGTCTTTTGTTTGTTTGTTTGTTTGTTTGTTTGTTTTGGTTTTTGAGACAGGATTTTTTCTGTGTAGTCCTGGCTGTCCTGAGCTCACTCTGTAGACCAGGCTAGCCTGGAACTGGCAGAGATCTGATCAAGCATTCACCACCACCACCCAGTACTTTTTGGTTCCTTTTTAAGTCTAGGGATTTTGTTTTGAGACAAAGACTTATGTACTCCCAATCTGGCCTCTAACTATAAAGCTGAAGATGACCCTGAAGTTCTGATCTCCTGCCTCCACCTCCTGAGAGCAGGAATACAAACATGTGTTACTGTATCAGGTTGATGGACTGCCAGGGAGACAACCCAGGCTCTGTGAATGCTACCAACTGAGATAGAGCCCCAGCTACCTTTTAGTCACTTTTAAAATCATAGCATATAATTTCTATAAATGTTACATTTTATTACTTTTACACTGGATGTTTATTCTTTGTTGTCTTGTTATAACCTAAAAGCTCTCTAAAGGCTGGGTTCTATATATAATGACCCTAACAAATTCTCATTGAGATTTTTTTCAAATACATAACAGTTGGGTCAGGAGGAATATTGAAATACAGCAGGACTTTAATACAAACTAGTAAATGTGACACCAAACATAAATATTCAACTGGAAATTTTTAAGCATTGGGATGAAAAAAAGCTAGCCTGTGAGTAAACAGCAGGTGAATAAACAACTAATGATAGAAAAGCACCAGAGAAAATAATTAACTCTTCCCTGAAGGTATTCACCAGGGACTGAATATAAAATCTCTCAGTAATATTAAAATAAAAGAACTGTTCAAACTCCTTCTATAAAATGCCACATATTGGGCTGGAGAGATGGCTCAGCAGTTAAGAGTACTTGTAGTTCTTGCAGAGGACAACCTGGGTTCAGTCCCCAGGACCAACATAGTGATTCACAACCATCTGTAACTTCAGTCCCAGAAGATCCAAAATCCTCTTCTGTCCTCCCTAAGCACCAGGCACACAGGTAATGTCATATCCACACAGGCAGTCAAACATTATACGCATAAAATAAAAACATCTAAACGCCATACATTTACATATGATCCAACCATATATTTTAAATAAGCTCTAGATTACTTATAGTGTCTACTATAATATCAATGCTTTGTAACTGCTTATTATTGTAGTTTGTATAATGAAAACCAAAAAATGTCTACAATGTTAAGAGCAGATAAAACAATCAAAGCCAAAAGTATGAATGGTCAGATAAGAACTGGCTGTGCCTACAACTCATCACTTCACTCAAGTGGGTCTAGGGTAGCATTTGGTACAGAGCAAATTCAAGTTTAACATCTTAAAACCTCCTGGAAATTTCTAAAGTTTTTTTTTAACCCTATTTTTCAATTGCCAGGATTCAGAACTCATAAATTTAGAACTCATGAATTCAGAGAGCCAACTATCAATTCAATGTAAAAATAATAATAATTAAATAAGCAAATAAGGAGAATAAAAGTACTCAGTTTTGGCCAGATGGTGGTGGTAGCGCATGCCTTTAATCCCACCCAGCACTGGGGAGGCAGAGACATGCAGATCTCTGTGAGTTTAAGGCCAGCCTGGTCTACAATGTGAGTTCCAGGGGAGCCAGAGCTGTTATACAGAGAAACCCTGTCTCAAAACCATCAAACAAAACAGCAAAAAATACTCAGTTTTTTAAATGGGCAAAGAATTCAGACATTTCTTCGAAGAAGATATACAATGTCCAATAAGTACATGAAAGGATGATCAACACTGTTATTACAGTGATGAGCATCGAAGTAACAAAAACTTCTTTCATCTGGATGATTAAAGACAAAATGTCAGCTAAAAATGACAAGAATGTAAAGAAACCAAAATTCTTCAAATGATTAAATACAGTTACCATATAAACAGTAATTCCATGCCTAAATGTACACACACACACACACACACACACACACACACACACACACACACACAGAGTGCTATTTTGTTTAAGATCTAACAAAGCTTGCTTGAAGATCAGACTGCAAAGCCAGCTACACGTGTTACCCATAGAGGCCAGGCAGTGGTGGCCCACAACTTTAATCCCAGCACTTGGGAGACAGGCAGGAGGATTTCTGTGAGTTTAAGACCAACAGGGAGAGTTCCAGAACAGCCAAACCTACATAGAGAAACCCTATCTCCAAAAATCAAAAGAAAAGTTACAATCATACTCAATTATTTTCTTGATAAGTAATCAGTACAAATTACAAAATAAGATGTCAGAACACAGCCGGGCGTTGGTGGCGCACGCCTTTAATCCCAGCACTCGGAAGGCAGAGGCAGGCGGATCTCTGTGAGTTCGAGGCCAGCCTGGTCTGCAAAGTGAGTTCCAGGACAGCCTCCAAAGCCACAGAGAAACCCTGTCTCGAAAAACCAAAAAAAAAAAAAAAAAAAAAGATGTCAGAACATATTTTATAAAAATTTCAGTCTTATTTAGAGAAACTACAGAAGTCCTAAAAATAAAAACAGAACACACATCAATGTAATAAATGAGGATCAAGGATTCATTCCTAAAGCAACCCCAAATCTTTACTGAATAATCACTTACCAAACCAGCAGTAAGGGAAGGTGCAGACTGTCCAAGGGATTGGTTTCTCATTCGTACCAGGTTTGACGCTTCTCCTGTAGGCTGCCAAGTTACCTGTCCCACACTGCTGTGTACACTGCTGGACAAAGGGAGCAGCTGCTTACCTTCAAACACAAGGCAGAAAACATTCATGTAACTTTCGTTGTTTTTGTTTTGTTTTGTTTTTAGAGACAGAGTTTCTCTGTGGCTTTGGAGGCTGTCCTGGAACTAGCTCTTGTAGACCAGGCTGGTCTCGAATTCACAGAGATCCACCTGCCTCTGCCTCCAGAGTGCTGGGATTAAAGGCGTGCACCACCATCGCCCAGACATTCATGTAATTTTATGTCGACAAATGAATGAAAAAATACAAACACAATGATGTCAAGTGGACAAAAACATACTGACGTAAACCAAGAGAGATTCTTCTTTATCCATGTTAGAATCTTTAAGATAACTTATTTATTGGTGGAACGTGCAAGTGGGCTACTGAAGCGAGTTGAGTATATTCAGTTCTCAGTAATATTCAACCACCACATTAATCTCACACCTTAACACTTAGCCTAGCAGTCTAAAGTTTTCTAAGTCCTTCTACTGCCCTACTCAAGTGCAATGAGTGGTGCAAAAATATTGTTCAAAACAAGCCTGAGCTGGGTGGTGTGGTATACACCTTTTATCCCAGTACTGGAGGTAGAGGCAAGCAGATCTCTGAGTTGAGGCCAGTATAGACAGAGAGTGTTCCAGGATAGCCAGAGCTACACAAAGAAGTAGGGAGGGGGGAGCCTGAGCCTTGTGATTTCAGAAGGCAAATACTAAATCTAAACTGTTCTCATCAGATTCCATGTGCTCAGTGTAGGTTTACCAACTACATTAATTGCACTGAAATATATGTGAAAGTCAAGCCAGGCATAGTAACATGGACAGCTTGGGCTACATAGTAAGTACCAAGGCAGCCAGGACAATATAATAAGAACCTATCTTTGGGAGTAGGAAGGGCAAATAAATGAAAGTCATCTATGAAGACTAAATTAATTGCAATGATTCTGGAGCTGATACACCAGTCACAATTTCCCCCTTTTCTTCACATCCTCCATTCTGCTGCTAACCAAATCAATGCAACTGTGTCATTTATTTCCTTGAAAGAAATTTGATGACTTCCCCACCTGGCATTATACACAAACTTTTTATAACTAGTCTGCTTTATTGTTTTAGATACATTTTTAAGGCCTAATTATCTTTGAAGTCTCTTGTCAAACACCTTTTCCTAAAATGTCTTTCCATAAAGCCCTTGATAAAGTAATAATAAAGTGAAGGACAAATAACTCAGTGGTAGAGTGCTTCCTTGGTATCTGTGAGGCCTTGGCTCAATCTCTAGTATTATAAACAGGGGGATTCCACTCAAAACTTTCAGATGGGGATACTGTCTCAAAGAGGAGGGGTTCTAGACAAGCAATGTGGAACATGCTTGTAATCCTAGCACTCAAGAGGTTAAAAGACAGTAGGACCACAAATTCAAGGGTACCCTAGGAGCCCAGTGTGGTGGTGAACACCTTTAATCCCAGCACTTGAGGGACAAAGGCAGGTGGATCTCTGCAAGTCAACTGCTAGCCTAGTCTACATAGCGAGTTCCAGGCTAACCAGTGTTAAATATAGACTCTGTCTCCAAAAAAAATTAAATTAAATAAATAAAATAAAAGGGGTGGAGAGATAGCTCAATGACTAAGACTGCTTGCTGCCTGTCCAGAGAACAGGAATTTGGTTCCCTTCCTGGCACCCGTGTAGTCGATTACAACCTTCTATAACTCCAATCCCAGAGGATCCAATGCAATTCTTCTAGCCTCCTCTGGCACCAGGGATGCACATGGTGCCCATTCATACATTCAGGCAAAAATACCCACACATATGAAATGATAAATTTTTAAAAAATGAAAAAGAACAAATATTTCTTACAAAGAGAAATTTAGCCACTTAAATTTAAAAATATAACTAAGGGACTAGAGAGATGGCTCAGTGGTTAAGAACACTGGCTGCTCTTCCAAAGACACTGAGTTCAATTCCCAGCAACCACATGGTGGCTCACAAGCATCTGTAATGAGATTCGGTGCCCTCTCTTGACATGTAGGCAAACATGAAGTCAGAACACTATATACATAATGAATAAATCTTAAAATATATATATAAAAAATAAAAATAAAAAACCTAAAAGACCCAAGCATGGTAGCTCATATCTTTACTTTCACCACTCAGAAGGGGGAGGATCTATGAGTTTGAGACCAGTCTGGTCTAAAACACTGTATATGTGCACAAATGCATATGTGTATGAGGTATGAGGTACACATGTAATGGAGAACAGAGGATAACTCTGGGTGTCTTTTCTCAGGTACCATCTCTCACTGGAATGAAACTCACCAATCAAGTAGGTTGTATGTTAGACAGTTCACTACACTCCAGCAACCTCCAGAGCACTGGGATTCTAAGTGATGTCACCACACATGACCTAGTCAACTTAGTTATCCCTCTAGCCCCCACAGCTTTCTTCTTTTTTAACTTTTTTTCCCTTTATTTTATGAGCATGAATGCTTTGACCGCATGTGTGTGTATGCATGGTGCCTGTAGAAGTCAGATGAGCCAGACATCCCTCAAATTGTAGTTACAGATGGCCATGAGGAAACATGTGGGTGCTGGGAATAAACAATACTATGCAAGAGCAGCAAGTGCTCTTAACCTCCACACCATCTATCCAGCCCCAGGTTTATTTGGTTTTGCTATCCTTTTTATATTTATTTACTCATTTATCAATTTATTTTTGTTTTTCAAGACAGTATTTCTCCTTGTAGCCCTGGCTATTCTAGAACTCATTCTGTAGACCAGGCTAGCCTCAAACTCAGAGATCTACCTGCATCTGCCTCCTAAGTACTAGGATTAAAAGTGTGCACCACCACCATCAGCTTGTTTTCTTTTTAATTATTAATTCAAAACCCTATTTATAGGGCTACTGAAATGGCTAAAGGGGTAAAGGCACTTGCAACCAAGCCTTATATAAACTCACTGACCCTCCAGATCAGCACAGTGGAGAACTAACCATAACAGCTGTCCTCCGAACTCGATGTGATGCCATGGCGAATATCACACAACTATACAAATCAGTTAGTTTCTTTGTTTTTTGTTTTGTTTTGGTTTTGGTTTTTCGAGACAGGTTACTCTGTGTAGCCTTGGCTGTCCTAGAACTCTTTATGTAGACCAGGCTGGATTCAAATTCACAGAGATCTATCTGCCTCTGTCTCCCTAGTGTTGGGATTAAAGGTGTGCAACACCACTCACTGCCCAGCAGTAAGTCTTGTTTAAGTTCAATTTATCCACAGACAATCAAAGGTAATCCTGTTCTTAAAAGATGAGCAGAATTCTATGAAAAGAGCAGAAAGCGCAAAATAAAAATAACAGCACAACAGTGAGACAATAAGGCTTAGGGGATGATCACTGAAAAGGAACCAAAAGAAAAAGAACTGAAAACTGTTTACTATTGGGGAAGAAGTATAGCAGGACATTTTCCTCTCTACTTATCTTCTCTACTGGCCATACTTTTTTTTTTCCACAGTCTATTGATTGAATAAAATCATACTGTATTTTAACTGTTTTCTACAAGAACCAAGACTTCTTTTACAATTTTGTACTTTGGGTCTTATAATTGTCTTTTCTTTGGAGGAGGCAGAAAGGTAATTATGTGATTTTGCTGGGGTTATAGCTCAGTGGCAGAGCACTTGCCTAACATACATAAGGGTCTGGATTTTTCCAGCATAGCTGGGGGATAGGGGTAGGTGTAAAGTTGGAAGTGGGGTGGTGAAGGTGAGAAGAATGTGAAATCTATAAAGATGTAAAAGGAGAAAAAAATCATACTGGAGTAGCCAAGAATACTAGTTAGCCAACAGATGTTCAGGTGGCTAGCATTCAGAGAATGTATAAAATAGTAGAAAGAAAACAACAACATTCTATACAATACTATCAAAGTAGAGGTTGTCAAGATGCTAAGAGAACTGATTTATCTTTAAATATTAACAACATGCAAGGGGTGTTAACACACACAACCCCACAATTATCCCCTATTCTCCCGTTTTGGTTCCAGAGATTTAACCCAGAGTTTATGCACATTAAACCACATACTAACATGCCCATTGCCCCACATTCCATTAAAAAACCAAGTTTGGTATTTACCTGACAGAGAACTGGCCAGGCTTCCTCTCCGTAATTTACAGTCATCCTGACTAAGTTGTCGATGGAGTTTAGCTTTTCCAGTAGATGAGAGTAAGTCAGGATTACTAAGTTTCCTGAAGAGCAGGGGACTAAGTCCAGTAACCATATCCTTCAATGAAAAAAGGAATGAAACATGAATCCTTAGTATCTTTCCTAAAGAACTTTATATTAAACTTCTATACAATATTCATTCTAATTAAAAAGTACCACTAAGGCTAGAGAGATGGCTCATCAGTTAAGAACATTAGCTGCTCTTCCAGTGGACAAGGGTTTAGTTCCCAGCATCCAAATAGCAGGTCACACTATCTCTAACTCCAGTCCCAGAGGACACAATGTCCTCTTCTGGCCTCCACAGGCACTGCAAACATATGGTACACAGACATACATACAGGCAAAATACCCATACATATAAAATAAAAATTCTAAATAACAATTTCAGCACTTGGGAGGCAGAGGCAGGCAGATCTCTGATGAGTTCAAGGTCAACCTTGAATGTGCTACAGAGCGCATTCCAGGACAACCAAGGCTACACAGAGAAACCCTGTCTCAAAAACAAAACAAACAAAAAAAGTGACTGTTTTCTAAAAGATTTAGCTATTGGGGACATGCACATGACACAGCACAATCACAGAAATCAGAACAACAATCAGGAATCCATTCTCTCTTTCCATCATGTGGGTACAAAAATTAGAACTCAGGTCACCAAGCTTGGCAGCAGGTATCTTTACTTGCATATCCCTCTTGCTGGCCCAAAAAGTACTACAATAAACACTGATATACAAATATCTCTGGTAGGTTAACTTGGAAGTCTTTGGGATAAAAATCCAGGAGTGATAGAGCTGCATCAAAAATATATTCAATGTCCTATTCGAGGACATGAAATATTAACCATGAAATGTCAAAGGAAACAATGAAAGGATCAGCTTACAAGATGAATTTTAGGACATTTTGATATAATGAGTGTGATTCTGTTTACTTAATTTATTTCTTTTTACTCTCTCTCATCACTTCTATCATGACATACATAGCAAGAAGTGACCTCACAAGATATCAAATCTGCCAGCACTTTGAGCCAGAAGTGTTAAAAATACATTTATATTAGCCAGGTGGTAGTGGCACACGCCTTTAATCCCAGCACGTGAGAGGCAGTGAGGAGGATCTCTGTGAGTTCAAGGCCAGCCTGGTCTACAAAGTGAGTTCTAGGGCATCCAGGGCTGTTACACAGAAAAACCCTGCCTGGAAAAAACAAAAAACATTATATTGTTTGTAAACTAACTGATCTAAGGTTATTTTGTGATAGCAAACCAAATACATTAAGACAGGTTTGGGGATATGGAGTGATGCCTCAGTTAAAAACAGTTACTGTTCTTGCAGAGGACTTGGGTTCAGTTCCCAGAACCCATATGGAGGCCTGAAAAAGGTACCAGTGCCACAGAGAACATGAAGAGGTCAAACCAAAACTTGCAAAAGTCAGTTCTCTTCTTCCACCATGTGAATCCCAGGAATCAAACTCAGGCTATCAGGGTTGGCAGCAAGTGCCTTTACCTAATGAACCAGCTCAAGCACAGCATCTGGTTTTCAGATAAACCACTCTGGTTGTCTATTTTCAGAGTATTCAGTTTATTTCTGTTTTTTTTTTTTTTTCAGAACTTTTGGTTTGCTAATTTGCTAGTCTATGTCTTCTGCCACTGCTCCAGTATCTAATTCTGTATTTTCCTGCAACTTATGCATATTACAATGTTTCTTGGCTTAGGGTTTTTTTGAGTGCCAATAAAGATCTCTTCATCTCAATAGGGTGAAGGGTAACAAGGGGAATACCTCCATAAGGTGTAATTGCCTCATACCAAAAACCAACAAAACATACTCCACTATTCAAGAGATGGATGGTACCAATTATTGGCTCAGCCAGAAAGATACATAAGGGTTAATTACAGTGTCTTGAGCCTTCTCATGTTCCCAGAAGTATGCAGGATTTTTTTTGTTCTTTTTTTTTTTTTACGAGACAGGGTTTCTCTGTATTGTTTTGGAGGCTTTCAGTCCAGCCTGGCCTCGAACTCACAGAGATCCGCCTGCCTCTGCCTCCTGAGTGCTGGGATTAAAGGCGTGTGCCACCACCAGCAAGCCCAAGATTTAACCCTACGGTTCAAGAAATGAGAGAGCAGCTGGGTGCTGGTGACACACGCCTTTAATCCCAGCACTCGGGAGACAGAGGCAGGTGGATCTCTGTGAGTTCAGGCCAGCCTGGTCTACAGAGCGAGTTCCAGGACAAACTCCAAAGCTATACAGAGAAACCCTGTTGGGGGGGGGGGGACGACAGAGAGAGAGAGGGGTTAAAAATACCTAAGAAGACAATTGTGGTGTCAGAAACTGACAGGATTTGCTGAAGGAGGCAGAGGCAGGAGGATCTAGAAAGGTCCAGGACAGCCAGGACTACACAGACTTTGTCTCAGAAACACTTAGTCTCTAAAAACAAGAGAGGGAGGGAGGGAGGGAGACGGGAAGGAAGGAGGGAGGAAGGAAGGGAGGGAGGGAGGAAGGAAGCAAGCAAGCAAGCAAGCTTTGAAGGTTATAGGATAACTAAAGATAAATTCTAAGAACTTATCTCAGCCTCCTACTCCAATCTATCTTTCTCAAATCTTACTTAAGCTGAATATCAAAAACTGCTAAGGTCGGGCTGGAGAGATGGTTCAGAAGTTAACAGCACTGGCTGTTCTTCCAGAGGTTCTGAGTTCAATTCCCAACAATCACATAATAAAAATAAATAAGTCTTTTTTTGTTTGTTTGTTTGTTTTTCTAGACAGGGTTTCTCTGTGGCTTTGGAGGCTGTCCTGGAACTCGCTTGGTAGTCCAGGCTGGTCTCAAACTCACAGAGATCCACCTGCCTCTGCCTCCGGAGTGCTGGGATTAAAGGCGTGCGCCACCAACGCCCGGCTATAAATAAATCTTTTGAAAAAAACTGCTAAGGTCTGAGGGAGAGAAAGCATATTAAAGATTTCCATGTGGGTCTGGAGAAGACTCAGTGGTTAAAAGCACTGGCTCCTTCCTCTTCCAGAGAACCCAGGTTCAATTTCCAGTACCCACATGGCAAGTCACAACTGTCTGTAACTCCAGTTCCAGGAGATCTAACACTCTCATACAGGCAAACCAATGCACATGAAATAAAAATAAATCATTTAAAAATTTCCATGTGTAAAGGCACAGTTTTCTCTTAATTAGTGCTATAATGGAGACAGACTCAAGCCAGTATAACAAGCTACAGCTTTTACCTTACTTTTACTGTTCACATCTCAGAAAGATAAAATTTTATACTTTGATTTTACTGAATATATGATTTGCTGTAATTGTGTCATATTCATGATCATTGTTTTTATGTATTTGCAGTTGTTTCAATGCATCACTTGTGAGTCTAAAATAGTGTGGGCAAGACTAGAATAAATCACTGGTAGAGTACTTGTCTAGATGGCTTAGCAGTTAAGAGCACGGACTGCTCTTCCAAAGAACCTAGGTTAGATTCCAGACATCCACTTGCCCTCTTCTGTTATCAATGGACACCAGGCACACACATGGAGCACATACATTCATGCAGGCAAAATACCGATACACATAAAACATTTGTTTTTAATTTTTGTAAGACAGAGTTTCTCAGGGCTAGAGAGAGAGCTCTGCAGTTAGGAACACTGGCTGCTCTTCCAAAAGTCCTGAGTTCAATTCCCAGAAAACACAAGATGGCTCACAACCATCTGTAATGAAATTTGGTGCCCTCTTCTGGCCTGCAGGCATACATGCAGCCAGAACACTGTATACTAAATAAAAAAATAATAAATGGCCGGGCAGTGGTGGCGCACGCCTTTAATCCCAGCACTCGGGAGGCAGAGGTAGGCGGATCTCTGTGAGTTCCAGGCTGGGCTGGACCGACAGCATCCAAAACAATACAGAGAAACCCTGTCTCGTAATAAATAAATAAATAAATCATTAACAAAAAAACAAAAAAGGACAGGGTTTCTCTGTGTAGCCCTAACTGTCCTGGAATTCGTTCCGTAGGCCAGACTGGCCTCAAATTCAGAAATCTGCCTGTCTCTGCCTCCCAGTGCTGGGATTAAAGGTTTGTACTACCATACCTGAACCTAAAAAAAAAAAAAAAATAAACAAGCAAACAATGTGGAAAAAACTGCTGCTAAAGTTTCTGAATATAACTAAGTAAGACATCCTATGGCCATCATACACTGTTTTTTAAAACTTAACAGGGCTGAACCAGGAAGACTGAGTCGGGAGACGAATAGAGGAGAGCAAGAAAAGAGATACCTTAATAGAAGGAGCCATTACAGGTTTAAAAAGAAATCTAGCACTAGGGAAATATCCAGAGATATACAAGAATGACCCCAACTAAGATTCTAAGCAATAGTGAAGAGGCTATCCTAAATGCCCTTCCCCTATAATGACATTGATGACTACCTTATATGCCATCCTAGAGCCTTCATCCAGTAGATGATGGAAGCAGAAGCAGAGACCCACAGCTAAGCCCTGAGCCCAATTCCTGAAATCCAGTTGTAGAGAGGGAGGAGTGATGAGCAAAGGGGTCAAGATCAGTCTGGGGAAACCCATAGAAACAGCTGACCCGAACAAGGGGGAGCTAATGGACCCCAGATTGACAGCTCAAAAACCAGCATATGACAGAACCAGGCCCCCTGAACGTGGGTGTCAGTTAGGAGAGCTGGACAGTCTACGAGGGCTCTGGTAGTGGAACAGCATTTATCCCTAGTGTACGAATGGACATTAGGAGCCCATTCCCCATAGAGGGATACTCTCTCAGCCTAGACACATGGAGCCTAGCCCACCCCAAAGGAGGTGACAGACTTTGATGACCCCCCCCATGGAAGGCCTCACCCTTTCTATGGAGCAGAAGAGGGATGGGATGGGGGTCAGTGGGAGGCATGGGAGGATGGAAGGGAGAGGAAACTGGGACTGATATATAAAATAAGATTTTTTCTAATTTAAATTAAAAAATAAAGTACATACATTGGTACAAAAATAGTTACATAGGAATAAAAGTTTGGGGGTCTGGAGAGATAGCTCAGCAGTTAAGACCTCTGGCTACTCTCCCAGAAGACCTGGATTCAATTCCCAGCACCCACATGGCAGAACAGTCATCTATCAGATATGACTCACTCTTCAGGTGTGGATGCTTACAAGTAGACAGAAACTTATCTACATAAAATAAGTCTTACAAGAAAAAGGAAAGAAAAGAAATAAGGGGACTGAAGAGATGGCTCAGAGGTTAAGAGCACTGGCTGCTCTTGCAGAGGTTCTGAGTTCCATTCCCAGAAACCACATGGTGGTTCACAACCATCTGTAATGAGATCTGGTGCCCTCTTCTGGCATGTAGGCATGATAGATAGATTAGATAGATAGATAGATAGATAGATAGATAGATAGATAGATAGGTAGGTAGGTAGGTAGGTAGGTAGGTAGGTAGGTAGGTAGGTAGGTAGGTAGGTAGGAGAAGGTAGGAGATCCAAGTCAGTCGGGGCTAAGAAACAGAGAAACAGGGACTCAAAATCCAAAAGAAGAAAAAGAAATAAGTTTTTTTTGTACAATTAAAGTTAATTTACTACCAATTCAGCAAGACGGTAGTGACTCATGCCTTTAATACCAGCACTCAGGAGGCAAAGGCAGGCCTCTGTTGAGTTTGAGGCCAGTCTAGTCTACGGAGAGAGTTCTAGGGCAGGCTTCAAAGCTACACACACACACACACACACACACACACACACACACACACACACACACACACACAAAACTTGTCTCAAAAAAAAATTACTACCAATTCAACTTAGAGTGTTAGAAATTTAAGGGTTGGAGGATGTAAGTCAGTGGTAAAACATTTGCTTAGTATATCTAATAGCATGTGTTTGATCCCCAGCACAATAAAAAATAAAAACAGCAAATTTAGGATGTCGCATGTATACTCTCCGTAGTAACCAGAAAGACAAGACCTAAAACTCACATACAAAAAAAAGAGAGAAAAAACAAACCATTCTCTACCCACACACACACACACACACACAAAATAAATACATACATACATACATACATACATCAACAGGGCACTGAGGTTATAGTTCAGCTGGTAAAATGTGTAGCATGCACAAATCCCTGCATTCTATCCCCCAACACTTCATAAACAGAGAGTAGTTGGCACACACCTGTAATTTTAGCACTAGGGAAGTAAAGGAAAGAGAGTTCATCTTCAGCTACAAAGCCCAGTCCACAGTTTCCCCCAAAAAAAGCAAGGAGGGGCTACATCCCAGCCTCTATAAGCTAATTCATTTGCATTATATTACATGGATAATATCACAATCTAACAACAGGTTATAATCAAGGCCTCATGAGTGTGGGAGTAGTCAAAGACCCACTGTAACAAAAGCAAAGGTAAACAAGTTTTTTCAGATTTTCTATCAGGCTTGGGGAGCAAGGACTTTTCTTGTACTCAAAATGGTTGTGACTCAAATTCTGTGAGTTCTGAAGGAATAAATGGAAACTAAAACTCCACAGCAGAGAGTAGCAAGAAGTTGAGTAAGTACGATTCCCCTTCCTCCTGAGATTCTACATAATGTTCTCACCCCTCTAGCAGTTAGACAAAGGGCTGTAACTGAGTCTGGAAGTAAAATACAACTGAAAGCGACTATGTGGGCCCATCATCCCAGTTTCCTCAGGTGACCTCACAAGAACCTGGATAGAGAATGGAAAAGAGTTTCAGTCTAGGTCACTCTGAATGTATCTGTTACAGCAACCAGTCCCTAACTAATATAAAGACCAAACCTGAGCTGGAATAACAATGTCCCCTTTCTTTGACTGGTCAAAGGCAGGAACTAAATACCCCAGGTTTACCTGACCAAAAATCACATCAATAAGATTCATTTGAAATAACTTTAGAAACTATTGCCAACTATATCTAAATGCTCTGCTTCATAAATCATAAAAATACTAGAAAGTAGCTCTAATTTGGTGAAACACAGGCAGAAGTACTAGGTAGGGAATTAATCTCCACTCAAGCAAGTATTAAAGGATTTTGCCATAGCTCGATTTCTCCCTCAGTGAACAAGCACTGCTAATACTATAGTTGCCACAGCTGAGATGATACCTCAGAATTTAGAAATGAGGGCCTCTAGAGCTTGGATTTTTTTTTGTTTTTTTTTTTTTTGTTTTTTTTTTTTTTTTTTTGTTTTTCGAGACAGGGTTTCTCTGTGGCTTTGGAGGCTGTCTTGGAACTAGCTCTGTAGACCAGGCTGGCCTCGAACTCACAGAGATCCGCCTGCCTCTGCCTCCCGAGTGCTGGGATTAAAGGCGTGCGCCACCAACGCCCGGTTTAGAGCTTGGATCTTAATTACATTCTCAAACTAAGGGATGTATATCACATATTCCATTCTAAGACATTCTTTTTCTTTTTTTCTTTCTTTTTTGTTTGTTTGTTCTTGTTGTTTTTGAGGCAGGGTTTCTTTGTGTAGTTCTGACTATCCCGGAACTCACTATATACCCCAGGCCGGCCTCAAGCTCAGAGATTTCTCCTGCCTCCTGAGTGCTGGGATTAAAGATGTGTATCACCACCACCTGGTCTAAGACAGTTTCTTAATAAAGAAATCTATATACTTCCCTGGAGGGAAAAATGTACACAGTAAAGTCTCCATTTTAAATGTAGGTATACTGCCGGGCGTTGGTGGCGCACTCGGGAGGCAGAGTGGATCTCTGTGAGTTCGAGGCCAGCCTGGTCTACAGAGTGAGTTCCAGGACAGCCTCCAAAACAATACAGAGAAACCCTGTCTCGAAAAACCAAAAAATAAATAAATAAATAAATAAATAAATAAATAAATAAATAAATAAAGGTACACTCTAGCCACAGTGCATGTGTAGAGCTCAGAGTAAACTTTCAAAAGTTGGTTCTCTATTTCCTTTTCTCTAAGGCAGGGTCTTTCTTACTGTTTCTGCTGCACTTCATACTTCAAGGTAGACAGACTTTTGCTATTCTATTTTCACCTCCCACCTTGCCCACTGAAATACTACAATTACAGATATGCTTTTTATACTGGCTCCAGGTATCTAATTGTGGTCACCAGGTTTGCACAAGCACCTACCTAGACCCATTGAGCCATCTCACCAGCAGAGAATCTGACTACTGCCTTCTGTAAAAAAGATAATTCAAAAAGTATAGAGATTTGGAAATCAGAAAATCAGACACAAATTACTACTCTCAAGAAGCAAATGTTCTGATATGGAAAAAAACAATATAAAAAATATGACCATAATATCAATAGATATGAAATCAAAAAGAGGGATGAAGAGATGGCTCAGCAGTTACAAGCATTGGCTGCTCTTCCAGAGGACCTGGGTTCAATTCCCAGCCCCCACATAGCAGCTCACAACTGTTGGATCCAGGGGATCCAACACCCTCACAGAGACATGAATACAGACAAAACACCAATGCACAGAAGTTAAAATTTGGGGAAAAAAATACAAAGAGAAAGGGGAGAGGCCATGAGAGTAATTTTAGAAAGGATACTCCAGAAAGGTTTCAAGAAATATTACCTCAACTCAGCGCTGAGTGTGTGTGTGTGTGTGTATGTGTGTGTGTGTGTGTGTGTGTGTGTATGTGGGGTGTGTGTGTGTGTGTGTATGTGGGGTGTGTGTGTGTGTGTGTGTGTGGTGGTGGTGGTGGTTTTGGGAAGCAGAAACAGATATCTGTAACTTGGAGGCCAGCCTGTTCTACAGAAAGAAGTCCAGTACAGTCAATTCTGTTATACAGAGAAACCCTGTCTCAAAAACAAAACAACAACAAAAAGTATTATCTCACAAGACATGAACAAAATGAGAAAATCAACCATATACATCCATCTGGAAAAGGGAATTCCAGGTACAAAAATCATCAAGTGAAATACTCCTAAAGCAATAGTAATTTTTTAAAAATGTTATCAGGTAGAAAGAAATGCTTAATATACTTGTGGACCACCAAGGCAAACAGTGTGACTGGAACTAGTTAACAGGAATGAAGAAATGAGACCAAGGAGAGGCAAGGGCCAGATTACAGAATGTCTTATAAGACAAAGTCATCAGCATTTTGGACTTGGATCTAAATTGTGATGGAAACAACTAAGATTTTTTTAGTAGAAAAGTGACTAGATCGCCGGGCGTTGGTGGCGCACCCCTTTAATCCCAGCACCCAGGAGGCAGAGGCAGGCGGATCTCTGTGAGTTCGAGGCCAGCCTGGTCTACAGAGTGAGTTCCAGGACAGCCTCCAAAACCACAGAGAAACCCTGTCTCGAAAAACCAAAAAAAAAAAAAAGTGACTAGATCTTTTTTTGTTGTTTTTTGTTTTTTTTGTTTTGTTTTGTTTTGTTTTGTTTTTTGAGACAGGGTTTCTCTGTGGCTTTGGAGGCTGTCCTAGAACTCGCTTGGTAGTCCAGGCTGGTCTCGAACTCACAGAGATCCGCCTGCCTCTGCTTCCCGAGTGCTGGGATTAAAGGCGTGTGCCACCAACGCCCGGCGTGACTAGATCTTAATTAAGGTTTTACAGAATGATTTGCTATGTGCAAAATATCACAGAAAGAAAAACACAAATAAAAATAGAATTAGGACTTGAGAGATGGCTCAGTGGTTAAGTGAACTGGCTGCTCTTCCAGAGGACCCAGGTTCAATTCCCAGCACCCACATGGCTGGTCACACCTGCCTGTAACTCCAGTTCCAGGAGATCTAACACCCTCACACAGCCATACTCACAGACAAAAAACCCATGCACATAAAAATAAAACACTGGGAAAAAAGAATAGAGTTAGAAGATGAATTTGGAGACTTATAGTAACTTATATGAAAGACAAGACAGGGCAAGATTATTGAGTCCATAGTCCTGAGGGGAGGGGATTCAGACAGGGTCTCTCTGTGTAGCCTTGGCTGTCCTGGAACTCACTCTGTAGACAGGATGGCTTCAGACTCAGAGATCCACCTGCCTCTGCCTACAAAGTGCTGGGATTAAAGGTGTGCACCACCACTACTTGGCTCTATAATCTTAATAGTATAGAGTAACAATGGAAACAAGTAGGGCAGTTTCCTCAACAGAATGTAGTACCTGACAGACAAGTGGAATGAGAAATCATAGCAACAGATTGACTCAGTGGGTAAAGGCACTTGTCATAGAGCCTAATGCCTGAGTTCCAGCTTCAAGATCCACATAGCAGGAGAGAATCAACTCCTTAAATTTGTCCTGTGACCTCCACGTGTGTGGAGATACAAGCATACCCACAAATATACATAAACATACAGGGTGGTGGTTTGAATGAAAAAGGACCCCATAGAATCATAAGGAGTGGTACTATTGGGAGGTGTGGCTTTGGAGTAGGTGTGGACTTGTTGGAAGAAGTGTGTCGCTGGAAGCAGGCCCAATGTCACTCTCCCTGATGTCTACTGATCTGTAGTGTAGAACTCTCAGCTCCTCTCCAGCACCTGCATGTTGTCAGGCTTCCCTCCTCAATGACAATGGACTAAACCTCTGAAACTGTAAGGCAGCCCCAATTACATGTTTTCCTTTCTAAGAGTTGCTGTGGTCATGGTGTCTCTTCACATACCTGAGACAAACAGATATACAATAAAAAAAAAGTTTTATAAAAGGAAATGAAACCCCCAGAAACAGCTGACCAGACAAAGGTTAACTCTTGAATCCCAGGCATCAGCCTGGGAATCCAGCATGGGACTGATCAAGACCCCCTGAATCTGGGTGTCAGTGAGGAGGCCTAGGTAATCTATTGAGCCTTGGGCAGCAGATCAGTACCCATCCCAAGTATACACACAGACTTTGGACTCCCATAGAACAATGTGAGGTGCACTCTCACCCTGAACTCTTGGGGGAGGGTCTAGACCCTGCCCTGGATGAAATAACAGACTATGAACACCCCCATGGAGGGCCTCACCCTCCCTGGGGAAATGAGGGGATAATGGGGGGGTTGGAGGGAAGGGCACGGGAGGAGGGGAGGGAAAGGGAGAGGGACCTGGAACTGACTTGTGAAGCAACCTTGTTTCTTATCTAAATTTAAACTGGAAAATAAGATAAAAATCAAAAAAAAAAAAAAAGGAAATGAAAAGGATCAAGTCAGTACTTCTCTGTGACTTTGGAGACCCATCTGCCTCTGCCTCCCAAGTGCTGGGTGGGATTAAAGGCGTGGGCCACCACCGCCAGGCTAGCAGAGCCTCTTAAAAGAGTTATGCCTTGAGCTGGGTGGTGGTAAGTTCAAGTCCAGCCTGGTCTACAAGAACTAGTTCCAGGACACACTCCAAAGCAAAGTTGGAGGCATTATATAATACTTGACTTTAAAATATTCTAGAAAGTGGGCTGAAGACATGGTGGGTAAGAACATTTCTTACTCTTGTAGAAGACCCTAGTTTGATTCCTGGCATCATTCCCTCAGAATCATTCACAACTCCAGTTCCAAGGGGCCTGATATCCTCTCCAGCCTCCACAAGCCATTTGCACACACCTGGTACACACACATATACATACATACATATGTATGTAAATATATATATATATATATGGAAGCAAAACACTCATTACATAGAGTAAAAAATAAATCTAAAAGAATAATGATTTAAAAATTCAGGAAGCTATGATCAAACATTATGGTATTGTCATAGAAATAGACATGTAAACCAGTAAACTAGAATAGAGTACCTAGAGCTTAAATCCATCCATACACACACACACACACACACACACACACACACAGTTTCTCTGTGTGGTCTTGGCTGTCAATGGAATTCACTATGTAGACCAGTCCTGGCTCTGCCTCCTAAGAACAGGGATTACACACATGAGCCACCACTGCCTGGTGATTTTTAATGAAGATATTAAGTACATAACTGAAAAGCTCTTTAATAAGCTGTTGTAATTACTGAATATGCACCTGCAGAAGGAAACTACACTCTTTTCCCTATCCCTTAACTCCATACATAATCTTGCCTAAGTAGAATTTGGTTTTATCTCATTCATAAACACCTTTAGTTTTGAGAAGAGCTTTTTTTTTCATTTCAGGGACCTTACTTATAGCCAGCACAAATGACCTTATACCACAGCCTCCTAGACATTTTGCCTTCTAGAAGTCTTGTTCCCAGCAGGCCCCCATAAGACTCCAAAATGGTAGAGTTAATATTCATAGAAAAAAAGTTTTTATTTGTGTGTGTGTGTGTATTCATACATGTGTGTGGGTGCCTGAAAAGGCCGGAAGATGATCCTGGATCCCTTGGACCTGGAATGAGCTGCCTGATGTGGTACAAGAATCTTTTTTTTTTTTTTTTTTTTTTTTTTGGTTTTTCGAGACAGGGTTTCTCTGTAGCTTTGGAGGGAGGCTGTCCTGGAACTCACTTTGTAGACCAGGCTGTCCTCGAACTCACAGAGATCCACCTGCCTCTGCCTCCCGGGTGCTGGGATTAAAGGCGTGCGCCACCAACGCCCGGCTGTGGTACAAGAATCTTAACTTGGTCATCTGGGAGAACTACAAACACCCTTAACACTGAGGCATCTCTCTAGCCCTAATTTTCATTCTTTTAACCTTTTAAAAATTAAGCTCTTCGAGCCGGGCGTTGGTGGCACAGGCCTTTAATCCCAGCACTCAGGAGGCAGAGGCAGGCGGATCTCTGTGAGTTCAAGGCCAGGCTGGACCGACAGCCTCCAAAACAATACAGAGAAACCCTGTCTCGTAAAACCAAAAAAAAGAAAAGAAAAGAAAAGAACAGACATGATAGAAAAAACTTTAACCCCAACACTTAGGAGACAGAGACAGGCAGATCTCTGCGTCTGAATCCAACCTGGTCTGCAGAGTCAGTTAGTTCTAGGTCAACCAGGGACACAAGTGAGGTCTTCTTTTGTTTTTGTTTAAAAAAAAAAAAAAAAGCCAGGCAGATCTCCAGGGCTTACTGGCAGCAGAACCAACTTGATGAGCTATAGGGTAGTAAGAGATCCTGTCTCAAAAAACAAAGTGGGGCTGAGAAAATGGCTCGGCTATTAAAAGTGTTTGCTGTTCTTCCTGATGACTTGAAATGAATTCCCAGTACTCATTACATGTGGTTCATAACTGTCTAAAACTCCAGTTCTGAGAATCTACTACCCTCTCTGACTTTGATGAGCACCTGCCCTCCCATACACAAATGCACATGGAACAAACATACACATAATTTTAAAAAATGAAATAAAATCTTTAAAAAAGAAAAATGTGGCCGGGCGTTGGTGGCGCATGCCTTTAATCCCAGCACTCAGGAGGCAGAGGCAGTCGGATCTCTGTGAGTACGAGGCCGGGCTGGACCGACAGCCTCCAAAACAATACAGAGAAACCCTGTCTCGAAAAACCAAAAAAAAAAAAAAAGTGTCTTTAATCCCAGCACTCCACAGGCAGAGGAAGGAAGATATCTGTGAGTTTGAGGCCAGCCTGGTCTGGTCTGCCGAGCGGAGTTCCAGGACAGCCAGGACTAATTAGAGAAACCCTGTCTCCAAAAAAAAAAAAAAAAGAATAGAATTGTAACATGGTCAACAATGGCAAATAGTTCACATAGCTTGAGAAAATGAAGACTAAGGAAAAACTATGAGATTTAATTATATAAAAAAGTTCTCTGAGCCATTCACAGAATTCCCTTTTTAACTCTTTCACAATGAGACTTTACACAAGTATCCACATCCTATTTTAAGTTACAAAATAAGTTTTTACTATGGCTACACTATGGAAAATTATACAACAATGAAAAAGAAAAGTATTTCTATAAGGAACACAGAAGAAATGAAGAGAAATTTGAATAAAATAATTCAGTAACAAAGACTACAAACTTAATGTTATTTTTATTTACATGAGGGATTAGCTAAAAAGCATTCTATGGTGCTAGGGGTGGAAGTTTGGTAAACTTTGGAGAAGGTTAGTAAGTAGAAGAAAGAGTAAGGGAACATTCTGGGAACTGCAAATGTTCTCTACCTTGATATGCGTAGGAACATATGGGTGTATCAGTCATAAGAATTCATAGGCTGGCCAGGTGGTGGTGGCCCACACCTTTGATCCCAGCACTCCAGAGGCAGAGGTAGGCAGATCTCTGCAAGTTTGAAACCTGCCTGGTCTACAAGAGCTAGTTCCAGGACAGTCTCCAAAGCTGCACAAGGAAACCCTGTCTCAAAAAGAAAAAATTCATAAGCTGATTTGTGCACTATAACTAAGTCAAATCCCAATTTAAAAAACAAGCCAAGCCGGGCAGTGGTGGCGCACACCTTTAATCCCAGCACTCGGGAGGCAGAGGCAGGCGGATTTCTGTGAGTTTGAGGCCGGGCTGGACTGACAGCCTCCAAAACAATACAGAGAAACCCTGTCTTGTAAAACCAAAAAAATAAATAATGAAAAAAAGTATTTTTTCTAGACATGGATTCTCTGTGCATTCCTGGCTGTCCCGGAACTCTCTCTGTAGGCCAGACTGGCTTCAAACTCAAGAGATCCACCTGCCTCTGCCTCCCAAGTGCTGGAATTAAAGGCATTCATCACCACCACCCAACTAACAAAGTCTTTTTTAATTTTTTAAAAAGGGAGAATTGGCAGCTGGAGAGATGGCTCAGTTTCTGGCTGCTCTGACAGAGGACCTGTGTTTAATTCCCAATACCCACATGACAGCTCACAACTGTGTATAGCTCCAATTCCAGGTAATCTGACACCTTCACACAGAGGTAAGTGAAGGCAAAACACCAAAGCACATAAAAACTAAATCATTAAAATTTGTTTAAAAAGAAAAAAGGGAGATCAAGTAGCCTTGAGCATATCACTGAGGCATACAATACGGTCAACTGCACAAGGTAAACTAAGTCAGAAGAGTAAACACATTTCAAAAGTTTTGAATAGGTACTAGAAGGGGATTAAACGAAGTCAGCAGTCTAGAAGCCATGGCAAAGCTCTAAGGCTCAGAGAATAAAGAGTGGGGATGGATTAAAAACCATAGGGTAACATAGTATAACTCACAGTATATAATTATGCCTAAGGAAGCTTATTTTATATGAGGGGCAAGAGACAGGAGACCTGGAAGCCCAAAGACTCAAGGATGAGGTCTCAACTGGGGTCTGAAATAGAACTGTACAAAAGCAATGCTGTCCCTGGAGTTCATTACTACAGAACATTCCCTACAAATGCAACAAGAACAAAGATCTTGCAATGTCCCTTCTTGCCAGTCTCCTTTCGTTGAACTTTTACCGCTGAGAGTGGCAGTTTATCCTTTCTGATAAACTTTGCTGACCTTTATTCCCTTATCATAAACACACTTACTGTTGTCTAATAAAGTATATAAACACGTCCAGTCCATTCGGAAATCTCACCAGTACTTTTACATTTCTCTCTTTTCCCATTAAAGGTAAACTGGAAGGCAGAGCCTTCATCTATAGGTTCTCTGTCCACAGCACGGGCCTTGAAACTGCACACATGCAGGTTATTTGTAAAGTGGTTTGTCGTTAAGGAGATGGTTACCGAGAAAAATATTAACGATTCTGAATACTTGCCTATAAAAGTATAATGACCACCAAATCAAAATAACCAGGAGTGGCCCGATTTTGTAACTCTAAGAAACAGTCAACACTATCAAACTGGCATTCCTCCCTGAAACTATCCACGCCTCTAGATAACTCAGTAAGCCTGCTCTTTGCTGCTCATTCACCCTGTCTGCATTCCAGCACCCCTTCTATCCATTCAGAACCCCGGACTACAAATGCCCCCAAGAAGCATTTTATTCATTCCTCCAACCCGCCCTTCCCCAAGTCCACTGCAACCCCAGGCCCCCTTTTCTCAGCCTCCTCAGACCTCCCACTCCTCCCAACCGACTCAGTCCCCACCCATCACCGCCGCAGCCCGGTCCTCCCGCGAGGTCCCCTCCCCCACGGCGCCCACCCTCGCCCGCCGACCCCAACCCGCCTTACCTGCTCCCTGCCGTCGGGCCCCGCGGGCCCGCTCCGCTCCTCCAGTCGCTGCCTCCCGGGCGGCGCTCGCCGGCACGGGGGCAAGGGCTGCGGCTGGGGCAACTCAGCCGCCCGCGGAGCCACATCCTCCCGGCGAGCGGGCGGCGGCTGTGGCCGCTCGCGGCAGCGACTCCGCTTCATCTCCGCGTCTGGGCCCCGCGGGCTTCAGCACGGCGACTGCGCCGGCCTGGCTCGGCCCCGGGCCGCAGCGCTGCCGCGGCAAGCCCGGTCCACAGCCACCATGGCCCGGCGGGCGCTCGAAGCCACCCGCAGCCGGCCCGCGGCGTCTCCGCGCTTCCTGTGGGCTCAGGCGCCGAGACCTTCTCGGCGCGCCTCACGGAGGCAGCATAGCCACCGCCGCGCCCTCCACGCCCGGCACACGCTCGGCCGGCCACCCGCCGCCGCCGCCGCGGGCTCCGCAGCCAGCCGCCGGCCCGCCAGCCCGCCCGCCGCCCGGCCCGCCCCTCGCGCGCGCGCACGAGCAGCCCGCCTGCCGCCCACAGCACAGCGCGTGGCCTGCCGCGCACGCGCTGGCGAACGGTCACGAAGACCCGCCCGCGGGCGCGCTGCGCGGTCTCTGAGGCGGAAGGGGGCGGAGATCCCGGTGCGCCCGCGGCGGCTGCGGCTCGCCCATTGATTCCTCCATTCATCCTTTTGGTTAAAAAAAAAAAAAAAAAAGTGACTGCGGGACCGAGCGTTGTACAGGCTGGGGATCCGAAAATGACTTCTAACGGGAGGGGCGAGAACAACACAGTTTACCGGTAGATGCACACCTAGTTCACGCCTCACTCCTGAGAGACAAGTTAGCTCATGCCCTTGATACAGATAAGGAAACTGAGGTTTTAGGGAAACGACCACGGTCACCGGCGTATCAATAGTCACGTTAGAGAAGCCTCCAGCTGGTCCCTCTACCCTGTTCACACTCTCTTTGACCCTTCCAGACTGTATATAAAGTCCTGTAAAAGAAGTAATGCATCCCTTCGCGGTGCAGGCACTTAAAAGGCTTCCGGAAGATATAGGCTTCCCACTGACAATGAAGTCATCTCCTTGCCACGGTCCAGCCCGCTGCGGCCCTGGCAGCCTGACCTGCCCCTTCCAATGACTCATCGGCTTAACAACACGTGGCAGACAGCTCAGCCATGCCTGGCCTCCTGGCTCCAGATGGTCTGCCACAACGCTGTTTTTCCTCTTTGACCTAACCAGAGTTCATTCCCAGAAGCCTTTCCTGCCTGTTTCATCCATTTGTCATCAGCCTCCTCTCTGAATCCTTTCTGAGTAGTGATAATGGATGATAGCACAATGGCGCCTAGTGGATCCCAGACACTGCATTCAATTCAATACACACGAAGAGGTCAGTAGTTTCCATTTTACAGTTGAGGGAACAAGCTGAGTCACAGTGCAAAGGGGACTCAAACCTAGGTCTGTGAGAAACCAGAACCCACAACATAACCAGTGTGTTGGACGATCGGTGCAGCTTGCTTCTTTCTGCTTTCCCTCTTCCAGCTCCTCCCCATCCGTTGTAGAAATAGAAAGCCATCCTTGGCTCCTTCTTTCAACTCATTCCCTCATAGCTAATAATGAAGAAGGCCTGTTGCTCTGTAACTTCACCATCTCTCCAGCTGGCCTTCTCTCCATCCCACTGGCACTAACTCATACCCAGATTTACCTTTCTGCACCTGTTTGACTGGGAAGTCTCCCAACTAGTTCCCCTGCATCATCTTATTCTCTTAGGACCATCTTCCCAAGGGCCTTTATAAGAATCTTCGAATACTTTCTTGCTTAGAATAGTAAAATAAATCTCAAGATAAAGTGTACACTTTCTAAGAAGACAGTCTCTGCCACCTCTTTCTTCTACTAGCCCATGCTGTGACCACTATTTATGGTTATCCCTGCTACTTGATAGGGCCTGAACATTCTTGCTTGCAAACAACAGAAACATATGCAGAATCTGGAATGGGCACACAAGAGAAGACTAAAACTTCTTGGCCTGGCGTCTGGAGATACAGCTCAATGGTAGAGTGCTTGGCTAGCATGCACAAAGTCTCAAGTTTAATTCTTAGGATCTTTAAAAAAAAGTTTTTGTTTGGGGGCTAGGAATGTAGCCCAGTTAGTAGCATGTTTGTCCGGCATCCACAAAGCCCTGAGGTTGATCCCAGAACTACATAAACAGAATGAGTCAAGAGAATTCAAGAGAAATATGAAACATTCTCAAAATGTGACAAAAATGAATTACCATGCACCCTGCAAAGCAGTGTAACCCAGAGTCTGGTGACAGGAGTGTAAAAAAAAACAGTATCCTGAGTTTGCTGTTGGTGTTTCGGTAGCTGTTTCCCCAACCTCTGCTTGATTCTGTGGTCTTTTCTAAACAAACTCCTCTAGGCTTAGGTCAGTTCACCTCTACAAAGATAATCCACTGACTCAGCTTTGAGACCAGAATCTCATCCTACTTGTTCATCTTCAGACCGACACTGAGGTAGTTCTCATAGTCACCCCTTCCCTAGGATTTACACCCTTGTGTAATCTTTGACTTGTTTCTAATGAGCCAAATAGAATACCATCACTTCCATAATTATGTTACATCATGTAAGATGATATCTAGGTAGAAGTCTCACTCTCAAACTCACAATGACCTTAAAGATGAAAATGTCCTTTATGGCAGGGTAGGATATGTAACCCATCCTTCTTCCTCCCAAGAGCTTCTATTACAGGCCTGTGCCATCATGCCTAGCTACAAAACTCATGTTTTACATTGGAGATGGAGAAGTCCATGTAGCAGGAAATAGCATGGCAACTGCAGGAGGAAAGAGCAGCCCCTAGTCCAACAGATCAAAAAAAAAAAAAAAACAGACTAAAGCAGTCCTTGGAGTGCTTGCTCAGTCCTGTACCCAGGAAGAAGTTAATTCTGATCAATAATGAGTGCGTCTCCAAGTGAGAACAAAGCCCAGCCATTACTTCAGTGGAAGCCTGTTGAGATCCTGAGACAGAGAACCCAGCAAAGCCCACAGAAAGCATGGGATAAAAGTATTATTTCAGGAGATTATGCTAATCAGTTTTGTAGTTTTGATTGTTTTTGGTTTTGTTAATTTGACACAAGCTGGAGTCATCTGGAAAGAGGGAACTTTAACTGAAGAATTGCCTCTATCAGACTGGCCTGCAAACCAATTTGTGGAGCATGTTCTTAATTAATGATTGATATGATCCAGTCCAGTACGTCCCAATGCCAGCCCTTGGAAAGTGGTCCTGGGCTGTATAAGAAAGCAGGTTGAGCAAGCCATGGATAGTAGCCCAGTAAGCAACACAGCTCTATGGTCTCTGCTTCTGTTCCTGCCTTGAGTCCCTGCCTGAATCCCTTTCAAGATGGATTGTGCCTGGAATTTGTAATTCAAATAAACCTTTTCCTTCCAGGTTGCTTTTCATTATATGTTTTATGCAGTAGTAGAAAACAAACTAGGACAGGACTAAAGAGATGGTGGCATAGTTAAGAACACTCGGTACACTTGTAAAGGACCTAGGTTTGATTCCTAGCACCAGTATCAGGAGGCTGGCACCCTCCTGTGCCACCAGCTCCAGAGGATTCAATGCCCTGTTCTGTTGTGGGATATTTGCACACTATGTAAAGATGTGTTATTGTGATTGGTTTAATAAAAAGTTTAATGGCCAATAGCTAGGCAGCAGAAGTTAGGCAGGACTTCTGGGCAGAGAAAAAACTAAGAGGGTGAAACTAGGCATGCAGCATTATCCATCGAGACATGGAGAGTCAGCCGTACAGAATGGAGGAGAGGAAAGAGAACTGTGTGGTAAAAATGTATATTAATAGAAATAGGTTAATTTAAGTTATAAGAGCTAGTGGGACAAGCCTAAGCTAAGGTCACACTTTCATAATTAATAAAAAGTCTCCATGTCATTATTTGGGGTGGGTGGTCCAAAGAAAGTCGGACAAGAAAGTCCACCCACACTGTTCTGGCCTAATTGTGTACCCACATGCATGTGTGCTGACACTCACATATATAAAAAAATTTTAAATGTAACCAAGCATAGTGGCACATGCCTTTAATCTCAGCACTTGGGGACAGCAGAGCTTTCTGCATACACTCACACCCCCCCCCCACACACACACAGAGTTCAACTTAAAACAACAAATACTTTTCTTTTTTTTTAGTGTGTGTATGATGCTTGCATATGAGTGTGTGGGTGCACATTTGCATGCAGAGGCCAAAGGAGGACATTGGACATCTTCCTCTATCACTATCCTTCTTATTACCTAGAGTTAGGGTCTCTCACTAAATCAGCTTTCTGTTTATGACAGGCTGGCTAGCTAGCAAGCATATTCCTGGTATCAGCATATCTTTGTGTACCAAATGCTGGTTTTATAGGCACATGCAGCCATTCTTGGCTTTTTGTATGTGTGCTAGGGATTCAAACCAAGGGCCTCATATTTTCACAGGAAGTACTCTTACCCACAGAGACATCTGTCCAACCTCAACAAATACGTTACCAGTTGTGTGGACCAACTCTATGGGTGTTATGGTCTAAGTAGTCCAACTGGTCATTGCTGGGCTTGGGCATATGTCTGTAGACAGCTGAGTGTGATCTGGTTGGTGGCTAGATCATCAGGCAGTTGGTTATAACATTGAAAGCAAACGGGACATAGATGCTGCATCATCCATTAGGCATGCATGAACTTCTTCATATGCCAACAGTCGTAGGAATCCCAAGAGAAAAGCAAGACTTAAGATGAAAGTACTTTACAAGTCTCTGTTGGTTCCACATTGGCGACTGTGTCATTGCCTAAGCAAGTCATGAGTCACAAAGCAAGTCTGTGTGGGAAGGGACTAAAGTCACATGTCAAAGAGGACTATATGGACTGGAGAGATGGTTCAGAGGTTAAGAGCACTGACTTCTTTTCCAGAGGTCCTGAGTTCAATTCCCAGTAACCACATGGTGCCTCACAACTATTCTGTAATGAGATCTGGTACCCTCTTCTGATATGCAGGCAGAACACTGTATACATAATAAATAAATAAATAGATCTTTAAAAAAAAGAGGGCTGTATTAAGGGAAAGGGAAGATTTTGTAACTATCCCTGAAATCCAAGTCCAGATATAATTAAATTAGTCTATTGTAACATTTGTTTCCTAAAACTACATTATGGATCAAATGTCTGTGCTACCTCAACATGTAGATGTCCCAGCACTTGGAGAGTGAAGCATGAGGGCCATTATTTCCAAGCCAGCTGACTACTACTTTAGGAGGATCTGGACACAGAAAAAAAATCTAAATCTCATCAAACATTTAGATACCATTGCCAGCTTGCAGTAAAACTAGCGTAGGGAAGTATGAAGAACCATGTCATGAGACCTGTATTCGTCAGGATTCTCTAGATTAACAGAAGTTATAGAATGAATCTCTCTGTATACAAGATTACTTACATACAGACTGTGGTCCAGCTAATCCAAAAAAAAAAAAAAGACTAATCCAGTCCCTAATACTGGGATTGCAGGCATGTATCACCATACCAGCCTAGACGTGTCTTCCTTTAGAGGAATATTCTGTGCATGGCATTGTATACTTCCCATTGTACCACACGAAACACACGGTAACAAGAGATTCCATTATTTTTGTGTGTGTTTTTTGAGACTGGGTTTCTCTGTAGATTTGGAGGTTGTCCTGGAACTAGTTCTTGTATACCAGGTTGGTCTTGAACTCACAGAGATCCACCTGCCTCTGCCTCCTGAGTGCTGGGATTAAAGGCATTCACCACCATCACCCAGCTGGTTCAGCTCTTTATTAAACCAATCAGAAGATGACTTGGCAGAGACACACTTTTGCAGTATACAAAAAGATTTTCCCATAACATTGCCCTGTCTCAAAAAAACAAAAAACAAAAAACCTAGTATTCATCCTTGATACTGCAGACTAGCTGTTGCCTACATTCAGTCAACTTCCAAATCCTGTTGGCTCTATCTATAAAGAAACATGTCAGTTCATCAACCTACTTTACCTAATCTCCACCACCACCTACTTAGTCAAATCCACTGTCATTCCTCATTTTCAAAACTTTAATAACCTTACAATTGAGCCGGGCGTTGGTGGCACAGGCCTTTAATCCCAGCACTCGGGAGGCAGAGGCAGGCGGATCTCTGTGAGTTCGAGGCCAGGCTGGACCGACAGCCTCCAAAACAATACAGAGAAACCCTGTCTCATAAAACCAAAAAGAAAAAAAAAGCTAATCGGAGCATGTTTTCACAATTTCTCTTCTAAAAATTCCACTGGACTTGTACCAAGAATTAATAAAATAAATCTAATTTGTGACAAATTCCTAGAAGACAAAAAGCTTCTGAATTGTTTCCCCATAGTTATTTCACTGCCAACCCATTTGTAGTTACTTTTTTTTTCCTTAGACAGTTTTTCTGTGCAACAACACTAGTTATCCTGCAACTCCCTTTGTAGACCAAGCTGACTTCGAACTTGTAGAGATTGGCCTGCCTCTGCCTCCCAAGTGCTGGGATTAAAATCCCAGCTATTTACATTAGCTACAATGGGGGCTGGAGAGATGGCTCAAAGTTTAAGATAACTGGCTTCTCTTCAAGAGGACCCCGGTTTAGGCTGGGGAGACCTACAGAAACAGCTGACCTGAACAAGGGGGAACTCATGGACCCCAGACTGACAGCTCGGGAACCAGCATAAGACAGAACCAGGCCCCCTGAATGTGGGTGTCAGTTAGGAGACCTGGACAGTCTATGGGGCCTCTGGTAGCGGAACAGTATTTATTCCTTGTGTATAAATGGACATTGGGAGCCCATTCCCCATAGAGGGATACTCTCTCAGCCTAGACACATGGGGGAGGGCCTAGGACCTGTCCCAAGTGATGTGACAGACTTTGATGATCCCCCATGGAAGGCCTCACCCTTTCTATGGAGGAGAAGAAGGATGGGATGACAGTTGGTAGGGGGCATGGAAGGATGGGAGGGAGAGGGAACTGGGATTGATATATAAAAAGATGGTTTCTAATTTAAATTATATATATATATATATATAATATCTGTACCCTGGTTCAATTCCCAGTACCCACGTGGTAGCTCACAACTATCTGTAACTCCAGCTCCAAGGGATCTAACACCCCCACACACACAGGCATAAATGCAGTCAAAATACCAATGCATAGAATTGGTTAGAACAAACCTACAGTAACTGGCAAATAGCACAAACTGAACTGGAATTCAAAAACAAATTATATTTGGCAGTAATTGGAGCTGTCTAGTTAGTTCTTCCCTCTTCTGTGGTTGGCTTTGACTAGTTTCTCTCCTCTCTTGCTTTTCATCTGTCTTTCTTTACTCCTTGGCCAATATGGCATTAAATATGGCCAACAGTTTTTGTGTTTTGCATTAAATATATATATAGCCAGAAGATATTCCTGAAGAGATTAACTGCACTGTCTTCCTACATATAAAATGGTGACAAGAAATTCATTGGTCCAGTTTCAGCCAGATTAGGAAGATGAATCATAGGCAGGCAGGGAAGTTCAAATGACATAATATCTGCAGCAAGAGCCAGATGGACAAAATTGCAGCAGGGGTCATTCTTGCAAGAAGGGAAATGACTGGCTGTGGAGAGCAGAGGAAGCCCTGAGTGTGGGAAGTCCTGAATGTGTGCTGTTGACATAGCCTCAGACCTAGGGGGAAATGGTGAAGGCTTCCTTCTTGGTCCATATGTAGATATTGGTAATGTATGCAGAAAATATCCATCATAGCTTTCTCCTTCCTCTGCTCCCTACAGAGAATGCACCTACACAGATTACCTCAACCTATCTCCTTTTTCCAGCTGTATAGCATATTCCTAGTCTCCTTGTTTATTATATGTGATAACTCCGCCTCCTTGTTCAGCTGTTTGCAATAACCCAGCCTCCTCTGAGTTTGGGGGAGGGGTTGGTTTCTTTATTAGAGAGCCCAATCCCCTTGACTTCAACTATTTCTTCATTCACTCAAAACTCCACTCACTACCCCATTCAGTTAGAGTACCTGGCACTAGGCAAGGACTCAGCACCTGGTAGACAAAACAAGAGATATTTACTATTGTTGCTTCTGTTTGTTGGAAGAGGGATTCTAAATACAATTAAGGGAATAATTCATAGGTGCCTGACCAGCTGGTAGGGGGAGGAATGGAGAAAAAGAAATTGAGAGTGACTTGAAAGTGTCTTTTAGAGCCGGGCTTCGGTGGCACACGCCTTTAATCCCAGCACTCGGGAGGCAGAGGCAGGCGGATCTCTGTGAGTTCGAGACCAGCCTGGACTACCAAGCGAGTTCCAGGACAGCCTCCAAAGCCACAGAGAAACCCTGTCTCGAAAAACCAAAAAAAAAAAAAAGTGTCTTTTAGAAGTTTTTATTTATTATATATTATGGATGAGTGTTCTGTATATATACCTGCATTCCAGAAGAGGACATCATATCCTATTATAGATGGTTGTGAGCCACCACGTGGTTGCTGGGAATTAAGGTCAGGACCTCTGGAAGAACAGCCAGTGCTCCTAACCGCTGAGCCTCAAAGTGTCTTTCCTTTTTCTTCCCCCGCCCCTTTTTTTTTCTCTTCACTGCTGGAGATTGAACTCAGGGCCTGGCTCATCCTTCCTAGACAAGAGCAGTCAGTGAGCTACATCTCTACCCTTGCAGTTTCTGTTTCCTTCTTGAAAAAAGAAAAAATGAGAAAGTGGGAAGGAAGAGATAGATACACTTCGCGTGTTTTTGTTGTTGATTTTGTTTTTCAAGACAGGGTTTCTCCGTGTAACCCTGACAGTCCTGGAACTCGCTCTATAGACCAGGCTGTCCCTAAACTCACAGTGATCCACTTGTCTCTGCCTCCCGAGTGCTGGGATTAAAGATGTATGCCATCACCACCTGTTGTGGAATATTTCTTTACACCGTGTGAAGATATGTCACTGTGATTGGTTTAATAAGAAGCCGAATGGCCAAGAGCCAGGCAGGATTTCCAGGTACAGAGGATCTTGGGAAGAAGAAAGGAGAAGAAGGTAGACAGATGCGATGAATCAGACACATGAAATGGGACAGAGGTAAAAACATGTGGTAGAACGTAAATCATAAAAATTGGGTTAAATTATAAGAACTAGCTAGAGACACGCCTAGACTATCAGCCAAGCTTTTATAATTAGTAAGTATCTGTGTTGTGATTTGAGAGCTGGCAGGAGGAACAGAAAAATTCACCTACAACCACCTGGCTCTTCACATGGTTATTTTGTTTGTTTTGCTTGTTTTTCAGATTATTTTATGTATATGAGTGAGCTATTGCATGTACACCTTTATGCCAGAAGAGGGCATCAGAATCCATTATAGATGGTTGTGAGCCACCATGTTGTTGCTGGGACTTGAACTCAGGACCTCTAAAGAGTAGCCAGTGCTCTCAATCACTGAGCCATCTCTCCAACCCTTCAGATGGTTTTTAAAAACCAAATTCTGACCTTGGCTCCATAAAAATTCTACACAAAATAATTCGAAACTCACAGGCAGGTGATATGGCTCAGTCAGTAAAAGTGCCTGCCTTTAGCCCTGATGACAATGACCCACATCACGTGGTCAGTAGTTCTCAGCCTTCCTAATTCTGTGACCGGTTAATAAAATTCCTCATGTTGTGGTGATGCCCAACCATAAAGTTGTTTTTGTTGCTATTTCATGACTCTAATTTTGCTATTCTTATGAATCCTAATGTAAACATCTGATATGTGACCCCAAGAGAATGTCATTCAACCCCCACAGGGGTCATAGTCCACAGGTTAAAAATGCCTGCACTCGGTGAAAGCAGAGAATTGACTCCGATGGATTGTTCTCTGGCTTCCACACAGTGCCCACACTCTCCCAACCCATACTTAAGTAAATAAATGTAAATTTTTAATTTTTTTTTGTTTTTTTTTTGAGACAGGGTTTCTCTGTATTGTTTTGGAGGCTGTCCTGGAACTCACTCTGTAGACCAGGCTGGCCTCGAACTCACAGAGATCTGCCTGCCTCCCGAGTGCTGGGATTAAAGGCGTGTGCCACCAACGCCCGGCTTTATTTTTTAATATATATGAAAATCACAAAGCTTCAATGAATGAAGGAGCAGGTCTCAGGGAATGGGTAATTCATAAAGGATGAATTATAGGAATTAGTGAATAGGTAAAATGTTCTAACTTACTAGTAACCTGCAAGTGACCAAAGAAAAACAAATGGAAACAAAGGAATGCCTAGATTAAAAGGCTACATGTGGTGTTTAGATTAGTGAATAGGCTGCTGAGATAATGTCATAGTCTTGGACACTCACCTGTTTTTCAATTGGCAGAGGAAGTAGGTTCAGCCTTTAAGTATTGAGGCTAAAACTATTTGTGAACCATAGAAATGTTCCACCCTAATGACTTTATTGCTAAATAAAGGATCCTAAGCATCTAAGCAAATAATCCAAAATGTGAAAGAAAGCTTTATGTATAGATATATTTTCAGTCTTACTAAAAATACTTTTTAAAAAAGAGAGAAGAAAGAAAAAGGCCAGCAAGAAAGCACCAAGACACCAAGAATGGTCACCTGAGTTTGATCCCTTGACTCTACCTAAGGAGAGGACCAATTCCTCCAAGTTTTCCTTGATTCCCATACTCACACTGTGGCACTTACACAAAGTAAATAAATTTTTAAAAAAACCTCAAAAGTGGTAACAAGAATATATATAAATACATATATATGCTAATAGTACTGACTTAACAAATTATGATAATCTTACAGAAACATCAAAGTTGGCTCAAGACAACCCAAGACCAAGGTCTCAGCACAAAGGAGATTTATATGTTCCAAAGGCAGGGAATAAGGGTCAAAGACAAGAGAGAAAGGACAAGGGAGAAGGGGAAAGGGAAAAGGAAAAGGATATTTGTCCCAGAAAGACAAAGGACTGACTTCAGCCTCTGGCTAGAAAGGAGACAGATGTGGTTTGAAGACTAATAGCAGTCTATAAAGGTAAAAGGGAAACCCGGTGTTAGGATGATTTTGGTTCATTTTGATTGGGCATACTAATTAGGATGGCAAAAGGATGGTTTTTGCTTGTTGGACTTCAATACTTTGATACTTAGTAGTCAGACTCAAGAGGAGGAAGTGGCCAAATAAGGAATTGGACTGTAGTCAGAAGTTTTCATGTTTTGACTGCCCGCCCACTCCTTGTTCCAGCAGCTGCTTCCAAATTACCACACAGAGACTTAATATATTTATAAATGGTTGGTCAATAGCTCAGGCTTGTTACTAGCTACCTCTTACATTTAAATTAACCCATATTTCTATTTATGCTTTGCCACATGGCTTATGACTTGTTACCTCATTTTCTGCATATCCTGCTTCCTCAGCGGCTGGCAGGTATGTCTCCTCTGACTCTGCCCTCTTCCCAAAGTCCTCTGTTTCTGGCTGTCCTGTCTATACTTCCTGCCTGACTACTGGCCTGTCAGCTTTTTACTAAACAATGAGAGCAATACGTAATCACAATATGGAAGGACTACTCCATAGCAATGGACCTTGGGAGCCAGTTTAAGGAATATAATCTAATGGTTTTTAGCAAGGCAGAGGGAATGGAAGAGAAGGGAAAGGCTTGCCAGAGCCATATCCACCATGCTCAGGCCTAATAATCCTCTTATACAAAGTTATATAATCATTAAAATTATGGCAATTAAAATTATATAGCAACACTTAGTCGGGGATTGGTGGTGCACACCTTTAATCCCAGTACTCGGGAGGCAGAGGCAGGTGGATCTCTGTGAGTTTGAGGCCAGCCTGGACTACAGAGCGAGTTCCAGGACAGCCTCCAAAGCAATACAGAGAAACCCTGTCTCGAAAAAACAAAACAAAACAAGAGAAATTATATAGCAACACTTAAAGTTTCCATAAATAGCCGGGCGTTGGTGGCGCACGCCTTTAATCCCAGCACTCGGGAGGCAGAGGCAGGCGGATCTCAGTGAGTTTGAGGCCAGCCTGGTCTACAAGAGCTAGTTCCAGGACAGCCTCCAAAGCCACAGAGACCCTGTCTCGAAAAACCAAAAAAAAAAAAAAAAAAAAAAAGACAGTTTCCATAAATATCCGTGATTGTGGTGGCTTTAATTATAATTAAGTTATATGCCTCATGTAAATCAAATAAAGCAAAGTAGCTGAAGTAAAAGATGAGGCTGACATAGGAGAATTCTATAGATTCAAAGTCATCCTGGGTTATAGAGTAAAATTACTGTCTTGAATAACAGCATTTTTATTTATTTTTTATTTTATTTTATTTTTTGGTTTTTCGAGACAGGGTTTCTCTGTATTGTCTTGGAGGCTGTCCTGGAACTTGCTTTGTAGACCAGGCTGGCCTGGAACTCACAGAGATTCACCTGCCTCTGCCTCCCGAGTGCTGGGATTAAAGGCGTGCGCCACCAACGCCCGGCTCAGGATTTTTATTTTTTTATTTTTTATTTTTATTTATTTATTTATTTATTTTTGGTTTTTCAAGACAGGGTTTCTCTGTATTGTTTTGGAGGCTGTCCTGGAACTCACTCTGTAGACCAGGCTGGCCTCGAACTCACAGAGATCCGCCTGCCTCTGCCTCTGCCTCCGGAGCAGGATTTTTATTTTTATAATTATTTATTTATTTATTTATTTATTTATTTATTTATTTATTTATTTATTGGTTTTTCGAGACAAGAGGATCTCTAGGAGTTCCAGGCCAGTCTGGTCTACATTAGCTACTTTCAGGATAGCCAGGGCTATTTAGAGAGACCCTATCTCAAAATAATTTTTATTTGACTTTATATGTATGAATGTTTTGCCTGCATGCATGCATGTACCCATATTCGAGTACCTGATGGATTCCCTGGAACTGGAGTTATAGATGGTGTGAGCCACGGTGTGGGCACTGAGAATGGAACTTGGGTCCTCTGCAAAATCAACAAATGCTCTTAAGCACTGAGCGATCTCTCCAGGGAATTTGCACTTTTAAAAATACTGTAATCACTGTCATATTGGGTAGTTTCTCAGGATTTTGCATCCTTGCACTACATTTTTTGTTTGTTCGTTTTTCAAAACAGGGTTTCTCTGTGTCACAGTCGTAGCTGTCCTAGAACTAGCTCCAGCTCATAGAGATCTGCCTGTCTCTGCCTCCCGAGGGCTGGGATTACAGGCGTGCGCCATCACGGCCTGACATATCCTGGCACTTGTAATGAACGGAAAGAACTGTGTTTCCAACATTGTTGGTAAAGACAGTAAAGGTCTCCTGTACAAGGCTAAGGAATTCGGCTTTCTGAGAGGAGAGACCACTGGACAGGGCCAGTGGAGGGACTGTGTGTTATGTTAGGTTTTCTCCCACGCTGCCCACACCTGTTCTGCGGCATCACCGGCTCTTGTCCGGTTCCACACTCCCCCCCCCTCCCCCGCCGCCGCATGCATATCCAGTCTTTCCCTCTTCACAGGAGCCATGGCTGTATTCGTCCTGGTCTCCTAATTCCATCTGCCATTAGGAGGCTTTGAGAATGTTCTATGATTCAGCACAGAAGCTGAGTTCTTAACTGCAATCCCAGAATCATTCGCAGCCTGGAGAACCTATCTATCTCTGTTGTTACTGTGAACTTAGACCAAACCTTCATTCCCCTACCCTGCGTCTCTCCATGAAATCCCACCCACCCGATCCACAGGCTGTAGCCTAGAATTTCATCATTTCATTTGCTATATTGTGTGGTCATTGTGCTTTTGTTTAAAGCCCACCCCACCACGGCAAAGTATCAACTCCCTGAGACTGAGGGTTTCTGTCCTGCTTATCTCCTGTGCTCAGTGCTGGAGTACTCTTCTACAAAGCTTTTACAGTCAGCACCACTCAGGCCTCCTTAGATAACTCCCCAGACTACCATCTGGTAGAGAAGTAGAGCCTAAGAAAGATCATTTGATATCCAAAAGACCAAAGAACATGTAAAGGGAAATTAACATTTTCTAAGGACCTGCAGAGAGTTGGGCGTTTATGTTATTCCTTAATTTCTTCTCACTTGTTTGTTTGGTTTTTGTGTTTTTTCTCTGCATATGGGAAAGAGAGCAGTGTACCAGGTTCTTTTTTGGCCCACCAACCAGCTCCCAAATCATGGCACGGATATGTCTTATTACTTATGAATGCTCATATTAGTTTAGGCTCGTTTCTGGCTATCTCTCTTAACTTAAATTAACCTGTTTCTCTTTATCTACCATTTGCCTCTGGAATTTTTTCTTCCTTTCCTGCTTCTTCTGTGGCTGGCTGGCTGGCTGGCTGACCTGGGTGTGTCACTTTCTTTTTTTCTAGTTCTCTTCTTCTCCTCTGGTTTTTCTCTAACCTAGATTCCTCCTCCTATGTATTCTGTCTGCCTGCCTGCCTCACTTACCCCTCTCCTGCATAGCTATTGGCCAATCAGCTTTTTATTAGCCCAATCAGGTGCGTTAGGCAGACAAGATGAAACATGTGCAACACATCCTACATCATTAAATAAATTCAGCAGAAACAAATGTAACACACCATTATAAAGTTAAAGTAATATTCCTCAGCAGAAACAAATGTAATGCATCTTTGCCTAGTTAAAGTAATATTCCACAACAGAGCAGTCAGAATCCCCCAGCTTAAGTCCTCCCAGAAACTACACTCTTCCAGCAGTGAAATGGCTCTACAGGTAGGGGCACCAAGCCTGACAGCCTGAATTCGATCTCCAGAACCCATAATAATGGAAAAAGGGAACGAGTCCTGAAAGTTGACTTCTGACTTCCATCTGTGTACTCATGCCTCACCTTCTTCCGAAAAATAAATGCAGTAGGAGGAGAAGAAAAAGGAGGAAGAGGAGGAGAAGTAGCCACTCTCAGGCAAAAGGGAAAGCATTTCTCTAGAATGCTTGAGACCCTGGACTCAGTCCTTAGGACTGTACAAGCTGATAGTAACAACAATAATAATGTTTCTGGATTTGATGGCAGGAAGATCCCTTGAGACCAAGTTTTAGGCCAACCCATGTAATAGAGAGACTCCTATCTCAAAACAGAGAGAAAAGGAAAAGAGCAGAAGAAAGGAAGGATAGCAAACCTAATCGGATCTGCTGCCATTACTAGGTCTTCAGAACTGATGTTTAAGATAGACCGGAAATGTCAGGCCCAGACAGTATCACCAGTCCCCAAGCAACTGGAATTGTTTTGAGACAAAACACAGTCAACTCCATTTATGCGACCTACTTCCTTCTCACTTCTCTTTACAAAAAAAGAAAACGAAAAAGACTACTTGGTCCTTCAAACTGACTTCTCCCATTTTCTCCACTCTTTTTTAAAAATTTCACGGAGATCAGCCTGCCTCTGCCTCCCAAGTGCTGAAATTAAAGGCATATACCACCATCCCCAGCTCCACTCACTTTTTAAAATGCTTTTTTAAAAAGCATTTATTTATTGTGTATGAGAGAGAATGTGGGGTGGTGGCCCAAATGTCACAGCATATGTGAGCCATAACGAGGGTGCTGGGAACTGAACTTGAGTCTTCTTCAAGAGCAGTAAGTGCTCTTAACCGTTAATCCTTCTCTCTTGCTATCCATTTACTTTTTTTTTTCTCAAGACAGGGTCTCTCTGTGTAGCTCTGGTTGTCCTGGAACTTGCTCTGTGGGCCAGGCTGGCCTTGAACTCACAGAGATAGATACACCTGTATCTGTCTCCTGAGTGCTGGGACTAAAGGTGTGTGCCACCATCCCCTGGTCCCATTTACCTTTAAAAATAGACTTATTGCCAGTTGAGGTGGCAGAAGAATTTATACTCATCACTCAGTAAACAGGCAGGTGGAGCTCTGGGAGTTTGAGGGTAGCCTGGTTTATATGAGTTCCAGGCCAGCCAGAGCCACATAGTAAGACCCTGTCTCAAAATAAATGAATAAATAGTAAGATTTATATAGATAGATATGTAGATATGTGCTGTGTGAGCATGAGATTGTAGGTGCACTTGTGGAGGTCAAGGAATAACTTTCAGAAGTCAGTTTCTTCTGTCAGGGATTCTAGGGATGAGCCTCCGGTTATCAGGCTGGGTCAGTAAGTGTTTTTACCCTGTGTCTCTCTGGAGAATGCTGACGACTGATTACACTAGGTGACATAGTGTCCTTCTGTCCTGCTCTAATCCTTTTTGAACTCAGTCATATGAAAAAAACAGGACACTTTTTTCAATCAAACAAATAGACCTACTTAACAACCAGGGACTTGGAAGTGTTTTTCTAAGTGTTCTCTGTATCTAATTTAACGTGTGCACATATGTACTTAGCCTCCACTTTAGTCCAAAGCTAAATGGTTCTGACTTCAGCGGCTGTCTCTAGAGCTGACAGTTTATCTCTATAACTTAGCAACAGCAGTAATAAAAAGGTAAGACCCACACCAGTTGCTCAAGGGTACCTCTGACAATATGGCTACTGAGTAAAGTCAAATAGGCCCCTGGGCTTCTTTATCTCTGTCCTATTTCCAGACAAAGTCATAAAATTGATTTCTCCCAGATAGAATACTCTCTAGCTCCTGTGGTGCTATATGAACTATAAAGGCTGATGAGAGTTCTTGGGTTATTTGAAACAGAGGTATAGTACTCTCTAGACTCTTCTAGAACTCAGAGTGAATTCTCAGGTCTGGCCTGGATCTCTGTGTGTTACAATTTACAGATGTAACTGGTTGACCAAAGCCTTCAACCAGGTGGCAGTGGGGCACACCTTTACTGCCAGCATTCCCAGAGGCAGAGGCAGATGGAGCTCTGAGTTCAAGGCCAGCTTGGACATAGAACGAGTTCCAGGACAGCTTGTGTGACACAGAGAAATATTTTCTCAAAGCAACAACAAACAAACAAACAAAACAAAAAGTAAAACTTTCAACCCATCTAAAACCTTGTAAAAGTAATCAAAGAATTAGGAGTTTGTCTCAATGATAAAACAATTGCCTAGCAAGTACAAGGTCCGGGGTTCAGTCTCTAGCTCCAAATAGGGGTGGGAGGAGACAA
The DNA here is from genome assembly GCF_017639785.1 of Mesocricetus auratus. Classification (NCBI taxonomy): domain Eukaryota; kingdom Metazoa; phylum Chordata; class Mammalia; order Rodentia; family Cricetidae; genus Mesocricetus; species Mesocricetus auratus. The sequence continues at coordinate 25,306,216 of NW_024429197.1, read as the reverse complement.
AAATCACACACACACACACACACACACACACACACACACACACAAAACAAAAAACAAAACTGGGCTTACTAGATGGCTTGGTAGGTTAAGGCACTTGCCACCAGTCCTGATAGCTTGAGTCTAATCCCTAACCCCCACAGTAGAAGGGAACCAACTCCTGCAAACTGCCCACTGACCTCCAATTGAGCATAATCCTTTCTCACATCTACACACACAAAACATGTGTAATAAACTTTTTGAGAGGTGAAGGTTGAGACAGGGTCTCTCTTTTTAGCCCTGGCTGTTCTGGAACTCGCTCTATAGACCAGGGTGGCCTAGAACTCACTGAGATCCACCTGCCTCTGCCTCTGCCTCTGCTCTGCCTCTGCCTCCCAAGTGCTAGGATTAAAGACGTGTGACACCACCACCCGGCCAATAAATAAATCTTTAAAAGAATCAGAGTCAATCAATTTGCCTATTCACTGAGTAAGGCTTTCTTTTTATTTAATTTTTATTTTTGATTTTTTTTCAAGACAGGGTTTCTGTGTAGCTCTGAAGCCTATCCTGGAACTCACTCTGTAGATTAGGCTGGCCTCCAACTCACAGAGATCCACCTGCCTCTGCCTTTCAAGTGCTGGAAATAAAGGCATTTAAGACCACTGGCTGGCTTAAGTAAGAATTTCTGGTCAAAGGTGTATACATCTGTGCATATACATGTGAACATCAGTGTATGTAACTGTGTCAACGTACATGTGTGTATATATATCTTTGATGCATGTGCATAATGTGAATGTCTGGAGAGTATGAGTGTCAGTACATGTGTGATGTGCATGATAACAATATTATCCCTGTTTCCTCCATAGTTTCTACCAATTCCAGTGTTTTCTCCTTCAAAGTTTCCCAGTGGTTTTATATTGGGGAGAAGTTACAGAAACAAGTTACCAGACAGCCTCCTACTTGTGACCAGTTAAATAGAGACTAGGTAAATGTCTAAGTAGATGATAGAATTAAATTGACAATTTATGGTCTAGGGAGGCCCAATCCCTGGGCCAGAGTGTAAGATTGCATGTAGAAGGAGTTTCTGTCCTACCCAGTCCCATAGATGTTTAGTCCTAAATAAACACACAGAGGCTTATATTAATTATAAACTATTTGGCCAGTGGCTCAGGCATCTTATTGACTAGCTCTCTCTTAATTATTAACCCATTTTTATTAAACTATGTATTGCCACGAGGCTGTGGCTTATCAGTAATGCTCCCGAATGTTAATCCTTCAGATGCTACATGGCATCTCCCTGGTGATTCTCTTCGTTCCTCTTCCTGGCCTTCTCCTAGTCTGGTAACCCCACCTATACTTTCTACCTGGCTACATCCTGCCTGTCCATTGGCCAAAGCATCTTTATTCATTAACCAATAAGAGAAATATATATTCACAGCTACAGAAGGTCTTCCCCCGCCCAGCACATTTATAAGCACAAGCAGGGAAACAGAAGCAGAAAACAGGGAATTTAGTGATAGCTGAGAACAGAGCCAGAATGAGGCAGCATAGGGGTGAAGGGAAAGAACAGTAAAGCCCTTATCTATGATGCAGGATCCAGAAAATGGTTTTCCAACTGCTTATCTCAGGAGACTCAGATCAACCAGGCTGCACTTCCTGAATGTAATCTGTTCAATGCCAGCCCAAGCTGAAGCAATGCCAAATGACAAAATAAACCATATGCATGAAGGAGGAAACTGAGCTTGGCTACACAGGGACCCCCACAGCAGCTAGAGAGCATGCTACCCATGCAGGAAATCCATTAGCCTATTTGGCCATAGAGGAAACAATCACACTCAAAGGAACAATGCTGTGTGTTTACACAGGGACAAACAGAGCATGAGGTCCTTCAACTATGTTATCGCGTTTTCCTTTCTATTTTTTTTAACATATATTTATTTATGTGGGGGGTCACACATGCGTCATGGTGTGTGTGTTGGAGATCAGAGGTCAGCTTCCAGGAGTAAGTTCTCTCTTTCCATTGTGTGGTATCAACTCAGGTCATCAGGCTTAGTGATTGGTACCTTTACCCACTAAGCATCGTGGCAGCCCTATGATCCCTTATGAACCTAATGTAGGTTCCTTGGGGACAATGCCCTATCTACAGATAGATAACATAATGCATAAAGGTTAAGTAGTTTCCTGTGTTTATGTAACTGGTTGGTAACAAGCTGAAACTGGAATTCAGATGTGTTTCTAATACAAGAAAGATCTGTTTCTTTTGTTTCCTTCCCCACATTGGTCTTTTCCTTGCTCAGTTTGCAGAAACACATGGGACCTGTAGAAAAACAGGGCTCTCTTTCAGTTGAGCCCAAGAATTTAGTTTTCCTCAAGTAGGGCCCTTAGTTCTCACACAGGGTTCTCTCTCTTCCTGGAAGTTTACCCAGGAAAACTTGTATGAGCTGAGAAAACAAAGACTTGTAAGAAAATTTCCAGTAAATGAGAAGCTTTGCTGTGTGTATGCAGTAAGTCCTGGTTCTCAGACAGAGAAGGCAAAAGTAACTCTAGGACTCCCTGTCAGAATCGAGTACTTAGACCCTCATCCCAGCAAAAGACCTGGATGGAGCCGGGCGTTGGTGGCGCACGCCTTTAATCCCAGCACTCGGGAGGCAGAGGCAGGCGGATCTCTGTGAGTTCGAGGCCAGCCTGGTCTACAGAGCGAGTTCCAGGACAGCCTCCAAAGCCACAGAGAAACCCTGTCTCGAAAAAAACCAAAAAAAAAAAAAAAAAAAAAAAAAAAAGACCTGGATGCCCTCAGCTCCTGGTCATGAAAATATCAATTTTCTTCCAGAAGATTCCTAGATTACTGAAAATATTTCTCTGAATTTATAGGAGAACAAGTGAACTAGACTGTCCTTTTTCAGTCCTTCCTTCCCCCCTTTTTTTTCCTCTTACAGTTCAGTGAACTCATGGCTTCACTTCCCATCGCTAGAAAAAAAAATGACATCTCATACCCAAAACTATCTTGGTTTTCAGAGTTAAAACTTTTTTGACTGCAAATTCATATTATGGAAAAGAGCAAGCTTCCTGTGCCTAAGACTAACTTGGGGTATAGGAAGTAGAAAATAGTTGGGGGGAAGCAAGGAGGATGGACGGAGACCAGGCTTGATTGATGGGGTGTGGTTATGGCAGAAACTTCAGTCCTGGAGAGAATCCAATTACAACGTGAACCTTGACATCCTTTTAGATAGAGGATACAAAAGGCAGTAAGCCCAAATAGAGATGTTTTGGTGGTGTTTTTGGATAAACAAGTCTTTGGCCTCTACACCCTATTCCCAGGGTAACTAGGGAGGAAGTAACAAGATTCTAGTGTTCCCTAGAGGAGCATGGAAATAGCAAGTGACAGAAAGTCCCAGAGTTTCACGTGACCCTAGCAATTATAAAAGCAATAGAAAGGTCTAGATCTCTGGATATAGTATGAATGATCTGAGACGACTGATGTAAAGAAGCCAGGGTGGGGTGGAGAGATGGCTCAGGGGTTAAGAGCACTGGCTGCATTTCCAGAGGACCCAGGTTCAGTAGCTGGGTAGTACATGGTAGCTCTCACCTACCTTTAACTCCAGTCCCAGAGGTTCCAGTGGCCTTGAGGGCACAAGACATGCACATTGTTATAAATACTTCCTGAGGTGTGTCAGTGGCGGGAAGCCCCATCGCGGGAGAGGGACAAATGGCAGGTGAGAGATAAACAGAGACCTGCAGACAAAACTTATGTGGAAAGTTTATTGGGGAAAGGGTGGAGAGATGAGAGAGGGGAGAGAGAAAGAAACAGAGACAGAGAGACAGTGACCTGCCTCCTCAGAGAAACGGCAGAAAGAGAAGTAGGCAGAGCTTGTTTCCTTTTTTTTTAATTTATTAATCTTTATGTTATATGCATTGGTGCTTTGCCATGGGTGTCAGGTCCTCTGGAACCAGAATTATAGACAGTTGTGAGCTGCCATGTGGGTGCTGGGAAATGAACCCAGGTCCTCTGAAAGAGCAGTCAGTGCTCTGAATCACTGATCCATCATTCCAACCCATGCCTTCGAGACAGGGTTTCTCTGTGACTTTGGAGCCTGTCCTGGAACTTGCTCTGTAGACTAGGCTGGCCTCGAACTCACAGAGATCTGCCTGCCTCTGCCTCCAGAGTGCTGGGATTAAAGGTGTGCACCACCAACGCCCCGGCCCAGCTTGTCTCTTAAAGGGACCTTTGCACCTGGATACAGAGCCAGGGTACTGCCTGACATGTGTGCCAGGTCCCCAAGGGGTGGGGCTGGGTTTGCATTTCCCTGGATGGTAATGCTCCTCCCTTTATTATTATTATTATTTAAAAAGTGAGAGATTAGCCGGGCGGTGGTGGCACACACCTTTTATCCCAACACTCAGGAGGCAGAGGCAGGCGGATCTCTGTGAGTTCAAGGCCAGGCTGGACCGACAGCCTCCAAAACAATACAGAGAAACCCTGTCTCGAAAAACAAAACAAAACAAAACAAAAAAAGTGAGAGATTAGGTGTGGCAGGTTAGGAAATTAGGGCATCAAGATCTCGAGACTGCTTCCTGCTGACCTGGGGGGCATTGACCATCTTTGGGGGACCTGAGAAAGCTGGGGTGCTGCCACGTCCTGGAATAGCTGGTTGTTTTGCTGCTGTTCAGACTCTATAGAACCATCCCTGTTTCTTAGACCTGGCAAGATGTTGTCAGAGCAGAGGACAAGATTAAGTTGAAGGGAAAATTTCTTTGTCTTAGCTCCTGGTGATTGAAGGGGAGGGTGTCAGGACCAGGGAAAAGTGGGGAGGCTTGGGCTGCTTAGAGCCTGGTAATTGAGGGACAGATGCATCTGACCTGTTTGAGGTTAATCTTCCAAGTTGACTCCCTGGAACTAATAAGAATTCTTTGAGTTTGTGAAAACAAAGGTTTTAGGGACTGTTTTTAATACGTACTGAAATTTGCTTTGTAGAAACGGCAGTATAATCATGTCAGAAAGTATTTTGGTTAAAAGCATTAGCACTCTTCCTTGCATCTGGAAAACTGACAGATATTATTAGTACAATGGCAAGCACTTTCGAAGTCTATAGTTAGAAAACAACAAAGGTTGATAAAATCTTGAGTTTGCAATTTGCGGTGTAGTATGGTGTTTAGTACTCTATCAGAGTTGGATAAATAGCTTATCATAAGTTTATTGATTAATATTAAGACTATGAACAGTAGCATAATAAAAGAGAGAAATCTGGAACATGTTCGTTTTCTTTTTTTTTTTTTTTTTTACGAAACAGGGTTTCTCTGTATTGTTTTGGAGGCTGTTGGTTCAGCCTGGCCTCAAACTCACAGAGATCCGCCTGCCTCTGTCTGTGCTGGGATTAAAGGCGTGCGCCACCACCGCCCGGCTAGATATACAGTATTCTGCCTGCATGTATGCCTGCAGGCCAGAAGAGGGCGTCAGATCTCATTGCAGATGGTTGTGAGCCACCATGTGGGTGCTGGGAATTGAACTCAGGACCTCTGGAAGAGCAGCCAGTGCTCTTAACCTCTGAGCCATCTCTCCAGCCCCATGTTGGTTTTCTTTTAAACATCTCAAATCACTTTCTCTTCATCCTCAGGCCTTCATAACTTGCATTTGTACATCTTAAAACACCTTCTTAGACCCTAAAACATTCTTAGATCCTCACATCTTAAGCTCTCATGTCCCCACATAAACTTTACACCTTAAAACACCTTCTTAGGGGAGGAGGGGAGGGAATGGGAGAGGGACCTGGAACTGACTTGTGAAGCAACCTCGTTTCTTATCTAAATTTAAACTGGAAAAAAAAAAGAACATACATTGAATTCTATCAAAAAAAAACAAAAAAACACCTTCTTAGACCCTAAGACACTACACCAAAGTTATGAATATAGTGTGAGGAGGGACCTTGGTGGGAATCCCCATGGTGGGAGGGACAAATGGCAGGTGAGAGACAGACAGAGACCAGCAGACAAAACTTTTGTGGAAAGTTTATTGGGGGAGGAGAGAGAGAGAGAGGGAGAGGGAGAGGGAAAGGGAGGGAGAGAGGGAGGGAGGGAGAGAAAAAAGAGTGACCTGCTTCCTCAGAGAAATAGTAGGAAAAGAGAAGCAGGTGGAGCTTGTCTCTTAAAGGGACCTTTGCACCTACATACAGAGTCAGGGTACTGCCTGACATGTGTGCCAGGTCCCCAAGGGGCGGGACCAGTTTGTGTTTGCCTGGATCATGTGTTATACAGATGCATATGCAGGTACGCACCCATATACGAGATAGACAAAATTTTAAATCTACTGTGCATTTAATCCCAGCACTCAGGAGGCAGAGGCAGGCAGATCTCAGTGAGTGTGGAGCTAGCCTGGTCTACAGTGTGATTTCCAGGACAGCCAGGGCTACACAGAGATATCCTACCATGAAAAAACAAAACAAACAGAAAAGAAAGTTGTATACTACTCTACACAAATGTAGCTCTGGAGATGAAGAACAGTATAATTTAAAAAACCCAGGTTACTCTAATAGGCAGCCAAGTCGAGAACAAATGCCCATGGTATAGACTCTCTTGTCTTTGGAAAGCACTTTGTGGGAGAAAAAAGGCTCATTTGGAAAAAATATAGTGTTAGGGATGTGATTTTCTGGCTAAATCCAACTGTTGTTAAAATGTCTAAGCTACCTTTCACCAACTCCAGGAAGTAATGAAACTGACTTCTAGAGGAAATAAAATCCAGATCACAAAGTATCCATCCAGCATTCACCTCTCTCCCATTTAGCCAAAATAAAACAATGAATGTCAGATAAAAGTCAAAACCAGCATGTCTTCTTTAGTCAGCATTCAAGGAGGGCTGAAGTTGGAGGGAAGTAAAGACAATGGTGGACTATGAGCTTTGAGTTCAGTTCTGTTCTAGTGTGCAAATGAGCTACTTATCCTCAAATTTCCTATTGGTTTACTTCTCAAATGAGCATATAAAATGGCTCTGCAGGATGATTGATAACTACTGGGCCGGGCACCTAAACCAAGCAGAAGGCACTGTGTATAACTTGCTGGCAGTTCCTTTTCTTGATCCTCTTCTCCAGGAAACCACCACATTGTTTTCTTTCTTCTCTGCATTTCAGGGTTATACATTTCTCTGGTTAATTCAAGCAGTTCTACTCTGCCTCCGTCTCTGCCTCTGACAGTTCTACAGCAAAGTTTGCATCCACACCTGAAAGCATGCTCTTTTATGTAGAGTTATTTTGGTTTCTTTTCTTTTTTCTTTTTCCAGTTCTCCAACTTTATTTGACATTCAGCAGGTTAGTTCTCATCCACATTGACTGTCTGTAGATTTTTGAATGTGGTAACAGGCACGTAGGTTACCAATGTGTACAACTTGTTTGGTGAGCCTCATCCTCGTTACGTTTTCTGGACAAACGTACACGGATACAGCATGGAACATTCCTTATTCCTTTGGCCCAGACTGCTTTATTGAACCTGGTATCAATGCGCACATCTGGAGTGCCCATCTCTTTCATGGCAAATTTGCGGATTTCTTTGAGTACCCGAGGAGCACGCTTCTTGAAGCCCATGCCATGGATGCGCTTGTGAATGTTGATGATGTACTCTCGGGTCACCACCTCATTGATGGCAGAACGGCCCTTCTTCTTGCCACCCTTCTTTGCGGGAGCCATTCTGCCGGGCCCAAGTTGGTTTCATTTTTTAAGAGACATTATTATATTAATGTTGCTGGAGCAATGGCTCATCAGTTAAGAGCACTTATTGCTCTTGCACCTCTAAGTGCTGAGATTGCAAACACACATCACCATAAGCAAGTTTTTTTTCCCATTAAATTTTCTTCCTCAAACTATCACATTTCAGGAAAAATGAGAGAAACAGAGAATTTTTTTTTTTTTTTGGTTTTTCGAGACAGGGTTTCTCTGTATTGTTTTGGAGGCTGTCCTGGAACTCACTCTGTAGACCAGGCTGGTCTCGAACTCACAGAGATCCACCTGCCTCTGCCTCCCAAGTGCTGGGATTAAAGGTGTACACCACCAATGCCCGGCAAGAACTTCACTTTAAAAAAAAGATTTATTTATTTATTATGTATACAGTGCTCTTAGCCTCTGAGCCATCTCTCAAGTCCAAAAACTTCAATTTTGATTAGTACACTTTTAGGTTAGCTGTTGGGAAATAGGTTAATTGGGAAGTCTGCACTCTCTTATTAATATGATCTTCCAAAAACAAGGGTTGTTTTTTGTTTGTTTACTTTTGAGACAGGGTCTTTCTGTGTATCCCAGCTGACATTGAACTTAACATTCTCTTGCTAGTAAGCATTAAAGTTATATCCTATCACACTCAGCCCAAGAAAATTACCAAAAAACTGGGTATTACCAATCCAGAATCTTCTGAAGATAATACATATTTTAACTCTAGCAATTAGTCCCTTGTGGTGCCCAACTCTAAATGCTATTTGCCACTATGAAGGATCTTTGATGTGTGACTGGAGTTTCTTTCCAGCCTGGCCCCACAGCCGATTCACCCCAAATAAACATGCGGACGCTATATTAATTATAAAATTATTGACCAATGGCTAGGGCTTCTTACTGGCTAGATCTCTCTTAATTATTAACCCATAACTCTCTATATATTTCTACATGGTCTTATTTTACCAGATTACGCCTGGCGTGTCCCATCTTCCTGGTATCTATGTGACACTTCCCTTTCGGCTTCCCCCTCTTTCCTTCTTCCTTCCTCTCATAGCCCTGCCTATACTTCCTGCCTGGTTATTGGACAATCAGTGTTTTATTCATCAACCAATAAGAGAAACATATATACAGAAGAACATCCCCCATCATTGAGGGGCTAGACAGATGCTGCTCTACCATTATTATTTTTTCTTTTTTTAAAGATTTATTTATTTATTACATATACAGGGTTCTGCCTACATGTATGCCTGCAGGCCAGAAGAGGGCACCAGATCTCATTACAGATGGTTGTGAGTCACCATGTGGTTTCTGGGAATTGAACTCAGGACATCTGGAAAAGCAGCCAGTGTTCTTTTTTTTGCTTGTTTGTTTGTTTGTTTTTTTGTTTTTTTTTTTGAGACAGGGTTGCCGCCAGTGTTCTTAATCTCTGAGTTCTCTCTCCAGCCCTATTCAGCCCTATTATTATTTTCTTTTAAGTTTTTTTTTTTTTTTTTTAGACAGGGTTTCTCTGTGTAGCTCTGGCTTCCCTGGTCTCTGTAGACCAGGCAGGCCTCAAATGCAGAGATCTGTCTGCCTCTGCCTCCCCAGAGTGATGGGATCAAAGGTGTGCACCACCACGGGGCAGACTGTAAGATAGCTCTTAACCTTTGGCTCCCTCTGCACAATCTTTTTACACTGGGAGAAATTGACTTTTGCCCTAAAGAAATGGAAAGTCACTGGAGAGCCCTGAGCACAGGAATAACATAGTCTAACATTAAACAAGCACAGTAGCTTTTATTGAGCTATAACTCACATGCCATAACATTTATTCTCTTATGGTATACAGTTTAGTTTGGTGGTTTTTTTTTATTCTGTTTCCATAGCAATGCAACTGTCACCACTACCTAATTTTAGAATATTTTTATTATACCAAAAGTAGTCCTGTACTCCTTAACACTCACTCCTTCCCTTAGTTCCTTGCAAATGCAAATTTAATATATTCCTATTCTAAATATTTCATATTAATGTAATCATACAACGTATTTTTTATGATGGGCTTATTATGGTAGCATAAAATTTTCATACCTATTATAGCATGTGCTAGTGCTTCATCCGTTTTAAAATTTTTTATAAACTATATTACAAAAACAAACTTTGCAAACAAAATAAACGTCATGCATTAAAATTAACAAGACCCACAGTCTAACATCTCAATGACTTCCATACAGTTAGGGTAGCCATTCTGTAGCTGTGGAACTTCATACTGGATTTACACTTTCACTATATATTTTTCTGCTATCAACCACCAAAAACGAAAAAATTCCAACCCAAATAAGAACAACAACAAAAAACACCATAGTTTTGTATACTCTTTAATAATTAGTGTCCATTCAGGCCTTTCTGATCCCCTGATATTTGGACTTTCTTCTCTTTTCTGTGTTAGATTTATACTGTACTCATAAGTACAGTTGTTTGCATATAAAATATGTTACTGGCTAGATCCTGCATATGAGGGAAAACATGTAACTTTTCCTTTCTGAGGTTGTGTAACTTTGCTTAATATTGTAAGTCTATCTGTTTTCCAGCAAATTTTGTAATTTTATTCTTTTGGGAGGATTCAGTTTCAAGATAGGGTTTCTCGGAGTAGCCCTGGCTGTCCCAGAACTTGCTCTGTAGACCAGGCTGGCTTTGAACTCACAGAGCTCTGCCTACCTTTGCTTCTAGAGTACTGTGATTAAAGGCGTGCACCACTACCTCCTTTTCTATGTCCTCAACAAGATTTTTGAACTTTTTGCAGAATTTATTTTGCATTTTTTCATAGTGAAATGTAAAGCAGAAATTGAAGGCATGTGGGGGTAAATGTAAGCATAGTTTTGTGAATATTTTGTTTTAGCTACACATCTGTATATACAAGAATGTGGTATGTGTTTGGTGTGAAATATTTTTGTGCACTATAAGCCAGGATTTAAAAAAAAAGAACAAAAAGTTTGAGGGTTGGAGAGATGATGGCTCAGTGGCTAAAAAAGCATCTCTCTCTCTCTCTCTCTCTCTCTCCCTCCCCCCTCCTCTCTGTGTATTTTTGAGAAAGGGTCTCTCTACATAGCTCTAGTTATCCTGGAACTATGTAGATTGGACTAACCTCGAATTCAGAGATCCTCCTGCCTCTGCCTCCTGAGTGCTGGGATTATAGGCGTGTTCCATAACTCCATTTAAACTAAGGAGGACCTGAGTTGTTCCCAGCCTGTGTCTTCAGCATCAGGGGATCTACGGCTCTCTTCTGGCCTCTATGGGCACTGCACTTACAAGCACAACTCTACAGTTAGACACACACATTTAAAAATAAAATCTTTATTTTTTTTATTTTTTTATTTTTTTGGCTTTTCGAGACAGGGTTTCTCTGTGGCTTTGGAGGCTGTCCTGGAACTCACTTTGTAGACCAGGCTGGCCTCGAACTCACAGAGATCCGCCTGCCTCTGCCTCCCAAGTGCTGGGATTAAAGGCGTGCGCCACCAACGCCCGGCTAAAAATAAAATCTTTAAAAATTGTTCAGAAGTCACTAATGAGACGCATTATGGTGTTCTACTCTGAAAAGGAACGGGGCGTTTTGAGTTCTTCCCTCAAAGTCTGTCAAACAGAGGCTCAGGAAATGATCCAATAAAACTGGTCGAGAAGCACCGCGCACTTGTTTTTCCTCAACGCCGAGATCGACGGCTGGCCTGGGACACCTCAAGAACAGAAAGTGTGCATGGAACGGACTAGGGGAGCGCACGAGCCCAAGGCTTGAGGGAGGCTAGCAGAACAAACAGCTGCAGCAGCGACCAATTAGTGCCTGCGGCTGCGAGGCAACGGGCCCAGAAGCCGAGCATGCGCAGGAGCAGGTCCCCGTACTGGGCGTAGAGGCTGCGCCTTGAGGTGTCGCAGCGGCCAGTCACTACAAGCTGGCCCCGCCCCCTAGGCCGCCCGCCGCGACTGCGCACGCAGAGCCTCTGAGGGCGCCGGCGGGAAGGGACGCGGCGGGTAAGCAGGGCGTGCGTCCGGTGTTTCTCACAGGGTTGGGAGCTTCCTTGTGTCTGGCTCACCGGACCGGGAAGATGCGAGCGACTGTGCTTTGGAACGCACTTTTCCTCCTGCCACCTCCAGAGGCCCTCTGACCGTCCAAGTGTTGTCGCGGTCGCCGCAGCTCCCTCCCGTCTACGGCGCCGCGGCCTCTGCTCTCCCCACCCCCACTTGTGAAACCCAAAGCCGGCTGCTGTCCCCGATTTCTGCCGGCTTTGTGGTCTGAAACTGCTTACCTGCTGGCGTTGTCAGTAGCATTGAGTTGATTTTCTGCCTTCAGTGTCGATCAGTTTAGGGAGAACTCTAGCTACAGCCTCCAACTCAAGCACAAAGAGTCTCAGTTGTTTTCATGCTCAACTGGACTTCTGGCCACCTTACGGAATCAACTTTCAGATGCCCTTGAGAGGAAAATCGAGGCCACCAAAACATAGGTCCTCTTTAATTCCTCTGATCGTGTCCATCATTAGCTAATAAACTGCTTTTCAAGTTGGATCTGTCGAGGCATAGTCCCGAGATCCCTCCCTACACACTGTATTTTTCCTATTTGTGTGTACAATCATTTCCCAGCTGCATGGGATGAGGCACTCCACTGGCAATGGGATAGACTCAGCTTTTACTGGGAACAAACACTCTGGTTTTCTACTTCCAGAGTGAATATTCAGTTAACTGTTTCTCATAGTAGGAGGCATTTTGACTTAGTGGCTGTGCTTTCATACCTTGAGTAAGAGACAATGTAGGAAACCTGGCATCGCACCTCAGGGGTTCAAAATCTGCTACCAGGGAGAATACAAAGTACAAACAAATCTGACAGCCATGCAATGTTTAGTAACATCTACAGGTTGAATTTCCGTATGAGGAAAATAGGCTTGTTTGTAAGATGTTGGCATCCTGTTAATGTTGAAGTGAAATTTTAGTGGCCCCCTTCAAGCCTCTCAGAGAGTTTCTAGATAGCCATGATTATCAGTTTTATTGTTATTAAGATAAGGTCTTGGCTGGCCTAGAACTAAGAGATTTGCCTGCCTCTTCACTGCCACACCCAACCCCAGTCTGTTCTTACTGATAATTTAGACTGAATGCTATTTTGTTGTTGTTTTATTTTGTGTTCTTTGGTGTTTTGTCTGCATTTATATCTCTGTCAGAATTACTGTAACTGGAGTTACAGACAGGTGTGAGCTGCCACGTGGGTGCTGGGAATTGACCGGGGTCCTTTGGAAGGGAAGCCAGTGTTCTCTCCAGCCCCATGAACTAATTTAAAAAACAAGCAAACAACAACAACAAAGTCAGCTTACAACAGTTCTGTCAGTTTTATTACTAGTGTTCCTTCATACCTAAATTATAATACCTTAATCATCTTAAAATTTCTTCTTTATCTGCCTATCTTATAAGAATACATTGTTTCTTTATTCAGTTACTTGAATTTATCTTATTGCAATCTATCACATTGCTTAGCTCCAATTTTGTTTGTGACATAAGAAATGCTAAAAGAATTGGAGTTTTGTTATATCCGACTTCATGCCTACCTGAAGAGCCCTGGAGTTCTGAAATGACTATTGACATGTTTTTGTTAAACCCATAAAGATTTAGGTTCAGGTTTCTGTACTTGGGTTCCATTCTCTACAACCCCATTTGATAATTTCTATGCAATATGATATGGTAGGAAGAACCTTAGGCTTAGAATAAATAAACATTAGACTGTCAATATAATGCTGGGGAAAGTCTGATAGTTCCCTTTTCTGTGACCTCAGAGAAGATCCTCTTTTTCTTCTCATCTCTTAGTTATTATAAAAATTACAAATGAGGATGAAGCATGGTGGCATTGAACTTTAATCCCAGCACTCAGGAAACAGAAGCAGATGGATCTTTTTGAGTTTGAGGGCAGCCTGGTCTACATAGTGAGTTCCTGTCTAGCTAAGGCTGTATGGTGAGACCCTTGGGGGGGGGGGAGGAAGAAGAAAAAAAAAAACTACAGGTGGCATAATTTGTAAAGAAGCTAACAATTGAGGCAGGTATGGCAGCACAAGCCTGCGATTCTGGCGCTAGGGTGTCAGAGGGTAGCAGAGTCATTACAAGTTTGAGACCCTTGTCTCATAAAACAAAAACCTAACCTTTTTATTATTTCTTATGTCACAAACATTTGAAATGCTGATACATGTTGCAGACTGCTCCTATAGCAATAAAAGCTAGTTCCTGGTATGAAGGGACTATCTTTAAAGAAGTGTGTGTGTGTGTGTGTGTGTGAGAGAGAGACAGAGAGAGAGAGAGAGAGAGAGAGAGAGAGAGAGAGAGAGAGAGAGAGAGAGAGAGCGAGCTGGGATTAAGATGGCCAGGATATCTAAGAAGGTTAAGTATAATATAGGGTATAACATAGGTAAGATTAGGATGGCCACAAGTCTAGAGGAGAGAGAAACAAGAAAATATCTGGAAAAGCTATATTTGAACAGAGTCTTGGGTTATGACAAAGATCCACAAAGGCTTTGTATGCTAAGGGAAGCATACAGTTTGAAAGATTTTAAGCAGACATTTGGACTGGTCACAGTTGATTTTTAGAAGTTCATTCTGCCAGCCAGGCAGTGGTGGCGCACTCCTTTAATCCCAGCACTTGGGAGGCAGAGGCAGGCGGATCTCTGTGAGTTTGAGGCCAGCCTGGTCTACAGAGTGAGTTCTAGAATAGCCAAGGCAGTTACACAGAGAAATCCTGTCTCAAAAAACAACAAACAAACAAACAAAAAGTTCATCCTGCCTAAGCTGTCTTCTTCCTTGCTGTAGCAATCCAACTTGTGCCTTTGCACCTTTATTTCTTTACCCAAGGAGGGGTTTATAACCATTCTTCATACCTTACTGCTATTTATCTTTTAGTGCTCAGTTTAGTGCTTATTTCTTCTGTGAAGCATCCTTTGGTGTAAACATTCCATTACCAGAAAGAATATTAGAAATCATACCATACAGTTTAGCCCTTATTTGTTTGGTATGTGTTTTATGATCCTAAATAAATGACAGAGAATGTTTCATGTGTATGTGAATAGAAAAATATATGTTGTTTGATCTCAGTTGTTTGATCTTGCAGATAATGGGTAACAGTTTCTTTAACTGACCTGTGATCATCATGTCTAAGGAAGAGTGTGCCAAGGCTGGTGATAGTTCATTTTCCTCTGATAAACATGCCCAGCTCATCTTGGCCCAAATCAACAAAATGAGAAGTGGACAGCATTTCTGTGATGTACAGCTGCAAGTTGGGAAGGAAACCTTTCAGGTTCATCGGTTGGTTCTGGCTGCCAGTAGTCCATACTTCGCAGCTTTGTTCGCTGGAGGAATGAAAGAGTCTTCAAAAGATGTTGTACAGATTCTAGGAATTGAAGCTGGAATCTTTCAGTTACTTCTAGATTTCATTTACACAGGTATATTCATGTATTAGTTTTCTGTTGCTGTGATAAGATGTCATGACTAAAGTAACTTACATAAGTTTATTTATTTGTAAAGGTGTGTTTATTCTTTTTTTTTTTTTTGGTTTTTCGAGACAGGGTTTCTCTGTGGCTTTGGAGGCTGTCCTGGAACTAGCTCTTGTAGACCAGGCTGGCCTCAAACTCACAGAGATCCACCTGCTCCTGCCTCCCAAGTGCTGGGATTAAAGGCGTGCGCCACCAACACCTGGCTTAGGTGTGTTTATTCTTATTTTATACGAATGAGTGTTTTACCTGCATGTGTAGAAGTAAGTGTACCACTTGCTTGTAATACCAAAAACATCAAGAGGGCACTGAGTCTCCTAGAATTAGAATTATATATAGTTAGGAGCCTCCACATGTGCTAGGAACTGAAGATGTGTCTTTGGGAAATGCAGCAAGCGCTTTTAACTTTCGAGTCATCTCTCCAGCCCTTAATTACTCTTACAGTTAGAGAAAAAATGGAAACAAGTACTTTATTTGTTCTAGTTTTAACAATATACCAATTCCTCTTAAGAGACTATTTAGAGGGATCTAGTCAGATGGCTCAGTGGGTAGAGGCACTTACTACCAAGCTTCATGACTTGAGTTTGATCCTTGGAATCCACGTGGTGGGATAAGAGAACTGACTCCAAGAAGTTGTTCTTTGACCTTCATCCGTGGTGTGGTGATGTGCGTGTACACACACAGACACAAGCAGGGTGGGGTGGGGGAAACATTTGCATGACTCAATGAAGTATTTTGCTTTTTAAATGCTTGCTATTTGAGGCTGGAGAAATGGCCCCATGGTTAACAGCACTTAACTATTCTTTCCGAGGATACAGCACCTATATATCCCCTCAAAACCAACTGTAGTTCTAGTTCCAGGGGATCCAATGACCTCTTCTGACCTCCACCTGTATGTGCATGGTGTAATACATACATTCACACACACACACACACACACACACACACACACAATAAATATTTTTAACTTTAAGAAAATACAAAATGATTTGTTCTCTTGTATTTTTTTCTTGGAAATTTTCAGAAAGCAATGATAAAATTTTTTCTGCAGCCTATATATATCTCTACATATCCCCTTGCTGAATCCTAATATCTTATACTTTTAAACCTAAATTTGTATTCAAAATACTCTTCCTGTAACTTTAATCCTTTTGGTTATTCACTCATAAATAATTTTTTTTGTTTTTTTGGGTTTTTTTTTTTGAGACAGGGTTTCTTTGTATTGTTTTGGAGCCTGTCCTGGAACTTGCTCTGGAGACCAGGCTGGCTTCAAACTCAAAGAGATCCTAAGTGCTGGGATTAAAGGCATGTCCAAATCAAATTTTATAAATAGAACCAAGAAAATAAATTTGGGACAAATAGTTTTTTTTTTTTTTTTTGGTTTTTCAAGACAGGGTTTCTCTGTAGCTTTGGAGGCTGTCCTGGAACTCACTTTGTAGACCAGGCTGGCCTCGAACTCACAGAGATCCGCCTGCCTCTGCCTCCCGAGTGCTGGGATTAAAGGTGTGCGCCACCAATGCCCAGCTTGGACAAATAGTTTAATGCAGTGATTGTTATAAAAGGCTGGGGGCGGCCAGATATGGTGGTACACACCTTTAATCCCAGCACTCAGGAAGCAGAGGTAGGAGGATCTTAAGGGCAGCCTGGTTTACATAACAAGTTCCAGGTCAGCCAGGGCTAGAGTAAAACCCTATCTAAAGAAATAAAATAAGGATGTGAGGGCGATCTGGCTGCGACATCTGTCACCCCATTGATCGCCAGGGTTGATTTGGCTAATTTGGCTGGCTAGGTGAGTGTCCCCTTCCTCCCTCACTGCTCCATGTGTGTCCCTCCCTAAGCTGCATCTTCCCTGAATAGAGGAGGACCAGTCAAGGTTACATGAGTAGCTGCGATCCCCTGCTAGAACCTCCAAACAAGCTCTCAAAAAATAAAATAAAAAATTTTAAAAGGCTGGAGGTATAGCTTAGTGATAAAGTGCTTATCTATTATGTGCAAGGCTCTAAGTTGTCCACAGACTTGTCAAAGGGATAAAAGTATAAGACTGAGGCGCTGGAGAGATGGCTCACTAGTTAAGAGCACTCACTGCTCTTCCAGCGGACCCAGGTTCAATTCCCAGCACCCACATGGCAGATCACAGCTACCTGTGACTCCCTCACACAGACATATGTGCAGGCACCAATGCATGTGAAATAAAATAAATAAAAATTTTTAAAAAGCACAGGAACGGATGGAAAGTTCATTAGGTAAGAGAATTACAGTGTTTCTACTACCTTAAATATAATTAGCTATTTTATATCCTCCAAAGTTACTACATAAAGTGTGAAAGTGAAGCTGAGTATGGCTACACATAATTACAATCCCAGTTGGGAAGTAGAAGCAGAAGAATTAGGAACTGAAGGTCATCCTCAGCTACACAGTGAGTCTGAGACCCTGTCTTAGAAAAGAAAATGAACATGGAGTCTTTGGGGGAAGAAATCTAAATATTTAGTGAAAATGTTTAGTAGTCTCGCATATGTTATAGATTCTTGATTATGACTCATTATAAAACTAACACTTTATGACATTTTACCATAAATGAATATAGTAAATCTGCTTTATTCTCCCTCCCCAGTACCTCAGTAAGTTTGTTAATTGCATGCAATGTATGTTAAAAGTATGACTTTTACCTGGATATAGTGTGCACTTCTTTAATCCCAGCACCCTGGATGCAGAGACAAGAAGATTAGGAATTGGAAGCCAGCTTGCTCCATATAGTGAGACCTTGTCTCTACCAACAAGTAAAGTGTTAAAGTGTTGGCTTAAATGTCAGTCTCTAATCTGCAACTTATACTAAGTCAAACGGTTTTTTCAAAACTTTTTTTTTCTCTTCAAGACAGGATTTCTCTGTGTAAGTTTGGAGCCTGTCCTGGAACTCTGTAGACCAGGCTAGCCTCAAACTCAACAGAGATCCACCTGCCTCTGCCTCCCCAGTGCTTGCGATTAAAAGCCTTTGCCACCACTGCCTGGCTTCAAAACATTTTTGAAGAGTTATGTTGTGTGTAAGAGTTTTTACCTGCATGAATATATGTGCATCACATGTGTGCATTGCCTGCAGTGGCCAGAGAGGGCTCTAGATTCCTGTGGGAAGTGAAGTTACAGGCCACTGATTTGTCCTGTAGATGCTAAGAACTGAACCCTGGGTCATCTGCAAGAGCCACAAACGCTGTTACTGCTTAGTCCCAGCCTTTCTGTCATATAATTTGGAGAAGAGTTATTTAAACTCCTTAATTCTGTCTACTTAATACAATAATAAGAAAATGTATATCTACTAGCCAGGACTATAATGAATGTTAAATGTGTATAACACAACTAAAACTGACTGATTTATTATAGTTGTTCCATAAATGGTGTTTTGTTTTTTTCAAGACAGGATATCTTTGTGTAGCTTTGGAGCCTGTCCTGAAACTCACTTTGTAGACCAGGCTGGCCTTGAACTCACAGAGACTATCTTGTCTCTGCCTCCCAAGTGCTGGTAGATTATAGACATGCACCTCCACACCTGGCCTAGTTGTTCCACGAATGTTAAATATCATTGTCACTTAAATTTTTTCCATATGTCCTGTTTGCTTAGTTTCTACTCTGCAAAAATTAAACTATTATTGAAGGCAAGTAAAATATTAAGCCAAATGTTTGTTCTGATTTATTGACTATTTTATCTTCCTATTTCCTTAGGACTAGTGAACATAGCTGTGAATAATGTTCAGGAATTGATTGTTGCAGCAGACATGCTACAGTTGACTGAAGTTGTTAATCTTTGCTGTGATTTTCTGAAAGGACAAATTGATCCACAGAACTGCATTGGACTCTTTCAATTCTCTGAGCAAATTGCCTGCCATGATCTCTTGGAATTTACAGAAAACTATATTCATGTCCATTTCTTGGAGGTTCATAGTGGAGAAGAGTTCTTGGCACTTACAAAAGATCAGCTGATCAAAATTTTACGAAGTGAGGAGCTTAGCATTGAAGATGAGTACCAAGTCTTCTTAGCTGCAATGCAGTGGATTCTGAAAGACCTGGGGAAGAGAAGAAAACATGTGGTAGAAGTGTTAGATCCAATTCGGTTTCCTTTATTACCATCCCAGAGGCTTTTAAAGTACATAGAAGGTAACTCTTGTATCAAATTAGCTGATCTCTAAAATTTTTTAATTTTGTGTGTGTGTGTGTGTGTGTGTGTGTGTGCACAGTGTGTGCACATGCACATGCATGCACGTGCGCACACAGATATGTATGAAGAAGGTGTGTGTGCATTAATTTAAAGGCCAGAGGTTGACCTCAGGTGTCTTACTCAGTTGCTCTTCACCTTGTTTTTTGAGACAGGATCTCTCATTGAACCTGGAGCTTGCTGATTCATCTGGACTGGCAAGCTAACAAGCCCCGGGTTTCTACCTTCCCAGTTCTAGGATTTCATGTTCATGCCACCACATTGGTTGGACATTTTCACATGGGTGCTAGCGATCAAACTTAGGTCCATATACTTTGGTCAGAAGTAATTGGACAACTGAGCCATTTCTCTAGCACCACAAGTGGCTTTTTCTGATCTGAAATGTAGGATTTTGGTGTGTGTGTGTGTTTTATTTTGTATTTTTTGACTGGGTTTCTCTGTTTAGCCTTGGCTGCCCTGGAACTTGCTTTGTAGACTAGGCTGGCCTTAAACTTATGGAGATCTGCTTGCCTCTGCTTCAAAAATTCTGGGATTCAAGGTGTGTACCACCTCCGGGCTTTTTTTTTTTTTAATGTTGTACAAAATTTAAATCCTTAAGGCATTCAACCAGAAAAAAGAAATTGGTGAAAACAAAAAAAAACTGTCTTATAGGTTGTCAAGATGGTTCAGGGGGTCACAGCATTTACTACCAAGCCTGAAGAACTTAAGTTCAATCCTTAGGACTCATAAGGTAGAAGGAAAGAATCCACATCACTCCTACAAGTTGTTCTCTGACATTCACATGTATTCTCATAACCCAAGGCCAACCATACAAAATAACATAAACCCCCCCCCCCCAAAAAAACTATGCCTTACCAAATCCAAAAAGAACAGGAATACCATCATAACTAAAGAATATTATAGAAACCCAAATTTAATTTAAAAAAGCAACACCCAGGAATTTTCTAATTTGGCCTATGTATGTGCCTTTGGAAGCCAGAAAAACATTCCTGATCTGGAACAAGGATTACAGACAGTTGTGAGCTGCCATGTGGGTGCTGGGAATCAAATCTAGTTTCTTTGGAAGAATAGCCAGTGCCATTCTGTCCTTCCACCATCCCACCATCCCTCTATCCCACCCTCTTTTTGAGATAAGTCTCAAGTAGCTCAGGCTAGCCTTAATCTCATTATGTAATTAAGGATGACCTGGAATTTCTGATCCTCCTGTCTCTACCTCAGTGCTAGGATTATAGGTGGACACTGCCACCACCAGTTTAGAAACAGTATTTTGATGACATGAGGAGCATTTCCTAAAAATGCCTTGGGTATGATTGGGTAGGTTGCTTCTGCTCAAGCATACTCAGATGAGATGGTGTACTTGAGATGAAAGTCAACCATTGTCCTTTGAGTCGACCTGTACATTTTGTCTTCTCTGAAAGAGCAGTGTTTTCTGTTTTTCATAAAGAACTACTAAGGGACCCAGAGATCTGCCTGCCTCTGCCTCCCTAGTGCTGGGATTAAAGTCGTGAGCCACCACACCCAATCAATGGATAATTTGCAGGAAGAATGAATAATTAAAAAGCAAAGCAGAGGTTTAATCCCAGCACTCGGGAGGCAGAGGCAGGCGGATCTCTGTGAGTTCGAGGCCAGCCTGGTCTACAGAGCCAGTTCCAGGACAGCCTCCAAAGCCACAGAGAAACCCTGTCTCGAAAAACCAAAAAAAAAAAAAAAAAAAAAAAAAAAAGCAAAGCAGAGGAAGCTGAGAAATAAAATAATCAATACAGTGTCTTGGCTGGGGTAGAGCCCAGTGCAGGCTTGCTCAGCACAGATGTGGCCCTAGGTTTGATCCAAAGTAAGGACATGAGCCCTATTAAGGCTTTATTCCAGCACCCTCATGTTTCAGGCTAGCAAGACAGTGAGAACATGACACGTCTTACTCAAATTGTATACTGCATAATATAAAGTAATTGTACAAATATAAAAAGTGAGAGGGACAATCAGCTCTTTGTCAGAGCATGGTTTGAATAAGGAGGCCATGTAAACAAGATACAAAAAAAAATACATCTATTGAAGTAGATCCCAGGGAAAAGAAGAGAAATTGAAGAATTCAGCCTGGGTGAGGAGTTGGAGTGGGGTTGTGGGGGAGATTAGACATAAACAGAAACACATTCCTCTTGAAATTCAGACAGTAGAGTAACTTTAAAAACACATTTTATGAAACAGAAGTATAGGAGGAGATGCGGTGCTAAGGAAACAAAGTGAGAATTGGAATACCAGTTTTGTAGACAGGCATGTACATGGAACACAGACATGCATGCAGACAAAACATCCGTATTCATAAATAAAATTAATTATAAAAATTTAAAAGATTTTCTTATTGGTCTCGTGCTTTGCCTTATCATTTTTGAAGGTTTATAACATAAATGTATTTTCTTTTTGTTCTTAGATTTTATTAAAAAAATTGTGACTTTTAAAGCATTTTTTAGAACCCAGGTACTCACACATGTTAGGCAAGTGCCTTCCCACTGAACATGGCCCTGAGAATTGTGAATTTAGTTCATCTTGCCATATTTATTTGGAAAGCATTATCCATTTATTTGCAATTTTTTGTTGTTGTCTTTTGAGACAGAGATCTCTGTATAGCCCTTGATGTCCTGCAACTCACCATGTAGACCAGGCTGTCCTCCAGCTCACAGAGATCTGTCTGCCCCTACCTCCCAATTGCTGAGATTAAAGAGGTACCCCACCACCACCCGGCTGGTATTATTTTTTTAAATATTTTTTTAAACTTTTAATTACATTTTTATGTATTTGTGTATATGAGTGTGTGGGTGTGTCGGGGGAGAAGGGCCTCGAATATACCACAGCATGAGTGGAGGTCAGCAGACATTTTAAGGGAGTTGCTTCTCTTCTTCCTCCATATAGGTCCCTGGAGTCAAACTGAGGGCTTTAGGCTTGGCAACAAACGCTTTTACCTATTGAACCATCTTATTGGCCTCTTTAAAACATTTGGGTAGATTAAAGTCTTCCTTAGCAGTAATGATAAAAACAGTATTTTCTATTGTAATAAACGTACTGTTGTTTGATAATAAATTTGGCTTTTTTTTTAGGATTTATTTATTTATTTTTGGTTTTTAAATACAGGGTTTCTCTGTATTGCTTCAGAGCCTCTCCTGGAACTCATTCTGTAGACCAGGTTGACCTCGAACTCAAAGAGATCCTCCTGCCTCTGTCTCCTGAGTGCTGGGATTGAATGATTTATTTTATCTAAAATAATGTCTGTGTGTGTGGGTATGTGCATGTGAGTTTGGGTGCCCATGGATGTCAATCTCTTTGAGCTGAAATTATAAACAGGGAACCCAACTACAAAAATAGTTCATTCCCTTAGCCCTCTCTCCAACATTGGTGAGGAGGGTGTTTTCCCTGTTCTTTTTAGTTGCTGCTATTTGTTTTGTTTGTTTTTCTTTTTGAGATTAGGTGTCAAGACCAGGCTGGAACTTGAAGAGATCCATGTGCCTCTGCTTCCTGAGTGCTGGGATTAACAACTTGTGCTACTCTGACTGACCAGGAAATGTGTCTTTTCAGTAGCATCTGAAAGTCTTTTTAAAACATTGTTTTTTAAATACTGTTTAGGAGTATCTGATTTTAATCTTCGAGTTGCATTGCAAACACTTTTGAAAGAATATTGTGAGGTCAGCAAGTCTCCCAAGGAGAACAAGTTTTGTAGTTTTCTGCAGACATCCAAAGTTCGACCTCGAAAGAAAGCAAGAAAATACCTGTATGCAGTAGGTAAGAAACTCTGAAAAATAATAGAAATTATTTTCAGGATAAGAACTTTTTAATAGTTTGCTGTTGCTACTATGTAGGTTTTACTAATATGCAAATCTATCAAAGCATATTTAGTTTCATATTTAGGCTTAAAACTAGTAAATTGAATTTGCATAATTTAAAACTTAATAGCTTCTCATTCAGCATTTAATTCAACATTCTAAATCTTTGGTCTCTACCTAATTACCATCAAATGACAGTCTACAGATTTATTTACTTATTTATTGTGTGTATGCACATACGTGGATAATAGTATGTGAGTGGATATGAAAGGATAATTTATGGGAATTGGTTTTCTCCTCCAGCTTTGTAAGGATTGAACTCAGGTCATCAGGCCGGACAGCCAGTTGCCTTTACCTGCTGAGCTATTTCACCAGCACAAGAAACATTTCTGTAGAAGTTAAAATTTTGCCAGACATTCTGGTTCAGGCTTACAAGTCTGGAATTTGAGACAGAGGCAGGAATGCTGTGAATTCAAAGCCAGTTTGGGTTACAAGTTACAGTTTTGGGTCAACCTAGGCTACAATATGACATAATCTTTAAAAAAGAACAAACCTAAATAAATTGATTAAAGATCTTAAATTCAAGTGAAAAACAAGGGAAATAGATCTCAAAAATTTGAACTGTTCACAATGTTGTAGGTGGTTGTTAGGGGTGGTAGATAAGTGCTTTCTAAAGTGTCTTTGACAGCACAATCCTTGAAAATATCAGAGGGCTCTTTCTGGTGTCTTGGCTTCTCTGGAAGCATGCTGGGAAAAGAAGTTCCAAAAGCAAATATGTCAGGAAGACTGTGGTGCAAGGCCATTTTTGCTGGCTATCAGCAAGCAAGGCCTCCAGTACTAAAGAGAATACACAGCTCTTCTTAAACTAAAGGTGTTTATCCCTAGCAACAGAAGAGAGAGCCCAAAAGAGTTCTTGGGAGAATCTGATCCAGTCAGGCATGTCTCTGGGCCAGAGCTCCAGGGCTACAAACCCAGAGACCTTTAGGGTTCACGGGATGTGCATTGAGTTACTTGGCCATCTGTGAGCCAGTTAGTTAGTAGCTGAGGCTTGGGGTGTAACATGAAATAAACCCTTCCTCCCCACCTCAAAAAAAAAAAAAACTGAAGATGTTTATGCCTGAGATGAAACGGAATTCTACTTAGGCAAGAGATATGCTTATTGTATATAAAGCAAAAAACAGCACAGTGACTCCTGAAGACAAGACAAGCAAAAGCAGACTAACTGGGGAAAGGTAACTTGGTCCCATGGAAACAGTGTCAAATTCCAGAGCAACCTTCCTATGGAGGCCACTGGACAAAGAATCTATGTGATGTTGTACCCTTTCAGATTTAACTAATGAAAAGTAAATAAACAAAAGTAGATTTATAAGCCAGACATGGTGGTGCAAGCCTTTAGTCCCAGCACTAGGATGTAGTCAGAAATTTGTGTCCCAGCGTGTCTGTTTAGTTCCAAATAAACACACAGGGGCTTATATTAATTATAAACTGGCTAATAGCTCACACTTAATTGACTAGCTCTCTCTTAATTTTTAACCCATTTCTATTAATCTGTGTATCTCCACATGGTGTTAGCTTACCAGTGATGCCGGACCTCTTGCTTCCTCGGGGCTACATGGCATCTCCTTCACTCTGCCTAATACCTTCCTCTATCCCTATTTGGATTTCCTGCTTGGCTAAATCCTACCTGTGTCCATTGGCCAAAATAGCTTATTCCTCAACCAATAAGAGAAACATATATTCACAGCATATAAAGGACATCCCCTGTCAGTAGGAAAGCAGAGGGAGGCACATATCTGAGTTTGAGGCAATGCACACAGCCAGGGCTATGTAGACAGACCCTGTCTCAAAATTTTTTAAAAAGTGGATTTGTGTAAAAAAAATATCAGAGGAACATGTCAAAAATTTTCATTTATAACCATTAAAGTTGATAGATATACAGCAGGTATGGTTGTCCAGAAATCTAGGTATACTATATTTTCTATATAATTTCTTATGTATAATATAGTTTACAATTATATATGATTAATTTTTGCATATTTTACATAAGACAATATGTAAACATTCTTTTGGAGTACATACTACACTTTTTTTTGTTATTTGTTTTGTTTTTGCTGAGTGGGTGTGCAGGGAAAATAAAGATTTCAATCCACTACTTTGTATTACTTTTTTGTTTGTTTATTTTGTTTTGATTTTAGAGGAAGGGTTTCTTTGTATTACCATGGTTGTCTTGGAGCTCACTATGTAGACCAGGCTGGCCTCAAACTCAGAGAGCCACCTGCCTCTAAGGGTGTTGGGACTGAAGGTGTATACTACAACTACCCAGCTTTGCTTTAGTTTTTAAACGTATTTTGTTATTATTGTGTGCATGATCTATGTATGTGCATGCACATGCCATGGTGCATGTGTGGAGATCAGAGAACAACATTTGTGGAGTGAATTATTTCCTTTCATCTTAATGTGGGTTCCAGGGACTGAATTCGGGGTTTCTGGCTTATGTGAAAAATGCCTTTACGCAGTGGCCATCTTACTAGCCCTCAATCCACATTTTTAAAGATATATTTATTTATTTATTTATTTATTTATTTATTTATTTATTTATCGTTTTTTGAAACAGGGTGTCTCTGTAGCTTTGGAGGCTATCCTGGAACTCACTCTGTAGATCAGGCTGGCCTTGATCTTACAGACATCCGACTGCCTCTGCCTCTCACGTTCTGGGATTGAAGGCATGCACCACCATTGCCCAGCTATTTTTTATTTTTAATTATATGTTTATATATGCGTAGCTCTGTGTGGGAATGTGCATGTGTGAGTACAGGTGCCTGGAATTACAGGTGTTTCCTAGTCCTTTGCAATAATACACACACAACCACTGAATAATCTCTCCATCCCCTCAACGCACTGCTTTTTAAAAATAATTATTCATTTATTTTTATTTTATGTGCATTGATGTTTTGCCTGCATGTATGTCTGTGTGAGGTTATCAGATCCCTGCAAGTGGAGTTACAAACAGCCATGAGCTGCCATATGGGTGCTGGGAATTGAACCAAGGTAAAGCTCTTTAGCACTGAGCCATCTCTCCAGCCCTATCAGTGTACTGTTTTTAACTGATACCTATAAAAGTGATATGAAACTTTATAACTAGACAAAGAATATTGCCTAGATTTATATTTCATATCATCTTCTATTATAACTGAGAGATATGGTAAAATATTGAGGTTAACCTCATTTCATGTAAGCCATAATTTTCCAGGGCTTGGCGTAATTGAGAGTCATATATTTTATATACTATTTTTATAGAGGTGATACGCACTGAGTTGTATAAATGTTTGATACAGGGACCAATATTTTCTTTATTACTGCCATTTTCATATTTAGCAATACGTGTTTGCTGTATATTTTCCACTTCTCTGTCTAGGTGGATATACACGATTGCAGGGAGGCCGTTGGAGTGATAGCAGAGCCCTCAGCTGTGTAGAACGTTTTGATACCTTTAGCCAGTACTGGACCACTGTATCTTCGCTTCATCAGGCTCGGTGTGGACTTGGAGTAGCAGTTTTGGGAGGGATGGTCTACGCTATTGGAGGTAACAATAAAAATATCTCATTTCTCTTATTAATCTACTTGGCTACATTGTATATGTGCTCCCCCCAGTTATGTAATGTAGTTTGATCATCTTCATTGTCTTTAATTTCCTCCCCTCTCCATGAGATGTTTTTAATGAAAAATTATTTACTCATAAAATAGTAACCATCTCTTTGAACTGGCCTATATGCCAATATGTACTTCATATTTAATATTCTACACCAAAATCTGTGTTTTCTTCCATGACCTGCCATATGCTGGACAGTAATGGTGATTTGCCTAGTGGGTAAGAACAAAGCTTTTAACATTGCTTTTTTTGTTCCTTCAGTACTGAGTAATTGATCCTAGTGCCTCATGAATGTGAGGCAACCACTACCACTGAGCTAAAGCCCCCCTCAAACCTTGAGTCATTCCATGTTGTCTTTCTTTCACAGATATAGCCAGTCCATCTGTATTTATATTGATATATCTGCTTCAACATTATAATACCCAAGTCTTGATGTTTCTGTTTTTATCTCTAGAGTCTACTCTTACATTATGGATCGGATCATGTTATTGTCCTATTCTCTTTGTTGTTGTTGTTGATTTTTTTGAGACAGGGTTTCTCTGTGTATCCCCAGCTGTCTTAGAACTGGCTCTGTAGACAAGGCTGGTTTTGAACTCTCAGAGATCCACCAACATGTAACTTCCAAGTGCTGGAATTAAAAGTGTGGGCTACCACCACCTGGCTTATTTTTCTTTTTTCTTTTTTTTTTTCTTTTTTTTGGTTTTACGAGACAGGGTTTCTCTGTATTGTTTTGGAGGCTGTCGGTCCAGTCCAGCCTCAAACTCACAGAGATCCGCCTGCCTCTGCCTCCTGAGTGCTGGGATTACTGGCTAGCTGTCTGTTAATTATTAATCCATAACTATTAATCTGTATATCACATGGCCCTACTTTACTGGAGAATGCCCAGGCATCCTACCTTCCCAGTGGCTACATGGTGTCTGTCCTTTGTCTTTCTTTTCCCTGCCTCTTTGTTCAGAATTCCCACCTAGATAAATCCTGCCTGTCCATTGGCCAAAACAGCTTTATTCATCAACCAATAAAACTAATACCTATTTGCAGCATACAGAAGTACCTCCCACATCAATTAAGTCTAAATTATTACCTGAAAAGAAATGGGAGTGTTAAAATGGAAGTTGTTTCCTCAAAATTTACATGAATTGTTTAGGTGGTAGAACTAGAAATAATTAGAATGTCATGTGCTTTTGCTTCATAACTGGTCTTTAATAAATGGCAGTGTTTTGAATTAAAAATATTGCTTGCTAGGCAAAGACTTTTAATGGGTATTTTAAAATTAGACCTAATGGTTGATTTCTGAAAAACGGACAATGCTAACACTGTTGAATATTGTATTCTAATTCTATTCTTTTAGTACCACTAAACCTGACATGTGTCTCTTTTTGAAAATCAGGTGAAAAGGATTCTATGATTTTTGACTGTACTGAATGCTATGATCCAGTTACTAAACAATGGACAACTGTTGCTTCAATGAACCACCCCCGCTGCGGCTTGGGAGTATGTGTGTGTTACGGGGCTATCTATGCTTTGGGTAATTACACTGTTTGACTTAAGAATGACTGATATTAAGTTCTTGGGATCTGACAATTTTAGAGATGTTCCTTAATGACATAAGAAATTTGCATCTAGATCTAGGGCTGGAAGAGGCAAGATAGATGGTAGTTCAACACCAGCCTGGTTTACATAGTAAGTTCCAGGCCGGGGAGGGCTGCATAGTGAGACTGTGTCTTGAAAAAAAGAAGTGAATCTTTTTAGCTTTGTAAATTCCTTTTTTTCTTTTCTTTCCTTTTTTTAGACAGGGTCTCACTTTGTAGGTCAGGCTGCCCTAGAAACATTGAACTTGCCATTTTCTTGATATGACTATAGGTGTTGGCTGTGATACATGAATGAAGGGAATATTTTCAATTTTATAACTTGGAGAATGGCCAGCACTCTGTTACTAGCACTCTCAGGGATTACTGCAAATAACCCTACACAATGAGTTAGTTTCAGGCCAGCCTGAAATACATTATATCTCTCTCAAAATACAAAATGCTGTTACCTAAGGTTCAGAGATCATGGCAAAAGAGGGAGTGGAAAGAATATAGGTCAGTTTGCTATGAGACTGTCTTCTAGGAATGTCAGAAGACACACCATAAGTCTAACCAAAATGGCTGCCTAAACATGAGCTGAACAAGGACGTCAGTGTAGATACGCTAACATGGACACAGAGAAGCCCACAGTGCCTCAACTCTGCACAAAGAATTACCAGCAACCAAGAAATGCTGAGAAAGGAGAAATAATCTTACTCATGGAAGTGCACACCAATGGTTATCTAGTACCAAAACCTCAACCCTGAAAATACATATACAAGTAACACATAGGTTGAACAGGTTGTACTTATATATTTAGGAATATATATACCCACATACACACATATGTTTGCTACAATAACTAATGAAAAAAGACCATGAATTTAAAAAGATCAAAAAGGAGTCTATGGAGAGTTTGAAGGGAAGAAAGAGAAGGAAGAAATGATGTAAATATAATCTCAATAAATAAATAAAACTAACTTAAAAAAACAAATACAACACAAAAATAACTGGACTTGAGGCAGAGGCAGAGGCAGGCAGATCTCTCTGAGTTCAGTGCCAGCCTGATCTATGTAGTGAGCTCCAGGGCAGTGAGGGGCACACAGTGACTCAAACAAACAAACCTGAAGAATATTTAGAAAATATGAAAAACTTTTTTTTGGGGTTTTTGAGACAGGGTTTCTCTGTATTGTTTTGGAGCCTGTCCTGGAACTTGCTCTGTAGATCAGGCTGGCCTTGAACTCACAAAGATCCTCCTGTCTCTGCCTCCTGAGTTCTGGGATTGAAGGCGTGGGCCACCAGCACCCAGCCTGAAAAACCTTTTTGAAGTCTCTAAATACATCCTAAATAAGTAGTATGCTGTGGTTTGGCTTAGAATTGGCCTTGATAAGTCTTTGCAATTTTGAAGCTATACAAGTCATATTAAAAACTAATTTGGGTGAGCAGGCCGAGATAGCCCATGCCTGATCCCAATACTTGGGGAGGCAGAGACAGGTGGATCTCTGTGAATTCAAGGTCAGCCTGATCTATAGAGTGAGTTCAAGAACAGCCAAAGCTACATAGAGAAACCCTAATTCAATAAACCAAAAAAAATTTTTTTAAATAAATTTTTTAAAAAGGAAAGAATAAGGGCTGGAGAGATGGCTCAGAGCATTGGCTGCCCTTGCAGAGGTTTGAATTCAGTTCCCAGCAACCACATGGTGGCTAACAACCATATGTAATAAGATCTGGCAGCCCTTTGCAGCTGGCAGAGATATATACAGGCAGAACACTATACATAATAAATAATCTAAAATAAGAGTGTTAAATCGGGCTGTGGTAGGGCACATCTTTAATCCCAGCACTTGGGAGGCAGAGGTGGACTGATCTCTGTGAGTTCAAGACCAGTTGGGTCTACAAGAGCTAGTTCCAGTACAGCCTCTAAAGCCACAAAGAAACCTGTCTCAAGAAACAAAACAAACAAACAAACACACACACACACACACACACACACAAAGGAAAGATTGAATGAAAGAAAGAAAAGAAAAAATAGTTTTGGGGTAATGTATATTAGTGTTTATCTTCTTTTTTAAGTTTTTGGAGACAAGATTTCTTTGTATAGCCCTTGCTGTACTGGAACTCAGACCCTTCTGCCTCTGCCTCCTGAGTGCTGGAATTGAAGGTGTGAGCCATCACCACTCAGGTGTTATGTATATCTTTAATCCTAGCATTCTGGAGGTAGATGTAGGCAGATCTCTGTGAGTTCCAGAACAGCCAGGGTTATGTAATAAAACTGTTTCAAAAATTAAAAATAAAAAGGTTTTGGAAAAAAATCATATTTCTCATACTAAGCTAAGATGTTTTCTTTGTTCATTTTACTCTAATAAGCAAATCTGAACTTTACTCATAATTGCATTCTGATTTTTCATGTCAACTTGGACAGATCACCTATCTGGTCCATGTGGACTCATCTGTAATATGAAATAGTAGAATTAGGTGTCATAAATTAGATTCCTTTATCTCAGAAATGATTATTTTTTGTTTTGTTCCAGGTGGGTGGGTTGGAGCTGAGATTGGCAACACCATTGAACGATTTGATCCTGATGAAAACAAATGGGAAGTTGTTGGCAACATGGCTGTGTCTCGCTACTACTTTGGGTGCTGTGAAATGCAAGGTAATGTTTTATAAGATATTTTTTTCTGTTAAGTTACCAGAAATACAGTATTGATCATTTGGTATATTTCTCTCTCTCTCTCTCTCTCTCTCTCTCTCTCTCTCTCTCTCTCTCTCTCTCTCTCTCTCTCTCTCTGTCTCTGTGTGTGTGTGTGTGTGTGTGTGTGTGTGTGTGTGTGTGTGTGTGTGTGTTGGCTTAGAATTGGCCTTGATTTGTAGGAGGAAGCCTGTATGCCGCCATTAACCATGTGACTTACTAGAGGCGCATACAGATGAGGTAATAAAAGGGCGGTTTACCACACCGCTAACCACACCCACTTTAGGCATGACTAAAGACGTATACGGATGGACGTAAAGACGTATACGTACCTAGGCGGTGAACTACGTCACTAACCAGGCCCACTTTTGGGCATGGCTAGGGGGCGTTACGGGGAAGGCATAAAAGACAGCACACAGGAAGTCTTGGTCTCTTTTCCCGGAGTTCAGCTTCCGGTTCAGCAGCGGTAAAACTACTGGGCTCATCTGGGTTACTTGTTTGGTATCTTGGGAGTAATTTCTACAATAAATACTTAGTTTTACTTTCAGTAAGTGTGTCGCTTATCGTTACAGCGTCATTTGGAGCCTCATTGATTAGTATAATCATTTTGAAGATACGGAAGTCATGTTAAAAAAATAGTTTTGGAACAGGCCAGTCTAGCCATGGACAGGCAGGCACCACTGTGATCACCAGGTATATAGTGGAGAAACGGGAGAGGAGGAGGAGAGTGGCTCATGCACCTGAAGAGAGGCAGAACTGAAGACACAAATGTGGTGAGGAGCAGGCAGATCTGGGAGGCCTACACTGCCACCTGGGGCCACACGATGTCTAGACCTGTGCTGCAGCAGGCAAGGGCCTTGTCTGTGTCCATCGCCCTACCACAGCTGGGTTCTGTGTTGATGTCTGCAGCCCAAGTTACCCGAGAAGGCCTACAGATGTAAATGGAAGTTTCTGTCCCACCCAGTCCTGCAGCCATTCAGTCCCAAATAAACACACAGAGGCTTGAATTAAATGTAAACTGTGTGTCATATTGCTCAGGTTTATTACTAACAAGCTCTTACAACTTAAATTAACCCATAATTCTTATCTATCTATCTCTATATCTATATCTGTCTATCTATCTATCTATCTATATATTTATTTATTTATTTTGGTTTTTACAAGACAGGGTTTCTCTGTATTGTTTTGGAGGCTGTCGGTCCAGCCTGGCCTCGAACTCACAGAGATCTGCCTGCCTCTGCCTCCCGTGCGGCACCACCATCCGGCTCTTATCTATATTTAGCCACATGGCTTGGTACCTTTTCTCTATAAGGCATTCTCATCTTGCTTCCTTTGTGTCTGGCTGGTGACTGTTTCTGTGCCTTCCTCTTCCCAGAATTCTCCTAGTCTGGGTAGCCCTGCCTATACTTCCTCCTTGGCTACTGGCCAATCAGTATTTTATTAAACCAATATGAGTGACAAATCTTTACAGTGAACAAGAACATTATCCCACATCATACAGATGCCTGTGGTTTGTGCCTGAGGCCATATTGATGTACAAGGACCATGGACCATGCTGCCACCAGGGGCATACTGATCTGAGTTGTCTGTGCTGCCAGTCAGGACCATGGCCTTACTGCTGTAGTCTGTTGATGTCTGAGGAGGGTTTGTTACCATTGGGAACCATGGGAGAGCTGGCTTTGATAGCATGAGAAAGGGAGAGCTGTCCCTGATCCTTGCCTGAGGGGTTGGTCCTGGTGGAGGCCTGGATTGACTAACTCAGCTACCATGATCGTCTGGAGTGTGCAAAGGGACAGATCCACAACCATAGCCACAGGATTTCTATGACTCCTGATAACAGCAAGATATCTAAGAGAAGTTTCAGTGAGAGTCCAGTATTGATGGTGTACACACTACAACAAACATTTGCAAATAAAGCTGTTTGGGCAAAATAGTATACTGTGTAACTCATTGCAGCTCCCAAGACCATTAAGACACATGAATATGTGATAGACAGGAGGGAAATATAGAGTGAAGTTTTTCTTTTTTTATGTTGTGGGGGAGGCTATGAGGGTGGAAAGCAGACATAGAAGGACTGGTAAGTTAGTGGGATTTGGGTACATGATTAAAAGAAAATTTATGAGAAAAAAAACAGTTTTGGGGAGCCAAGCATGGTGGTGCATATCGTGAATTCCAGCACTTGAGAGGCAGATGCAAGCAGATCTGTGTATATATACATTTGTGTATAAAATTCTTCGTATAAAAATAGTTTAAGGGGCCAGGTGGTGGTAGTGCATGCCTTCAATCCTGGTACTCAGGAGGCAGAGGCAGAGAAATCCTGTCTCGGAAAAAAACAAAACAAAACAAAAAAAACATAAAAGGTGTGCGCCACCAACACCCAGCCGAAGGATTAGTACTCTTGTGTTACTGACATTTTGTTTCTGTATTGCTAGAATAATTTTCCTGTAATGAAGAAAGCTTAAGTTAAAAACTTAGTATGATGGTGCACACCTTTAATTCTAGCACTTGAGAGGCAGAAGCAGGTGGATCTTTGTGAGTTAGAGCCCAGAATGGTCTAAACAGAGAAATCCTGTCTCAAAAAGCCAAACCTAAATTAAGTAAATAAATCTTTCAGATATATGCTAGAGAAATGGCTTAGTGGATAAATGTGCCTGCTGCCAGCCCTGACAACCTGAGTTTGATACCCAGGACCCAAATAGTGAACTGCAGTTGTTTGTTTGCTGCTACTGCTTCTTCTTCTTCTTCTTCTTCTTCTTCTTCTTCTTCTTCTTCTTCTTCTTCTTCTTCTTCTTCTTCTTCTTCCTCCTTCTTCTCTTCCTCTTCTCCTCCTTCCTCCCTCCTTTCCCCCTGCCTCCTTTCCCCCTCCCTCTCCCTCTTCTTCTTCCCTCCTCCTCCTTTCTCCCTCCCTTCTTCTCTTCCTCTTCTTCTCCTTTCCCCTCCCTCCCTCCCTCTCCCTCCTTCCTTCCCTCTCCCCTCCCCCTCCCTCTCCCTCCTTTTCCCCTCCTCCTCCCTCCCTCCCTTCTTCTCTTCCTTCCTCCCTCCTTTCCCCCTCTCCCTTC
Organism: Mesocricetus auratus; assembly: GCF_017639785.1. NCBI lineage: Eukaryota > Metazoa > Chordata > Mammalia > Rodentia > Cricetidae > Mesocricetus > Mesocricetus auratus. The sequence goes on along the minus strand of NW_024429197.1, from coordinate 25,272,104 downwards.
CCCTCCTCTTCTTCCTCCTCCTCCTCCTTCTTCAAGCTCCCAAATAAATACATGGAGACTTACTCTTACTTACTAACTTCCAGTCTTAGCTTGACTTATTCTAGTGAGCTTTTCTTAACTTAAATTATCCCATATACCTTTTGCATCTGGGATTTTACATTTCTCTATTCTATATACCTTTCTTTCCGTCTTACTCTATGACTGGTTGTATGACTGGGTGGCTGGCCCCCGGCATCCTCCTCTCCTTCTCCTTCTCTGGATTGTCTATCTTTCTCTTTCCTGTCTGGCTATTTGCCATTCAGCTCATTATTAAATCAGTCAGGTGTTTTAGACAGGCAAAGAAACACAGCTTCACAGAGTTAAACAAATGCAGCATAGAAGGATACAACCTATCTTTGCATCAATAAACAAATATTCCACAGCATAAACAAATGTAACACATCTTAACTAATATTCCACAACAGGGAACAGTGAGGCAGAGGCAGGCAGATCTCTGTGAGTTCGAGGCCAGCTTGGTCTACAGAGTGAGTTTTCTGTCTTGAAACCCCCCCCACAAAAAAAAGGAAAATTAGGCCAGGCAATGTTGATGCATGCCTTTAATATTAAGCACTTGGGAGGCAGAGGCAGGTGGATCTCTGTGAGTTCAAGGCAAGCCTGATCTACAGAAAGAGTTTCAGGGTAGGTTCCAAAGCTACAGAGAAACCCTGTCTGGAAAAACAAAAAAAGTAAGGAAGGAAGGAAGAAAAAAGAAAGGAAAAGAGAAAAGAAAGGAAAAAAATTAGGCCAGGTAGTGGTGGCATACTCCTTTGATCCCAGCACTTGGGAGGCAGAGGCAGGCATATATCTGTGAGTTTGAGGCCAGCCTGTAGTCATGAGTAATGGAGTCCACATGAGCCTGAATAAAAGGATATCAAATATTTATTTGGGGAACACTCATGAATAACAATAAAGATAGATAATTGCCTAGGTCTTCTGGCCTGGGGGCACAGGATGCTGCTTTTAATTCTCTGACCATCACACAAGAGAGCACGCTTCTTCTCCCTCTTATCAGTCCATCTGTAGTACCTGAGACCACGCATTCATTAATGGTCTAATATCTCAAAGGTTATTGGCTGATTGAGTTCCCACAACACCAGCCTGGTCTACAGAGTGAGTTCTAGGACAGCCAAGGCTACAGAGAGAAAACCTGTCTCAAAAAAAGGAAAATTTCTAATGATCCGAAGTAGCTGTTTAGAAAAACAAATATTTAATGTATCTTCCATTATTGTCATTTTTCTCTCATATCAACACCTAAGTTATTTTCCCAAAGTAGGGAGAAAGTACCAAATCAGTTTATTTTTTATTTTATTAAGATGTATTTATCGGGCTGGAGAGATGGCGCAGAGGTTAAGAGCATTGGCTGCTCTTTCAGAGGTCCTGAGTTCAGTTCCCAGCAACCATATGGTGGCTCACAACCATTCATAATGAGATCTGTTGTCCTCTTCTGGCATGCAGACATACATGGAGGCAGGATGTTGTATTCATGATAAATAAATAAATCTTTAAAAAAAAGATTTATGGGCTGGGCAGTGATGGCGCACGCCTTTAAACCCAGCACTCGAGAGGCAGAGGCAGGCGGATCTCTGTGAGTTCGAGGCCGGGCTTGATTGATAGCCTCCGAAACAATACAGAGAAGCCCTGTCTCGTAAAAAACAACAACAAAAAAAAGATTTATTGTGGGAACAACAGACCTTGGCCAGAAGCCCACTTTCTCATCATCCTGGGAGCAGGCAGCAGTAAGACAATGTTTACTAAAAACGTGTTTACTACAAAGAATACAGTGCCCGGAGCAATAAGTTCCTGATTAGGGCTGGCCCACAGGAATGCCCTGACCTTGACCTTTTCCAATGGAGCAATAAATTCCTGATAAAGGCTGCCCCACAGAAACACCCTAATCTTGACCTTTTCCAGAGACTAACCACCTCTTCCTGACCCACCCACCTCCACCTCTGGTGTCAGGGTATATATAACCAGCCAGGGTAGGAATAAAGTAGAGCCTTCTTGAGGAGCCTTCTGTAAGCCTTCTTGAAGTTTTCTTTGCACCACCGACAGGTCTCTGTGTCATCAATCCGGACACCCTCCGCACATTCTCGGATACAGGCTGCACAATTTATCTGTTTGTTATGTATACAATGTTCTGCCTGCATATATGCCTCAAGGCCAGAAGAGTGAACCAGTTCTCATTACAAATGGTTCTTAGCCACCTCTCCAGTCTGTATTTTGTATTTTTTAGAGACAGGATCGCACTATGTAGCTGTAACTGTAGTCTTGGAACTCGATCTGTAGACCAGGCTGGCCTTGAACTCAGAGAGATCTGATTGCCTCTGCCTCCTGAGTGCTGGGACCACCATAGTTGGCCTGTTTCTTTACAATAGAAACTGAACACAAATCTGTTTTTCAGGTTTAATTTATGTAGTTGGAGGGATCAGCAATGAAGGACTAGAGCTTCGTTCTTTTGAAGTTTATGATCCACTTTCCAAGCGTTGGTCTCCACTTCCTCCTATGGGAACCAGAAGAGCCTATCTTGGGGTGGCAGCACTCAATGACTGCATCTACTCTATTGGAGGGTGGAATGAGACACAAGATGCTCTTCATACTGTGGAAAAATACTCCTTTGAAGAGGTAGGTTGGATGATTTCAAATGTTCAGTGTCTTATTTTCTTTCAGTAACTGTTAGATCTTTAGTGATCTGTTCTCTTTCACTCTGAAGTTTTGGCTAGAGTGTTATAAGAAGTTGGACCATCTCAGCTAGCCAATTTGGAATTGTCTTGAGCAGTTTTATTCCAAAGCTGATCCTTGAGTGCTGCTTATTGGCTTGATGGCATCATTATGAACCAGGTAGAATCGTTGTTGTGGGGGCCCCATCTTCCTTCTGGAGACTTCAGAGATTGCTATTAGGAAAATCCATTGTTCATTGTGGAAAACTTACACATTATTAATATCAAAACGGGAAGTTAAAATTTTTGATATATATGCATTCAAAGAAAGTTACCATAGAGATGAAAATAAGTATGGGGAGAAGTAGAATTTTGGGGAGTTAATCTAGTCCCTAGATTTTTGGTTTTCTTTTGTCCTACCCCAGTTCCCAGTTGGCTCCCCCCCCCAAGACAGGGTTTCTCTGTATTGTTTTGGAGGCTGTACTGGAACTCTCTATGTAGACCAGGCTGGCCTCAAACTCACTGAGACCTGCCTGCCTCTGCCTCCTGAGTGCTGGGATTAAAGGCATGCGCCACTAACGCCCGGCTCCCAGGTGGCTCTTCTGATATGAGACAGAAACTGTGAAGTTTTCTTTTAATGACATGCTTGGATTTAGAGAAGAAGCCAAGTCCAAAGCCAGCTCTGATTTTTATTTATTTATTTTGTTTGTTTGTTTTCTTTTCTTTCTTTCTTCTTTTTTTTTTTTGAGATGGAATTTCTCTGTGTTGCTTTGGATCCTGTTCTGGAACTCAATATAGACCTTGACCTCACAGAGATCCACCTGCCTCTACCTCCCGAGTGCTGGGATTAAAGGTGCCACCACTGCCTGGCTCAGCTTTGATTCTTAAATTAGTCAGGACTACAACTATTCTGAGAAGTAAAGAGATATAGATGTTTAAGTAGTGAGGTTTTACCCCACAGAGAATATTGGTACCATAGGTCAGATTTCTCTTAGTGTGGTAATTTTTTCAGCTAGATGTCCAAGGTCTTTTGATTTCTTAAAGATGGGTGTTTCTATTTTCCTGTAAAGACAAAAACAGAAGCCCTGCCACAGCCCTTGTGAGTTGCCCTTACAACTTGTAGGATCATCACACCAGTGGATGAGCTATCTTTTCTCCTTACCAAGAGGCTTCTGCTGTTCTAATAGAATTGTAATTAATTTTGATGATATCCATAGCTTTTCTTTTCCTTCTACTTCCCTGTTTATTAAGCATTTTTTTTTACTACCGCTTGTCCTGTAGGATTGTGTGGTATACCTGTAATATGTTTTATATTATAATTCAAAAAATATTTCATTTTACTAGAGACATATGCTGGAACATAGTCAGTTTTAATTTGTGAAGGTATACCCATGATGGCCATAACTTCTAATAGGTGTGTAATTATAGAATCAGTCTTTTCAGAACTCAGAAAGAGTTGCCCATTGAAATCCTGGAAATATGTCTATTGTATGGTATACATATTTTAATTTTCCAAGGTTTGCAAAATGAAACCATTCATTTGGCAAATTTCATTTCTTTGAATACCTTTAGGGTTACTTCCTTCAGGTCAAGTGTTGGGGACTGCTAGAACCTTGAACAAAATGGAGTCTGTCAACCGTTTCTTGGCCTTCTGCCTACGTGACTGCGAGCACACATGCCCTTGAGACAAAGGAAAAGGCTAACCATAAAAGTTAAATTTACACAGGGCAGCCCACCCGCCTAGCCAGAGGGAAGTAACCCTTACAGAGCAATTGTCTTTGTTAACAAAAGATTAAAGTGTTCTGTTGAATACTTCCTACCCCTCCCTAATTCCTGCACCTGACTTACGCTGACAAGCATTTGTGGAATGCGACTGATGACTGATGGAAAATTACAGCTTTGTCTCTACCTTATTTGGTGTATATTTGAGTTGGGACTTGATTGACATGCTTGTACCACCCCCTGAGGTTCTTCCTCTATAAGTTCCAGCTCGCCCCCCAAAATAAACGCTCTTGATCAGCGAACGTTGTCTTGAGCCTGTTTCCCTTAACCTCTTGAAGTTTACTTTTACGATCGGATCTGCTCGTGAAGGCCCACCAAATTAGTAGCGACCCTCATCACCTCATCCCCGTGGGTCGGGGGTCCCCTGCGGGGGTCGCAGTCAAGGAGTTTGGCTATAGAAGGAAGAAGTAGAACATATTTTTACAATTTCCTTTACTTGGATGGAAAAATCATTTTTTTCTTTTTTTTTTTTGGTTTTTTTTTTCGAGACAGGGTTTCTCTGTAGCTTTGGAGGCTGTCCTGGAACTTGCTTTGTAGACCAGGCTGACCTCGAACTCACAGAGATCTGCCTGCCTCTGCCTCCCGAGTGCTGGGATTAAAGGCGTGCGCCACCAACATCCGGTGGAAAAATCGTTTTTTAAACCTTTGCTATTTGACATGGTATTTTTAAATGAAATTCTGAGGCCTCCAGAATGCTTCCTATTAATAATCGATCAATTTTATCATTACCTTGTGCTAGAGGACCTGGCAGACCTGTATAAGCTCTGATGCGATTATACATATACATATGTGTATATGTATATATTTATATATGATGACTCCTATTCCTGATTATCTCCTATAACTGTATAAATAAGAAGTTAATTCTTTTTCATCAGGAAAAAAATTCAGCAGCTTCAATGTGTAAAACAACTCTTTCTATGTATTGATAGTCAGCAACTTTATTGAAATGTTCTGTAAAACCCATGAGTACTATAAGAATGTCATAAAATTCTGATTTTTGCACAAAGTTGTAAAGGCATTGAACCACTTTACTTAAGTTTCTAATTTATATCCTGTCTTACCTGATTTGTTTCCATCACTATAGAACATAGAGATTGGTATTTTCCTTACCATGTGCAGAAGGACCCAAATGGTTCTTTTTTTTTTTTTTTTTTTTTTGGTTTTTCGAGACAGGGTTTCTCTGTATTGTTTTTTGGACCACGTCCTGGAACTCGCTTGGTAGACCAGGGTGGTCTTGAACTCACAGAGATCCGCCTGCCTCTGCCTCCCGAGTGCTGGGATTAAAGACGTGCGCCACCACCGCCCGGCCCAAATGGTTCTTTTTTTTTTTTTTTTAATTTTATTTTCTAGTTTAAATTTAGATAAGAATCAAGGTTGCTTCACAAGTCAGTTCCAGGTCCCTCTCCCATTCCCTCCCTTCCTCCCGTGCCCTCCCCCCCCCAAATGGTTCTTTTTATGAATTTAATTCTCTCACTTTTGGCATAATTGTCACTAATCTGTCCCAAAAAGTTACTGCAAGCTCTTTGCTAGTATTTATTATTTTTCCATAAAGAGGAAATTTCCTCGTTAGTTAAAGGTACTATAATTTCTGCTGGGTCCATTTCTGTCAGTTGACAAAGTCTTAATTTTCCTTTTAAATCAAATCAGAAATCTTTTCCACATAAGTCTTTAACTTCTTACTCTGTTGATGTGGTAGGAATATCCATTCCAATATAATATCTTCCCTCTGCATCCAAATCCCCTAAGGGGATTGCCTAGAGGGAAATACAACCAGAGTGCAGTTAAGATTTGGATCTGCAAGATCAACATGTGCATCTCATATTTTCTTTTCCACCAAAGCCAATTCTCTCTCAGCTTCAGCTGGTAATTCTCTTGGACTATTTAAATCCTTGTCCCCTTCCAGGGTCTTGGCCAAACTATTCAGTTCATATTTTTCTACTCCAGTAGTGGGCCTTAGATAGGAGATGTCTCCTAGCAATCTTTGAAAATCATTAAGAGTCTGCAATCGATCTCTCCTGATCTGTATATTCTGTGGTCTAATTTTTGTATAGACCTATCTTATATCCTAAATAGTTAAAATCTCCTCTCTGTATTTTTTTTTTCAGGAACAATTTGTAATCCCCAGTGAGGCAAAACTTTCTTTACTTCTTTGAACATGTTTCCTAAAGTGTCTTTCTTTGAATCAGCCAATAAAATATCATCCATAGTTGAGTGTTGGTGGTGCACACCTTTAGTCCCAGCACTTTTGAGGCAGCTGCCAGCCAGGTCTACAGGGCGAGTTCTAACACAGGCTCCAAAGCAATACAGAGAAACCCTGTCTTGAAACAGTCCCTCACCCCCAAAAATTTCATCCTTATAATGATGAATTATAGATTGTGGAAACTGTACATGAATTATTTCCAACAGTTTTTGTACAAAATATTGGAACGAGGGGGAGCCATTTAATATTCCCTGTGGGAGGATCTTCCATTGACATCCTTTGACCAGCTGAGAGTTGATATAAGTAGGCACCATGAAGGCAAGTTTTTCCCTTTTTCTTACAAAGGTATAGTGAGGAAAGTCTTTTAAGTCGATAACTATAGTAGGTCATTCTGACAATACAGGTGGGCTTATGCAAGCCTTGCATCAGGTATCTTTGGTAACCACCTCTTCCTTCCAGTTCTGGATCCGGTCAGCCAGCAGTTTGTGCATGCCCTCACAGCACCCTCAAACGGGAAGTAGACAATGGTGTTTGTTGGCTGAGGTGCAGATGGACACATGGCCTCAATACTGTATAGGCAGTGACAGATCTTGGGCAGACGCCTTTTCTTTAAACTTTTTATCTCCTTTAGCACTGGACTTTGCTCCACTATGCTTCCTCCCGCTTCTTTCCTTAACTGTACATTTTTCATTTTTCATTGCCTATGTGCTCTTTTCCCATTGTAGATTTGCATAAGCATGACCACTAGTAACCACACAACACTGTTAATACTAGGCTGTCTTGAAATCTCTGCCATTTCCAATAATCTAAAACTCTTCAACTTAGCCTCTGAATGAAAAAAAGAAATAAAAATAAAAAAGAAAGGACATAACTGTTCCTAGGTATGGTGAAGAAGATGGTCTGTTGTAGATAAAAGGGAGAGGGTAGGTAGAAGCAGAGACATCTGGAAGAGTCCAGAGTGGACATGAGCAGAATGACCTGGGTCATGGAGTGGGGGTGGGAGGTGGAGGATATATTACCAGGTGCAGCAGCCAGAAGGCCACTGGTCCAAAAAAGAGTGTATAACCAAAATGTCTGGATTGTATGGAGAAAGGGCAGCCCATCTCCAGGCTGGAGAATTCAGGGTGGAGGGTGGGGTATGCCAGCCATACTCTGTAACAGGTAGGGACTGTGGGATGCTAGGAGAACTTGGTGGCCAGGTCTACTTTGATATGTTAAATAAGTACCTCAGCCTTTATCCTGGGTTTGAAACTTAATAGCCTCTAGCAAATTTTTAGGACAAGGACAGAAAGCAGCTCTATTCTTCAGCAACATATCACAAGAATGGTCTCTGGGCCACTTATTAGTATATTCTTCCCCTCAATCTTCTTGGGCAGAGCATCATAATTTACATTGCTCTCATCAACAAGTCTTACATGCTCCTACTAGTATGGCCATTAACCCAGCTAAAAGCGTCCAGCTGATTTTGTATATGGTACTAGCTTCTGGTTTAGTCATTGATTTTTTTGCTGCAAAGAGACCATGACCAAGGCACTCTTATGATAAAAAAGCATTTAACTGGGTTTTTCTTACAGTTTCAGAAGTTCAGTCCATTATCATCATGGCAGAGAGCATGATTGTATGCAGGCAGGTGCTGTAGCAGAAGCTAAGAGCTACATTCTAATTCATAGGCAGAGAGAGAGAGAGAGAGAGAGAGAGAGAGAGAGAGAGAGAGAGAGAGAGAGAGAGAGAGAGAGAGAGAGAGAGAGAGAGAGAGAGAGAGAGAGAGAGAGAGAGAGAGAGAGAGAGAGAGAGAGAGAGAGAGAGAGAGAGAGAGAGAGAGAGAGAGAGAGAGAGAGAGAGAGAGAGAGAGAGAGAGAGAGAGAGAGAGAGAGAGAGAGAGAGAGAGAGAGAGAGAGAGAGAGAGAGAGAGAGAGAGAGAGAGAGAGAGAGAGAGAGAGAGAGAGAGAGAGAGAGAGAGAGAGAGAGAGAGAGAGAGAGAAAAAGAGAAAGAGAAAGAGAGGAGAGGTATCCTAGGCTTCTATGGACTTTTGGAACCTGAAAACCCACCCATAGTGACACACTTCCTCCATCAAGACCACACTGTTGCATGATAAAATAAATGACCCAACGGCTGATATTGGGGTTCAAGCTTTTATCTGAAGATGAGAAAAATAAACTAGCTCTTACCACTACCTCAGGTTGAAAGGGCTGATCCTGCTGCCTCTACTCAGTGTGGCTGGAGAACCCTGAGACTTTAATGTCTTCCTGTCCTCCTTGATACTGAGCCTTCCAGTCTTCAGTGTGGCTGGAGAATGAATGCCTCCTACTGAATACTGAAGACCCTGCTTCTATCTTTTATACCCCTCTAGTGCTGGGATTAAAAAGGCATGTGATCTGTTACTCTTCTAGACTGACTCAATCTCGTGTATCCCTGGGTGACCTTAAATTCAGAGAAATCCCTCTACCTCTTGATTCTGAGTTTTAGGATTAAGTGTGTCCACCACCTCCTAGCTTCTGGCTGCTGGGATGAAAGGTGTGTACCTGGCTTCTATGGCTTCTGACTCTCTTTGCTTTCTGAATCCTCAAACTTTAATGTATGTATGTATGTATGTATGTATGTATGTATGTATGTATGTATATCCACACCATACCTCCTAATCCTTTCAAATATTACCATTAACTGATGATGAAACAACCAAAAATGTCACCTTATGGGTACCATTATTATTCCATCCACCACAGGTAGTAAGTCCTTTTAACTGCTGAGTCATCTCCCTAGCCACCTAAATAAAACTTTTGAAGAATCTTTCAAAAATAAAAAGCCTTTTAATATATAAGCTTTTCTTCCCTTAGGATTTTGTCATCTCTTTGTTTTGAATATATTGCTTACTTGCATTTCATAGGCTTAGGTTCTCAGAATGCTGGCTTAAATGACCCCTAAGCATTTTAAAACGGATTTATTTATTTGTATGGGTGTTTTGCCTGAATGTCTTATACTGTATGCATACAGTGCCTGTAGAGTCCAGAAGGAAGTATTAGGTACTCTGGAACTGTAGTTACAGAGTGTTGTTAGCCACCATGTAGGTGCTGGGAACTGAACCTCAGTCCTCTGGAAGACCAGGCAGTGCTTTTGACCACTAGACCTCTCTCCAGTCCCTGTATGTGGTGTCTAGATCATTAACGGATCATATTTATATAGTCGGGTGAGTTTATCTATTCTCTAGACTCAAATGTTTTATCAGGCCTGCCAAAAAGTTTATTTTAAAATGTTGTATATACTTACTTGAATTGTTGGAATTAAACATGTCAAGCCTAGAATATATTTCTCAGAGATTTTATTATTTTATGACACTATTAATGTTAATTCTTTTCTCACTTTCTTAGGAAAAGTGGATTGAAGTTGCTTCAATGAAAGTGCCTAGAGCAGGCATGTGTGTTGTGGCTGTCAATGGTCTCCTGTATGTTTCTGGAGGCCGCTCTTGTAGCCATGATTTCTTGGCCCCAGGTACCTTGGACTCAGTTGAAGTTTACAACCCTCATTCAGATACATGGACAGAAATTGGTAACATGATCACTAGTCGTTGTGAAGGTGGTGTTGCTGTACTATGACACAGAAAGCATAAAAGCACAGGAAACATTTTGAAAATGTAGGTTTTGACATTTTATAAATCAAACATATATTTGTGATATGACCCTCTGATTCTTTTGAAGATTACATGTATTGAATAGATACATAAGAGTGATTTTTTTCTAAAAAATTGAGTAGGAATGGATATGAAATATATCTTAATAAAGACACATACGGATTTCCAAATCTTAGCAACAATAGAAATGGTATTTGTCCCCTACAGTTATTCAGTTATCAATAGAATCCTAGTTTAAAAATTGTTTGCTAGAAACTCCTGGGAAATAGTGCCTTTGACTATCTCTCTAGTACAGTACAATTGTAACACAGCCTGTATACAATGTAAGGACAATAATCTCCATGAGACAGTGTAAATATTACTACTTCATGATTGGTCCAGAACAGTGAACCTGTCCTTCAATGGCAGGAGTTCACTATCCCCAAGCACTAAATTATTAGGAAGGACATAGTAAATATTTGGGGGTTTTGTTTTTTATTTTATTTTTTTTTGTTTGTTTTGTTTTTTATTTTATTTTTGTTTGTTTGTTTTTGAGACAGGGTCTCTCTAGATAGCTCTGAATGTCCTGCAACTTTTTTTTGTTTGTTTGTTTTTTTGGAGACAGGGTTTCTCTGTATTGTTTTGGAGGGTCCTGGAACTCGCTCTGTAGACCAGGCTGACCTTGAACTCACAGAGATTAGACTGCCTCTGCTTCCCGCGTGCTGGGATTAAAGGTGTGAGCTACCAACGCCTGACGTAATGCCTACTTTTTACCAGTGTGCTAGGATCCATTCTCTAGTCCTCATGCTTGGGCAGCAAGTGCTCTTTTTTTTTTTTTTTTTTGGTTTTACGAGACAGGGTTTCTCTGTATTGTTTTGGAGGCTGTCGGTCCAGCCTGGCCTCGAACTCACAGAGATCCGCCTGCCTCTGCCTCCCGAGTGCTTAAAGGCGTGCGCTATCAACGCCCTGCCTAATTTTTTTTTCTTTTAAAGACCACAAGTAATGTAATTGAGAATCAGTTTTCAATCTGGTGTAGTGTCTCTCACACCTTTAATCTTAGTACTTAGGGAGAGGACAGAAAATCACCATAAATTTAAGGCTAGCCTGATCTACATAGCAAGGTCCAGGCCAGAAGTAGCTATGTATTGTGGTTCTGCCTCAAAAAATGTAACTTTCTTTTTTTTTGTAAAAACATAGATTCTTATTCTGTAGGTCTGGCTTGGAACTTCCTATGCAGATCAAGCTGACCAAAAACTCATAAATCCAACTTGCCTCTGCCTCCTGAGTGCTGAAATTAAAGGTGTACATTACTGTACCCAATTGTAACAAATTCTTAAAGTATGTACTATAATTCACCTACAAATTAGTATTTTGAAAGTGAAACTGGGTAGTCAGCTTGAAAATATGACTAGCTTCTCTGGAAGACAACATATTTGAGATTAGGGAAAAACTTGAAGTAACTGAAGATGAACAATTCAGAAGCACTTCCTCATCAAAATAGTTGACTAGAATCTGAAGCTCTGTTTTCTGTGTATATATAAAAAAATTTTATAGTCATTTCAAACTTACATTGCTCAATGAGAATGAGGCCTGGTGTGATGATGTATTAGTTTGCTATTTCTGCTGTTAACAATATGCTACAGAAATTTAAGCAAAGGGTTGAGCAGGTGGCTTGCTGCTTACTTATAAAGACCAGAGTTCAGATATCCAGAGATTCACTTAAATGTGGGTTTGATGTGGTGGGCTGCATCTAATTTTAACCTCAGAAGGCTGAGGTGGCATCTCCAGAGCAATCTATATCAGCCAGCTCTGGGTTTGATGGAGACATCCTTCACCAATGATTAAGATGGAAGAGTGATCAAGAATGATTCCTGCCATTGACCTTGGGCCTCCACTCGTACAAAAACACACATATACACACCACACACACATGAAAATTGTCATGGGGGGGCAGCAGTATATTGACTCCTTTGGAGGCTAGAAGTGTGAAATCAGTGTTGGTAGTTACTTCCTTTTGAGAATATGAGCAATGACCTGTTCCATGCCACTGAACTGGTTTGGTAGGTGGCCATTACCATACTCACACGGTATTTTTTTCTATATGTTCCCAAATGTTGCTTTTTTTCTTTTTCTTTTCCTTTGTGTAAGAGCTCTAGCTATTCTGGAACTCACTTTGCAGACCAGTTGGAGATCCAGCTATCTCTACTTTCCATTAAAGGCATGTGCCAACACCACCTGGCCCGAATATTCCCTTTACAAAAACATTAATTATATCATGTGAAAGTTCATCACAATCACAAAATAAACCTAATTACATAAAGGCCCCCTTTATGAAAGTCACATGACTTAACTAGGGGTTAGGAGTTCAAAAGTTTGATTCCTAATAGATCTATAAAAAAGTAAACAGTCACTCTTTTGATTCACTTATTTCTTTGTTCCTTATCTGGGACTATTTTAGTCTCTGTAATCAAACTCACATAGATCTTGCTGCCTGGGTCTGGGCTCTGCCACTGAGGCTTCCATCCTGGCAGAGGCAGCAGGAGCCAAGGTACCATAGTTTCCTGCTTCACCCATGGAACTAGGACTAGACCAGCTGCCAGTGCTTGAGGACTGCCACGATGGCTACCATCCCAGAGGCAGGAGCAAACTCACCCCAGCATGCTAGTCTCCTGCTCTACCTATGTGATTAAGACTATCAGGGCCTGTCTCCAGGCCACACTCCTGTGCCTAGATTATACTACTGGGGCTCCCATCCATCCCAGTGGGATCCAAAGCACCCCAGCATCCTAGTCCATTTTTCTACCCATGAGACCAGGAAGTGGAGAGATACCAGAACAGTGGACTTGCCTACACCCACTACAAGGGAATCCTGGTCCCACACCCATCATGAGAGGAAGAGGCACCCTCTGGAACCCACTGCAAGAACATATGGGAAGGAGACAATATAAAAACACAAGGATCAACAGAAAAACCAATATGACACCGCCAGAGTCCAGAGATCCTAGCCCAACAAGACTGGAACACCCCAACACGAATGAACTAGAAGAGAATGACATAAAAAACAACTTCATGGAAATGATAGAAAACCTCAAAGAGGATATGAGAAAATCCTTTAAAGAGATGGAAGAAAAAACAATCCAAAAAATTCAAGAAATGGAGCAAAAGACAAAACAAAAATTGCAAGAAACAATTCAGTCAGTGCAAGGGCTGAAATCTGAAATAGAAACAATAAAAAAACCACAGTCTGAAGGAATGCAGGAAATAGAAAAGCTGGGATAATGGTCAGGTACTACAGAATACAAGAGATGGAAGAGAGAATATCAGGTGTTGAAGATACACTAGGAGAATTAGATTCATTGACCAAAGAAATTTTTTTTTTGATTTTACGAGACAGAGTTTCTCTGTATTGTTTTGGAGGCTGTCGGTCCAGCCCGGCCTCAAACTCAGAGATCGGCTTGCCTCTGCCTCCAGAGTGCTGAGATTAAAGGCATGAGCCACCAATGCCCGGCTTGACCAAAGAAAATTTTAAGTCCAACAAATCCCTAACACAAAATATCCAGTAAATATGGGACACCGTGAGAAGACCAAACTTAAGAATAATAGGTATAGAGCCGGGCGTTGGTGGCGCACGCCTTTAATCCCAGCACTCGGGAGGCAGAGGCAGGCGGATCTCTGTGAGTTCGAGGCCATCCTGGTCTACAGAGTGAGTTCCAGGAAAGCCTCCAAAACAATACAGAGAAACCCTGCCTCGAAAAACCAAAAAACAAACAAACAAACAAAAAACAATAATAGGTATAGAAGAAAGTGAAAAAAACACACCTCAAAGGGCCAGAAAACATATTCAACAAAATAATAGAAGAAAACTTTCCCAACCTAAAGAAAGACATGCCAATGAAGGTGCAAGAAGCTTACAGAACACCAAATAGAGTGGACCAAAAAAAAAAAAATCCCCTTGACACATAATAATCAAGACCCCAAACATGTAGAATGAAGAAAGAATATTAAGAGCAGCTAGGGAAAAAGGCCAAGTTACATATAAAGGCAAACCTATCAGAATTGCACCTGACTTCTCCATGGAAACTATGAAAGCCAGAAGGTCCTGGATAGATATTCTACCAACATTAAGAATCCACGGATGCCAGCCAAGACTGCTGTATCCAGCAAAGCTTTCAATCAATATAGATGGAGAAAACAAGATATTTCATGACAAAACCAGATTTTTTTTTTGTTTTTGTTTTTTCAAGACAGGGTTTCTCTGTACTGTTTTCGAGCCTGTCCCGGAACTTGCTTGGTAGACTAGGCTTGGTCTCAAACTCACAGAGATCCACCTGCCTCTGCCTCCCCAGTGCTGGGATTAAAGGCGTGCGCCACCACCGCCCGGCGACAAAACCAGATTTAAACAATACATATCTGCTAACCCAGCCCTACAGAAAATTCTGGAAGGAAAACTCCAACCCAAGGAAGTTAACTACAACCAGAAAAGCATTGGCATTAGATAATCCCGCTTTACCAACAGGCAAAAGAAAAACCGGTGGAAATCCACATACAATTCCAACAACAACAACCATTCCAAAACAAACAAGAATGAGCTATCAATGGTCATTAATTTCCCTTAATATTAATGGTCTTAACTCACCCATAAAAAGACACAGGTTCACAGAATGGATTCGAAGACAGAATCCATCCTTCTGCTGCATACAAGAAACACACCTCAGCTTCAAAGACAGACATTATTTCTGAGTTAAGGGTTGGGGAAAGATTTTCCAATCAAATGGACCCAAGAAACAAGCGGGGGTAGCAATCCTAATATCTAACAAATTAGAGTTCAAACTAAAATCAATCAAAAGATGAAGGAGGTCACTTCATACTCATCACAGGAGAAATCAGCCAAGTCTCAATTCTGACCATCTATGCCCCAAATACAAAGCCATCCATGTTCGTAAAAGGAACATTACTAAAACTCAAAGCACATATAAAACCTCACACACTGGTAGTGGAAGACTTCAACACTCCACTCTCACCACTAGACAGGACCACAAGACAGAAACTTAACAAGGATACGAAGGACCTAATAGAAGTTATAACCCTCTCTGTGAGTTCGAGGCCAGCCTGGTCTACAAGAGCTAGTTCTAGGACAGCCTCCAAAGCCACAGAGAAACCCTGTCTCGAAAAACCAAAAAAAAAAAAAAAAAAAAAAGTTATAACCCAATTGGGCTTAACAGACATCTATAGAACACTCCATCCAAACACAAAAGAATATACCTTCTCAGCTCCACACGGAACCTTCTCAAAAATCGACCACATCCTTGGCAACATAGCAAACCTCAACAGGTACAAAAAAATTGGAATAACTCCATGTATCTTATCAGACCATCATGCCTTAACGTTAGAATTCAACAATAACACAAATTGCAGAAACCCTGCAAACTCATGGAAATTGAATAATACCCAATTGCACCACTCCTGGGTCAAAGAAGAAATAAAAAAAGAAATTAGAGACTTCCTAGAATTCAATGAGAACAAAGACACAACATACCCAAACTTATGGGACACTTTGAAAGCAGTGCTAAGAGGAAAGTTCATAGCACTAAGTGCTCACATGAAGAAACTGGAGAATAGTCACACTAGAGAATTAACAGCACAACTGAAAGCTCTAGAAAAAAAGGAAGCAAACTCACCCCAGAGGTGCAGACACCAAGAAATAATCTGAAGGCTGAAATCAATAAAGTAGAAACTAGGAAAATGATACAAAAAAAATCAATGTAACAAAGAGTTGGTTCTTTGAGAAAATCAACAAGATAGACAAACGGCAGAATATGAACAAGCAAATTAACAAAATCAGAAATGAAAAGGGAGACATAACAACAGACAGTGAGGAAATCCAGAGAATCATCAGGTCATATTTTGAAAAGCTTTACTCCATAAAATTTGAAAATGTAAAGGAAATGAACAATTTTCTGGATAGCTATCACTTGCCAAAATTAAAACAAGAACAGATAAGCAATTTAAATAAACCTACAACCCCTATGGAAATAAAAGCAGTCATCAAAGTCTCCCAACCAAAAAAAGCCCAAGGCCAGATGGCTTCAGTGCAGAATTTTACCAGAAATTCAAAGAACAGGTTATATCAATTCTCTTCAAAGTATTCCATGCAATAGAAGCAGAAGGGTCTTTGCCAAACTCTTTTTACGAGGCTTCAATAACATAGATACCCAAGCCACACAAAGACACAACTGAGAAAGAGAACTTCAGACCAATATCCCTCATGAACACTGATGCAAAAATACTCAATAAAATACTGGCAAATCGGATCCAAGAACACATCAAAAAAACTCATCCACCACGATCAAGTAGGCTTCATTCCAGGGATGCAGGGATGGTTCAACATACGAATATGTTTATATGTAATCTACCATACAAACAAACTAAGAAACAAAAATCACATGATCATCTCACTAGATGCTGAAAAAGCCTTTGATAAAATCCAACACCCCTTCAGGGATAACAGGAACATACCTAAACATCATAAAAGCTATATACAGCAAACCAACAGCTAACTCTAAGATCAGGAACAAGACAAGGCTGTCCCCTCTCCCCATATCTCTTCAATATTGTACTGGAAGTTCTAGCTAGAGCAATAAGACAACAAAAGGAGATCAAGGGGATACAAATTGGAAAGGAATAGGTAAATCTTGCACTATTTGCAGATGATAGTTTACTTAAGTGATCCAAAAAACTCTACCATGGAACTCTTACAGCTGACAAACACCTTCAGCAATGTGGCAGGATACAAGATCAACTCAAGAAAATCAATAGCCCTACTATATACAGACGATAAAAGGGCCGAGAAAGAAATCAGTGAAACATCACCCTTTACAATTACCACAAACAACATAAAATACCCGGGGGGAACGCTAACCAAACAAGTGAAAGACCTGTATCGAAAGAACTTTGAGTCTTTAAAGAAAAAATTAAAGAAGACCCCAGGGAATGGAAAGATCTCCCATGCTCTTGGATAGGTAGGATTACATAGAAAAATGGCAATCCTGCCAAAAGCAATCTACAGACTCAATGCAATCCCCATCAAAGTTCCAGCACAATTCTTCACAGACCTTGAAAGAAGAATTTTCAACTTTATATGGAAAAACAAAAAAACCTAGGATAGCCAAGACAACCTTGCTCAACAAAATAATGTCTGGAGGCATCACCATCCCTGACCTCAAGCTCTATTATAGAGCTATAGTCCTGAAAATGGCTTGGTATTGGCACAAAAGTAGACAGGTAGACCAATGGAATCAAATTGAAAACCTTGAGATTAATCCACAAACCTATGTACACCTGTTTTTCGACAAAGAAGTGAAAATTATACAATGGAAAAAAGATAGCATCTTCAACAAATGGTGCTGGGCTTAACTGGATATTGGCATGTAGAAGACTGCAGATAGATCCATGCCTATTACCATGCACAAAACTTAAGTCTAAATGGATCAAAGACCTCAGCATAAATCCAGCCACATTGAACCTGTTAGAAGAAAAAGTGGGAGGTACCTTTGAACGAATTGGTACAGAAGACTGCTTCCTGAACGTAACACCAGTAGCACAAACACTGAGGTCGGCAATTAATGGGACCTCCTGAAACTGAGAAGCTTCTGTAAGGCAAACGACACAGTCAGCAAGACAAAAAGGCAACCCACAGATTGGGAAAAGATATTCACTAACCCCACATCTGATAGAGGGCTGATCTCCAAAGTTTACAAAGAACTCAAGAAAATAGTCTCCAAAACACCAAAGGATCCAATTAAAAAGTGGGGGAATGAACTAAATAGAGAATTCCCAATAGAGGAGTATAAAATGGCTGAGAGACACTTGAGAAAGTGCTCAACACCATTAGCCATTAGGGAAATGCAAATCAAAGCAACTCTAAGATATCTTACTCCTGTCAGAATGGCTAAAATCAAAAACACCAATGACAGTTTGTGTTGAAGAGGATGTGGAGAAAGGGGAACACTCCTCCACTCCTGGTGGGAGTGCCAACAGCCACTATGGAAATCAGTATGGAGATTCCTTAGGGAAATGGGACTCAGTCTACCACAAGACCCAGCAATTCTACTCTTAGGCATATACCCAAAAGATGCCCATTCACACAACAAGGATGTCTGTTTCACTATGTTCATAGCAGCATTATATATAATGGCTAGATCCTGTAAGCAACCTAGATGCCCCACAGCTGAAGAGTGGATAGAGAAAATGTGGTATATTTACACAATGGAGTACTACTCAGCGGAAAAAGACAATGGAATCTTGAAATTTGCAGGCAAATGGAAGGCACTAGCATCCTGAGTGAGGTAACCCAGACACAAAAAGACAAACATGATAGATATGGATCAGGGGAGTGTCAGTTTACAATCCCAGTGCCAGTGAGTCTGGGAAATTGGGAGGTTCCCAAGAAAGATGTATGATACCCCAGAGAAGTGGAATGAGGCAAGATCTCCTGAGCAGATTGGGAACATCGGTGGAGGAGAGAGGGAACCAGGAAAAAGAGAGGGGGATAAGAGGAGGGGAGAAGAAGGCATACGGGAGCAGGAAGGTTGAGTGGAGGTAAGAATAGAGGAGAGCAGGATAAGAGATACCAAAGTAGACGGAGTCATTATAGGCTTGAGGAGAGAGCTGACACTAGTGAGATCTCCAGAGATCTACAAAGATAACAGCAACTGGCAAACTAAGCAGTAGTAGAGAGACTACATTACTAGTCCCTCCTTGATGGTAAGGTTGATAATTACCCTATATGCCATTCTAGAACCTTCATCTAGTGACTGATGGAAGCAGAGACAGATACCCACAGCTAAACACTGAACTGAACTCCTGGAACCTAGTGACAGAGATGGAGGTGTGATGACCAAAGGGGTCAAGACCATGATGGTAAAACCCACAGACAGCTGACCGGATAAGGGGGAGCTCTTGAATCCCAGACTGATGACTAGGGGTCAACAGGGGACTGATCCAGACTCCATAAATGTAGTGTCAGTGAGGAGGCCTCAGAAATCACTGGGGCCTTGGGTAGTAGATCAGTGTTTACCATGGTGTCTGAATGATATTTGGGAGCCCATTCCAAATAGGATGCTCTATCAGCCTGGACACATGGGGAAGGGCTTACGTCCTGCCCTGGATGAAATGACAGACTTTGAAGATCCCCCCAAGGAGGGCCTCATTCTCCCTGGGGAATGATGTGGGGATGGGGTGGGGGGCTGGTGGAGGAACAAGGGAGGAAGGGTGGGAGAGGAAGCTGGGATTGACAAGTGAAGCATTCATGTTTCTAATTTAAATAAAAACATATATTGAGGGAAAAAATAGATCTTAATACAGTGTGTTAACCTTGAACAAATGAGAAAAATTAATACTTATAAACCAGTATTATTAATGTACTATACCAACTAACCACATAAAACTGGTATACTCTTTCTCAAAGTTGACACAGAACCTGAATCTTAAAAAATTCAAATGTGAGCCGGGCGTTGGTGGTGCACACCTTTAATCCCAGCACTCGGGAGGCAGAGGCAGGCAGATCTCTGTGAGTTCAAAGCCAGCCTGGTCTACAAGAGATATGTCCAGGGCAGCCTCCAAAACCACAGAGAAAACCTGTCTCGAAAACCAAAAAAAAAAAAAAAAAAAAAAAAAAAAATTCAAATGTGTATATATGCATATATCTATATATGACCTATAGCATCAGTAGCACAATGGCTTTTCTTCTACATTCACTTGAATAAAATGTAAAGACATCTAGTGTATATTCCATTAAAAAAAAACAAAGAACAAAGTTTTGTTATTGTTGTGATATCTGGAACATTTTTTAAAAATAGCTTCTCAATTATCTGGAACAAAAACTAAGAAATCTGTCCAGCTTTTCTGTAAAAGTGGCTTTTGTTATGACACTGCTGTCCACTACTTTTACAGTCATAGATCATTTCAGTTCACAAAACTGAGTCATGTCAGATAAAATAAGCTTAGACAAGCCAGGTACAGTGGCGGATGCCTTGAATCCCAGCAGTTGGGAGGCAGAGGCAGAGGCAGGCAGATCTCTATGTGCTGGAGACCACCCTGGCCTGTATACATAGTGAGTTCTAGGGCAGACAAAGCTACATACTGAGACCCTATCTTAAAAAAAAAAAGCTTAGCATGCAATTTCCAATAACAAGTACCTTTATTTTCAGCATGTCATGGACTTCCTAATAAAGTAAATGTATTCATTTCATGATAAGTGAATTCATGTTTACTAGATTCTAATAGATTTCTCATCTTGTCTTTTACAGCTCTTAATATATTCAAAACACAAGCCGGGCGTTGGTGGCGCACGCTTTTAATCCCAGCACTTGGGAGGCAGAGGCAGGCGGATCTCTGTGAGTTCGAGGCCAGCCTGGTCTACAGAGTGAGTTCCAGGACAGCCTCCAAAGCCACAGAGAAACCCTGTCTCAAAAAACCAAAAAAAAAAAAATTTTTTTTTTTTTGGTTTTTTGAGACAGGGTTTCTCTGTACAAAACACTGAAATGTTTAAGTAGATGACTATACAATTCACAAAAAGATGACGTAAACTAACTTCATATGACATAATAAAGGATTAGATTTTTTTTTTGGTTTGATTTTTTTGTTGTTTTTTTTGAGACAGGCTTTCTCTGTGTAGCCAGGCTGGCCTCAAACTCACTGAGATCTGCATGCCTCTGCCTCCTGATTGCTGAAATTAAAGACATGGGCCAATATCACTTGGCTAAAAGAAAGAAAAAAATTTATGAAGAATAAATTCCCACTGGGCAGTAGTGGCACATTCCCAGCCTTCAGGCAGGCAAATCTCTGTGAGTTTGGGGCCAATTTGGTTTACAGAGCAAATTCCAGGGCAGACTCTAAAAAGCTACAGGGAAACCCTGACCCTCCCTCATCCCCCAAAAGAAAAAGAAATTTCCACCAGTAAGAGGAAAAAAGAAGCCGGGCGTTGGTGGCGCATGCCTTTAATCCCAGCACTCGGGAGGCAGAGGCAGGTGGATCTCTGTGAGTTAGAGACCAAGCCTGGTCTACCGAGCGAGTTCCAGGACAGGCTCCTAAACAATACAGAGAAACCCTGTCTCGAAAAAAAAAAAAAAAAAAGAGGAAAGAAGAGCCAAATAAGAAAACCAAGTGTGAGCCGGGCAGTGGTGGTGCACGCCTTTAATCCCAGCACTCGGGAGGCAGAGGCAGGCGGATCTCTGTGAGTTCGAGGCTGGGCTGGACCGATAGCCTCCAAAACAACACAGAAAAACCCTGTATCGAGAAACAAAAACAAACAAACAAAAAAAAAAAAAAAAAAAAGAGGAAAAAAGAGCCAAATAAGAAAACCAAGCGTGTTGCTAAAATGCAACTTACAAGCAAGAGATGGAGGTCTCAGTGGTCAAGACCATGTGTTATGGAACCCAAGGTTGGTCCCCCGCCCAGACAGTGAGTGGCTCAGAACTGCTTTAACTTCTGCTCCAGGGAACCCAATACCCTCTTCAGGCCTCTACAGACACTGTACTCTGTACACATGCACTTCATGACATAACTAAGAAAAATTTTTTTAATCTTAAAAAAAAATTCAGGTTTATAAAACTTATAGCCAAGTAGCAAATAATATCAGTAGACTTTTCAGTCCTACCAGTAAAAATAACCACACAGAGACCATATTAATTATTAATACTCAGCCAATAGCTTAAGCTTGTTTTTAGCTAGCTCTTATAACTTAAGTTAGCCATTTCTATTAATCTGTGTGCTGCCCCGGGGCTCATTTATCTCATGTACTTACTTCCCATCCTGCTCACTTTAAGTCTCATGGTGTGTCCTCTGACTCCACCTTTCTCCCCAACATTCTCTGCCCTGAAAAATCCTGGCTTGCCATTGGCTAATGCGCTTTTTTATTAACAATGAGAGGAACACGTCTTCACAGTATGCAGGATTATTCCATTGCAAAATAGTTTTACATTTCTAGTTGACTAAATCTCTTGGGCCCTTTTTCTGGATAAATGTTTTTAAGTAGTAAAGTGACTATAAATGAGAAAAAAGCCACTAAAGTACTTACTATCCTTAAGGCTTTGAACCAGTTGGGATAATGTGGCAAGAGGAAAATTTCATTATGTAATGCTATCCCTAAGCCCATTATTACTATGACTATGGCTTCACTGAGTCTTTCAGAAAAGAGGATGGCAATCCACGAAAATAGAACAGGACTCATACTGCTAGCTAAATTAATGTAGTCTGGTTTGGCTGGACTACTTTCTGGCAGAGTAAAACCCCATCTGACCCCTCCCAAGAAAGCTAGGAAACCAGCTCCATAAGCCATCTGAGTAAAAGCTAGTATGGGGATATAAGACTTTGTTATGACCATAGTGAGTGGTGGAGCAATAAAGGGGACTAACCCCACCAAACTTATATATAATGCTGGCTTTGGGCTATAGGGTAGGTAAGTGATGGTGCTTGGTGGCCTGGGGGGAACGACTGCTTCCTTCTGATGTCTTTTAAAGTTGCATGGTGATGCATGATAGCATTGTATCTTCTTCATACACACTTGGAATGATATGGAAAGCCAAGTCCTTGGAGACAAAGGGGAAAGGTTTTGCTGAAGAGATGCCTTGGAAGAAAGTATATCTATTCTGTTGGCTCTGCGTATCACTGTAGAAGGGTACTTCAGCATCTATAAAGGAAATAGAATCAGGAGACAAAGTTTAAAAATAACATGTGGTACACAGACATGTATGCAGGCAAAACCCCATATACACTGGGGTTGGACAGATGGCACAGTGATTAAGGACACTGACAGTTGCTTCTGAAGACCCAGGCTTGATCATCCCCCCACCTCCATGGTGGCTCACAACCAGCTGTAATTCTAGTTCCAAGCAGATCGGACACCCTCTTCTAGCCTCTACATGCACCGCACACAGTGGCACACACACATATATACACCTAAAATTTTTATCTCAAAATTAAAAAGGAACAGCTATTTAAGAATCTTGATAAGCCCTCAAAAACATGCTAAGAATGATCTCATGTTGGTCTTTACTCCTTTTGTCTCCAGTTAGAATGTTTTTCTTTCAACTACCTACATGGCCATTCCTTCATTTCTGACCCGTCTACTTATATTATAAAATCCTGTCTATTATTTTCTGATAGGATTTATTCTTAGTCGAGTGAGTGAGTGAGTGTGTGTGTGTGTGTGTGTGTGTGCGCGTGTGCGCTCGCCCTCAGAGGAAGCATCAAATCTTTTAGAGCTGGAGTAACACTAGTTGGATGCTGGGATGTGCAAGGTGGAGTTATTTCTCCTGGTCCTGTCTATTCTTGATATTCCCTATCATCCTTCCCTAATACATGCTTCTCCAAAGCAGTTGCTACTTGACATAGTAAATATTTTACTTATTCATAATTTATTCATTGTTCTCCTTCCTTACTAGAATACACTCGGAACACACACACACACACACACACACACACACACACAAACAATATTGCCCTAGCCAGACAGTAATGGACAAATTGTGCTCAACTAACCTTTGAAGAGGCTCCAGAAAATTTCTGGATGAAGTGAAGCATACTGGTCTCTATTCAGAGTCTTGTTCCAGAAGATGCAGTTCTGATTAATATATTTTTACAACTAATTGGACTAGCTGAATTTGAAGCAAAAGTGCTATACAAAAAACAATATATCACTTAGTTGCCCTCATTTTATACATTAATTTTACAAAAGTAATAAATCATGAGAATCTCTTCGATGGAACACCATTTCTTTTTCCTGATTGTTTATAGTTCTGGCTGTCCAAAAAGAGCATTGTGCAGAAACTAAACATCTGGATTTAGTAAACATCTCTTACACTTCCTTAGATGCTAGTTTTCTCATCTTTTTTCTTTTTTTCTTTTTGGTTTTTCGAGACAAGGTTTCTCTGTGGCTTTGGAGGCTGTCCTGGAACTCGCTTGGTAGTCCAGGCTGGTCTCGAACTCACAGAGATCCGCCTGCCTCTGCCTCCCGAGTGCTGGGATTAAAGGCATGCGCCACCAACGCCCGGCTTCTCATCTTTAAAATTAATGGTCATACCATTTGTTCCCATTAAATATCTATCCTTGTTAGTTACTGTCTACTTCAGAGCTTTGGAATTTTTACACTTAAAATACCATTCGGGAATTTTGTAACTACTGGTAGCAGGTGGTTTTGAATTGGGAGTATTTAAAGAAAGTGTTAGGCTGAAGCCCAGAGACGGCAAGTGCTGAGGAGAGTAAGGACAGAACGCCTAGGCTCAATTCGCCCAATCTACATGAAAACGATCAAATGTTCTCATGTGACCAATGTAACAAGCACACTGAGAGCCTCAGGCCGACATTTTAGATAGGAGCAGAATTTAGATGCAAGGATCCTTGGGACGTCTAGGCTAACAAGACCTCTATTTACCTGTCCCTAGTGACACCTCAACCTCCCAAAGTGTCCCCTTTACAGCCCTTATACATACTTGCCACCGTCGCGCGGCGGAAAAGCTGAACTACAAATTCAACCAGGAACACAGAAACAGCACTTCCGGCGACTGGAATCGCACAGTCCCCACTTCCTGAGGCTAGAAAATTAAGTCCGGGTGGGAACTTACTATAGCAAGTTCCGATCTCGTCTTTCCGATTTTGGGGCGTTTCCCTTTCTCAGTTATTTTATTTTTATATGTGTGTGATCGTACACTTGAGGTGCGGATCCCCTACAGTATATGTACTGGGAGCTGACCCTTGAGCAACTTCTGCAGCCCCGGAGGCTAATCTAAATTTAATTCTAATTGATGTCAAGGTACCTTACTAGTCTCTATTCTAGAATTTGAAACCGGCAGACTAATCTAGCAGTTCAGGAAGGCGGAGTACAATTTTTGAAACACTCCCATGAACGGTAGAAGAACTTAGGAGACTTGGAGCTAGACTTGTGTTATTTGGACGAATTAGTATCTACGGAACTTTTATTTTATTTTTAAAAACAAGGTATCACTTAAGTGTGTTACTCTGCTGGGCTGGGACGAAAATACAACGTGGCTGAGGCGGCTGGACCCATCTCTTTTGCATTTGGCTCCTACTACTGGGCAGGGGTGGAAGGAACGAGTCTGTTTTTACTTCCATTCTCTTTACTAGTACCTAGAAATTACATTGAGAAATACAGAGGCCTAGGAGCAAAATTCACAATGAATTAAGGCATTAAGAGCCTTGAGCTTGGAGGTCATCCAGGAAGTAACTTTAAAAAAAAAACTTATCCACTGTGTGATTTAGTTTAAGTGCCTCCCCATCTGCCATTAGCCGGCCACAGGAGCAGGCACCAAGCATTCTTGGGTCTTTTTTTTTTTTTTTTTTGAGACAGGGTTTCCCTGTGGCGCATTTTTGGGTCTTTATGCAAACAGCTGAAAACAAACAGGAGCTCACTTACACAGGGGTCCACTGTGCCCAGTTCCTCACTCCTCTAGGTAGTAGTACAACGTGCCGATGCGTTCGCTTCTAGTAGAGAGAGACTCGGGCAGCAGTCGACGTCTATTCCCGTCTCTGCTCTGGATGTGCCGCCTCTTCCTTTTAGCGCAATACCCAATGGAATGCTAATAAACCCAGAAGCAAAAACCAGGCTGGACCAGAATTCCAACCAGCGCCTGGGTGGCTCCAGTATGTCTGCAATGCCCAAGAACTACAACTCCCGGCGGGTAGCGCGCCCAACACCGCTGCGCATGCTTGTAGTGCTGAGGTCTATGGCACGCCGAAGGCTGGAGTCTCAACGACGCGTGCACGTGGAGGAGGAGCGAAAGGTGTGCAGGGGTCGGAAAACACGCTCTTCCGTAACTGGTTGGCTAATTCTGGTAGTTGGCGAAACATCTGGTTTACAAGTGAGGTGTGAGAAGGTGAAGAAAGAACGGGCGGGAAGAACTGATACAAATATACCCACCCACATTCACATTCACGTGCTCCCAGGCCGGAGTCCCGGCAGGGAGCTTTAAGGGGAAGTGTTGAATTCGGCCGGTCCCTGCCTCACGAGCAGCGCGAGAAAAGACGAAAGTCTTCGCGGAAGGGAAAGCCGGCTAGTCTGGCGTCGCGCTAAAGGGCGCCAGGGGCGGGGCGGGAATAACCGCGGTTGGAGCGGCCCAACGTTTCCAGAGCGAGCCGCGGGCGCCGTGCGGGGTCACCGAAGCACGGCCATGCGCATGCGCGCGCGCCTTTGCTCGTGGGCGTGTGGGAGGCGGGCCGGAGCGGCAGAGGGAGGGCCCAGCTGGTTGTCGCTCCTCCTCCGCCGGCTCTGCCCCCTCCTGGGCCTTGTGGGCCGGGCAGCCATTTTGGGAAGAGCTTTGTTATGGTTGTGGGCTCGTCACCTCTGCTGGTCGGAGAAGCTGGGGGCGCGTTCTTAGACGCCGCGACTCGCCCTTGACCGTAGCCCCGCCGCTGCCGGGTGAGTGCGAGTTCGGGACATCAAGCAGAAGTGGACCTCGAGTCGCCCCGGCACGGGCTCTGCTGCTGCCTGACTGGCCGCCTATGAAAACTAGTTGGAGGAAGGTCTTGCACAGGTGGTTGGGTGTAGGTCCGCCTGGTGGGCGAGCGGAACTGGGAGTCGTCTAGGTGGAACGTCCCCCTCCCCCCAACGGGAGGAGCCTTGCACACTCGCGTCGCCGCGGCGGTTCCAGAGAGCTCCGACTTCAACTTCGGTTCTGGGTCGGAAACGCTCACCTGCGGCTCCGGCTCCTTTCCAAGAGTTCCGGCTTAGTGGTGGTTGAGTGACTTCGTTTACTCGGCTCTTACCCTTTCCTTAATAAGAGCCGAAGGCTCTGTTTTCCAGTTAAGAGAACCTTAACGAGGAAAAAGTCGTGTAAGTCAGATCTGGGGAAAAGGGAACTTTAACGCCCGGAGTCCGGGTTCCCCGGGGTGGTGAGACCTTTTCCCTCAGATTTTCTTACCAGTTACCTACCGCACTCGTCCTGTTGGGAAGGAGGATTGGTCTTGAAGTGGTCTCAATAATGATTTCTATTCCATGCTAAATCTCCCCAACCCACAATTTTTTTTTTTTAAAAAACGAATCTAAAATGGCTGTAGCCTGGGGAAGTACCCTGTTTAAATGCTTAAATACAGTAACATTTCGGTCGTTTTTCCCTGTGGGACATTGGCCGTTTTTGCAATGGGCCTCTCTGGAGAGGATAGGTGAAAACAAAGGTGAGTGAGTGAGGCTCAGGAAGTTTACTTGAGAAGTTTACATAAGAATGGGTGCGGTTTTGTTTTTGTTTCTTGATAGTGGCGAGTAGTGCTGAAATTCTGCTGTAGTACCAGTTTTGTCTGCCGCTTTTGTGCTCTGAGGTTGGCTTGGGTAATGTGTTGAATAGTTTTACTTTAATGTTTTTTGGTTACTCGGAAAACCTGAAGTTAGTGGCTGTTCATGTTTTTTGTTTAGTAATAACCAGCTTTCCTCTGTAAATCTCATGATAGAACTCAGGAGACCGAAATTTGTAGTTTGTGGAGATCTCAGGTTTTTAAAGGTCGTTTTCACTTCAGATTCCACGAAGTTTAGGTGTGGGGACACCAGACGCGGCATTTAGGTATTTATAAAATAACAGTTTTGCAAGTGAAAACATCTTCAGAAGTGGAATGCCAGGTGTTTATGCCTTTTTAAAAAGTCCTTTTTTTTCCCTCAAAACAAACAAACCCACGCAGCCAGAAATTAACAGAAACAGCAGAAAATTTTAGTTTTTGGAAAGGTGTGACTGAGTTGAAGTCACAAGATAGCTGATCTTTCAGAGACTTTGTTTCAATTCCTTTCACACATTCTTTTAAACCGGAGGTTTTTGTCTGTTCTTCTAGGAATTTTACTTTTTATGTGTAGGGGTATTGTGCCTGCATGTATGTCTGAGTACAGTGTGCATGTACTTTCCTAGAACTGGAGTTGGACATTTGTGAGCTGCCATGTGGGTGCTGGGAATCAAGCCTGAGTGCTCTAGAGGAGCAGCCAGGGACCTTAACTTTCTCTTCGAAGAAAATCATGTAAAGTTCTTTTCATGAATTATAAGTTAATTGCTTTCTGTGTTGACATTATTACTTAACAGTATTTGGGAAGAGACCTTATTATAAATTCTGAGTGTTCTCAAAATGGCTTGCATTTGTTCATCCAAACATTCTTTCAGTTTATTATGGACAATGTGCTTTCAGGATTCTTGAAATTGGGAAGAGGGATGAGAAGCCTTTATTTGAATTAAACATGTTTTTAAAAAGATTTATTTATTAAGTGTGCAGCATGTATGACCTGCAAGCCAGAAGAGGGTGCCAGATCTCATTACAGATGGTTATGAGCTTCCGTGTGGTTGCAGGGAATTGAATTCAGGACCTCTGGAAGAGCAGCCAGTGCTCTTAATCTCTTAGCCATCTCTACAGCCCTTAATTTAACAATTCTTTAATTGTTTAAAATCCTAGTTGAAGAGGAGGGTGCATTCAACCACTGCCATAATTTGCACATAGGAAATCTTGGAATGTATTTTGTGTGCTTTTTTTTTTTTCAGTTTCACTTTGTAGATGAGTGGTTCTCAACCTTCCTAATGCTTCAGTAATTACTAAATCAGTACAGTACTTCCTAATAAAGTTCTTCCTGTCCTGGTGACCCCCAACCATAAAATTATTTATTTGCTGCTTCATAACTGTAACTTTGTGACTGTTATGAATCACAATGCAAATAAATATTCTGGAATTAAAGGTGTGTGCCACCATACCTGACTACTTTTTATTTCAAATGTGGGTAATTGAAACCAGAGTCCAGTGCCATGCTACAAGCATACTATCATATAATTTGTTTTTATTAGTTTAGTTTATTATTTAATGTGCATAAATGTATATGCATCACATGTCTGTCTGGTGCCTGCAGAGGTCTGAAGAGGGCCTTGGATCGCCTAGGACTGGAGTTAGAGTTTGGTTGTAAGCCATCCTGGATTCTTGGAATTAAATCCAGGTTCTCTGCAAGTGCTTTTAACCACTGAGATAAATCTCAAACCTCTATAATTTATTTATTTATCAATTTTCAAGACTGGTTTCTCTATATAGTTTTGGAACTTGCTCTTTTAGACCACTGTCCTCAAACTCAGAGATCCATCTGCCTCTACCTTCCAAGTGCTGGTATTAAAGTCAAGTGCCACTGCCCAGCTTTTATGTTTTTAAATTCTCATTTAAAGATAAAATACAATTCTCAATCTTCCTTCAGAAGATAGCATATCTTAATTTTGTGGTTTAAGACTAATGTGCCAGGGAGAGAGGTTGTTGCCCAAATTTTTTTTTTCTTTGAGACAGTTACTGCATAGTTTTGGCTGCCCTGAAACTCTATGTAGACCAGGCTGGCCTCAGATATACCTGCCTCTGTCTCCCAAGGTCTGGGATCAAAGGTGTGTACTAGAATGCCCAGCTCAAAGTGCTTTCTGTTTATTAACTTAATTGCTTTGTGATGGTGTTGTGAGGTTGTCTTTTATGTTCCTTGTATTGAAGCTTGATTGAATTGAGTACCTCAAGGATGTTAAGCAAGGACTCTTATACTTAATTGTGCCCCTAATGTTGAGACTAGCTCTAGCCAAGTTGCCTTGGACTGTGAACCTGCTTTTCCTCCTCCTCCCAAGTAGCTATGATTACATGTGTATAACATCATGCCTTGCAGAGCAAATTTTTTTTTTTTTTTTGGGGTTTTTTGAGACAGGGTTTCTCTGTATTGTTTTGGAGGCTGTCCTGGAACTCACTCTGTAGACCAGGCTGTCCTCGAACTCACAGAGATCCACCTGCCTCTGCCTCCCGAGTGCTGGGATTAAAGGCGTGCGCCACCAACGCCCGGCCAGAGCAAATGTTTTATTCAATATTTTGTAGTTGAGAAAAATTAGGCTAAGACCTATTTGGCTAAATAAACAGTTGAGGCCATAAAAGCCTAAGTGGACTGTCATTGTGGTTGGCTTACTGCCTTTAACTGGGGAGTGCAGGTTTGTTTGTTAGTTGTGTTCTTGTTGGTTGGTTGTGGGTTTTTGTTGTTGTGCTTTGTTTTGAGACCTAGTCTCACTCTGTAGCCTTGGTTGGCCTGCAGTTTGCTATGCAGGCACAGTTGGCATCAAATTCAACAGAGATCTGACTGCTTCTGCCTCTCTAGTACATCTGACCTTAGTTGTTTTATGTTTGTTTTTGTTTAGTTTTTGCAATAATGGAGGTTGAACTGCTTGCCTTTAAACATGAAAGTTAAACTGTTGTAGCATTAAGGGACAAGAACCATTTTAAGGCATCCTAACAAAAAAATTGTTCACAGAAAAGGCAAATTTAGGGTGGGCAAGATAGCTCAGTTGGGTAACTGCTAAGCCTGAGAGGGCCTGAGCTCGATACCTGGGATCTTGTGTCATTGTCAGGAGAACCAACTCCAGTAAATTGTCCTTTGACCTCTACACACATGCTGTGTAAAAAAAAAAGAAAGGCAAATTTGAGCTGGGGTGATGGCTCAGGGCATAAAGTACTTGCCTCACAAACATGAGGACTTGATTTGTAACATCAGAACTCATGTGAAAGCATTTCTAGTCTGTTGTCCAGTGTTCATACAGGGAAATGGAAATGAGACAGGAGAACCCCAGGAAGCACATGGGCCTAGTAGCCTGGCATATGCAGCAGAAGCAAATGAGACTGTCTCAGACAATTATAAGACATGACTGACATTGGGGATTGTCCTCAGAACATCTAGTGCAATGGCGCATATTCACCCGCATTCACAGGAACATACCAACACCACATACACAGATTTATTTATTTGTAAAGAAAGGGCACATTTGGGTTTGTCTTTTCATACAAATGGGAAGGAGATTCTTGGTACACAGATAACAATTACTTTATAAGTCATTGTAATTGGTATTATTTGGAATTTAGCATGTGGTTTTTTGTGCTGGAGATCTAACACTCCAAGCTACTCCTAAATCAAACCCAATGATTTCTGTTTGCTATTGAAGTCTTCCTCAAACAAGACTACCCCTAGCCAAAGAATTAAAAAAAAAAAAAGGTTGTATAAGAGAAGCTTCTTTAACTTTAACTGTAAGATCCATTACCTAATGTAATATAAATTGAGTGTTATGAGTGATTTCAAATACACCAGACAGAAAGGGAACTATTACTTTATTTTCCTTTACTAGAGCAATCAATCAGCCCTTTATTGATTTACTTGGCAAACTAATTTTTTAGCAAAACAGACATCAGAGTCAGTACTGTTAGTGCTGGTGGCTGGGGGTATCAGGTAAACCATAAAGCATCATTTCGACAACCAAAGAGCCTAACAATTTGCCACCTGAAGTATAAAAATACAGGGTAACAGCATAGCTATATTTTCCTTTTTCTTTCTGTTTTGGGGGAGGTGGGATGATGGAGCATAGTGGTGGTTCTGTGGATCAGGACAAGAACTTTGTACATGCCATACTATCAATGGACTATCCACCAGCAGCCCAGTAGTCTTTATTTGTTTGTTTTTCGAGACCGAGTTTCTCTGTGTAGCTGTATAGACCAGGCTGACCTCGAACTCACAGAGATCCTACCTGCCTCCACCTCCCAAGTGCTGTGATTAAAGGCATGCACCACCACCACCCAGCTCAGAGAACAACTTTTAAGAGTCAGTTCTTGCCTTCTAGCATGTGGGTCCAAGAATAGAATTCAGATTGTTGGGCTTGCCTTTATCCACTGAGCCATATTCCTGGCTCTGCACCTCACTTTTAAGTACATAAAAAGTGTAAGATAGCCAGGCGTTGGTGGTCCACGCCTTTAATCCTAGCACTTGGGAGGCAGAGGCAGGCAGATCTCTTTGAGATCGAGACCAGCCTGGTCTACAGGGCGAGTTCCAGGACAGCCTCCAAAGCAATACTGAGAAACTTTGTCTCGAAAAACCGAAGGCGGGGGTGTGTGGTGGGATGGAGAGTTGGCTCAGCAGTTAAGAGCACTTATTGCTCTTGAAGAGGACCCAGTTTCAGTTCCTAGAACACATGTAGTAGCTTACAATCTTCTCCAGTCTAGGAGTTTTGTGCGTGATAGACAAGCATTCTGTGAACTGAGCCACATCTCTTGAGAAGAGATTTTTGTTTTTTTTAGTATTTCAAGGCAAGATTTCTCTTGTGTAGTACCGGCTATTCTAATGCCTCTGCCTCCCTAGTGCTGGGATCAAAGGCATTTACCAGCAAGCCTAGTGAGATTTTTTTTTAATAAGTATTTTATTTTGTATGTGTCACAGTGCTAGTGTGAAGGTCAGAGGACGTTTCAGGAGATGTTGGTTGCTTGAGAATATATTTTTAGAAATCTTAGAAAAATCCACATGCAGTAAAAATGTCTTTTATATAAATATACCCTTTCAAGGTCAGTGCTGTTTGAAATTATTGATAAATTATCTCTTTTTGTTTGTTTGCTTGTTTGAGACAGGGTAATCTAGACTGGCCAGGGACTCTTTAGTCCTTTTACCTCAGCTGCTTTAACACTAAAACTACAGGCATGAGTCACCAAGTTTTGAGTGTGTGTGGTGGTGGTCTTTACTGAATAACTTGCTTGTTTGTGTTTAGTGACTTTTGGAGCAGATGTAAAAAAAAAAAAAGAAACAACAGCAACAGAAAACATGTTTTTTTTTTTTCTGGCTTTAAAATCTTGGAGTTTTAGGCTGGGCAGTGGTGTACCCACCTTTAGATGCCAGCCTGATCTACAGAGCAAGGTCCAGGACAGCCAGGGCTACACAGAAATCATGTCTCAAAAAACAAAACAACAAATTGGGATCTTAATAGTTAAATGTCGGGGATTTAGCATAGTCTTATATAGTTTCTGATCCTGGATTCATTTTCCAGCATGGTAGGTAACTCATACCTATAATCCTATCTCTTGGGATGAGGAGGCAGGAGGATAAAGTTCACATCTTCCTCTGACATATATTTAGTGAGTTAGTTGGAGGCCATCCTGGACTAAAAAACAATCAGGGCTGGAGTTGAGCTGTGAAGAGCACTTGTTGCTTTTGGACAGGGCCCAGGTTTGGTTCCCAGTGGACATAGTGGCTTGCAACTGTCTGTAACTCTAGTTCTAAGGCTCTGATGCCCACTTCTGACCTCCATGGGTACCGTACACACCTGCATGTACACACAAACACACATAAAACAAAAATGGAATTAAAAAAGCAGTTGCCACCAAGAAAATGTTTCATGATCCTGCATAAATATAGCCCATTAATTATCTGAATCTTAAAAGCTAGAAGTAATGATCAGTTGCATCTGGTAATAAATACGCTTCTTGGTTTTGTATTCTGGGTTCTGTTAGAGTTTATTTTATCTTGGTTTTATTTAAATATATCATTCTTATTTGGAACTGTTTAATTTTAGTGGATTTAGTTTTTTAAAAGTTGGATAGTTTTATTAGGTTTGATTGCATTAAATGTTTGTGTTCTTTGAAAGAAACAAAGTATTAGAAAGAAAAGATTAACTACCTGAGAAAGGTTACAAATATTAGTATTATTTCCTGAAACTTTCAATAAAGTTTTGGAGTAAAGATGTAAAAAGTACAATGATAGAGTTTATCACTAATTTACAGACAGTTTTGAGCTGCCAAGTGGATGCTGGGAATTGAACCTGGGTTCTCTGGAATAGCAGCCATCGCTCTTAACTGAGCCACCTCTCTAACCCCCAAAATTGATTTTTAAGGTGATCTTTTAAAAATTCTTTATATTGTGTGTGGTGGTCAGAGAACAACTTTTGGGAGCTTTCCTTTTTTCACTTTATGTGTTCTGGGGGATCACATTCAGGTAATCAGGCTTGGTGTCAGACTCTAACCTCTGAGCTATCTCACTAACCCATAGTGTTTGCTTTGTCTCTGCCATTTTAGCCCCTTTTATATTGGTTTTTCATGAATCTTGCTGGGAGAGAACGCTAAAGAGGCTGTGTATATGAATATGCATACCCAGGATGTACCAGTGAGCTACAAAGAAGTAAAGACAATTTAGAATTCATTCCTTTGGCAGTTGATTGGGTTGCTAGCAGGCAGTTTCCTAAGCCAGCTCTTCCTGTGTTGTGACATGGCATTGGTTTCAACTGCTTAGCCTGTTGTTTTATATGTTTGCCAAATCGAAGTCTCTTAATTCTCTCCAGTGGTGTTTTGATAAATTCTTTTTCTGGCTAAGTTACCTAAATGTGGTTTGTTTTCAGCTAAGGAGCTTGGTTTATACAATTTGCTTTCTGTAGTGTATTTTATTACGTCTATTTATGGTAGTCTCAACACAACATGAAGTTGAAAGGTTTTGCATATTGTTTGTTTGTTTGTATGCTAATTGTTTTTTGAGACAGGGTCTCTGCAGCCTTGGCTGTTTTGGAGCTCCCAGAAATAAATCTGCCACCTGAGTCCTAGGCTCAGGGGCATGCACCACTAGCTCTGGCAGGTTTTTTGTTTGTTTGTTTGTTTCAGGACAGGGTTTCTCTGTATAGCCAGGCTGACTAGAACTCAGACATCCTCCTGCCTCTGTCTTCCGAGTGCTGAGATTAAAAGTGTGTGCCAGCGCTGCCTGGCAGGTTATTTCCTTAAAAATCATGGGGTTTATGATGGCCTTTCCATAGGTTTATCATTGTACATTGGTTATATTTGACCTTATTAACCTCCTTTACCCACTTCTAATCTTCCCTTCCCAAATAGTCCTCTTTTATATTTATATCCTCTGTATTTAAGTGTAGATTCCACATATGAGTGAAAATATGAAATATTTGTCTCCCTTCCACTTTCTCGATTAGTTACTTTTTGGTGCTATGATAAAATACCACAATCAAAAGCAACTTAGAGCCTGGCTGTGGTGCGCACGTCTCTAATCTGAGCACTTGGGAGGCAGAGACAGGCAGATCTCTGTGAGTTAGAGGCCAGCCTGGTCTACAGAGTGAGTTACAGGATAGCCTGTTACACAGAGAAACCTTGTCTCTGAAAACTAAAAAAAACAAGGGGCTGGAAAAATGGCTCAGTAGTTAAGAGAGATCCCAAGTTCAATTGCCAGCAACCACATGACATCTCATAACTATTTAAAATAGGATCCTGTGTTCTCTTCTAGTATGTAGGTGTACATACAAACAGCACTTAATATACATAAAATATAAAAATAAGTAAATGTTTTAACAAAAACAAGACTTAGAGGAGCTGCAGATACTGTTCACTGATTAAGAACACATCTTGCTCTTAGAATTTGAGCTTGGTTCCCTGGTGTGCTCATGTCAGACAACTCACAGCTGTCTGTAACTACAGTTCCAGGGAAGGCTGTGGGGGAAAGTCAACATTTGGAAGCGGATAATTACTATAAACTGTAATGCCTTGTTGGAAAGCAATTTGGCATTGTTCTGTAAAGTTGGAAGTTACACTTAGTCTTTTCATTATACAGTTATTCAGCAAATCTTTAGTATCTACAGTGTACCAACTAGTATTTGGTTGTTTTTTGTTTGTTTGTTTGTTTTTACGAGACAGGGTTTCTCTGTATTGTTTTGGAGGCTGTTGGTCCAGCCTGGCCTCAAACTCACAGAGATATGCCTGCCTCTGCCTCCCAAGTGCTGGGATTAAAGGCGTGTGCCACCACCGCCCGGCAAGTATTTGGTTTTTGTTGTTGTGTTTGTTTTGTGCTTGGGATGAGTGGAAGATTGGATAAAATTAAATAGTTGAGCTGGATGTGGTGGCTCATACTTTTAACCCCAGCACCAGGGAGACAATGGCAGGTGAGTATCTGAGTTCCAGGCCAGCCTGGGCTATATACCCAGTTTTAGATCAGTCAGAGAATCACAGTGAGATCCTGTCTTAAAGCAAAATCAAATAGATTCCAGTTTTAGCATACGCTAAAGGATGACATACAAACTAGTGTTCTGTATGTTTTAAAAAAAAAAGTATATGATCAGTGCTGTGGGGATTGAAATGCTATGTAGTAGAGTTAAAACAGTTCAGTTAGCTGAGACCTAAACTATACCCTTTTCCAATTCTGTGTAATACACAAATTATGAATTCTCTGGTTTGTAAATGATTTGTTATAGACAGATTCTGGAGTGTACTTTATGGAAGATTTACCAAATTGCCAAATTATATCTATTACTCTTATACTTAAAGACTGTGAAGCCAAAATTAAGTAAGATTGGCTAGAAAGCATCCTATATTAACCTTCTAATAGTCTACTAAAAGAAAGATCCTTACATGGTAGCCAAACTTCAGCATTTATGTAGTAAAGATACAATAGATAACTCATTTTTTATGATTGGAGGTGTGCTTAAAATGCTTTTAACAATAAAGATGGCAGATCAATACCTGAGGGCAAAATTAAGGAATTTTTTGGGGGTGGGGCAGTTTGGGACAGTTTCTCTGTGTAGCCTTGGCTGTCCTGGAACTCACTGTATAGACCAGGAAAGTATGAGGCATTGTTTTTCTAGGTTGCATTTCAGAAATGGGTTTTGTTTTAATTTTTTAAAGAGTATTGTTTTATTTTGACTTCCTTAAATAAATTCTTAATGTGTAGATCTGGCTATTTTAGAATTTACTCTGTAGACCAGGCTGGGCTCGAACTCACAGAGATCTGCCTGCCTCTGTCTTCCAAGTGCTGGGATTAAAAGCATGTGCCACCATGCACAGCTCAGCTTTTAAAATTTTTATTTCTTATTGTCTGTGTGATTCTGGGGGAAAGTGGCACACATGCCATGGTACTTCTGTGGAGGTGATGAAGTAACTGGAGTTGGTGCTCTCTTTCCTTTACATGGATCCAAGGTACTGAACTTAGTCAGAGTCAGTTGTCAGGCTTGCATATATATTGTCCAACATCAAGTACCTTTATAGGCTGGGTCATGCCACCAGTCCTAATGTTGATTTTGAGATATGTTCTCATGCTGTAACCCAGCATGACCTTACTTGTGATCTTCGTGCTGTAATTATAGACGTACACCACTTTAGCCAGATTATTGGTTAAATATATAGATTTATGTCCATTAACTCCACCCCCACTGCCCAGGTGCCTTTTTTTGTACACACATGTTCTTTGTATGTCTGGAGGTCAGAGGCAACTTTGGATATTGTTCCTCAGGCAGTGTTCCTCCCCACTTTTTTTGTTTTAAGACAAGAATCTCTCACTGACCTAGAACTGACTACTCTGGTGGGTCAGTCCCCTGGGGATGGTTTCTGCTTACCTGCTTACCTCTACCAGCCCCCAGTCCTAGATTTATAAGAATGTATTCCCATGCTAGGGCTTGCCTGCCATCTTTCCTTTCTTTTTCTCTTTATTTGACTGTTTCATAATACTTAAAATAAATCTGTTAGATCTCAGAGGCTGACCCTGTATCAGCCACACCTGAGATCCTATCTAGTACTTTCCCTAAACTAAGTTTGTAGTAGGTGACTGTCCCAAGGTAGGGTGGGACAATAGAATTAACTTCCTAAATTACTGCATTTGTTAACTCTACCTTAAATTACTGTATCTCATTTGTATCTTCACTAATCTGCTAAATTCAAAGATCCTTTCCCTTTCTATGATCAGAGCCCCATTCCCTCCCATCTAGGCAAGGCGAGGCAGCATATACCTTTAATCCCAGGAGGATCTCTGTGAGTTGGAGGAAGCCATCCTGGTCCCCATGCCAGGACTAAATAAACTGTATCTCAAAAAACAAAACAAAGATCCCTACCTCTAAAATTGATAAATTTTACTTTTTTTCTGTGACATACCATATTCACGTTTATTCTGCTATGAGTGGCTGGCATTATTAAAAGACTAATGAACTGAAATGCTCCCCAGCACATTTCTCCTGGAAAGATTTTTTTTGTTGTTGTTGTTTTGGGTTTTTTGTTGTTGTTGTTTATTTGTTTTTGTTTTTTGAGACACGGTTTCTCTGTGGCTTTGGAAGCTGTCCTGGAACTATCTCTTGTAGACCAGGCTGGTCTCAAACTTACAGAGATCTGCCGGCCTCTGGGATTAAAGGCATGCACCTGATCTTAACTTTAAAAGTAAATGTAAAAGACCCCAGAGATGTCTGAGGCTTTCTTTCCCTTTTTTGCTGGAGTCACTAAACATCCTAGTGATGTTACATGTAGACTGACTCTCTGTTGGGCTTTTTTTTTTTTAAAAAAAAGATTTATTTATTTATTTATTTATTTATTTATTTATTTATTTATTTATTTATTATGTATGCAGTGTTCTGCCTTCATGCCAGAAGAAGGCACCAGATCTCATTACAGATGGTTGCAGATGGTTGTGAGCCACCATGTGGATTTTGAGAATTGAACTCAGGACCTCTGGAAAAGCAGCCAGTGCTCTTAACCTCTGAACTATATCTCCAGCCCCCATTTGGCTGTCTTATTTGGAACCTTAAAATTATTTAGGGGAAAGTGAGATCAAGCAAAAAACCAAACAAACTTAATTTTCTTTAGCAATATTATGTGGTCACAATATAAACTTGACAACCAGTGACCAGAAATGGGACATAGAAAACATTATGGAAAGTGATCTGAACCTGATAACAAGAATCCTCCTATCTGCCAGACCTGGAGATGGATTTTTTTGGGGGGCCACTCACAAATTATGAAAGCTCGACCAATAGCTTAGGCTTGTCCCACTAACTTGTAACTTAAATTAACCCATTTATATTCATCTGTTTTGCCTCGTGGCTTTTTAACCCCTCTTACATCTTGCACCTTCTGTTTTTCTCCATGTGCTCTGGCGTCTCTCCAGCACCTACATTCACATCCTTTTGTCTCTGCCTGGAAGTCCCGCCTAACCTCTTTCTGCCCTTGATTAAACCAATCAGAAGGTGCCTTGGCAAAGACATCTTCACAATATACAAAGAGATTATTCTATGACACAGTCCTTTATGACTTAAATTATACTGCTCTGTTTAAAGAGATAAAAACCTACAGCCTCCAAATAATGGAAATAAATTGTAAACCAAAATTGGATGCTTCCCTTTTATGTCTTCTGGACCACCCTATATGTACTGTCTGAACCTTTCTCCAGTTGTCCAGAATTGAAACTCTAGACATTCTCTTACCCTAATGTGCTTTCTCCTACTTCCCTAAGAACCAGCACAAACTCACAATTTTCCTGCTTCTCATATTTGGGACAAAGAAATATCTGTTGGTGTTGTAGAAATGGCTTATTGGTTAAGAACAGTTGCTGCTTTTCCCTAATAGCCTGAGTTAGAGTTCCCAGCATCTAAATAAGGTGGCCTGAAGCTGCCTGTAACTCCAGTCCTGGGGAATATGCTGCCTCTTCTGGTCACTGTGGCCACCTACATACGTGTGGTTATGCTCACACAGACACACAAACTAAAAATAGAAAAGAAAAAAAAAGTCTTGTTTCATTCAGTTCCAGCTTGGTTTTTCCATGCATTACAACCAAAGTATGTTGTGTTTTCAGCAATAGGGTCTACTTACACTAGACAATCCAGCAGAGGCAATAGCTTGTGTGGTTTCACTGGTCTGTCTGACGAGTAAGTAACTCAGGGAGATAGCCAATACCCGACATTGAGATTTTTATTTAATAACCAATGCGTTGTGGGGGAAACATTGCTCACCTGTGTAGAGTATCTCTGTTCAAAGTTTTTCTTAGATTAAATTACAAAGAAGTGGGTTCACATAACACTTTTCAAAAACATCTAAATTTAGCCAGTCGTTGGTGGTGCACACCTTTAATCCCAGCACTTGGGAGGCAGAGGCAGGCAGCCTGGTCTACAGTTCCTGGACAGCCTCCAAAACAATGCAGAGAAACCCTGTCTCAAAAAAACAAAAATCTAAATTTTTCTTAACTTCTCACCCCAATGCTAAACCGTCTCCCTAGCCCTATGTGTTCCTTTTGCTTATGTTTGTTTTGTTGTTTTAAGACATGGTCATTGTGTGGTTCTGATTCCTTTCCATGTCCTCTGGTGTCCCCGTGCCTAGATTCATCTCTAATTCTCTCTCTCTGCCAAGAAATCATGCCTGACTTCTTCCTGCTTAGCTTAGAGTCATTCGGCTCTTTATTAAACCATTCCAAAGGTCCCTTGGCAAAGAAAGACATATCTTAACCCTGTACAAAAAGATTATTCCCTAACAAGACACTGTCCCATTACATAGTTCTACCTAGCCTGTACCTCACAGAGATCCATCTGCCTCCCAACTGTTGACATTAAAAACCACCATGCCCAGCAACATGGTCAGTTTTTATGACTGTTCCACATACATTCAAGGAATAAAAGGCATTTATCTTTTACTTAAACTTTGTGTGTACTTGTTTTAATACTTAAGAAACACATGAAGAAAATAGACTAAATGTTTTTTACTCAGCATTCAACTTGAAAAACAGTGATTAAATACCTCTGGCACTTCCTTGTAGTTCCTTTCTCTTCATTTCTTCACAGATATGTATGTTTGCTGTCTTGAACTTGGTATTTTGTGTTCCATAAACTTAACACAGTAATGCATAGGATTTGTCAGCCTACTAGAACCTTCTCAAAAATACAAAAGTTCTCCTGTCAGAAAAGATTGTAGCCCCTGGAAGAATGTTAAGAATTTTCCAAAGCAATATTTTTGTCATGTTAGTACATATCGAGTCAGATCAGAAGAGCTTTTTGTCTCTAAATCGATAGTTATCTGAAATATGTAAGGCAGATAGGTTGTTTTAAGGATCTACCTTTGAATAATACCTAATAATTAGGCAGTGATGCCACTGGTCGTATTTCTACACACTGTATGCTTTTTTTTTTTTTATTTTTGGTTTTTCGAGGCAGGGTTTCTCTGTGGCTTTGGAGGCTGTCCTGGAACTAGCTATTGTAGTCCAGGCTGGTCTCCTACTCACAGAGATCCGCCTGCCTCTGCCTCCTGAGTGCTGGGATTAAAGGTGTGAGCCACCAACGCCCGGCCCACTGTATGCTTTTGACCTAGGTAAGTTGAAATCTAGATGTAAAAAGATCCAGTAATTAACATTTCTGAATTAACTTTGATGTCTACTTGGAGAAACAGTTGTATTAAAGGTCAATGGGCAGAGGCAGGCGAATTTCTGTGAGTTCTAGGCCAGCCTGGTCTACAAGCTACACAGAGAAACCCTGATTCAAAAAAAAAAAAAAGTCTGGTCAAGTGACAGATAAAACCTTCCAAGGGCTTAACAAAGGTTGGGTGTGGTAGAATATGCCTGTAGTCTGAGTGCTTGGAAGACTGAGGCAGAGGGTGTTCAGGTCAGGAAAAACCTGGACAGAGTAGCAATTTCCTTGTCTCAACAACAAAAAGACTCAGTCATGCTTCAGGCCCTGACAAATTAAATTAGTATCTAAATTGAACTTAAGGATTTTACTGTCAAGATCATGGTTTGATACATTCATTCAAAGTTAGATGTGACTGGTTTTGCCTTTTCTAATTATGTGTTTTAATTTTTGTTTTCTCATTTGTAGATTGGTAGATTCAAGTGGCCTTTTTAATGATTGAGTAATGATGGAGATGGACCCAAATTAGAAAGTGATTTCTTCAATAAAGCAATAGAAGATTCTTCATATCACTTCTGGAAAGCTCAGTTCAGTTTTTGGGAAGGAGGAGAACAAGTGAAATAACAGAAAATTGATAAGAAGAAACCCTCATTTTGGAATTTCTCCTTGACCCTTTTCTACTTA
Organism: Mesocricetus auratus; assembly: GCF_017639785.1. NCBI lineage: Eukaryota > Metazoa > Chordata > Mammalia > Rodentia > Cricetidae > Mesocricetus > Mesocricetus auratus. The sequence goes on along the minus strand of NW_024429197.1, from coordinate 25,230,220 downwards.
TAATTTTGCTTTGAATTTATAAATAGTAAAGACCAAAGAAATAGGATACATATTAGAAGCTTTATACCAAGAAATTCGCCTTGAAAGCTGCTATTCCGTGGCAGGAAAGATATATCAAGTTTCTGTCTGATTCCTTTATTTAAAAACAACAAACCCAACAAATCAAAATTCCTTATATCTTTAGATTTTGAATTTTAAGACAGATAAAAGAATATATCCACACTGTTTTAAGCAGTTGTGTAAGATAATGACATTTGTATTTTAAAGGCTTTTGTTGTAGGTATTTTGCCACTGGAATTGATTGCTCAGAAGATATCTTATAGTGCTTTACTATTACATTTTTGGTCTTTCATCTTGATGACATTTCTTGCCCACACCTGAAACCACCTGTCTTTCTAGCTATGACCTTGTTATGAACAGTATTTGCACTCACTGTGCAAATGTACATGTTTTGCCTATTTGAACAACATTATAGTGCCATTACTCAAGGAAGTTGAATGAGGTGAACGTAGAAATAGCTTTTCCCCCTTTCCCCCCTTTTTTAAATGTAACAAATAACTTTTTATGTTCCCCTTCCCCCTTCCCCTTCCCCCTTTCCCCTTTGGAAACGTGTCAGGAACTAGATAGTTCAGGATGAGTAATTGAGAGGATTAAGAGAGTGAGCCACACAGAGCTGGGCTTCTTTGTGCTTCATCACAAGGCGTGCTGCTGGCCAGGCTGCTTAAGCACCCTTTTTACAAGAAAACCTCGTGGAAGATACAGCTGGCAACTTTGGAAACAGGACCACAGAGGTGACACTCTGAGGGTAAATATCATCCATGTGTCTTTAGGAGAATACATACACAAGTATATGCTGTGGGAAAAATGTGTTATGCTATGAAGTATTTAATTTTGGAAAATATCAATGATTTGTGTACATCAGTGCTATCTCTGAGGAAAACTGATACAAGTTGGTGTGTGAGGAAATATTTGTAAATGGAAAAGCTCATGAGGTTCTATAGCCGTGATTTTCAACCTTCTTAATGCTATGACCCTTTAAGTTCCTCACGTGGTGGTGACCCCCAACATGGCTTTTTTTCTTTGCTGCTTCATAACTAATTTTGCTATTGTTAAGAATAATAATATAAATAATATCTGATATGCAGGACATCTGATATGCAACACTGTGAATGGTCCTTCTCAACAGGAGTTGCAACCCACAATTTGAAAACCAATGTTATATAGATATCTAATGGTTGAAAGTTTTTTGTGTGTGTTTTGGGGGGGGGCAAGGATTGGTTCTTTTCAGAGCATGTTTCTCTGTGTAGTATTCCTGGCTGTCCTACAACTTGCTTTGTAGACCAGGTTGGCCTTGAACTCACACAAATCGATACCTGCCTCTGCCTCTTGAATGCTGGAATTAAAGGTGTGCATCAGCAGGTCCAGTTTCTACTGTAATTTTTTAAAATACGTGTTTGTTTGCTTAATCATAGGCTAAAACTCAAGAACACATTTGCTTCCTTCATATAACCTTCCATATTTCCATCGCGCACATGTGTGTTTTCATAGTCATAAAACAGCAGGAAACCGTTGCTTTTATTGGAATTCTTGGGAGTAATCTGTAGGCAAATTCAGGGGTTAGGTGCTTTGTAAAGGAGGATTGTAGATTAATCACAGACTCCTTTTATGTCATACTGTTAGAACCATGAGTGATTTGTGTTGCCTCTTAGATCCTGGCCATGAGGTTGGATGCCTCATCTTGCTGAAAAGACACTGGACCTAAATGGCGCAGCATGACTTTGTTCCTGCTTGGCTAAATTTCTCAACTCCACAGACAGCTAAGGTACGCCTTTTCATTCCTACTAACTACTCAAACATACCAGTTCTTGTCTCTCTCTCTCTCTCTCTCTTTTTTTTTTTCCTTTCTCTTTTTGGTGGGGGATGGGGGAAGTTAAGACAGGGTTTCTCTGTGTAGCCTTGGCAGTCCTAGAACTAGCTCTGTAGACCAGGCTGGCCTCGAACTTACGGATCTGCCTGCCTCTGCCTCTGAGCATATTCTTCTTTTCTTAATTTTTCTTTTTATTGTTTTTGGTTTTGTTTTGTTTTAGATTTATTTTACATGTGTCAGTGTCTTGCTCAAAATATATGTATCTATGTTTACCACATGTATGCCAGTTGCTCAAAGAGATCAGAGAAGGGAATCAGATCCCCTCTGGGTGGTTTGAGCTACCCTATGGGTTCTGGGTGTTGAGTCTGGGTCCCTTCAAAATAACCAAAACAAAAGCCTGGCATTATAGGCACATGCCTTTAATCCTAGCACACAGGAAGCTGAGGAAGTGGATCTCTGAGTTTAAGGTCAGCCTGGTCTACAAAGCTACACAGAGAAATCCTGTCTTGGAGTGGGGGGCTAATAGATAGATGGATGGGGTGGATGGGTGGGTGGGTGGGTGGGTGGGTGGGTGGATGGATGGATGATAGATAAAATAGCCAAAACAAGAACGGCAGTACAGCCTGAAATCTGAAACAGAAGCCACACACCAGTCAGGATGAAAAGAACTAGGATGCTGGGCTGTGGTAGTAGCACTTGGGAGGCAGGCAGATTTCTGTGAGTTCAAGGCCAACCTTGTCTACAAAGCAAGTTCCAGGACAGCCAAGGCTATACAGAGAAACCCTGTCTCAAAAAAAAAAAAACAAAATAAATAAACAAACTAAATAAAATAAGGAAAGAGTGAGTAAGTATGCAATTCACATCAGTGTCTATCTTAAAGCCAGTACCTCTTAATCTCTTTTTTTAATGTGTGTGTAAACATATGTGCAAGTGCCCTTGAAGGTCTTTGAAAAATGGTAAGGGCAAAAAAACCAATAAGGTCCCTGCTCAAATAAGGTCACAGTAAGTGGCTTGCTCGTCTCCTTTTCCTCACACGTATGTGATAGTGTCAGCAAAACTCAGGGAGGATCTTTCCTGCTCAGTCGCATTGACCCTTCTCTGGAAACCACACATAGTCACATTCAAGATAGTTCAGTGAAGCTGACAACTTAAACCAACCACCAGTATCACTTATAGGTAAAAGATGTATAGAAAGCTGACGAGAAGGCTCAGTTTATAAAGTAATGTACAAGCATGGGAATCAAAGATTGGATTCCCAGCATTCAATTTAAAACCTGGGTAAGCACAGTGACCCACCAATAATTCTAATGTTAATCCCAATACTAGGAAAATGGAAACAGGATTCCTCAGGCAAGCTTGTCTAGCTGAATAAGTGAACTCCAGGAGTGATTGTCCCTGCCTTGGGAAATAGAGAGCAAGCAAAGAAGACACAGTATGTCAACTTTAGGCTTCTGTATACCTACATGTGTCTAGACACCCACTTACACACACTCAAAAAAGAGACTTAGAATAAAAATCTATGGAATAGGAATATTAGAGTTAACCTGTGATCTTTCAAAAGCCTCTTGTATTTATTTAAATTCAAAGACTTGTAATCCCCCTGATTTTTTCCCTCATGTATAAATAAGATGAAGCTGATACTAAAATTATAGTATTGCCACAAATATGAAGTACTGTTTAGAAAGAATTTTTTTTTTTTTTTTTTTTTTTTTTTTGGTTTTTTGAGACAGGGATTCTCTGTGGCTTTGGAGGCTGTCCCGGAACTCACTTGGCAATCCAGGCTGGTCTTGAACTCACAGAGATCCGCCTGCCTCTGCCTCCCAAGTGCTGAGATTAAAGGCGTGCGCCACCAACGCCCGGCTTAAAAAGAAGTATTTTAAGACAATGGTAATACAGAAGTGGTGGATCATGGCTGTAATCCCAGTAGTCTGGGAGCTAAGGTAGGAGGATTGCCATAAGTCTGTTGCAAACATTGGCTACATAGTATATTCTAGGCCATTTGTGTTAGAGAATGAGACCCTGAATCACAAAACAGAAATTGTAGTAAACTGGTTATGGTGGTTCACATCTATAATACTAGCTTTTTTTGTTTAGTTTTGAGGCAAGGTCTCCTGTGTAGCTGACCTGAACTCACACAATTATGTCTCAGTCTTACTTAGTGCTAATGTTGGACTGCCACACAGGTTGTTGTTTTTTAATACCTGATTTAGAACCTAATAATATACTGAAAGAAACTAAATCTTTGCCTCTCTACATTTTATAATATTAGTCATCTACAGCCACCTTTGACAAACACGGAGAGCACCTATCCCGTGGGGAAGGTAGATTTGGAGTAAGCCGTCGTCGACATAATTCCTCGGATGGCTTTTTTAACAATGGACCTCTAAGGACTACGGGAGGTGAGTCATTTCCAGCTGTTTTGACCATATATTTAAACTATTTAGAGCCAGGCATGATGGTGCACACTGTTAATCCCCAGCACTCAAGAGACAGAGGCAAGTGGATCTCTTGTGAGTTCCACGCCAGCTTAGTCTGCCTAGTTTCAAGATAGACAAGGTTAAATAGTGAGGTATTGTCTCACAAAGACCAAAACAGCAATGGTAGTGCATGCCTGTAATTCCAGCACTTGGGAGACAGAGACAGATGAATCTCTTGAGTTGGAGACCTGCCTGGTCTACAGAGCTAGTTCCAGGACAGCCAGGGCTACAGAAAGAAAAAACCAACAAACAACAAATAAACTGCTGTTTAGGTCAAACTCAGGCTGGCTATCTGTCAATAATCTAGAAGTAGTCATTACCGAGTTTCTACACCTAACATGTTGTCATGAATCATCTTTTCAATGAAGAACTAATTGAGAAGGAATGGGGAATTTACTCGGTGGTAATGTGTACATTAACACAGCAGGACCCTCAGCTGGATTTCCAATACCTTGAGGCTGGGAGAATTGCCTCACAAAGAAGAGGTATATTTAATGGTTTCTTTATGTGGACTTTGTTTGTTTCAAAACAGGGTTTCTCTTCGTAACCTTGAAATTCACTCTGTAGACCAAGACTGGCCTGAAACTCACAGAGATCTGTCTGCCTCTGCCTCCTGAGTGCTGGGATTAAAGGTTTGTGCCACCACTACCCTGTTTATGTGGACTTAATGGTTTTCTGAAGGCCTTTTGAAAGTAACTTTAAGCAAAGCAGGAAGCATTTGACCAAGTCATTTCTAGATTTATAAGAAACAGACAAATACTACCTTACTTTTCTTTGCTATTTTAGATTCTTGGCACCAACCCTCTCTATTCCGTCATGATTCTGTGGACTCTGGAGTCTCTAAGGGGGCATATGCTGGAACCACAGGGAATTTATCTGGTTGGCATGGCTCTTCCCGAGGTCATGATGGCATGAGCCAACGAAGTGGAGGTAGCACAGGAAACCATCGACACTGGAATGGCAGCTTCCACTCTCGGAAAGGCTGTGCCTTTCAAGAAAAACCACCAACAGAGATTCGGGAAGAAAAAAAAGAGGTTAAAGTAGAAAAATTGCAGTTCGAAGAGGAAGACTTTGTAAGTATGAAGCTTTTAACTGCATAGTTAAAAGTAAACAATGTCTTTTAGAAATATAGGACCCTGTTTATTTGTGTTAGGGTCGCACTTTGTAGAACAGGCTGACCTTCAAATTCAGTGCTCTACCTGCCTGTGCCTTCAGAGTTCTGGGATTAAAGGTGTGTACCACAAATCTCAGCCTGGGGCCCATTTGAATTTATTTCTGTTTATATCTATTATGCCTTTATTTTAAAAAAATTTTTTGTGGATTTTGCACAATAAAGTATAAAATTTTGGGGCTGTTAACTGTAGTCAATGACATTTGATGCTTAGATTATAGTTTAATTTGATTTTTATTATGTGTGTATGAATGCACATATGCCATACATATACATGTCTTGAGGTCAGAGGACAACTTTCAAGAGTTGGTTCTTTTCACTGTATAGAGGCCTGGGATTGAACTAAGTCATTAGGCTTAATGACAGGCACCCTTAGCTACTGAGCCACCGTGGCTAGTCACAAACACCCTTAAAAGGATATATTATCAGCTGGGCGGTAGTGGCGCACGCCTTTAATCCCAGCACTGGGGAGGCAGAGGCAGGCGGATCTCTGTGAGTTCAAGGCCAGGCTGGACCGACAGCCTCCAAAACAGAGAAACCCTATCTTGTAAAATCTAAATAAATAAATATGCCCGGTATATTATCTTTTTAGCATATAATCACTGTTATCTTTATTCAGTAATTTGCACTTTTTTTTTTGAGATGAATATACAAACCAGGCATGGTGTCACAAGTCTGTGATCCCAGCACTAAAAGGCAGAGACAGGCTAATCTCTGATTTAGAGGCCTGCCTGATCCATATAAAACCAACCAGTATTCTGTTCTTGAACAAAGCTCCTCACTGAGGACAACTGTTGGCAATATATTCTGGAGTGAGCTGTGCACAGATAGAAATAATATACAAAGGAAAAAGCTTAGATAAAAGGTAAGAGGTAGACATTAAAGAAAGTAAAGCCAGGTGTTGTGGTGCACACCTTTCATCACCCTCAGAAGAGGCATAGAAGCACCAGAAAGACAATCAACAAAAGATAGATATTCACTGTGTAGTCGGTGTCTGTGGCTATGGCTCAGTGATAGAGTTCATATTGTCATGTGAAAACTCTCCTCGATTGCAGCTGATTACTTAATAGAAACCAGAACTTGGAGTGATTAGGTTAAAGGCAGGAGTACTTTTATAGCATGCATATGGTGCTTGATGTGTGTATGTGTGAACTAATAGAGATTACAGCGTGTACTATTTATAGTCCCTAAAGTGAAGATATACTGTATAACTAGTTCTGAGGAGAAAATAAAAAAAAAACATGTCTGAAAGTATCTGTAAAATACTGGCATTGCTATGTAGAGACACAGTCTAAAGTGGTAGAGAGGATCCTGCTGCAGGAGGATCTAAGCCATCTTTACTTCAAGTTTGGGCTAGAGAGGTAGCTTCATGAGTAAGCACATTGGTGGCTACTTGAGAGGACTTGGTTCAGTTCCCAGCATTACCAGGAAGCTCATAACCATCTGTAACTCCAGTTCCAGGAGATCCAGCACATTTTTCTGGCCTCCAGAGGGACCAGGCATACATGTGGTACACAGACATACATGCAGACAAAATACCCATTAAAATAAAATGGAAACACAAAAAACCTAAGTTGAGCCCAACTTAACTAAATTGAAAATTTCAATAAATTTGTCTAAATTTGGATGTTCCTATAAAAACAAATCAAAGCCCTCTATTAGTGAACAAGGTACCTAGCTTGTGGTCTTGAAATACATTTGTGAACAAGGTATTATAAGATGAAGTATTTTTTTTTCATTCTACATGGAAAAGAATTAAAGGCTACTTAGACCTCTACCTAAAATATTCATGGCTCCCTTGGGCTGGAGAGATGGCTCAGAGGTTAAGAGCACTGACTGCTCTTCCAGAGGATCTGAGTTCAATTCCCAGCAACCACATGGTGGCTCACAACCATCTATAGTGAGATCTGGTGCCCTCTTCTGGTGTGCAGCCATACATGGAGGCAGGATGTTGTATTCATAATTAATAAATAAATCTTAAAAAAAATAAAAAAAAAAAGATTCATGGCTCCCTTGATAAAGTTGCCTGCTACCAAACTTGACTACCAGAGTTCAATCCCTAGGACCTATGCCAAAGAAGAGAAGTGACTTAAGTTGTCTCTTGAACTGCACACACAGACACTCAGCTAATAAGAATGGAGAGAGATGGCTCCGCATTTAAGGGGACCTGAGTTCAGTTTCTACCACCTACATCAAATTGTGCACAACTTCCCATAGTCTGACTCCGGGAAGATCTGAGGCATCTGGCCTCCACAGGCATACAAACATACATATAATAAAAATAAATTTTACACAGATGAAAACTGGTCGTGGTGATGCACATCCTAACACTTGGGAGGCAGAAGCAGGTGGATCTCTTGAGTTCAAGGCCAGACTGATCCACAGAGTGGGTTCCCGGACAGCCAGGGCTACACAGAGAAATCCTGTCTCAAGAAAACAAAACAAACCATCAATGTGCTTAATAGGCACATAAATACATAATTTAACAGTTAAACTAATGTGATGAAATTGGAGATACTGCATAAATAGGGATAGTATCTGAGAACTATAGATAGAATATAATTTAAGAACATGTTCAGGGGCTAGTAGTGTGGCTCTGTAGTTAAGCATAACTAACACATAAGAAACTGACAAAATAAGACTCAAGCTACAATAAAATAGCTACTGATTTCAGATTTCAACATAATTTACATTTTTAATATACTATTAGTTGGAGCTGATAGTTTATAAATTTTTTGGTAGCTTTGGTGATAGTTACTTTGTGAGAAATTCCAAAGTGATGAGTTTTCTGTGTCTATCAACCATTCATATCCCCCTTTTGTTCCCTAGCCTTCTTTGAATCCAGAAGCTGGCAAACAGAATCAGCCATGCAGACCTATTGGGACCCCTTCTGGAGTGTGGGGTAGGTACATTTTGCTATCTTAAAAGCATAGCTTGAAATTTTTTTTAAAGATTTTATTTCTTTATTGTATATACAGTATTATGTATGCCTGCACACCAGATCTTATTATAGATGGTTGTGAGCAGCCACCATGTGGTTGCTAGGCATTGAACTCAGGATCTCTGGAAGAACAGCCAGTGCTATTAAACTCTGAGCCATCTCTCCAGCCCTGAAATTATTATTTAATAGAAAAATAAAAATTCTTCCTTTTTTGTTTTTGTTCTTAATTCTTGTTTCTCATCTTTTTGCCTAGGGTAACTAACACGTTAGTCGCCAGTAAGCATCCATAGGAGAATAGTCTATCCCCATAAAACCATCCAAGCATAATGGTTTTGGTGGAGACACAATACAGACCATTGAAAGCTTGTTGAATCCTAATTGAGACTTGGGTTTTTGTTTTCTGGTGGTTTTAGCTTGAATTGTTTGGGAGTTTAAATGTTTCTGTTTTTGTGTGTGTCTGTATATGTATTCAGGTTGCCTGGGAAGTCCAGATGAGGATGATAGATTCTCCTAGAACTAGAGTTAATAGGTGATATGGTCCCTGGAACTGAACTTAGTTCTGCTAGAGTCGTATACACTGAGCCATCTCACTGGGCCTCATAATGTTTGGTAGTGGTGGTTTTTTGAGACATTGTCTCACTGTGTGGCCCAAAGAGGTCCACCTGCTTCTCCATTCATGACTAACGTATATTCTTACTTGGTTGTGCCTGAACAATCACCCTATTTGTCTTACAAGCTAAACCCTTCTAAGGACTGCAAATCTTTGTGCTTCAAGACTGGTTTATAAACTTAGTGATTCATATGCTGCCTTTTTTTTCTGTACAGTTACCAAATGGTATTTAAAAAAAAAAAAAGGAATGGCTAGGCCTTTAATCCCAGCACTTGGAAAACAGAGATAGCTGGATCTCTCGAGTTCGAAGACAAGTCTGGGCTACATAGTGAAGTTCCAGGTTAGCCAAAGAGACCTTTTCTCCAAAAACAAATTAAGGGGCTGGAGATATGGTTCAGGGTTTGAGTATTGGCTGCTCTTCTAGAGGACCAGGGTTTGATTCCCAGCACCCACATGGCAGCTCACAACCATATTTAACTCCGAGTATCTGACATCCTCCTCTGGCCTCCATAGGTACTAGACACACATGCATTGTGCAGACAAAACACTAATGCACATTAGTTTAAAAATAAAATGAACTTTAAAAAGTGTTAATATTTTTCCTGAGTCACATGAGCACATGCATTCATACACAAAGGCAAGATTTGGTCATCCTTGGGTGGTGTTCTTCAGAAGACATCCACCTTGTTTTTTAAACAGTTTCGTAGACCTAGTATGATAGGTTGGCAGGCCAGAGAATCCCAGGGATTCACCTATCTGCCCAATGCTGAGGTTACAAGTATATGTACCCTGTTTTCTTTTGTTTTTTAAACTCAGGTTCTGGAGATTAGCTCATATACTTATGCTTGCATGGTAAACACTTCACCAACTGAACTACCTCCCTACCCATTGTGTCATTCTTCAGGGTTTTTGTTAAATGAACACAAGGTAATGTTTGTCCTATGTTGAAGGTAAAACTATTGTTTAAACTGTGTCTCCACTCTTATATTTCACAGAAAATCCACCTAGTGCCAAGCAACCCTCAAAGATGCTAGTCATCAAAAAGGTTTCCAAAGAGGATCCTGTTGCTGCCTTCTCTGCTGCATTCACCTCATCAGGATCCCACCATGCAAATGGGAACAAAGTGTCAACTATGGTCCCAAGTGTCTATAAGAACTTGGTTCCTAAGCCTGCACCACCTCCCTCTAAGGTATGAGTTGCAGTCACAATAGGAATTTTGAAAAACAGATTTGATAAGTCCCATGCTATTGAATATATTTGTATTTTCTGACAAAGTGTTCATTAGATATTCAGTGCCTGTACAGTGTAGAATTATATTCTCATTGCCAGACTCTGCCAGTGCCAATTCACTAGCTTTGTTTGTAAGGTCGTTCTTTGTTGTTTTTGTTAATAACATTAACATCTGTCTGATCAATCATGCTGAATACCTTAGCTGCCACTTCCCTTTTACTCTTCTTTTTTTTTTTTGGTTTTTCGAGACTAGGTTTCTCCATGTAGTTCTGGCTGTCCTGGAACTTGTTTTGTAGACCAGGTTGGCCTTGAATTCACACATATCCACCTACCTCTGCCTCTTGAGTGCTGGGATTAAAGGTGTACACCACTGTGGCTGGCCCATAAGTATATTCTACTTTATTGCTCTTTTTTCTCTTAGCTAGGAAGAAATTCCTGTTGAGGTCTTCTGTGACTCCTGTGTATTATATACATACAAACATCTGAGTAGTCCTTCCATCTCCATCATTGCATAATGCTGGGTCTCTTCACACAATTACAGAGATTAGGGTTGCAATTAAATGCTTTGAGAACTATTATGATAGAGAAAGCCCTACCCACACCAGGGCTTGTGGCTTTTCTGTTACCCATCTGCCTAAGCTCAGAAAGGTTTTGCATATATTGATGGGTAAGCTCTTGGAATTTATATTTCCACACAAGTATCACACTTTCTTTTGATTTTGCCATCTAAGTGCCTGTCTGTGTGTTACTTTTTGCTGATTGTTCTTTATTCCCATATAGCCCAATGCTTGGAAAGCTAACAGAATGGAACACAAATCAGGATCCCTTTCCTCTAACCGGGAGTCTGCTTTTACCAGTCCAATTTCTGTTACTAAACCAGTGGTACTAGCTGCTGGGGTAGTTCTAAACTCTCCCAAAGAGGTGAGTAAGGATAATTTCGAATAGTGCCTTTTTTTTTCTCTTATGTATTTTGTGTTCACTGTTTTGCCATGGGTGTCAGGCCCCCTGGAACTGAATTTATAGGCAGTTATGAGCTGCCATGTGGGTGCTGCGAATTGAACCCAGGTCCTCTGGAAGAGTACTGAGCCATTTCTCCAGACACTCCTTTTTCTTTTTCTTTTTTTTTTAAAAAGACAGGATTTTGTGTAGCCCATGCTGACTTTGAAGGTCACCTTCAACACCTGATGCCTCCAACTTATAAGTACTAATATTATATACATACACTAGTATGCCCAATTTTGTGCAGTGCTGGGAAACAAACCCAGGACTTTGTTAATTCAAGATGAGCACTGTACCCACTGAATCACATACCCAGCACAAAAGTTGGAGTTTCTTTCTTTCTCTTGTATAAAGATTTATTTATTTTCAGTGTATGAGTGTTTTACCTGGATATTTATATAAGATCACATCCCTTGGATCTGCAGTGACCGACCTATTTTTTTCTTTTTTAATTATTTATTATGTACACAGTATTCTGCTTGCATGTATGTCTGCGTCCCAGAAAAGGGTACCAGATTTCACTATAGATGGTTGTGAGCCACCATGTGGTTGCTGGAAATTAAATTCAGGGCCTTTGGAAGAGCAAGCCGTGCTTTTGCCTTTTTTTGCTTTTGCTTTTTTTTTTTTTTTTTTTTTTTTTTTGGTTTTTTGGAGACAGGGTTTCTCTGTGGCTTTGGAGGCTGTCCTGGAACTAGCTCTGTACAGGCTGGTCTCGAACTCACAGAGATCCGCCTGCCTCTGCCTCCTGAGTGCTGGGATTAAAGGCCTGTGCCACCACCGCCCAGTGCAAGCAGTGCTCTTAACTGCTGAGCCATCTCTCCAACCCCTGACCTATTTCTTAAAAATTGTGAAGGAATAATTTGGATGAGTTGTTCTTTCTGAGCAGTGTAAATGCCTAAGTCACAATACAGCCTGAGACAAGAACGTCATCCTAAGTTCCTGGCCAGCCTCTGATATACGGTGGGATCTTTGTACATACAAAGAACCCTTAGACTTTCCCATCTGTTTGTAATAAGGTATGCAATGTGAAGTGTGGTTACAACAAATACCAGACTACACTCATCTGACAGTAACTTCCAATAAATAGATTGGCCCTCCCCTGGTTTCTGTGAAAGGATTAAAATAGGTGTATGATATAAAACAGGTCTGTGTTATAAAAGTCCTACAAAATTAATGTTTTTAAATGAACTGATTTATGGGGAGTTTTTGTTGTTTTATGTATATGGGTGTTTTGTCTGTATGTGTGTCTCAAATCCCTAGAATTACAGAATGTTATGAGCTGCCTGACCCATAGGTTCTGGGAATTGATCCAGGGTCCTTAAGAAGAAAAGCTTGTGTTCTTAATTACTGAGCTTGTCTCCAGCCCTGTTTTTTTTTTTTTTTTTCCCCCCAAGCAAAAGACAGAAATCAACAAGGTATAGAAAGTAACTCATAGAGATTCCTAGTTTCTGCCATTTACTGTTAGGAGCAATCTATTTGTGGTGTTTGCCCAGAGTCCCTCCAGTACTACCCCTCCAATTGAGATCAGCTCCTCTCGCCTGACCAAATTGACCCGCCGAACCACGGACAGGAAGAGTGAATTCCTGAAGACTCTGAAGGATGAACGGAATGGAGACTGCTCAGAAAGCAGAGACTGTGACAAGCTAGAGGGGGTAAGAGTGTGGAGTTCTGGTGTACTATGTGTTTTTGTTCTTGTTGTTGTATGTGGGGGTTTTGTTTGTTTCTTGTTTTGTTATGGTTTGGTCTTTTCTTTTTTATTTCTTTTTATTATTTTATATGCATCAGTGTTTTGTCCTCATGTATGTCTGTGTGAGAATGTCAGGTTTTGAAGTTAGAGACAGTTGTGGGTGCTGGGATTTGAACCAAGGTTCTCTGGGAGAGAAGTCAGTGCTCTTAAACCACTGAGCCCTTTCTTTCTCCAGCCCGGTTTGGTGGTTTTTATTTATTTATTTATTTATTTTATTTTTTCCCAAAACAAAGTTTCTCTGTTGTAGCTAGCCCTGACTGTCCTGGATCTTACTCTGTAAACCAAACTGGTCTCTTAACTCAGAGTCAACCTGCTGCTGCCTCCTGAGCGCTGGGATCCCAGGCACATACCAGCCTGGCCTTGATACTTTTATGTATGGTTTTATTAGAAGGAACATTTGAATATCAAGCATTTTATATTAACATGTAGAATTTAAGAATAATTGTACGCTGCTAAGAATTAAAGTAGGATTACCATGTCTAGATTTTATATTTTGAGGTACATGTATTGCCATCTCAAGTTTTTATTCAAAATTAGTCATGAGCGCTGGTGAGATGTCTCAGAGGGTTGAGGCATTGTGTCCCAAGTGTTGGAATTACAAATGTACACCACCCCTCCCAGCCCTTCCTCTTAATTAAATTGTTAAATTAATGTCAAATTTTAAGTGTTCTTCATATGTCATAGAGAATACTTCCTTACTAGATAAAACTTTTACACATATTTTCTCCCAATCTAGCTTCCTGTCTTTGTGGGAAGGGATGCTGTGTCTTGCTGTATAACCCATACTGGCTTTGAATTTTTTATTTTGGTGGCTCTGCCTTCTCAATACTAGGATTACTGGCATGTGCTGTTATGCTGTATCTTTCTCTAATCAGTGTCTTTAACAGAGCAAAACTTGTTTTTAATGAAGTCTAGTTAAGGTTTTTGTGGGTTGCTCATTTGTTGCTTTGTCTAATAGTCACAGCCATGCTTAAAACCTGTGCTCTGTTCTGCTTGTCTTCAGTTGCTGAATACACTACAAATTTAGATTAGTGATTGTGTGTTAATGCCCGTTCCACCCCACTCCAACATTTCAGTGCTGGATCTTTTGACTCTCCTGTTAGTTTATTGGCACAGCAGGTATCAGTTTTTAAGTGGGAAAAACCTTTGTAGGTTAAGGGTGAGATGTGGTCTGGGAAACACTATTCTTTTTTTTTGTTTGTTTTGTTTTTGTTTTGTTTTTGTTTTTGAGACAGGGTTTCTCTGTATTGTTTTGGGGGCTGTCCTGGAACTCTCTCTGTAGACCAGGCTGGCCTCGAATTCACAGAGATCCACCTGCCTCTGCCTCCCAAGTGCTGGGATTAAAGGCGTGCGCCACCAACACCCGGCTGGGAAACACTATTCTAACTCCTCAGTTTTGCTAGTTGCTTATCTTGCTAGAAACTGTCATTGAACTAAGTCTGTCTATCCTTCTTTTGCAAGTTGGAGGGCAGCCACATACCCGAACCAAAGGAAAATGGAGAACAAGGTTGTCTTCAGAACGGTCTTTCTCTACCCATTGTGGAAGAAGGGGAGGTCCTGTCCCACTCTCTGGAAGCAGAGCACAGGTGAGGATAAGATGTATGGTATATGAGACCCTTAAACATATTTAAAACTTGTGACCATGAAATCTGACTTACTTTTGGTACCCCAGTTACCCTATTGCCCACTGGGCATTCTCTGGAATTTGGTCCCCTGTTTCACAATAACCCCATTTTTTGTGAAGTTTAATTTCAGTCTTGGATTTAGGAATAGTCATGGGAAAGACAAGATTTTCACAGATATGTTGTTGGCCCAACTGAGCAATTACTATAAAATCTCTTTAAAGGGGTCTTGCGAAGCCTGTATGTGGAACCAACTGGTTTGGTTTCGGTTTTTGTTTTTTGTTCAGACAGGGTTTGTCTGTATAGCTTTGGAGCCTATCCTGGAACATGTTCTGTAGAACAGGTTGGCCTCGAACTCAGAGATCTGCCTGCCTCTGCCTCCCAGGTGCTGAGATTAAAGATTTGGGCCACCTCCATTTTAGTGGAACTGACTGTTTGAACTGAAGACCTTGTATATAAAGTAATCTACTTTCTACAACCACATAGCACATGACACCTGCCAAGTATGGGCATACCTTCCTCACAGGAAGTTTGTGGTCCTCAGCCTTCCTAATGCTGTGACCTTTTAATACCAGTTCCTCGTGTTGTGGTGACCCCAACCATAACATTAATCTACATTTTATGAATCATAATGTAAATATTTTGACCCCCCCCCCAAAAGAGTTGTGCCCCACAGGTTAAGAGCCACTGGGCCAAAGGAACTTCAGGTTATCGAGGTTGTGTGAGAGATCTATCTACAAAGTCATGAAGTTGAAAGAGCTATAGAGCACAGAGATATGCTAATTTGTTCACAAGGAACAAAGAGTAATTTCTTCCTCCTCCTGTTTGGATCTATGAAAAGGTTCCTTATAGGAGGTTTTTGGTTTTTTATTTTGTTTTTTGTGCCATCTTATTTTTTGTTTCTACTCTTTTAAGGTATCATTCTCCCTTTAACCATGAAGAGCCTCTGTCTAATTATGAGCACCTGAGAAACTTGACCAACTAGGGAGAAAACAAAATTCTTCTATAACATCCATCCATTGGCCTTGGACAGGCATTTCCCATGGGTGCTAGTAACCTGTGTAGTCAAGCTTACTGGCATCATGTTTTTGCATCCTCCAGGTTGTTAAAAGCAATGGGATGGCAGGAATATCCTGAAAATGATGAGAATTGCCTTCCACTCACAGAGGATGAGCTCAAGGAGTTCCATATGAGAACAGAGCAGGTATGCACTCAGCCCTGAGCCCTGTCTTTAGACAGGCTCTCACCAAGTGTGGTGGTTTTGCACGACTTTAATCCCAGCCTGGTCTACATCCAGTTCCAGGACAGCCAGGGCTACCTACACAGGGAAACCCTTTCTCAGAAAGGGGGGGTTAGGGGGGAGAGGGAGAGAGGAACACAGGGACTGGAGAGATGGGGACATGGACTGAGTAGTTAAGAGCACTGACTGCTTTTGCAGAGAACTCTGGTTCAATTACCAGAACTACACGACAGCTCACAACTGGAGTTAACTCCAGTTCTACAACTTCTAACATCCTCTTACAGACATACAGGCAGGCAAAACACCAATGAACATAAAATAATAATAAATTATTACAACAAAAAGAGCTGGGTGGTGATGGCGCACATCTTTAATCCCAGCGCTTAGGAGGCAGAAGCAGGTGGATCTCTGTGAGTTGGAGGCCAGCCTGATATATAGGGTGAGTTCCAGGGCCAAGGCTACACAGAGAGACCCTGTTTCAAAACACACGCACACGCACACACACACACAGGAAATAGTCCTGGTAGTTTGGAACATTATTTTGTAAACCAGGCAGGCTACTTTGAATCTGCAGCAGCCCTCTTGCCTGTGCTTCTGCCTTATAATTGCTTAGATTATAGTCATGTGCTTCTGTAACTGACCAGGAAACCCTAAAGTTGAGAGAAAGACTTAAATTACTGTAGAAATAGAATGATGGGTGTCAGGCTGCCTATACAGTAGGAATCACAGATGATATAAGCCAGGCCCATGAGCAGATTTGCAAAGTAAGTAACAGGCCCCATGCTTACAGCTCTAACCCCTTAGCAGAACCACATGCTGTGCTCCTGAATCCTTAGGAAAAATGATCCTATCTTTCTGGGACTATGACCAGAGCTTGGATTCTTACTGAGTAAAACACTATCAGATCCTAGGTTTACAATACAAAAATGAACAAAAGAAATGAAATTTCTAAAGGCCTCTCTCACTGTCTGTAGCCATCCATCTGCAGCATAGATAATGGACTGCAGAGAGATCCCCCAGTGGTTAAGAGGGCACCCAGCTCCTGCCTAGGATTGGAGTTTGATTCTTAGCAGCAATATTGACTCAGAACTACATGTAACTCCAGCACAATAGGGTTTGAGGTCTCCGGCTTCCATAGACACAACACAGATGATTAAAAATAAAAATCTTGCCGGGCTTGGCGCATGCCTTTAATCCCAGCACTTGGGAGGCAGAGGCAGGTGGATCTCTGTGAGTTCGAGGCCAACCTGGTCTACAAGAGCTAGTTCCAGGACAGCCTCCAAAACAATACAGAGAAACCCTGTCTCGCAAAACCAAAAAAATAAAAAATAAAAAAAATAATAAAAATCTTGTCGGGCGGTGGTGGCGCACGCCTTTAATCCCAGCACTCGGGAGGCAGAGGCAGGCGGATCTCTGTGAGTTCGAGGCTGGGCTGGACCGATAGCCTCCAAAACATTACAGAGAAACCCTGTCTCGTAAAAAACCAAAAAAATCTTGGCTGGGCAGTGTTGGCAAATGCCTTTAATCCCAGCACTTGAGTGGCAGAAACAGGTTGATCTCTGATTTGAGGCCAGCCTTGTCTACAGAGAGAGTTCCAGGACAACCAGGGTGGTTACACAAGCAAATCTGTCTCAAAAAAAAAAAAACAGTAATAAATGATAATAGAAAAAGCATAAATGGCACCTGGGAAGTCTCATCATAGGGCAATGTACAGGCTGACATAAAAAGTGGGGACTCTAAAATCCCAAACTAGACATACTTAGACTGAGCTTTTTTTTTTTTTTTTTTTTTTTTTCTGCTTAGATGATCCAGGTATTGTAGCATATGTCTTCACAAGTTCAGCCCAGCACTTGAGGCAGAGGCAGGCACATCTCTGAATTTAAGGCCAACATGGTCTAAATAGGGAGTTCCAGGGCTACACAGTTAAGACCCTGTTTCTAAATAAAACAAATGAATTCCTTGAAAGGGTCATCTTACTGAAGTTTGAGAAGTACCACTTTAGGAGGTGTTAGATCTCTTGGGATTTCTCCTCTATTGGCAGTTCAATCCTCATGGACCAGTATAGTCATTGAAGGGTTTTGTTTTCTCTCCTATGCTCCATAGCTACGAAGAAATGGGTTTGGAAGGAATGGCTTCCAGCTGAGCCGCGGTTCTAGCCTGTTCTCCCCTTGGAGAAGCACTATCAATGTAGAGTGTGAGGACTCCGACACAGAAACAAGCAGTAGTGAGACGTCAGACGACGACGCCTGGAAGTAGAAGTAAAAGTGCTCACAGTTGACCTGCCCCACTCAGCTCAGCTTTGTGTTTAGAGAATATAAAAAGTGTTCTTTTCCTTTCTTACGTTGTTGAATACTTCATGCACAAGGGAAATAATCATATCCCAAAGAGAGAGCAATTGTCTTGCTTAGCTTTTGTTGTTGTTCCCTGTTATCTGCTTAATAGAGAGATATGTGTGGTGGAATTTTAAAGCACATACATAGTACCTGTGGGGCCGTGCACAGGTGGGAGCTGGCAGTGCAGAGATGCAGGGGGAGACACTGCTCTGCTCAGCAGCTTCTACTACCAGCCCTTGGACACTCACCCCTGTGCTCAAGCAATCATTGTCAATGACAAAGTGACTATTGAAGTTATAATTGTATTAAATTAATGCTAATAATTTGGATATTTTATTTTATTTTTGGCTGCTCGGGTAACTTAGCCCTTAACCAAGCATATGTGGTTGTTTTTTGTTTTATTTTTTTGTTGTTGTTTTTTTCTTTCTGGGTACAGCTGTAAAATATTTGGATATAGGAAATGTTATTCTTGCAGCCTTGATATTCAGGGTGGATTGTAAAATATGAATTTTTGTGAGATTTCAAAGATTAAGATTATTTTGATAACATTATTTACAGATTTAAAAGATGTGGTTATCACAAGTCTGTTGAGGGGGAAAACTACTGCATAAAATAACTAACGTGGAATAAATATTTTGCATCAGTTTGGATTGTCTTGTGTAAGAAATATATTTTCTTTAAAATTAGAGAGTAAATTCTTTTTTTTAGGGGAAATATTTTTAGAATTCTGGGAGAAAACTGAATTCAGCCCCACCTGAATTCCTTTTCAGCAAAAACCCCTGATGCAGAAGAACCTGTGCAATAAATTATTCAAAATAAACTACCTTTCCTTTCCTGAAAGAATTTTTTTTAGTGCCCAGGATTTACCAATATGCATGTGTTTGGGGATTTTATGACTTTTAAAGGAGGCCTCACTTGGTTTTACTACTTAACAAGAACTAGATACAGCCGGGTGTTGGTGGCTCACTCCTTTATCCCAGCACTCGGGAGGTAGAGGCAGGTGGCTCTCTGAGTTCAGAGCCAGCCTGTTCCACAAAGCAAGTTTCTGGGCAGGCTCCAAAGCAATACAGAGAGCCTGTCTCAAGGAGAGAAAAAAAAAAAAAGGACACAGTGGGGAATGAATGAACCAGGGCTGGCCAGTGGAAAGACCAAGAGGTAGACTGCAGAAGAGTATGTGACAGCCTGTGCTTCTTATAGTACAGCATAAATGAGTGAGCCATTTGCAAATCACAAAGATGACGGTTGAGATGGAGCAGTGAGAATTGTTGACTGGGCTAGTAAAATGGATTAAGGTACTTTCCCACTAAGTCTGACAACTAGCATTCAATCCCTGTGACCATGAGGTGGTACAACTTACTCCCACAACGTGTTCTCTGAGTTAGTACACTAAAGATTTGTGACTCCAACTGGGTTAATAAACAAGCTGACTTGCTAATAGCTGAGCAGAATAAGGCTAGGTGGGAAAGGTATGAAGCCACATGGGCAAAGCATAAATAAGAATTATGGGTTGTTTCAAATGTAAGAGTTAGCTAGTAACAACCCTGAGTTATTGGCAAATCATTTGTAATTAATCATCTGATTATTTGGGAGCTGCTTGGGGGACAGGAAAAGAATAGAGTTGTATATGTGCACATGGCATGCACACCTGTGCACACATACACACAAAATGAGTAAAGAGGTCTTAGTGTTTATGAGAACCCTGCTGTTCTTGCAGAGATCACGGTTTTGGTTTCATACCCATGTTTATTTTGGAGCCACTAAGATGGCTCAATGAGTGAGATTCCTGGCACCCACATGATGGAAGTAGACAGTTGACTCCCTCAAACTGTCCCTTTGACCTTCACATGTTTTGTCATGCATATGCTTATTGGCATGTACATATATGCACAAACTAAATGTTAGAGTTTTAAGATGTGTTAAGGAAACTTGCAGGTAGGGATGTAGCTCATTGGCAGAACACTTGCATTGCATGCCCAAGGCCCTGGATCTTATACCTAGAACCAGAAAACATCAACCTAAAAAGGATAACTTGGCAGCTTCAGCATAATGCTCATTTCTGAGTCCTGATGTAAACATTAAAAAAAATAAATGATAGCCGGGCAGTGGTGGCCGACGCCTTTAATCCCAGCACTCGGGAGGCAGAGGCAGGCAGATCTCTGAGTTCGAGGCCAGGCTGGACCGACAGCCTCCAAAACAATACAGAGAAACCCTGTCTCATAAAACCAAAAAACGAACAAAATACATGCTGGATTTGGAGAAAGGCCCAGTGGAGTATTCACTGGCTGCTCTTTCAGTGTTCCAGGGTTTGAATGCAAATAGCAGCCATAACTTAACTATAGTCCCAGGGTTTCCAGCTTCTAGACTCCTCATGATCTGCACACATGTAGTGTGCAGGCAAAATATCCATACACACAACAACAAAGTACCTTTAAATCAATGAATTAAGAATGTTGTTGGAAAAAAAAATCAAACTTGGGGTTGAGAAATGGATAGAGATTAACCACTTACTAGTTTGTTTTTAAAAACGTTTCTCAAGTTATGTTCCTTTTCCCTGTTGGAATTAAGCTGAATCGAGTACATACATTAAGACACTTCGTAAGTTGTCCCTCATACTTGGGGTGTTTGGGGCAAACACCTTAAGGTCCTGTCTTGTTTAGGAAAGGAGTGCTTTGAAAATTTCTACTTTTCATCCTGATGCATAGATTTCTGTTGGGTTCAAGATAATTTGACCAATCTTTGATTCCTTTATCTCATATACACTCCCCAACCCATCCCCTGGTTTTCATTTCTTCTCTGTCTACAGCTGGAAAAACCGGAGTCCCAGAATGGGAGGTACAGAGACAACTACATTTGGTGGGTTAATTCTGTAAAGGGGTTTGTTTAGAGGCATACTGTTCTATGAGCTTTACCTTGTGTGGGAAAGATGGCTTCCAGGCACAATACAACTTCAAGAGTTCCCTGTAGTGGAGAATAGCACTAACTTGAATTCTATCCACTTCAGAGAACAGCAGCGATAGAGACAGCACTTGCCTGACAGAGGCTAGGAAATGACCAAACTAATAAAAGGCCCAGCTAAGCAAAGAGGCTGTCTTTTCTATAGCCAAGGAAATCAAAGCGCCACCCACTTGTCCAAACTTAAGCAGTGGGTGGAACCGGCTGTGTGAACTTCATTTACTGGGGCTCCTCCCAAAGGTGACAAGACCTGCCTAGGCCTGTAACTTGCTGTCAAGGGAGCTAGAGCACCTCCGCAAACACAAACATAAATTTGAAGATCTTGGAGATGTAACAGAGTTGGCCTTTTCTCCTCTTTCGCTTCTCCTTTGCCATCTCTGTGGGACTGACTCCCGCTAGTTTCAGTAACAGATCCCATGGCCAATTACTCTGGGGATTCAGGATCTCTGCCCTGTAAGTCCTGTGATATGGTTTTCAGCTCCTGGGCTTTGTTAGCCATCCACACACAGCGATTCTGCATTGGCCGTCTGACTGCGGAGGTCACACGTGGGACGCAGCCTTCAGTAGCCATGGACCAAAGGGGCACCACGGTAAGAGTCACCTATGGCTTTGGCTAGGTTTCCCAGCAAGCAAGATTCTCAGGAGTCTTCTCTCTGCCCCCAGATTGCAGGACAAGAACAGAGCCGTTCAGAGCAAGAGGCCAGCAAACTTGCTCTAAAAAGGTTGACAGAGGAGGTACACACCCAACATAGCTACAAACTTCGTTATCTGTAGATACTAGTTGCGGTAGATCACCAGTTCAAAAATAGCAGGTGCAGTTGCTGAGACTGTCCCCACAGGAAATGCGTCTCTGGGCGACTGAGGGTCCCACCTCCCAGACTGCTGGAAGCCCTAGCGAAAGGCTGCGGGCGTTGCAGGGAACCCGCGCCAAGCGCCTGGAGGAGACAGAAGCCCAAAGCCGGGCCCTAGAGCGCCGCGGCCAGGGTGAGAGGGGCAGGCACTGCCGCTGGGCCTAACCGTTGTGCTAGGACTCACCCTGACTCGGCCCCTGTCTCTCTCAGAACTAAAACGGCGCCTCCTTGGCGTAGCGGGACTCAGGGGAGGATTATCCGCGCCATTCGGGCTCGAGCGCGAGCTCGGAGAACTCAGGGCCGAGGCCGTCCGGACGCGGGCTGCTCTGCAATCACTGGGTGCTCGCCTCTTGGCGATCCAGTCACAGCCGAGGTGAGGCTCCAGCCCAGCCTTGCCCGACTGTGGGCGGGGCTGAGTCTCCGGCGCGGGTCAGTGACATCATCTTTCCGCGCCAGGATCCCACAGGATTATTTTAAGGAGCTAGACTCCTGTTCCACATCGCTACCGGTCAAGCCAGGAACGCTTCCCGCAGAGATCCAGTGAGGTCCCGGGCTGGCACGGGGGTGATAGGAGTGGGAGGCTGTTCAGTCTGGGGAGACTGCTTTATGCTGCCTACTTGCTAGGGCCCTACGTGAGGCCTACGTGCGCGGTGGAGGCCGGGACCCTGGACTTCTGGACAAAATATGGCAGCTGCAAGTGGAGGCTTCAGCCCTGGAGTTGCGGCGTTCGCAGAACCGCAAGGGTGAACAGAAGGGGCCAGCCTAGAGGGCCTTTCCACACTAAGTTCCTAGACTTGGGAGGAGAAAAGGGTGTGAGGAAGGAAGGCACCACTAGCATGGGAGCCGCCTGAGCTCTAGGTAGAAAACCCATTGTCAGCTGAAGAATTCTGGCTTGTGCAGAAAACCTTAATGTTGGAGAACTACATAAAGCAAGGAATGGCACGTCTCTTAAATTCTTCTCAGATAAAGCAAGTGCCACCTCTGAGGAACTTTTAGTGGTAGAAGCTGAAAACCGGATCCTGGAAGCAGAAATCCAGGCCTTGCAGAAGGGCCTGAGTCTGGCGCCTTGGGGTCAGTGAAAACCCAACCCCTCCCTCACCATTCCAGGGAACCCAACCCAGGAGAGGGGGTGAAGGGACCATTCCTGGAGAATGAGGCCCATGTCTGTGTCATTCGTTTGTGTCTATGCACCTATCCTTGTGTCTTCGGTAGATGACCCTGTAGTCTTCTGATTTCTTGTTTCAGTTTAAGACTTCCTCCAGCTCAAGCCAACTGTGTTTCTAGGACCCAGGGAGCACCACCTCCTACGTGACCTCTGGCCACACCTGAGCAGAAGGGGTGATAACCCCCTCCTCCCACCAGCTGCACCTGCAATGCCACCACTTGCCAGCCCCACAAATGTCCACAACTCCCATGGCACTGCAACATCTGTGAGGAAGTTGGCAGAGACTGGGTTGATGGCTGGCAATCCTGACATGCATTTTGGGAAGCATAGGCAATTTGCAGTTCTGTATGGTTGAATTCTTGTCCACAGCAGGTACTTAATGTAACCATGACAAGGAATTTAGGACTGGATCGACACATCCTACCAGCACCTGATGTTCTGGGCCCTGCACCCTATGATCCTGGGTGAGGCCTGCTCCCTCCTTCAGTCTCTTTAACTCAGCCACGACTGACGTTTAAGAACAAAAGCTATCCAGGGTTGAGTACAGACTGGGGACAGGGATATGGTGTTCTGTGTTCTTAGACTCCTATTCTTCAGGGCTGGCCTTGTCATTTTCTATGACTTCCTGTGGGGCCTTGAGGCTTCGTGGATTTGGGTGCAGCTAATGACAAGCTTGGCCCGGGATGGACACGATACAGGAGGGACCACAGCATTGCCTCCAGCCCTTTGCCTACCACCACCTTCACCTGCTGGACCTATGGGCAACTGTGCCATCCTTGCAAGCAGGCAGCCTGTACCCAGGTCAGCAGTAGGTGTCAGTCATGAAGGCTTCATCTCATTGTTTAAGAGGGCCGAGTCCTATAAAATCCCTAGGAAGGTCTTACAACATGGCTTTGCTGCTTCTACAGGTTGCCTCCATCACCACTGGTATCTTTGATCTGTGAACTACAGGCATGGCAGGGAGTTACATGGGCACCACAGCCTAAGGCTTGGGCTTCACTATTGCTATTTGACCAAGATAAGCAGATGCTTAGTGGTCGATGGCGTCTCCCATTTCGGTCCCTTCCTAAGGCAAACCTCAGATTTAGCCAGCTGAATGAGATTCCCCAGGTGAGTGCAGAGGGTAGGGACTGAGCCTACTCCAAGATTCATTACCACTTGCCTTCTCCCAGCCAGGTCAAGGTGAGCTCTTTCTGAGGCTTGTGAATGCAAGAGATGCAGATGTCCATACACTGACAGAGATCAATCCAGCAAGTGCCCATGAATACCAGTACCCACCACTGGTAAGAGTCTACTGCAGCTAGGAAGCATGACTGATGAACTTCTGTTAATTAGCTAGTATGCATCAATGACTATAATTAACCCATTTGCTCCTTAAAATTTACCCATTAAATAAACAGTGTAGCAGAAACATAACTAATTTTTGTTTTAAAAACAAAACCCCTACCTTTTCATGTTCTACAGGTATCCAATTCATCTTCACTGGAAACCAGTTCCCTCACCCACAATTCTGGATTTGCTGATCCCCAACCTCCCACAGAAGAGGGTTTCATCAGTGTCAAGGATAAAGATGAGCATTTGAGCCCTCACTCGTTATGACTCCATAAAGTTTCTGAGGTTGATGGCCTGTTTCTAGACCTGCAGCTTTTCTAATGAAGTCTGGAATTAACAGTAAACTTCAAGCAAGCCAGCTAGATCTTTTTCCTGCATCTGTTTCCTTTTGAAAAGCACATAGCAGTAAATGATTTCAGATATTCACAGTAATGGCATGGCATTCCAATCTCTGAAAATAGCTAGGCCTTACTAAAGCCAGCTTTATCAGCAAACTTCACTCCACTCACAACTTTCCCAGGACTTTCCACGATATTAATCTTCCAACATACAGGAATTTCCTGAAGATTGAGATTCCAGGGTAGACCTTAGCCCAATTATGTTCCAGCCAAGCAGAGGATCATGTACTGGAATATTATTTTGGACCCAACTATAGATGCAATCAGCAAAGATCTTGTACAGGTCATATCAAGTCTGATCCAACTGCAAAGACAATGGGGAAAAACACTTTAGGACTCAGAATATAATAATACAAAGACATCTCAAGAAGACACTTCAAAGTCAGGATGAGCCAAGCTTTAGTGACCATCCCAGAGAGTTTGGAAAATAACTGAAAAACTTTCATTCAGCACACCACCATCCTCAACACTATACTGCTCTAACAGCAATGAGGGGAATCTATTTCAATGGTGGCATTTTAAAAACACCCTTATGCCGGGCATTGGTGGCGCACGCCTTTAATCCCAGTACTCGGGAGGCAGAGGCAGGCAGATCTCTGTGAGTTCGAGGCCAGGCTAGACTGACAGCCTCCAAAGCAGAGAAACCCGGTCTCGTAAAAAAAAAAAAAAAAAAAAGACCCTTAATAAGGCAGCTCAGGAAGGGTCTGTTTGATTCATACACTGATTGTCACATTAGCATGACCACCATCCCTTAACTGTACACCCAGAACTGATGGAATAGCTTGCCACTCTACCCCATATCCCACAAAGAGGTACCAGGCAACCCAGGACCCTTCTTGTAAGGTCTTTGAAGTGTAATTCCAGAACAAGGTCGAACTGGTTTTTTAAATTAGCATATTTATTTTTATAAGGCAAAATTGCAGACAATATAACAATTCTAATTATTGACATGCTGGAACCTTTCTATATAGAACAGACTTTGTCCTCGTCCAGATTCTTCCTGAGCCTTTCCAGTCAGAGCTCATGTCTCTAATTTAAAACACCGTTTTCCTCAGAGATCACTTCCCAAGTATCCATCAGTTTTTCCAGGATACGATTATGGCCCAAAATTGGAAATCAGATGAACAGAAAATAGGCACCTAGTTCACATTCCATCATCCATTTTCAGCAGCATTCCTATCAGTTCTTGTTTCGCAGACCCCATCCAGGAACAGCACCACGGAAAGTATGCAAGACACCTAAATACAGCCAATTATTTAGAAATAGAAATATAGCACCAAAGATGAAGGGCTCCTCCAGACAGGAAGTAGGTTGTCCAAAAGCAATACACAAACACATACATACACCAAAAACAAAAACCTAATGCCCCAAGACATCATAGATTCTGCCAATATTTAAGAAAAAAGTCATCAAAGCCTTAGCTGTTGCCTACAATCTTTATTGAAGTTATACAAAAAGAATCCCCAAAAGTGAAAAAATACATTATGTACAAAACCACTTTCCCTCAGGAGAAAGGTTCTGCTCCCTCTTTAGCATGCAGCGCCTTCAACTGTAGCTGCAGAGCTTTCTACTGTAGCTGCAGACTCCACTGTCCCCTCTTCTGCTGCCGCTCTTTCAGCCTGATTCGTAGCCTGAAAGACAAAGAGCCTAGGTATAACTTACCCTGGCATAATATATGCAGGCTTCAGTCATAAGTAAATCTAAGGGAACAAGGACTATAAAAATGATAAGGCTGACACAGCTAACAGTTGACATATTATATGGAATGATCAAGTAGTCTTGCTGTTCTGGTGGCTTTCTACACATTCATCAGAAAAATAAATAAAATCCATCTGTCAAGACATCCAATTACTTCATAAGGAAACTATTTTCAGAACAATCAGTTTTTGTGAGTGTCCCATATGCACTGAGTCCTGGCCTCCAAGACCCAAACAACAGGTGAGGCAAGTGGCCACGTCTTAAAACTCCCACCTCAGCCTTCATGTTGTCTGACACTTCATTTCCACTGGGGACAGCATCCCCACTGCCTCCATTCAGCTCTGGCTCTTGTCTGGCTTTCTTTGCATCATCTTTCCGGGGGCTCTCTTCCTCTGGTTTCCTCTAAAGACAGAATTATGAAGGAGGGCTTCATATTTTAAGACAATTGCAAAATAATTCCACATCCCTGTTGTGTCAATATACTGCACATCCTGACGCTCAACTCTATGGAACAATCAATCTACTCTCTAGTTAGAAGCAATGCTGACAGCTACACAGAGGCATAAACAGGTATGTCCCAATGTATTTTTACTTTAAAATTTCCCCAAAGGATGAGGGGTACTGACCTGAACAGTAAAGGAGTACAAATAAATTACCTATTTTCAGTCAGTAAAGACAGAAGATTTACCACACAGGGAAAGAATTATTGATTGGGACTATTGGCAAAATAGGCCTACTACTGAACAAAACAAGTCAGATTCTAAAGCGTACTCATCTAATTGATCCTCTTAAGCTTTCCAAGCCATAAGTTTGCTAGGTAAGGTATTCTAAGTGAAAACATTCTTTGGAAAGCCTTAGCTTGAGATGTCTTTGCACTGTGCTACTTAAGAGGGTGAGTCAACTATAAGCTAGTGTATTATTTCAAACGCTCTATACTGAAATGCAGTTTAAAAAGGTTTAAATATAAATAAGTACATGTAAATTTTACCTTCTTTCTGACAAGATGGGAAATATCAGTCACACAATTTGACGAGGAAGCACCATCTGTTGGTTTTCTACTGGCAATCTGGCAAAAATAAGTCTTTGTTATTAGCAATTTACAAAAATTTTATTTAACTCATAGTAGGCTTATTGAAAAAACACAATACGAACCATTGAGACTGAGGCGCCAGCTCCACTAGGAGTGAAACCTGAAGAAGAACTCTCCACCTATCACACAGACACAAGTAAGTTGCAGCACAGAACCCTAGTACCCAGGCTTAAGTTACCCAGCACTTGACAAATCATGTCATCAGCATCTCAGCAAGGCCTTCCACACAAAGACACCCCAGAAACCCAAGAATAGTCGTGGAAACTAAACCCTTCATGTCCTATTCCCAACACAGAACAATCCCTAGCATGCCAGTAGCCAGAAGCAGAGCCAGGCAATTTAGGATTAAGACACTCAATAACTCTTCTATATGGTATTGTCAAAAACACTCTTAACACAGATAACATAGTATTTATACAAAAGGCGAAGATAAATGTCCATGGTCACACAAAGTAGCAGGGACAGATTTTAAACAAGTCTGTTCACATACACAGCATGCTTTTTTTTTTTTTTTTTTTTTTTTTTTTTTGAGACAGGGTTTCTCTGTGGCTTTGGAGGCTGTCCTGGAACTCGCTCTGTAGACCAGGCTGGCCTCGAACTCACAGAGATCCTCCTGCCTCTGCCTCCCGAGTGCTGGGATTAAAGGCGTGCGCCACCAACGCCCGGCTCACAGCATGCTTTCTAATCACTGTACTATTTGCTACAAATTGAGATGAGCTTTCATTCTGATCAACCCCATTAAAGTGCAAACCTTTAATCCCAACATTCAGGAGACAGAGGCAGGCATATTTCTGTTTCTAGACAGTCACTGTACCATACAAGTATGTTACTGAGGAATTAAACTCAACAAACCAGAGTAGCTTTCAAGGCCAGCTCAGCTACATTCCCACTACGCTGAGACTCCTTTGCATCTTCTATCTTTTCTCTAATTTCAGGTAGCAGTTCTTTCAGTTCCTCAATTTCTTTCTCATACTCAGTAAACGATCCTTCAGCCTCCTTCATCTGCTCATTGAGTACAGCTACAAAGAAAGACCTAAATCGTTAATGACAAAAGGACCCTTTTTCCACACAGTAAATTGCTGCATCATCTAAGCATAAAAGAGCTGCTGTTCACTCACCCATTCTCTTCTCAATGACTTCAATAGATTTGCCAAACTGTGCCACTGCCTCATCATACTGAGAGTTGTAACCATAGGCCAAACCCAACTGGTAGTGGGTCTCTGCTAGGAGACGGTCATGGGCTTCCAAATATTGTTCTTGGAGGCTTAGGCAAGCCTGAAACTCCTCCAAAGCTTGGATATAATTCTCTAATGAAGACAGAACAATAAGAATTGAACATCATTTAATATAAAGCACTTTCAGAATTTAGTTCAGGAATGGATTCTCATTTTACATTCCTTTCTATCTCTTCCTCCTCCCTTTTTCTCCCTCTTTCCAACCAGTGTCTAAATATAGTTCTGGCTAGCCTAGAACTATGTGATCATGCTGGTCTTGAGTTCAGAGGTCCACCTGTCTCGGCTTCATTCTCCCTTGGATTACCAGTCAGGACAAACCATTTACGAGGCTGTTCATTGCAAGAGGCAATATAAGGAACTCAGACCTTCAATTCCTATGTCTATAGAAACAGGAGAATGGGGACATTTGGGGAAGTTAGGAGACAGCAAAATGGAAAATGCATTACCAGATTCAACACTAACTTCTCCAAGTTTAAGATGGGCTTGTGCAGCATAAAGCTGGGCTTCTTTTGTTTCTTGCCTAAAAAGAAAGATGATTAGTAAAGCCCTAAAAATAATTGTCTGATCCTTAAAAAATACTTTCTATTTTTATCCATAAGTCCCCAGTTAAAGGCATCAAGAGTTTTACCGTTTAAAAATGATCTTTGCTAAATCCAGCATATCCCAGGCAAGTTCCAGGTTCCCAATCTCCTCCTCTTCATTTTCTTGAAGAGACTAAAGTATATCCAAATCATTGGTATTAGAGAAAAGCACAAGACAGGCAGATATCTTGAGAATAAATCTAAATTTATACTTTACTATAATTTGAAAAAGAAAGCTGGTTGCAACTCAAAATGCAGCCCTTCTCCCAAAAAACTACAAAATGGGCCCCCTACTAAAAGTTCTCTAATTTAAGTCACCTTGTCCGTGAAATATAATTGCGATTAGCTGGGCGTTGGTGTCACATGCCTTTAATCCCAGCACAGAGACAGGCAGCTCTCTGTGAGTTCGAGGCCAGCTTGGTCTACTGAGTACCAGGATAGGCTCCAAAGCTACACAGAGAAACCTTGTCTCAACCTCCCCCCCCCCAAAAAGTGTATATATACTTTAAAAAGAAGGAAGGAAAAAAATATATATATATATAATTGCATTGTTGTATTTCATCTTATGATGAATGAATAAAGGATCTCTAAGCCCTAGCCAAGGAGCAGCCATCTACAGTAACCTTTTCTATACCAGTTATGGATTCATAATCCTATGATAAGAAAGTTGTACTGGAGGATTAACTTACTTTGTTTTCAAGAACTGACTCAGTTGGTATTTCTTCAGCCTTGTCATTTTCTTTGTCGTCTTCTTCTGAGCCTTCAGTTTCTACAAACAAAAATTCCTCAGTATTGAGATGTAACTAAAGGTATTTTCTGTTTGGTCAGATTTTGATAAATATCTGTCAACCTACATTCTAAGGCTGCATCCAACTCAGCATCTGATCTGAAGTTAAAGTCAGTGGTTACCATCTAATTCAAATCCAAGTTAGTCTATTCATCAAAATGTTTAAAGACTAAGGATTTTCTTATAAAAGTAAAGCCTTCCAAGAATCCTGCATCTACTCAGCAGACAGGTTTTAGTCATTTGTTAAGATAATCATAGTAAACTTAAGGTATCAAAACCTTTCCAGTCCATTCAGAACAATAACCAAAAAGCTAGTTTTCCCCTTTAATCCCAGCACTCAGGAGGCAGAGGCAGGCGGATCTCTGTGAGTTCGAGGCCAGCCTGGTCTACAGAGCGAGTTCCAGGACAGCCTCCAAAGCCACAGAAAACCCTGTCTCGAAAAACCAAAAAAAAAAAAAAAAAAAAAAAAAAAGCTAGTTTTCCTACAATAAACTATGGGAAAGGGGCATAAGTCACATAGACTTAACAACCTCAAAAAGATTGGGAATGCCGGGTGTTGGTGGCGCACACCTTTGATCCCAGCACTCGGGAGGCAGAGGCAGGCGGATCTCTGTGAGTTCGAGGCCAGCATGGTCTACAAGAGTGAGTTCCAGGACAGGTTTCCAAACAATACAGAGAAACCCTGTCTCAAAACACCAAAACAAAAACAAAAAACAAAAAGATTGGGAATGAACAAACAAGTAAGGTTTCATATAAGGCAGGTGGTGGAGACACATGCTTTTCATCCCAACAAAGGAAGACAGAGGCAGGTGGATCTCTGTGAATGAGGACAGCATGGTCTACAGAGTGACAATGGAATGGAAAGAAAGCCAGGGTACAAAGAAATCCTGGTTTGCCAAAAAAGAAAAGGAAAAAAAAAAAAGATTTCATTTAAATGTGTAGCCATACCTATATCTATTTTGATATATAGCCATAAGTCAGTTGTCCAAAGAACAAGCTTTTATAATAAATTATTATTGATAAGTCAACTTAAAATCCAAAATGCTAGCCAGGCAGAACTCTAAGTTCAAGGCCAGCATGGTCTACAGAACAAGTTCCAGAACAGTCAAACCTGTTACAGAAAAACCCTGTTTCCAAAAAAAAAAAAAACAAAAAAAAACAAGCTTTTAGTTGATACAATACAATCAATTCACGTAAATTAAGTATGTACTCACTGACTCACTGCCATCTTTCATTAAGCTAGGTGGAGTTTTCTTTTGTTATTTTTCTTTTCTTTTAAAATGTATTCTGCCTGCATGTATGGCCTTCATGGCAAAAGAGGGAACCATACCTCATTATAGATGCTGGTGAGCTATGATGTGGTTGCTGGGACTCTTAACAACTGAGCCATCTCTCCAGTCCTCTTTTTTTTTTTCTTCGTAAAAAGACAAAGGCTTTATATAGCCCAAACTAGCCCCTAAGACCAAGGATCAGCAATCCTTCTGCATCTCCCTAGTATCTGGGAGTACACAGCTGCCAGCATGCTCAACATTTTTAACTCCAGCAATAAAGATTGCAAATACCACCACTCAACAATCCATTATTGGAAACATGGAAAGTAGGCCTTCTCGTCTGCTGTTGTTTGAATCCAGTTCTAACCTTGGCTATTCTTAAAACTTGACATGTCTACCAGGCTAGCTTCAAACCAAGAGATTTGCCTGACTAAACACTTGTGCTACAATGCCTGTCTGAGCCAGGTTAAATGTCACCAGTTTTATCTGAAAAACAACAGATTCACAATGAAAACAGGCATGGAAAATTCTTATATATTGCCATTTACTAACACAAACCCATAGTACTTGAACTATTTGCAAGTAACAACCTAATTAGCAATGGCAGCAAACCATATTTAACCAAAAGGCTCGTTTTTTCTGTGTAAGGTTTGTGTCTGCAGAGAGGTCAATGTCAGAGGTCTTCCTCTACCACTCTCCACCTTTTTTCCTGCAACAAGGTCTCTCACTGAAATTGGAGCTCCACAACTGGCTACTTATCAAGTTCCCAGAATACACTCACTTATTTTGTTTCTGATTATGCAATTCAGTGTTTCTGAAATAGAGCTGCCAATGCATTTTTTAAAAGACTTTAAACATGTTTGTCTGTATGCAAACACTTATGGAGACCGAGAAAAGGGAGTCAAATGCCCTGGAGATAGTTACTAGCAGTTGTGAGCTGTCTAATGTGCTGAGAACCAAACAGGTCCTTTTTAAGATCAGCAGATGCTCTTTAACACTAAGCCATCTATCCAGCTCCAGCATTATCTTTTTCATGTAGTATAGTTCCCCTAAGTTTAGACTAGATGTTCATTTTAGTGACTCCACCTATCCTCCTACATTAATCCAGCAGTGCAGAAGTAGATACATGTACTCTCACAATACACTTTAAAATCTATTTATTTTTACTCTTTAAAAGCAGGGTGGCCGGGCGTTGGTGGCACACGCCTTTAATCCCAGAGGCAGGCGGATCTCTGTGAGTTGAGGCCAGCCTGGTCTACAAAGCGAGTTCCAGGACAGCCTCCAAAGCCACAGAGAAACCCTGTCTTGAGAAAAAAAAAAAAAAAAAGGCAGGGTGGTGGTGGCACATGCCTTTAACCCCAGCATAGCCAACCTTTATGACTACAACTTAAATTTTTGTTCCCTTACCAACCACATCTAACCTAACAATTAAAAACATCAAAAGAGTGTATAAGAGAGGAAGACAGAGAGAAAATAAAACATACTGACTATCTGTATGAGTGATATACATATCCCAGAAGTGGCAAAAAGTCAAGTACCATGAAATGGGTTGTTATTTTCTTGTGATGCTAGGATCAAACACAGAACTTTGCACATGCCAGACAAATATTCTACCATTCAGTGTCATCCCATGCACCAGTGTTTGAATTGTGTGTAGAGACCCATTTATGTGAATATGGGTACACTTATAGTATGGCATCTATATAGATCAGAAAACAACAGCCTTGGGTTGGGTCAGAGATGAGACAGGATGTCTTGTGTCCTGGGCTTATTCCACAAGCTTCAAGAAATTGTGTTAATGGCTCCTATCTCTCCTTAGGAGGACCAGTATTATAAATGAGAGTACATGCCTACTTGTATGTGGGTTCTGGGGAATCAAACTCAGATTGTTTCTCACATGTAAAATGTGGGCTAGTGTAACATCTGACATATAGGAACCTACCACAGAAAATGGCTGAAGCCTAAAGTCAGAATCACTCATCTCTATTAGGTGTGATACAGACTTCCCATTTTTTATTTGTACAATACACAAAATTTTATCAGCCAAATAACTCTTATAGGGTTGAGGATTTGGTTCAAGAGTAGAATGCTTGGTTAATACACATGAGGCCCTGGGATCAATCCTCAACACTAGGGAGGGAGGGGAAAGAATAAAGACATCAGAGTTTTCAAAAACATGCGGAAGAAGTCCTGAAGCTCAAGAAGCCCAACAGTGCTACCACTTGACAAGTTTGCTTCTGATTGTATTGATGCTGACTGGAGTGCAAGGACCTACACATATTCAGATGCTTACCAGAATGGTCTAGTATTAAAGATGAGTCATTGAAAACCCATAACTTAAGAGAACTCCTGAAATAGTTTAGCAATTACACAAAAAATTATACATTGAAATACACCTGTAATTAGACAACTCTTGAAACAGTCTAGCAATTACACAGGATATTATTAATTGAAATAAAGACCTGTAATTATTAATGCCAATGTTAGGTAAAATTTATATACAGTAGAATCCCCAACTGAGCACAACTCAAGTCAGACGTGCCAATTAGTAATTAGAGACTTAAAAATCTTGATAAAATCAAATCACAATCAAGCCACTAACAGTATAGTTGGTTAGCAGCCAAAGCAAGCATGAAATGAGGAAGGAAAGCAACAGGAGATAAATGAAGTACTTTGCTAACTCTTTTCCCTGAAAAGGGGGTGGAACAATGTGAATAACCTTCTAAACATTTCTATGAACAAAAGGTAGAAAGGGCGCCAGAAAGCTAACTGCCATCCTTTATTTAAATGGCATGCCTGCTTAAGTGTACCAATTCAGTGGATTCTACTGCTGTTTCTACTTCCTATAGCACTTAAGAGAAACCATGTGAACAGTAAATTTTAAAACTCAAAGGCATGCAAGTGAACATCCATTCAGCATTCTCTGCCAGCCTAACCTATTTCCCTACCTATCCCAAAACCCATTTCTAATCCACCCCTTACATCACCTTATTGGCTAGGATGGCACAAATTACTGAGAGCTAGCCAAGTTTTGAATCAGAAGACCTACTTTCTAGTTAGTAAAATTATTAGTTACCAGCCAGCTATACACTTGCTACTCTTGATTTATCTTACTAAACCTATTATCATGTTCTTAAATTAATCCCATTTTCATTTAGCTCTTTCCTAAACTAATCTTTTCCTATATCCAAGGCAGACTGAAAATCCTGAATGGAAGGCTGACTTTTACCAATGATTAGTGAGTCAAATCTAGAATGTACTCCACCCACTGCAGCTCTAGCATATCCCAGTTACCTTCACCCTCTTTCATCTGTTCGTCTCTCTCTTGTGTCTCTTCATTAGCAGCTATCTTAAATTTGTCTTCAGGTGCTTTCTCCGTAGCCCTCTGGGCTACCTTGGTCTCAAACCCATCTCCAGCTGCCTCAGACTCTTCTACAAGTGGCATAGCTTCCTCCTGTTCAGGAACCAGCTCTGTCTTGACCTCGTCTACACTTGAGCCATCTTTATTAGTTTCTGTCAGTCTTTCTGCTGAAGTCTGTGGTTCACTAGGAATCTGATCTCCTGCAGCTGATGGTCCATCAACTGAACCATTGTTGGGAAGAACTGTAATCTCCTGCCCTGGCTTCTCAGAGACATCTGATCCAGTCTCTGCAGCCACCTTTGGTGACACTTTGACATCTTGCCCTGACAGTTGCTCAAGAGCAGTCTTCCCTAGTTCACTCTCATAGGTAGCTACCTGATCCTTTGGTTCCTTCCCACCCATGTCCACTGACTTGACTGTGGGGTCTACTGTTTCAGCTTCTACCTTCATTGAAGTACCCTGTTTTTCTGGAGCCCCATTAGGATGATCTTCTGAAGTTTCTTTTGGCTTTTTCTCTATGCTTATTATTTCCTCTCCTTCCTTCTCCTGATGCACTGTTTCTCTGCATTCTTTATTTTGAACATAAGCTCCAGAAATTGATTTTCCTTCCTCAGTACACAATGATTCCTGTTCTGTCTTCCCAGAAGTGACCTCAGCTTCATTCAGTCCTGGTATTGCTGCTTCTTTTGCCTCTCCAGAGGATTCAGTTAACTGCTTTGAAGTCGATTCAACTGTTTCCTGTAGTTTCTCTGCAGGCTCACTTATATCCATATCTTCTCTTCCACCCTTCTCCACTTCACTTTCCTGTTCTGTATCATTTTCAGGCTTTGAAAGAGACTTGCCTTCTGCTTTTTTGGCTTCTTTTTCTCCCATGGCGTCATAAACCTGTTCTCTCAACTCTTCCCTTGCTTCCTCTACATGATTAAAGAACATGAAGCATAAACATGTCTCCAAGTTTAATGATAAAAGCATAAATGGAAACCAGAAATACATTCCCTTTAAGCCTTCAATTAGCCTAAATAAAAGTTTTAGCAGGTGCCCCCATGAGAAAAGCAAAGGGAGAAACAAAGCTAGCAAAGCAACATACTGCAGAGGAAATCAAACCTCTTCAGACTAAAAACTGCATGGGCTTCACTTCAAGTAATCTGATTACCAGTCAGGGAATACATGTCAAACTTTCCTTCCTCTCTTAAACATTATACTTATTTGATTTGTAAAGTTCTAACAGCCAAACTCAGATTCATAAGACACAAAAGTGCTCTAAGGACTTCTATTAAAATAACTGGGCTCTGTAATGTGTCTTTAAAATATGCATCAGAAAATATTCTTAATATTTATTATATCAACTTAAATGACTGATATTAGATACATTTAGTTATTAGTCTCTTAGAGAGATTCACTGTCAACTTTAATAGCCTATACCCACTGCATCAGTCCAAGTACTTTTGGAGAGACCAAACAGCAAAAGGACCCCATTTCCATAACTTATTTAAAGGAAACATAGGTCGTCGCAGCTCTTGAATGTAGCATGCAACTCTACATACCATCTACATTATCATTATTTTCTACCAAAGATTCATCTTCTGTTTTTTCTTCTTCCTCTTCTACATGCACTCCTTCCAAGGCATTTCCCAACACTCCATTCTCCATTCTACAGGAGGAAAAAGCAGGAAAGTATAACTGGTTCCTAACAAAGTATTTCAAGGTAGAAAACAGAAGCAACAAAAAAAAGAATCGCCGGGCGTTGGTGGCGCACGCCTTTAATCCCAGCACTCAGGAGGCAGAGGCAGGTAGATCTCTGTGAGTTCGAGACCAGCCTGGACTACCAAGCTAGTTCCAGGACAGCCTCCAAAGCCACAGAGAAACCCTGTCTCGAGAAAAAAAACAAAACAAAACAAAAAAAGAATCAAGTAAAGAGAATACAAAACTACATATCAAGAGGAGCTCTATAAGTTCCAGGCTAGCCAGGTTCAAAGGTAAGACTAGTCTTTAAAAAGGGGGGAAATTATTTTTAAAAAAGCCAGGGGGGGTGGTGGTGCACACCTTTAATCACAGCACTCAGAGGCAGAGGCAGGCGGATCTCTGTGACTTCGAGGCCAGCCAGGTATATTGAGCAAGTTCCAGGGCAGCCTCCAAAGCTACAGAGAAACACACCTTTGAATGAATGGATGAATGAATGGCTCAGTGATTAACAGCACTCGATGCTCTTCCAGATAACCTGTGTTTGGTTGCTAACATTCACATGAGATGGCTCACAAATTTAACTGCAGCTCAAGGATTATGGCCTGGGAGAACACTTGTACTCATATGTACATACCCACACCTAGAACACCTAATAAGAAAACAATCTGTGTCACATGCCTTTAATCCCAACACTCAGGAGACAGAATCAGGCAGTTCTCTGTGAGTCCAAGACTACCTTGCAATTGCTGCCTCAGCTCTTAAACTCTCAGATACTGCTCAATGCCATGCCTGCTGGCCTGCTGTGATGCTCCCTCCCATGATAGTCAACTCTTCTATAAATTGCCTTGGTCAACTAAGACACCCCCATAGCAAAAAAAACTAAACGTTCAAAGAAGACAAAACTTTAAGAACAATGAATGTCCAGTCATAAGTGGGACATCTATATCACCCCTTCCATGGCTCAGGGAACATCAAGAAGGCACAAAGAATGTATGACTGGAAATGAAGGGTGGGGACACTGATTTCCAGGTATGACAAGAGCACTCTTCTGCTCAACAGCAACTGCGATTGCCTAATACAAGAACTTCAAAGCAATGGGTCTATCAACACCATGTCATGAAAAAGGGGTAGGAGGGGCGCTCATGAGGCTTCAATCGAGACAATTGATAGGAAAACCAGGGACATTTTCTTCAGTGGTGTAACCACTGATTAGCTAGCTACCCTTATGCCTGTGAATAACTGGAATGAAACTCATGGGTAGCACACAAAAGTACAGGAAGCAGGGGAATGATCGGGAGGTGCATGAGAGGGTAAACGCGTATAAAAATAATTGAAATATATGATGCATATGTAAAAAAAGTCCTAATGAACCCATTATTATGTAGAATTAAAATATGCTAATGAAACTTTTTAAAAACTAATATAAGTTGGGCGGTGGTGGCGCACGCCTTTAATCCCAGCCCTCGGGAGGCAGAGATAGGAGGATCTCTGTGAGTTCGAGGCCGGGCTGGACCGACATCCTCCAAAACAATATAGAGATACCCTGTCTCGTAAACACCCCCCCCAAAAAACACTAATATAAGCTAACACTGCATGGGGCTAAAAGAAAGCATTATCTGAAAAGTACAAATAATGACTATCATCAAGAGAATAAAACATCTATTCATTTTTTTTTATAGCAGGGACATGCTATTTTTCCAAGCATCATTTCTACTTACATTTCTCTAAAGGGTCAGTGACATTTTGTCAACATTTTCATACCAAGTCTTTTTTTTTTTAAAGATTTATTTACTTATTATGTATACAATGTTCTGTCTGCATATATTCCTGCACACCAGGAGAGGGCACCAGATCTCATTACAGATGGTTGTGAGCCACCATGTGGTTGCTGGGAATTGAACTCAGGACCTCTGGAAGAGCAGCCAATGCTCTTAACCTCTGAGCCATCTCTCCAGCCCTCATACCAAGTCTTTAGGTCATAATCACAAAATTAGGAACTTAACAGAACCATGTGTAAAGGCTAATCACTCATCATTTTGTATATCTACAAAATATTTTAATCATGTTAATAAATTGTTGAGTAGTTTCCAAGAATATTAATAATAAAGTCTATAAT
Organism: Mesocricetus auratus; assembly: GCF_017639785.1. Taxonomy (NCBI): domain Eukaryota; kingdom Metazoa; phylum Chordata; class Mammalia; order Rodentia; family Cricetidae; genus Mesocricetus; species Mesocricetus auratus. Next base: position 25,191,463 of record NW_024429197.1, on the reverse strand, counting down.
TGGAGAGAGGGGCACATAGGTTTGAGACAGGGTCATTCTTTGTAGCTTAGGCTGTCCTTGAACTTGATCCTCCTGCTTCAGCCTCCCTACTCCCCAGGTGTTGGGAAATTCACAAATGTAAAACCATACCAAGCAGAAAGCCTTACTAGACATTTTCATGTGCTACTTATTCAAATTGTCCTCCATACAAACCTTGTTGAGTTTTGAGCTAGCTCAGAGTACTTCTGAATGTTCATTCCTGTATTAAATTCTGATTGACCACTGACTATATATCACTGCTTCTACTAACTGAAAACCTCAAAATTAATTTTATTTGTATAAACAATTTTAGTCAACAAGGACACTTAATTTTTAAACAGAGCAAAGTGATATAAAACGTTCTATTTACAAAATGAGGCTTTTCAAGACATACCTGGCCAACTCCAAAAGTGACTTCCCATAAAAAAAGAAGGCTTCTCCACACTCATTGGCTGTTTCTCCATACTTCTTACCTCTACAAAGAAAGTAAATACCTAGTCTGAACATTGCTAGTTAACAACACATGAAGTTATTGTTACATGTTCTTCTGACATATGTAAGAGCTATTCAAGAACTATAAAGGTGGTTGGAGAAAAAGATGAAGTGGTTATAAACACTTATTCCCAACACCCACATGGTTAACACCATCTGTAACTCCAATTCCAAATCCAGCAACCTCTTCTGATCCTACAGGCACCAGGCAAGCACATAATACACATATATATGTTCATACACTTAGGACTAGAGAAATGCCTCTAGAGTTGAAAGCTTTCGTGGAGTCCAAAGAAGTATGTATGGTAGAAATCATATAAAATTAAGCCAACTAATATTTTAAGATGAGACAAGTAGACCACAGAGAAACCCTGCCTCAAAAAAAAAAAAAAAAAAAAAAAAAAGGAAGAAAGGAAGAAAGAAAGGAAGCAGAATGAGTAATACATGGAGAACAAGCCAGTAAGAAGCTTTCTTCTGGAGGCAGAGGCAGGCGGATCTTTGTGAGTTCGAGGCCAGCCTGGTCTACAAGAGCTAGTTCCAGGACAGCCTCCAAAGCCACAGAGAAACCCTGTCTCGAAAAACCAAAAAAAAAAAAAAAAAAAAAAAAAAAAAAGCTTTCTTCCATGGTCACCTACTTCATTTCCTGTGCTTAATTTCCTCAAAGGTAGAGTACTATCAGTACATGTACACCAAATAAACCCTCTCTACCAAGTTGATTTGGGTCATGATGTTTATCAACAATACATAGTGAAGTGGCACATCAGAATATATTCCATCTTCACTCAAAGCATACTACTAAATACCACAGCCCCAATTCATTAAGTCCAGACCGAAAAGAACAAAGGCAGGCCCAGATTGCTGCAAACATTCAGGTACACATACAATACATATACATACATTTAGGTATATTGCTCATACATATAAAAAAATTAAAAAATAAAAATAAAGGGCTGTAGAGATGACTCAGCGGGTAAGAGCATGGGCAGCTCTTCCAGAGGTCCTGAATTCCATTCCAGCAACAACATGGTGGCTCACAACCACCTTGAATGAGATCTGGTGCCCTCTGCTGGCATGCAGGCAGAAGACTGTATATACAATAAATAAATAAAATATAAAAAAAATAAAACATAAATAAATAAATTTAAGCTGGGTGGTAGTAGTGCACACCTTTAGTCCCAGCACTTGGGAGGCAGAGGCAGGTGGATCTCTGTGAGTTCAAGACGGGCCTGGTCTACAAGGGCTAGTTCCAGGACAGCCTCCAAAGCCACAGAGAAACCCTGTCCCATAAAACCAAATAAAGCCGGGAGTTGGTGGCACATGCCTTCAATCCCAGCATTCGGGAGGCAGAGGCAGTACTCACCCTGTGAGTTCAAGGCCAAGACAGACAGATGAGTTTGAGGTTAAGAGCACTGACTGCTCTTCCAGGACCTGAGTTCAATGCCCAGCAACCACATGGTGGCTCACAAACATCTGTAATGAAATCTGGTGCCCTCTTCTGGCCTACAGGCATACATGCAGACAGAACACAATGTACATATATCTATTTATTTTTTAAAATTAATTAATTAATTAATTAATTAAGATCCAAACAGTCTCAGTAGGCTAAGGGTATAATTTAATTGTAAAATAATTATTTTCCATGCATAAGGTCTTATAATTCAATCCAATCATGTTTTAAATAGAGTAAAAATAAATTATATAATTTTTTATTTTTAATTTATTTAGTATACAGGGTCTGTTTGTATGCCCACAGGCCAAAAGAGGGTGCCAGATATCATAACAGATGGTTCTGAGGTACCATGTGGTTGCTGGGAATTGAAGTCAGGTCCTCTGGAAGAAGAGCCAATGCTTTTAACCTCTGAGCCATCTCTCCAGGCCCAAATTATGTATTCTTAATCAGTAGTGACGAAGGCAAAAATCACCTTACTCAGAAAAAATACTGCAATTACACAGTGAGATTTAGGTTATAGAATTACAAGAAGAATTCCTCCACAGTATGTAAGAGCCAGAGTTGTGATTCAGAGGTTTAGACACAGGAGTTCACACACATTAGCCAAGTACTCTACCATTTAACTATACCCCTATTCTTTTAAGCCTTCCTTCTCCCCACAGAAAAACTTTTAAAGGTTTGTTAGCAATATACGACTGTTTAAAATAGAACATATACTTACAAAAGACTAGCTGCTTCCTGGAATGCATTAACAGCTGATGGAATGTCTCCCATCACCAGATGTTTCTGTCCTAATCCCAGTAGTTTCTTAGCTTCATTATCCACATCCAGACTGCAAGAAAATTATTTTACTTAGTAACAAATATTGTTTAAATCAATACTCACTGGATACATATTACACTGAAACCATTAACAGTTTAAATTTTTAACTTCTGACTTGTATGGAAGATCTGGCAAATTAAGGTGGCATAATGATACATATCCATAATCCTAACACTCTATATTGAAAGGTAGGATGATTGAGAATGAGACATGGTTTCTCTATATAACAGACCTGGTTATACTGGAACTCACTCTATTAGACCAGGCTAGCCTGGAACTCACAAAGATCCACCTGCCTCTGTCTCCCTCCTGAGTGCTAGAATTAAAGGAATTCACCACCACCACCACCTGACCACACACAATGTTTAAAAGAAGGGGAGAGGTTGGGGGGAACGTAAGCCAGGTGTGGTGGTGCATGCCTTTAATCACAGCACTTGAGAGGCAGAAGCAGGTAGATCTCTGGAAATTCAAGGCTAGCCAGGTCTACATTGAGTCCGACCTCAAAAAAATAAAAGAATGATGGACATACCTCAGTTAATAGTGTTTGCCTAGTATGCAAATACAAAAGGCCCTGGGTTTGATCTTGAGCATTGTATAAAAGCAGATATGGTTGCACGTATGTATAATCTCAGCAGTTGGGAAATAGAAGCAAGAGAATTAGAAATTCAAGGTTATCACAGGAAATATTGGGAGACTAAGAGACAAACCTATGTTACATGAAACTCTCTAAATAGGAAGGTGAGCAGGCCTGTGGTGGAACCTGCCTTTAATCCCAGTATTTAAAAGGTCATCCTTAGCTACATAGCAAATTAAAAGACCACCTTAAGTTAGTTACACAAGACATTACGATAAGGGTAGTGGTGCATGCTTATAATCCTAGCGCTTCGTAGAAGAATTAAGAGTGGCCGGACAGTGGTGGCGCACGCCTTTAATCCCAGCACTCGGGAGGCAGAGGCAGGCGATCTCTGTGAGTTCGAGGCCAGCCTGGTCTACAAAGTGAGTTCCAGGACAGCATCCAAAGCCACAGAGAAACCCTGTCTCGAAAAACCAAAAAAAAAAAAAAAAAAAAAAAAAAAAGAATTAAGAGTGGATCTCATTAACTTGTAGAGACAGGCCATGAACTGACTAAAGCAATAAACCTTCCTGATTCAACTCCTGGAATAGCTAGAATCACAGTTATGAGCTTAGCTCTTACTGAATTTTTTAAAGGCACCTCCAATTTCATCAGAATATTTTTAAAATATTAGGACAGTTAAATTCACCATGGTCAAAAATACTCTTCCAAATTTTAAATTCTTTCTAAGTTTTGTTGCTATTTTTTTTTGAGATAGTATCTCTTGTAAGTTATTTTTTGTTTGTTTTGTTTTCAGAGACAGGGTTTTCTCTGTATTGTTTCGGAGCCTGTCCTGGAACTTGCTCGGTAGACCAGGCTAGCCTCGAACTCACAGAGATCCACAGCCTCTGCCTCCTGAATATTGGGAATGAAAGGCATGTGACACCAAAGCACAGCTGAGAAACCCTTCTGAGAAGAAAAAAAAGGAAAAATCTAAATGAATTCCTGAAAAGGATCCCTAGAGGCATCCACAAAGCAAACTTGAGGGGCCAAAGGTACAGTTCCAATAATACAGTGTTTGACTATAATATGAAAGGTCTTGAATTTCATGCCCAGTCAGCAAACTACCCTGTTATATTACTTCACTTCTATTCCTGATACGACCTAATTGTATCATATAATCTTACCTCTCCGTTTTATCTGCAGAGGTAGAAGGAGCAGGAGCATCTTCAATTCTGCAATGAATAAAAAGAAATAAAAATGAAAGATACTTTAAGCTTAGATATAAAATATCACAAAAATATAAAAACAAAATATAAAAGAAAGTTTTTATGTTTTAAATAACCAACAAATTGTTAAATTCAATTCTTGGGTCAAAGAGATGGCTTAGTGGCTAAAGTTACACTTGCTCCCAAGCCTGACAATTTAGTTTCATCACTGGAATCTACATGGCACAATTTAAACGGCAATACTTTCAAGCACAGGAAACAACAAAGAAGTAATGTCATCTACAAGATCCTGGAATGGCCTTTTTGATCCTTATGTATATAACTCTGCAACAACTAGTTAGATTCCCATTGGTATGCTTCACAGATTCTAGTAAGTCTTACACATGCTAGGCTTGAAGCAAGTACCACTACCTATATCCTCCAATCCTAAGGATTACTCAGTTGTGCTGATCCAATGGCACAGGCACAAATTTATTAAGCACCCTGGTGAAAGAACTAGGTTTTATTTCTAATGTGACATGTGTCATTTTTGTTTTATTATGTAATAGAAGACATGTCACAGGGTGATTTCAGATTGACATGTCACAGGGTGATTTCAGAATGTGCTATATTTCGAAATACCCTAAAGCTTTGTACATTTCACTGTATGCTTTTAAAAGTTTATAAAAAGTTGAGCACTTGGGAGGCAGATGCAGGTGGATCTCTGTGAGTTCAAGGCCAGACTGGTCTACAGAGGGAGTTCCAGGACAGGCTCCAAAACCACAGAGAAATCCTGTCTCGGGGAAAAAAAAAGTTCACAAAACACTATAAATTTATCTCTGCCACCCAAGTGCTGGAATTAATGAAGGTGTGTGCCACCACACCTGGTCCTAAAAAAATTTATGGGGCTGAAGAGATGGCTCAGTGGTTAAAGAGCACTGGTTGCTCTTCCAAAGGACCTGGGTTCAAATCCCAACACTCACATGGCGGCTCACAACAGTCTATAATGAGATCTGATGCCCTTGTCTGGCCTGCAGACAGAACACTGTATACATAATAAATAAATAAATCTTTGGGGTTTTTTTGGTTTTTCAAGACAGGGTTTCTCTGTGGCTTTGGAGGCTGTCCTGGAACTCGCTTGGTAGTCCAGGCTGGTCTCGAACTCACAGAGATCCGCCTGCCTCTGCTTCCCGAGTGCTGGGATTAAAGGCGTGAGCCACCAACGCCCAGCTAAATAAATCTTTTAAGAATTTTTATTTTATGTGTCTTTAAATGACTGATAACAATCACTAGAGCAGGGCTTGGTAGCTCATGCTGTAATTCCAACACTCAGGAGGTAGAGGCAGGAGGATCAAATAAATAAAAGCAAGATTGCTCAACAAGTCGAAGCACCTGATAATCTAAGTTTGAATCCCCAGAAACTGGAAGTTGTCCATGACAACCACATGAGTGCTCTAGCACCACACTTATCATATATAATCAGCCTCATCTGCATAGTGAGTTCTAAGCCAGCCAGGACTATACAATAAAACCATGTCTCAAAATAAAATAAACAAAAGAAAACATTTCTAGGAATAGACTCTTTTTTGGCTGTCAAGAGAAATGAAGCTATATAATAAAGTCAATAGTTTAACAAAATTTACATATTTGTAATTCACATACTTGGGAGGCTGAAGTAGGAAGACAACTAAATTTGAGAATAGCATGCATGGATAGTATAGTGTGAGGCCTCTTGGAGAACACAATCAAACAGTCTCAAAAAATTATATGTACTATTTTCATTTTTGTTGCTATGATAAAAAAAAAACCCTAATCAGGAGCTAGAGAAAGATCTCAGTGCTTAAGAGAACTGACTGCTCTTCCAGAAGAACTCGGTTGGATTCCTGTATCCATATGGTGGCTAACATTCATTCAAAAGTCCAGTTATAGAGGATCTGAAGCCCTCTTCTGATTTCCTCAGGCATTGTATGCATAGTGCAAATACCTACACACAGGCAAAATACTCACACATTTAATAAAATAAAATAACCACCCATACCATGGTGGTAATACATGCCTTTAATCCTATTCTGCAAGAGGCAGAGGCAGATGAGATAGATCTGAGTTTGAAACCAACCTGATTTACAGATGGTGGTTTCAAGACAGCCAAGGATTTCTCTGTGTAGAGAAATCCTGTTTTGAAAATCCAAAGCACAAAACAAAAGAACATCCCACCAACATCAGTATCAGATTATAGTCCATTGCATCATATCCCACAGTTAACAGCACAAAGAAAAAAAATTGTACCATGCTGCCTGCTTGCTTGCTACTGGGCTAGCCCTCTCTATCCTTATAGGGTCCAAGTCCTAAAACAATGGAATGGTACCACCCAAAAGAGGCAAAGTTTTCTCACGTTAAGCAAATTCAAGACAATCCCCCAGACATACAAAAGCCAACCTGAAATACATAATTCTTGAGACTCTCTTCCCAAGTGACTCTAACTGAAAACTAATCAGCACAGTGAGGAAATAGCCAACAGAAATATGATAAAAGTTTTATAAAGATGTTTTATTATTATGTGCATATAATGGGTAGGGCAAGGAGGGGGACAGTGGACATGCCAAGGTACACACATGGAAGTCAGAGGACAAATTTGTGAAACTGGTTCTCTTCTTTTACATTTAGTTGGGTTCCTGGGGTAGAATTTAGGTCATCAAACTTACATAGAAAATAATTTGTGTGCTGTCACACGCCTTTGATCCCAGCACTCAGGAGGCAGAGTCAGGCAGGATCTCTTCTAGTTTGAGACCAGCCTAGTCTACAAGAGCTAGTTCCAAAGCTACACAGGGAAACCCTGTGTCAAAAAAAATTAATTTTTCTCTCTGAACATCCCTCAAAAAAATTTTTTTGGTTTTTCGAGACAGGGTTTCTCTGTATTGTTTTGGAGCCTGTCTTGGAACTCATTCGATAGACCAGACTGGTCTCTGCCTCCCAAGTGCTGGGATTAAAGGCGTGTGCCACCAACGCGCAGCCTACATCCCTCAAAATTTTAAAACCATCCATTTTGGAGTATTTAAATGAAAAGTGTCATCATATGGAAAAACACTAAGAGACTAAGTAGGAAACAATTAACAGCAAAAAATTAAAAACCAAAATTTTCTTTTGGTTTTTCAAGACAGGCTTTCTCTGTATTGTTTTGGAGGCTGTCCTGGAACTCGCTCCTTAGACCAGGCTGGCCTCGAACTCAGAGATCCGCCTGCCTCTGACTCCCAAGCACTAGGATTAAAGGAATGAGCCACCAACACCCGGCCAACCTTTGTCTTTTTTTTTTTTTTTTTTTTTTTTTTTTTGGTTTTTTGAGACAGGGTTTTTCTGTGGCTTTGGAGGCTGTCCTGGAACTAGCTCTTATAGACCAGGCTAGTCTTGAACTCACAGATATCTGCCCACGTCTGCCTCCCGAGTGCTGGGACTAAAAGCATGACTGCCCGGCCATTTTTTTTGTTTTGTTTTGTCTTGTTTTGTTTTTTAAGCCACTTTTTTCTTAAACATAAAACTAACTCTGGGCAGCAAGATAGCTGGTAAAGGTATTTATTTACTAGGCTAGAGAGATGGCTCAGCTGTTAAGAGCACATTTCGGTTCAGTTCCTATCATCTACATGGTGGTTTATAGCCCTCCCCCCCCAACCCCAAAACTACAACTCCAAGAGATCCAACTCTCTCTTCTGACCTCCAATGGCATACAGGAACAGACGAACATACACACATTAATTTTAAAAAAAGAAAATTTGGAACTTTGGTTTCCTAGTTCCCCCTCTGCTTTGCAGTAGGAGGGGCTCGTCTCTCTCTCTCTGTGCCTGATATATAAAACATATCAAGTGAGACAACCAGAATTAAATCTGCAAGACGCACATAGTTAAAAAGAGAACTGGCTTAACACCACGTAGGTACTGTGGCAGAGAAGCTATATGCACACAAAATAAATTTTAAAACATTGTAGGGGGGCGCTGGTGGCACATCCCTTTAATCCCAGCACTCCGGAGGCAGAGGCAGGTGGGGATCTCTGTGAGTTCAAGGCCGGCCTGGTCTACAGAGCGAGTTCCAGGACAGCCTCCAAAACAATACAGAGAAACTCTGTCTCGAAAAACAAAAAGACAAAAAAAAAATTATAAAGTTTTTCTCACCAAGCGATGGTGGCAACACACCTTTAATCCCAGCACTCGGGAGGCAGAGGCAGGTGGATCACTGTGAGTTCGAGACCAGCCTGGTCTACAAGAGCTAGTTCCAGGACAGCCTCCAAAACAATACAGAGAAACCCTGTCTCGAAAAACCAAAAAAAAAAAAAAAAAAAAAAAAAAAACTCAAGAAGTATGTATGTATCCCTGAGGCTATTGTTACAGGCATTATCAAATGCCAGGTATGATGCTAGAAACTGAACTTGGGTCATCTAGAATCTGCCCTTAACCATTGAGCAAACTCTCCAGCCCCGGTTCTCAGTTTTGTTTTGGTTTTTTTTTTGGGGGGGAGGTAAGGGATGAAGGTTGATTTAAGGTCTCATTATGCAACCCTGGCTAGCTGGAACTTTGCTATGTGGACCATGTTGGCCTTAAACTCTTTGAGAGATCTGCCTGGCTCTACATGCTAAATGCTGGGATTAAAAGCATGAGATGTCATGCCCACCTTTAGACCATATCCAGCTTTGTTTTTGTTTTTTATTTTATTGGGTTTTTTATTTTTTTTCACGTTTGTTTTTTGAGGGGGGAAGTTCACTACAGGGTTTCTCTGTATAGGGCCTAGTGGTCCTGGAAATAGGATTTACAGGCCAGATTAGCCTACCATCCCAGAATGCTGGGATTAAAAGCATGAGTCACCACTGCCCAATGGCATTCTTACCTTTCTTCCATTACTTTCTTTCACCTCTGAACCTTGTAAGCGAAAAATTCAAGCCAGGCATGGTAATACATGCCTTTGATCCCAGCCCTCAGGAGGCAAAAGCAAAACAGATCTGACTTCTTGCCTCCAAGGGCACCAAGCATGTATGGTGCATAGACAAACAAAACTTTAATTTGTTGTTGCTTGGTTTTTGAGATAAGGACTCTCTACATAGCTCTGGCTCTCCCAGAATTCATTATGTAGACCAGGCTGGCAGATTAAGGACATGCCATGTACAGCCATGCCCAGCAGTAACTATTTTAATTTTAAAACAGAAGAAACTGAAGTAAATTATGACAGAGTGACCAGGCTGTCCTCAAACTCAGCATGTAATGGAAGATAATCCTGATTTTTTTATTCTCCTGCTTCAACTTCTGACACACTGGGATTACAGACGGGTACTACCAGTCCTTGTTTTCTTTTTTTACACAATACTAGGGATCCAACCCAATACTTCATACATGCTAGGTAAGCACTCTACTGAGTTACATCCCCCAAACTGCGAAGTCAAAACTCAAGCTACTTTCTTTGACCCACTTTAGACACAAGAAGCTTTATTTTGGAGCTGGGGATATGATTCAGTGGTAGGTGGTTTGACTGGCTTGTCGAATTCTAGGTTAATCTCACAGTACCACAAATAAAAATTTCTAAATATCTTCACCAACTTACTTTACTCAAGCATTCTATCTTTACTTTTCTCAAAAGCTCATTAAATTATGCGATTTCCCAACAGACAAGATTTTTCATAGAAACTGAAAAAATGAAAACTCAAAATAATTAATCTCTCCATTCTAAACTTGATTTTTCCCAACTGTAGAAAAATTTAGCCGGGCATCCCAGCACTCGGGAGGCAGAGGCAGTCGGATTTCTGTGAGTTCGAATCCAGCCTGGTCTAAAGAGAGAGTTACAGGACAGCTTCCAAAACAATACAGAGAAACCCTGTCTCAAAAAACCAAAAAAAAAAAAAAAGAAAGAAAGAAAGAAAGAAAAAAGAAAAAGGAAAATTTAAGAGTTCACACTATAGTCATGTGACTCATTAAGAATTTACTCAAGATACTGAAAATGGACAGATGAGCAGTTTAAGAGGCCTTGCCTGTTGGTAATGGTCCAAGCATGGGTAAGACAAAGACAGATGGATATCTGAGACCAGTCTGGTCTACAGAGAAACCCTGTCTCAAAACAAGACAAAACAAAAAAACAAGCAAACAAAAAAGAGCACTTGTTGCTGGTAGGGAACAGAGATTTGATTCCCAGCACGCATACAGTGATGAGATCAAACTCAAGATATCATACAAGCTAGGCAAACACTATCTGAGCTACATCCCCCAAACTGTTAAGTATTGGAAAGATAAGGATCCCCAATATAATACTAATAGTTGTTCAGGAAACACCACAAAAAGATTTTTTGTAGTAAATTCTACAGCCAAGCAGTGGTGGTGCACTACTTGAATCCCAGCACTTAGGAAGCAGAGGCAGGCAGATCTCAGTGAGTTTGAGGACAGCCTGGTCTACCAAGAGAATTCCAGCACAGCTAGGGCTGTTACACAGAGAAACCTGTCTTGAAATAAATTCTACAGAATTCCCTAACTCAAGCTACTCCTAAGAAATCAATGAGGCTAGAAACTGAATGATGATTTGAGAAACACTTTTCTTCAAGAACCCACTAGAAAAAGAACCAAAAGGTGACAGGGTAAAGTATGCAAAGATACGTTACTATCTGGTACAACTGTACTAATTTAAATGTCAACTAAAACACCTAAACCTATAGAAAAACCACTCAAAAGTCTCAGTCAACTTTAATTTTACGAGAGGTAAAACTTCTAAAACGTACAGGGACGAAAAAAATATTAGCAGGGACCTAAAAAAGACAAGGGAATGTTGGAAAGTAAGACCTACTGTATGGAAAACACTTGCTTCCTCCAAATGATGGGTGTTTCTGTACACTATCCAAATAGTAGCTCATGTTTGAATAGCACTGTGAAGCTCTCAAAGCAATTATTCCCTCTCTGGGGTCCCTAACTCAGCAGACTCCTCTAGCAAGTACGGAATGATGATGTAGCGTTTACCAAAGAAGGTATCAGTGTGAAAATGGCCCCTGAAGCAACCAAATCTCCGACCCACACACTGAAAATCTAAAGAATCCTGAGAGTTCTCAGCAAAAGTGGAGAGTCGCAGAGCTTCAGTCCCATAACGACTCTCAGATTACAGTAAACCACGCAGGAATACAAGATAAACACCACTGCGACCCACTGCTCTGGTAGGAGCTGCTCAAACCCCAAACAATGGAGTTTTCCCGCCTCCTCGAGGCCCCGCCCCCTTCTCCAGAGCCAGAACACGGAACGCACGCGAGCAAAGTCCCGCCCTCCCCGGGGCCCCGCCCACCCCGGTCCCTCAGGTCCCAGCCTCAATCCTCGTGTGTCGGGTTTTTTTTTTTTTTTTTTTTTTTGGCGCCAAATCTGTCGGTCGTTTTCTAGATTGCTCTACAGACTCTCTAACGAGACGGACGCTAGTGCGCGGAAAGTAAGGGCTCAGGAGTCCCCGGAAACGGGGGGGCCCCGCCTCCCCACCGGCAGCCCCGGGCCGCGGAGGAAGAAAAAGGGCAGGCGATGGAGACAGCCGCCGCTGCCCCCGGCAAGATGGCGGCCGCGAAAAGCCGGGCAGGGGGCGCCAGCCACCCGCCGTCACCGCCGGCCGCCAGCCCTTCCCAAGAGGGGCTTCCCCACAGACCCGCTCCCTCCGAACACCCGCAGGTGCTTAGGGAGGGGCAGCTGTCCCACCCACCAGCCTGTCCCGCCCGCGAAGCCCAGTCCTCCAGTTCTCCCCGCGGACTGGCCAGTGCCTCAAGCTCGCCACAGTCCGGCTTACTTGTCAGCGGAAGCCAGCTCCCCGGCGACGGCAGTAGTGGCTGCAGACTCTGTGGCCATCGTTCCCCTGACGTGGTGGGCCAGTGGGCAGAACACTGCCGGTGAAGAAAACAGAATTCAGGACAGCGAGGACTCACTCACGGACAGAAAATGGCAGATTGGAGACCCCGCGCGGTTGGGCCTTCTTATATAGCAGGGCCGCTTGTCCCGCCCATCCACTTCCGGATCCTCCCCCTTGGGTTTAAAGGGCCAGAACTCAACACCTTTCCGTCACAAGGACACTTCCCCGCAGCCCTTCCCGTTTGGGTGTCTTCCCGCCCTGGCTCGCTTTTCCTAAAAAGAAAAGAAAAACAAATAACGAAAGAACTTCCTGCTCCGGTAGCTAGCCGTGTTAGAAGCACCAGAATCTTGGTACTACAATTTGTGATGGAGCCAGCCTAGAGCTTCCACGTTAAGTGGAGCCAGTGAGTCTCTGCGGGTGTGGAAAGAGCAGCCGAGGGTTTCTTTCTGGCGGGGTTACCCGAGAAGGTGACAGGTCTTCTGTATGCCCTCTCAGTCTTAACGGATGGAAACGCAAGAGCCGAGCACGAGTACAACAGCAACGGCTAGAACTGACCAGAGAGACTCGTGGCTCCGGGCCTCAGCAACTACTGACGAAAGAAGATGCTGCTCTAGGATTGGCTACGGATGAAAGTATCGCGCTAGATTCAAAACTCAGAGGGGCAAAAGAATACGAATGTTTCTTCATCCCTCTAGATTCACCCCCTTTGGCTGGCCCGATCAAGTGACACCCTATCCACATTCCTACCCTGAGTTGTTGAGCTGAATCCCTGTACTTAAAACACTTTAAAAATTTTAGCTATCGTGCTTATGTCTTTCATATATATGAAAGGGACAGTATATCCCTGGCTGGCCTCTAACTCACAGAGATTAGCCTCCCAAGTGCTGAGATTACATACAAGTGAGCTCCACCATACCCATCTTGTTTTACAACTGTCAGTAACTCCAGTTCCAGGGTATCCAATGTCCTCCTTAGCCTCCAGAAGCACTAGGCACACACATGGTTCACATATATGCATGCAAGTATGCCAATGATGACCTTGCACTCCTGACCCTCCTGCCTTCACCTCCCACATGCTAGGATTATACCTGAATGTCACCACACCCAGTTTTTTCTGGGATTTTTGTTTTGTTTTGGTTTGGTTTTTGGTTTTTCAAAATAGGGTTTCTCTGTATTGTTTTGGAGCCTGTCCTGCAACTTGCTCAGTAGACCAGACTTTTCTGGGATTTTTGAGATGGGGTCTCACAGCCAGAATGAGATAGAATGAGACCCTGTCTCAAAAAGAAAAAGAAGTTAAAGCAAAGTCATCAGAATGTTTTAAATTCTGACTGGTGAACTGTTAAGAAACTGGAGATAGAGGCACATCTTTAATCCCAGTACTGGGGAGGCAGAGGCATGCCTATCCCTGGGAGTTTGAGGCCAACATGATCTTCATATCAAGTTCCAGGATGACCATAGCTACTATAGTGAAACCTCATCTCAAATGGAAAGGGAGGGAGGGAAGGAGGGAGGAAGAGAGGAAGGAAGGAAGGAAGGAAGGAAGGAAGGAAGGAAGGAAGGAAGGAAGGAAAATTGGAAGGGCTGATGAACTAACTAATCAGACCTTTAAGTAGGAGTTAAATACCTGGATCCCATAAGATGTCAGGGGACAACTAAACTGCCAAGAGTTGTCCTGACCTCCACACCATCCTACCATTGATATCCATCTTTGCCCCAGACTTGATCTTCTAAAAGTTCCTCAATATGATAGGAAGCTGTAGAAGCCTTTAGAAACACAACCAAGGGTGAGGGAAGCAGTTCAGTGGTAAAAGTAATGTTTGCTTAGAGAAAGAAAAAAGAGGGATTGGTTCTTTCTCTGGGTAACAGAACTACGTTGTTGTTTTGTTTTGTTTTTTGAAACAGGGCTTTTCTGTAGCTTTCAAGCCTGTCCTGGAACTCCATTTGTAGACCAGGCTGGCCTCAGACTCGTAAAGATCTGACTGTATCTGCCTCCCAAGTACTGGGATTAAAGGCGAGCACCACCAGCACCTGGCTAAAATGTTAAATTTCATTCTGTGCTTTAAGTTTATTTATATTTTACATGCATTGGTGTTTTACCTGCATGTATGTCTGTGTGAACATGTCAGATCCCCTAGAACTGGAGTTACAGACAGCTGTGAGTCAGCATGAGGGTGCTAAGAATTGAACCCAGGTCCTCTGGAAGAGCAGTCAGTACTCTTAATTACTGAGCCATTCAGGCCTCTTTCCTTAGTTTAGTGGTTTGAAGCCAGTCTGGTAAACAGAGTGAGTTCCCAGACAACCAGGGCCTCACAAAGAAACCCTGTCTCAAAAAACAAAAAGGGGAAAAAAAGACAGATATAAGCAAACTGAAGGGCATTTTGTTAATTAGTGATTGACATGGGCAGGTGACAGTCTGCTGTGAGTGGTGTACCCCCAGGGCAGGTGGTTCCAGCCTGCATGAAAAAGAAAGCTGGCCAGGCAGTGGTGGCACACACCTTTGATCCCAGCACTTGGGAGGCAGAGGCAGGCGATGTCTATGAGTTCAAGGCCAGCCTGGTCTACAAGATCGAATTCCAGGAAAGCCTCCAAAGCCACAGAGAAACCCTGTCTGGAAAAACCAAAAAAAGAAATAAGAAAAGAAAAAGGAAGCTGAGCAAGCAATGAGAGAAGCTAATAAGCCATGTTCTTTCATGGCCTTTGAATCATTTCCTGCTTCTAGGTTTCTACCTTGATTCCTGCCGCCCTGACTTCCCTCAGAAATAGAGTATGACCTTAGAGTTGTAAGCTGAAATAAACCCTTTCCTTTCCTAGTTGATTTTGGTCATGGTACATTATGGTACATTAAACAGTCATGTTTAAACACTGGGTTGGTAGCTGTTGGTACTGGTTTGGAAGATTCTGGGATCTTTAGGAAGTGGTGCCTCACTGAGGAAGTGGATTACTAGGGAGGACCTTGAGGTCTAAGCCGGCTCCATTTGATTTCTGATTGGCCTCATTCTCACATCACCATGTCTTCACTGCTGCAATGGACTGTGCCCCCAAATAACATGAGCCAAAATACACCCCTCCTGCTATAAGCTACTTTGATCATGTTTTGAGCACAGTGAAGAGGAACTAACACAGATTATGTGGTAGTTGGAATGACAATGGCCCCATAGGCTCATGTATTTGAATGCTTGGTTTCTAGTTGGTGGGACTTTGGGGAAGGATTTGGAGGTCTGGCCTTGTTGGAGGTGTGTCACTTGGAGTAGGCTTTGAAGTTTCAAAAGCCCAGACCAGGCTCAGATTTTTCTGCCTCCAACTTGCTGACAAGATGTAACCTCTCTACTACTGCTCTAGCTCTATGCCTGCCTGCAAAATTCCCACCATAATGATATTGGTTGGACTCACCCTCTGAGACTGTAAGCAAGCCCCCAATTAAAAGCTTTATTTTAGCCGGGCGGTGGTGGCGCACGCCTTTAATCCCAGCACTCGGGAGGCAGAGGCAGGCTGATCTCTGTGACTTCGAGGCCAGCCTGGTCTACAAAGTGAGTTCCAGGACAGCATCCAAAGCCACAGAGAAACTTTCTCAAAAAAAAAAAAAAAAAAAAAAAAAAAAAAGGCCAGGCAGGCAGTGGTAAAAAGGAGATGGTTCTCTCCTTTCACCTTCACATGGTTCTAAGGATGAAACTCAGCATGCAGCAGGCACCTTTACTCACTGAGCCATCTTTGAGATATTTTTTGTAGTAACTATTTTATTTGTATGTATCTTTGTATGTGAATGTTAGTGTAAGTAGCCAGAGAGGCCAGAGGCATCAGATCCCCCTGGACCTGAAGTTACAGGTAATTGTGAGCTGCCTGATTTGGGAGTTGAACTCTGGTCTTCTGCAAGAGCAGTATGTGCTCTTTGTTTGTTCGCTTTGGTTTTTCAAGACAGGGTTTCTCTGTGGCTTTGGTGACTGTCCTGGAACTCACTTCTGTAGATCAGGCTGGTCTCGAACTCACAGAGACCTCTGCCTCCCAAAGTGCTGGGATTAAAGGCACGCACCACCAATACCCAACACAATATGTGCTAACTGTTGAAACATCACTGGCCCTCATTGAGCATCTTGACAGCCTGATTTTTTGTTTTGTTTTGGTTTTTTTTGGTTTTTCGAGACAGGGTTTCTCTGTATTGTTTTGGAGGCTGTCCTAGAACTCACTCTGTAGACCATGCTGGTCTCGAACTCACAGAGATCCGCCTGCCTCTGCCTCCCGCGTGCTGGGATTAAAGGCGTGCACCACCACCGCCCGGCACTTTTTTTGGGAAGTTTTATGGAATTTCAGACTGGCCACAAATAACCATGAACTTCTGATCCTCCTGCCTCTACACCCCTAGTGCTAAGATTACAGCTGTTTAATCACATACTCACTTTATTTGGTACTGAAGATCAAATCAGGGTTTTAAACTTGCTAGGCAAGCATTCTACCATGTGAGCCACATTCCCAGCTCCTCTAACCCAATTTAATCAATCAAGCCCTTTTGACATCATCCTTTGCCTCCCTTCACACTTCTGTACTCACTTTTAGTTTCTGTGACATCTTTTTCAGGCTTTTCCAATACCTCCCAATTTCAAAGTTTTCCCCTAAGCTAACTTGGAATGCTGTTCCCACTCTTACTTCCTTTAACTAATTAATCTCTATTCATCCTTAAGATCTCAGCTAATTAGAGGTTTTTTTGATGTACCTCTTCCAACTATAATTAAACTAATTATTCAATTACTTAAAGTCTGTCTCAAGTAGACTACAGGGACCTGCATATCTTAGTTATACTATATCCCCAGGGATTAGAACTATGTTTAAACCACGTGTAATTATAAATATTAGTGAATGAGGCACCATATGTACAGAATTTAGAACCTGTTTGAATCACCAAAATCCTCCCTAAAATCTATTAGTAACCTCTGATGTAATAAGGTATTTATTGTCTTATGTGAAAGCTTTGGACCCGATACCTACTTTCTTTGAATAGCCTATGCACACTCAATATAGTACCCAAGAGAAAAAAGTCCACCCCTACCTTCCTTTCATAATTCTGTAAGCTGAGATCCCTAAACATCTAATATTTTTGGGGGGGCACTGACTAGGGCAAGAAAAGGTAAAAATTCAACTTTTGCTTTTTTTTTTTTTTTTTTTTTTTTTTGGTTTTTTGAGACAGGGTTTCTCTGTAGCTTTGGAGGCTGACCTGGAACTCCCTCTGTAGACCACCAGGTTGGCCTCAAACTCACAAGAGGCCCCCCTGCCTCCCAAATGCTGGGATTAAAGGCTCAAGTTTGCCTTTTAAACTTCAATAAGTACCAGTATTTCAATTCAAAGTTGACAAATTTATGGCATTTTTGTTGAGAGCTAGGGAAGCAATGTAGAGTCTCTACAAATAAATAAATGAGCAAATAGTAAAAAAATAGCTGGGCAGAGGTGGTACTTCCCTTTAATCCCAGCACTCAGGAGGCAGAGGCAGGTGGATTTCTGTGAATTCGAGGCCAGCCTGGTCTACAGAGTGAGTTCCAGGACAGCCTCCAAACAATACAGAGAAACCCTGTCTTGAGAAACAACAACAACAACAACAACAACAAAAAACATTAAAAACAAGGGCAAGTTCCATGCAGCAATCCTGGGTCTGTGTGCTGTCCCTGAGGACAATTTCCCTCCCAAGCCTAATAGGACAAGTAAGTCAAGCAAATAGAGCATACACTTTAATGGCTTTATTGACTCCTTTTTCTAGGGGTAGCAGGCAACACATAGCAGGAGAGCTGAAAGGGAGGCTGAGAACCTGTGGCCTCAGTATGGGTCATTAAAGGGATACAGAGGGTGTCCAGCATCTCTGGGGACACTCTTCCCATCCACCTAAAAAGAGAGACAAACAGATGGATCCATTAGCAAGCACTGACATTCCAAAGACCCACGGCATTACCTCCAATTCTTTGGAAGAATTTTACCCAGCTATAACACTATGAAAACTGATATTAGCAGGACCCAAGCCTCAGTGAATGTTACATCAACAGTGATTCCAGCATCAAACCCACAGCCTGATAAATGATTGACCTTGCCCTTAAGACTTCATAGATTCAACTGAAATAATGTGCCTATAATCTGTTTAATTCCTTATAGGTAACAGACACCAACAAGGATCAACAATGTTTTCTGAGCTCCTCTCTCTCTTTTTTTAAATTATTTATTTTTATTTTATTGTTGTTTTGCCTGTATGCATATCTGTATGAAAGTGTTAGACCCTGGCATTACAGACACAGTTGTGAGCTGCCAAGTGGGTATTGGGAATTAAACCCAGATCCTCTGGAAGAACAGTCAGTGTTCTTAATCACTGAGCCATCTCTCCAGCCCCCTGAGCTCCTCTCTTATTATTTAACTAGAGATATTGAATGGGCTACAGGATGATCAGGAAGCAGACTAAGACTCACAGGTTATGTATATTACACCCGAGTCTACTAATTTCCCCCAACTTCAAGAGAAGGAGACCACTGGAGCAGAGTTTGGTGTAGCCCAGAACTTGGTAGGCTGAGGCAAGAGAATGGAGAATGAAGTTTAAAATCTGCCTAAAAGGAAGGAAAGGGAAACAGAAAGGCAAAGGGAAAGAAAGAGAAATCAGACAGGAGGAATAGCAGTTTAAAGTCAGCCTGAGCTATACAGTGAGTTCCATAAAAGATGAAAAACAGTGTTAAGTCCCTGTCTCAAAAAAAAAAAAAAAGAGGGGGACAGGCATGATGGCACACAACTCTTTTTTTTGTTGTTTGTTTGTTTTTTTGAGACAGGGTTTCTCTGTGGCTTTGAAGGCTGTCTGTCCTAGAACTAGCTTTTGTAGGCGAGACTGGTCTCGAACTCACTGAGATCCACTTGCCTCTGCCTCCCGAATGGATGGCACACATCTTTAATCCCACCATTTAGGAGGCAGAGGCAAACAGATCTCTGAGCTCCAGGTCCGAGGGCAACATAGTGAGACTCTGTCTCAAAAATTTTTTTTTACAAAAGGGAAGGAGGAAGCCACAAAAGAAAAAAGCACTGAATCTTGGGTAGTAATCCCACCAACATTCTGTCCCTTCTGTAGCCTGAGGCCATAGCTGGGCCATCACACCCCAAACCTCCTCTTCCCTATTCCCTGACTCTGAATATTTACACATCTTTACCGTAATCATGGGCACAATATACCGCCAATTTTTGTTCAGAGCATCTAATTGCTTCATTTCTTCCGGGCTAAAGGTGAAATCAAATACCTGAGGGATAGAAAAATCAGCCTTGTGAGTGATAGCTGGAGTCCCTTACTACTGGCTTCTTAGCAGGCAGAATCAGGGCCAGAATATATCTCAACAGATTAAAGAAGACAGAATGTAATGATGAGTACCTGGATGTTCTGAAGGATACGAGAAGGAGTGATGCTTTTGGGGATACAGATTACTTTCCGCTGAACCTGCCATCTAGATGGGGAATGAAGACAAGGAAAATGAATTAGCATTCAGAAACTTTTTTTTTTTTTTTTGGTTTTTACGAGACAGGGTTTCTCTGTATTGTTTCGGAGGCTATCGGTTCAGCCTGGCCTCGAATGCACAAAGATCCGCCTGCCTCTGCCTCCCGAGTGCTGGGATTAAAGGCGTGCGGCCACCACCGCCCGGCTCAGAAACATTATTTTAACCTTACTAATTCCTAGATAGCCTTCCCTTTCTAATTCCTAGACAACTGTAGCCTCACTCCAGGCCAAATGGCAAAATCTTCAACTTTACTTTGGCAAATTAAAAAAAAAAAAATCATACCCTGTCTAGTAAAACCAAAAGAAAAAAGAAAAAAAAAATCATTTGAGTTGGGTATGATGGCTCAGACCTTTAACCCTACACTCTGGAAGCAGAGGCAGGTGGATCTGTAAGTTCCTGGCCAGCCTGGTCTCAAAAGAACTATTCTCTCAGTCTTTGTCTCCCAATCAGGCCTTTCCCTACCAGAGGTGTGTTCCTTAAAAATGTCGCATACCTGAGCAAGATCTGAGCTGGAGATCGGCCATGCTTTTCAGCTAGTGCCAAGACCACCGGTTCTTCAAGCAGGACTGGCTCATCAGGATGGCGCCAAGCACGATCAGAGGAACCCAAGGGGCTATAAGCAGTCACCTCCAAGCCTCGAGCTTGACAGTGAGCAATGAGCTCATTTTGAGCCAGGTATGGATGGCATTCCACCTGAAACAAGTAACAATGCTTAAGCAAGAAGTGACCATATCCAGCATACTAAACTCTGGATATAATAGCCTTCCACTGCTGACCTCTATACCCACTTGTTTTCACTGGTGAGTTCATGATCTTCCAGGACTAAGTGCACCTTCATACAGAACTCCTTCACCATCACCCTGACAACCGGCCACCTCCACTAAGGAGATTTATCACCTGATTACTCGTGCTCTGTACACACACAACCCATCTTATGTTGATCTGTTTGTAGTGCTCACCTGCAAGACAGCTGGGCGCACAGAGGCCACACTGAGGATATCATCAATCTGCCGACTGTTGAAATTGGACAAGCCCAAGGCTTTCACCAGCCCCTTTTCCACCAGTGCCTCCAGAGCCTTCCAGGTATCCTTATAGTGGGTAGAGTCATAGCGGATAGTTCCATCGGCATTCTTGGGAAAGGGATTGTCTCCCCTCCTGAGTGAAATAGAGCCCCCCACCAAAGTGTTGACAAAAATGTCTGCTCATCCAGCTATTCTATGTGCTATACCTTAACACCAAGGGATAAACTGACAAGAATTAGGAACAGCAATGCCTTCTTATCCTTCTACTTTATACCTCAGGTATTACATCTACATGGGATGCCCGTCCCCTTGTCTCTGTCTCTCTCTCTCTTTTTGTTTTGTGAGACAAGATTTCTGTATATCACTGGCTATCCTTGAACTCACTCTGTAGACCAGGCTGGCCTCAAACTCAGAGATCCGACTGCCTCTGCCTCCCAAGTTCTGCCTGGCTTTTATCCTAGGCCTAGATTCTTTTTCTTTCCTCCTCCTCCTCCTCCTCCTCCTCCTCCTCCTCCTCCTCCTCCTCCTCCTCCTGCTCCTCCTCTTCCTGCTCCTCCTCCTCCTGCTCCTCCTCCTCCTCCTCCTCCTCCTCCTCCCTTCTTTTTTGGTTTTTCAAGACAAGGCTTCTCTGTAGCCCTTGCTGTCCTTGAGCTCAAGAGATCCATCTGCCTCTGCCTCCCAGGTGCTGGTATTAAAGATGCTCGACACCACACCTGGCTCAAAGGACCAGATTCTCTTTTTTTCTAGTACAGCTTCCTTAATGCCATCTTCTTCAGGGGGAGTTCTGCCCATCTGACAAGGGTACAGTACTGATGTAAGACTTCTCACATCCTCTGGTGAGAAACACTCACAGCTAAAACCTTGGGGGACCTACTGTAAAAGAGCAGCATATTTCCTGATTGAAAAACAGAGCACTAGAGACCACTCACATAAATGTAGGGTATATACTGAGTGTTTTCCTTATTATATACCTAAACACCTGGCTACATAAAAGGCAAGGATACCACGGTAATAAGCTCCTCTGCCTGTTGCATAGATAAATGTTCTTATCCTGTTGTGCAGCTGTGAATATAATAAATTACCAACACTACCACACCCAACCTTCAACTTCCAGAATAAGTTGCAAAGGGCAAGGCTTACTCGAAGGCATAAGGCCAGTGCATCAAGTAGAGGTCCAGATATTCCAGCTGGAGGTCAGCCAGTGTCTTCCGGAGGGCAGCTTCTACATCTTCAGGGTGGTGCTTAGTGTTCCACAGCTTGGATGTCACAAACAGCTCCTCTCGAGGCACTGCCTGTGACAGAGGCAGAGCCCCCTGTGAGAAGAGCCCTGGGCACCCAGTCTTACCTACCCACACTTATGGGAGAGGAACAGCAGGATGCCCCAGAATATGACCCAATGCAAAATCATTAACTTAAAATGAGGTGTCATGTCAGTTGTCGTCGACGTCATCCGTCTCCCCACCCCCCCTACACCTTTCTTTTTTTGTTTTTGTTTTGTTTTTCGAGACAGGGTTTCTCTGTGGCTTTGGAGGCTGTCCTGGAACTCGATCTGTAGACCAGGCTGGTCTCCAACTCACAGAGATCCGCCTGCCTCTGCCTCCCAAGTGCTGGGATTAAAGGCGTGTGCCACCAACGCCCGGCTCCTTTTTTTGTTTTTTTTTTTTGAGACAGGGTTTCATTGTGTAACAGCCCTGGATGTCCTGGAACTCACTCTGTCCATTAGGCTGGCCTCAAACTGACAGAGATCCACCTGTTTCTGCCTGCCCCTACCAAGTGCTGGGACTAAAGGCTTGTGCTACCACTGCCCACTGAGGTTTTCTTTTTAATGCCATCATGTAATTCTCAGGTATGAATTTTATAGATGACAATGTCAAAAAGGTGGACATGCTAGGAGCTGATGCCAGTTTCCCTCATCTAACGCCACGTTCCAACTTCAGCTCTAAGTGCTCATATCCCATTTATTTGTGTCCCCAATTCTCACCTTGCCTGGTCCCACATTTTCCTTCAGGGCCTCCCCAATTTCAGTCTCGTTGCCATAGACAGCAGCACAATCAATGTGGCGGTAGCCTACACTAAGGGCATGTTTAATGGCTGCTTTCACCTGCCATGGAGGAAAAAAAGATTTTAGTTCCACTGGTCTGAGCTGGTAATGAGGAAAACTTATATGAAGGTCAACCATGCAGGTCAGAGGTGAGAAGATGAAAAAGAATTGTAGGCTAGGGATATAGCTCAGGTGACAGAGAGCTTGTCTAGCATGTATGAAGTCCTAAATTTGACCTCTAGAATAAATAGACTGTGCTGGCTTATGCCTGTAAATTGGCACTCAGGAGATAAAGGCAGGAGGACCAGAAGTTGAAGCTCAGGTCTGGAGAGATGGTTCAGCAGTTAGAGCACTGGCTGCTCTTCCAGAGGACCTGGGTGCAGTTCCCAGATCTTAAAGGTAGCACACAATCTTCTGTAACTCTGGTTCCAGGGGATCAGATGTAGTCTTCTGACCTCTGTGAGCACCAGGTACACACATTGTATACATACATACATAAATGCAAAACATTCATAAATAAAACTAAAACTAAAAAAAAAAGTTTGACTCAAATGCCTTTAGTCCCAGAACTCAGGAGGCAAAATTAGGCAGATCTCTGTGAGTTCAAGGTCAAGATGATCTACAGAGCTAGCTCTAGGACAGCCAAGGCTACACAGAGAAACCTTGTCATGAAAAACAAAAAACAAAAATTCCTGACTCTTGGGCTGGAGAGACGGCTCAGAGGTTAAAGCACTGACTGCTCTTCCAGAGATCCTGAGTTCAAATGTTCAAGCAACCACATGGTGACTCACAATCATCTACAATAGATCTGGTGCCCTCTTCTGGCATGCAGGCATAACACCATATACATAATAAATAAATCTTTAAAAAATAAAAAAACTTGTCCTAACCTTTTTTTTTTAAGATTTATTTGTGTATTATGTATATAGTGG
Organism: Mesocricetus auratus; assembly: GCF_017639785.1. Taxonomy (NCBI): domain Eukaryota; kingdom Metazoa; phylum Chordata; class Mammalia; order Rodentia; family Cricetidae; genus Mesocricetus; species Mesocricetus auratus. The sequence continues at coordinate 25,167,596 of NW_024429197.1, read as the reverse complement.
TTTGCCTACATGCCTGCAGGCCAGAAGAGGGCACCAGATCTCATTACAGATGGTTGTGAGCTACCACGTAGTTGTAGTTGCTGGGAATTGAACTCAGGACCTCTGGAAGAGCAGTCAATGCTCTTAACCTCTGAGCTATCTCTCCAGCCCTCTTAACTCTTATCTATACAGTTGACCCAGTAACACCCCAAGTTTTGGACTATGCTCCCCACTCCAAAATATGCACTTGGGAAAGGTTCAGTTCTCAACAAGTTAAGTGTGTAGGACAGGAGATATGATCACAACATGGAGTGGTTAAGGAATATATTGGGACTGAGAGACTCCAACTCTGCCATAGCACTGCAGGCTTCAGTCCCTCCTGAGTTAGCTGGGGAAACTAAGGGCTCATGGTTGACCCTTCCCTCATCTCTTCCCACTACCCGTATCCTTACCAGAAATATAATACGAGTTACTGAGGAAAACACAGGGCCCCTCTTCCAAATCCCTCCTACTCCCTGAGAGAGACTCAAGAAGTCTCCCTCCTCTTCCCAGTCCCTCACCTGGCCAGGGTTACTCTTCCATGTCCCCAGACCAATCAGAGGCATCTTCTGTCCAGTGTGCAGGAGGACAAAGGAAGCCATCGTCCCCTAAAACATGGATAGGAAAAAAATGGTGAGGAAGCGAGTGCTGCCTTGAGCCTCCAATGCTGCAAAACATGGTTCAGAAAAGGGGTAGAGACAGGAGTAGTGCCAGATGTGGCGAGCAAACACCTCGTTATATATGGGCCTGTGAGCCGAGACAGAGACAAGGTACCTGAAAGCAACCAAAGCTCCTGGACAAACACTAGCCACACTACTAGCCTGGCTGATCTTCACACCCCAAGGCTAAAAAGCAGTGTTGAGCCGGGCGGTGGTGGCCGCACGCCTTTAATCCCAGCACTCAGGAGGCAGAGGCAGGAGGATCTCTGTGAGTTCGAAGCCAGGCTGGACTGACAGCCTCCAAAACAATACAGAGAAACCCTGTCTCATAAAACCAAAAAAAAAAAAAAGCAGTGTTGAAAAGCTCCAGTTTCTGACAGAGTAGCTCCGTGGTATAGCATCTGTCTAGCAACACGCATATAACACAAACCCAGCACAAAGATACAATCTATAATCCCAGCGCCCAGGAAACTGAGGCGATAGAAAAATCAAAAGTTCCAAGTCAGCTTGTCTCAAAAAAATCAAAAACCTTTCCCAGCACTCAGGAGGCAGACGCTGGTGGCTTTCTATGAGTAAAGGTGACCCTGGTCTTTCAGTCAGGACTACTAAATAACAACAAAACTAAATACTAAACCAAAACAGAAGGGGAAAAAAAAGAGAGCTGGAGAGATGGCTGAGAGGTTAAGAGCACTGACTGCTCTTCCAGAGGTCCTGAGTTCAATGCCCAGCAACCACATGGTGGCTCACAACCATCCGTATTGAGATCTGGTGCCCTCTCCTGGCTTGCAGACATACATAGAGGCAGGATGTTGTATTCATAATAAATAAATAAAATCTTAAAAAAAAAAAAGAGCACTGCCTGTTCTTTAAAAGGACCTGAGTTCAATTCCCAGCAACCATCTATAATGAGATCTGGAGGCCTCCTCTGGCCTGCAAGCAACATGCAGGCAGAACACTGTATACATAATAAATAAGTAAATCTTTAAAAAAGAAAAGAAAAGAAAAGAAAAAGACTGTATTAGAGGGCTCAGTGGATAAATGATGTGATGACCTGAGTTTGATCCCAAGGAATCACATGGTAGCAGAAGAGTGCTGATCCCACTAGTTGTCCTCTGACCTCTACAAGACACTCACACAAATAAATACAACAACAACAAAAAGAAGGTGCTCAGGTAATCCCAGCACTAAGGAAGCTGAGACAGCAGGATCACTGTGAGTTCAAGACCAGACTACAAGACCTGGCAAGACTCACAAAATAAAACTGAAAAGGGGAAGCTGGAGAGATGACTCAGTTGGTAAAGTCCTTGCCACTCAAATATGAGAACTATAATTCAATCCTAGAACCCACGTAAAAGCCAGGCATGATGTTATCTCCACAGACATCTGTAAGCATATCCCTGAACACAAACACATATATAAAAGCACACAAAAAAAACAGGGTTTCTCAGTCTGGTAAATAAATCTCTTAAAAAAAAAAAAAAAAAGCTGGGCAGTGATGGCGTGTGCCTTTAATCCCAGCACTTGGGAAGCAGAGGCAAGTGGATCTCTGTGAGTTAGAGACCAGCCTGGTCTACAAGAGTTAGTAGTTCCAGGACAGAGCCCTGTCTGGGGGGGTGGGGATTGAAAAGGGACTATGACAGCACTCGGGAGGCAGAGGCAGGTGGATCTCTGTGAGTTCGAGGCCAGCCTGGTCTACAGAGTGAGTTCCAGGACAGCCTCCAAAGTCACAGAGAAACCTTGTCTTGAAAAACCCAAAAATAAATAAATAAATAAAAAAGGGACTATGACTATAGCCCTGTGATAAAAGTACACACCTAACTGCTCAGGACCCTAAATGTTTAATGCCCCCAAAGAGGAGACAGAGAGAAGAGAGGGAGGGAGGGAGGGGAGAGAAAGAGAGAGAGAGTGAGAGAGAAAGAGAGAGAGAGAGAGAGAGAGAGAGAGAGAGAGAGAGAGAGAGAGAGAGAGAGAGAGAGAGAGAGAGAGAGAGAGGTGCTAGTCTTTCCGAAGAGTCAAAGGGAAAGTCTTTTCTACAAGGGAAACTAGACATGTAACTTCAATACAGCACAAAAGTAATAAAGCATAAACCTACGAAATTTTCAACAGAACAAAACAGATAATTAGAGCATGTATGGGAGTGTAGTTCAGTTGGTAGAATGCTTGCACATTGGGCTCAATCCCAGGACCATACAAACCATGGAGAAAAAGCAAAATGATAAGAAACTCAGTTATCCTTCGCTACATAACAAGCTGGAGGCCATCATAAGCTATATGAGACCTCATCTAGAAAAGGAGAGAGTAGCCAGGCATGGTAGCACATGCCTTGAATCTCAGAATTTGGGAGTCAGAGGCAGAAGGATCTCTGTGAGTTTGAGACCAGCCTGGTCTACAGAACAAGTTCTAGAACAGTGAAGACAGCATAGAGAGACCCTATTTCAAACAAAATAAAACAAGTAAAAGATAGGCCTATTGGCAACAAGCCTGTAATCCCAGCCATTTGGGAGGATAAGGCAGGAGGACTGCAAGTTCAAGACCTACCTGAGCTACACAGTGAATTGAAAGGAAAGTCATACTAGAAAATGCAGTGAAACCTTATCTCAAGATAAAAAAGTAAAAAGAGGTCTGAGACATAATGATAAATCAGTCACTGCCTCCTTATACTTGAAAGTTATTTTATAGTAAAGACATACTAGATTCACTTCTGTTTATGATTTAATCTGTTCCTCAAGGCCTGGACTATGCGCCCCCACACACATACAAATGATTCTGTACTGCCTATTTTAGGAAATGGCAGTCATGTCTTTGTTTCAAAGTTGTTATAACTACCTTGTTATGACTTCCTTCCTACATTCTGCAGCCTATTTCCCTGCCAAATCCCCCATTTTTTCTTAATTTTTATTTTATTTATTATGTATACAGTCTTCTGCCTGCATGCCAGCAGAGCTCATTCAAGGTGGTTGTGAGCCACTGTGTGGTTGCTGGGAATTGAACTCAGGACCTTTGGAAGAGCAGTCAGTGCTCTTAAATGCTGAGCCATCTCTCCAGCCCCAAATCCCCCATTTTGTAACCCTCTATCTGAGCTATAAAAACTTTATCTTTCACATATTCAATACTGCCATCTTAGGGGGAGACAGCCTGTATACACAAATAAATTATCAGTAAATAACTAATCAAAATATAAAAAAATTAACTGCCTTAATCAATTTTATCATGATAATTAGGGTCTTTCACCTCACCTCTTTGAATTAACAACAACAGCTCAGTGGTGGATACTGACCTAACATGTTTGGGACCATGGGTTCAATACCCAATAAGTAGGGAGGAGAGTGAACAGGAGTTATCAGAAAGAGAAGGGAGAAGGAATATTTACTTCAAGAGCAAATGAACCTCAGGCTACTCTTTTTTTTGAGACAGGGTTTCTCTGTAGGTTTGGAGGCTGTCCTGGAACTCTTTTTGAAGACCAGGCTGGCCTCGAACTCACAAAGATCCACCTGCCTCTGCCTCCTGTGTGCTGGGATTAAAAGTGTGAGCCACCAACGCCCTGCCCTTTCCCCTTGATCTTATCAGTACCATAAATATGCTCCTGGGACTGATCTACCTGCCAGTAACATCTTTATAAATATGAACTTTGTTCCCAAGTTTTGAAAAACGTATGGGAAGGCAGATAATAATACAAGTTGTGAGTAAATGGGCACACCAAAATTGTCTTCCTAGTATTTCTGACTGAAAGAATTTTATAACCTAGCAAAACTTGAATGTAAAAGCTATTCTTTCTGCTAAAACCGCAACAAAACCGGTCAATCCAGGCAGCAAGCAAACCAAACTGCCAAGTGCAATGATCTTTGTAACCACAGACTTCCTAGGGATCCAGCAAGCAGCTCTATGGTTAAGGTCCTGCAGGGGCTTAATATTAAACAATAACCTGTTTACTTCCCCCAGGTTTCTCCAGCAAGCACATGAGAAGGTTGGAATTACAAGGGTGGAGACCAAACAAAGACCTAGCTTATAGGGAACATGGAAGAAACCTTAATATTGTTTCTTCATTCCTTTTGCAGGTGAAACTAAAAACCAATGGAGCGGGATAAAAGGCAGGAAGAACAAAGTTATATAAAGAATAAGACCTTTCGAGAAGGAAATAGAAAGGCCAACTAAAAACCCAAGGAGTGGAACAAAAGGCACGAAGAACAAGGAACTTCCGAGAAAGGAACAGAAGGGCCACAGCAGAAGCAGATTTCCATCAGGGCAGAAAACCATCCTCTGCTGGCTTATGATTTTCTAGTAGTCTGCTTTGGCACCAACAGCTTTCCAGTATAGCCCAGAAGAGTGGCTAACAAGACAAAACAAAGTGTTTCCAGACTTTGAGGACCTTCCCTCTGCCCCCCACCAATGCCAGTGTCCTTTGACCTTTTCCCCATCCTCTTTTCTTTCCTTAGGTCAATTTCTGTTCTCAGTGACCATCTAAAACCCTGACTTTGGCCGGGCGTTGGTGGCGCACGCCTTTAGTCCCAGCACTTGGGAGGCAGAGGCAGGCGGATCTCTGTGAGTTCAAGGCCAGCCTGGTCTACAGAGCGAGTTCTAGGACAGCCTCCAAAAAAATACAGAGAAACCCTGTCTTGAAAAACAAACAAAAACAAAACAACAAAAAAACAAACAAACAAAAAAACCCTGACTTTTCCTACACCAGTGTAGCAGGAGGTTTAGTTCTTCTGGGCCTGTCTAGGATCTAGAGCTACACAAACCTGGGTTTGTTCTCTGCTCCATTATGTCAAGAGATACTACATCTAGAGCAGTACTCATAGCACCTGACTCATTCTCTTCTTTCTGTATACACTAATTCACCAGAAACCCAAAGCCCAAACCAGACAACATGCTCAAAGTATTTACTATTCATGGAAGTCTTTAAAATTATCTAATGGGCAGTCCTGACAACCTGAGTTCAATCCTCAGTATCCATCCATAGTAGAAGAAAGAACCAATGCCTTAAGTTACTTACCCTCTAGCCTCCACACCCACCTACAGAGTAGTAACACAATATTTTTTAAAAATAAGTCATCTAGGGCTGGAGAGATGGCTCAGAGGTTAAGAGCACTGACTGCTCTTCCAGAGGTCCTGAGTTCAATTCCCAGCAACCACATGGTGGCTCACAACCATCTACAATTCAATCTGGTGCCCTCTTCTGGCATGTAGACAGAACACTGTATATGTAATAAATAAATAAATCTTTAAAAAAAAAAGTCATCTAAGGGAGCTTTAATCTTCTGCATTTCTAAAAACCCTGCTTGAAAAACATACTAAATATATAATAATGGCCCAGATTTGTTCCGTTTGCTTCATCCTGTTAAGTCACTGCCTGACAGTGGTAGTGTCTGCCTTTAATCCCAGCACTTAGGAGGCAGAAGCAGGTATAGATCTCTGTGCTTTCAAGGCCAGCCTAGTCTACAGAGTGAGTTCCAGGAGAGTCAGAGATACACAGAGAAATCCTATTTTGAAAAACAAACAAACAAATCCTGTTAGAAGCCAGCAGTTGGGAGACAGAGGCAGACAGAGTTGGGGTGGGATAGGAAATGGACCGACACAAAATAAATAATAATAAACACACAAGCCCCAAATCTGTCTAAAAATATGTACTTCCTGAGTTAAGTGTGATTATGCACATCTAAGGCTAAGTAAGGCAAGATGAAAAAGATGAAAACCCCTATCTCAAAAACACCAAAAATAAAATAAATATATCCGTTTCCTGAGGCTGGGATATCAATAAGTACAAAATATTTACATCAGCCTTCACTATCTCTGCCCTAACTGTGACCACTACCATCCCTTGCCTAAACCAGGTAATAACTACTTTTAAGTTGGACTTGTTCAAAATCCATTTACCAAATCCAATCATGTGACTCCTTGGTTCATACTGTTCAGCTATTCTCCCCAGATTAAAGTCCAAGCTCTGTTAAAACCTGCCTCCCACATTCTCATTTCCCCACCTCTTCATTTCAGACTCTGTGAAACAAGCACAATTTGACTCAAGGTCTCTGCACACTTTCTTTCTCCAAACTTCACACTTGCCTGGCTAATTGTTACTCCCCACTGAGCTGGTACGTGGAATTTCTGGTCTTCCCTGAAACTTCAAGCCACTTTTGTAAATTTTGTGTGTGTGTGTGTGTGAGAGAGAGAGAGAGAGAGAGAGAGAGAGAGAGAGAGAGAGAGAGAGAGAGAGAGAGAGGAGGGGGGAGACAGAGAGGGGGAGGGAGAGCTAATAGACTCTGTATCTCACTGCATCCTTTTGTTCATGCAAGGTACCCCCACAAACCTGGGTCATATGTCTGAACCCCTTAACATGCACACATAGAAGTCAATGGAGGAGAGACCTTGAATATTCTGGCCTTTCTTTTTGATTTGGTTTGGGTTTTCCAGACACAGTCTCATGCAGCCCAGGATAGTCTTAAACTCTATGTAGTCAAGAATGACCTTGAATTCATGAGCTCCCTGCATTTCCCTTCCCAGTACTGGTTTCCAGGCACCAAATACCTTGTCATTCTAGCTAGACAACTCAGTTTGCTAGGGAGGCATCTGATAAAATTACTGATTCCATTATCTTCATTCCTTCTTGGAAAACTAAAGGTGTGTGTGTGTGTGTGTATGTGTGCACGCGCGCGCGCGCGCGCGCACGCCTCACATGCCAATTCTACCTCCAATCTATACCCATTGGTCTTCCCCCCTTTTTGGTTTTTTTTTTTTTTTTTTTGTTGTTTTTCGAGACAGGGTTTCTCTGTATTGTTTTGGAGGCTGTCCTGGAACTCACTCTGTAGACCAGGCTGGCCTCGAACTCACAGAGATCCACCTGCCTCTGCCTCCCGAGTGCTGGATTAAAGGCGTGTGCCACCAACGCCCGGCCCCTTTTTGGTTTTTTGAGGTAGGGTTCCTCCGGAGTGCACAACCACTCCCCGGCCACCTGCTAATATTGTTAGTATTTTATTAACTTTGGCAAGTTAATTAAAAAAAAAAAAAACTGGGCCAGGCGGTGGTGGACACACCTGTATTCATAGCACTCCGGAGGCAGAGGCAGGTGAATCTCTGAGTTCAAAGCCAACCTGGTCTACAGAGAAAGTTCCTGAACAGGGCAGGATCCAAAGCTACACAGAGAAACCCTGTGACCAAAAAAAAAAAAAAAAAAAAAAAGCAGGCTCGGTGATGTGAAGGTTCGGGTATTTTCACTTTTAAAAACGCTCCATGGCAACAGGATACATAACATGTCCAAAGTTTCTCACACCCAAGGCGACGGCGTGATCAAGATAATTGCTCGCTCCACTTCCACCACTTCCTAGAAAAACACACCAGCACCTCCATGAGGAACGGCAGAGGCCCTAGAAGTGTCATGCAGATGAGAAAACAAAAAGATGGCAACCAGAATTTACAAAGCACTTGATATGTTCCAGGCACACTCAAAAATGTATCCCAGTTCTCGCTATAGCACCGATGTTCCTGCTGGTCCCAAATCTAAAGACACAGACCGAGAAAAAAAATCGTTATCTGAGAACACACAGAATAGGAGGAAGAGCCCAAATCCGAAACCAATCTCGTTCGTGTAAACGTCGACATTCTCTGCTCAATCCCGGGGCGGGCCGCGGCACTGAGGGACCCGGGCCTCTTCCTCAGGGGCAAAAATAAAAACAAAAGAACGCGTCAGCGGTAGGAAGGACTCACCTTGGCAGTGAGCGCAGGCCGCGGAGAAGACAATGTGTTCAGAATTGAGCTCTGCACTCCAGTACTGAGGCGATAGGCCTCGGCTTAAGTCTGGCGGTGAGGAGGAAGCCCCACCCCAAGGAGGAGCAAGGGCCCGGCTTCCAGAATCGCGCGCAGGACGGACAAGCCCCCCGCTGTCCTGCGAAGTCGTTGAGGGGGTAGAAGCCAGAGCAGGGACTTTACACATCCCTCCTTGGAGAACCTCACTTCACAGCGAGCAGCTTCGATGGGTCGGGGTCCCCAAACTGTGCATGCGCACAGGCTACGTGGACAGTCCTGGGCGGCTGGCCACGCCTCCAACCGTCCCACAGTGCACCGCGCAGGCACCTCTCTAGGCGTGGATTCCTGTACTTCCTGACGAAGAAGATACTCTGTGATACCTTATGGGTCCCTCTAGCCACCCGTCCTTCATTCTCTTAAGTGAAGGCCGGATTCTCAAAGCAGCCTCAACACAAAGTTGGACCAGAACACTGAAAATTTAGCCTCTGCAGACTCCATTCTAGAAAGTTACTGATCTCCCAATCAGTACCTTGCACTGGCACTGTGCTAAGGACTTAATAAATATGAGCTGGGGATGTAGCTAAATTACTATAGTGCTTGCTTAACATAAAAGTCTGGGCTCAAAATCCCAGGACTGCATAAAACTGGTTTTGAGCCCAGCATTCGGGAGGTGAAGGTAAGGAGGATCAGGAGTTAAAAGTTGCTGAGGATGTAGGTCAGTTGGTAGAGTGCTTGCCTATCATGCCGTGGGTTCAAACCTCATCACTGCATGGTGGCACACACTTCCATCTCAGCCCTCAGGATGTGAGGGCAGAAGATTAGAAGTTCAGAGCCATCCACGCCTGCCTACGTAATGAATTTGAGGCCAGCCTAGCGTACATAAGACCTTTGTAAAAAAATTAGAAATGCAAAGCCATCCTCTCCTACACTGGGGAGATGGAAATAAACAGAATCAGAAGATTCAAAGTTTGTTGCCTCCTACACAGTGAGTTTGAGGCCAGCCTGAGATTCATGATCCCTATTTAAATGGAAAAACTTGGAACTGGAGAGATGGCCCATGGGGCAGGGTGGTATAAAGAACACTTGCTGCTTTTTCCAAAAACCCAAGTTCAGTTCCCAGCATTCATGTCAGGAGGCTTACAGCTACCTGTAACTCCAGCTCCAGGAGGTTTAACACCGTTTTCTGGCCTCCATGAGTACCTGCATACAGATGACACACATATACATAAATAAAAATGATTCACAATCCAGATGGTGGTCACACACCCCTCTAATCCCAGCACTTGGGAGGCAGAGGCAGGTGGATCTCTGTGAGTTCGAAGCCTACCTGGTCTACAGAGTGAGTTCCGGGACAGCTGGGTCTGCACAGAGAAACTCTGTTTAAAAAAAAATCATAAATAGAATTTTTATTGACTCATCATGATATACAACTCTAGGCATTTTGTTTGCTTGGAGGTTGATTTGTGTTTGGTTTTTGTGGGGGAGGTTGTTACTTTTGAGACAGGGTCTCACTATGTGGCTCTGGCTATCTTGGAATTCACTATGTAGTCCAGGGTGGCCTCTAAGTCACAAAGATCTGCCTAGGTTTGCCTCCTTGGTGCTGAGATTAAAGAAACCACCACACTCACACCTTTTACTTTTCTGTTTGAAAAGGTTATTGGGGCTAGAGAGATGGCTCAGTAGTTAAGAGCACTGACTGTTCTTCCAGAAGACCTGGGTTCAATCCCAGCATCCACGTGGCAGTTTACAACTGTCTGTAACTCAAAGATCTGACACCCTCACACAGATATTCATGTAGGCAAAACACAAATGCACATAAAATAAAAATAATTAAACTATTTTTTTTAATTCTGCAAGGCATGGTGGCACTTGGGAGACAGAGGCAGGCAAATCTCTGAGAGTTTGAGGTCAGCCTGGACAAAAAAGCAAGTTCCAGGACAGCCAAGGCTATACAGAGAGACCCTGTTTCAAAAGAAAAACATAATAATAAAAATAATAAATTATTTTATTGCCAAGTGGTGCAGGAAGCAGAAGTAGGCAGGTCTCTGAGTTTGAAGCCAGCCTGGTCTACTGAGTAAGTTCCAGAATAGCCAGGGTTACACAGAGAAACCCTGTCCCCCCCCAATATTATTTTTATGTATATGTGTGTGTGCCTTAGTATATGTCTGTGTACCACATGCATGCAGGAGCCTGGGGATGTTGAGAAGTGACCTGAACCAACTGGTTGTTCTTCAGGGATGGGTCCTGAGAGAGAGGATCAGGAGATGAGAAGATAAAGAGGAAAATATGTTTGGGATAGGGGATCTTTTACAAACTATGTCTTATGCCAAACAAGCCTATTAGGAAGTACAGCATCTTATATACTATTTCCAGGGGAGAAATGGGACAGAGTCAGCAGAAATTCCCATATAATAGACTAAGTCAGAGGAAAGCTAATATAACAATGTTGCATAAGGGGGAACACAGGGTATCTCAAAAACATTACAGACCAAGCACACTGAAGCCTTCAAACTGATAACCATAGCCCCATACAGTGGGAAGAGTTGGGTTCTCAGGATCTGAAGCTGGAGCTCCCCCAAGGCCCTGACCTCAGGCCATTACTCACTTTGCCAAGCATGTCCCTGGTTTTCAGAAGAGCTGTGTTCCTTCTCCATACATCAGGGCCTCAGGAAAAGCCTCAGTCAATCTAGCCATCAACAAGAAGAGTGTCAGGGCCGGGCAGTGGTGGCGCACGCCTTTAATCCCAGCACTCGGGAGGCAGAGGCAGGCGGATCTCTGTGAGTTCGAGGCCAGGCTGGACCGACAGCCTCGAAAACTATACAGAGAAACCCTGTCTCGAAAAACCAAAAAAAAAAAAAAAAAAAAAAAAAAAACCAAGAGTGTCAGGATCTCCTAGTACTGGGTTACTGATAGTTGTGAGCTGTCATATGGGTGCTAGGAACTGAACCCTGGTCCTCTGCAAGAGTAGCAAGTGTAACTGCTAAGTAATCTCTCCAGCTCTCTCACTACCCTTTTTGAGACAGTTTCTCGTAATCTAGACCCCAGATGGGCATGAAACTCCCCTCACATATCTGAGGCTGGCCTTGAATTCCTGATGCTCCTACCTCTACCTCTTGAAAGTACTAGGATACTCCTAGGATTACAGGGGTGAGTCAGTATGCCTGATGTTAGACCCTTCTCACACACACACACACACACACACACACACACACACACACACCTTAATCACATCACTCAGCAAGTATAATCCTAGGATTACAGGGGTGAGTCAGTTTGCCTGATGTTAGACCCTACACACACACACACACACACACACACACACACACACACACACACACACACACGCACACCTTAATCGCATCACTTAGGAAGTTAAGGCAAGAAGTTCAATATCAAGTTTAAGGGTAGCTTGGACTCAGTAGTGAGTTCCAGACCAGCCTGTCTACAAATGGAAACTCTATAACTCTGTCTCAAAAGAAAGGTATGATGACATATGCCTGGAAATGCTGGGAAGAAAGTTTCATAAGTTTGAGGCCAGCCTTTACTACATTAGACTTGCAGAGAGAGAGGAGTTGGCTCACTATGTTGCCCAGGCTAACCTGCAATACCTATATTCAAGCAAGCGTGCTTCAGCCTTCCTGGTTTGAGAATACAGGCATGTATCTTTTCCTTGGCAGAAGTGGAAAAGATCCCAGGTTGTTTGGGTACAGCTGTTGTTTGTTTCCCCCACCTGTCTCCTCTACTGCCACAGACTACCCCAGCTGGGTATGGGAGTCCTGTGGGATGAGGGTTCATGAAGACTAGGTGAGTAAGGATTTAGATCTGATGTTTTTTGGTTTTTCAAGACAGGGTTTCTCTGTGTAGCTTTGGATCCTGTCTTGGAACTCAATCTGTAGATCAGACTGGCCTCAAACTCATAGAGAACCTCTTGCCTCTGGCTCCCCAGTGCCAGGATTAAAGGCCTGTGCTACCACTGCCTGGCTCTCCTCCCTTTAGGAATCAGACCACCCCTACTATCCATTACTTGCCATCTACTTTCTAAAATAAGTAATATCTTCATGGACTAAATTGCCACTCCAGATATGCTATTGATAGTCCAATGGCATGCCAGCTGAGAATGAATTCACTAAGACAGAGAAAACAAAGGCCTTTTAGCTAAAGAACCCACCCTCCTGGTATAGTCACACATAAGCTTCATTGTGCACCTGTAATTAGACTGATTGTTGCCTAGAATCTAGTGTGGTCTCTGACCCTAGCATAGAGGTCAACAGGCCATAAAGTACATGTGACATCTCCCCTAAGCATAGGTCTAGGGAGGGAAGAGTCAGGGATAATAATTCTGGGGAATTTGGGTGAGGTCTTCCTGCACATATTGCAAAAAGGTCACCAAGTCATTAACAAAATCCACTAGCTTTCTGAATGGGATGCAGGTGTTTGATTTTACCTCCTCCATTGAAGAGACACCCCTGCATAATTAACATCCCTGGTTCTCTGTGAGTACAAAGACCTTTGTGCCCCCAACATCCCATCTTAGTACTTCCACCATCTTCTGCGAGGTCTAATGGATTCTCCATTCCTTTTCCTGCTGAATGTGGCTTCTTAAAAGTCTAAAGTCCAACAATCAGTAGTGACCTTGCCAGCTAATGAACTGCTGAGTCATTGCTGTAACCCAGATGCCTCCTTTCCAAACTCCCAGCCTACAAAGTGTCACATGTAAAGTGTAACCCTAGCCCACCAAGAATTTTCCTAGTAGGGTTGGATGTGTATTGTTTTCCAGAACTAATTAATCTGTTTGCTGAGGAGTGTGGTGGATCAGGTCTCTAATCCTACTACTTGGAAGTTGGAGGAGGCAAAAAGTCAGTAACTCAAGATCAGCCTTGGCTATATAACAAATTAGAGGCATAACTGGGCTACATGAGACTCTGTCACAAAATAAATAAAAATTTTAATTTTGAATGGTGTAGTTTGTCATTTAGGGCATTACCCTAGTCTACTTTCTGTTCCTGTAATAAAACACTGATAAAACCAACTTTGGGAAGGAAAGTCTTTTTTTTTAAGATTTATTTATTTATTACATATACACTGTTCTGCCTACATGCCAGAAGAGGGCACCAGATTGAGTTGTAGATGGTTGTGAGCCACCATGTGGTTGCTGGGAATTGAATTCAGGACCCCTGGAAGAGCAGTCAGTGCTTTTAACCTCTGAGCCATCTCTCCAGCCCAAGTCTTTTTTTTTTTTAAAGAAACAGTTTTCTTTTAATTATTTATTTGTATGTTTATGTACATCGGTGTTTTGCTTGCATATATGTCTGTGCGAGGGTGTTGGATCCCCTGGAACAGGAGCTATAGATAGTCGTAAGCTGCCATGAAGGTGCTAGGAATTGAACCCAGGTCCTTTGGAAGAGCAGTCAGTGCTCTTAACCACTGAGCCTTCTCTCCAGCCCCCAAAAAGTCTTATTTCATCTTAAAATTCCATGTTACAGTCTATTACTGAATGAAGTCAGAACAGGAACGCACACAGGAACCTGGAGGCAGGAACTGAAATAAAGACCATGGAGATACAATCTGGTTTATAAATACAACCCAGGAACAGCTGGCCAGCGTGGGTACCTTGCACAGTGGACTGCAGCCTCTCATGTCAGTCATTAATAAAGAAAGCACCCCCACCACAGACATGCCCACAGGCCAATCTGATGGAGGTAATTCCTCAACTGTGAGAGTCCCTCTTCCCAGGTGACTCTTATTTGTGTCAAGTTGGCAAAAACTAGCCTGTTGTGGAATAGTTGTTTACACTGTAAAGATGTGTCTCTGCCTAAGGCACCTTCTGATTGAATTAGTAAAAGAGATTAATGGCCAATAGCTAGGCAGGAGGGAATAGGCAGGACTTCCTGGGCAGAGACAAAGAAATTGGAAGAGGAATCCAGGCATGTGGCAGACTCAGAGTAAATCAGATGTCACTTACTAAGAAGAGGTGACCCAGCCATATGGCAGAATGTAGATTAAAAAAAAAAAGGTTAATTAAGTTACAAGAGCTAATTGGGGAAAAGCTTAAGCCAAGGCCAAGCTTTCATAATCAATAATAAGTCCCTGGGGTCATTGTTTGCAGAATGGGGGTCTAAAGATAGTCTGACAAGAAAGCTTGCTACACTGACCAGCACAGACGCAGTGTAGACTTAAAATAATTGCCATTGCTTGCCGGGCAGTGGTGGCGCACACCTTTAATCCCAGCACTCGGGAGGCAGAGGCAGGTGGATTTCTGTGAGTTCGAGGCCTGGCTGGACCGACAGCCTCCAAAACAGAGAAACCCTGTCTCGTAAAACCAAATAAATAAATAAATAAATAAATAATTGCCATTGCTTTAACAAAGCTCCATTTCTGTCCTCTGAATGTTACCAGAGATCTCAGGTGAAAGTCTGGATGGGACCTAGCAGCCCCAACAAGCTTAGCCACTTGTCCCCAGGACTTCAATTAAATGTACAAACAGGGCACAGCAAGATGGCTCAGTGAGGAAACGCACTGTAAGATGCTGAAATAACATGATTGTATTTGGCCGGGTGTTGGTGGCGCATGCCTTTAATCCCAGCACTGGGGAGGCAGAGGCAGGCGGATCTCTGTGAGTTCGAGGCCAGCCTGGTCTACAAAGTGAGTTCCAGGACAGCCTCCAAAGCCACAGAGAAACCCTGTCTCGAAAAACCAAAAAAAAAAAAAAAAAAAAAACATGATTGTATTTAATCACTGAGGAGGGAAAAACGATGGAGTGAGACTTTTATATGTCTAGGCAGATAGTATCAGCCTTTAGCATGAGTCTGCAGTAACAGAGTGGCGGTGACTGGGAGTTATTTTTGGTCATTTTAGCCTCCAAGAGCACTTTATCTTTTGGGACTCGACTGACAGCTGTATTGTAGGAAGCAAAGGAGGAGAGAATGGGGCTGGAAAGAGAAAAGGCTGTGGCTGTGGCATCCAGGCAGGCCAGAGAAGCAGTTTTGGAAGTCTATGGATTGAATTAAGATACTGAAGGTAAATCCAGCTTTTAAAAGCCAGTCGAGCCGGGTGTTGGTAGCACACACCTTTAATCCTAGCTCCCGGGAGGCAGAGGCAGGCGGATCTCCGAGAGTTCAAGGCCAGCCTGGTCTCCTTAGTGAGTTCTAGGACAGTCTCCAAAGCCACGGGGAAACCCTGTCTTGTAAAACTAAAAAAAAAAAAAAAAAAAAAAAAAAAAGCCAGTCTAAGCTGTTACACAGAGAAACCCTATCTTGAAAAAACAAAAAACAAAAACCACAACTAAATAAAAACAAACCAAAACCCTGAGAACTAGCCGAGGTCCCCTGGCATGAGTTGTGGGGGTTGGGCAGCCTCAGACAAACGCTGTAGAGGGCAGGAAGGTTGTCCACCCACTGACAGAGGTCTCAGCCTATGCAGAGGAAGTGGAGTAGTTGCTTTGGATTTGAAGCATCAAGGCACAGGTTGTAAGCTAAGACTGTGGGTGGGAAAGGGCAGAGAGATTTGGTAAGTCCTGATAGTTAGAAGAGGAAAATAAAAAAAAAAAGTGTAAAGATCCTGGAGCTGGGAGCAGGATTGGCACATGAAATAGGATGAGAAGCAGAAAAAGCCGAGATATAGGAAAATTCTCGCCCCTTGTCATTCCAGGCTCTTCTATGATGCCATCAAGATCTTTGAGACTTTGGCCCGGCTTTGGTGGCGCACGCCTTTAGTCCCAGCACTTGGGAGACAGAAGCAGGCAGATCTCTGTGAGTTCGAGGCCAGCCTGGTCTACAAGAGCTAGTTCCAGGACAGCCTCCAAAGCCACAGAGAAACCCTGTCTCGAAAAACCAAAAAAAAAAAAAAAAAAAAAAAAAAAGATCTTTGAGACTTTGGAAGTCAAACACCCCATTTTTCATCTACTGAGCCAATTTATCCTGGAGCTGGGCTGAGTAATCACTTACCCTTGAGGCAGTTTAGAAAGGATGGATGAAAGGTACCTCAAGGAAGAGTTGAAGCTATTTTGAAAAACTAGGAGCCCATGCTGTTAAGGAGAGCCCAGGGTATTCTGAGGATTCCAGACCCACTGGTCCCCATAAGGATTTCAGGTAGCAGGAGAACCTCTCTGGGAGAGCTCAGAAAAGGCACAGGAGTGTCAACAGACCTTGACCACACCAAACTCCTAGCCTGGCAATGCCTAGGGAACTGATCTCACAGGCTCCTTGGGAGAGAAGAAGGAGACAGGGATCATTTGCCACTCATAGGGGTGCATATGAGTCCAGTGATGGGCATGAGCACAGGAGGCAAGACGACTCCAGACCCTCAGAAGCTAAAGAAAGGAGGTAAGAGGAAGAAAGAGAGAAATCACCTGATGGATTACCAGAGGGCAATCAGAGAGGTTAAGACCTGCTAAACACTGTGATTTGGGGTATCTGTAGAGTCACCCTGGCCTGGACCTGGACGTCCCAACAAACAGACAGCAACTCTCGTGCCATCAGAGGGTGAGGCTGGAAGGAAGGAGTGGGGGAGGACAGAATGAAAGCCAGGATCTAGGAGTTAAATCTGAGATGAGCTGCCAGTACCTGATGCTTTCTGGATCGCAAGGAGGTCCTTGCTCCTACCTGGCACCTATGCTCACACATGGCACCAAATGTAAGAAGAGGAGATGGATCTGTAGGAGTGACGTGTTTATTTCAGAGTAAACTTGAGAGGGGTTCTCATCAAAAGGGAAGAGTAGACTTCTTCAACATGTGAGGGTGTCCGTCAGGTCTGAGGTGAGGGGGCTGAGTTCCTTCCTATCCAGTCACACAGTGTTAATGTTAAACTAGGCCATTCGGGTTTGATATCGTTTTGACTTAGGTGCTATTCCAGATCACAAAGGCTTGCAACAGGGGGGATCTGGGATGGAGTTGCCTCTTAGTCTTGCCCATGTTCTCACAGTCACTCACAGCCAAAACTGAACTCCAAGATGTAACTTGTGGAAAGAACTTACTCCCTTATGCTATCTTCTGACCTCCACATGCACACTGTAACACTTGCTAACATAAACACGCACACAAGAAAATAAATGCAGTTCTTATCAATTTTTAACAAAAATAAAAACAAAATAATTTAGAATGTTTTAATGTATGCATGAGCTTATTATGCCACATATGTGAAGGAGCCTGCAGAGGCCAGAGAGGGTGTTGGATCTGCGGAGGCTAAGTTGTTTCGAGCCTTCTGAGCCATTTCTCAAGACACATAGTAGAAAAAGTAAATTTATAAAATTTTAGATTTATTTTGCATGTTCGTATGTTTAACCCATAGGTGTGCATGTGCATCATGTGTGCATCTAGTGTCAGAAAAGGGCATTGGAACCGCTGGAACTAGGGTTATAAATAATAGTAAACAACCACATGTGTGCTAAGCACTGAACCTGGGTCCTCTGCAAGAGCAAAAAAATGTTCCTTTTTTCTTTTTTTAGTAACTTATCTTTATTTTATGTGCACTGTTGGTTTTGCCTGCATGTATGTCTATGTGAGAGTGTCAGATCTTAGAGTTGTGAGCTGCCATGTGGGTGCTGAGGATTGAACCCAGGTCTTCTGGTCAAGCAGTAGGTGCTCTTAACCACTGAGCCATTACTCCAGACCCCCAAAAATGCTCCTTTTGTGTGTGTGTGTGTGTGTGTGTGTGTGTGTGTGTGTGTGTGTGTGTGTGTGTGTGTGTGTGTGTGTTTTCAAGACAGGTTTTCTCTGTGTAACAGCTCTGGCTGTCCTGGAACTCTCTGTAGACCAGGCTGGCCTCGAACTCACAGAGCTCCACCTGCTTCTGTCTCACCAGTGCTGGAATTAAAAGCATGTGCCACCACCATCACCTGGTACAACAAGTGCTGTTAGCCACTGAGTAATCTCTCCAGCCCAATTTTAAATTTTTTTTTTTTTTTTTTAGTTTTTTACGAGACAGGGTTTCTCTATATTGTTTTGGAGGCTGTCGGTCCAGCCTGGCCTGGAACTCACAGAGATCCACCTGCCTCTGCCTCCCAAGTGCTGGGATTAAAGGCATGTGGCACCACCGCCCGGCCCAATTTTAAACTTTTTTAAAGATTTATTAATTTTATGCATTGTCTGAGTGTTTTGCCTTTACATATGTGTGTGTAGATGCCTGGTATTCTCAGAGTCAGAAGAAGACATTGCATCCCATGGAATTGAAGTTTCAGATGACTGTACACTACCATATGGGTACTAGGAACCAAACCCAGTTCCCTTGCAAGAAAAGGTGTTTTTATTGTTGTTGTTGTTGTTTTGTTTTTGGTTTTGTTTTTTCGAGACAGGGTTTCTCGGTATTGTTTAGGAGGCTGTCCTGGAACCCACTCTGTAGACCAGGCTGGTCTCGAACTCACAGAGATCCTGCCTGCCTCTGCCCCCCCTCAGTGCTGGGAGAAAAGGTGTTTTTAACCACTGAACCACCTCTGTAACTCTATATTCACTTTACATTTTTATTTAGTTATTTGATTATTTAGTTATTATCCTGGAACTCACCCTGTAGAAAAGGCTGGCCTGGAACTCACAGATATCTACCTGCCTCTGCCTCCCAAGTGCTGGGATTAAAGGCGTTCGACACCAGTGCCTGGGTAGTATACTTTATTTTTATTTATATATATGTGTGTGGGTGTGTTCATGTATATTTGTATGCCTGTGGAATCCAGAAAATGGTGTTGCTTGGAGTTACAAGCGGTTGTAAGCTGCCTAATGTGGATGCTGGGAACAGATTTCAGTTCTTCTGCAAAAAGCAGTATGAACTCTTTTTTTTTTTTTTTTTTTTGGTTTTTACGAGACAGGGTTTCTCTGTATTGTTTCGGAGGCTATCAGTCCAGCCCGGCCTCGAACTCACAAAGATCTGCCTGCCTCTGCCTCCCAAGTGCTGGGATTAAAGGTGTGTGCCACCACCGCCCGGCCAGTATGAACTCTTAACCACTGAGCTGTCTCTAGCACAGGAAAGCTAAAAAGGCTTTCATTGTTGTTGAGACGAAATCTGATTGTGTAGTCCTGTCTGAACTCACAGATATACTCCTGCCTCTGCCTTCCTGCATGCTAGAACTAATGTTTAAAAAAAAGCTACATTTTTGTTTGTTTTGTTTTACAAGGCCAGGCTAGTCTACAAGGAAGTCCAGGCCAACCAGAGTTACATGGCTGAGATCTTGTGTTTAAAAAAAAGAAGGGGGGAGCGTTGGTGGCACATGCCTTTAATCCCAGCACTCGAGAAGCAGAGGCAGGCGGATCTCTGTGAGTTCGAGGCCAGCCTGGTCTACAGAGTGAGTTCCAGGACAGCCTCCAAAACAATACAGAGAAACCCTGTCTCGGAAAAACAAACAAGAAAAAAAAAAAAAGGAGGGGGAAGAGGAGGAGAAGAGGAAAAGGAGGAGGCAAGGAGGAGGCAAGGAGGAGGCAAGGAGGAGGGAGGAGGAGGGAGAAGAAGGGGCTTGCCTGTCCTGCTGATGGAGTCAGAAACTTGGACCAACCTGCCCTTGAAGACAATACATGAGTCTTTGAGGATAACAAAGTCTCACACAGATGTGGATTAAATCCTAACAAGCTGTGCCGGGCGGTGGTGGCGCACGCCTTTAATCCCAGCACTCGGGAGGCAGAGGCAGATGGATCTCTGTGAGTTCGAGGCCGGGCTGGACCGATAGCCTCCGAAACAATACAGAGAAACCCTGTCTCGTAAAAACCAAAAAAAAAATCCTAACAAGCTGTGATCTTTCAGAGGGTTCCTGGGGAGTGAACTTAACTAGAATCATTTCGATGATGAGAACCAAGGATTTGAGGTGCTCCATATATAGAAAGGGGTCTTTTACTAATTATACTTATTTTAAAGGGTAGTAGCACACCCTTTAGTCCCAGAACTTGGGAGGCAGAGGCAGGCGGATCTCTGGTCTACAGAGCTAGTTCCAGGATAGCTAGGGCCACACAATTTTTGTGGGGGTTTTGGGTCCCAGACCCTACTGGGTCTCTGTGAGTCGCTGGTCAGCCAACAAGTGCACCCTGTTTTCTAGCCCTGGCTTACTGCCCTGGCCTTGCCCCACTGACATCAACATCTAGCACTGAGGAAAACACGATATCTTCCACCTGGGGTTTTTCCACTGTGCTGTAAACCTGTATATAAGACTTCTCCCTCTCTGTCAGCCTGACCTTCCTGTGGCCGGTGCCTGCTGAGGCGACTCTGAAGCCACCCAGCGGTTTTGCCCCATCCTCCCCACTTGCATCACCATGGTGGCATACTGACAGCAGGCCGGACTCAGCTACATCCGGTTCTCCCAGATCTGTGGGAAAGCAGTGTGGGATGCCCTGAAGACCAAGTTCAAGGCGAACGCCGAGAAGACTTCAGGCAGCAGCGTGAAGATCGTGAAGGTGAAGAAGGAGTCGACCCTGACTGAAGCATGAGCTGCTGAGCCTTCACGGTGACGATGTGGGTACCTATTACGTTATGGCAGATGGAAATCAACCTCGCCTCCTGGGCTTAAGACCACCTGTCGTACTGATAATTTGACTATGCCAATAAATTGACATGCTTCACTCTCAAAAAAAAAAAAAAAAAAGACTGCTCCCTCTCTACAATAGAGAGACCTCTTGGCACTTGCAATAAAGACACACACTCATTCTCTTAGCACAAATGGCCAGACAATGTTTTTCATTTCCTGATACCTCAGACTTGCTTGTGGCACAGGTGCCACAGGGCAGGGGAGGTGTGTTTTAGGACAGGGTTTCTCTGTGTAGTCCTGGCTGTCCTGGAACTTGCTCTGTAGACCAGCTTGTCCTCGAATTCACAGAGATCCTTCTACCTCTGCCTCCAAAGAGCTGGAATTAAAGGCATTCACCATCATTTCTGCCTCTAATTTCAGCCATCATAGCTTTCCTTAAGCCAGAGTGAATGACTCTCACTGGCATATTGTCATCCTTTTCCTGACTCCATATGTGTTAAAAGTTGTCGTTTTGTTTTTTGTTCTTTGAGACAGGGTTTCTCTGTGTAGCTTTGGAGCCTATCCTGGCCCTTTCTCTGTAGACCAGGCTGGCCTCGAACTCACAGACATCCAGTGGCCTCTGCCTCCCGACTGCTGGGATTAAAGGCGTGCCACCAATGCCCGGCCTCGTTAATCATTTTTGAGATAGGGTCTCTCACTATGTAGCTTTGGCTGGCTTGGAACTCTCTGTGTATACCAGCCTGGCTTCCAACTAATGCAGGAGTTCTCAACCTGTGGGTTGTGACCCCCCCCCAAAGGGGTTACATATCAGATATCCTGCATCTCAGATATTTGCATTATGATTCATAAAAGTAGCAAAATTACAGTTATGAAGTAGCCATGAAAACAATTTTATGGGTTGGGGGTCTCCACAATATGAGGAACTGTATTCAACAGTCCCAGCATTAGGAGGTTTGAGAACCACTGCTAACATATGTCAATCTGTCTCTTCCTCCTGAGTGCAAATTTAAAGGGGTAAGGTATCCTATTTTTAATGCATTGTAATTTTTATTTTGTGTATGAATATGTGTGTGTCAGGTATTAGTTCTCTCCGTTTACCATGTATTCCCTGACGACTGAACTGGGGTTATCTGTCTTGGCAGAAGGGGCCTTTTTCTAGTTTTAAAAATCAAGATCTTAACTGTGTAGCCCAGGCTGGCCTTGAACTCAACAGCCTCCTGCTTTAGCCTCCTGAATGTTATGGACATATGCCACTGATCAAAGGGCACTTTTATATTCTGTATTATAAAGATAGATTTGTGCTACAAACTGTAAAAGGGAATTTGCACGTACATTTTATTAACAGCTTGGTAAGTATACACCATTAGTGGTTTCTTTGTTCTAAGTCAGCACAGGTGCTCCTGTAGGAGTAAAGGTTGAAATCATCAGACATTAAGTACACTCAATGGTACAAGAAGTGCCTGAGGGCAAGATCGAGCCAACAAGATTAGCCAATATTCTGACAGGCAGCACTAGTGGGTTCCATACCCAACAAAGGAAAAGACACGAAGGTAAGAGGAAGACATGTTGGGGATATCAGGGAATGAGAGTAAACATGAATGCATGTATGATGTTTATTTATTTTTGTTTTTTTGAGACAAGATTTCTCTGTGTAATAGCTCTGGCTGTCCTGGAACTAGCTCTGTACACCAGGCTGTCCTCCAATTCACAGAGATCCACCTGTCTCTGCCTCCCGAGTGCTGGGATTAAATGCATACGCCACCACTGCCCGGTTTGATGTTGTTTGTTTTAAGTGCCTGACATGTTAGTGAGATGGCTCAGTGTGAGTAACAGTGTTTTTTTTTTTTTTTTTTTTTTTTTTTTGGCTTTTTCGAGACAGGGTTTCTCTGTATTGTTTTGGAGCCTGTCCTGGAACTCACTCGGTAGACCAGGCTGGTCTCCAACTCACAGTGATCCGCCTGTCTCTGCCTCCCAAGTGTTGGGATTAAAGGCGTGCGCCACCAACGCCTGGCCGTAACAGTGCTTTCTGTGTAAGCCTGAAGACTTGAGCTTGATTTCCTAGAACTTATGTAAAGGTGAAAGGAGAGACTCAACTCTACAGGGGTGTCCTCTGACCTTCACACATGCACTGTGGCAAAAGTGCACCTCCCACCGGGTGGTAGAGGCACACACCTTTAATCCCAGCACTAGGGAAGCAGAGGCAGGTGGATCTCTGTGAGTTCGAGACCAGCCTGTTCCACAAGAGCTAGTTCCAGGACAGCCTCCAAAGCCACAGAGAAATCCTGTCTTGAAAAAAAAAAGTGTACCTCCCCTACACACACACCTCCACAATGATAATAAGTAAAAAAAATTAAAAAAGAAGTGGCTCATTCCTAAATGTGCACAAAACACATGTTAGCAAGAGAAGCACAAACATCACAAGCCAGGCTACTGACCATCTGGCCAGAGACGCTTTGTTCATTAGCATTCTCTTCACACGGTGTGCAAAAGTCCCACAACAGAGAAGAAGCAAGGCTGACTGCTTTCTCTCCCCCACCTCTTTCTCCCTATATCCTCTGCTGGCTGGAGTGCAAATGGAAAGCAGTTTCTTGTTTTTGTGTGGTGTGTAGATATGTGTTCCTTTGTCAATACATGCATGTGTGTGGTGACCAGAAGTCAACGTTTCCACCCTATGGTTTCTGAGAGTCTCTCACTGGATTTGAAACTTACTGATTGACTAGACTGGCTGTTCATCAAATGTTAGATCCTCTTCTCTAACTTGTCGTGTATAGATCAAGATGGCCTTGAACCAAAAGAGATTGGCCTGCTTCTGTCTCCCAGGTTATAGGATTAAATGCGTGTGCCACCAAGCCTGATCCCTGCTGTTTGTTTTATTGAGACAAGGTCTCATATAGCTGAGGCTGTCCTGGAACTCCTGATCTTCTTGCCTCTACCTCCCAAGTTCTAGAATTACAGGCATAGACCAAGAAGATAGAAATGATTATATAGCTGAGAGAAGGGCATCTTCCAAACTGCACAAGCTGTGTTCTTACTCACACAGCCTGGAAAACTTGTTATAAAACCATTATCTGGCCACAGTTTAGAAAACCAACATGTCTTGATCAGACAAACTGTATTAACAGAGAACTCATTGTGAGATCAATCAGCGGACCTAGAGTGGTCTCAAAATTAAGTTAGACATCAAGCCACTAAGAGAGCTGTAGCTGTGTCTCCTGGCCATGAGGGTGCTCCTTTGTGGTTAACGGTCCTTGAGGTTGCAGACAGGTTGTTCCAGCTCCTTCACAAACTAAGGCACCAGAGCATCTCCCCATAGGTTCACTAAAGGAGTTGCAAAAGATCCCTTGGCTTTACAACATTGTGACCTCTCCCCCAATCCTCCCTTTGTAAGCTACATAGAGAATCATCAGGTAAAATACTATAAAACAGAAATATAGTCCACCGTATTTTTTGAGGGAAAATGTTATCTCACTCCATAAACATGCCACCTATCTCATAAATATTCCCTTTAAACAATCCACAATGCAG
The DNA here is from genome assembly GCF_017639785.1 of Mesocricetus auratus. Lineage (NCBI taxonomy): Eukaryota > Metazoa > Chordata > Mammalia > Rodentia > Cricetidae > Mesocricetus > Mesocricetus auratus. The sequence continues at coordinate 25,143,221 of NW_024429197.1, read as the reverse complement.
AACCCATTCTGCTACCATCCCTAGTTTGAGACAACTCACTTTTATCTCTCTTTGGAATGCTTGCTTGAATTTGCTAAATAAGCTTATGTTTAAGCTGCCTGCTCTCTTAACTGAATTATTTCTAGAAGACAAGAACTGAGAGAACCCTCTAATACCACCACCATGTTTGGCATCTCCAAGACAGACAGAAATCTTTTTTGTGGTTGTTGTTGTTTCGTTTTGTTTTTTGAGACAGGGTTTCTTCGTGTAACAGCCTGGCTGTCCTGAAATTTGTTTTGTGGACCAGACTGGCCTCTAACTCACAGAGATCCACCTGCCTCTACCTACGGAGTGCTGGGATTACAGGGGTGGGCCACCACTGCCCCGTTTGTTCGTTTTGTTTTCTTTTGAAACAAGGCTTCTCTGTATATCCCTGGCTGTCATGGAAGTTGCTCTGTAGACCATGCTGTCCTCCAACTCACAAAGATCTACTTGCCTCTGCTTCCCAAGTGCAGGACTAAAGGTGTGCGCATCCTCTGCCTGACTAAAAACTGTTATTTGTCTATACGTATGTGTGTCTGCATGTGGGTTCCTGTGAATGAGTACAAGTACCCTTGGAGGCCAGAAGTGGGTGTCAGATCTCCTGGAGCTGGAGTTACAAGTGGGAAGATTGTTTAGAGCTACAAGTCAGGGAGGATTGGAATAGAGCAGTATCTTTTGGAAGGGACCACTGCATCCATGAAAGCACATCAGCTGTGGTTGTCTGCATAAGATCAAGCCAGGCAATATTCTAGCATGCAGGAAAAAGACACTCATAAGCACCCACCTCTAACTGGAAACTGTTGATGATGGATGGCTTTTGGTGGGGGTGGGGGGTCTGTGTCAGTCTTTAATGGTATAGTTCCACACATTCAACACATACCAGCAGATGGCCCTATGCCCATAAGTATATGGGCAGCATAAATTGAGCTCGGTGGGTTATTAAAAAGAAAAGGCTGGAGACATGGGTCAGTGACTACTCTTGAAGAGGACTCAACTTTGGTTCCCAGCACCCACATTGTAGTTGACAATCATTTATAACTCCAGTTTCAGAGGATCTAATGCTCTCTTCTCAGGGTACTACACACATGTGGGACACAGACAAACATTCAGGCAAAACACCCCAACATATGAAATAAATAAACTTAGAAAAATATTATATGAGGCAGAAGCAGAAGGATCAACACAAGTTCAAGACCAGACAGGGCTATGTATTAAAAGCATGTCTCCAAAACCCAAAATAAATAAATTACTAAAAAGAAGTAAAAAAACAGTTTGTTGAGATATTTTGGCATCAAATGAAACAATCCAGAGCATTATTTTTTTTTGGTTTTTTTTTTTTCGAGACAGGGTTTCTCTGTGGCTTTGGAGGCTGTCCTGGAACTAGCTCTTGTAGACCAGGCTGGTCTCGAACTCACAGAGATCCACCTGCCTCTGCCTCCCGAGTGCTGGGATTAAATGCGTGCGCCACCAACGTCCGGCCTACCTGCTTACTTTTAAAAGTGCCACTGGGTGATTTAGACTTGTGGGGCATTAATTCAGAACATGGGAATTAGTCTTTTTCCAAATATTCATAAACTATAAGAGCAGCAATTACATGTCTGATCTGAGCTGTTCTTTGGTTTCTAGGTTCAGCAATGGAAATTTAGAGCTGTCAGATAAAATACATGCTATGTATCTCCTACAATATTTGGGACATACTACACTAAAAATTATTTGCAATTCAAGTTTATCTGGGCATTGTTTATTTGTATTTGTTTAATCTGGCCATCCTAATTTAGGGAGAGGCTGTTGACTAGACCACATTTTCTAATATATTTTCTATATAGTGATGTGTAACTTGATTCAGAAGATATCTGAATAGAAAATTCAACAAAAAGGTGGTTCCCTTTGGCTCCTGGAATTACAAGTATCCTCATTTCTAAGACATAAAGATTATGTTACATAAACATACCACTAAAAAGAGTGATGTTGACAGTAATTAGACCATCTCAGTGCTTTAAAAGATCACTGTCTTAAAATCTGGGTAGCTTTCTTGTCTACATAGTGGCTGTTAGAACTACTTGAAGGGTTTGTTAAAACATATTGTTGAGTGGGACTTAGCTTCAAGGTTTCTGATTTAGTAAGTCTGGCATTGAGTTGTAGGAATTTGTAACAAGTGCTTTGGGTGAGACTGGCACACTTTTAGAACCACTGCTGTGACATATCAAGGCCTATTCCTGGAGCTGAGGAACAGGTTAGTCCAACCTAAATTCTTTACCAATGTTGGGAGGGAACAAGGTATTTTGGAGAGATAATAACTATGTCTAGTAAAAAGAAAAAAGAAGACTACTGTTTTTTGTTTGTTTGTTTGTTTTTTTTGTTTTTCGAGACAGGGTTTCTCTGTGGCTTTGGAGGCTGTCCTGGAACTAGCTCTTGTAGACCAGGCTGGCCTCGAACTCACAGAGATCCGCCTGCCTCTGCCTCCCAAGTGCTGGGATTAAAGGCGTGAGCCACCACCGCCCGGCTAATCCAGAGCATTATTAGGAATTGAATGATAGTAGTTATTATTTGTTATTATTTATTCAATGACAGCAAAGACTCTTGGGATGGAACTGTCAGCTCCTCTCTCCTACTCTACCCCTTTTAAAGTGCAGCTTAGCCCAGCAGAGTCAGGATGATCTAGCACTGCAGGACTCTATAATTAGATTGTACATTTTCCCTACTTCTACATGGTTGCACACATGCAATCACATCCACACATGTGAACACACACACACACACACACACACACACACACACACACACACATACCTTTATGTAGAGCTACAGCTGCCAGCATAGAAGACACAGTTATACCAGGGCAGGAATCAATGCTGAAGTGTGGTAGTGGGAAGAAGACTGTAGCCAGCTAAAACCCCTGGGCTGTGGCTGGACGGTGAGAAGGAAGGAGAGGGAGTGGTATGGGCAGAACTGGTGAGGCAAGGGAAAAAACCACAGAAGGAAGCAGACAGCCTAAGTCATGGGACAGTACTGATTTCCTCTGTTAACTTCATTTCCTGATTTTACAGACTTCTATTGCACATGCCACCCACAAACAATGCTTTGTTATAAGTGGGTGGAAGTGATTGGCTTAGTCAGGCATTATGGTCCCTACCCATAATCCCAAGAGCACACTAAATTCAAGGCAAGCCTGGGATATATAGCAAGATCCTATCTTTTTATCTTTTAAAAGAAATGTTTTTGGATTTTTTTTGTTTGTTTATTGGTTTTCAAGACAGGGTTTCTCCTGGTTGTCCTGGAACTAGTTCTGTAAATCAGACTGGCCTCGAATTTACAGAGATTCTCTTGCCTCTGCCTCCCAAGTGCTGGGATTAAAGGCTGTGCCACCACCACCTGGCAAAAGAAGTGCTTTTTGTAATTTAGTGGTAGAGTGCTTGCCTAGAAGACCCTGAGCTTGCTGGGTTGGTGGTGCATGCTTTTAGTTCCAACACTCAGAAGGCAGAGGCAGGCAGATCTCTGTGAGTTTGAGTCCAGCCTGATCTACAGAGTAAGTTCCAGGATAGCCAGGGCTCTAATGAGAAACCCTGTCTCAGAAAAACAAAACAAAACAAGACCCTGAGTTCAAACAAGATAACATGCCAACTTGTGAAGGAATAAAGCAGGATCCTACATTCCAGGAACTATACCATTTTGAATATGGCAGGAATTAGGCTGGGGATGTAACTTGGTTGGTAGATTGCTTACCTATCATTCATGAAGCCCTGGGTTCAAACTTGGGTACTAAATAAACCTGCATGTATTCTATGCCACGTGCAGATAAAGACCAATGTTATCCTTCTACTTCATAGTAAGTTCCAGCCTAACCTGGAATATATGAGACCTTGTCAAAAAAAAAAAAGCCAGTTGTTGGTGGCCCATGCCTTTAATTCCAGCACTCAGGAGGAAGAGGCAGGCGGATCTTGTCTACAGAGTGAATTTCAGGACAGACTCCAAAGCTACAGAGAAACCCATCTTGGGAAAAAGAAAAGAAAAGAAAAAAAGAAAGAAGGGCTGGAGAGGCAGCTCAGCAGTTAAGAACACTGGCTGCTCTTCCAGGGGACCCAGGTTCAATCCCCAGCACCTACATGACTGCTCATAACTGTCTGTAACTCAAAGATCTGACACCTTCACACAAACATACATACAGGCAAAACACCAATAAAAATAATTGTTTTTTAAAAAGAAAAAAAGAAAGAAGAGAGAAAGAACTGGAGAGATGGTTTAGTGGTAAGAGCATTTGCTGCTCTTCCAGAGGATCCAATTTCAATTCTCAGCATCCATATGGGGGCTAAAAGCCTTCTGTAACTCCTTCTAGTGTATTAGATGCCCTCTTCTAGCCTTCGGGGGCAATGCATGCATGTACATGGTATACAGACATACATGAAGGCAAAACAAACAGCCACATTAATAAAATAAAAATAGTGTTTTAAAAAAGGGAACATAGGTGATTAGTATAGCTTACATATGATTCTCACTAATAAGGAGCTCAAGACACAAGGACCTCAGAAAAAGTTAAGTAAATCCAATAGAAAATAAAGGAAAGATTGGGAAGCTGGTTCAGTGGCCAAGACTGCTTGCTCTGAGAGTCTGTGAACTTGAGTTCAAATCCCCAGTGCTTACATAAACCTAGGCATGGCTGTTCATGCCTATAAGTCCAGCATTGGGGGTGGGGGCGATTATGAGCATTTCCTAGCCAACCATTCTAGAAGAAAAGGCAAGTTTCCAGTTCATCCACAGACCCTGTCTCAAGGCAGGAAGACACAGCACTATCAAGGAAGATTCCCAGCATCCTATTCTGGCTTCCATAGGAACATATATGGGGTATACATCTGCCTATTCACCTGCATGTTCTAAACACACATGTTGTGTGATGTTTGTACACTGTATGAAAATATAGTGCTGTAATTGGTGTGATAAAAAGCTGAACGGCCTCCAAGTAGTGGTGGAGGCACACGCCTTTAATCCCAGCACTTGGGAGGCAGAGGCAGGTGGATCTCTGTGAGTTCTAGGCCAGCCTGGTCTACAAGAGCTAGTTCCAGGACAGCCTCCAAAGCCACAGAGAAACCCTGCCTTAAAAAACAAACAAACAAACAAAAAGCTGAATGGCCAGTAGCTATGTAGGAGGTATAGGCAGAATTTCTGGGGAGAGACAGGAAGAGGAAGTGCAGAGGAGATGCCAATGAGACATGGAGGGAGACTTACAGAATGAAAGAGGTAAAAAGCCACAGGGTAAAACATACATTAATAAAAGCAGATTTTATTGTAGTAGCTAGTGGGACAAGCCTAAGCTAAGGCCAAGCTTTCATAATTAGTAATAATTCTCCATGTCCTTATTTCCTTATTTGTGAGTCAGGTCCCACCCCCCAAAAAAGTCCTACACACAATGATTTCCAACACACACACACACACCATACAGAGCTGGAGCGTTGGCTTAGTGGCTAAGAACACTAGAAGCTTTTCCAGAGGATCCAAGTTTGCTTCCCAATACCCACATGGTGGTATACAGCCATCTGTAACTACAGTTCAAAGGGATCTGAAGCCCTCTTCTGACTTTTGGGTGTGCCAGGCATGCATGTGTGCACATACATACAATCAGGCAAAGTTAGGCTGTTTCAAAATAAAGGGAGGAGGAGAAGTAAAAATGTGCGGTTTATTGCAAGCCATTATAGCTCAATAGGGCTCTCCTTTAAAAAAATATTTAATTTGTTCTTTGGCTTTTTGTTTTGTTTTGTTTTGAGACTGGGTTTCTCTGTGTAGCCTTGGAGCCTGTCTTGGAACTTGCTCTGTAGATCAGGCTGGCCTCAAACTCACAGAGATCCTCCTGCCTCTGCCCCCTGAGTGCTTAGATTAAAGGGGTGCGCCACCAAAACCCGGCTTTCTTGAGACAGGATCTCACTATGTAATTCTGACTGGCCTGGAATTTACTGTGTAGACTAGGCCGACTTCCAATTCATAGAGATATACCCTGCCTCTGCCTTCTGAGTTCTGGGATTAAAGGCATGCGCCACGACACTCAGCTATTTTGTTTTGTTTTTTGAGACAGGGTTTCTCTGTGTAGTCCTGGCTGTCCTGGAACTCATTTTGTAGACCAGGCTGGCCTCTTTTAAGAGATCTGCCTGCTTCTGCCTCCTGAGTGCTAGTATTAAAGGTGTGCATCATGATCTCCTGGCTAAAAGATGATTTTTAAAAATTTTTTAAGATTTATTTATTTAGCCGGGCGTTGGTGGCGCACGCCTTTAATCCCAGCACTCGGGAGGCAGAGGCAGGTGGATCTCTGTGAGTTCGAGGCCAGGCTGGACTGACAGCCTCCAAAACAGAGAAACCCTGTCTCGTAAAACCAAAAAAAAAAAAAAAAGATTTATTTATTTATTACATATACAGTGTTCTGCCTATATGCCAGAAGAGGACACCAGATTGAATTGTAGATGGTTGTGAGCCACCATGTGGTTGCTGGGAATTTAACTTAGGACTCTTGGAAGAGCAGTCAGTGCTCTTAACCTCTGAGCCATCTCTCCAGCCCCTAAAAGATGATTTTTAATTAAAAACATATTACGTGTTTGAGTGTTTTGCCTGTATGTATGAATGTGTACCATGTGTGTATAAGTGCCCAAGTAGCCCAATAGAGGGTGTCAGGTCCCCTGGAACAGGAGTTATGGATGTTTGTGAGCTACCATGTGAGTGATGAGACCTGAATCTGAGAACTCTACAAGAGCTGCAAGTGCTCTTAACTGCTGAGCCATCTCTCCAGCCCCTACCTTTATTTTTGAATTATGTGTATGCATGTGAGTAGGTGCATGTATGTGGGAGTGTGTTGGAGGCTTGAAGAAATTTGATGTTTTGGAGTGAAAGAGTTATGAGTGGGCCGGGCGGTGGTGGTGCACGCCTCTAATCCCAGCACTCCGGAGGCAGAGGCAGGCAGATCTCTGTGAGTTCGAGGCTGGGCTGGACCGACAGCCTCCAAAACAATACAGAGAAACCCTGTCTCGTAAAAACCAAAAAAAAAAAAAAAAAAAAAAAGGAAAAAAAAAGAGTTATGAATGGTTGTGAGCCACCTATTGTGAGATCCAAGCTTGAGTCCTCGGAAAGAACAGTGTGTGTTCTTACCCACTGAGTCATCTTGACATCCTCAGTCAAGTTGTTGACAAAGAAAGAGCCAAAGAGATGGTTTATTGGGTAGGGGTGTTTGCACACAGGCCAGATGACCTAGCTTGATCCCTGGATGCCACAAGGTGGCAGAAGAGAACTGATTTGTGAGAGTCGTCCTCTGATTTCTGCATTCACACACACACACACACACACACACACACACACACACACACACACACTATTTTTAAAATAAAAATAAAAAACTAGGTGCTGTGCATGTTCGTGCACACCTTTAATTCCAGCACTTGGGAGACAGAGGCAGGCAGATCTCTGAGTTCAAGGGAGTTCTAGGACAGCCAGGGATACACAGAGAAACTCTGTTTCAAAAAGAAAGAAAGAAAAAACAGAAAATAGTTTCATTCCATCTCTCTTTTTTTTTCAGGTAATTTAGTAATAGTTATTAATATGTTAAATATGTATCCCTTGGCATCCAGCAATTGTTAAGAATTTATTCTACAGGAACAATAGAAAAGTGAAAGAAGGGCTGGAGAGATGATGGCTAGCGGTTAAGAGCACAGGCTGCTCTTCCAGAGGACCCAGGTTCAAATCCCAGCACCCACATGGTGGCTCACAACTGATCTATGAGATCTGATGCCCTCAATGCCTTCATGTAGCCTGCAGGCATGCATGCAGACAGAATACTGTATACATAATAAATAAGTAAAAAAGTAAAAGAATTTACTGTGTTTGCTTGTAGTTCTGGGGGTTGAACCAAGGGTCTTAGGGGCTTTGTTAGGCAAGCACTAACATGTCTTTCATTTGTTTATTTATCTATTGTTTTTTTTTTTAAAGGGATTTGTCAGCTGGGTGGTGGCACTCGTCTTTTTTTAAGATTTATTTATTTATTATGAATACAACATCCTGCCTCCATGTATGTCTGCATTCCAGAAGAGAGCACCAGATCTCATTACAGATCGTTGTGAGCCACCATGTGGTTGCTGGGAATTGAACTCAGGACCTCTGGAAGAATAGCCAGTGCTCTTAACTTCTGAGCCATCTCTCCAGCCCTATTGTTTTTTTTTGTTTTTTGTTTTTTTTTTTTTTGTTTTTTTTTTTTTTTGAGACAAGGTTTCTTTGTTTAACAGCCCTGGCTGTCCTGGAACTCTGTAGACCAGACTGGCCTCAAACTCAAAGAAATTTGCGTGCTTCTGCCTCCCAAGTGCTGGATTAAAATTAAAGGTGTACACCACCACACTGAGTTTACTAACACTTTATTTATTTACTTTCTATCTTGAGACGGACTCCCTAAGTTGCTTCAGCTAACTTTGACCTTGTAATGTTCCTGCCTCAGTCTCCCTAATAGTAGGACCAGAGGCCTCTATCAGGCTCAGCTATTGCATTGTTTAGAAGAGAGGAAAAATACCTAAATGTTTCTGAGAAGGAAACTGGCAAATAAATTACTATGCATCTATATTGTAAAAGCCATACAGTAACAAAAAAGATGTGTAAATGTTGTTATAGAGTACTGTCCATGGTATGTTAAATGAAGAGGGGGGGAAAAGAAAACACTCAGTTATGATTACCAAAGGTGGACTTGGTATTAGTTATATTCAGTTTATTTAGCTGCAAGGATCAAAGTCCAAGAGTTTCAGAAGGCCATCATGGTAGTTCCTGCTCCTGGACAGAGGTTGTGCAAGCTGAGGGAGGAGGCTGGGCCTTGCCTGGGTGGGTGTGGGGATTTCTTCTTCAACTCTGTCTCCATCAGGGCCGAGCCCAGCAGCCTCATTTCCTTATCTAGACAGAATGTGGGTGAGAGTTAAAGCTCCAGTTATATTAATTACATTTTTTTCTACCTCATTAGGGTGAGAAGGTGACTTCTCTGAGAAGTGCTGGAGCTGGGTTTTGAAGCTCTTGAGCCTTCTTTTCTTCCTCCCTCCCTTTCTCCCTCCCTTCCTTCCTTCTTTCCTACCGGAAATCTAGCAGATAAACTGTAGTTACAAAGGTAGTCTTTAAGTTAAACACCAATGCCAAACAAGTTGCTTAGCTTTGCTCTACTCTTGTTCAAATGTAGAAGAGATATTTGAGTTCATTTCATGAAATTTCAGATTCCCAAGAACTAAGACAGTGGGCATTTGATAAACATTAATTAAATTTCACATAAGCCCAGACTTACAGTGAGATCTTAGGGACCCAAATAGCTTCTTTATTAGTCTTAATCTTTTGGGACCTGAGTATTGGGCAGGTATTATTACTTGAATAGCCAATTAGTAGCTAATTAGAACTCTGGAACTCCCTGGTCAGGTGCTGCCTAGAAACCCTCTTGAGAATGAAACAGTAAATCCAAGTGGTGGGGATGGCTTGTGGTGGCACAACCAGAAACCCAGCCCTAGGCAGGCTCAGGTAGAGCACACATGAGTTTGACTGCAGCCTAGGTTATGTAGTAAGCATTTACCTAAATTAAGAAAGGAAGGGAGGAAAGGAAAAATCTAGTCTGTACCTCCTATTTATCAAAAATAAATGGTGGGTGTTGGTGGCCCACGCCTTTAATCCCAGCACTAGGGAGACAGAGGCAGGTGGATCTCTGTGAGTATGAGACCAGTCTGGTCTACAAGAGCTAGTTCCAGGATAGCCTCCAAAGCCACAGAGAAACCCTGTCTCAGAAAAAACAAAAAACAAAAAACAAAAAAAAACTTAGATCACCAAATATGTAGTTAGTTACCTGCTGTGTTTGGATATGGTTTGTTTCCTGGAACCTAAAGTCGGATGTTAATGACCTTTTTTTTGTTTAGAGGTGAAATGTTTAGAAATGATTAGGTTTATGTAAGTTCATTAAGGTGGTGTAGTGGTTATTGAATCTTGGTGGTGTTATAAGAGAAACAGTGGCAATAACAGCATGCCAAGTCATTCTCTATACCACCACAGTGCTGCCAAGAAAAGAGCCATGTGCAGGATGCTGAGATGCAGAGGTAAAGTTGCTGCCCTATCTTTTTTTTTTTTTTTTTTTGTTATTCGAGACAGGGTTTCTCTGTATTGTTTTCGAGGCTGTCAGTCCAGCCTGGCCTCGAACTCACAGAGATCCGCCTGCCTCTGCCAACCGAGTGCTGGGATTAAAGGCGTGCGCCACCACCCGGTGCTGCCCTATCTTTTAAAAAATAATTTATTTGTATTTTATGTACGTTGGCATATTGCCCATATATATGTCTGTGTAAGGGTGTCAGATCCTTGAAACAGGCGTTGTAGACAGTTGTGAGCTGCCATATGGGTGCTGGGAATTAAACCTGGGGCCTCTGGAAGAGCAGCCAGGGCTCTTAATCACTGAACCATCTCTCCAGCCCTCTGTTGCCTTATCCTAAGTAATTAGTGAACAGTTCGGTACAACAAATGGCTTCCAATGCATTTTCTATTTTTTGTTCAAATTTTTTATTATTGCATTTACTTTTTTGTGTGTTTGTGGGGGCATGGTGTACATATGGTGGCCTATTTTTACCATGTAGGTTCCAGGGATTGAACTCAGGTTGTCAGGCTTGGCTGCAAGGGTCTTTACTTTTTTTTTTAACCTTTCAAAAATTACATTAATGTTTAACATGCATTCAAATAACTTTCTTTTTTTTTCCAGTTTAAATTTAGATAAGAAAGCCGGGCGTTGGTGGCTCATGCCTTTAATCCCAGCACTTGGGAGGCAGAGGCAGGCGGATCTCTGTGAGTTCGAGGCCAGCCTGGTCTACAAGAGCTAGTTCCAGGACAGCCTCCAAAGCCACAGAGAAACCCTGTCTCGAAAAACCAAAAAAAAAAAAAATTTAGATAAGGTTGCTTCACAAGTCAGTTCCAGGTCCCTCTCCCATTCCCTCCCCTCCTCCCGTGCCCTCCCCCCGCAAGGGTCTTTACTTAATGAGCCATCTCTCCATCCTTCAACCAGTTTCTTTTCAAACCATGGTGACCTTGGCTTACTCAAATAATAATCTATTGGAGAAGGGGAAGAGGAAATAATTATAGAAAGATGTGATATGTGCTTTATCTATGATGGAAGTATACACAGGAACAATAAGCACAGACAAGGCAACCAAAAAATGACTGGGAAGGGAGGAGCTGTCAGGAAAATGGTTCCAAAATGGGTAACTCTCTGCTTTGAGAGATAAACAAGAGTCAACCAGTCTCTGAACAGGGTGTGGGGCAGCACAGTGGTCTGCAGCCTCATAATATACCTCAGTACAGAATCGCAAGTACACCTTGTAGCTAGAGCAGCAGGTCTACATGAGGAAGGAGAGCAGGATGGGGGGGTGGGGGGCGGGGGGGGTCAGAAAGTAGAGGACTTTGTGTATCAAGCAAAGCAAAGAGTGTGAACTTGATGCCAAGGCAAATGCCAGAGGCAGTAGTAGGGATTTGAAAATCATGTCACATGTGTGTAGATGGGGCAATACCATGTTTACTATAAATCCAGTTTCAATGGCATGCAGTGCCTTGTGTGTATGTGTTGTTGTTGTAACTTCACAACTAGTAAGGGCCAGCGTCTCAGGCTCATGAACCATGTATGATGAGCCTTGGCTGGCCCAGAACTTGCCGTTTTAGCCAGGCTAGCCAGGAACTCACAGAGCTCAGCCTGCCTCTGCCTCCTGAGTACAAGGATTAAATATGTGAGCTACAATGCCTAACTGACACTCAGATTTAGGAGCAGATTGCTGTAATTAAAACAAAAAAAGCACCGTGAGAGAGAAAGATGCCATGACAGAGTTGACAGAGTTCAAGTGGAGAGGTTTTTTTTAACTAGGGAAAGGGATTATAAAAAGGGGAAAGGGGTCAGAAGCACCGAGAGACAGGAAGGATAGGCAGAGGGAGAGAGAGAGAGAGAGAGGGAGAGAGAGAGAGAGAGCAGACAGAGAGGAAGAGGAAGAAAGATGACAGGAGGTTGGGGGGGTAGGCAGGGTCTAGAACTTGCTATTTCAGTCAGGCTAGCCTTGAACTCACAGAGGTCTGTCTGCTTCTGCATCCCACCCGAGTGCTGGGATTAAAGGGGTGCACCACCATTGCCTGGCCCCTTTTTGGTTTTATAGGTCTCAAATTAGTGTCAATCCCTAGGGGAAAGTGGAAGGAAAGGATGTAAAGAGGCCTCTAGAACTACCACTAGTGGTCTGCCGAAGGAACGTGACTAAGTGCATTACTTGGGGTGAGATCACTGCTTGTGGTTAGAGGTGTGGTGGGACTAAGAGTGACTGGCTGCTCAGAGGTAAAGAGCTCCTGTCCCAACCACAGGCTTTCTCAGGCTTTTGTGACTTTTTCCACATCTGTCAAATGACAAAGCAGCTATAACTGTTTTGTTGGTTTGAGACAAGGTCTCCCTGTGTATTCCTGGCTGTTCTGGAACTCTGTAGACCAGGCTGGCCTTGAACTCATAGATCTGCCTGACTCTGCCTCCTAAGTGCTGGGATTTCTGATCATGGCTTTCTCTTATAAGCAAGTCAAAGAAACATGTCTAGTTCCAACATCACCACTTTTAATAGCAATGTTTTGGCAAGAAGGGCCCTCTTTCCCAGGAAGTTTTGTCCAGGAAAAAGGGCTAGAAATACAGGTGTATAACAGCACATTTTCCCCCAACTTCTTGATGACAAAACTAGCCCTGCCAATGAGGTCAAACGAGGAGATAGTACAGGCTGGAAGCCACCCACCACTTATTTCACTTTCTTTAGTTCAGTGGTTCTCAGTCTAGGATGATTCTGTCACCTAGAGGACATCTGGCAATGTGTTTGGGGACGTGTGCAAGGGGAAAAGGGATAGCAGGTATGCTACTGGAATTTAGAGGGCAGAGGCCAAGGTGTTACTAAATATCTAATTATGCACAGGACAGGCCCCAAACCCATAATAAGGAATTATTTAGACACTTTAAGTGTCTACAGTGTCCAAGATTAAGAAATAACAGAAAAATTGTTTTTACTTAATAAGATGTGTTTTGAAACCTGAGAAGTAACTAGTTCTGGTATACAGATGAACTTCAACAGCAACTTTTTTTTTAAAAGTTAGATCCTGGGGCTGGAGAGATGGCTCAGCGGTTAGGAGCACTGACTGCTCTTCCAGAGGTCCTGAGTTCAATTCTCAGCAACCACATGGTGGCTCACAACCATCCGTAATGAGATCTGGTGCCCTCTCCTGGCGTGCAGACATATGTAGAGGCAGGATGTTGTATTCATAATAAATAAATAAAATCTTTAAAAAAAAAAGTTAGATCCTGGGTTGGAGATTTAGCTCATTGGTAGAGCACTTGCCTATCAAGAACAAGGTCCTGGGTTTGGTCCTCAGTTACAAAAAGGAGATTTCATAGTAGTCTTGGCTAATCTGGAGCTAACTATGTAAACCAAATTGGTCTCAAACTCTAAGTAACCATCCTGCTCTGCTTTTGCCTGCTTCTGAGTGCTGGGGTTATAATAATGCACTGTCATGGCCAGCTTTAACATAAACGTATTCTGAATCACCACGATGACTGCGTAACAGAGCCATCTTGTGGTCTGGTTTCCATGATTTTCTTTTGTATTTGTTGTTACAATTAAATAAGGCGTTTAACTTTAATAGCCTCTAAGCTTAATTTTAATATTTTATGTGTTTGGTGTAGGTTGTCATTAGGTTAGCAAGGGATGATATAAAACTGATTTCTGACTTCTGCTTTATACTGATTTGTGGAACATTAATGGGGCTGTCTCACCTGTTAAACGTAGTTAGCGATGAAGAAGGAACAATGGTTTTTCATGAGTCAGATAATTGTCTCTCATAACAAATTAGGCCCAAGGCAACTACTGACAAAGAACACTGTGATCAAAGATTCTATGCTTCTTTGTAGAGACAAAAAAATAGAAATGGTAGAATTGAGTCACCATCCAAGGGTGTAGGCAAGATAGGCACACAGGACTCCAGGGAGCCCTACTCCAGAAGTCAGGATCATCTCCATACTGCGCATTGCTTCCAGGAAGCTTAACTTGTATTTTCCACTTGCATTTTCAGCCTGATTTTGGCAGTTTTTTATTTTATTGTATTTATTTTGTTTTGTTTTGTTTTGAGACAGAGTTTCTCTGTGTAACAGCCCTGACTGTCCTGGAACTCACTTTTTAGACTAGGCTGGTCTCAACTCACAGAGAGCCACCTGCCTCTGCCTCCCGAGTGCTGGGATTAAAGGCTCTTAGGTTTTTTTTAACATTCGTTTTGAGATAGGGCCTCACTTGTGTGTGCCTGCTTGCTGCCTGCCTCTGCTATGGCATACAAGTGGAGATCAGAGGATAATTTAAGGGAGTGAGTTCTCGCGATCTACCTTGTGCATTCTGGGAATTAGAATGAGGTTATAGGGCTGGAGAGATGGCTCAGAGGTTAAGAGCATTGACTGCTCTTCCAGAGGTCCTGAGTTCAATTCCCAGCAACCACATGGTGACTTACAACCATCTGTAATGAGATCAGGCACCCTCTTCTGGCCTGCAGGCATGTGTGCCAGCATAACACTGCATACACAATCAATAAATAAATCTTAAAAAAAAAAAAAAGGCCAGGCGTTGGTGGCGCACGCCTTTAATCCCAGCACTTGGGAGGCAGAGGCAGGCGGATCTCTGTGAGAGTTCGAGGCCAGCCTGGTCTACAAGAGCTAGTTCCAGGACAGCCTCCAAAGCCACAGAGAAACCCTGTCTCAAAAAAACAAAAAAAACAAAAAAAAAAACAAAAACAAAAAAAAGAATGAGGTTATAGGATTGGCAGCAAGTACATTTACCCACTGAGCTTTCATGCTGAAACAGATGGTAATTTTCTTTCTTTCTTTTTTTTAAAAATGTATTTTATCTGTATGAGTGTTTTCCTTGCATACACACACACACACACACACACACACACACACACATACACATATATACCTAGTGTCCTTAGAGACCAGAGGCTGTCAAGTCACCTGGAACTGGAGTATGGGCTGTGGATGTAGATTATTCTTTCTTTCTTTCTTTTTTTTTTTGGTTTTTATGAGACAGGGTTTCTCTGTATTGTTTTGGAGGCTGTCGGTCCAGCCCGGTCTCGAACTCACAGAGATCTGCCTGCCTCTGCCAACCGAGTGCTGGGATTAAAGGCGTGCGCCACCACCACCCGGCTGGATGTAGATTATTCTATAGCTTCTGCCTAGCTCATGGAAGATCTGAGGTTTTATCTGTAGCATCAAAATATAAAACTTGATTAAGTGTGAAACCTATGGGTACTTTGGAGGCTTTGGAGTACTACCTGAGTTCAAGTCATTCTAGGCTATATATATAGTGAGACTTGGTTTCAAAAGTAATGACTAGGCAAAATGGGTCAGCAGATAAAGGAACCCAAGGCCAAGCCTGATGACCTGAGTTCCATCTCTAGGAACCACAAGGTGGAAAGAAAAAACTGACACCTTAAAGCTGTCCCCTGGCTCACCTTGTTCTCATGAGGAAGAAATGAATAAGGACAATCGTTCATTTTCTGGGTGAGAAGGAAAAAAAAAAACAAGTAACACGGGTCAGGAGAGATGTTTCAATGGGTAAAAAGGCTTGCTGTATGAACGTGAAGACTTGAGTTTGGATTCCAGCATCATGAGGGGGGCAGTGGGTGGTTTTTGTAGTTGCATAGATCTATCTATAAACTCCTAGTGCTTTGTGGGCAGAGACCAGAGCATCTCCACCAGATTTGCTTAAGGTTCTGTTTTTTTTACTAAGACATAACACCCAACCTCTTTCCCATGACTCTGCTCAAGTGTAAGGTACATGTACCTGCAAACGCACGCACACATTCCAAAAAGCAATTAAAAAAAAAAAAACTACTGTTGTTAAGAGTATTGAGGGGGATGGAGAGATGGCTCACAGGTTAAGAGCACTGGCTGTTCTTCCAGAGGTCCTGAGTTCAATTCCCAGCAACCACATGGTAGCTCAAAACCATCTGTAATGAGATCTGGTACCTCTTCTGGTCTGTGGGCACACATGCAGGCAGGACATTGTATACATAATAAATATAAATAAATCTTTAAAAAATGAAAAAGTCTTTAAAAAAAAAGAGTATTGAAAAATTTCAAAAAAATTTTTAAAAGTCAGATGCTCAGGCAGCATGACATAGCACTTCCCTATTTCTATCCTGCTACCAGGGCATGGGAACTAATGGAGGTTAACTCCTCCACTAACTGGAAATGAATAATAAAAAATAAATGGTCAACCTCATGCTGAGATGGAAAAAGAAAATCACTATTTTTGTAAGAGATGATTAAATACCCAAAATTTGAAATATCCAGCTAGCATGACATAGCATTTCCCCTACTTCTTATCAGATAGTAATACATGCCTTTAGTGAGAGGCAGAGGCAGGAGAACATCTGTGGATTTGAGGCCAGCCTAGTCTATATAGCAAGTTCTAGGATAGCAAAGAACAGCATAGAGAGAACTTGTCTCAAAAAAAAGAAAAGAGTGTAAGAGAAAGAAAAACCCAATATTATTCATTAAAAGCTCAGAGTTCCTATTTTATATCACTTGTTGTGTTGTGATTTAGGGACACAGAGATGGATGTAATCCAAATCCTACCGTCTGGAACAGTCGTTCTCAACCTCTGCGTTGAAGGACCTAAGACCCATCAGAAAACACAGATATTTACATTATGACTCATAACAGTAGCAAACTTACAGTTATGAAGTATAAATGAAAATCATGTTATGTTTGGGGGGTCACTACAACATGAGGAACTGCATTAAAGTGTGGCAGCATTAGGAAGGTTGAGAACCACTGCACTAGAAAACCATGCTAGCAGGAAGAGACAGACATGTAAACAAGACTAAAGTTTTTTCTTCTTGGCTGTACAGGTTATTGTTTAGGCATAATGGTCAATTCAAGGAACAAATGAAAGTCAGTAACACTGTTAGAGGGATTGCACACATAAACCAAGGTCAGGAACAGCTTTACAGGAAGTAATGCTTATCTGAGTCAGTCTTCAGGCCTGGCATATTCTCTCGGGGACAACTCAGGGGAACTGGTTTTCCTGGTATCAATAAATAGACTTGAAGCAGTTGTGGGTTTTAATCGAGGAAGATGGAAAAGGTACAGTAGAAACAATAGTTAACATCTTTAGTAACTAGTAATAGTAACAATCATAGTAAGAACTAAGTATTTTGAGACCGGCTGAGGCAGGAGGATCATGACGATAAACGAGAGACTTGTCTCAAGAAACAGAAACGTACCCCAAAGCAAACTTAGGTATTGTTCTAATGAACATTAGTTATTTCCATTAAGATACTAGAATTAGCCGGACGTTGGTGGCGCACGCCTTTAATCCCAGCACTCGGGAGGCAGAGGCAGGCGGATCTCTGTGAGTTCGAGACCAGCCTGGACTACCGAGCGAGTTCCAGGACAGCCTCCAAAGCCACAGAGAAACCCTGTCTCGAAAAACCAAAAAAAACTCTGTGAGTTCGAGGCTGGGCTGGACCGATAGCCTCCAAAACAATACAGAGAAACCCTGTCTCGAAAAACCAAAAAAAAAAAAAAAAAAAAAAAAAGATACTAGAATTAACCAGACATAGTGAGCATGCCTTGAATCCCAGCACTTAGGAGGCAGAGGCAGGTGGATCTCTTGAGTTTGAGGCCAGCCTGATCTACAGAGTAAGTTCCACGAAAGCCAAGGCTATACAGAGAAACCCTGCTTTGAATTGCCACCCTCCAAAAAGATAATAGAATTATTCCATGTTATAGGCAAGAAAGAACAAGGCTTAATGTGATGACATTTTATGCAAGGTCACATGTAAGAACAGTGACTTTTTTTTTTTTTCCAAGACAGGGTTTCTCTGTATTGCTTTGGAGGCAGGGTCTCACTATGTAGTGCTAGCTGCCTTGGAATTTGATCTGTAGACTAGACTGGCCTGGATCTCAGAGATCCACCTGCCTCTGCCTCCCTACTGCTGGGATTAAAGTCGTGAGGCACCTTGGCAGCTGCAAGAGTGACTCTTTACTCAGGACACTGACCACAGAGGCCCAGTTTTTAAAACCACAAATCAGATCAGTGACAAGATCAGATTCAGAAAGATTTAAGAGAGTGGAAAAAAATGGATGCAAGTAACCAGAGACCAATGGAGTAGGATGCCTCAAGTGGTGTGGGTTACTGAGGACTAGAATAGGTTTTTTGTTTTTGTTTTTTAATGACTTAATTTTTATTAGTTTATGTTCATTGGTGTTTTGCCTGAGTGTATGTTTGTGTGCAGGTGTTGGATCCATTGAAACTGGAGTTACAGGCAGTTGTGAGCTGCCATGTGGATACTGGGAAATTGAACCCGGGTCCTCGGGAAGAGCAGCCAGTGCTCTTAGCCGCTGAACCACCTTCTCCGTCCTAGAACAGACTTTTTGAGACCGCAATGCAATTGAGAAATATTGGGATGCACAGTTCCCGAACATAACGTAATTAGACGTAGTCTGTCTCCCTTACTCCAGGTTGGGTCTTGAATACATGGAGGTCCTGGGAATAAAGAGCAGCGAGGTTTCCCAGGTACCCCCGATTAAAAAGAGACGCCTCAAAGGACAGCCCTCCCCCTTTCTGAACACCAGCGGCGAAATCATGACTGGGTTTTGAGACTCCCCCCAACTTCAGTTCCATAGGGAAAGCGCTGAGTCATTCCCGTAGGGCGGCCGGGAGGGTCGGGGCGGGGCTCTGCCAGATCCCCCTCCTCCCGCACCCCCGGCCCGCTCCGAGTCTCGCGATAACTTTATGGGCTATAAAAGCTGCGCCCCGCGCGCGTCTCGGGCGTCGTCTTCCTCGCTCGCGCTGGTTGAGTTTACTGTCGGAGACCTGTGTCTCGGCCCTGGTGAGTGTGTGGGTATCGCTGCCGCGAGACGACGCTCGCGCCTCTTGTCACCGGTTCTTTCTGCCCCAGGCCGGTCCCGGCTCCGCAGGGGCGGTAATGGTCTGAGGCAGCGGGGCGAGGCCTGGTGCCACGAGTGCTCGGTCGCTACCCCATTCTTCACGTGGCCTTTAGTTCCCGGACCTGTTGGAACCTGAGTGTAACGTTGAGTTTCCCGCCCTCGGGGCTGTCTGATAAAAGCGTAAATTGGCGCGGTGGGACGGGTAGTGCTGGCGTCTTCTCGACTAAGCTCCCTGCGCGCAGTCCGCTCGTGTCGCGGTGCTTTCTCAAGTGCTGGGGTGGATGATGGCGTGAGTGGCAGGGACGTACCTCCGGTGAGGTTGGCGCGTGACCGTCTTGGGCGTACTGGGCCGATTTCTCTATCGCAGCGGTCGGAAGTCAGTTTTTCGGGATTGATTGGGCTTTGGAAGTGCCAGGCCGGAAAGCAAGTTTGGCAAAGACGAAAAATTTAAGTTTTTAAAAAGTTTGCGATAAACGACCCTTCTAACCTTCTTTTTGGTTATTGGTGTTACGAACCAGGGGCATTCAGATAAATCTCGTTTTAGATTGTGTTTTTCATTATGTGTGTGTGTCGACTGTCTGGGTACGTGCATGTGAGTGCAGGATCCCGAGGACGTTAGAGGTGTGAGAGCTTTCCTAGAACTAGTTACAGGTGGCTGTGAATTGTCCGAAGTGGGTGCTTGGAAGCGAACTAGGGTCCTCTGCAATGAACAGTGCCGGCTCTTAACCGTTGAGCCATCTCTAAAGCTAATGATGTAAATCTTAACAATTTGCCTTGGTATTGACCTGGGTAAATAGTGCAAAAAACGGTTTCTGACATAACTTTGGATTTTTTTCTTTTCAGTAATTAGGGCGGTCTAATTTGGCTAGCCTTGAACTCTCTTGATCTCTACTTCCCAAGTGTTGGGATTACACTTGTGATCCCAAATCCTACCTGTAAAGGACTCTTGGTATACCTTTGCCCCAAGATCTTGTCCCAGAGGGCAGAAACCTAAAAAGTATTTTAAAGTATTTATGTGTGTGGGCCCTGGTGTTAAGGCAACCCGTAGAATTGAGTTTTTGGTCCATCTTTGTGCAGGCGCAGGGGATTGAATGAAGGTCAGGTAGCAAGAGCTTTAATTTACATAGTCTCCCTGATTCAGAAACTCCTGACAAGTTTTCTCAGTCTTGCCTGAGCTCAGTATCCTCCTGCCTCAGCGTCCAAAGTGCCCGAATTATGCTCCACCGTTCCTGGCAGAAACTTTAAAAAAAAATTTAAGATATAGTCTCTCAACCTAGGTTGGCCTCAAACTAGTTTTGCAGAGACCTCCTGCTTAAACAGCACCTAAAGTTTTGAGACAATAAATGCCAGTTTCTTGGCATTGTGTTAACTTGGGTCTTATGTTTGTTTCCCCCTTTCCTGCATCTGCCCACTGGATATGTAAAATAAAATGCTGTTGCAAAAACTGGCTCAGAAAGGGTAGTAGAGCTGATTTTAGACACACTGGAGTTATTTTTAAGTGAAACAAAGACATTCAGTCTTGTTTTACCCAAAGGTGGAGCCTTTGGCTTGTGACCCTTGACTGCTAGCCTTGCTTACTATTATAATACAAAACAATGTATTCAAGGCCACTGGACAGTTCCTTCATTGAGCTCCAGTTAAGTTCCTAGATAGGTAAAAGCTGTTGCTTATTTAGAAAAACAGGGTGATTTCAACTTTTTGTTGTTGCTTTTTCAGCTGATAGCAAGATGTCTTCAGGAAATGCAAAAATTGGGCATCCTGCCCCCAACTTCAAAGCCACAGCTGTTATGCCAGATGGACAATTCAGAGATATCAGCCTAAGTGAATACAGAGGTAAGAATCAATTACATTGGGCAACATGCTCCATGTTGAAGTGAAGTCATGGTTAGAACAGTGATTACAAGGGTAGTTATCTAGTTGTCCTAGGTATAAACCTCTTTTTGTTTTTGTTTTTGGAGGCAGGGTTTCTCTGTATTGTTTCGAGGGCTGCCCTGGAACTCACTCTGTAGACCAGGCTGGCCTCGAACTCACAGAGATCCACCTGCCTCTGTTTCCTGAGTGCTGGAATTAAAAGTGTGCGCCTGGCTCTTAAAACACTTTTTATTTTTATGTGTATGGGTGGCTATTTTTCCTGTGTACCATGTGCATACAAGTAGGAGGGCATTGGATCCCCTGAGACTGGAATTGCAGATGTTTGTGAGCCCTCACATCTATACTGGGGGCCTCTAGAAGAGCAGCCATTGTGATTAACTGCTGAGCTGTCATCTCTTGTTTTAAGAAAACTTGAGTACATTCAGTCTTACAGATCAAGTCTTTGGAGCTGTTTGCTTCTGCTCATAGGGATGACTTGATACCTGTATTACATTTCATGCTGCAGTAGTGATATATCAAGTGAGTCTCTGGATTTTAGGCCAGCCAAAGCTGTATAGTGAGACCCTATCTCAAAAAAAGCAAAGCATAAACCTGACCACCTTAATTCCTTTTTTAAAAGGTGTATTTTTTTATGTGTGTGAATGTTTTGCCTGTGTGTATATATGTACACTGCTTTTGGGTGCATGGGGATCTCTCTAGTTCCCATTCTTCCTTTCCTGCCTGCAGTCTCAGTAGTTAGGTCTTTTGGGACTGCTGAGAACGTAGATTCCTCAGATGCAAACCTCAAACTCTGGTGTTAAATGTACCCTTCTTAGTGGTATATCAGTTTCTGGAGATAGCTTTTGGATAAAACATTCAGTTAATTACCTTATATCACACTTTGTTGTTGGGATGAGAACAGATGATACTATGTGTCCTATGGAGAAGATCTCTTAACAGCAAACAGCTTAAAATGCACCTCTAGGGAGACGACCCTGGCTCATGGTCTAGGGAGTCATGCTCTCTGCTCTGTAGGGCTTGGTCTACTGAGGCTTCAAAGTGCTTGTTAAGCAAAGCCACAGAGATTGCTTAGATGAGTCAAGGACTGCTTGTTTTGACTTTCAGACATAGTTGCTACCTGAAAATAAGTAGGTGTTTGGAAATGTTCCAGTGGTTCAGCCCTTTGGTATGGTGAGAGGCCTAATGACCCATTTGAAGGTTTACTTTAGTGATAATTTACTTAGTGATAGGCTAGAAGTCCTGTTACCTACCAGTACTCTCACTGGGTACTTGTGGTTGTGAAATTTATCTAGTTATGTCCTGTTGAGCTTGTTAGGAACACATTTGTTGTGATTCATGAAATTATTTAAATATTACCCATGAAAGCTGGGAACATGTTCATCAGGTAAAAGTGCTTGCTGCACAAGCCTGAGTACTCAAATTTATTTTAATCTGCTGGGCGGTGGTGGTGCATGCCTTTAATCCTAGTACTAGGGAGGCAGAGGCAGGCAGATCTCTGTGAGTTCGAGACCAGCCTGGTCTACAAGAGCTAGTTCCAGGACAGCCTCCAAAGCCACAGAGAAACTCTGTGTCGCAAAACAAACACAAACAAACAAAATTTAACCCGTGGAATCTACATTTAAAAAAAAATAGGATTCATTGGTTTGGAATCTCTCTCACCCCCCCATAGAGTTTCTCTAGTTTTGGAGGCTGTCAGAACTCAGTAGATCAAGCTGGCCTCGAACTCACAGAGATCCGTTTGCCTCTGCTTCCTGAGTGCTGGGATTAAAGGCATGTGCCATCACTGCCCTGCTTCATTGGTTGGATTCTATAATCCCACTAGTCCTATTCAAGGTAGATGGAGCCAACTAGTCTGTAGTGCCACATCTTAACAGCAAAAACAGGAAACCCTGCCCATAACAAGATGGAAAGGGAGACTATTACCAATGAGAATGCTTAATTATATTTTCGTTTTAATTAAATTTAGTTATTTTATGTGTGTAGGTGTTTTGTCTGCATCATACATATATATCTGGTGCAGGAAGAGGCAGAGAATTACAGGCAGTTGTAAACCATCGTGTGGATGCTGGAATTAAATCTGGGACCTCTAGAACAGCCAGCTCTTAACTGATAGATGACCTTAAACTCTTGATTTCCCTGTCCCTACCACCCAAGTCCTAGGATAATGGCCTTGAATTTCCACCCCCCAACTTTTGTTGTTGGTTTTGTTTCTTTTTTTTGGTTGTGTTTTGATTTTTGAGATGGCGTTTCTCTGTGTAGCCCTGGGTATCCTGGAACTTTCTCTGTAAACCAGGCTAGATAGAACTCACAGAGATCCATCTGCCTCTGCCTCCTGACTGCTAGGATTAAAGGTGTTTGACATCACCAGCAGACAGTTGTTTTGTTTTTGACATAGCATCTCTTTCTGTAGTCCATGTTAACTTGGAACTTATTATTAAATAGCCGAGGCTTGTCTTGAACTTGTGGTTTTGTCTCCTGTGGCAGTTAGCTACCACACCCAGTGTTTTTATGAGTGTGTTTTGGGGTAGGTGGTTGTTTTTTGGAGGCTGTCTCTATGCATCTTGGAGCTAGCCTGGAGTTCACTATGTAGCTCAGGCTGGTCTCCAACTCTTCAGTCTTCCTAACACTATATCCCACCCTGACTTCCTCTTTGGGTTCATTTTACAGTAGAGGAGAGAGTCCATCCATTTTGCCTTTGCTTTCTGCGTCTACCACCACACTTGATTTTCTAGGTACTATTTGTAAGCACTGGTGCTGGATTATTTACTAAATGAATTACATCCTTGCCACTACCCCCCCCCCCCCCCAGTATAGTTGCGTGGTGGTGGTGAACACATTTGAGGCCAGCCTGGTCTACAGAGCAAATTGCTGGACAGGTTCCAACCCCAAAACTACACAGAGAAACTCTCAGGAAAAAAGTCTTCCACAGAAAAATGTCTTTGCAAAGGAATCTCCTGGAAATTTCTTGTTTTTGTTGAGACTGTCTCTAATCTGGCTCATTTGTAGTTTGGGCTGGCCTCAAGCTCAAAGTAATCCTTCTGTCCTGAGTGCTGGGATCACAGGCATGTATCAACACCCCCAACACCCCTTGATCAGAAACTCTTGTTTCAAAGCTAACCTCTTGATTACTTTTTTTCCTCCCTAGGGAAGTATGTCGTATTCTTCTTTTACCCTCTTGATTTTACTTTTGTGTGCCCCACTGAGATCATTGCTTTCAGTGATAGGGCAGAAGAATTTAAGAAACTCAACTGCCAAGTGATTGGAGCTTCTGTGGATTCTCACTTCTGTCATCTGGCATGGTAAAGTTTTTGGTTTTGTTATTGAGTTAATATGTAACTCAGGCCAACTTTCTTTGACCTTGTAGTATGTCTAGCCTTAGCCTAATGAGTAGGTGGGAAACAGGCGTATACCACAGCACCTGGCAATATGTTGTGGATTTCTTGAACAAATTTACAGGTTTGGCAGTAGACTTAATTATTGGCTTCTAGGCTCCAACTTCCTTTTTACTGCCTAGCAGCAGAGGCAAAGCAGCTTGAATTGTTGTCTGATATATACTAGGTGACCACTCTTTTCTTTTTTCTTTTCTTTGTTTTGGTTTTTCGAGACAGGGTTTCTCTGACTTTGGAGGCTGTCCTGGAACTAGCTCTTGTAGACCAGCCTGGTCTCAAACTCAGGGATTCGCCTGCCTCTGCCTCTCAAGTGCTGGGATTAAAAGGTGTGGGCCACCAACGCCCGGCTACTGGTGACCACTCAAGTGTTATTAAGCCATCTAGTTTACTGTTGGAAAATTTGGGGGGAAAGGGTAGCCAAAGTGAGAGTGATAGGTCCAGTTAATATTCTTGCTTCACAAAGGTTTGAATGAATGGATTCTTTTTAGATTTATTTATTTTTATGTGCATTGGTATTTGGCTTGCATGTATGTTTGTGTGAGGGTGTCATATCCCTGGAACTAGAGTTACAGACAGTTGTGAGCTGCCATGTGGGTGCTAGGAATTGAACCTGGATCCTCTGGAAGAACAACCAGTACTTTAACTGCTGAGCCATCTCTCCAGGCCCTGAATGAATGAATGGATTCTAACAGTGGCTTTTGCTGTAGGATTAATACACCCAAGAAACAAGGAGGATTGGGACCCATGAACATTCCCTTGGTATCAGATCCCAAGCGCACCATTGCTCAGGATTATGGAGTCTTAAAGGCTGATGAAGGTATCTCTTTCAGGTATGTACTTTTAAGAGTGGGAGGTGGCAGTTACTATGAGAATGGTCTAGTTAGCTAATAGTCATTTATTTAGAAAAGCCAGAGCACATCTGAGGAGCATCTTCCTCATGTGTATATGTGTCCCTGTGGATGTCAGAAGACAACCTGGAGCATTGTTCTTAGACACTGTCCACTGTTTTTTAGAGATAGTGTCTCATTGCTACAGACTTGCCAGGTAGGCCGGACTGGCTGGCAAGTGAGTTCCAATGATTTGCCTCTTTCTACCTCCTCAGTGTTGGGATTGCATGCTTAATTTTAAATATATATTTGTTGTATGTGTTGTTTGAAAACCAGGGGTTTTCTGCATGCTAGGCAAGTGCGCTGCCACCTGAGCTGAATCTATTGCTCATTGCGTTGTTCAATATAGTGGTCTTCACTAATAGTGGACTAATATAACTCTTATAGAATAGCCCGTTTCCTTAGGACTTCCAACAATGCAAAATTTTAAATTGTAATGCCTTTCTTAATCCTTCAATCTCTTTCACTAGGGGCCTTTTTATTATCGATGATAAAGGTATCCTTCGACAGATCACTATAAATGATCTTCCTGTTGGCCGATCGGTGGATGAGATTCTGAGACTAGTTCAGGCCTTCCAGTTCACTGACAAACATGGTGAAGGTAAATTATCTGCCTGCTAATGAGACATTGGTATGGTAGGGTGCAAAGGCTGTTTGGTAGGAGGGTAATTGTGTATATGCAAGAAATGGAAGTCTGTGGATTAGAGTGGTCTGTGGGGGTGGGGTAATAAATAGATAAGCCTGGCAAAGAAAACAAAGGCTTTTTGTTCAAACTTCATATTCTTCAACTGTCTTCTGCTAATTTGGAATCACTGATTGCAGATTTGAGGAAGATCTCACTGTTAATTCCAGCATCCAGGTAGCAGAGACCAGTGGATCTCAGATACCAGCCTGGTGAAGGTAGTTCTAGGAATTGTAGAAGAGGTGTGTGTGTGTGGATTTTTTGTTCTAGGTCATGCAGAACTATATTTTTATTTTATTTTATTTTGAGACAGGGTTTCTCTGCTTTCTTTACCACGCTGGCCTCAAACTTAAGAGATCTACCTGCCTCCAAGTACATGCATGCACCACACTTGGTGGAAAGTTTTTTTTTGGGGTTTTGCCCTTTTTAAATATATAAATAAGGAGAAGTGGGTCAGAGATTAAGACCCCTGATTGTTCTTCCAGAGAACTCGGGGGTTCAAATCCCAGCATCTACACGGCAGCTAACAGCTGTTTAACTCCAGTTCCAGGGAATATGGCACCTTCACACAGACATACATCGAGAGGTTAAATCAATATGTTCCTCTTGTAGAGGATATGGATTTGATCCCTGACACACTCATGATGAATCATAGATTAATCTATAACTCCAGTTCTGAGAGATTCAGTGCCCTCTTCTGACCTCCAAGGGCACAAGGCATGCATGTGATACATATGCACACATGTAGGCAAAAAACTCATACATAAAATCTTTAAAAATTCATCTATGGTTGCTAGAAATGTAGCTCAGGGGTAACCTATCTAACCTGTGAGTTCCTGAGGTTCATGTCCAGCCCATATACTATCAAGGCTATTTTAGGGCTGGGGATGTAACTTACTATAATTTTAGTACTTTTGGGAGTAAGAGGCCTGAAAATAAGGAGGTTAGGTTCATCCTGGGCTATTTAGTGAGTTACAGGGTTACAATGAGTTGCAGGGCTACCTTCTCAAAAGAGGGTGTGGTGGGTGTGTGAGAAATGGAGAAGGTAGCTTAGTAATTAGGAGCACATGCAGCTCTTCCAGAAAACCTGAATTTAGTACTCTGCATTCATATCAAATTACTTTTATAAATGCTTATAATTTGATCTCCAGAGGATCTGTCATCCTCTTATGGTCTCTGCGTACTCACACACACACACACACACACACATTCACTCAAACACACACACAAAACAAGTGTTGGAGAAATGGCTCAGATATTGAAGAACACTGTCTGCTTTTCCAGAGGACTATGGCTTGATTACCAGAACCCACAGGGTGGCTCAAAACTATCTTGTAACTCCAATTCAAGGGAACCCGATACACTCTTCCTGCCTTCTCAGACATTGTGGTGCACAGACAAAATACTCATAAAATAAAATGAAAGAAAAGTTAAAATACAAACTAAATCTTACGGGGGCGGGGGACATGGGGATGGATGAGACATCCATACACATAAAAAAAAAGATTAACCTTTGTAAAGTCTAAACATGATTTAGTATGTTTCCCCTTTTTTTGAGATGGTATCTTCCTATCAGCTATGTAGCCCAGACTGTCTCAGACTCCTACAGATCTTCCTCCTCAGCGTCCCAAGTATAGAAATACAGGTATGAACCACCATTCCTGCCTGTTGATCCAAGATCCTCTGGAAGAGCAGTCAGTTATCAGGGAATATGTTTACCCACTATGCCATTTTGCTGGTCTCACTTTTTTAGTTAAGCATTAAGTAGAATATAGCCCCTGTTCCAGGTGCTTTGTGCAGGTAATATGCTCTTTTTGTTTATAATCACATGCTTTGAGGATAGGGCTGGAGAAAGAAAATTCTGTTAAAATTCTGATGTTGCCATTTACAGAAGGTTAAGTCTATGGATTAATTGTACATCTGGGTGTTCGGAAGGTGTTTGGCTAGTGTAGAGGGCTGATAATCAGGCATAGTAAGCCCAGATAATTTTAAAGCACCATCTGTGTGTGTGGACATTAGGCTTCTGAGATTGCCTGCCCTATACTGTCTGTAAGGGTCACTGCTAAAGTAAAAGGAACAAGAAGTGGTAAAGTATGTATGTTGCACTATTCTGTTGCATCCCAAATAGTAGAACTGCAGAGCTTTCTGCAGCCATTATTATTGTGTGTGTGTGGATTCTGTGTCTATTTTGGCTTGTGTGGACCTCAGGTCATCAGAATTAGAGGTAAGCTGTGAGACCTGGTTCTTTCTGTTTCCTATACAGGAATCCTTTTTGGACCCATTAGTACTTACTGGCAAAGTGTTGGCCTGGGTTTGTTTATGCAGCCCTCCCTCCCTCCCTCCCAAGTTTAGGGCCTTGTTTAGCTTTTGGTTCCCCAAAGACCAGGAAATGAACCTGGGTGTCGGTGGTGCACGACTTTAATCCCCACACTCAGGAGGCAGAGGCAGGTGGATCTCTGAGTTTGAGGCCAGTCTGGTCTACAGAGAGTTCCAGGACAGCCAAGGAAATCCTGTGTCAAAATAACAGGGTTTAACAGGTGAGATTTCAGTGTGGCAATCTTGTGGGGTTTTTTGTTTTTTGAAACAGGTTATCACTTGCCTGGAATTCCCTATGTAGACTAGGCCAGCTTTAAATTTCCAGAGATCTGCCTTCCTCTGCATCTTGAATGCTGGAGTAAAGGCATGTGCCATGGAAAATTTGTAATTTCCGACTCATAATTCTCCTGCCCCAATTTCTTCACCATATCCTGCCAGTGCTAGCATGTGCCATCACAAGGAGACAGCCCTTTGGTCCATGGAGGCAGGGGAAGGAGATGCACACTACTGAGCAGGTGAATGATTAATGATACCCTTTCTCTTGCAGTGTGCCCAGCTGGCTGGAAACCTGGCAGTGATACCATCAAGCCTGATGTCCAAAGGAGCAAAGAATATTTCTCTAAGCAGAAGTGAGCACTGGGACCATTTTTCTGCCAGGCTGCACCAGAAGAAAGTCTCTTATACTCTTTGTGCTTAAACACAAAACAAAATGTGTGATTGAAGACATGCCTTTCCTACAGTACTGGGGTGGTTGGTTAGCCTTTCTTCCACTATTGGGAATGGCCTGAGCTGTGTTGTGGGTAGACTGTCTGGTATTCCTGTCATAGAAATCAACCTGTTCTTTTTTTAGTATCTATTAAACTTGAACTCTGAGAACTTGGTGATTCATTTTAAGGCAATATTAGATTTTAGAGAGGAATTTACTTTTTATTTGGAGCTTAATGTTTGTGTGTCAATATGGAAGCCAAAAGTGTTGCTCTGGTGCTTTTACTTTTTTTTATTTTATTTATTTATTTATTTATTTATTTATTTATTTATTTTTGGTTTTTCGAGACAGGGTTTCTCTGTGGCTTTGGAGGCTGTCCTGGAACTAGCTCTTGTAGACCAGGCTGGCCTCGAACTCACAGAGATCCGCCTGCCTCTGCCTCCCAAGTGCTGGGATTAAAGGCGTGCGCCACCAACGCCCGGCTTACTTTTTTTTTTTAAAGGTTTTATGTGTATGTTTTCCCTGCATGCATTGAACTTGGGTATACTGCAAGAGCAACAAGTTCTCTTAAACACTGAACCCTTTCCTCAGTTCCTTCCTTTTGAGGCAGGATCTCTTAACTGTCCTGGAACGTGACATGTAGGTGTGGTTTGAAGGCTCTCAGGATCTGTTCCTCCAGTGCTGCTTTTGTGCGAATGGCCTGTTTTTTTTTTTGTTTTGTTTTGTTTTTTTGTAGTAGTTCCATGGACCAAACTTCACAAGAACATTTTATGGCTTGAGCTATCTCCATAACCCCAGCACTGAGCTACCTGTATTATGCACAGTGAACCCCTTAAGTCAGTTAGCCAACAACAAAAAAGAAATGCCCCACAGAATGCCCACAGGCCAGTCTGATGGCAATTCCTCAGTTGGGGTTTCCTCTCCAAGGTGACTATAGTTTGCTGTCAAGTTGACAAAAACTAATCAGTATGCCTTAGATGCGCAAAGCCTTGTTTTCTAACCCTACTGCCACATAAATGGGATGTGGTGGGACATACCTGTAATCCCAGCACTAGAGAAGTGAAGACAAGGTATCAGAAGTTTACTTGTGTGATCCGGGCGGTGGTGGCACATGCCTTTAATATCCCAGTACTGGGGAGGCAGAGGCAGGCAGATCTCTGAGTTCGAGGCCAGCCTGGTCCACAGAGCTAGTTCTAGGACAGCCTCTAAAGCAATACAGAGAAACCCTGTCTCGAAAAACCAGGAAAAAAAAGTTTACCTGTGTGGAGAACACTCAGCTAAGAAGGATTTCATAAATACCTGAATTGATATTTTATTTGGTCTTTGCTTTTGGTTGCTACAGAGTTATTAAACTCTGGACAGAATATAGTGCAAGCATGTGGGTCTGAGTCTAATGCCCAAATGCCAGTACCATGCTATGTGTCTGTAATCTAAGTGCAGGGGACTAAGGGAGACAGGCAGATTGCTGAAGCTTGCTGGCCAGCAAACTTCAATAAACATGAAGTTCAGTGAGACTGTCTTAAAAAAGCTGTATCAGGTTGTGGTGATGTATTGTTTATGATGTAATATAGCTTGCCTGGAGATCAGAATGCAAAGCTAGCCACAGTCACAGGCCAGGTGATGGTGGCACACACCTTTAATCCCAGGACTCTGGAAACAGGCAGATCTGAGTTCAAGGCCACCCAGGGCTACATGAGAGTGAATCATTCTAAAAGAGAAACAGTTTCTGCCTTTAATCCCAGCACTAGAGAGCATTAGGCAGGAGCACAGTGCAGCTTGGAGATGCAATCAGAGGACACCATTGCCCCTTTGGTCTGAGCATTGGTAGAGATGAGAACTCTGTAATGGCTGGCTGCTTTTCATCTCTGATCTTAAGCTTTAACCCCAATATCTATCTCTGGGTTCTTATTGTTTGTAATACACAATGTGGCTCACAGCTAACTGTCTTTAATTCCAAACTGAAGAAGTCCAGCACATGCTTTTTTTTTTTTTTTTTTTTCTTTCCGAGACAGGGTTTCTCTGTATTGTTTTGGAGGCTGTCCTAGAACTTGCTCTGTAGACCAGGCTGGCCTCGAACTCAGAGATTCACCTGCCTCTGCTTCCCATTCTCAAGTGCTGAGACTAAAGGCGTGTGCCACCAATGCCCGGCTCAGCACATGCTTCTTAAAGAACTGATAGGCTTGGCCATTTCTTTTTCATTCTTTTAAATTAAGTGTTTTTGGGGGGAGGGGTGTATCTGGGGTCAAAGGACAACCTCAATGAGCCAATTCTCTGTTTCCATCTTGAGCCTATTACTAGCCTAATTAATTATTCTTTTGCATTTATCCTAAGAAGCAAAAATTGTTTCTATGCAACTCTTCCAGCAAAACAGTCCAAGTAACTTTACTAGGACTAACATTTGAATCCAGCAAACATGCCACAGGCCAGCAGTGTAGTAGGGCTTGGGTCTGCCCTTCCATCCAAAATGTAAAAAAATATCTCACTTTTATGTGTGTATATACCTTCAGCTGATTCTGATGGCAGCTTTTTTTCCCTTTAAAGACAGGACCTCATGTTTCCCACAGGTAAACCTCTGATCCTCTTTTCACTTTATGAATGCAACCAGTGCATGGACAATTTACCGATACAATTTTATGTTACACATGGCAAGCACTTTACCAACTAAGCCACCTTCTTAGGCCCAGGCAGTGAGACTTGAAAAATCAGGGGGTTCTATCACTTTGGAGAGAACAGGCAAAGTTAATGGCTTTGAATAGGATTATATCCAACTTCTTGCATTCTGGCTATGATTAGAGGATACTCCTTTTTGGCCCTCACTGTTAAGTCAGCAAAAAATTTCTTCTGGATTTTTGGTGAGAGCAGACAAACCTATGCCATGACCTTCCAACATTCCAGAGTCAAACTAGATGTATTTTATGAGAAGTGTAAAATTTCTTAAGCCTTCAGTAATAACCACTTACTACAGGTCAGACAGTGTCAAAGTTTATTTAAATAACATGGCATAGCACTACGTGAGTACCATTTAAAGAGTATATACCCCTGGGATCCACTAAATCATCGGTTTTCAGTCTGTGGGTCAAGACCCCTTTGGGGGGGTTAAAGGGCACTTTCATGGGTTTCCTGAGACCATCGGAAAACATTTACATTATGATGCATAACAATTATTTCAGTAACAATTTCATGATTGGGGTTACCACAACACGAGGAAGGAACTAACTGTATTAAAGGGTCACAGCATTAGGAATATTGAGAACCATGACTCTAAATAGTATCATGAAGTTCTACACAAAAACAGTAATGGTATGAGTCTCATATTTGAAGCAGCTGCTGATTTCTGAGTCTGCCTTTGCATGTTAATTGTCTTGACCAATGTAAATTGAGTCTTGACACTCTTTGAAGAGCTATCAGGAAATACTCAATCTGCTTTTTTCACTGGGTGGTGGTGGTACACATCTCAATTCCAACACTTGGGAGGCAGAGGTGGACAGATCTGAGTTGGATGACAGCTTGGTTTACAGAGTGAATTCCAGAACAGCCAGGAGTACACAGAGAAACCCTGTCTTAAACAAACAAAAAAAACACCAAGGCCATGCATTGGTGGCACATTGATCCCAGCATTCGGGCAGAGACAGACAGTACCTTTCTAAGTTCAAGGCCGGCCAGCCTGTTGGAGGACAGGGTCCAGAGCTACAGAGAAACCCTGTCTTGAAAAAACAAAAGCAAAGTGCTTTTTTTTTTTTTTTTTTTTTTGGGTTTCGAGACGTGGTTTCTCTATTGCTTTGGAGGTTGTCCTGGCACTTGCTCTGTAGACCAGGCTGACCTCCTGAGTGCTAGGATTGAAGGCATGCACCACCACCGCCTGGCTCAAAATGCATTTTCTTTTTTGAGGGGAGGGTCAAGGCAGGGTTTCTCTGTAGCTTTGGAGGCTCTCTTGGAACTAGCTCTTGTAGACCAGGCTGGTCTGGAAATCAGAGATCCACCTGCCTCTGTCTCTGATTGCTGTGATTAAAGGTTTGTGCCACCCCACTGGGCTCAAAGTGCTTTTTTAAAACCCAAATTCCACCCAAAATAAATCTACCATAAGTGGGAATCCCACAAGGGAAAAGGTATCAAGGGCCTGGGGATACAGGTGGTGAGACTCTGGGGCTAAGCCAGCTTCGAGCTCTGCTGGAATCCTGAGGCTTGGTAAGCATGGAACTAGGATGCTCAGATGTAGTGCTAGGGTGTTCTGAGGGCTGAGATAAGCCTAATAGGGCCAAGCGTTGGGCAGGTGGAGTGGAAAAGTAGACCTTCTGTTCTTCTGAGTACCGCTCTTCAGGAGTCACAACATCCCGGTATGTCCAGTCTCGCCAATGGAAATTGAAGCTTTCAAGCAGAGTGATGCGGCCAGCTCTTGTAGGGACACAATCAGGGGGCTTTCTGGGTGGCAAGTTTGGTACTTCAATCCCTGGCAGCAACATGACCCCTCGGATAGCAAACCAGCCCCCAAATCGGGGGTGTATGCACACACCTGCTATGTGCTAGGGAGAGGGCAAAGAAAAGCAAGGTTTCAGAAGTTGTTTTGACACTAGGTCCAAATGCTGTTATTGCAAGCTTTTTCCCCCCTCCGATTTATGAGCCTCCCCAGTGCTGGGATTAAAGGCGTGTGCCACCAACACCCGGCTTTTTTCTTTTTTAATACTTTTAAAACATTAAAAAGGGACCAGGTGTTTTGAACTGTTAGTCCTCAGGTAAACCAGAAAGCAGGTTAAAGGGTCAGAAAGCAGGTGGCCTATTTGTCAGGACCATACATGCTTTGTTTTGAGTTATATATCAACTTCATCAAAGGTAGGTGAAGGAATGTGGGACCTCATAGGGATAGTTGGAGGGGCCTTCACTATTTTTTTCTCAGTCCCCACTCATTCATTCACACATATTTACTAACCTGGGTCCCCCATGGGTCAGCATCCACATCTTTTCGTTGGTAGTAGTAAGCAGCACCTGCCACATGAGCTGCGGTCTGGGCTAGAATCTTAGGGCGCCGGTTGGGGTGAACTTCATAGTCAGCAATGATTTCCATTTGCAGTTCTGGAAAATTCTGTTAGCATGATAGGAGTCATGACTTTGTTCTACAAAGGCCTAAGTTGTATAAGCTCACGGTTTGGCTTTTTGAAACAGGGTCAGAATGACCTTGAACTTGCTCTATCAATCTCTCTCTCTCTCTCTCTCTCTCTCTCTCTCTCTCCTCTCTCTCTCTCTCTCTCTCTCTCTCTCTCTCTCTCTCTCTCTCTCTCTCTCTCTCTCTCTCTCTCTCTCTCTCTCTCTCTCTCTCTCTCTCTATCTATCCAAAGATGATCAGGCCTGGCGTTGGTGGCACATGCATGACTTTAATTCCAGCACTTGGGAGGCATAGGTAGGTGAATCCCTGAGTTCGAGGCCGACCTGATCTACAGAGTGAGTGCCAGGATAGGCTCTCCAAAGCTACACTGAGAAACCCTGTCTCGAAAAACAACAAAAAGATCTTGAATTCCTAATCCTCCTGCCTCTACCTCCCTATTGCTGGAATTCTCCATTAAAAACTCTGTTTGAAGGGAAAAGCCTGTGCTTGAAGGGAAATGCAAAAGACTATGCTCAGAAGCCTCCATTATCAGGAGTTATTGTGCCTTGAGTTGTACAATTCTAGGGTGGGAAGACCCTAGAATTTATATGTACAAATTTATGAGCTAGGAAATACTGTTCTGTCTTCAAAACACTCCAAAGACATCATAGAGCTAGTCAGCCCAGAGCAAAGGACAGCGAACAATGCCTATAAGATACAGGATTTACTCATATCGCAACTGGTGATAAGACTAGCCTGAGATTCATATAGCTGTCCATCAGTGTAGTCACCTAAGGAAACTGATTTCAGATGGGGAGTCTGCTAAAGGAAAGGGTGAAGCCTGGTTCCTAGCCCTAAGTCTAGACCCTACACTGAGCTTGATCAACAGGAAGCAGATGTAGGTTTGAGAGTTGAAGGAAAGTTGAGCCTTACCTCTGCAACACTTCTCAGGTGGTAGGATACGCACTGATCCACTGGGTCTCTCAGTGGTTGGAGGTGGTAGCTCTTCAAGAAGGGTTTGAGAGCTTTATCAAACATAGCAGGTGTGCTGAGTACCAGGAAGGCCAGGGTAGGTCCCGGGAAGGGCAAGTGGAAAGCTGGAGGCAGGAGTTCATTGTACCATGCCACCTGGAACACAGAAAGTTCAGGTCTGGTTGGCAAGCAGCTTGGTCCTGAACTAGGCCCATAATCTTGGCTTTGTGTTCAAGGCTTCATACATTTTGCACCCATCTCTATTTCATTCATTCACAGAACTTTCACTGATGTTCTGTAATATATGCATATTGACCTTGTATGGGAAATCTGTCTGCAATTGATTGGATTGGAAAGAGTTTATAAACAAACCATAAATAGAAAGTGACAATTATGACCAGTCCTGTGGCAGGACCAGGTAAGTATCCTCTGACATTAGATAAACACTGAAAACCGGGCGTTGGTGGCACACGCCTTTAGTCCCAGCACTTGGGAGGCACAGACAGTTGGATCTCTGTGAGTTCAAGGCCAGCCTAGTCTACAGAGGGAGTTCCAGGACAGCCTCCAAAATAATACAGAGAAACCCTGTCTTGAAAAAAACCAAAAAATAAAAAAAAAGAAAGAAAAACACTGAAATCCAGTTTGGGGGGCTGGTAAGGAAACTGAAGGTTGATATGGGAGATAGAGAATCTCCTGTTTATTTACTTATTTGAGACAGGGTCTTACTATGTAGCCTTGCCAGTCGAAATGCACTCAGCTCATTGAACTGTGGTGGCACACACCTTTAATTTCAGCACTCAAGGGTGGGGGTTGGGGGACCAGAGGTCTAGAGGGTGAGTTCCAGGACAACCAAGGCTACACAGAGAGATCCTGTCTCAAAAAACCAAGTAAGAAAAAATAAGAAAAATAAATGTACTAATAGCATTTGAGAAAAGCAGACTATCTGGTCTGATGGACATGAAGGGTCTGTACTAAGGAGAAAAGGCTTGAGAGATTAGTAGGTGTTAGGTTGGGCCTTGCCTTAAATAAAAACTATGACTCCAATTTGGTGACAATGAGGAGTCATTTATCTTAAAAGAGTAAAGTGACCTGATAGTTTAGAAAGATCTAGTTGCAGTGTAGAGAATGGATTGGAGCCTAGATGGCAGCAAGATTATAGTAATCCTAATGAGAGAAATGTTCTTGGATACAGGATAGGTTGTTGGGCTAAAAAACTATGAATTTGGAAGACTCGGTAGCTGTTGGATGTGGGATTGGGAAGGTGAGTAGCAGCATCTTATGATGACAGGCAGAGAGCTACAGCTACCTCTGTTCAGTACACTAATTCCCATTACCCAGACCCCCCCACACACACTTTTCAGACGATCTCATTATATAGTCCTGGCTGACTTGGAACTCCCTATGTAACCAAATCAAAGCCTCTGCCTCCAGACTGCTGGGGTCTGCCACCATGCTTGGCCCTCTTCCCGATACCTGCCATTCAGCACTGCCTCCAAATTCTTACTCTAGGACGTACATAATCATCCCTTGTTTCAATCAATCTTTTCACCAGTTCTTTGTTTTTGCTTCCCCCCCCCCGACAG
This sequence comes from Mesocricetus auratus, assembly GCF_017639785.1. Lineage (NCBI taxonomy): Eukaryota > Metazoa > Chordata > Mammalia > Rodentia > Cricetidae > Mesocricetus > Mesocricetus auratus. The sequence goes on along the minus strand of NW_024429197.1, from coordinate 25,106,755 downwards.
GGTTTCTCTGTATTGTTTTGGAGGCTGTCCTGGAACTCGCTCTGTAGACCAGGCTGAATCTAAGTCCTCAATCATGGTGGTCAAGAGCTCTATAGCTACATCCTTCAGGAGTTTAATTTCATTTTTTTAAAAAACCCCCTCTGGCAAATACTTTCAAACTAGACTTAACTTACTTCTATAGTACCTCATTCTAAGTCTTACTGTGGGCAGCTCAATGGAATGGATAGGAAATGGGAAGTCTCTTAAAATAGATGAAAGGCCTCAGGATGATTTTGGTTGAGGTTTGTGACATAAGCACATCTTGTTCTGTGGGAGTAAAGTGTGGGATAGGGCGGGATCGGGTGGGGTGAAGAGGGACGGTGGTTACAGAGACTTCTGTACCAGGCGAGCGCGAGGAATTTCTATGCTCAGTCCGGTGTTGATGGTTAGCAACACAATGAATTAGCCTTCTGTTGGCTGACGGAACAAACTAGCCAATTGTGTCTTGTTCAACATCAGGAATACTCATCTCTCATCATCTGAGCTAATACATAGCCATGCCAACCTTCCAAACTTTGACCTCTCTTAATTCCTTCAGAAACGTCCGGTGATTCCGGACCAACAGAGGAAAATTTCTCCTGTAAATGACGGAGATGAGAGGTTAGGGATTGTGAGTTGTATTCAATTCATTTGTTTGATATCATAAAGAGGTAAAAGGGCAAATATGGGGATTGTTTCTCTACCTTTTAAACAAAGCTCCGTTTCACACCACGACCCAGAGATCGGGTCGTTAGATGGCCGCGGTATGAGCTTGGGTTGGATAAGAAGGGCTCACCGGGCCTCACACTTTTGGTGCCGAGGCCAATCATACAGCTAGTTCTAGGGCTAGTTCTAGGGAAAAAAACCAACCTGGAAGGGGTAAACCTCGAAGCCAAAAGGACACAAGCTGTCCTCAATCTTCAGCTTCAGTTCTGCGACACGCGGCTCCATAGCGCACGCTGAACGCTGAGCTTCCTGGGAAATGGAGTCTCATAGTTAACTTGAGCTTGTATGCTTCAAGACGGACTGGACTACATTTCCCAGAAGGTAAAGGACCAGTAACGGATTCAGTTGCGTCTGCACGATGCATCCTGGTATATGTAGTTCATTTGTTCCCCGGAACACAAGCTTAATAGAGGCCGTAAGACTCCGTGTCCCGACAAGCTTCACGGGGTGTGTGTGGGGGGGGGGTGTATGAACGTGTGTGGGCGCTTCCAGGGAAACGTATTTCCGCCCTTTATTGCCTGTTGTCTCCGCAAAAAGCGGATTCAGTTTCCCGGGTGGCGCTGCGGCACCCGCTCTTAAATCTCATTCTCCGCCTACCAGAGTTTGAACTCACAGGCGGTAGTGATGGCTGACATAGACTTGACGTGGAGATTGTGCTAGCGTCCTTGATGTGGAAAGGTTTCAACCAAGATTCAGCTCATTCTACCCTCACTTGTTATCTGCATTCTATAGTATTCTTCCTTTTCCCATTTCCCCAAGACTTCCATTCCCTATTAACAGATTCGCAATTTTGGTGTACTGTATTTGTAACCTTAGTTTTCCCATTCCCACTTTGCTCTTCCCATCCAACACTGTGGCCTGTTCTGGGCTGTACCGCGGGTATCTCGGTGTGGGAGAGCAAGAGCAGGAAAAGTCAGGGACGCAGTCCCCAGTGCTCCAGGATGAATAGGAGCCCTAGCTGGTCTGATCAGCTTCATGAAGTTCTCAATTCAACTGATGAAAATATGGCCCGGATTAAGGTGAGGAGGCACAGGAACCTTCCCTCCCGACCTCCCGGAATTCCTCCTCCCCCATCGGGAGGCTAGGCTAGGGCGTAGGTTAAAGGACACTGAGAGCTCACTGGCTTGTGGAACTGTTTTCTTTTGTAGCAGACTTTGTATCCTCTTCGACTTTCCTCTACAGGTAAGTATTGTCCTTTCTCCCAGTCGTTTCTCTTTTTAAGGCCTTCTTTCTTCCAGTGCTGTCCTGTATCATCTACAATTCTGTACAAATTCCAGTTACTTCCCTGCTGGAACTCTTATTTCCTATACAGACAGACCCTGCTCTTGTCCCTCCCTTATTCCTTCAATAGGGAACCTGGCTGACACCTGGATTTCCCCTCATCACTTGCCTCCTCAGCCAGGGGCCCAGGCTCATCAGCCCTGGGCTTTAAAGACTCCGATTCTTGGAGAGAGATTGAGCTGCACTGAATCCCACAGCTCATGTTCTCTCTGGGATGAAGTTACTAAACTGCGAGCCCAGCTTCAGGCTCAGGCCCAGGTGAGGCATTAGGTGTTTGTATGCGTGGTAATGTGAGAGGATAACATTAGGAGTCGGGAAAACGACTTAGAAAGTAGTTTCTGGGTTTTCTCCGCTTGGATAGGTGACTGAGGCTCTAACGCATGCTGTGCAGAGCCTGTTGAAGGATCGGAAGCAGCAGATGAACAAGATCAGTATGCTAGAAGGTATTGGGGCAATTCTTTTCTTCCTGTGTAGCATACAGAGTTTTAAAATTAAGGCCAGAGTGTGCAGGCTGAGCTATGCTCTGTTGCTGATCTACACACAACGTTTGGCTGTGAGGCTTTAGTGGTTGAGCCGATCATCTCTTCAGCCCCACACACCTTTATTTTTTATTATTATTATTATTATTATTTTTTTTTTTTTGGTTTTTCGAGACAGGGTTTCTCTGTATTGTTTTGGAGGCTATCGGTCCAGCCCAGCCTCGAACTCACAGAGATCCGCCTGCCTCTGCCTCCCGAGTGCTGGGATTAAAGGCGTGCGCCACCACCGCCCGGCTCCCACACACCTTTATATATGTGCCCACAGTTTTGCTGTGTAGTTTTGATTTGCAGCAGTGCCTGGGCTCATGTGTGAAGCTCTTGAGCAGTTTACCTTCACTTATCCCACCGCAGCATCATTAAAACTGCTTCAGGAGGGCCCCAAAGGGAGAGCCCTTTTGGAACAACGCCTGGAAAGGTTGAGAAAAGAACTGAAGGGCCTTCGGAACAAGGTTCAAGAGCTAGTCCAAACCCAAATGAGAACAAGACCAGGGAAGTTCAGTAGTACCAGTGGCTTTCACCAAGAGCTGCAGACTGAGTAAGTGATGGGCAAGACTTCATCTTTTTGTTTATTTATTTAAGATTTATTTCCTGGTGTCACATGCTTTTAATTCTAGGGCTCAGGAGGCAGAGGCTAGCAGGTCTCTATGAGTTTGAAACCAGCCTGCTCTACATATTGAGTTGTAGACCAACAATGGCTGGATAGTGAGACCTTGTTTCAGAAAACAAAAAAAAGGACAAAAAAATTTTTTATGTGTGTATTCCTTTAATTCCACCTTCACACGGAACACCTGAAGCCACATGCCTAGATGCTGCCCCCACCACAAATCGACTAGCAGAACAAGATGCCACTACATTTTGTTTTTGTTTTTCAAGACAGGATCTCTCTGTGGCTTTGGAGGCTGTCCTGGAACTAGCTCTTGTAGATCATGCTGGTCTCAAACTCACAGAGATCCCTCTGCCCCTGCCTCCTGAGTGCTGGGATTAAAGGCCTGCGCCACCGTTGCCTGGCAAGTTGCCACAACATTTTATATGTATGAATGTTTTACCTGCATGCATGTATGAGCACCACATGTATGCCTGTTGAATACCTTGGAATTGGAGTTAAAGATTGTTTTGAACCACCCATGTGGATGCTGGAAATCAAGACTCTCTTTAAGAACAACAAGTTCTCATAACCACTGAGCCATCTTCCTAGCCACAAGGCTTCATCTTTTGAGGCTTCGGAACCCTTGGCATAACAGAAGTTTGGCCTCCTCGTTTTGTTTTTCTGTCATGTTGAATATTGCACCCTGGGCCTTGTGTATGCTTGGTAGACAACCCTTAGTATTGAGCTGTAATCTCTAGCGGCTTTGGGTTTGTTATTTGATTCTAGAATGACACTGCTGTCACTCTTGTAGGCACCAGCTTTTGTGGGAAGAGTCAGAGATTCTTCGGGAGGAATTGAAGTTGCTTCGAGACCAGCTGAGTAAGTAAAGACTGAGAGTATTCCCTTGTTCCTATTTTTGGAATATCTTTTCTTCCAGTAATTGGCCATACCTCTGCCTGTTTGAGCTATTGAAAAGTCTGGCAAATTACCATCATCATTATTATTACTATTATTGAGACTGGGTCTCTACATAGCCCTGGCAGTTCTAGCACTCACTGTGTGGACCAGACTGGCCTTGAACTCACAGAAACCCACCCCTGGCCAGGCAAATTATTATTGCTGTTATTATTACTATTATTTGTATATTGTGTGATTTGTATGGTGTGTGATACTGGATATAAAATACAGAGACTTGTACTTGGTACGCATGTGCTTCACCACCAAGCTACAAAATATTTTATTTTGCTCTGTGTCTCTCATGGTGTGAATTTAGTGTCTCCCATGAGCTTGGAATCTTTCCAGTCACGGGACCAGAACATATTTAAATTTCCTTTGCCAGTCTACTTACAAGGCAGTGACGAAGGAGTGAAGTTGCAGAATTGTCCCCTCCTATTCTGTCCCATTTTCAGGCCAACATCAGGAATTGCTGCTGGAACAGATGGCTGAGGGGCGCCAGGTTCAGGCCCGGAGCTGGAAGGTAGGACAGGGTTAGACCAGTCTCCACATATTTCTTTTCTGTCCTGCTCTACAGAAAGGCCTAGATATCTTCTCCCACTCCCATCTCTATCCCCATCATCCTTCCCCATGCTGAGTCCATATCCCTCCAAAGCAGGTCTTTCCAGTCTCTGTTGTAAACAAGAGTCACTGTCCTTGCCTGCATGAAGACACTCACCTAGGAGGGGAGTTGTGGGAGGCAGTTTCCCTTGGAACGGAGAGATTTAGTCCTCCCTCTACACCATGGTCTGGCAGACGTTGGAACACCTACAGAGGGACCAGAAGAGCAAGGTTCAGACCTTGGAGTTTACCAGGACAGAGGCCCCTGATGCCCAGAAGGAGGACCTCCTCAGGTCAGAAGTTTTGTGTGCTTTGGCAGTAAGAGGGGATTTGTATAATAGAGGTCAAAGTTCAACTATCCTAAATTTGGCCAGGATTGGTTGGGGTGGTGGGTCTGAGTATCTGGGTTTGTTTTTTTAGAGATGTCTTTATTATGTACACAATGTTCTGCATGCATGTATGCCTGCAGACCAGAGGAGGGCACCAGATCTCACTACAAATGGTTGTGAGCCACCATGTGAGCAACCAGTGCTCTTAACCTCTGAGCCATCTCTCCAGCCGCATGGGGTTTTATTCATAAGAACAGCATTGAACATTCTAATCTAGGCTGTCCTTGAACTCCTGATCATACTGCTTCTACCTCCTAAGTGCAGGTGTTACAAGAATATATTATCAGACTCAGTGTTTATTTGTTTGTTTATTGATTGATTATTATTGAGATGAGTTCCACTGGGTAGTCCAGATTGGCCTCAAACACACCAACCTGCTGTCTTTGCTTCCTAAGTATAGAATAATAAGTGTGTGCTATTATGCTCACCTGCATTATTTTTACATTTTATTTATTTATTCTGTATATGTGTGGGCATGCATGTACTGTGAAGTGCATGTGGAGGTCAGAGGACCAGTAGGAATCAATTCTCACCTACCACATGGTTCTTAGGATCAGCCTTAGGTTGTTTGGCTTGATGAAAGGCATGTTTATCAGCTGAGTCATCCTGCTGGCCCCAATATTAGGCACCCATCATTTTTTTTTTTTTTTTTTTTTTTTTTTTTTGGTTTTTTCGAGACAGGGTTTCTCTGTGGCTTTGGAGGCTGTCCTGGAACTCCCTTGGTAGTCCAGGCTGGTCTCGAACTTACAGAGATCCGCCTGCCTCTGCCTCCCGAGTGCTGGGATTAAAGGCGTGCCCCACCAACGACCGGCGGCACCCATAATTTGATTCAGCATTGGGATATATCTTTATATGTCTGAATGATAATGGTGGGAGCAGGGTAGGAGTCTGGAATCCTGACCTCAGAAAGGAAGACAGTTTTATGCTGAAAGAGTGTGCTAGATCCGTCACCTTCTATGCCTCTGATTATTCTTTCTAGAACTTCTGTTCATGCTCGACAATCTAAGCTGCCTCTGGCCACCATCTTCGCCATGTCTGTTTCATCATCTAACTCTGAAGTCAGTCTTCCAGACTGTGACCGTAGCTGGGAACTTTTAAAGAAACTAGATAGGGGTAAGGACAGTTTTGGGGGAGGTTGGATCTGAATGGTGCTTGAATGCAGCTGTTTGATCTTTTGGCGTTGCCTTTTTCTGTGTGAGTCCATCTATCCATGTTACATATCAGGGAGAGTTACGCTACTTTTTTATTTAGTATTGATTTAGTGAAAGGCAAAATATTTATATGATTTAAAGAGAAGCCAAAGTAGTTATCATTTAATATTTACTTAAAGGCCAGGCTTTCCTTTGTAGCTCAGGCTTGCCATGGAGCCCAGCCTGCTCTTGAGCTCAACATCTTCCTGCCTAAGTCCTGAGTGCTAGGATTCCAGACATGCCGCTATATTCTTCATTGAATCACTTCATTGCATTTGGGGGACTGAAACAGGTAGACAGTGAGAAACCCCCATAGAATGGGCACATATATACCAGGCCTGTATGTATTTTCCAGGGAGGTCCAGAGCCTAGGTTTTTTTTTTTTTTAAGATTTATTTATTTATTATGTATTCAGTGTTCTGTTTGCATGTATCCCTGCAGGTCAGAAGAGGGCATCATTTCTCATTACAGATGGTTGTGAGCTACCATGTGGTTGTTGGGAATTGAACTCAGGATCTCTGGAAGAGCACTGACTGCTCTTAACCTCTGAGCCATCTTTCCAGCCCTCAGAGTCTAGTTTTATACCTAGTTTATATCATAGTCTTGCTAATGGTTTGTTTTTCATTTTGCTTCTTCTTAGAACTCCAGAATACTCTTTCTAACCTGGAACCCCGCAACTCTCAGCCCCATGGCCAGAGTCTTGGACAAGAGGATCTGTTCCTTCAGGGCCCCAAAGTCTTCCAGAGTGACCTGTAAGGACTTGTAAGAAGAATGAGATGAGACTTCCATCCGGGGCAATCTTCTCGCCCTTTCTGGTATGTGCCCTTCTTATAAGGCATCTCACTGTACAGTCATTCCTGCTCCCCAAACTCATTTAAAATAAAGTGGTGTAATGCTCCCTGATGTGTTTTCTATGAATGTTCATGCACATGGGATCTATTCAGCTGCATAGCCTTGTTGTTACCTGACTGTTTCTTGTGACCTCTGCCTCTGAAATCTGACATTTATAGACACACCTTGTTTTTTTGTTTATTTTGGTTTTTATAGATTAGGGTCTCTCTCTATGTAGCTCTGGCTGTCCTGGAACTCTATCTGTAGACCAGGCTGGCTTTGAACTCACCTAGATCTGCCTACTCTGACTCCCAAGTACGGGAATTAAAGGTGTGAGCCACCAATACCAGGCCACCTTTGTTTTAAAATTAATTAATTAATTAACTGTGTATGAATGTTTTATCTGCATATATATCTGTTTGCCACAAGTGTGCCTGGTGCTTGTGGAGGTCAAAAGAGAGCAATAGATTTCATAGACCTGGAGTTACAGGTGGTTGTGAGCCACCATGTGGGTGCTGGGAATTGAACCTTGGTCCTTTGCAAGAGCCACCAGTACTCTTTTTTTATTTTTATGTTTTTTTTTTTAAAGATTTATTTATTTATTACACATACAGTGCTCTGCCCACATACCCGCAGAGGGCACCAGATTGAATTGTAGATGGTCGTGTCGTGAGCTACCATGTGGTTGCCGGGAATTGAACTCAGGACCTCTGGAAGAGCAGTCAGTGCTCTTAACCTCTGAGCCATCTCTCCAGTCCCTATTTTTATGTTTTCAAGACAGGGTTTCTTAGTAGCTTTGGAGCCTGTCCTGGAAATCACTCTGTAAATCAGGCTGACCTTGAACTCACAGAGATTCCCCTGCTTCTGCCTCCTAAGTGCTGAGATTAAAGGTGTGGGCCACGCCGGGCGTTGGTGGCGCACACCTTTAATCCCAGCACTCGGGAGGCAGAAACCCTGTCTCGAAAAACCAAAAAAAAAAAAAAAAAAAAAAAAAAAAGGTGTGGGCCACTTCTGCCAGCCTGCCAGAGTTGTTAACCACTGAGCCATCTCTCCATCCCCTTATAGATACACCTTTAACTACAGGCTCAGGGCAACTTGGAAAGAAATAATTTCTCCTGTTCTGATGAGTAGAATGGGTTAGGATATTGATCTGTGGCAGTATTGCTAAGATTGCAGAGGAGACTATGATACTTCAGTTGCACTAGATCTAGATAGTCACGTTGTCATACTACTTATTGAGGTTTACTTTAGATTCCTCATCCTTAGCAGACCAGTCTGTATGCTTGCAGTAGGAATCTCAATTTCCCTGAAACTGAGTCATCTTCAAAGCAAACAAACAAAACAATTCCCTGACCCCAAACCTTTATTACTTGTTTCTTTCTGTAGAGTGTAGTCTTTTCCTTGCCAGCAGCCTAGGCCCTGCCACAGTTGCAGCCCCCAGGAACACACAAGACACTATATTAATTATGAAGATGTTGGCCGTTTGCTTGTTTCTTACTGGCTAGCTCTGACTTAAGTATTTAACCCATAATTGTTTTTTTGTTTGTTTGTTTGTTTGTTTGTTTGTTTTTGAGACAGGGTTTCTCTGTGGCTTTGGAGGCTGTCCTGGAACTAGCTCTTGTAGACCAGGCTGGCCTCGAACTCACAGAGATCCGCCTGCCTCTGCCTCCCGAGTGCTGGGATTAAAGGCGTGCGCCACCAATGCCCGGCCTAACCCATAATTGTTAATCTAAGTATTTCTCTTACCGAGAAAAGGGTCTGGACCTCTTACTCTTGTGGTGGGCTACATTGTGTCTGACTCTGCCTCTCTTTCCCAGAATCCTCCTTAATTCCTAGTCTCACCTATCTTGCTTCCCTATTGGCCAACAGTGCTTTATTCATCAACCAATAAGCGACAGATTTACAGAATGGCACCTCCTATCATCTTTCTTTTTTTCTTTTTTTGGTTTTTTTTGAGACAGGGTTTCTCTGTGTAGCTTTGTAGCCTATCCTGGCACTTGCTCAGTAGACCAGGCTGTCCTCGAACTCACAGAGAACTGCCTGCCTTATTTGTTTCTTTTGAGGTAAAATTTGCTATATAGACCAGGCTGACCTTGAATTTGCAGAGATCCTCTTGCCTTGGTCTCTCTAGTGCTGGAATTAAGGTTGTGCACTGCCACACCTAGCCAAAAAGTAGTTTTTGCTATAATTGTCACGAATAAATAAAGAATACCATGATTTAAATTTTACTATTTTCATTTTTAAAAATTTTCTTGCCTCCCAGTTGCTGAATTAAAGGTGTGAGCCACCACCACCTGGCAAGGTATATTAGTGGGTTTTTTTTTTTTTTTTTGAGATGGAGTTTGTGTATCAGCCTTGGCTGTCCTGGAACTCACTCTGTAGATCAGGCTGGTCTGGAACTCACAGAGATCCACTTGCCTCTGCCTCCCGAGTGCTGGGATTAAAGGTGTGTACCACCACCACCTGGTAAGGTATATCTTCTTAGGCATCGAAGGGTAGCTTTACTTTCTTTTCTGAACTTTATGCTCTAGAGAGTTCAAGATTTCCTAAGAATCAGCAGTATTTCACAGAGACCTCGTGAAGCCTCTTCCAGTGGTAACTGTAGACAGAAGATAATGTCACTTATCCACCAACTAAGTCTTTGTATGCATTTGTCCTACACTAAGATATATAGTTAGCTTATGGAACGGTTCTAACTCTTAGTTCTGGCAAGAGGAGAGTTATCTGAAATACAAACAATAAAAGGCAGAGGCAGTAAGACAGGTGTATATAAATCTGTGTCCCAACTAGTAGCCAACATTATAGGGAGAAGACCTTATACACTGAATAGCTACAGGGATGTCTTCCCCTCATTGTGTATGAGTGTGTGTGTGTGTGTATGTGTGTGTGTGTGTGTGTGTTATACTCCAAGCATGTATATGTGGTGGGCAGAGATAGGGTCTCTTGATGGCTATGGTGGTGCACATCATTAATTCCAGCTCTTGGGAAGGGAAGCAGAGACAGGTGAATCTCTTTGAGTTCAAGGCCAGCCTGATCTACATAGCAAGCTCTACATCAGCCAGGACTGTATTATGAGACTTTGCCAGAAAGTGAAGGAGGGGGAGAGGGAGAAAGAAATGGGGAGAAGGAGGAGAGTTTTTACTATTCTTTTTAGATTTTTATTTCATGTGAATGGGTGTTTTGCCTGTATGTATGTCTGTACCAATGTGCTTGTCTGGTACTTGGTGCCTGCAGAGACCAGATGAGGGCATTGTATACTCTGGAACTTAAGTTAACATGCTACTTGGAGTTAATATATGGGTGCTGAAAATTGAGCCAGGGTCCTCTGGAAAAGCTGCTGAGCCATCTCTCCACCCTTGTTTTTACCTATTATTTATTTTTTTGAAATAGGGACTCTAGTTTAGGCTGGCTCAGAACTCTGTAGTTCAGACTGGGCCACAGCTTGTTTCAGTCCTGCCTGAGTCCTTATTGTGGGGAATACAAGTGATACAGTGAGCTCATTCTTGACTTCAGACCTAGATTTATTTTTTATCTATTTATTTTGGTGTGTATGTATATGACAGAATCCTGTGTTATCTAGGCTGGCTTCAAACTCTTTATATAGTCAAAGATGGCCTTGTTTCCCCTTCCAGGTGTTGGAATTACGGGCATATCCTATCATACTTGTCTTGTATGTCTGTGGGAATGACTGAGTGTGTTCATCGACACTCTAGTGCACACATTGGGATCAGAGGACAACCCTGGTGTTAGTCTTTGCCTCCATCTCCAGTGGTGGGAGTGCTGGGATTACAAGTTCCTCCTCATGCTTGCATGGTAAATGCTCATATCCACTGTGTTATTTTCCCTCCCCTTTCTTTTTTTTTTTTTTTTTTTTTTTTTTTTTGGTTTTTTGAGACAGGGTTTCTCTGTATTGTTTTGGAGGCTGTCCTGGAACTCACTCTGTAGACCAGCCCGGCCTCGAACTCACAGAGATCTGCCTGCCTCTGCCTCCCGAGTGCTGGGATTAAAGGCGTGCCCCACCACCGCCCGGCTTTCCCTCCCCTTTCTATTTACTCTTAATCTATTTATTTTGAGGCCAGGTATCAAGTGTCCCAGGCTGGCCTAGACTCCATATGTAGCTGAGGATGACCTTGAATTCCTGGTATCCAGCCTTCACCTCCTGAAGGCTGGGGTGATTAGGAATGTGCCACCACACCTGGGCTTCATGCATACTGCCACTCTGCTTACTGGGCTGCATCTCTAGCTCCAAATTTAAAAGTTTTGTTGTTTAGACCCACTTTTTTTTTTTTTTTTTTTTTTGGTTCCTACGAGACAGGGTTTTTCTGTATTGTTTTGGAGGCTGTCAGTCCAGCCCGGCCTCGAACTCACAGAGATCCTCCTGCCTCTGCCTCCCGAGTGCTGGGATTAAAGGCGTGCCCCACCACCGCCCGGCCCTTTTTTTTTTTTCTGAGACAGAGTTTCTCTGTATCCCTGGCTGTCCTGGACCATGCTCTTAATCCAGGTTGGCCTTGAACTCAGAGATCCATACATAGGCCATCGTTGCTCTGATGTGTAGACCTGCTTTGAAAAAGCCTTCCCACCAAGCTTCCTCTTGGCTTTTACTGGGCAGGTAATTCATCTGGCTTGGTGGCGTTTTTAAACTGTTTGCTACCAGTAGTATTTATCAACTGTTTGTATCGAGCTCTATGAGAGACAACACTTGCAAGGGTGCCAAATCTTTCAACGGAAATGTCAAAGGACAACAGTGGAACGGTAACACCTGAACTGCCACCAGGTGGCAGCACATAATTTATGACAGAATGATTTTGACCAGGCCAGAGAACTGGGCTCCAGAGATCTCACTTCAGAGATTCTGTGAGCTACTAATAACTCCTCCTCAAGCAATGTCCCATTTTGGTTATGCTTCTATTCAATAAATCACACAGCATTAAAACAAAGTTTTGATTTTATTATCTAAGCTTCATCCACATTTAGCCTCTTCCAATTTTGTTCCCTACCATACATTTTCTTAAACTTAGTTGCCATAAGGACCACCTTTATTCTGTTGTTATTTTCAGTGCTGGGAATTGAACCCAGGGACACATGGTACATTCTCTACCATTGCCTTATGCCCCTAGTCCTATTTCAATTGTTTATGTCCTACATATTTGCTAAAAAATCTCCACTTCCAGGAAGAGGGACGTCTTTAGAGTTTTGAAAGGAGGCCCCTAAACCCTGGGGGTAAAGTCCATATTCCACTGTACCTATTGCAGTCTGCTCAGGTATACGATTATAAGCCCTTGAGATCCACGGGTATGGAAAGTGTGATGAAATCTGTACCCGATGAACATCTGGGTAAAATTCTTAACCCACACGAAGAGTTTTCATAATTCTCCTTTTCAGGCCAACTCGTGACACCTATCCTTTAAGTCACCAAATCCAATCTCTTCCCTCGGCATTTCGTTTAGTTCTGCTTGTTGCTCTTTCTCAAGTCGCTAGGAATTATGTATTTTGGCTTCTCATTATACTGCCACCCTGTAGGACATCTTATTCAAAAGCCGCGCCAGCCTAGTGTTTGCTCTGTTGGCTTAATTATCAATCGCTTCTGTTTGAGAGATTTTGATTGGTTTATCTTGTGTTTACGGTCCCGCCCTCTTAGAGACTCTAGGTTTTCCCCCAGGTGTATTCTCTGCAGTTCGGTTCCGCTTTTTCAACACACCGTCTCTTCTGTTTTTACCTCCACTTCCTTCCTATTGGTTCCCTTCATCTTCTAAGAGTTGGCGCCTGGCGTTGTTGATTGGTTTCTCTGGACGCCCATTGTGTCCACCCTCGTACCACGTGGCATTCCTAGCGCTAATTGGACAACTCTACTAGCTCGTTTGTCAAAGACTGAGGACTGATTGGCTGACCTGAGGGAGGCCAGAGGAGGGGCGGAGCCCCTGAGCCCCGCCCCCAGCCCTGCCCCCAGGCGTTTCAGATGCTCAGCCGCGGGGAGCCGAGAGTTTCCAGCTGCCCTCAGTCCTAGCGGTGATCCGCCTCCGGGCCCCGCCGAGCAGGCGGGGAAAAGCAGCCCAGACCGCAAGGCCATGGCAGTAGCCTCCCGCTCCTACGCTGCTGCTGGCCCCGCGGAATCGCCGGCTTCTGCGCGAGGGACCCCTACCTCCTCCGCAGGCTAAACCGCCACGGCCGGCAGCTGCTATGCTGGCTCTGGGCCGTCGCCTCCCCTCGCCCTCCGGCCCGCGCAGACGCCCCCTCGCTGGCTCAGTCCTGCCTCAGGTAGCGTCGGGAAAACTGTTTTAGGAACAAGGCTTGGCATCCCTGCCGCGCGCGCAGCCTTGGGGGTCGCCGAGTACTGGATAGCCTGGTGCCTTCCGTGATATTCTCAAAGAGGCAGGGGACGGTCTCTCGTCCCTTTCCCCCTTTCCTTTTCCTTCTCACTTCCCTCAGGATCCTGGGACAGTCCTCACCTCGCGTCAGAGGCCGGGATCCCATTGGAAGTTATACCTCCAATAGACATTGTGGTGTCTGACCCTCCTCACTTGTAAAGTTCTGGAATCCCGCTCCCCTGCTGAGTGTGCCTCACGGTCTCAAAGCCACCTTCTCTGCTGAGATCTGGATTCCTTCCCTCCCATCAAACGTGCCTATCCCTAGCCTAAGAGGCTTTCCTTCTCTCTCCTTTTACTGATTTACTTTTTACACTTATTTTTGAAGATCCCAATCTGAACTACGGTTCAGATTTAGCTGGAAATAAAATCCAGATTAGTCGAATTGAAAATCTTTTCTTTTTATACCTCAGAGAAACTCGTTAAAGAAATTGGACTTTATTCTGTAGATACAGGGAGCGTGATAGGGATTATCTCTGGAAAATGTGAAGATTGAAAGTAAAGACGGGAGGACAGACGGCCTCCATAGGCTGGAGACTTGTGCTGCGATGGGTGAGAAAGGATGAATGAACCGGGGTAGTTGTAGGAAAATGAAGAGAATGAAAAAAAATTCTAAAAATTTTCAAAATAGAGTTGAGAGTTATTTTGTTTTTGTTTTGTGTCTTTCCTGCTTTTGTAAGCAAGGGGTTTCTCATTGGTTTATGGTATTGGATTGGTGGTGTTAATAGGAACAGAATGAAAAATAATTTTGAAGAATGACAAATTTAGTTGTGGCAAGTTCAATTCGAGTTTTTCAGATAGAGCTGGGAAATTGGGCGTGTGAGAGTGTGGAGAGAATATATAGGGCTTCTTGAAACCTTAATAGGAGGTAGTAACCCAGAGAGCAGAGAATTGGGCTGTGGGTCAGAAGCAGCATCACTGGAGATCACACACTGCACGAGAGGTTTAAAGGGTGGGGACAAGGATGATGGCAGTATTACAGAAGCCAAAGGAAAGTCTTTTCCAGAAGGGAGGGGAGTAGTACCATGTCAGGTGCACCAGAGGGCAGGTAGATTCAGTTAGAAGCACGTGTATTTGACAACTGGGAGTAGTGAGTAAAAAGAGTTTCTTTCTTTGCTTTTTTGTTTGCTTGCTTGTTTGAGTCAGGGTTGTGTAGCACAGACCAGCCTGGAAGTATGTATGTGTTCTCACACCTGCCTGGGCTTATTTTTTTTTTTTTTTTGTCATCAGTTATCTGTGGGTTAGTCAGTTTTTTTTCTGGAGCTTGAAGAAACTGTATTGAGTTTCTTTTTTTTTTTCTTTTTCCGAAACAGGGTTTCTCTGTGGCTTTGGAGGCTGTCCTGGAACTCGCTTGGTAGTCCAGGCTGGTCTCGAACTTACAGCGATCCGCCTGCCTCTGCCTCCCAAGTGCTGGGATTAAAGGCATGCGCCACCAACGCCCGGCTTTTTAAAAATGTGTAGTCCAGGTTGGCCTCCTTCCTCTGCCTCCTTCAGCAAATCCTACCGGCGTGCGCCACCACAACCGGCTGTATTGAGTTTCTTATGTGAGCATTCTAACCATAGGAATCAGCAGTGGAAAATAGCAAGGATTTATTGTTATTATTTTATATTTACATTTTTTATGTGGTGAATGGTTTTTTGTTGGTTTGAGACAGGATCTCACTCTGTAGCTTTGACCAGTTGGAACTCACTATGTAAATCATGCTGTCCATGTATGATGTGTGTGTGTTTGCCTGTGGTGTATGTATGTTTACCACATGTGTGATGGTGCCCTCAGAAGTCAGAAAAGGGCATTAGATCCCCTAGAAGTGGAGTTATGGATGGGTGCTAAGACTTGAATCCAGGTCTCTGGGAGAGCAACTTGTGCTCTAAACTGAGCCATCTCTAGCATCAAAAATAATTTTTTGCCGGGCGTTGGTGGTGCACGCCTTTAATCCCAGCACTTGGGAGGCAGAGGCAGGCGGATCTCTGTAAGTTCGAGGCCAGCCTGGTCTACAAGAGCTAGTTCCAGGACAGCCTCTGTAGATCAGGCTGGCCTTGAACTATGTGTCCACCACTGGATTTTTATTTTATTTTATTTATTTATTCTTTGATTTTTCAAGGCAGGGTTTCTTTATATTGTTTTGGAGGCTGTCCTGGAACTCGCTCTATAGACCAGGCTGACCTTGAACTCACAGAGATACACCTGCCTCTGCCTCCCGAATGCTGGGATTAAAGGTGTGTGGCATCAATGCCTGGAGCCACCACTGGATTTTACATTTTCTCTAATATACTAGGAACAGGAAGGAGGAAAAATAAAAGATTCATTGATTCAAAAGTGTAATTTGCAAAGGAGAAATATAAAATGGAAACCCACTTTATACTTTTAGTGATACTGTGGGATATATGGTCAATTGCACAGTCTAAATAGGTTATAAGTAAAATCTGAGCCAGGTGATGGTGGCCCATGCCTTTAATCCAAACACTTGGGAGGCAGAGGCATGTGTATCTGTGAGTTCAAGGCCAGCCTGGTTTACAGATCGAGTTCCAGGACAGCCAAGGCTACACAGAAACCCTGTCTCAAAAGAAGTAAAATCTGGAGTTGAAGAGATGACTCAGTTCAGCTGACCCAGCTCAGGTGGTTGCTCTTCCAGAGGACTCAAGTTCAGTTCCCAGTGTCCACATGCCAACTAACAACTATGTGTAACTCCAGTCTTGGGAAACCCAGCACCCTCTTCTGTCCTCCTTGAACAATGCCTGCATTCATTACACAGACATACATGTAGGCAAGACATTCATACACATGAAACAATAGACATTTAAAAAAGAAGTAAAATCTTTAAGAAGGTTAGTGTACTTGGAGAATGAAGATATCCAGAAATGTGAAGATCAGGTTTTGTAAGAATACATGATTGGGGGCTGGGCATTGGTGGCACACGCCTTTAATTCCAACACTCGGGAGGCAGAGGCATGTGAATGTCTGTGAGTTCCAGGCCAGCCAGCCTGGTCTACAGAGCAAGTTCCAGGACAACTTCCAAAACAATACAGAGAAACCCTGTCTCGAGAAACCAAAAAAGGAAAAAAAAAAAAAACATGATTGGAAAGGTCAGAGTTCTTTTAGAGCAAAGGGAGAGAAAAAAAGGCATAACTGTCTCAGTGCTATTGCAGGGAAATGGAGGAAACGGAGCTATAGGTTATTAAAATAGTGCTACAGTGTTAAGGACTCTTCTGACTATGTCATGTGGATGTCATAATAGCGCAGTGTGATAGCAGGAGATGGAACACAGATATCAGGTCCTATGGGTCGGGCCTATCATCACCCAAGAGGGATTCAAACTGAAGATACTTTGCCACTTGAAGATACTTTGCCACTTGTTAGAAACTAGTATTCAATGGTACAGATATTTGTTTGTGAATTAACAATGATGGTCTCAGATATCTGGGTGATTTTAATACATGTTGTGTTTCTCTGCTATAGAGATAAATGTTTGTGTCTCTCAAACTATCCTGTGTGATTTGGCATATGAGGGTCTTAATTTTGTTTAAGACGTGATATTTTCTACTTACAGTTTTAGTTCATTAGAAGAAGAAAACTGTTCCCTAGCTGATTTAGAGCAGAAAGGGGACATGCTTTAAAAAATGCATTCTTCTTTTATATTAAAGTGTTTGTTAAATACATTATTAATATCACACACTTAATTTTGTTTTGAAATGTTTTATTGGAGTTTGAAATCTGGGATAGGAGATTTTATGGGAAGTTTATCTCCTTCTGGTAATAGAGTCTAATTATTACATTGTTTGTGTGGGTGATGGTGAATGTTTTAGACCAACAATGGGCTTTATGCTATTTCCTGAGTCATCAAATGAGGATGACTTCAGTGTGATCTCAGTAGGGTTGTTTGGAAGTGTTCAGAGCATATTTGTAATAAAGTGTCAACTATTCATTCCTGACATTTTATTTTTACTGTTTATTTGTGTGTGTGTGTGTGTGTGTGTGTGTAGGTAAGTTCAGAAGTTGATTCTGAACTTATACCATGTGGGTCTTCGGGACTGAATTCAGGTCATCAAGTGAGGCAACAGGTATTTTTACCCATTTTGCTGGTCTTCTGTTATTGTTTGTATGCATGTATATATTTGGGGTTTTTTTAGACAGGGTTTCTCAGTAGCTTTGGAACTTATTCTGGAACTAGCTCTTGTAGACCAGGCTGGTCTCAAACTCAAGAGATTCTGCCTGCTCTGCCTCCTGAGTGCTGGGATTAAAGGAGGGTGCCACCACTGCCAGGCTCTTCTGACATTTTATAAAGGCAGTGTGAAAAAGGGAAAAACATTGGAAATCTTCATTGTAAATCAAAACTAAAATTGTATTATCTATCTGGTTATAGGCAAAATACTTTCCTTCTGTAAGCCTTAGTGTTTTGTTTTCAATTTAATGTTTGAAGTTGAGTGCTGTGGGGGCACTCCTATAATCCTAGCGTTAGGAGACTGAAGCAAGAAGATAGTAGTCAAATCCTGTCTCAAAAATACCTAAATAGAGCTTGGCATGGTGGTACACACCTTTATTCCCAGCACTCAGGAGGCAGAAGCAGGTGGATCTCTGTGAGTTCGAGGCCAGCCTGGTCTATAAGAGCTAGTTCCAGGACAGCCTCCAAAAGCCACAGAAAAACCCTGTCTGGAAAATACTGAACTGCTCTTTATTTTTCTCTCTCTTCTCTCCTTCCTCTGTCCACCCCCATCTGTCCTAAATAGTGTATTCCTCCCTTGGAATTAGGCCTACTCTTGGGAACTTTCCTCCCTTTCTCTTAATACATTGCTGAAAACAAAATATGCAAACAAAACTTGAACAAGTCCCAAAATAAATTAAAAAAATATATACACACACATAATATTTGAAATATAACATATTCTAGTGATTAAATATAAAACTGTTTACAAATAACAGGATTTTATATATAAATTTTGTATAAATAGTTTCAGTCTCATAACTGTTCTGTCTACCCAACTCCATGGTTCCTTCATCCCTCCCATCCATTTTTTAAATAATTTATTCATTTTTATTTTATGTGCATTGATGTTTTGCCTGAATATATGTCTGTGTGAGGATGCCAGATCTGTTGAAACTGGAGTTACAGACAGCTGTGAGCTGCCATGTGGGTGCTGGGAATTGAACCTGGTTCCTCTGGAAGAGCAGACTGAGTCAGTGCTCTTAACCACTGAGCCATCTCTCCAGCCCCCCTCCCCTAATCCATTTTTAAAAACTCTTTGGGGGCTTGTGACTGCAGGTGAAACCTAGGGTAGTTTTTGTTCTGTTTTTGTTTTTCCAAGACAGGGTTTCTCTGTGCAGCTCTGGCTGTCCTGGAACTTGATCTGTACATCAGGCTGTCCTGGAACTGTACATCAGGCTGTCCTGGAACTCACAAGGGATCACCTGCCTCTGCCTTCCAAGTTTCCAAGGAGTGTGCTTCCGCCACAGCACCCCCTACTCATCTGCCCTTTGTATTCTACCCCTACCTCATCCCCATTTTTGGAGAAGGGTTTTGTTAGGATAATCTTCAATTTCTGACCTCCCTAGCATACAGGCTGGAGTGTGGACCACCACACCTCTAGCTGTCTTTGTATTCTTTTAGACTTTGTTTAGACAAATGCTTCCAAACATGAATATGTAACCTTATTTTTCTATTTTTCTTGAAAAAAGCTGGTTTCTCACAGTTCTGCCTTCCACCTCACTAGGCTTGTCTTTCATTTTACTATATCTCTGACAGCTTCCTCATTCTCTAAATACCTACTTTGTATCTGTGGAATTCTTTTGGGTGTAGCTGGGTGTGGCAGTGCATACTGGCAATCCTAGTACTCTGGAGGCCGAAGCAGGAGAATCTCCGTGAGTTCAAGGCCAGCCTGGTTTACCTAGTGAGCTCCTGGACAATGAGGATCACATAAACAGACCCTATTTCAAAAATAAAACAAGCAGACCACCCCTACTTCCCTCCCTGCAAAAATGCTTTTGATCCTGAGATACCTTCACAGAGCTTTGGGGCTTTGTCTTTGTATTATGTTATCCTTAATCAAGGACCATAGTTTATAGATGATTGGCTGCGTTAAGTGGTACAGAGTGGACATTGGAAAACAAGGGGTGGGGCCTCCAGGGAAATATGAAGACATCAGTAACCTCTTTAGATTTGCTGGTGGCTGAGACAAGAATGGAGGAGGATGAATTCAGGAGCAAGAAGGGATTGATGCTTCTTGTTGGAGTGCAGACAGGTCTTTAAATATCAGCCCTGTTCTTGTTAAACTAGTCCCACATGGCTACTTGAGGCTAGGACTATTCAGAATTTAAAAGATGTTCCGGGGCTGGAGAAAGGCTAATGTAGGCTACATGAAGCCTTGTTTCAAAAAAACAAAACTACAAAAAAAAAATTAGCTGATGACATGGCTCAGTGGGTAAATGCTATTGCCGCAGAGTCTCACAACTCAATCTCTGGGACCCATGTGGTAGAAGGAGAGAACCAATTCCCATAGGTTTTTCCCCTGGCCTCTAAACACAGATAAATGAAATGTAATGAAAAAACGTTATTTCATTCATTCATTGTTTCTTCTGGGACAGGGTTTCTTTGTGGCTTTGGAGGCTGTCCTGGAGCTAGCTTTCATAGACCACACTGGTCTCGAACTCACAGAGATTCACCTGCCTCTGCCTCCTGAGTGCTGGGATTAAAGGTGTGCCCCACCACTGCCCGTGGAAAAACATTATTTTAAAGAAACACCAAGAAGCTTTGAATGTGCGTATGCTAACTTACTTGTTCCCTATTATATACGTTCCTTTAGCTTTTTAATATTCTAAGCAGTGCTGTAATGGAGACCTTGAATAAGTCATTTTTACATGTGTGCAAGGGAATTTACAGGATAAGTTTTACAAAAGCAGAATTTTCTTTCCCTCCCTCCCTCCTTCCTTCCCTCCCTCTATCCCTTCTTATCCGAGACAGGGTTTCTCTGTGTTATAGCCCTGGCTGTCCTGAAACTCTTTATAGACCAGACTAGCCTTAAACTCACAGAGAGCTGCCTGCCTCTGCCTCCCGAGTGCTGGGATTAAAGTGTGCCACCACCATCTGGCCAGCAGCAGAATTTCTAAGTTAAAGTTGATATACATTTATTTACCATGAATTGCTCACTTCCCTTAGGTATTTTTCCCATCAACATTGACTGCTTACTCAACTAACATTGCCTGTTGTCATAGCTAATGTCTACACAGTGTTTATTTTGTACAGTAAATACTGTTTTAGGTGCTTTATATATGTCATTTAATCTTAGTAAAATTCCTTTGAGGTGGATACAGATACTGCTTTTCAGATGAATACATTAAGGAATGGTTGAAGTACTCAAATCCATAGCCACCAATCTACAGAAATTCCAGTAAGCACTCTGACTGGAGGGTCAGTGTTGTTAATATTATGCCCTTCTGTTATCAATCTTGGATTTTTGCCAGTGTGATAGATAGAAAGAAGTGATAACTCAGAGTGGTTTTAGTTTTATTTTAATCATGCTGAGACGAAGTGTCTCTTATGTTTGAGTCATCCCCATTTCCTGTTCTGTAAACTACCCAGTTTCAAGGCTTTAACATAATTTTTCTGTTGACTCGGATCTCTTTCTGATTTGTAGGACTCTATAAAAAGTTAAATGTTTGGAGCCGGGTGGTGGTGGCGGCGGCGGCGCACGCCTTTAATCCCAGCACTCGGGAGGCAGAGGCAGGCGGATCTCTGTGAGTTCCAGGCCAGCCTGGTCTACAAAGTGAGTTCCAGGACAGCCTCCAAAGCCACAGAGAAACCCTGTCTCGAAAAAAAAAAACCAAAAAAAACCAAAAAAAAAAAGTTAAATGTTTGATATGATATGTTTTATGAGAATTTTTCTTTTTTTCTTCTTGGATGCAGGGTGTTGAACTCCAAGCCTCAAGTGTTGGGCGCTCAGGCCTGCTTTGATTTTTGTCTTTCTGATGTCTTTTATTTTATTGCCCTGTGGAAGTTCTAGATGTTTATGCTAATTCTTTTGTTTTATTTCCCCTATGGAAGTTCTAGATGTTTATGCTAATTCTTTTGTTTTATTTCCCCTATGGAAGTTCTAGATGTTTATGCTAATTCTTTTGTTTTATTTCCCCTATGGAAGTTCTAGATGTTTATGCTGATAAACTTTTCAGCCTTCCTTTTTTTTGGCTTTTGTCTTTTGAAATATAGGAAGAAAGACCTGCATTTAGTCCTTGCTTTTTGAAGCTACCCAGTTGGAGCAAGGATACAGAATTGTTGTAAGGGTCAAAGTGCTTTGTGAACTGTAAATCATTAGACAGATGAAATATAATGTTATTTATTAATTTATCTTCTGAACAAGCTGTATAGAGGCTGTCGTGTTTTTCTTTGTATTAAATAGAATAGAATGATACAGTTTTATTTGTGTAATATAAAAAATTAGGAGCTGGATATGGGGTGCACACCTTTTATCCCAGCACTTAGGAGACAGAGGCAAGTGGATCTCTGTGAATTCGAGGCCAGCCTGGTGTCATAGTGAGTTTCGGGTCAGTCAGAGCTCTATAGAGAGACCCTGTGTCACCCTTCCCCCGCCAAAAGAAAAAAGAAAAAGGAAAAGAAAATTTGGATGGAATTGATCTTACTGCTTATGTTTTCCTAGGACAGTTTGCATGGGCTCTTTTTTTTCCAAAATGATTTCCACAATGAATTCACTGTGGTAATCTTGATAAATTTACATATTTTATTTTGTAGTATATTATACTTTTTCCATTCATGAGCTATTTATGGAAATAACACACTGAAGGAGAAAAAGCAGTACAATCTATATACCATTACTGAATACTGTATAGTATCATACTAAAAATAATTTTGCATTAGAAATTAGTTTTTAATTGAAAGAAAGTTCTACTTTTGGAAGTAAATCAGCAGAACAACACATTCTTAATTAACCTTAAAGACTGGCATGCTGAGCAAGGGATGTTCTTCTTCTTAGGAGTTCATTCTTAACTGTCAAGTCTGGGACTCTGCCTTTTGGAGTGATTTTAGCCATTGGGTCATTAGCAAGAATGTGTTCAGGTTCTTTTATTTTAATTACTTTACAGTGTGCCTTTACTTGATCTGTTCAGTCACATTCAATTAATTTATTTCTGAGCAACTCTTTAAAGGATATTTTAAAAATTATGTGTGTGTGGGGGGGGGCTGGAGAGATTACCTAGAGGTTAAGATCTCTTTGGCTGGTAGCTGGGCATGGTGGCACACACCTTTAATCCTAGCACTTGAGAGGCAGAGGCAGGTGGATCTCTGTGAGTTCAAGGCCAGCCTGGTCTACAAAGAGAGCTCTAGAACAACCAGGGCTACACAGAGATATCCTGTCTCAACAACCCCCCCTCAAAAAAAAAAAAAAAAGAAAAAGGTCACTGACTGCTCTTGCAGAGAACCTGAATTCAATACCCAGCTTTAGGCTTACAAACATCTTACTCGAATCTGAACCTGGGTCCTGTGCAAGACCAGCCAGTATTCCTAACCTCTAAGCCATCTCTCCTGCCCCTTATCTCTTCATCTTTATTCATCCTGCTAACTAGCATCATGTTGGGCTGTCCCTTCTAGCAGTAATTCTTGCACTGAGATCATTTCCAAACACACTCTTCAGTTGCCTGTTAACTCCCCCCCACGAATATTTTAGTTTTGTTGTTTCTGTATTAGAATCTGAATAGAACAATAGCTGAACACTAACTACATCCTGATCCAAAGGCAGAGAGAGAGAGGGAGAGGGAGAGGGAGAGGAGAGAGTATTAATGGGCTTTTGAAACCTCAAAGCTCACCTCCAATGATATACTTCCTCCAATGAGGCCAAACCTACTCTAATAAGGCCACACCTCCTTATCCTTCTAATCCTTTCAAATATGCTACTCCTTGGTGACTAAGCATTCAAATATACGGACCTGGTGGGGCCATTCTTATTCAAACCACCACACTGCCCAAGATTCACTAAGTTAATAGCTTTTTGAACAATTATCATTTTGAACATACATATATCCTCTTTTGCTATGCATGTCTATATTGTTAAACTCTCAAGGTCTTGGCATGGTGTGTGACCTCTAGGAAGCACTAAGTAAAGTATTTGTTGGCTAAGCGAATGAAAGAGTGAATATATTTTTCAAATAGAGTTTGAATCTTGGTGAGGTGAGATAGCTGTTGGTAAAGTGCTTGCTGTACAAACATGAGGATTTGACCCTAGTTTGATCTCCAAAACTCAGGTAGAAAGCTGGGCTATAGCAGATAACTATGAAGTGGACAGTTCCTGAGGAATAGCACCATAGTTTGACCTCTGTCCTCCACATACACGTACACACATATGCACGTGTACCATAACACTCCTGCACTTTCAAACACACAAAATTTGAGTCTCAACAACAAAAAGCCAAACCAAATCCAAAATAAAGTTTGATCTCAGTATCTAAATCTTACTTTTCCCCTCAACTGTACATTTTGATTTATATCCAATATTAAAATTTATATGCCATAATTCATTTGAAAGTGAGCAATTTCAAATCCTTATGGAGCTCATAGTCCAGTGAAGAAAACTCAGAAAACAGATAAGCAGCAATTAATGTACAGTAAGATATCTGTAATAGGATTTGTTCAGGACAATATCATATCAAAGCATAGATGAAGGAGATTGAAAGGTCAGAGAACATTTCACATATTAGTTGATTCCTGAGAGAGCCATGTGGAAGAAACCAGTAAGAACACACCAAGGAGAAAGAATGTCACATGCATGGACACTGAAGTGTGACCAGTAGTCTACAAATAAGCAGCCCAATGGAGGAGTTTTCTCTGGCTCATAATTCAAGGGTGCAATCCATCAATCAAGGTGAAGTCAAGGTGGCAGGAATGGGAAGCACACCATAATCAGAAAGCAATTAATGAGAATGAATTAGCATGCTACTGCTCAGTCCCCCTTCTCCATGGATATAGTCCAGGACTAAGAGTGGTGCTATTTACAGTATGTGGATCTTTTCGCCTGATTAATGCAATCAAGATGATCCTCAAAGCCATGCAGTGAGGTGACTCTCAGGTGAGTCTAGATTTTGTCAAGTTGACAGCTAACACTAGCCATCATAAATTGACTGTGCCTATGGATAGAAGAGGAAAGACATGAAATTGGAGCTAGGGGGCCTGGAGTGATACCTCAGCAGTGAAGAGCCTAACTGCTCTTCCAGAGGACACGGTTTAATTTCCAGCACCCACATACATATTGTCAAATGACTATAACTCCAGTTCCAAGGGATCTGACATTCTCTTCTGGCCTCTGCAGCCTCTGCATGCATTTGATGCAAAGACAGCATACATTGTAGACAAAACACCGGTATTTTGTGATTACATAAATAAAAATAAATCAGTTTTTTTTTTGTTGTTGTTGTTTTTTTCGAGACAGGGTTTCTCTGTATTGTTTTGAGGGCTGCCCTGGAACTCACTCTGTAGAATAGGCTGGCCTCGAACTCACGGGGAACCTGCTTTTGCCTCTTGAGGGTTTAAAGGCATGTGCCATTACCTCCTTGCCAAAAGAAATTTTAAAGAAAGAAAAAGAAATTGGAGATAGCAGTAGGGGTCAAATGAGGAAGAGTGTTGTTACATATACAACATTTTTAGAAGTTTATCCTAGACTGTAAGGTATATATATGAGTTAGGAGCTTGGAAGACTCAAAAGACATTTGCTAAATACCAGTCAGTAAGAGTGAGAATGGGGTTCTGGAGAGATGGCTCAGCAATTAAGAGTGTTTATTGGCAAGATTTAGTTTTTTGGGACAGGATTTCTCTGCATAGCCCTGGCTGTCCTGAGATTCCTGTAGACCAGGCTGGCTTCAAACTCACAGAGATCCAGCTGCCTCTGCCTTCTAAATGCTGGGATTAAAGGGATGCACCACCACTGCTTGGCTAATTTGACGTCTTACGACCCTCCTTTTTTTTATCATTTGAGACAAAAATTTCACTACCAAGCCATAGCAAAGGGAATTGCTTTGTAGATGAGATTCACCTGCCTCTATCTCCCATCGCTTGGGTTACGGTGTGTGCCACCACACACAGTGGACCCCCCTTACATGGGAGATAATGCATACTTTGTGGAGATGTCATGAACATTAGAGGAAACACAAATAATAATTGGTTGGATCTGGAGAGATGGCTTAGTAGTACAGACTGCTCTTCCAGAGGAGCTGGGTTCGTTTCCCAGCACCCACATGGCAGCTCACAACTGTCTGTAGCTCTAGTTCCAGGGGATCTGACACTTTCACATAGACATATATGCAGGCAATGCACATAAAACAAAAGTTAGAAAACAAAAACAATTGGCAAAATGGTGTCTGCAGCTAGCTATAGAAGCATTAAGAGGGTTATATGAGAGTCCTAAAAGTTTCCTTTGTTCTTTGGGAAATGGTTTATAGAATTTCCATTTTGGAAAAATAAAACATCCAATATTAAATATAGGATATTTAGTTTAATTCACTGTCTTTTAAAATTTTTTTCCAATCATTATTTTAGAAAAGATTACAATTTCATTTTTACTCCCTTCCTTCCTTCCTTCCTTCCTTCCTTTCTCTTTCTTTCTTTCTTCCTTCCTTCCTTCCTTCCTTCCTTTCTCTTTCTTTCTTTCTTTCTTTCTTTCTTTCTTTCTTTCTTTCTTTCTTTCTTTCTTTCTTTCTTTCTTTCTTTCTTTCTTTCTTTCTTTCTTTCTTTCTTTCTTTCTTTCTTTCTTTCTTTCTTTCTTTCTTTCTTTCTTTCTTTCTTTCTTTCTTTCTTTCTTTCTTGTGTGTGTCCATGAATACACTTCCTTGTTCAGGTGGAGGGTATGGACAGCTTTCTGGAGTCAGTTTTCTTCTCCTACCATGTAGGTCTTGGGGATGGAACTCAGGTCATTTGGCTTGGTGGCATCATTGCCCATTAAGCTATCTCACCGCCTGCTCACAACTTTTAATTGTACCTACTTTCATTTTTAAGTCCATGAGTGTTTTGCCTGCATGTATGTATCAAGAAATGTCTGAGCCCCAAGAGAGTGTCATATGCTCTGGAACTGGAGTTATATACAGTAAGTTGTGAGCTGCAGTGGGCTCATAACTGCTGAGCCATTTCTCTAGTTCCACACTTACTTTACTTTCTATGACAACTCAACAATTAACTTTAAAAAATAAGTCTCCTCTCCTCACCTTTCCTCTCTTCTTCCTCTGTTTTCCCTCTTCCGCCTTCTCCATCCTCTTCTACCCTCCTCCTTCCCTCCCCTCCCCCTTTCATTTCTCCTTTCTTCTAAAAGTGTCCAAGTTGAAACACAGATACTGAAAACTGCTGTTTGGCTAGGTGCAGATCTTTAATCCCAGCAGTTGGGAGGCAGAGGCAGGAGGATCTCTGAGTTTGAGGCTAGCCAGGTATGTGTAGCAATGCTGTTCTAGGCAATCCAGGGCTACATAATGAGACCTGTCTTAAAAAAAAAAAAAACCAAAAAGTGTTTGTTTCCTTGTAAGCCACATAATTTTGACATTTTTGAAGGACCACAAAAGGCCATTTCCTGTTTAAGGACAAAAGCAGTGAAGATTTTCCAGTGCAGGGTTTCTCAGTTGGGCGCTGCTGGCATTTCAAACAGGACAATTCTTTGTTGTGCAAGGCTGTTCTACCCATTGCAGGACATTTAGTTTCCCTGGCTCCTGCCCACTAACATACCAGTATTGCCTACCCCACACCCCCAATATTGTCATAAAAACCCTTCCTTGATAGGATGTCCAGCCTCCCACAGACAGATTTTCACATGCCTCTTTCTGTTATTGTATGAAGCAGGTCAAGTAGTACCAATTTTCATTTTTTTTAAAAGTCAATGTTTTGTCTGAGCATTTGCTCAGTGAAGAATTCTTATCTAGCATGTGTAAGGCTCTAGGTTCCATTCCTAGCAGTAAAATAAAATCCAAGTTTTTTTTTTTTTTTTTTTTTTTTTTTTTTTTGGTTTTTCGAGACAGGGTTTCTCTGTAGCTTTGGAGACTGTCCTGGAACTCACTTTGTAGACCAGGCTGGCCTCGAACTCACAGAGATCTGCCTGCCTCTGCCTCCCGAGTGCTGGGATTAAAGGCGTGCGCCACCAACGCCCGGCTAAAATCCAAGTTTTTATAAGTTAAAATTACTCATTCTATCTCTTGAGAAAGGTGTCTATATAGTGCTTAAAATCCATGCCTGCCTTCCTTCCTTCCTTCCTTCCTTCCTTCCTTCCTTCCTTCCTTCTTTCCTTCCTTACTCCACTCCTCCCTTCCCCTACTCCCTCTCTTCCCCTACTCCCTCCCTCCCTCCCTCCCTCCCTCCCTCCCTCCCTCCCTCCCTCCCTCCCTCTCTCTCCCTCTCTCTCTCTGAGACAGAGTTTCTCTGTAGTCTTTTTTTCTTAAATAAGGTCTCATGTGCCAGGTGGTGATGCTTTAATCTCAGCGCTGGGAAGGCAGAGGCACTGGGTTCAGTTCCCAGCACCTGCGTGGCAGTTCACAACCATCTGCTTCTAGTTCCAGGGGATACCATACTCTCTTCTGGTCTCCGATGGCACCCAGCACTCATGTAGTACACATACATATATGCAGATAAAACACTCATAAAATAAAATATAAATACACACTTTTAAAAAGGTGATATTCCATGAATAAGACCAACACAAGTAATCCAGAGGTAGAAAACATCTTAAAGACTTGTACATTTAAAATAGCATATTTTCTTGTTTTTTTTTTTTTCTGAGACAGGGTTTCTCTGTATTGTTTTGGAGCCTGTCCTGGAACTCACTCAGTAGACCATGCTTGGTCTCGAACTCACAGAGATCCACCTGCCTCTGCTGGGATTAAAGGCGTGCGCCACCACCGCCCAGCTAAAATAGCATATTTTCTGATTTTAAAATTAATAATTTTTCAGATTTAGAAACTCAAGAGTGCCAGCTGGGCATGGTGGTACATGCCTGGAGGCAGAGGCAGGCAGATCTCTTGAGTTGGAGACCATCTTGGTCTACGAAGTGAGTTCCACGACAACCAGGGTTGTTACACACAGAAACCCTGTCTTGAAAAGACAAAACCAAAACAACAACAACACCAACAACAACTCAGTGGGTGGGAGGAGAGAACTGCAAGTTGTCCTCAGGCCTCTAAATGCTCACTGTGGCTCCGGTATCTCTTCCCCTAATTAATAAATACATGCTCTAAAACAAGACAAGGTCCAACTATGTTTTTTGGGTTTTTTGTTTTGTTTTGTTTTTGGTTTTTTGAGACAGGGTTTCTCTGTATTGTTTTGGAGACTGGCCTCGAACTCACAGAGATTTGCCTGCCTCTGCCTTCTGAGTGCTGGTATTAAAGGCGAGTGCCACCAACGCCTGGTTATGCCTGGCAACTTTAAACATTTCATTTATTATTTTGTGTGCATATATGTGTTGGTTGTGTATGTAACAAGGCTGCTCTTATGTGGAGGTCAGAGAACAGCTTGCAGGAGTGGCTTCTCTCCTCCTACCACGTGAGTCCCAGAGATCAAACTCAGGTTCTTAGCAGGTGCCTTTACTCACTCAGCTGAGCCATAATATCACCAGCCTTCATGTGGTGGCCTGCCTTTTATAGCTAATAAAAATTTGTCAAAGAGCCAGGCATGATGGTGGTGCATGCTCTTATTAATCTCAGTACTTGGGAGGCAGGGACAGATCTCTGAGTTCAAAGCCAGACTGGTCTACAGAGTGAGTTCCCTGACAGCTAGGGTTACACAGAGAAAACCCTGTCTTGAAAAAGCAAAAAATCAAAACAAAACAAAGCAACAGTAAAAAGGGATGAACTAAAAAGAAGGCTCAGTAATAAGAGCACTCACTGTAAGAGCAGAGGACCAGAGTTTGACTCCCAGCACCCAGGTATTGCAGCATACAACTGCCTGTAACTCTAGCTCCAGGGGAATTCATGTTGACACTCATACTCACATACAAACACATCTGCATATGCACCTTCACACATGAACATGTACACTCCCATATACCCCTCACAAATGTGTACATACACATCATACACACATATATGATAATTAAATGTGGTTGTTTAGTGGCTGGCCATGGGAATAGAAACCACAGCTTGGATGTTTTCCTTTCTTAGAATTTCTAAAATGTATTAACAAAGTCCTTATTCCCATGAAGAGGACTATACTTTCTATCATTCATCTCAGCTGCCTGGTGACTAATATTACTTTAGCATATAAGAGGGTCTCTAAACTAAATGTTTCATATACGTTCTTTTCTACTTTGAATTTATGACTTATATAAGTTACACTCTTGTAAGTTTCCACAGACCTTAGTGTGGGATATAAATCTTCCTTGGACCAAAAACTGTAGTGGAATGTTGCAGAATAGTTTGAGAATCTGGAAGCTTGGCTTGCATATTGGATTGCTGTTTATTTGCCAGATTGCTTTGTGTTTTCTTGGCATATGAATGTTGAATAACTTATATTAGCAATAGATTTAAGAAAGAGAGAAAAATTAAGATGTTTTATTTAAAAAAGTTTTAAGCCAGAGCTTGAGGGTAAATGCCTTTAATTCCAACATTTAGGAGCCAAAGATAGGGGGATCTCTAATCTCTGTAAGTTAGAGGCCAGCCTGGTCTACATAGAGACACCCTGTCTCAAAAAACAAGACAAAACAAAATTTTAGACTGTAAGAAAACATAGTACTCAGAAAAAATGTTTTTCAGGTACCAAAAAAACCTGGGACAAAGCCGGACGTTGGTGGTGCATGCCTTTAATCCCAGCACTTGGGAGTCAGAGGCAGGATCTCTGTGAGTTCGAGGCCAGCCTGGTCTACAGAGCGAGTTCCAGGGCAGCCTCCAAAACAATACAGAGAAACCCTGTCTCGAAAAACCAAAAAAAAAAAAAAAAAAAAGATATATCACATTTCTGGTGTCTGCAATATCCTTGGATCTCCACTGTAAGTTAGGTTTCTCCTTTATACAGTCATGCACAAAACATTCAGTATCCCCATGCATAGAATCCCAACCTGCTACATGTTGCAAGGCTCAGCAACTCTGCCAGCTTAGTGCCAGCATCATGACCTCTCTTGTATCCTGCATGCCTGAAAAATCACCATCATGTTGGCAATGCCAAGTTCTGCCAGCTCAAAAATGTAGCCAGGAATGCTGGGCTTGTTGACACACACTGCTAATCTAGCACTATGGAGGCAGAAGCCAGGGGTACCTCTGTGAGTTTGAGGCCGGCTTGGTTTACATAGTGCGTTTCAGGACAGCCAGAGCTACACAGAAAAACCCTGTTCAAAAAAAAAAAAAACACAGAGAGGGGGTGAGAGGGAGGGTAGGAATGGAGAGAGGAAGAGTAGAGAAGAAAAGAATCTAGGGGAGGCAGGGTCAGGTAGGTGAGGTCAGCCTGGTCTACCAGTGGAGTTCCAGGACAGCCCGGCTGTTACATAGAGAAACCTTGTCTAGAATCCTCTCATCCCCCAAAAGAGAAGAAAAGTAGTCAGCCCACTAGGAACTGTCATTGCGTCCATTTGTGTCCTTTGTGTCTGAACATGGGAAAACAGCTTCTCAGGCAACCATTTTCCAGTAGGGTACCCTGAAAGCTCTGTCTTCTCAGACACTGTCACATAAAATTTACTGTTATACCTTGGAGCTCTCAGTGGGTGGTGTCTTATTTCCTGTTGTGCTAGTGCAAAGTCTGAAGTGTCTCCATAATGGTGCTAGACTTTAACTTACAGCTGCTGTCTCCACCTGCCCAGCCTAACTTTAATTGGGTTCAGGTTCCTTTTCTTACTAAGCTGTACATTTCTATCCATAACTTTGACAGGGTTCACACTTCTTTTTTTGCCAAAGTGCATGTTTTCATGTCTTTCTATTCTCTCTCTCTCTGTCTACACACACACACACACACACACACACACACACACAGTACTTTTGGGTAAATATTGTAAGCAATAACCGTGCCATAGCTCCTTTTTTGCATTGTCTTGAAATTTCCTCCTTCCAAACAACTTAGCCCATTTTTAAATTCAGTCTCACTTCATCTTTCAGGATATGGTCAAAAGTACAACCAGAGTCTTTGCCAAAACAGAATGTGAATGGCCTCTAGCTCAATTCCCTGTAGAGTCCTTCTCTCTGAATCCTTGTAGTCTTCACTGTCCACATTTTCACTGGCATTCTGGTCTTCTAAGTGCCCATCAGAGTGGATCTTTGAGGTTAGTTTAAAATGTTAAACGTTCTAGGGTTTCTCTAACCTTATAGCTCCAAACTCTTCAACATTCCTCCCACAAACCAGTCCAGAAGGTGTATGGTCAAATTTATTATAGCAGCAGCTCTACTTTTTTTCCCATGCCAGTTATCTGTAATATTTCCTTTCTTTGTGCTTTGATTAAGTTCCTGATAAAAGTCTCTTGC
Organism: Mesocricetus auratus; assembly: GCF_017639785.1. Classification (NCBI taxonomy): domain Eukaryota; kingdom Metazoa; phylum Chordata; class Mammalia; order Rodentia; family Cricetidae; genus Mesocricetus; species Mesocricetus auratus. Next base: position 25,074,882 of record NW_024429197.1, on the reverse strand, counting down.
GGGAAGAAGGGTTATTGGCTTGAAGTTTGAGGGGATCTTATCCAGCATGGCAGGAGGCTTGGTGCCAGGTGGTTCCGCTGTGGCAGGAGCACGAGGCTGCTGGTTCACATATCAGTGAAGCAGGAGGCAGATAAAGGTGGGGCTCTGCTCATTTCTTCTCCTTTTTCTCTGTTTATTCAGTATAGGACCCCAGCCCAAGGCTTGGTGCTGCCTACATTCAAGGCCAGTCAGTATCCCACCCACCAGTTAATTCCCCCTGGAAGAGTTCACACATACCCCAAAGTGTGCTTCATTGGTGCTCTAGGCATTTCATAGCCCATTCAAGTTTGGCAATTAAAATCAAGCATCACAGTGTCTTTATAACTCATGCTTCTCAACATTCACTATAAACAATGTATTGATAGACAATTGGGACATGAATGTTAACTATTTGTCTAATCAATAATCATATGGCCATTACATGACTTAAAATAACTAATAAGTATAAACTATATGTATAATATAGCCAGTGTTTTTGTTTTTATTTCACAGATGAGGACTGGAGATGCAACAAGGTTAATTATATCTAGGTTCATATAACTACAAGTTATATGAGTTAGGGAGCAAGGATTTGAACTTGAATTGCTTGCTTTGAAGACCATAAGGCTTATTACTATGTTAACATAGAGTATACTACGTATATTTCCTTTGTTACCTCTTTTAAAACATGTCCTCCTAGTGCGTTGGTGGCGCATGCCTTTAATCCCAGCACTCAGGAGGCAGAGGCAGGTGGATCTCTGTGAGTTTGAGGCCTGCCTGGTCTACAGGGCAAGTTCCAGGACAGCCTCCAAAACAATACAGAGAAACCCTGTTTCGAAAAACAAAAACAACAACAACATCAAAAAAAGGAGATTGAGCAAGCCATGGGGGAACAAGCCAGTAAGCAGCACTCCTCATGACCTCTCACTTCATCACTCCTGCCTTCAGGTTCTTGCCCTGCTTGAGTTCCTTCCTGTCCTGACTTCCTTTGGTGATGAACAGCAATGTGGAAATGTAAGCTAAATAAACTCTGAATGCCCTGACTTGCTTTTTGCTCATAGCATTTTGTTGAAGCAGTAGAAACCCTAAGACATTGTGTTACTGAAAACAAAACAAACCCAAAAACTATTATTCTCCCTCTTGAAAAATGTTTGAGGGGGCTGGAGAGATGGCTCAGAGGTTAAGAGCACTGACTGCTCTTCCAGAGGTCATGAGTTCAATTCCCAGCAACCACATGGTGGCTCACAACCATCTGTAATGAGATCTGGTGCCCTCTGCTGGTGTGTAGACGTACATGGGGGCAGGGTGTTGTGTTCGTAATAAATAAATAAATCTTTAAAAAAAATGTTTGAGCTGGGTGTAGTGGTATATGGATATTATTTCAGTACTCCAGAGGATGAGGCAGGAAAATATGAAGCTTGAGGCCAGCCTGGGTCAGTCGGTCGATTGGTTGGTCAGTCTTTCTCCCTCCCTCTCTTCTGTCCCCTTTCATCTCCCTCTCTCTCTCTCTCTCTCTCTCTCTCTCTCTCCCTTTCTTTCTTTCTTTTTTTTCAGACAGGGTTTCTCTGTAACAGCCCTGGCTGTCTTGGGACTCACTTTGTAGACTAAGTTGCCCTCAAAATTCTCAGAGATATGCCTGCCTCTGCCTCCCAAGTTCTGGGATTAAAGGCGTGTGTGACCATTGCTCAGCACAGCCTGGGTTTCTTTCTTTCTTTCTTTTTTTTTTTTTTTGGGTTTTCGAGACAGGGTTTCTCTGTATTGTTTTGGAGGCTGTCCTGGAACTCGCTCGGTAGACCAGGCTGGCCTCGAACTCACAGAGATCTGCCTTCCTCTGCCTCCCAAGTGCTGGGATTAAAGGCGTGCGCCACCAACGCCCGGCCAGCCTGGGTTTCTTAATGAGACACCTTCCTTTCAAAAAAGGAAGGTAGGTCCTGTGAGTAAAGTTGTTATTTTTCAAAGTAAACTATAAAATTTGTCAGTTTATTGTGCTATGTTTATAACAAGACTTCTACTAAACATTCCAAGTTGGAATTTGAAATTCCTTTCCTCTCTCTACATGCTGAGAATGTAAAATCAGACATGTTGAACTGCAACAAATAATTTTAAGTGAGATGTGGCAGCACACACTGTAATCCCAGCATCTGTGAGGTAGAGGCAGGACAGTAAGAAATTCAAGGTCATATTGGCTACACAATTGGGTTGAGGTCTCAACAAACCAAACTGAGAAATATTTTTATTTATTTTTTTGGTTTTTGAGACAGGGTTTCTCTGATGTGTTTTGGAGGCTGTCCTGGAACTCACTCTGTAGACCAGGCTGGCCTCGAACTCACAGAGATCCCCTGCCTCTGCCTCCCGAGTGCTGGGATTAAAGGTGTGCGCCACTAATGCCTGGCACGAGAAATATTATTTTCAGTGCTTGGGTATTGAATAGTTTAATAATGGCTTAGTGGGTAGGGGCACTTCCCTGCCAAGCCTGATGCTCTGAGTTTCATCCTTAGGAGTCACAAAGAGGAAGGAAAGCACTGACTAATACATTTGCTGTGGCATAGGCAAGCAAATAAATTAGTGTAGATAGAGGTTCTATCCTGCCCAGTTCTGCAGCCATTTAGTCCCAAATAAACACACAGAGGCTTATATTAATTATTAACTGTTTGACCAATGGCTCAGGCTTTTTATTGGCTAGCTCTCTTAATTATTAGCCCGTTTTTATTAAACTATGTGTTGCCATGAGGCTATGACTTACCAGCAATGCACCTGCATGTTATTCCTTCAGCAGCTACTCGGCATCTCCCTGGCCACTCTCTGCATTTGTCTTCCTAGCCATCTAGTCTGGTAGCCCTATCTGTACTTCCTGCCTGGTTACATCTGTTCATTGGCCGAAACAACTTTATTCATAACCAATAAGAGAAACATATATTCACAGCATGCAGAAGGACCCCCCATCAACTTAGTAAATAAATATATGTATATAAAAATGAAAAAGAATTATTGACTACACTTCATGTGATACTTAGTTACTATCCAGACTGACGTTGTACTCAATAAACAAAAAAGGTTGTTGACAACCCCTTGCAGTATTCAAAGTAGACTTTAAGCAGCAAACTGCTCATTAGTTAACTTAGCAGGCAGCTATATCTTAAACATTGAAATGCAATTTAATATGGTTTGTTTTTCCAGCTCTTCACTGTAACCACTTAGCCATGACCTGGGCTTGGTTCCCAGTACTCAAATGGTGGTTCATAACTGTCTTAGTTAGGTTTCCATTGTGTAAAACACTGATCAAAAGCCTTGGGCAGGAAAGTGTTTATTTCATTCAGTTTACAGTTCTATATCACAGTCCATCACTGAGGGAAGTCAGGACAGGAACTAAAATAGGACAGGAACCTGAAGGCAGGAGCTGATGCAGAGGCCATGGAGGGGTGCTGCTTACTTACTGGCTTGCTCTCCATGACTTTCCATCTGCTTTTTTTTATTTTACCTAGGACCACCTGCCCAGGGATGGCACTACCTACAGTGAGCTGGGACCTCCCATATAGTTAGTAGTTCAGAAAATAGTACCCTACAGACTTGACAACAGGTACATTTTATGGAGGCATTTTATCAGTTGATTATTCCCCTTTCCAAGTGACTCTAACATATATCAAATTGACATAAACCTTGCCAGAACAAGCTGGTGGTGATGGTGCACACCTTTAATCCCAACACTCAAGAGGCAGAGGCAGGCGGATCTCTGTGAGTTCCAGGACAGCCAGAGCTGTTACACAGAGAAACCCTGTCTCAAAAAATCAAAACCAAACCAAACCAACTGCCCCCCTCTCCAAAAAAAAAACAAAAACAGCTTAGCCAGAACAACCACCATAGTAACTGCAGTTCCAGGGATCCAAAGTCCTCTTCTGACCACTGTGGGTGCTAGGCAAGCATATCATACACATGCATGAGTGCACACATGTGCATGTGTATACACACACACACACACAAACTTACACATGCACATATACATGCAAACATGCACATGCCTGCCAAACACTCATATATGTGAAATGAAATAGATAAATCATCTTTTTTTTTTAAACGTACTTTTATTTATATCCATTGGTGTCAGGTCCCCTGTCACAAGAATTACAGACAGTTGTGAGCTACCATGTAGGTACTGGGAATTGAACCTGGGTTCCCTGGAAGAGCAGTCAGTGCTCTTAACCACTGAGCCATTTCTCCAGCCCTGAAATAGATAACTCTTAAATTTTTCGTTTTTTCCAGACAGAGCTCTGTGTAGCCCTGGCTGTCCTAGAACTTACTCTGTAGACCAGGCTGGTCTCAAACTCAGAGATCTACCTTCTTCTGCCTCCCAAGTGCTGGGATTAGAGGTGTGCTATCACAGCCTGGCTTTAAAATAATTTTTTAAAAGAATGTAATCTATGATTTTTATTTACAGTTTCCCTTTGTGTGTGTCACTGTTTTGAGAGAGAAGACATAGTATTTTTTTTTTTGAGAGAAGACATAGTATTATTTAGGTCTGGAAATCAGAGGTAGAATGCAAAAGGAAATAAATATTTTTAAATTTATTTAACTTATTTTATGTACATCGGTGTGAAGGTGTCAGATCCCTGGAACTGGTGTTATAGACAGTTGTGAGTGGCCCTGTGGGTGCTGGGAATTGAACCTGGGTCCTCTAGAAGAACACCCAATGCTCTTAACCACTGAGCCATCTCTCCAGCCCTGGAAATAAGTCTTTTTGCATTGAGATTTTTTACTTTTCATGTAGTCATCAATGATTTTACTACAGTGTTTTTTTTTTTCTTCTGTAGTGTCACACTGGAAAAGAAGTAAAACTGAACAAAAAGCTATGAGTGGAGCTCCTTCTTAAGAGAAGTAATTATTGAGATTATGGATCGGAGTAAGCGGAACTCAATTGCAGGATTTCCCCCACGTGTGGAGCGCTTGGAAGAATTTGAAGGTGGTGGAGGGGATGGGAATACCAGCCAAGTGGGAAGAGTTTCATCATCTTCATATCGTGCAATTATTAGTGCCTTTTCCAGACTGACAAGTTTGGATGACTTCACTCGTGAAAAAATAGGATCTGGGTTCTTCTCTGAAGTGTTTAAGGTGAGTGGTGATTTCTCAGCTTATTTCATAGGGTTTTTCTGATGGTCAGAATCACTGCAGAGTTAATAGTTGTTTATGGTGTTTTGTTTGTTTGTTACTGCTTTTTAAAGATTGTGTCTCTCCAAGTAACCCTGGCTGGCCTTGAGTTCACAGATTCACCTGCCCCTACTGCGTGTTGGCATTACAGGTGTATACCAACCACCACACTTTCACTGGTTTTCCTGCTTCAACCTTCTGAGTGCTGGGATTAAATAAGCAATGAACTACCAGATATGATTTAATATTTTGAGAGACCTCATTCATATATATAACTTCTACTTTTTTGTTGTTGTTGTTGTTACAATATTGGCAATGGAATCCAGGGCCTTGTACATGCTAGGCAAACATTCTGCCCCTGAACTACCTATATTCTCCCCCCCTCCGTGGAGTATATGTGCATATGTGTATATAAATTTGCAAGCATGAGTGTTCTGGCTAGCCTCAAACTTACTGTATAGACAGGGTTGGCTTTGAATTACATTGACTCAAGTCTGTTTGCTAAATGCTGTGATTATTAGAGTACACTACTATGTCTGACCGTCTCATGTTTCAAAATGTACTATTTTTGTCTTTCATTGAGCATGTAATTTTAATATAATTGAATGTATTTATCTTTAATTATATGTATATGGCTATTTTTGTTTGCATGTGTCTGTACACCATGTGCATGTCTGGTGTTCATGGAAGCCAGAAATGGGCATTAGATCCTGTGGGACTGGAATAATAGACAATTGTAAACTTCCATGTGGGTGCTGGGAATCAAATCTGAGTCCTCTGGAAAAACAGCAAGTACTCTTAACTGCTGAGCCATATCTCTGGACCCAAACTTAGTTTTTAAAAATTATATTCATATGCACTTTGGTTTGAATATGGTTTGTACCTTCTAAAAATGCATGATAAAGTTTAATCAAATCCATTGTAAAGTGTTACTTCATCTGTGATGTTTAGAGGTTGGCTTTGGAGGGGATCAAGATTAGATAAGTCATCAGTATAGGCAGTATAGGGTCCCCTACTGTTAGTTTTGTAAAAGAGAATGCACATATGTTTCTGTGATACCCTGCACTGCTTTAGGGTTTGCTAGAAAGAAAGCCACTTGAGCCAGAACCAGACCATGAGCCCAAATAAGCCTTTCTTCCTCTTCCTCCTCCTCTTTCTCACCCCCCCGTGAGTATACATAGTCCAGAGGTTGGATATCATTCTCAACAACTCTCCATTTTATTTTTTTGTTTGTGTTTTAGACAGGGTCTCACTGTGTTGTTTTGGATGACCTGGAACTCATAGAGACCTGCTCTGCCTTAACTTCCCATTTTATTTATTTTTGGGGGGGGCAGGGGAATTAAGTGCATGTACCACTATGCTGGACTCCACTTAATATTTTATTCATTTATTATTATTACTGTTTCTTTTCTTTTCTTTTCTTTTCTTTTTTTTTTGGTTTTTAAGAGACAGGGTTTCTCTGTATTGTTTCGGAGGCTATCGGTCCAGCCTGGCCTCGAACTCACAGAAATCCTCCTGCCTCTGCCTCCCGAGTGCTGGGATTAAAGGCGTGTGCCACCACCGCCCGGCTTATTTTCTTTTTTTTCGTTTATTTTTGAGAGAAGGTTTCTTAGTGTAACCTTGGCTCAGTACATCAGGTTGTCTTGATCAGAGATTTTCTTGCTTTTGTCTTCCTGAGTGCTTAGACTAAAGACTTGTACCATCACATTCATCTTTTTATAGTTTGGTTTCTTGAGACAAGGTCTCTAAATAGCCCTGGTTGTCCTGAGACTGGCTATATAGACTAGGCTGTCCTTGAACTCACAGAGATCTACCTGCCTTTGCCTCCTTAGTGTTGGAAGTAGAGGAATAGGCTGCCACATCAGGCTTTTCCACGTGGCGTCGAGCTGAGCCACCTTCTTTGCCCCTTTTTCCTTACTAAATCTTATAGTTTAATTATTTTACATGAAACAGTACTAAATTCACATTTCTAGATGGCTGCTCGGTTGTACCACTAACATTTGTTTATGTATTTATTACACTGTTGGAAATTGGACTAGGGCCTCTCATGCTAGGCAAGTGCCTTGCCCCTGAACTCACTATGTAGCCTAAGGAGACCTTCAACTTTGGATCCTCTTATCTCAGTCTCCAATAGCTGGGATTACAGGTCTGTACCACCAAACCTGGTCCAAAATTTATTGTTTATTTAATATTTCCCCATTGATTAAAAATTGTCATCATTTATCTGTACTAAAATTTTCCTAAACTGTGACTTGGTCTCTTTCTGGACTTCATTTTGAGTCATTATCTATTCATATATCAGTATACATTGTTATAATAATGTAATCATGTGACTTGAACATTTGGTTAATTTAGTTTTCTTTTGTTCTTTTTAAATAATTTTCTTGGTATTTCTTTCCTTTTCTTAAGTTTCATTTTTGGAGGAGTATTGGGGCTTAAAAACAGGCCTTGTACGTGCTAGACAAATGTTTTACCATTGAGCTACTTCTCCAGCTCCCTTATTATTTATTTATTATGTATACAGTGTTCTGCCTGCCTGCATGGCTGCAGACAAGAAAAGGGCACCAGGTCTCATTATAGATGGTTGTGAGCCACCATGTGGTTGCTGGGAATTGAACTCAGGACCTCTGGAAGAGCAGCCAGTGCTTTTAACCATCGAGCCATCTCTCCAGCCCCCCTTATTATTTTTTATGTGAATTTTAGAACTAATTTCTAAGAATTGACTCTTGCCATATTGAGATTACATTTGTAGATTAACTATTAGTTTCTAAAATACATTTTGTATTTTTATCTTTCTTAAATTTTATCTAATAGAATTTTTTTTTTTTTTTTGGTTTTTCGAGACAGGGTTTCTCTGTATTGGAGACTGTCCTGGAACTCACTCGGTAGACCAGGCTGGCCTCAAACTCACAGAGATCCACCTGCCTCTGCCTCCCAAGTGCTGGGATTAAAGGCGTGCGCCACCAATGCCCGGCTTCTAATAGAATCTTATGTAGCCTTGGCTATCCTCAAACTCCCTAAGTAGCTGAAGACCTTGAACTTATGATTTTCCTGCTTCTACCTTCCAAGTGCTGGACTTACAAGCATGTGTCACCAAGCCTGGCTTAAATACTTTTTTATTCTGTGTGTGTGGGGGTGGGTGGGGTGGGATTGGAAACAGTCTCATTTTATAGACCAGGCTGACCTTGAATTCATAGAGATCTGTCTTCTGAGTACTGTTGTGGTAAGAAGCATGTTGTATTATGTCCTTACATTAAAAAAAATTGTTTATTTATTGGATGTGTGTCCGGGGAAGCCAGAAGATGGTGTTAGATCCTCTGTGAGCTTACTAATGTGGGTGCTGTGAATTACTCTAATCCTCTGCAAAAGCAAGTATTCCTAGCAGTGAGCCATCTCTCCAGTCCTGGCCTGACTTTGTTTTAAATGCTGAATTGTTTTCATGTAGCTAACTTACTGAATCTAAGTTGGTTTTCGTTTTTGTTTTTTGTTTTGTTTTTTCAAGACATGGTTTCTCTGTGGCTTTGGAGGCTGTCCTGGAACTAGCTCTTGTAGACCAGATTGGTCTTGAACTCACAGAGATCTGCCTGCCTCTGCCTCCGGAGTGCTGCTGAATCTAAGTTTTGCAGTAGACTTTTGTTTTGTTTTGTTTTCTTTTCTTTTTTTTTTTTACGAGACAGGGTTTCTCTGTTTTGGAGGCTGTCGGTCCAGCCTGGCCTCGAACTCACAGAGATCCGCCTGCCTCTGCCTCCCAAGTGCTGGGATTAAAGGCGTGCGCCACCAACGCCCGGCTTGTTTTCTTTTTTTTAATATATGCCTGCAGACCAGAAGAGGACATCAGATTTTGAGCTGCCGTGTAGGTACTGGAAATTTGTATTATGTCCTTACAAGTGCTAGGATTAAAGGTGAGTGTTGGGATTAAATGTGTGTGCCACCACTGCCTGGTTTAGAATAGCCTTCTTAATGTGGATAGCCTTTATCTGGTCATTTGAAAATCTGAAAAAAAACAAAAACAAAAACAAAAAAAAAAAACAAAAGGCTGACCTTTGGCAAGACAGAACTCCTTCCTGCCTGAGTGGTTGAGCTAAGATAGTCATCTTTTTCTGTCTTTAGAATAGAGGTGAAAATGCTGCTCTTCCTGGGCTTTGAGCTTATAGCTGTTTGGTGAAAAAACAATATTTCAAGCAAGACCCACAGAGGGACCCATAGGGGCTCAAATCATGAAAATTCTCATCATTTATCTTTACCATGTTTCTTAATTTTGTATGTCCTGGTTTCTTCTACTTGTTTCTTTACTCTTGAAGAGGTGACCACTGGGGGATGGAACCCTGTGAGGGTTATCTCCAGTGAGCCAAGTACTTCATACTTAGGCTCCAGATCCTGGTTTTTCTTAGTAAGGCTGGCCTCAGTCTTGCCAAGTAGCCATGGGTGACTTTGAATTATATATGTATTTTTAATTTAGATTAGAAACAATCTTATTTTACATGTCAATCCCAGTTCTCCCTCTCCTCCTTCCCTGCCCCTCACTTTCTTTCTATCCCATCCCTTTTATGCTACCCAGGGAGGGTGAGGCCTTCCATGGGGGATCTTCAAAGTCTGTCATATCATTTGGAGCAGGATTAGGCCCTCCCCCATGTGTCCAGGCTGAAAGAATATCTCTCTAAGTAGAGTGGGCTCCCAAAGTCCATTCGTATACTAGGGATAAATACTGATCCACTACCAGAGGCCCCATAGATTGCCCAGACCTCCTCACTGACACCCACGTTCAGGGGGTCTGGGTCAGTCCTGTTGTGCTGGTTTCATAACTATCAGTCTGGGGTCCATGAGCTCCTCTTGTTCAGGTCAGCTGTTTCTATGGGGTCCTGGTCTTGACCCCTTTGCTCATCTCTCCTCCCTCTCTGTTACTGGGTTCCAGAGTTCAGTGTTTAGCTGTGGGTATCTCCCTCTGCTTCCATCAGCTGACTTTGAAATCTTAATCTTCTTGCCTCCAGTTCCCAAGTGCTGGGATTACAGAATTGAGCCACCAGATCTGTCTCATTTTTTTAAATAAACAATCATTTGTGAGGCATTTATTTATTATTTATGCATACTTGAAAGAAGAATTATATACAGTGTTTTGTGTTCTCTAGTAACAAGATTATGAAAAGAGGATCTAAAATATTTATGAATCAAAACACAACTGGGTTACACATGAAATATAATGAACACTAAATCTATATACAGCTGTGCTGTGAGATAAAGATAGTTTTAACTCATGTTTCTATTATCAAGACAATTTACCTCATGAGAAAACAAGTCAGTGTTCGGTCATGAAAACCCATGTTTGTTATTTTTAGCCTGTTTCTTAGTTTTTTTCTATCCCCCCAATTTCTCTGTGCCTGAGTATTAAAGAAGTAATAGCTTGAGAGGATGTCAACAGTAGATCCCATTAGTTCTTTTTTTTTTTGTTTTGTTTTACGAGACAGGGTTTCTCTGTATTGTTTTGGAGGCTGTCGGTCCAGCCCGGCCTTGAACTCACAGAGATCTGCCTGCCTCTGCCTCCGGAGTGCTGGGATTAAAGGCGTGTGCCACCACCGCCCGGCTCCATCAGTTCTTTTTTTTTAAAGATTTATTTATTGTGAATACAACATCCTGCCTCTGTGTCTGTCTGCAAGTCAGAAGAGGACACCAGATCTCATTATAGATGGCTGTGAGCCACCATGTAGCTGCTGGGAATTGAACTCAGGACCTCTGGAAGAGCAGTCAGTGCTCTTAACCTCTGAGCCATCTCTATAGCCCCTCCATCAGTTCTTAATAAAGACTAAGATCATTCCCTGAAACATATGTTCAGGTGCTGCTGCCCCCCTTATAATCCATCTGTGTGAGTAGCAAGTGTGGATTTTATGGCATGATTAGTCAAGAAGGCAGACAGTGGGAAGGAGTATGGTGGACACCCAAAGACCACATTGATGACGTTGCATACAGTGTTAATTTATTTTTAATGGCTGCTTTGTGCTACAGTGGCCAAGCTGAGCAGTTGTTAGAGACCACAAGGCCTCAGAGCCTTATTATGTTATAATTACTGTCTGACCCCAAACAGAAAGTTTGCTAACCCATGATTTAATAGCTATAGTGTTTGGCTGAGTGGAAGTTAGATTTTGGGCCAGCTATGTTGTCATATGCCTTAATCCCTGCCCCAGCACTCAGGAGGTAGAGGCATATAGATCTGAAAGGAGAGAATCATCTCCTGCAAATTGTCCTCTAATATGCACACATGGGCTGTGACATACACATGTGCTGTGGGGGGGGGCGTAAATACAATAATGTAATTTTTTTTTTTTTTTTTTTTGGTTTTACAAGACAGGGTTTCTCTGTATTGTTTTGGAGGCTGTCGGTCCAGCCTGGCCTCGAACTCACAGAGATCTGCCTGCCTCTGCCTCCCAAGAGCTGGGATTAAAGGTGTGTGCCACCACCGCCCGGCCAGTATGAACTCTTAACCACTGAGCTGTCTCTAGCACAGGAAAGCTAAAAAGGCTTTCATTGTTGTTGAGACGAAATCTGATTGTGTAGTCCTGTCTGAACTCACAGATATACTCCTACCTCTGCCTTCCTGCATGCTAGAACTAATGTTTAAAAAAAAGCTACATTTTTGTTTGTTTTGTTTTACAAGGCCAGGCTAGTCTACAAGGAAGTCCAGGCCAACCAGAGTTACATAGCTGAGATCTTGTGTTTAAAAAAAAGAAGGGGGGAGCGTTGGTGGCACATGCCTTTAATCCCAGCACTCGAGAAGCAGAGGCAGGCGGATCTCTGTGAGTTCGAGGCCAGCCTGGTCTACAGAGTGAGTTCCAGGACAGCCTCCAAAACAATACAGAGAAACCCTGTCTCGGAAAAACAAACAAAAAAAAAGGAGGGGGAAGAGGAGGAGAAGAGGAAAAGGAGGAGGCGAGGAGGAGGGAGCATCCCCCGGTAAATACATTAATGTAATTTTAAAAAATTAAAAATCAAAAGAAGTAATACCTGCCTTATGGAGTTGAAGATATGCTAAGGTAGTATATACAAAGGACTTAGAACAGTATCTATATATATTGCAGCCTATTTAAGAGCTACTTGTTAATTCTTTCATATGCCTAAGAGTTATTCAGTTCTTTGTGCTAGATACTATGCTAACTTTTTTTTTTTTTTCCCCGAGACAGGGTTTCTCTGTATTGTCTTGAAAGCTGTCCTGGAACTCGCTTTGTAGACCAGGCTGGCCTCGAACTCACAGAGATCCACCCGTCTCTGCCTCCCGAGTGCTGGGATTAAAGGCATGTGCCACCAATGCCCGGCACTATGCTAACTTTTATACATTTTCTTGTTTAATATCTACAACAATCCTGTAAGTAGTATCACTTCCATTTTTATTTTATTTATTTATGTATTTATTTTTAGTTTTTTGGAGACAGGGTTTCTCTGTGTAGCCTTGGCTGTTCTGGATCTCACTCTATAAACCAGGCTGGCCTGGAACTCGCAAAGATCTGCCTCTAGAGTGCTGGGATTAAAAGCCTGTGCCATCACCACTGGGCCACACTTCCATTTTAAAACTTTTTTTTTTTTTAAATTGGTTTTTTTGAGACAGGGTTTCTCTGTGGCTCCAAGAGGCTGTCCTGGAACTAGGTCTTGTAGGCCAGGCTGGTCTTGAACCCACAGAGATCCGGCTGCCTCTGCCTCCCGAGTGCTGGGATTAAAGGGCATATGCCACCACTGTCCGGCTCCAGTTTTTAAAAATTATTTTTATTTATGTATGTATGTGTGTAAGTATACCACATGTGTGGATACACCAAGGAGGTCAGAAGACTATGTCAAATCCCCTGGAGCTGGAGTTACAGGCAGTTAGTTGTAAGCTACCTGACATAGATGCTGGGATTCAAACACATTGAACCACTGAGCCATATCTCCAGCCCCCACACTTCTATTTTATAATGAAGAAACTGAGGTTCAAAGATGTTTACTGTCTTGTGAGGTACACTGTAACATGTACTTGCTGAAGCTAGGATCTGAATTCCTGGGAGTGGGAAGATGCTCAGTGGTTAAAACACTTGGTATGCAAACATGAAGACCTGATTTGGATTCCCAGTACCCACATGAAAAGCTGGGCATGGTGGCCACATCTGTTGTTCCAGCCCTAAGGAATAGAAACAGGAGGATCCTCGGGGCTTGTTGGTTAGCCAGTCTACCCCAAAAGGAAAGCTTCAGGTTCAGTGGGAGTCCCTGTCTTAAGAAGTAATATGACAATACAGAGAAACCCTGTAATATGAGCTTGGTTGCAGTGGCTGTGGCGCACGCATCTAATCCCAGCACCAGGGAGGCAGAGGCAGAGGCAGATGGATCTCTATAAGTTTGAGGCTCACCTGGTCTACAAAGTAGTTCCAGGACAGACCTGGCTACACAGAGAAACTCTGTCTTGAAAAGCAAACAAACAAGCCTCCAAAAAAAAAACCCACAAAGAAAAGAAAAGGAAAGAGAAAAGAAAAAAGGATGGAAGGGCTGGAGAGATGTCTCAGCAGTTAAGAGCACTTACTGCTCTTGCAGAGGATCTGGGTTTTTTTTCCCAGCCCACAACCATCTGTAACTCCAGTTCCAGAGGATCCAGCAGTCATCTTCTGACCTCCACAGACCCTAGGCATGCACACAGTGCACACACATAAAATAAATGTAAAACAATAAGTAGAGAAACAGTTGAGGAAACTCTGACCTCCATGTGCATGCATCTGCATAACATGATCACTGGTGCACTCTCTTATACACACGCACACACATTTCCTTCTTACCCAATTAATTAATAGAACATTTCATTTAACTTTTCCTCAGAAGAAATTACTACTCAATTTTAATTTTTTGCTATTTTTAAACTATAAGTATTTATACATATGTATTTTTCACTTTATTATAGAGCTCATACTAATTCATTTTATGTTACAAGACCAAGACTTAACCAACATCCCCCCTCCTCATTTTGGGGGGTGGTTTGAGACAGGATTTCTCTATAAAATAACTCTGTTCTGGAACTCACTTTGTAGATCAGGCTGGCCTCTGCCCCCCAAGTGCTAGTATTAAAGAAAGGATGTGCCACTATCACCCAGACTTTTTTTTCTCCGTGGGTAGTTCTGGCTGGCATGGAACTCTATGAATTTACAGAGATCCATTTTTGAGTGCTGGGATTAAAGGCATATGCCATAATACCCCATTCTTGATTTTTGGTATGGTTTGGTTTTGTTTTTGGATTTTGAGACAAGAGCCTCTCTATTATGTAGCTCTGGCTGTCCTGGAACTTGTTATATAGACCAGGCTGGCCTTGAACTTGGAGATCCACCAGCTTCTGCCTCCTTAGTGCTGGGATTAAAGGTATGTACCACCATGCCTCACCCCCATTATTGATTTTGAAGATAGTTTGAAGATGGTTTGATAGAGAAAACAGATAAAGGCAGCCACACACACACACACACACACACACACACACACACACACACACACACACACACACACACACTCTCTCTCTCTTTCTCTCTGAGATATGAAGAAAGAGTTCTGGTTTTCTCTAGTTAATAGTTTTCTAAACTGGCAACACAAAGATACTAACTTTTAAGGAGCTGTAAACTTACAAGCTAAAAGAACCCAGTGTTTACCATCTGGTAGGTACTGAAATACTGATTTATTCATGTTTCTAGTTATGCATTTATTATGTAACACACCTCCAGCTTGTCATGCAAACTGTGTAGCATTCTCAACAGTTGTGACTTAAGGAAAGCAGGGAAACATTGTTCTGTGATATATATTTTGTGATTGGGAAGGTGGTCTTACTTGTACTTTTAGGTGTGTGTAACCATGCTGGGCTTTGTGCATGCTACAGTGCCTTCTACCACAGGATATACATCCTTAGCCAGAGGTTAAGTTTTTATATTCTCTGGTAGCTTTGTTTCAAAATGCTAGTACTGGTTGAAGATGTAGCTCAGTAACATATTTGTCTACCATGTATGAGGTTCCAACCCAAACACTCCATAAAGTGGGTATAGTGTTGTGTGCCTATAATCCTAGCACTTAGTGGTTAAAGGCAGGAGAATCAGAAACTCAAGGTCATTCTTTGCTATGTTTGAAGCCAGTCTGGGCTACTTTTTTTGAGATCCTGTCTCAAAAACAGCAAAAATGTTAGTGCCCTTGTAGTGGTCTCCATGTCCCAGTTCTTTCCAAATCTGATAATTTTGGGGTGTGTGTGTTCATGTAGGGTTTCCCCTACATGCCTAGATTGGCCTGAAACTCCTGGCCTAAAGTGATCTTCCTGTTTCAGCCTCTCAGGTCGTTGACACTGTAGGTATGTACCACCACAACCAGCATCATTATTTTTTAATCTTCTAAGCTGTAACTTAAGAACTTTGAAAGAAAGCAAAGCTGCCTCTTTTCTTTTCTTCCCTTTCTCCTTTTTCTTTTTGGCTCCATCCCTCCCCCTCCCCACACTTTCTTTTTTCCTGAGACAAAAGTCCCAAAAATTCCAGGGTAGCCTAGTTTACAGCAGTATATAAGGCTTCACTTTTTTTTTTTTTTTTCTTTTCTTTTTTTGGGAGACAGGGTTTCTCTATGTAGCCCTGGCTGTCCTGGAACTCACTGTAGACCAGGCTGGACTCAAACTCAGAGATCTGCTTTCCCCTGCCTCCTGAATGCTGGAATCCAAGGTTTGTGCCACAATACCTGGCTTATCAGCGTTTATTCTTACTCTCTTGCTCTGTAATGTGTGAGTGTGTCTTTTGTGTCACTCAGTACTTTATTTCCTTAATATAGAATCTCTAAACCTGGAGCTAGGCTAGCAGCCAACAAACCTCAGTGATCCTCCTGTCTCCATCTCTTACATTGCTTGAGTCACAGGCTATGTTTGACTGGGTCAAACATTTTACATAGTGTTGGTGATTTGAGCTGAGAACTGATGTAAGACAAAATTGAGTGCAATTTTGATTAGTACTTCTCTAATGACTAGTGATACTTTGGGAAGTATTTTTATTTGGGAGAATGTAGGGAGAAGAAAAAGAAGTTTGCAAGAGAGGGCTAGGCAGATGGCCCAGTGGGTAAAGTGCTTGCCAGTAGAGTATGACAGAGTTTGGATCCCTAGAACCCACAGAAAACCAGATGTTAGTTCGTAATCACAGAGCGTCTATAATGAGATGGGAGGAGGTCAAAGCTAGCCTGATTTAAACAGTAGCAAACAAGAAGAGACACTGTCTGTAGTAAAGTATGAGATAATGTGACATTGATACCCAGGGTTGTTCTCTGATGTTCACATGCATTCTATGGCACGTATATGCACACATACAAACACATACATAAACATGTGAATACATACACATACAAAGATTTGTTTTTGTTTTGTGTATGTATGTTTTGAGACAGGCTTGGAACTCAACTATGTAGATCAGTTTGGCCTCAGACTCATATAGATCCACCTGCCTTTGCCTTCCATGTGCTAGGTTTAAATGTGTGTGCCACCACACCTGGCCCCACAAAGATTTAAAAACAAAAAATAAAACAACAAAAGAACCACAATGAAATAGGTAGACAAACAAGTAGAAATCAGAAATAGTTTCCTAAATCTCAAGGAATTTGCCAAATCTGCCATAAATTTCAGTGAGTTTGGGATTATTTAAAATTTTTTTCCTTTTAAAAATTTGTTGAGTGTGTGTACATGCATATCATGACACACATTTAGAGGTCAGAGGATAACTTTTTTTTTTTTTTTTTTTTTTTTTTTGGTTTTTACGAGACAGGGTTTCTCTGTACTGTTTTGGAGGCTGTCGGTCCAGCCCGGCCTCGAACTCACAAAGATCCGCCTGCCTCTGCCTCCCGAGGCAACAAGGTGAATAACTCATAGAACTGAAGCTACATTGCTGGGATTTTCTTTTTTTGTTTTGTTTTGTTTTTCGAGACAGGGTTTCTCTGTGGCTTTAGAGGCTGTCCTGGAACTAGCTGTTGTAGACCAGGCTGGTCTGGAACTCACAGAGATCCGCCTGCCTCTGCCTCCAGAGTGCTAGGATTAAAGGCGTGTGCCAACCACCGCCCGGCTGGGGTTTTCAAAAGAGAATAAAGAGGAAAAAGAGCATACCTCCTCATTTGTACCTTATTACTTTGGTGGTTTATACCTGTAATCCTAGTACTTGGAAGTAGAAGGATCAGGGTTCAGTGTTTAAGGCCATCCTCAATTGTGTTAGTCTATGTCTGGAAATAAAGATGATTATGGGGAAGATGGCTTTGTTAGTAAACTGCCTGCCGTGCAATCATGAGGACCTGAGTTTGGATCTCCAGCATCCATGTAAAAAGCTGGGTGTGTCCCTCTCCCTCTCGGTCAGGTGTAAAACAAAGGTCTCAGCTACTGCCCCAGCACCATGCCTGTCTGCTTTGTGCCATGATGATCGTGGACTAAGCAAGCCCCCAGTTAAATGCTTTATTTTGTAAGAGTTGCCTTGGTTATGGTATCTGTTGACAGCAATAGAACACCAATTAAGGTACTCTCCCAGTTGCTTTTGGTCATGGTCTTTATCACAGCAAAAGAGTTGATTTTGTCTTAATAGTTCCAGAGTCTATCATAGTTGGGAGGCATGGAAGCTAGCAGCAAGCATGGTGGCAGGATCAGAAAGCTAACTGCTCACATCTTCAAGCACAAGCTCAGAGAGGGCAAATCTCAAATGACAGGAGGCTTTAAACTCATCAGTGCTGCAACTCCTAAACTCCCCAAACAGCATTATAGACTGTAGACCAAGTGCTGAAATACATGAATCTATGGACAGTATTTATTCTCTTAAATGTTTTTGTTTTCTTGTCTCTTTCTAGATTCACTTATTGTGTGTATGAGTGTTTTGCCTACATGTATGTGTGTATACCACATGCATGCCTGTTGCCCGAGGGAATCAGATCTCCTAGAACTGGAGTTTTTCTTAATCAGAGTTATTGGGTGTTATTTTTATTTTAATCTTTGTTTTTACTAATAGTTTTCTCCCTCTGAAATTAGGTTTTGTTGAATAGTTTCATAGAACTCTATGAATATTTTCTGCTTCATAGTTATGCCTTTGTCTTTATACTTCGGGTTATTCTTTACTTTCCTAGTGTTTGAAGGTGACCTTTAACTCATTTTGTTGTTGCTGTTCTTTTTGAGATAAGATTTTCTGTAGCCCAGGCTGGCCTCAAAATCCTTGAAGTTCCTCCTCCTACTTCCTCCTCCTTAGTCCTGGGATTATGGGCATGCACTGCTACACTGTGTGTGTATGTTCTTGTGTGTGTACTTGGTGTGTATAAGGCAAAGGTCAATGTTAGGTGTCTTCAATTGCTCTCTATTTTTTTTCAGTCTGGAGTGATTGATTTACAAGCCTTAGAAGTCTTCTTGTCTCATTCTCCTCTGTTCTTGGATTACAGGTCCTCAGTTCTTTTTTTTTTTTTTTCTTCTGGTTTATGAGACAGGGTTTCTCTGGATTAAAGGTGTGTGTCACCACCGCCTGGCCAGGTCCTCAGTTCTTGTTAAGCAAGTATCCTACTGACTGAGCCATCTTTGTTTGTTTCAAGACAGGGTTTCTCTGTATTGTTTTGGAGGCTGTCCTGGAACTAGCTCTATAGACCAGGCTGGCCTCGAACTCACAGAGATCCACCTGCCTCTGCCTCCCGAGTGCTGGGATTAAAGGCGTGCGCCACCAACGCCCGGCACTGACTGAGTCATCTTGCTAGTTCTCCATTTTTGTTTTGTTTTCTTAGTGTGATTCTGGTCTTGAATCCTCAGGCCTCATGAATGCTAGACTGTTTAGATTTAAGAAAAAAAAAAACAGCCTTGGGATATAGCTCAGTACTTACCTAGTATGCAAAAGACTCTGGGTTTGAGTCTCAATATCACACAAACCTGTTGTAATTCTATT
The DNA here is from genome assembly GCF_017639785.1 of Mesocricetus auratus. Classification (NCBI taxonomy): domain Eukaryota; kingdom Metazoa; phylum Chordata; class Mammalia; order Rodentia; family Cricetidae; genus Mesocricetus; species Mesocricetus auratus. The sequence continues at coordinate 25,055,833 of NW_024429197.1, read as the reverse complement.
ACCTGCACTTGTAAACTGGAGGCAAGAGGGTCAGGAGTTAATTGCCAGTCTCCACTACAAAACAAGTTTGAAGTTGATGGTAATCCCAAAGATGCAAGGAGAAAAGACCAGCAATCAAAATCATCATGGCCAAATTAATTAAAACAAGCAATTAAGTAAAGCAAGTGTGTGTGTGTGTGTGTGTGTGTGTGTGTGTGTGTGTGTGTGTGTGTGTACACGTGACTGTTTCCCCCTAAGGTGGGATTCCAGAGGTCAGCATTGGATGTGAGGAAGACAAGGTTTTTATAGCTCAGGGGGTTTCTAAAAGGGATTTGGTGAGCAGGGTTACAGGAGCAGAACATAAGCATGACAAGTTAGTCATAATGACCCCCTGAAACAAATGCATGATTATAGATGGTCCTGACAAAGTAGTCATAGCAACACATAGTCATAACAACCTTTTGAAGCAAAGGTAAAGTTGTAAGATGGTTATAATAACTTTTTGAAACAAAGACATGGTTACCATCTCCTGGACCAGGCAGTGCAGAACCATTTATAGTTAACGTTACAGGTGAGACACAGTTCAATCCTTGAGAAACTGGTTTAATCATAAACAGGAAAGAACCTCGTTTGTTTTTACTATTAAAAATGACTTAGCTGGGCAGTTCCAGCACTTAGGAGGAAGAGGCAGGCAGATATCTGAGTTTGAGGCCAGCCTTATTTGCAGAGGGAGTTCCAGGACAGCCAGGATACACTAAAAAACCCTTTCTCCGTAAGATGGAGGCAGGCTGGTTCATCACTAACCTGGACTTCAGGAAAATATCTCAAAACAACAAACCGGACAAAATCTACTCCATGCTAGGAGCAAAACAGTAAAGCAGAAATGCTAGTGGCGCCAGGCAGTGGTGGCGCACGCCTTTAATCCCAGCACTCAGGAGGCAGAAGCAGGCGGATCTTCTGTGAGTTCAAGGCCAGCCTGGTCTACAGAGTGAGTTCCAGGACAGCCTGGAGAACAATACAGAGAAACCCTGTCTTGAAAAAAAACAAACAAAAATGCTAGTGGCATTAATATAAAAATACAATAGAAGACTAGATTCATTTGTATGTGGTAAGAGAAGGTGTAATTTGCCAAAACAAATTCCACTGATAAATGAGAGTAAAGGCAGATCTTGTTCTATCTAGCTTTATCTGAGTGTCTGTGAGTATCATTTAATCCTGAGTGTCTCATTATGGGGAAAATGTTGAGTAAGTGTATTGATGACTTGCATTGTAGGAAGCCAAAAACACATTTTGTTCTTGTATCTGATGCTCTGATAGGAAAGACTAAATAAATTACTCTGGATATAAAGCTCCCCACAGAGTCTGACACAGGTGTACCATCCTGGGCTTTCTCTGCCAGGAACAGCCTTGCCTTTGGTGGCCAGATACTCTGGTCGATCAGTTTGGAACCATGCTCTGAAAGAAGAAAAAGCTTACAAGTGGTTCCGGTCCTTGAGACCAGAGTGTGGGGCTGGGAGAATATAGTTAGTGGTTGAGTGCCAAGCAAGTATGCGACCCTAACTTCAATTCCCAGCACAGAAAAAAAAATTAGCATATGTTAAAACCACTCAAGGTAGATAGGTTTTTTTTTTTTCTTTTTTGGTTTTTGGAGACAGGGTTTCACTGTGGCTTTGGAGGCTGTCCTGGAACTCACTCTGTAGACCAGGCTGGTCTCGAGCTCACAGAGATCTGCCTGACTCTGCCTCCAGAGTGCTGGGATTAAAATACAATAGAAGACTAGATTCATTTGTATGTGGTAAGAGAAGGTGTAATTTGCGTGCACCACCACCTAGATTTCTATATACATAAGAGATTCAGATCATGGGGCTGGAGAGATGACTCAGCAGTTAAGAGCACTGCATGTTTTTCCAGAGGTGCTGAGTTCAATTCCCAGCAACTACATGGTGGCTCACAACCATCTGTAATGAGATCTGCTGTCCTTTTCTGGCCTACAAGGACACATGCAGACAGAACACTGTATACATAATAAACAATGAAACTTAAAAAAAGAGAGAGAGAGAGAGAAAGAGTCAGATCCAATGGATCTTATTTTTCATTTATATGAATAGCTGGCAAGGCACTTGAGTTTTAGATAGCACATGGATGATGCTTGTGCATACCTTCCTGTACCTTGTAATATGGCTTTGGTCAAGCATCTCTGGCCAGCAGCACTCCTCAGTCCCGGCCATTCTTATAACCAGAACATTCCTGAAAACTTGGAACACACCTCACAAATGAATAATCTCTGGAAAATTATTGCTTTGGACTCTTATTTTGTTTGATAATAATGTTGCTATATTAGCTTACCATATATTTATTGTATACTCATTGTGACTTCTTCACTGGAAGTCCAAGCAGCCTATTTATTTTGATTTTCTGGCTCTTGCTATCCTGGAACTTGCTGTGTAGATCAGCCTGGACTCAAATTCAAAGATCTATGAATTTGTGCAATACCACACCCAACATTATCTATTACCATTAATTTCTTTCAGAAAGCAAACTATCCCCACCCTTTTTTTTTCTTTTTTTTTTTTGAACAGGGTTTCTCTGTGTAATCACCGTGGCTATCCTAGAACTCACTCTAAACCAGTGAATTCACAGAGATCTGCCTGCCTCTGCCTCCCAAATGCTGGCATTAAAGGTGTGCCCCACTATGCCTGGCTTCAAATGAATCATTTCAGCAAATAACTTTAATAACACTTGAACTGTTGTGCTCCCCCCATTTGTCATTTCTTATGCCCGTGTACTAGGGAGCAAACTCAAGGCCTGAGCTTGCTTAGCATGCAACTCTACCACTCAGTGATACTCCTGGCTCAAAGCTTAAGTAGTTTTCTATATACATTGTTTTTAAATACGGTTAAAATGTCAACATAAACATTATAGTTGAACTAAAGTTTCTCTTTTATTAACTGTTCGTGTTTTTTACATAATTTATTTGTTTGTGTGTGGGTATGCACTCTGTCCATACATTGTACGTATGTGGAAGTCAGAGGACAATTCAAGAAAGTCATTTCTCTCCTTCCACCTTGAGGGTCCAAAGTAATAAACTCTGATGTCAGCTTGGCACCAAGTTCCTTTACCTGTTGAGCCATCTTAGCAGCACTTAACTGTTACTTTATTTACTTGTCAGTGAGTTCAAGGTTGTCCTGGTCTACAAAGTGAGTTCCGGGACAGCCAGAACTGATACATAGAAAAACCCTGCCTAAAAAACCAAAAGGAAAACAAAAAGATTTTGACAGTATTCAGTTGGTTGTTGGTTGTGTAGCCATCACCAGTATCTAATTTTAGATTAATTTTTATTCTAAAAAATTATTTATTTTATATCCTGGCTAGTTTCTCCTTCTCCACTCCTCCTAGTCCCCCCCCCATTAGATTAAATTGTCTCCATGTCCTCTGCTTCTCCCTTTCCCACAGACCCAAACAACCACTAACCTACTTGCTGCTGAAGCAAATGAGAGCTTTATATATAATATAGAAACAATACAAGGAACTTGAGGTTGGTGGCATACCTGGATAATCACTTAGGAGACAGAGGTAGGAGAATCTCTTGTGAGTTTGAGGCCTTACTAGTCTTCATAGGTGTTCTAGGCCAGCCAGGGCTAACTAGACCGTGTCTAAAAGAAATCAGCCAACCATATGGATTAGTATTTCACTGGCATATAGGAAGTGTGTATGTATCCTTTAACTGTTATTGCCATGGAGACTGCAGGTACAGTTTAAGGTAGAATACTTGCCTAATATGTAAAAAGCCCTGGTTTTGCTCCCTGATGTTGTAAGAAAATGAATAAATAAAAAAGTAAATAGGCCTGAGGAGATGGCTCATCAGATAAAGGCACTTGTTGCCTGCCCATCTTTAGGGCACATGGTGAAAGGGGAGAACTGACTTCTGAAAGTAGTCCTCTGGCTTCCACATATGTATGTGTATTTGTTTACACACACCACACATACACACACACACACACACACCACACACCACATACACCACACACACTCACTCTAAATGAAAAAAATGTAAAATAAATTAAAGCCAGGCATGATAACACACATTGAAATTTACAGCTATGGCCAGGCATTGGTGGCGCATGCCTTCAATCCCAGCACTCAGGAGGCAGAGGCAGGTGGATCTCTGTGAGTTCGAAACCAAGCCTAGTCTACAGAGCGGGTTCCAGGACAGGCTCCAAAACAATACAGAGAAACCTGTCTCAAAAAACAAAAAACAAAAACAAAATATAGCTATGGAGTAAAACTGTCTTAAGAGGGGGTTGGCCAGGCAGTGGTGGTTCACACCACTTTAAAATAAAACAAAATCACCCCCCACAAAAGGAGGAGGAAGACAACTTGCTTACCCCTGAATATTGCTAGTTTTATTATCAAATATTCTTTTTGTTTTGTTTTGTTTTTCGAGACAGGGTTTCTCTGAGTAACTGAACATTTTCTTAAAAAAGTCAGAATACCGGGTTGGGGATTTAGCTCAGTGGTAGAGCGCTTGCCTAGCAAGCGCAAGGCCCTGGGTTCGGTCCTCAGCTCTGGAAAAAAAAAAAAAGACAAAATAACAAAAAGACCAAAAAAAAAAAAAAAAAAAAAACAAGGTAACTAGCACACACAACCTATTGCCGGGCGGTGGTGGTGCACGCCTTTAATCCCAGCAGAGGCAGGTGGATTTCTGTGAGTTCGAGGCCAGGCTGGACCGACAGCCTCCAAAACAATACAGAGAAACCCTGTTTCGTAAAAACAAACAAACAAACAAACAAAAAACTCAGAATACGGGCCAGGCAGTGGTGGTGTACACCTTTAATCCCAGCATTTGGGAGGCAGAGGTAGGCAGATATCTGTGAGTTCAAGGCCAGCCCGGTCTACAAAGTGAGTTCCAGGACAGACTCCAAAGCTACCCAGAGCAACCCTGTCTCAGAAAACCACTAAAAATCAATCAATCAATCAACCAATCAATCAGAGTGTGCTGGGTGGTGGTGGTGCATTTCTTTAATCCCAACACTTGGAGATAGAGGCAGGCAGATCTCTGTGAGTTCGAGAAACCCTGTCCTGAAAAACCAGGAAAAAAATTCAGACTGAGCCAAGATATGGTTATATTATATTCCAGTACTCCCTTCAAGTTGGAGACCATCCTGGGCTCTATAATGACTGCCAGTCCAGTCAAGGTTATATGGCAAGACTCTTTAAAAAATGACAGCAAAAATTTCAAGAGTGACAGTTTTCAAATGATGGAAGGGGAAAGGTGACAGTAGATGGAGAGCCCACTAAAACACAGATGTTTTTCTGCAAGTAGTACTGGAAAAATACTGTCAGTGAAATCTTTGTATATAAAGATCTCTTTTAACTTATCTATGCAGGATCTAGAAAGGAAAGTCACTTCTCTGTCGTCAGTCACGGGATACACGACAGCAGTATCACTGATGCACTGAGAAGAGAGTTGGCTTTCAAATCTCTAGGATCTCAATGAGGGAGGGGAGAGCCTGCCAGCATTTTGCCTCCGTTTTTCTGACTAGCTTCTGTAGCTTTCCAGCTTTTCTCTTTGGCTGTGGCTACTGCACACCATTGTTGCTTTAAGTACAGGATAAGCTGTACTGTCCTGTATTAATGGATAAATAAGACTGTTAAGAGTTATTGGTATTCAAATGAGCCTTTAGAAGGTGAAGACTAAAGCAGATATAAAGTAATACTCCTGAAGTTCACAGAATGACAATAGCTTTGCTTTACAAGTGCCTGCTCTACCAGTTCTGGAATTAAATTTTGAAATTTACATTTATTGATTTTTTTTGTGTGTGTGTGTGTGTACAACTTGTGGGAATATGTACTTTACTTCTTTTGTGTGGGTCCTGGGGATCGAATTCAGATCAAGTTTGACATTAAGCATCTTTATCTGCTGAGCCACTACATTGGCCCAGGATTTATTTATTTTTTAAATTAATTTATTTTAAATTATGTGCGTCTGTGTCTGTGAGTGGATCTGTACATGTGAGTGCAGGTGCTGATGGAGGCCAGAGGTATCAGATTCCCCCTGATGGCTATGAGTCACCCAGCATAGAACCTGGGAACTGAACTTTGTCTTCCTATTGTTGAAACTAAAGGCATGTACCACCACTCCTGGCCTAGTGTGACAGTTTTTAAAATAAAACCTGTGAAGTGTATGCTTTGAAATGAGAATTTCCATGAATAAAATGAAATGAATTCTTTAGTGGGCATCTGCTCCTAGGACTAGACTTTCCATTGTGTGTATGGATAATATTGTGAATGGTATGACTCATGTTTATTGTATCCAACTTTAGTGTTTATGTTATTATCATGTGTTCTGGGTTGTATTACTACAATATATGCTCTAATATTCACTGACCTCTTTCTATGTTTAACTTCTCTCTCTGGCCCCCACCCTTATGAGAATGTATGCATGCATGCATGCATGTGCATGTGTTCAATGTACATGGCTTCGTGCATGATGAGTGCAATAATTTACCTTTGTGCCATGCCCAGCCCTGTTTTTTTCCCCTTCGAGATACATTTTTATGGTGCTTATAGTGTGAACTGAAGGCCTGTCATTTTCATGCCTTATAAAGTGTCTTATAAAGAGTTTCATAGCTCATTGTTATGCAAGGCTTACTCATATTTCTCCCATCCCACCACAAATAAAAATCTACAGAAGGGATTGTTTCCTTCTAGTATCCTAACTCAACCAGTGTTGGCTGTAAGGAAGTAGCCTAAAAAAGTCCTCATTATCCAGGTGTGGTGGCTCCTGCCTGTAATCCAAGCACTTGGAGAGTGAGTCAGTTAGGCAAGCTACAGAGTGAGTTCCCAGCCATTCAGAGTTACATAGCAGGTCTCTGCCTAATCACATCCTTGCTGGGTGTGTTGACATGTGCCTGTAATCCCACCTAGAGGTGGAGGCAGGAGGGTAAGGTGTTTAGTTCATCCTCAGCTATATAGGAAGTTTGGGGCCACCTTGGTCTGTGTCCCAACTCTCCCCTGACCCCTCAAAACATGAAAATAAAAACAAACAAAAGATAGGATTAATATTGTATTTTTGGCCAGCTCAGTGTGGAACAATTTTGTTATTGGATAAAATAAATTTATCTTTGTTAGTGGAGTGAGATAAATGTAATTTCTTTTGAGACAGGGTTTTTTTCGTTTAATTATTTAACTTTATTTTATGTGCATTGGTGTGACAGTGTCAGATCCCCAGAAACTGGAGTTATAAACAGCAGCAAACTGTCGTGTGGGTGCTGGGAATTGAACCCAGGTCCTCTGGAGAAGCAGTCCGTGCTCTTAGCCCCTGAGCCATCTTTCCAGCCCCGAGACAAGATCTTACTGTGTAGTCCAGGCTGGCCATTTATTCACGTTCCTGCATCAGCATCCAAAACAAAAATTTTAATCTAAACTGGTACTAAAACATCCTGGTGTGTTGTTCTATATATGGAGACTCTGATACCATATATAGCTGCTGCCTTTGACATTCTTACTCCAAATTTCTAGGTGAGACACAGAGCTTCTGGTCAGGTGATGGCTCTCAAGATGAACACGCTGAGCAGTAACCGAGCAAACCTGCTGAAAGAGATGCAGCTCATGAATAGACTCTCCCATCCCAACATCCTCAGGTAATGGATTTTCAGTCTCCCCAAGATCAGTAAGAGACATTATTGGAGGCTTGCTACAGTAGTACTTCATCTTGAGGAATCCATCTTTCTGGGGTTTAGCTAGGCTCTAGGTCTTTTTCTCTGCATTACAACTTAATTTCCTGTAATTAGCAAATATTTAATAAGGCAGCTTCCTCTTTCAAGTTGCTTTATTCTCACTAGAACATTAGTACTAGAATAATTGTTTCCTACTGTGATTAGTAATTTGTCAGAGATAAAATACTGGTCTTTATGTGGTTATTTAATTTTCTTAATTGCTTTATGAAGAATTGTGATTAAATCAGTGAATAAAAATAACAGCAAAATTATGGGCATAAAACTATCCACCCTAAACCATGAGTACTCACTTTAAGAGACATAGTTTACTGTTGAGAATTGTTTTTTCATATGAAAGCCTTGGACAGCAAGATGACTCAGGGAGTAAGGTTCCTGACCCACGTCTGATGACCTAAGTTTGGCCCTTGGGTCCCACATGACAGAGGGAGAAAATACAATATTGGCTCTACTTTTGGCTCAACTTTCACTGACCTCTTTCTATGCTTAACATGTAGTTCTTTCTGTCTTTTCCTCTCCTTCTCCACACATGCATGCATGGAATAAATATAATTAAATTTTTAAAAATATTTATTTATTTATTATGTATTCAGTGTTGTATCTGCACATATCCCTGCAGGCCATAAGACGGCACCAGGTCTCATTATAGATGGTTGTGAGCCATCATGTGGTTGCTGGGAATTGAACTCAGGACCTCTGGAAGAGCAGCCAGTGCTCTTAACCTCTGAGCCATTTCTCCAGCCTATAATTAAATTTTTTTTTGTGTTTTTTTTTTGGTTTTTCGAGACAGGGTTTCTCTGTGGCTTTGTAGGCTGTCCTGGAACTCGCTCTGTAGACCAGGCTGGCCTCGAACTCACAGAGATCCGCCTGCCTCTGGAGTGCTGGGATTAAAGGTGTGCACCACCAACGCCCGGCCATAATTAAATTTTTTTAAAGATTATATTTTACTGGCTGGAGGTAGCTCAGCAGTTAAGAACACTGACTGTTCTTGCAGAGGATAGGAATTCCATTCCCAGCACCCATGTAGTGGTTCACAGCTATTAGTAAACTCCAGTTCCAAAGGAACCATTGCCCTCTTCTGGCCTCTGTAGGTACCAAGCATATATGTGGTGCAAATGTATATAGTATACACAAACAAAATACTTAAACACCTGAAATAAAAATAAATAATATCTTTTTTAGTAATTAATATCTGAGTATTTTTCACTTTAATTATCTTGATATATTAGTGAGGTAAGTGTATTTCCAAATGAAATTGCACAAGGCAATATATATTACGTTATGTAATTTAATATATATTTAACTAGAATTTATGTTTAAGATGCTTATAATATCAGAAGTGCTCAGACTAGCCTCAAAATCCTATTGACTGTCAAGATCTGGAGTTACTAATGTGTGTCACCATAAACAGTTTATGTAAGAAATCCCTCCATGGGGGCCCCCCCCTCACACACACACACTTGATAGGGTCCTTGTAGAGTGGGCTGGCCTTGAACTCATTATAGAGCTGAAAGTGACCTTGAACTCCTGATCCTGATGCTTTACTACCCAAGTGCTAGAATTACAGGCATGAACCACCACACCTGGCTGAGTATGAGTCTTTTGCCTGCCGGTATGTATGCCAGTGCTTGTGTAAGTCAGAAGAACTTGTGGAACTGGAATTACAGTATGAGCTTAGAATTGAACCCAGATTATCTTCAAAAGCAGCCAGTGCTCTTAATCACTGAGCAATCCCTTTAGCCCCTAGTTTAAGGTTTTTGTTTTTGTTTTTTGTTTTTTTGTTTTACAAGACAGGGTTTTTCTGTATTGTTTTGGAGGCTGTCCGTCCAGCCCGGCCTGGAACTCACAGAGATCCGCCTGCCTCTGCCTCCGGAGTGCTGGGATTAAAGGCGTGAACCACCGCCACCACCGCCGCCCGGCTAGTTTAAGGGTTTTAAAGAGAGGTTGTCCTGAGCTGGGCATGGTGGTGCATACCTTTAATCCCAGCAGAGGCAGAGGCAGGTGGATTTCTTGAGTTCTAAGAACACCCTGTCCTACACAGTTCCTGCATAATGAGATCTTGGCTTCAAAAACAAAATTAAACAGAAAGAAACTTCCTATGAAAGAAGGGAAGGAAGGAAGAAAACGACTAAGTTAGTGATTTGGAAAGTCTATGCGGCAAAGAAGGTTGTGGAGACCTGGAGAGCAGGCATCTGATCCTCTGGCACACTTGTTCCTCTGCTGCCAGAGCTACTGCATGCCCAGTAGCAGAGGGCCAGCTGAGCTATTGGAGTTTTGTTTTGTTTCCTCTTCTTGACCCTAACCTCCTTACTACAGTTTTTCCTTTTATTATCTTCCCCACAAAGATTTCCATTCAGAAGGAAAAGAATAGCAGGATGTAGTGGCACACACTTATCCCAGCAATGGATAGGTAAATAAATAAATGAAAGAGTGGACTGGGTAAGTCGTTGGGGTGGCTGTTTGTATGTATATTTTTATATATAGGTATAGTTAGGATTGGTGAGTTTTAATATCAGTTGTTCTAAGTTAGCAGTTAAATAAACAATGAAGTACTTTGTTGAGCTTGGAGGAATTGATAGTTTGGACTTCTTGCTTCTTGTGAATAGAGTTGTTTATGCCAGGAAGTCTTGTGCTCAGAATCTGTAATCCAATTCCACATCCTGCTAATTTCCATTCCCCAGTGGTCTTTATGAGGACCTGGCTAGTATTTGTTCTCATGTCTCTTTATTATTCTTCATGCTATGAGGAATCTAATATTTCTTTTAGAATCCTTATACACATTCTACCACTTGATTTTTAATTTTTTTTTCAAGACAGGGTTTCTCTGTGTAGCCTTGGCTGTCCTGGAACTTACTCTGACCATGCTGGCCTCAATCTCAGAGATCCACATGCTTCTGCCTCCCAAGTGCAGAATTAAAGAACTCAGCAGAAGGCTGAGGCAGGAGGATTGCAAATTTGAGGTATATCAAGATCCTGTCTCAAAAACAGAGGTGAGGCACAGCAAGATAGATTAGCAGGTAAGGGTGCTTGCAACAAAGACTAAGACCTGAGACCAATCACTGCAACCCTCATAGTGAAAGGAGAGAGCCAACTCTGCAAGTTGTCCTGTGATCTCCACACAGTACATGTCACATGGGCACTCACCATACATAAAATTAATAAATGTAAATTTTTTTAAAAAGAAGGGATGGGATATAGATTAGCTGACATAGCATGCATGAAACCCAGGATTCTATGTCTGGTACTGCATAAAACTGAGAATGATGGTATATGCCTGTAATCTCAGCACTTGGGAGGTAGAGGCAGAAGGATCAGACTACTAATGGTTGTTCAGAGTGTCTTCAGCTCAAGCTGGGCATGGTGTCTGTATTTAAGATAGAGGCAGAATGATCAGGAGTACAAGTTCAACTTTACAGCAAAATAAAATTGTTTTTGTTATAATGAAGAATGTGATTTACATTTACCAAGTATGTATTTGAAACTACCTAGGTCAGTTGTGAACAGATTATATAGCGTTGAGTACAAAGGATACAGGAACCCACTCTCTGCCAGTCCTTTTAGGAAGCAAACTGTGCATGTAAGAAATAGATGGGAACAGTGGTAGTGGAGCACGCCTTTAATCCCAGCACTCAGAAGGCAAAGGCAGGAGGATTTCTATGAATTCAAGGGCAGCCTGATCTACAGAGGAAGTTCCAGAACAGCTAGGGCTAGAGACAGAGAAACCCTGTCTCGAAAAACCAAAATAACAAAAACAACAAAAAGAAAATAAATAGATGAGACTGAAGTGTAGCTCAATGGTAGAATGCTTGTCTACTGTGATTGGGTTACGAGTTTTATCACTAGAACAGAGAAAGAAGGGGGACAGGGTGGGGAAAAGACTAGGAAAGATTAGTATCAGCTATCGCCGTCTTTCCAGTTAGCCAACCTGAAAATCCTAGTCATCTTCAGTATTCCTTTGTTCCTTGACTTGACCCTGAATCTTGAAGACATGTGCATCTGTGCCTTTTGTTGTACTTCAGCCTTCTTCACTTTTACCTAGAGTGAACGTTATTTTCCCTGTTTGTCCTGTTTCCACTCTTCCTGAGATAGCTGCAAATTGAACAGCTTCCCCACTCTTCCTTGTGCTAGGGATGGAATGTAGAGCCTCTTGTTATGTCTCCAGCTGCTGTAGTTTATTCCTTAAAGAGTTTATGATGACTCAATATTGATTTTAGATGTGAAAGAGACAAATCTGATGGTTTTTCCTGATTTATCTTCTTTTCTTTATTCTTTCTAATATATTTAACACTGCTCAAATATCATAACTGTTATTTAGGGCATATTATCCAATCTCTGGGCTTCGTTGCATTGTGAAAGGAAGGATTGGGAACATATTGGTAGAATTAAATGTAGTGAGATATCCACCCCGCCCACACCTGTAGCGCTGACCATGCCCAAACAAGAATCAGCATTACAGGCGTGGGCAGGGTGGATATCTCACTACAATTAAGTGTCCTAAATTAAATGCTGACTCTTAAATGATGAGGCTTGAAAATGTATTGAATTAGAGTGTGTGTGTGTGTGTGTGTCTGCATAGGTGCACATGTCTGTGCATGTGTTCCAGGGTGGTTTAAAGAAGAGTTCTCAGATTTTATCATTGTAATCCTAGTATTGAGGTGAAAGAGTCTTCAGAGATGAGAACTCTTAAAGCATCATCTGCGACTGGTGGCTCAGGCTGACCTGCAACTCATAGCAGTCCTCCTTCCTCACCCTTCCAAGCATTGGGATTTCAGGATGTCTGGCATTTAAAAACCTTTTTATTGCCAGGAAGTGGTAGAGTATGACAGCACTCTGGAGGCAGAGGCAGACAGATCTCTGTGAGTTCGAGGCCAGCCTGGTCTACAGGGCGAGTTCCAGGACAGCCTCCAAAACTACACAGAGAAACCCTGCCTGGAGCCCCCAATTTTTTTATTATATATTTTTTAAATTATTGAGTATGTGTGTATGTTAGAGTTTCTTTTGTTGTATTAAAACACCATAACCAAAAGTAACATGGAGGAAAAGGGTTTATTTTATTTTACAATTTTCATGTCATAATATATCATTGAGGGAAGTCGGGGCAGAAACCTGGGCTCAGGAACTGAAGCAGAGGGCATGGAGGGTGCTGCTTACTGGTTTGTTCTCATGGTTTGCTCAGCCTGCTTTCTTTATTCTCCCC